>NC_079382.1:20678750-21967500 GCF_021018895.1 Seriola aureovittata | reverse complement strand
GGCTGCGTGGCTGCGTGGCTGCGTGGCTGCGTGGCTGCGTGGCTTTGTGGCTGCGTGGCTTTGTGGCTGCGTGGCTGCGTGGCTGAGTGGCTGCGTGGTTGCGTGGCTGCGTGGCTGCGTGGCTGCGTGGCTTTGTGGCTGCGTGGCTTTGTGGCTGCGTGGCTGCGTGGCTTTGTGGCTGCGTGGCTGCGTGGCTGCGTGGCTGCGTGGCTGCGTGGCTGCGTGGCTTTGTGGCTGCGTGGCTGCGTGGCTTTGTGGCTGCGTGGCTGCGTGGCTGAGTGGCTGCGTGGTTGCGTGGCTGCGTGGCTGAGTGGCTGCGTGGTTGCGTGGCTGCGTGGCTGCGTGGCTGCGTGGCTGCGTGGCTTTGTGGCTGCGTGGCTGCGTGGCATGCACTGGTGCAGAGTGTTTCATCTTCAGGTGAATTATGCATCAGATGGAAAGGTTTCCATAAAAGTTTTGCATTATAAAAAGAGCTGTGAGCAGCCCACAGGGCCCGGAGAATGCACGAGGATCAATTACGTTCTTATGAAAAGATGGAAATGTTTTAACGACCGGATTCTGATTCTGATAGATTGAGAAAAGTCAAGATGAAAGGCAAACGGAAGATGTGGAAAAATAGGCTTTTCTCTGATTCATATATGCAGTATATCCCCTAGGCAACGGGTGGTCAGGGGAGCAACGTGTTGCATGACAATGATGCTTTGGAAAATTCAAGGAGGCATACCAGTGCTTTTTCTTTTTTTTTTTTCTTCATGCATTTAGCTCTAATCTCAGCAGGTCAGCACCAGGTCAGTTTACACCAGATATAAAATATGTTCAAGGTGATGACGTGTCAAAGAAAAGTGTCAGATTTGATTTCATGGTCAGCTCTGAGGAAAGATTTCATCAGCATCATCAGGACACTCGTCTGGGATGTCTGTTTAAATTGGTCTTGGTGGGAAACGTTGATATTAGCGCCGATGATTCACATTATGCGCTCGGACGCGGATCACACCGAAGCGCTCGGCGTTTGCATGATGAAAATGTTAAAGTGTGAAGGAGGGAAACGGCCACACTTTGATGTGAAGTCCCTTGAATCACACATTCACACAGTCACACTGATGCTGTGTCTCTCTTCATTTCAAAGTTATCAATTGGTAGCAGTCCGCTGACAAAGGCGACAGGCAATTATGTAAAAGATGGTGTGACTAACTTCACGACAGACGAACCGGAAACGTGAAATGGAGGTTTGGTCCGAAGAGTCTGAGAGCTGCCTCCTCCTTCTTTTTTTATACTTGGCCAACTTGATCAACAAATAAATGATCATGTACTTTATAATTATTACACTGTAAAATAAGATTTAGTTTATCGTGAAAACTTTAAAGCAAGTAATCACAATCAACCTCACCTTTTCATACATTAATAATTAAAATCCAGTGATATAATCGAATACTTTATCCTAAAATGGGCCATTCTGCACAATGGGTACTTCTGTTTTTGTTATTTTACGTATATTTTGATGCCAATACTTTTGTATTTTCATTAAATTAAAGTTTTAAATGCAGTATTTCCACACTGTGGCGTTGCTCCTTTGATCTGACTTCTTAAACCACTGGTTTTGCCATCGTTAGGTCAGAATGATGAAACACCTGCAAAACTAATGCGATTCCCATCGGCCTCAGATGTATTTTGTGTTTAATGTTAATTAGCTGTATCGTTTAGGAAGTCTGTGCCCAAAAAGGAGGGAGAGTGGCAAAGGATTAATTGATACCACGATCGATAGTTTGATAAATAATGTATAATCATTATATGCAGCCCTACAGCTTTGGCGTCCAGACATGAATAAGTGACGGACTGTATCATCCAATAATGCAATTAACAAAACCATAAAACCACCAAGTCTCTTGATTTACAGGCTTTAAAATGAGTCTGGAAACCTTTATGATCCAGTCAGTCACAGGCCGTTTTCAACAGATATATTTATATATTGTGTGATTCACCTGACCGCCCACAGACAGGAGCTTCCCTTCTCTCTGCAGAGAAGTGGCCAAACAATTAGCGCACACACATTATCAACTGACACATTAATTATTCCTGCTGCTGTTTTCACAGTCGATCTTTTAACAGGCAGAACATTAAGCTCTGCCTGATGTGCAATTACCAAGCCGGCTGCTAATGAAGCCAGAAAATACTGTTAAATACTGTAAAGCGCGAGTCAAGCGTGCCGGCTGTTTATTTACAGGCCTGCGGTGGCTTCAGCTCTTATGGGACGATTTATATTCACGTCACACACTGGAAACAGAGAGAGAGAGAGACTGTGCTCAGGTCTGATCTGTGTCATGTCAGTGTCTCTCTAAATGCAACAAACACGAAGCTTCATGTGGAAAAAATCTGTTTAATTCAAGTTTTTCTTTTATTCATTTCATTTTTTCGCCATTCCTGTTAGCATTAGCTTTTTTTTGTCTGGCAATGTACGTGTGCACGTGCAGCATATAGATTATATTATATATGATTATCTTTCAGCTGTCTTCTTGGACTGAACTCGGGCCCTGCAAACTGGGCCAGTGTTAGCCGCCTGGTGGAGGCCGTTTGCAACCAGCTCTGCGTCTTCACCCGGTGGCCACGTGGTCCAAAGGGACCGTGAGGACTCGCTGGTCATTCATTCTCCAGGATCATGTGGCCATTAGAGAGGCAGTGCTGGCCGGCCAGGATGTAGTGGTACAGCTTTATTTTAGATCAACTTCTGTTAGGGCATGTTCATGTGTGTGTGTGTGTGTACATGTCTTGCTGTGGTTGTGGGGACACGTTTGTGTTTAAACCATCAGTGTGAGGTTATTGTGTTCAGTCGTCACAGCTTCAAGCTTCCTGAGGGACAGCTGCAGTGACTGAGGTCAGAGTCAGGACGAGTCTCTACGACATGAATGAAACTGAGAGTCTCGTCCTTTGTGCAGATTGAAACGAGGAGTGAAGTTCAGGCACCGAGCAGCAGCAACATTCAAAAGTTCTCCAGGAGTCTTTCTAGTTGTTTATTATTCTCTGTCCTCAGTGTTCACATTCACTTCCTTGCCTTTTACTTCATTTCTACTGTTGTAGTGTTGTGTTGTGTTGTGTTGTGTTGTGTTGTGTTGTGTTGTGTTGTGTTGTGTTGTGTTGTGTGTCTCTTGTTGTGTCTCCTCTGGGTGATCACAGTGTTGACCGAGGTCGGCCTGACTCCGGCCTGACTCCGGCCTGACTCCGGCCTGACTCCGGCCTGATGCATCAGAGACGCCTGGGCCTGACTGCTGATGACGGAGACCTCACATCACCTCGGCTGCTCGTCGTGAACCGGCACTGGGCCGACCGTGGCTGAATAATGTCTTTGCAGCGACTGCTGCTGCTTTTGTTGGAGGGAAACGAGGTATTTGCAGAAAAGCCTGGGGTTTTTATTCACAGATGAAAGATTGTGACGATTTTCTCCTCGATGCTCAGAAGCTTCTCTGTCTGCAGGTGGAACAAAAGTGAATTGTGAAACTCTTAATTTCCTGTTTTAAATTTAACAGACCTATATTTCTGGATTTGCAGCTTTTCAGTCTGGATTTGTTCTGACAGCTGCTTCACTTCAACACTTCACCACAGGAATAAAAACATCATCAGTGTTGAATGTCAAAGTGTTGTAGAGGAGGAAGTGCTGAGGTTTTGCGAGTTTTCAAACATACACATATCTGTTTATGTCGTGACCCTCTGGTAGCGCTGCGTCTGGTATTACAGCCGACTGTGAATTCCCACATATATATTCACCTCATCTGCAAAGACGAGAAGAAAGAGGAAAGAAACTTTTATTATAATCTTATATTTGATCATGTTTTAGTAAGACGCCTCCCTGTTTTCCTCCATGTTCGGTACCTCGCTGAAAGGCTTGACACAATGGATGAAGACGAGCGGCACAGAGGGAGACGAGCACAGTTACTTAGGCGAGACAGGTGTAACCAATCAGGGCGCGGCAGACAATCACAAAAACAAAACAGGAAGTAAAATTATGAAAACATGACCTCGGAAGACGTGCTGCCTTATTCACGAAAGGCTTTCAATTTGAAACACCCGCAGAGACGTGATGCTGGAGACGGTTCGACTCTCACCAACAGAATATTTTCAACATCTTTTAACTGACAAACGTTAACGAGCGTTACCTGCTGATCCGTAATCCTCAGACGCAAACATAACTGAACTTGTATCCTCTGTATATTTTCCCACATTCAGAGTTTTCAGTCAACACGTCTCCCGCTGTGGAGAACATTCAGTCTGTTTTGTGATTTGAGGCTCAGCTTTTGTTGAGCGTCTGTCACCCCCGGCTACAAACTTCATTTTGTCCCTAAGAACCTTGAGCAGCTGGAAACGAGCGGAACAGATCCAGCGGCTGTATGAATAGTGTCTGACACAGGAAATCAAACATTTTAAAGAGGAGCAGAGTTGAATCTCAGCTTTAACGTGAGATTGAGCTTTTTAGTGGAAAATTTCTCTGCAGGTAAAAAAAAAAAAGACAAACAGCAAATGTCAAAGTCAAACCTCAGCAGCTGTTTCTTCGCACAACAAGAATTTAGTAAACAAACATGAGTCTGCAGAACGAAGCAGAGGAAATGAGCCGCATCACTCCGAGGCTGGGAATTATGAATGATGTCAATAATTGTGATTGATGTGAACAATCCAAATATCCTGCAAATGAAAGTGAGTTATAATTTCAGCTCCAACAGAAGAGCTTTGATTTCATCTCTTAATTTCTCTGTCAGACTGAATCACTCGAGACTTAACGACAGCTGTGGGAGAAAATTCAATCAAACCGATAGATAATGATTTTCATTTTTTATTTCAATAGATGAAGATCATGAATCAGAAATGAGCTCCGGGTCACTGGGCGTCCATTTTTAAATAACCTCATATGGCTCTGTTTCATGTCTGCACACAGGCCAGTGATGTCACAGGAAAAGTTATAAAGTATTTCCTTAATTTCACATTTTAATAGGCGTTAAAAATAGGAATTGTAAAAGGAATTTATAAATGAAAAGTTAATCATCAATAAATGTATTTAAAAATGGATTCACAAAAACAGCATTAAACACTCATTAAATTTGTAAATACATTTATTTATTACTGAATAAATAATAGAATTTGAAAAATGCATTTTAAAAAATAACTGGATTCCCTTTTTTAAGAACTTATAAATTAACTATTAATTAAGGAGGATTCATTCAGTTTCATCAGTTGTTCAGCAAAAAGTTGTTAGTATTGCTCATTTAAACGGTTGTTGAAGGGTTAATCCGCTGGAACAAGGCCACTGCTAAAGTTCAGTGTCATCACCATCAGACTCGACCTGCTGCTCCTCAAAGATAAATCACGGCGATAACGTGACGCAGCCGCTCAGATTATCACCACATCAGGTGATAAGTGGGTCTGTTAACGCCACAGATGTGTAACATGGATCAGAGGGAAGCCGCCGTTAGAGAGACGCATTAAATGTCTGTGTTCATGCAGAGGAGAGAGGCGTCTGCTGAGGACACGCCACGCACACGCAATTCACATGAAGCAGTTTACTGTGCTGTGACTGACAGCTGCAGAACTCACAGACAGACAGACAGACAGACAGACAGGCAGGACAGACAGACAGACAGACAGACAGACAGACAGGATAGACAGACAGGCAGGCAGACAGACAGACAGACAGACAGGATAGACAGACAGACAGACAAACAGACAGACAGACAGACAGACAGACAGACAGACAGACAGGCAGGCAGACAGACAGGCAGACAGACAGACAGACAGACAGACAGCAGACAGACAGGCAGGCAGACAGACAGACAGGATAGACAGACAGACAGACAGGCAGACAGACAGACAGGCAGGCAGACAGGCAGGCAGACAGACAGACAGGCAGGCAGGCAGGCAGGCAGACAGGCAGGCAGACAGACAGACAGACAGACAGGCAGGCAGACAGGCAGACAGGCAGGCAGACAGACAGACAGGCAGGCAGGCAGGCAGACAGGCAGACAGGCAGGCAGACAGACAGACAGGCAGGCAGGCAGGCAGGCAGGCAGTCAGACAGACAGACAGACAGACAGACAGGCAGGCAGTCAGACAGACAGACAGGATAAACAGAGACAGACAGACAGGATAAACAGAGACAGACAGACAGACAAACAGACAGACAAACAGACAGACAAACAGACAGACAAACAGACAGACAGCCAGACAAACAGACAGACAAACAGACAGACAGACAGACAAACAGACAGACAGCCAGACAGACAGCCAGACAAACAGACAGACAAACAGACAGACAGACAGACAGGCTCTTTATTAATAGCAGAGCTCTCCTGTGTTATTTGGAAGAAATAGCTCCGTACATCAAATCCCTGTGGAGACAGTGAGACAGAGGAAACATAATAATGTGCCAAACTGGCAAAGACCAAAAACAGGCCAATTAAAAAATGATTTAACAAAAAAAAAAAAAAACTATTTAAGTGTGCATCAGGGGCTTGTAAACACCATTAGTCTGCAGACAAACAGCGGCTGCACCGGTGGCAGCAGGCGTATTATTACAGCGGTGAAACAGGAGCGAGGAGAACTCGAGTCTGGCCTCTTATTCCAGCTGAAGGTTTACGTGATGAGCATGGAGACTCTGTGCCACCTGGATCATTATCTCCCTCAGGGCTTTATTCATAATCAATTAATAAAGTTATAAAACCAAAGAGGAGCTCTGATTGGCCGGATCGACCCCACACATAAACATAACTCTCTCTTATTTAGTGTGACAGGACGTGATGTGTCTGTCACAGCTCCTGTTTGCTCATGTTTTCATTAAGGTTGAAGATCAACAGTTTTTCTTGGTGGGAAATGAGAAGCAAACAGCTGATCTACTTCCTCTCTCTTCTTCTTCCTCCGCGGCGGCGACAGTCAGAGCCGGAGGCCATGTTGTTTTCAGGTTGTCCATACGTCTGTCCCGTTCTCGTGGACACAATATCTCCGTGATTCCTTGACGGAACTTCTTCAAACCTGGCACAAACATCAATTTGGACTTGAGGATGAACTGATTAGAATTTGTTGTTCAAAGATCAAAGGTAAAAGGTCAAGGTCACTGTGACCTCACAAAACGTGGTTTTGGCCTTGTGGACACAATATCTCCGTAACGCCGTGAGGGAATTTCTTCAAACTTGGTAAAAATGTTCTAGAATTTAATGGCTAAAGGTCAAACGTCAAAGGTCAAGGTCATTGAAATTATTAAATACTATTAAAACTATTAAACTAACTCGTTAGTGATCGTTATTTGGCATGTTTACATTCTATAATCATTGTTCTGTAAATTCTCTTTATACAACAAAAGACAGTGAAACATTTCATGACACCAAACAATGCAGTTACAGAGAAGATGTGCAAGTTTAAGTTTATTGAGTTGAAAAAATAATAATAATAAATAACTGCTTGACATTAAATGTGTTCGGTTAGTGGGGACTTTTATTTTGAAAAAGCCACAGGAAATTAGCAACTGAGATCTTAAGCATCATAACTTTTTACAAACAGACCATGGAGAGCTAATTATTAAGAAACTTTTTTTAATTATCATTTTCATAAATACTGAAAAAGTGGCTCTAATGGGAGACCTCATGTACACGTTGATGTTGTAACACAACAGACAGACAGAGCCAGGGGAAATTAAATTGAATGAGCTCCCTCCTCCTAATAAAGAAAACTTTATTTTATTTTACGATTTCTTTTAACCTCATTAGCTGCCAGATGGATGAGTTCATGAAGGAGGAAAGTGCAGATCATACCTGGCGTGTTCTTTTCTGTACTTTTGCAATAAATAAATTCACCCTTAAAAACTATTTGACGTCTTCTTTTTACAAACTTGAGTCCACTCCCGCCTTCATGCTGTCCGGCAGCTGAGAGCGGCCACGATCGCTAATGTGTTTTGTACGCCTGTCACCGCGAGATCAAGACCTAATTATCTTCTTACTTCCAGATCAGAAACCGTTTCCTTGTTGTTACGACTTCATTATCCACTTTTCTGAATAACTGCTGTTGTGATTTCATGATGAAAGCGACTTTGATGGACTGTGACGGACAAAAAGCCTCAGATGAAACGTTTAAGTTGTGCCTTTAACAAACACGGAGACAAAAAAGTTTGATAGTCCAATAACATTAGAATTAAATCATCTTTGTAAGATAATGGAAAATGTATCCGAGCCTCATTTGTAATCTGGAGATATGAGCGAATTAAGTGGTGACCACAGCATCACACATTTTTCTATGTGGAGATGATGAAATATTGAAGCGCCCCCTAGTGTTTTGTTCTCACTAACGAAGAGGGGAAGAAGCTAGCAAAAGTTAGCAAACTCTTTAGCTCGTTAACAGAAGAATATCAGTTTATTCAAGAGACGTATTTCAGCAACACTTTATGTTCAACTATTCAGCATTTGTAAACAATATATAAACATTTATTAAATAGTTAAAAACACACTATAATGTAGTTTGAGCAGATATTTGAAGTGAGGGAAAGAGGTGAAGGGGAAAGAGCTAGCAAAAGTTAGCAAGCTCTTTAGCTCGGTTGCTAACAGAAGAATAACAGTTTATTCAGGAAACGTATTAAATCAGATTGTATAAAGTAATTCAGGATATTATTTGCTTTTGAGAATTGATCCTTTTTGACATTTCATTGATGAATTTTTTATCATTCATTAATTACCGTCATGATTAAGGCCCTTATTTTGAAGGAACAAAAACCTAAAAATACAATATCCTACGAGGTGTTAAATCCCTCAAATGTAATGTGCTAACTCCTTCAAGGTGGTTGAGTTACAGACATAAGGTGACCTTAGCAGCCATTAATATGTTGACAGTTAAATCTGATAAAACACTGAAACCACCTTAATCTTGAAAGAATTCCTTTCTTATTTGAAGGCTCTTTAAAGTTTGACTAAAGGTCGTCATCACCAGAGGACGGGGGACGGGCCGCTCTCTGGTTTGGTAATTTTGAGATAAAACGTTGTAATTTACTTCTTCGGTGTACTCATTTTCTCAGCCTGTCTCATCTGCCTCAGTGATTTCCTGTCTCCCACAATGCCTCCCTTCTTCTAACTGTCTTGCAGCTGAATTGCATTTTGCCCTATTTCCTGCTCCTGTGGGTGTAGAAATTGGCTTCTGTGTTTCCTCCTCTGTGGTGGAGTCATACGGGGATGAGTGCAGAACGCCGGGACCAAACCGAGGCTCCCGAGATCAAACTTTGATCCTGAAGTGTTGACTCAAAAAATCTGACGATCACAGTCGATAATTTTAGAAACACTCTCTGAGATCAGCTGCTAGAAGTATCAGTTACGTGATCGGGTCAGGTCATCAGCATGTGGCTGGTTATTGATGGAAAGAAACAAAACAAAAAGAAAAAACACACACATCACACAACAAAACGGAAACAGCTGCTTCCAGTCACACAGGAATGAAGAGGATGAAGCGATGAAGCTGCTCTCTCTATTCTGGTGTGATCCTGCAAAGCGGAGCAGCCTGAGGCGTCGCTGTGCTGTCAACACTCACAGAGGCAGGTGAATATCTGTTCTCAGTCCGTCTAATGTTGTCACGGTTTGTCCTCACAGGACGGTTTATGTTGACTCTCAGTTTGAACTTTTTGGACTTTGACTCTTTGTGTTTGGACATTTGTTCCTTTCCTGGTTTATTTTGTAATCGCTTCCCTTGTGTGTCTCGTGTTAGTTTTACTTCCTGTCTTTGTCTCGGCTCGTCTGCGTTTCGCTCCAGCAATCCTAAACTGTAGCCTCGTTAAAAGCCGTAACAGATGAGTAAACATGGAGAATGTGTGACTGAAACTGGGCATGAAGCTGATCCATCCAAAGTCCATCCAGAACCTCGGACCAGTGAAGGATTTCATCCATCAACTGCTGGTCAAATTGACTTTTCCATAGCTATTAGTATTCATCCTCCCCGGAAGCTCCTTTCTAATGATTCTGGTGACTCTGCTTCAACCCTTGGGCTAATATTTCCACTTGCACAAGAGAAATATTATAATAAAGACAAGTTTTAATTACAAGCCTGCAAACATAGAGATCTGCTCTAGGACCCTAGACCTACAGGGACTCCTGAAGTCCTCGAGTTCTCTGTGTGGCAATTGGTTTTGTGCTAATTTGATAAATTACAACTTCTGGAATATGTGTAAAATAAAATCAGATGACGTGATGACGACCTTAAAAAACTGCAATAACTAATTTTTTTTGGCCACGTTTTCAGCAGAATCTAGTTCTGACACATCTTCACTTGTTAGGTTGAACTTGATTTCAACCCCCCCCCCCTCGGCCCACTCTGATCCAAACACACTTCATTCGTCACAATTACTCGGCAGCTTTAAAGCGTCGTATTGATGTGAAGGTTTGCAGAGGAGCCGTCGAAGAGGCTTTCCCCGAGTGTAAAGGCTTAATCAAGTGGGTTTGTCTGCGCAGCATTGACAGAACATAGAAGAACAAAATCAAACCGATAGAGAAGAGACAGTTTGAGTTCTTTTACTGCTCATTTAGGAGACGGATGACTTTGTAGAAGAAAATTTTAAGATTATTAAAAGACTTAAATCTGCACAAAATTATCCACAAGAGCGAGAAATATTTCTGTGGATGCCAATTCATTTTTCCTGCGTCCATTATTTATTCACAAGCTGTTCATTCTGGATTCTCTTACAGTCATTAGGACTCTTTTTCTACTGTAGTCTACAGAGCCCCCCCCCCCACACCCCCCACACCCCCCACAACCCTCCCCCAACCCCCCCACACCCCCCAGCCTCCCTCGAATTCATAATTTTCATCTCACCCCAGGGGGGCTCTGTTAGTCACTGAGGAACTCAATTTTCAGTTTGAACCACCAGATCTTACTGAATTATTTTATCACAGTCTGTAACGAGGGTGGAGGCACCAAACTACTTTTACTGTCATTTCTGAAACTCTGCAGTAAAAAATTGAATCCTGGTTGTCGTCTGCCTCCTCCACTCATCCCTGTTTATCCAGACTCATATTAAATATGAACCATTTGTGTGACATTTTGTCATAATTTCTTTAGTTATGGCTAAAGTGTTTTGTGAGGTCACCGTGACCTTGACCTTTGACCTTTGACCACCAAAGTCTAATAAGTTTGTCCTTGAGTCCAAGTGAATGTTTATGCAGAATTTGAAGGGATTCCCTCGAGCAGTTCTGGAGATATCGCGTTCACAAGGCCAAAATCATGTTTTGTCAGGTCGCCACAACCTTAACCTTTGACCTTTGATCTTTGATCTTTAGCCACCAAAATACAATCAGTTCATCCTTCAGTCCAGGTGAACATTTTTACCAAATTTGAAGAAATTCTCTCAAGGCGTTACAGAGATATTGCGTTCACAAGGCCAAAACCACATTTTATGAGGTCACCTGACCTTTGACCTTTGACCTTTGGCCACCAAAATCTAATCATTTCATCCTTGAGTCTAAGTGAATGTTTGTGCCAAATTTGAAGAAGTTCCATCAAGGCGTTACTGAGATACCGTGTCCATGAGAATGGGACGGACGGACGGACGACCTGAAAACAATACGGCTGCCGCTCTGACTGTTGCCGGGGCGACGGGAGGAATGAAAACCTCATGAAAAGCACAAAAGTGTTCACAAAAAATGAAAGTTAAAAAGAGAGTTTTGCTCCAGTAACATGAAATAACGAATCTTGATCTTCATGTGTTCGCTGCTGAATCCGTTTGAAGAGGTTGTTTTTGCCCCTCGAGCCGAATCAATAAAAGACTGTGGCTCCACGGCGCTGGAAGCCGGTGAGGTCACTGGTGTGAGGCAGGAAGTGAACGGTGTGACTCGTCCGTGGCGATGCAGTCTCAGCCTCAGAGTAAGTGAAGTTAAAATAAAACCTCCACCGGCTGCACAGAGCTTTAAATCAATTAATCAGATATCTTTGATCGGCATCATAGATCAAACTGATTGGCTGGTTGTCAGTTGATATTGATGACAGAGATACACAGGAGATAAATCTATATTTATATTGTTTTCAGGTCGTCCGTCCGTCTGTCTCATTCTCGTGGAAGCGATATCTCACTAAGACCTTGACGGAACTTCTTCAAATTTGGTACAAACGTTCATTTGGACTCATGGATGAACTGATTAGATTTTTCTGGTTAAAGGTCAAAGGTCAAGGTCAGTCTGACACTTTTTAGCCATTACAAAAGACTTCACACAAATGGATTATATTTTATATGTCTCTGGATAAACAGAGGTGTAACCTGAAACTGGGTTTGGTGAATATGGTGAGGAGTGTTATTTTTGTTTTAGTCATATATTTTATTTTACTTGATAAGATCCAGATTCATTCAGATGAATAATTGATCTGGTTTGTCTGCTGCAGAGAGGTGATACTGTCTGTACAGGATCTGTTGGACAGGTGTGGATCACTGTACAAATTAAAAACTATCTGCTCATACAGAGGGTGATTCTTTCATGTCGCCCAGTGACTCAGCGCCAAACGTCACTGTAATGTGGTTACAAGTTTTTGCGCTCACCTGCTCAACCTCCTCTGAGGAGGTAATAATTAAAACCGCTGTTTTACATGATTTAATTTCCTCTTGAAATAAAACAACGTGCCTGTACAAGATGTGTGAGATTTTCAGCTGATGAGTAACTTCACGCTCCATCGAGCTATTGACTTCCTGTCAGCTCTTATCATTTTATACCGAGTGTCCTTGTTATTGATCGTATTGCAATTTGTGCTTTTCCAGCCCTGAGATGCAGAGATCCTGTGCGCTCAGTGTTCCCCTGATTTAACCACAGTGACCTCTGGGAAGTTTTTCTTCCACCGCACCGGTTCAGGTCAGTGAGGGAGAGTTACGTCTTATAAACTCTCCTCACAACATGTCAGTGACTTTACATGTCATTTCCTCTAACTCTGTGATTGTGGTGTGTAGAATATGGATATGAAGTGAACTGTGGGCTGATGGGAGATCTGCAGCTGCAGCAGGGAAATTATGATCATGTTTCAAAAATTAAAATCACAAAATTGGTCTTGACATTTCACTTCAGCAGGACCTCACTGTGTTTACACTGAGAGAGCTGAGGGTCAGGCCCCATGGCTTGTTTTAGCTTCATCTCCTACTGAGCTCATTGTACCAGGATATTTATCATCATAGTGTTTGGATTCATTATTTTAACCTTTATTTGTCCAGTAAAAGAAGCTGTAGAGACAGAGCAGGGGAAGACATGCTGTCTGTTTACTGAGTGATCCAATAAAAATAAAGCAGATTTCAGGTAAAAACACTCAGAGAAACCAAATCCTGCAAGGTTTGGATGGTGGGTCCAGGTGGGCGGGGCTTGGTGTCTGCTTTGTTGTGACATCACAAAGTTCCAGAAGTCCTGACGGCTGGTTTTAAGGCTCAGTTTGTGAATACAGGCTGTGTGCATTTCTCTGTGGACTGAGGCTTTGATACTTTCACAGTATTAATATAGAAGCTAGAGCTGATCTATAGTCACACTACACATGGACACAGACCTTTAAACTATAGGGAACCTTTAATATAATAGATGAGGCAAAAGCAAAACTTGCTAAATTCCATACCAGGGAATTAAACACACAGAAATATTAGATATATGATCGTATCCACGTCGCCCACGCCCAAATCAGTCCGCTCTGTTTGATAAGATGCACTGAAACATCATCACACAGTGGGTTTCAACCGCCTGAAGAAAAACACACACAGCTCCACCTCTGATCTCCACATCTGATTGGAGTTTTGCCAACATGCTGAGTTACTGCACCTCGCTGCAGAATGAGAAAACATTTGCTGTGCCACATATCCGTGATTGTGAGTGTTTTAGCCTCATGCATCCACCCCAGAACTTAAATTCTGTCATCGCATGGAGGAGTCAGGGAAAAAAAATCAATTGCATATTGGCTCTTTAAAATGTGCCTTTTCTTTTCTTTTCTTTTTTTTTTAAAGAAACAGCTTCAGAGAGCAATTTCCTCAACTGTCTGAGGTTCAGATATCTCACGGGTGATTCAGCACAGCTCCACAATGGCAGCAGCCCAGTCCTTCACAGCTCTTGGCCGGGGATAAAGACGCTCAGCTCAGCCGATGCGTCTCCGCCAGCTTATCTGAGCCGCTCCACTCAGGAGCAGGGCTCCTGTGTGATTGCAGCGCGCCTCAGATTCTGGACAGTAAATGTCAAGATATTGCAGGGAGCCTCTGTCTGAGAACAGGCCTCGTCTGAGCAACTTTTATCTCGGGGGCGGCCTTATTTGATGTGCTAAATGGGCGCTCTCACGTTGAGTTAGGGCTGAGCAGGAATAGATAAAGAGATGAAGCAAGGAAGGGGGGAAAAACACACGAGCTAAATTTCTCTAAGTTGACTTTATTTCTGTTTTTACCCTTGTTCAGACAGGAAACGCTAACAGCTAGAATATTTCTATTTCTTTTTATAACCACAAAGTAATGTACTGTCAGTCAGTCACCAAACACAGCACAGTCACACAGAGAATGAAACATTGATAAACTAGAACCAGCTCCTCGTGGTCGTATCCCTCCGCCGCTCAGACTAGTTCCAGGTCACATTTATCCAGTCACAGAACATGTGAACCATGTGTCTGAAATTTGGTCATAATTGGAGCATGAAGTCTTGATTAATGGCTAAAAAAATGTTTTCTGAGGTCACTGTGACCTTGACCTTTGACCTTTGACCACTAACGTCCTTGAGTCCAGGTGAACGTTTTTACCAAATTTGAAGAAACTCCCTCAAGGCGTTACGGAGATACTGCGAGGCCAAAAACCGTTTTTTATGAGGTCACCTTGACCTTGACCTTTGACCTCTGACCCCCCAAAATCTAATCAGGTCATGCACGAGTCCTAGTGAATGTCTGTGCCATGTTTGAAGAAGTTCCATTGAGGCGATCCTGAGATATCGTGTCCACGAGAATGGAATAAACATGAGACACTAATGAAACCGTTCAGTCACAGTCTAATAATATTAATATTAATATTAATCTTTTCTCTCACACGTTCTGTGAAAGTAACAATAAAAGTAGTGACGGACACGTGAACAAGGTTAAATATCCATCTCCATCTCTGCAGAGAAGCAACTTAAAAACTACATCAAACTAAACATGAGCTTTTACTGTGAGAACCAAACATAAAACATATGCACTGCACATTTTATATAGTAAATAATCAGCACAGATTTCACAGGTAATGAACCTGCAGCAGCTGCTGAAGCTGAAATCCCAGTTTGTGTCTCAGCGGGAGAATAGATGGGATTTGTGACCGACACTTTAAAGGACCTCTTGTAGGAACGCCGGTCGTGTAACATCCTGCGGACAAGTGCCGGCTCTTTCATCTCAGACCGAGCTGACGAGCCGAAGATGAGACTGATACCCGATAAATAAAATGTCTGAGACGGTTCAGCGGTCGATCCGGAGCTTGATGCGTCCATCTCTTTGAAGGAGGAGGGATTGGAGAAGTTGATAACACTTGTGGACGTTCGAAGGTCTGACTTAAAACTCAAGATTTTTGTGGGAAAGTAGCTTCTCTCACAAGAGGCAGCTGCAGAGGACGGCATCCAATTTCCTGTTTTTCCAAAGGAAACGGACTCTTCACTTCATTCAAATACATGTGTAACTTTTAAAAACAGCTCTTATATGAGAAATGTTTTTTCTTTTTAAATCTCGATTTCATGACACCTGAATATTACACAGAGCCAGAGGACGAGACGGAGCTGCTGCTGTTACTGACAGAGAACAGAAAAGGTTTTGACAGCCGCCGTGGGACGGAGGCAGAAAATGGGTTTTTTTTGTTTCTATTTTTCTATTTTTGCTTTGGTATTATTAGACGTGGCGTCTGCTTTAAAACTGAGTCTGAGCGTGTGTGAAGGAATATTTATTGTCGAATGTCTGTATTTTATTCTGTTTTTGTTTCTGCATCTCTTTCATAAAGTTGTGTTGCTCTTTTCTGTCTGTGTCATGTGTTCTTATATATTATGAGCAACATTTTCAGTTTTTTATATCTGAGGAATTACGTTGATTAGTTACGTGATTTTACTCATTTGATTGCCGAGTACTTTAAATAAATAAACTTTGCTTGCTTGAGTGTTTTAGTCGCCTATAACCTTAACCTCAGTTTATCTGTGCGGCCTTCACATGCAGAACCACAAGTGAAGTCTAGTTCCTGTAAGAGTTGAAATTCACAGCTCTGACCCGTCAGGATTCAGCTCGGACTCGTGCACCACGGCCTCTTGTCACATGCAGTTTGCAGGGATAATGTAAATGTGTTTATCCTTTGACCACGTGCAGCTGTGGGGAACGACACGCCGCACGGATCAGCCGCTGAAGTCGCATGTGAAAGTGAAGTCTGAAAAGCTTTAAGAGAAAGTATCACCTGCACCTTCAGACATCTGTAATTTACCAGCCAATCGTTTACATTCCCGACCTGACGTTTTGTGTGTGTGTGTGTGTGTGTGTGTGTGTGTGTGTGTGTGTGTGTGTTGAGGCTTCTCAGTGTGGGAGTTGCTGTGCAAAACATCGCAGAGTGATGTCGACGCACAACCACACATTAAAACTGACCTTCTAGGTGGTTAACTGACTCACTTATCCAGAGCGAGGAAGCTTCAGACCCTCGGTCGAGGAAAGACAAACAATTTGAAGAAAGTCAGGGGTCGGAGGTCAGAACGTCGTCCTACGTCTCTTTTTTTTTTTAAAGATAATGTATCATAAGAAAAGAAAAGCCAACCAGAGAGAGAGAGCGAGAAGTTCACTTTATTACCCTCAGATTCCCAATAAATATTTACACTCAGCCTGTGTTCAGCTGCTCTGTGCTTCAGGGCGATGATGCGTTCAGGATCTGCGGTATTAATCATCCCGCTGCGTCAGTACATTTCTCTTCACTGTATCATGATCCTTGTTACCGAGTAACAGACGGACAAACGAAACCTTTGTGTGACTCTCTATGAGAAAAGCTCATCAGGGTGAATCCAGTGTTTGTCAGTGTGATGTTTATCATCGCCTCTGTCCATCTGTACTCCGGTTTTTCTTTTAGTCATCCTTGACTCACCCTGTTGTGTTCACACATGTTGTTATTTAAACAGTGCTGAGCTGCTTATAGGAAACCACTGCATTTATGTGCAAAGGTCAGGTATTAAAGCAGTTTTTATCATTATCCTCCCAAAATATGAAGCATCAGGCTACAGAAAGCCGATAACTCATGAAATCAAGACGTGTTTTTAAAGAACTTACTGTGATAATTGAGTTGATGCTACATGTGTATTTTTACAGTAAATAAACAAAACTCAACCACAGAGCAGCATCTCTCCAAAGACCACAGGCAGCAAGCTAACAGGCTAACAAGCTAACAGGCTAACAAGCTAACTGTCGGACTGTGGTATATGAATGAATCCAGCCCTGAGTCGAGTCGAGTCGAGTAGACTAAACAGGTTTGTACCAAAAACTGTAAATAAAGTTGTACGTAACCTCTGTGATGTCACCTGCAGGTTTCTGAAGAGCTGCTCCACCGTTGCCACCTTGGCAGTGCCTGACTCCGCCCCTAACTCCCAGCTAATCCAACTAAAGAAAAAGAGGAGGGGCGCGTTTGGAGCTGAGACTTTGCTGGATGATCTAAACCAAAACGGTCTCAGGTGTCTTTAGAGTTGACCCTGTTCCTCCTCCGCTCTCTCTCTCTGCCCAGATCTTTCCCCCGCTGGTCCTAAATTTGATCTGGCAACGTCTCAGTCAGTCTCCGGCTCCGTCCGCTGACAGCAGCTCCAGCTCTGTTTGCCAGGAGGACATGTTTTCCTCAGATGAGGACGAGGGTATATCATCACTCCCACTCAGCAGCCCGGCTTTGAAGCAGCGGTTCTGGAGAGAGAGCGAGGAGTCGGAGAAGTGATCCGGTCGCCGCTCATCAGCCCCGGTCTCCCCCGTCAAGAAGCGATAGAGCAGAGACTGATACACAAACAGGTTCGCTGCCTGTTTGTCTCTGAATCATCTTCAGCTGAAGGTCGGATCGTCCCTCGTTCCCAAAATAAAAACCTGGAAAAATAAAAAATAAAAAAACTTTCAGGGAAGTTTTCAGCGAAGAGTCTGAACGTCTCTCAGATAGTTCATCTTTAAAAAGGTTTTGTTGTGTTTGTGGTGGAAATCTTGTGAGCATGGCGTTACACTCATGGCGTTACAAAAAGGGTCATTCACACCTGACCACCTCACCTGTATCCAGGTGTGAAGACTATTGCTTATCACAGCTGCTCTTCTCTTCTGAGGGGCCCCCAACCACAACCCTGGTTGCCATGGCTACTGCTGATGTAGCTGTGCTGGAGATAAACAAGTCGTGTGGAGAGTAAATGGAAGAAAATTCAATCACATTATTCTATTGTACTTTTTTTTTTATTGCCAACAAACACAATGATGTGATCAAATCCAACATGGAGTCCTGTAGGTTTGATGTTCTGCTCATGTGGCGATGATTTTTCCAACGGGACCATGGTCACATCACAAACAGCGCTGTGTTTGGAGGAACAGGTGCAGACATGTGCGCTGTAAAGAATTTATCGCCATGATGCATTTATCATGTTCTCTCAGAGCTTTCTGAGGCGAAAAGACAAAACTCATATTAAACATGTATGTGTGGTGTGTCCTCTCAGACATCTCTGTCCCTTTTTCTTTTTCTTTGCTTTCTGAGCTTTTAATTCTCATTATCGTTACAAATTACGTCGTTTAAGGTTTTAAACTGAATATTTCATTTTTTTTCTTTATAAATCTGCATCAGGCAGCAGCTGTAATCAGTCTGATATCTTTTTAATCATTTAACATTTGGAGGATGATGCTTTCCCTGCTCTTTGTCTTTGTAGATCTGATTTCCTGTTTCATGGGATCTGATTTGAAGTAAATTCTCTGACCTCTGACCTCCGTCCTGGGCCTCAGGGAGACCAGGCTTCCTGCCTCGTCCACAATCTGAATTATTATTTTAATCACGGCCGTTCTCGCCTTTACAACGTGTCGGCTGTCATGTGAAGTAATGGCATACAATGGGAGGAACTATTAGAGCTGTTTATTATTCTGGCAGCGCAGCTACAGTAAGCTCCTCTTGATTTAGCCAATAATTCACCTCTTTGCACCCGTGACATCTTTGAAGCTGTGGGATAAATATTCAAATATTATAATAATAAATACATTTTTACTGCTTTGACAAAGGCAAAGTTTAACAGATTTTGAATAGTAAGTATTTAAGATACAAAATACCAACTGTTTATTTATATGTATGTATCAAGACATTTGAATCTAATTGTTCTTTGTCTCCATCCTTTTAAAACCTTTTGTCAGTAACTCATTTTTCACTTCTGCCACATAAAAAGAGAAAAAAAATTGTCAATCGAGTCAAGTCCAGTGTAATCCTAGAACACTTGTGAAAAATTACAGCCTTCTATAATGACTATAATATTTATACTTTTAGCCTGTTATTTTCCCAGATGCTTTGAGGATGGAACAATCATAATCATGGATGGTGCATTTAAAGGAGAATCCAACCCTTTTTAAGAATTCACATTTGTTATTCCTGAGCCCCAGAACAAACTGGTGAATATTTGTGAACATGCAGCTCTCTCCTCTAAAGTAAGAAACCAAAGGGAGAACCTTAAAATGTTAAAATAAAATCAGTGCTTCTCCGATGCTGTTCGACAGACACCGAGATGTTTGGTTGTTGGTCTAACGTCTGAAGATCCAGACGTCCGATCACTAAAATCCTTCATCCAGTTGAACAACCGAGATTTTAAAAGTTTATTGTAAAACGTGGCTTAAAACTGGATAAAAAAGTAAATTTTGACACAAGGATAACACATGCGCAGCGGGGATATGACATCATCGACAGGCGACTAAATGACACGGAGCGTTACTTTGATTGAAATCACAGATTTTTCTAGGTTTGAAAAATGCTGGAAACATTTGGAATAATGTAAGAATACAACTCAAGAAAATATATATCATAGGTTTAGTTGTTTTTAGACATTTTAATGAGGAAAAGTTACGTATTACACCTTTTAAATCTTAACCCACCTCCGTCTCTGCTCATCACAGACACGTTTGAACGATTGGGATCGTCTCAGCCGAGCAGAGCTGAAGTCACTCGCAGCAGCTCATCACCATCTTTGTGTGTCAATGGGGCTGATGTTGGTCGTGCTGCAGGAGGGGGAGATACTGTACGTTCCCCCGGTAAATTATTCATCACGATGGCGTTTTCACCAGCGGTTCATCACATAAAAACACTCATGCAAAATTCAAGGAGCAGGACATGTGTTAGCCGTGATGAGGTAATGCTAACTGATGTTCAGGCGGTTTGGAGGAGCTGAAGTGTGTTTCTCTGACTGAACACACACATCCACCCACGCACTAACACACACACACACACACACACACACACACACACACACACACACACACACACACACACACACACACTCCTGTCTTCACCTTCTGTGTGTGAATTCATTTCTTGTTGTCGTTGTTGTTTCCTGTGCATCGAACTTGTGTCAAAGAGATTCTGTTCAGATTTTTTGTGAGTTTTTGGGTTTTTCCTCTGAGCTTTACTTCGCCTACACGTATCATTGCAGATTCTTCTCTCCTCTACTTCCTGAGTTTTGTTATTTCACTTTTATCCATCTATATCAAATATATGTTTATTTTTTAATGCAATACTTTTTGTTGATTGTTTTTGGGTTTTTTTTTTGCAATTTGTCTCAGACTTTTAGCTTGAAAGGAGCAACAGGAAGCATGTGAAAACAGAGAGGCAGGATGTGCAACAAAGGTCCCGGGTTTGATCCGGCATCAACTGCTCATAAAAGTCTGAGGGATCCTCGGCCCGAGTCTGGCCCATATACTTCCACATCTGGGCAGATTCCAGTTGTTATCCTCCAGTATTGGCTGAGATTTTTCCTGTGTGCGCCAGAATTGGTCCAGATGTGGAAGTAGTAGCATCTGACAATCTGCTGCCATAAATGGGCCGGATTCGGGCCGTGAAACCGTGCGTATACTGGGCCAGAAGAATACAAGTATGTGGGCCAAGTATGGACCGGATATATATTGCTATGTGATCGTGCTGAAGTCGGACCGCACCAGACTCGCCGAGTCTTTGCCAGAGTAATCAGATGTAGGTTAGTAATGTTGAGACGAAGCGTCATGAAGCGCTGAACCATTCCAGCAAAGCAGATACTTCAGGTTCACAGTGGGACACATACTGGCCAGAGAGGAAAACAGGCAGTTTGTACATTACAAATTAAATATCAGTATAAAAGAAACTATGATTGTGTTTTATATTCTAAGCATACCTTTTTAATATTACCTCTAGAGAGCGAAATTGTTTTTGTACCAAGCTGGAAAGTCTACAGGGATTGACTCACTGTTGGAGCCTCGAGTGGCCATTCGAGGAACTGCAGTTTTTGGCACTTATTGTTGGTTTCTTTAAAAGCAGCAGAGGCAGCTGCTGAGTAAACCTTTGGCAGAGATTATTTTGTCAGAAAAGACTTTTTGTAGCATGTAGATAAAACAATAAAGTGTCTTTCAAGGTTGAAACAGCAGACAACACAAATTGAAATGTCTGACACCTTCGCTGATCTGCAGATGCTCAGCTGTGAAGAACGGTAACGCTGAGAGAGGGAGGCTGTTTTTAAAGAAGGGGAGATTTTCTGCTTCAGGATTGACATTTCCACCACGACACAAAGCTCATGTGCATGTGGAAACCCAAACAGGCGTTTTGTTTTGCCCTTTTTTAAAAAGCAAACTGGAAAATTATTGAAATATATTTAATAAAATATCATAAATGTGTCTCGTACATTTATTTCTCCTCGACAGCAGGAGAAATAATCACCATCAGTCTCTGTTCATTTCCTGGACGATAATGACACGTGAAGC
Organism: Seriola aureovittata; assembly: GCF_021018895.1. Classification (NCBI taxonomy): domain Eukaryota; kingdom Metazoa; phylum Chordata; class Actinopteri; order Carangiformes; family Carangidae; genus Seriola; species Seriola aureovittata. The sequence goes on along the minus strand of NC_079382.1, from coordinate 21,945,603 downwards.
AACTCGTTTTTTAAATGAACCTCTTGTTGATTTGAGAAACAGGTACAGCGACGTGACGTCACCTCTCTGCTTTCATCTATGACCCAGTCAATTTGTTTATTTGGCTTCTGCAGCGTGACACATTTCCAGCGGAGCCTGTGTTGCCATGGTTCAGCTGAGCATCACATCAAACCATGGAAACAGTAATCAGGGGGCCATGGCGGTCTGATCGATTTCAAAGGGAGCTGAAAATATTAATTTCTGACCAGAGACCAGAATGACGTTTCTCAGTCATGGCTGAGAAGAGCTTGTTTCTCTTTTTCTTGTGCCAGCGTGCAACAGTGAAGATGATCGTCGTTCTGTATTTTTCTTATTGTCATCAAATCTCATGAAAAAACCCCAAACCAGAAAACCAGCTATGATTTACTAACACACATTGTGTGTGTATCAAAGCCTGATCTATCTTATTCGTCTGTGCTCTACTGCTCTACAAACTACACCGTCCTGCTGCCCCACATACTCGCTAGCAAATGTGGATTAATCCGCCGCTGAAAATAGTCCCCAGTAATTCACTATTTCCTCCTGTTTGAGTAATGTTTGATAAAAACTACAATGTTTTTTAAAAATGAAATTGTATATTTGTGAGGTTGTCCGTCCGTCCTTTTCTTGTGAACGCGATATCTCAGTAACCTCAAGGAAATTTCTTCAAATATAACAGAATCATTTCGACTCAAGGATGAACTGGTGAGATTTTGATGGTCAAAGGTCAAAGGTCACTGTGACCTCACAAAACACATTTTTGGCCACTCATCACAAATTCAAATTCTAATTATGACAGGATTTAACGTGTGATGTCAACTTCACTGTGACATCATAACGGCGGTTATTCTAGTTTTTTTTAGTGTTTGTTATTGTAACTGATTAAAACACGGTACATCACATGAAGATCCCAAATGCAAAAACTGCAATAAATCCACACACACACAGTGAAGAAGCCCTCATTATACTGTGTGTATTCTGAGCTGTGCACATCAGTATACAGTATAATCCCCCTTATGGTGAAGAATGCATAGATTCAGATACGCAGCAGAAAAATCCACGTGGGAAGTTTTTCATTTCACATTCATAACTTACATTTTCTTCATAGTTATATATTTTTTTTCTTTTTCTCAGCTGATTAATGAAGTTACAAAGCATTGACATTGTCACACGACATATCCATCAGCTCACATCTGTGAAATGTTTCATCACCACCAAGCGAATTACCACAGCAGATTCTGACAGCGATAACAGAAATGTCAGCTTTTCCTTTGTCCCAGTGTTTTACAGAGACACATTAAAGCAGATGTTTAATTAGAAAAACAAGAACATGTGGGCAAACTATCATAACCCCATGATGCCATAGACCTTTTTTTATTGATATTTTTTTCAGTTTTCACAACAGCAGCATTGGTTTTTATTTTTCATTTTTTGTGCTCCAAGTGGGTTGGATTTCATCCTCCAGAGCAGAGCAGTTACATGTGTGCATCGCCTATGTGTGCAGAAGCGTTGTACAGCAGAAGCTAACCTGGATGAAATGCAACTTCCATTGGATTGACAGAGCCACCAGATGAGTTTCACACTGAGCTGATCAATACTGTACACAAAGAGGCTATTCATCACAGAGCTGGATTAGAGCAGGGCGGCTGCAGTGTAACTTGGCTCAAACACCCAACATGGCCGCCGAAAAAGACGTTCATTTACATGACGAGATGGGAACCAGAATCTCTGGCAGCATTATTTTTTTTTTACACTTCATGAAAGCCTTATTGAATGAATAGATTAATTTTGGATTTCTTACTGAGACTTAGATGAAAACACTGACACCACTCTCATGTCTGTGTGTTAAATATCAACCTAGAGCCAAATAGCCTAGCCTAGCCTAGCCTAGCTAATCATTTAAAAACACAGCTACCACCGCCTCCAAAGCTCACTAATTAACATATATCACATCTGTTAAATTCATATGCACAATGTAATGTAAAAAACAACAATTATAATCTGTAACTATTTTCTGTTGTTTGCCAAGAAATAGCCTGGTCCCCACAAACTTTTACATTTTAGTTTGTGATTAAGCAAATAACATGTAAAGTGTTAATTTCACAATATGTAATTTTATGGCACTAGGGGTCTCCCAATCAAAACAATAACAGTTTGATAAGAGTTTGGTGATGTCATGACATAGTGAAGCATCATGGGACTTGTTGTCTCTACCACTACTGCCATCAGCTTCCTCCGGATTCCTAGTGTCAATTGTACAGGAGCTTTTTAGCGAGAGGTCTCCTCTTCAAAACAAACATACCAGGCGATTATAACCAGAGGAACCACTGAATTAAACAGTTTCACTTTTAAAATCAGTGTTTCTCCAGTGATGTACAACAGACAGAGGACGTCTCAGAGGGGCCGGGAACTGAGCTTGCACAGCTTTTTTCTCTGATAACTTAAGATCTTGACGTCCAATGACTAGAATCCGACATTCATTTCAAACATATGGTTAAAAACCACCTTTAAACTGTCAATTTTGTCGCTTCCGACAAGAAAACGCAATGCTAATGCACATAAGGGATATGACAGGCGACCACATCAAACGTACGTCACCGTGATTAAAACTAAAGATTTCTCTTTGTTTTAAAATTTGCTGGAAACATTTAGGATAATGTAACTCAACAAAATATGTAACATAGTTATAGTTGTTTATTTTGACATTTTAATGTAGAAAAATTGTATATTTTAGCTTTAAATGTTGAGCTTCAGAGGTGTTAGTAAATGTACTTGTTGCTGTAGGCTACGTTAGCTTCTACTAGCATAACATTCCGGAATCTCCAACCAGACTGGTGGCAGTCGAGGTGCATTGTGGGTAGTGTAGCTGACAATAGTGAGTGCCCATGAAGAGTCCAACGACGCTGATTTAACACACAGACATGAGAGTGGCATCGACTGTCGCGTCTAACTCTCAGTAACAGAACAAAAAGCTGTGTATTTGTCAGAATTATTCCTTTAAACATTTATAAACCTGGGTTCCTACACACTGTGGACGTCACACCCTGAATTACTGTACGACATGTGCAGGGCTGTAGCTCACAGTTTAGAAATACTGAGGTCAAATTTTCTGTTGAAAATCCCTTTAATTTGACTCAGAACCTTTAAAAAGACTCACCTTGTGTAATTTGTAGAACGTGACCTCAGGTTGTGAAGTCCCTGACCTCAGAGTCCTCAACCATACAGCTACAGCCCTGGACGTGTGGAGCATGATTTCCACTTACTTCCATCACACTGTTGTTGTTTTCGTATCTTTTCCTCTCAAGATGTCGGCAAACAGTCTCTTTCAGTTCCCAGAAATGTTCTTCTGAGCTGCAGCTAAAGCTTGACATTTAACATGTGACGGCTTGGCGGAGGAAAGAGAGTGATTGTGATCAGAATACCGTGACATTTTGAAGCGTTTAAAAAAAAAGAAGAAGTATTTAAAGAGAAATGATCATCTTCCGCAACTTTTTCCGATTGGGGAAGAGACAAAATGTCAAATTCCAACAGACGACTGTAGGAACCCTGTTTTATCAGCCCCCTGTTCAACTGGATTTGGAGATGGTTCTGGATTTGTATGGTACATCAAAGCTAATATTAACAATCAAGAGATAGATAGACTAGTGGCTCTTCTGTCATTCAGAGTTGATCATTGCACATTATTATTTTTTTTTTTTACAGTATCCCATTCCACTGAGCGAAACCCAGACTCAAATGAAGGTAAAAATCACACGGATGAATACAGATTCGTACATTTACACTCATTTCGGAGCCTTGTTTAAAGTGAACGTCAGCCACAGCCAGAAGAGAAAAGAAAACACACAACGCTGGCCACGAGAATAAACCAAACTTTGATCTTTTTCTCAAACTGAAATCATGCTCTTTTTTTTTTATATATCTCCATCTGGGCCAGGCACATCTGAGGAACTAAACTAAACTTGTTGTAGGCACCAGTATTTCCCCTTATTGAGTCAGGAAAATGAAACACAAATCTTATTTTTTGCCCTTGGGGCTCACGGTAGCTTAGTGCTAAGCTGTTTGTGCTTACAAGCCAACTGATGTTGACTGTCAAACTCATATGGCAAAAGTGAGTCTGTAGGCTACAGTCCAGTGCAGCACGTACAGGAGGGGTGCGGGTGGGTGAGGGGTGGGCCCCTGCGTCAGGGGCTATGGGCTTTCTCCAAGTCATTATAATAAACGCTATCAACTGCAAACCAGTCACAGAGCTTCCACATCACAACATCCACTGATCTCTCTCTTCTGCAGCGACGGCAGCTGGATATTTATGAGCAGAAATTCCACCGGTCAGGAGATGACAGCCATTTACCACTGAGCAGTGCCATCAGATCACACAATGCAGACTGGATGGATGGCAGGTCGATACATCTCCACAGTCCCCTGCACCATCCATCAGGTGGAAGCTCATTCTGCAGCCACATTATCATGAACAATCTGGATGTTGGTGAATGTGTGGGCCTCAAGGAAAAACACAGGGAGTGACATATTTGTGGGTGATGGTGGGTTTGATTCAATTTCTGGTATTGTACAGATGATTGGAAATGAGGAGGGTTTGGGGGGGGGGGGTAATTATGGCTGGTAATCATCGTTCATGCCCTGCAGCATCTAAACCGTATTAGTTTGTGGAAAGCCTGCTTGAAGTCCTCGTTGGACATGGTGTAAATGATGGGGTTGATTAAGGAGTTGAGGTAACCCAGCCAGGTGAAAATGTCAAATAACTCCGGGTGGAAGCAGGACTCACACACAGGCACTAGAAGAGTGTAAATGAAAAACGGGAGCCAGCATATGATGTAGGCTCCGAGGATTATTCCCAAAGTTTTGGTCGCCTTCTTCTCCCTGGCGGCGGAGATCCGCTTCTTCTCCAGCAGCGCGTCGGACACAGTGACTTTGACTTGGCTCACGTTCGCGGACGAGGTAGTGTCACAGGAGGAGCTGTCGTTCGTCCCGTAGTTCAGGGAGGTGGTGGACGCCACCGAGCCGGGGGAGTTGGTGATCAGGTGCGCCGAGGTGAGCCTCTTCCCCGGCTTGTTGTGCGACTGCTTCAGGATGCGCTTCCGGGCTTCCACGTAAATCCTCCCGTACAGGGCGATGAGCAGCAGCGTGGGGATGTAGAAAGCGCCGAAGGTGGAGTAGATGGTGTAGAAAATGTGGTCGGTGTTCACGTTGCAGCTCGTCACCTCCTCCGCTTTCACCTGGCGCCAGAAGAAAGGCGGCAGGGAGATGGAGATGGCGATCACCCAGGCGGTGGCGATCATCCCGGCCGCGCGCCCCGGCGTGCGCTTCTTGGAGTACTCCACCGCGTCCGTGATGGCCCAGTACCGGTCCAGCGCAATTACGCACAGGTGGAGGATGGACGCGGTGCAACACGTTATATCCGAAGAGAGCCAGATGTCACACACTACCTGCCCTAGAGTCCAGGTTTGGCTCACGGTGTACAGCGCGCTGATGGGCATCACCAAAATGGACACCAGGAGGTCCGTGACCGCCAGGGAGGCGATCAGAAAGTTTGCCGGGGTGTGTAATTTTCGGGATTGGTAAATGGTGGCGATGACGAACGCGTTTGAGAGCGTCGTAGCGAAAGTTATGAGGGCTAAGGTCACCCCTAGACCCGCCTGGAAAGCCAGGTTAGTGTCCTTCTCCTCCGCTTTCGACGTGAAATTGGCATGGGTGTCGTTGGTGGAGATGTTCAACAGCTCTCCGTAGATGACAGGCGTTGGTTTGAGCTGACTGGCATTCTCCATCCCTCCACCTTCCCTCGTCAGATCCCCCCGTCATGGAGCTCAAAGGAAAGCCTGGAGATCACTCTGAAATCACTCAAATATTCATCCACCGCTCGCGCTCCTCGTCTTCTGTAAACGCAGAATAAAAGCGGCTCCATCTCCGGCAGGTATCCAACAATCAGACGACAGGTGTTTCCATAAAGACGCATTTCTGCCTCCTCTTCTTCATCTTTTTATTTTCACTGCATTTTCTTCTTCTTTTTTTTTTCTTCACTGTTTTATCAACTTAAATATCCAAGAAATAAAAACGAGACGGTGCGTAAAGCAGCTTTTCATCATCCACAAATCAGTGTCTGTGACGTTAGAATCAGTTTCCAGATCAAACCAACATCCAGTGTTAAAATCTAATCATTTAAATATAATATCTACACCTGCAGGTTGTTAATCCGCTCTGTGTCTGCTCACAAGTTCAGAGCTGCTCAAGTCTGACTCCTGGTTTTATACTGCCAGTTATCTCTCTCTCTCTCTCTCTCTCCCTCTCTCTCCCTCTCTCTCACCCACTGTCCCTCCCATACTCTCCCCCCTTCTCTCTCTCTCTCTCTCCAATGCTGAAGGGATTCTTGATTTGTAATTTTTTTGTAACAATTTCCCAATCATGCTCTCTATTGAAGACCAGACTGATACTGGTATTTTTCAGGCCAATACTTATATTGATTATTGACAAAATACTGGGCACATTTTTTTTTTTTTTTTTTTTTTTAGGATTCCTTCACTTTGGTTCAGACTGTTGTGAAATACCGATATACACTGATATGTGTTAATACTACACATGATAATATGTTAGTCCTCAGTTCATCTTGTTGCCTTTTCACTGTCCATTAAGTGTAATTGTTCTTTTTGTTGTTATGGTAACAGACTCTCCCTCCACCTCCTCCACACACATCTGAGTCTATATTTGCCCAAAAAGAGACAAAACACACAATAAACAAAGTTAAAGATGAATGTGACCGATAGCACCATTATTATTATTATTATTAATAATATTATTATTATCGTTATTATCATTATTAGTGTTATCAATAAAGATATCACAATAATATCATTACTGTGAATTCCTTTGGCCACAATAACTTTGGTTATTGAACAACTGTGACCAATAAATGAACATTTTACGTGTAAAAAATGTTCAACCTTGAACGCAGCATTTGACAAAACATTCCCATCATAACACACGACCATGATTTCACACAGAGAGAGGTAATACATTTTAAACAGCCCTTTATCAGACACTCGGGTCGTTCGTTTACTCTATGTGCTGATGAAGACCACAAAGTGCAGTTGAAAGCCGCAGAAAAAAGCTAGTAAGTGAACCTTGAGTTAAGATTTCATCTTTTTAAATTGAGAATGTAAACTACCCCCAGGCTGCTAATGACCCTGAACTCCCAGAGGAAAAGAAACAGAGGACTCGACCTCACGTGTCCTGAATCGTAGCTTATCAGAGCTGAGATAAAATCAGCTGATGATATCGTTCAAGTCTCTGAACCAGTCGGCTTCTCTGGTGGATCAGCTCTCCTGTGTCCTTCAAAGAAGTCCAACAAAGAGCTCTTTAAATCGCATCTGTCGCCATAAACAACGACTGAAACTGTCGCTATTATAGGAGATTAATTCCCCGTTCAGCGGTATTGATTTAATGGTAAAAGTTTATTGATACAGCATCATAAAAAAAACTGTGTTTCACAAAAAATAACTTAAAGTAGAAGAAAATCAAAGTGAACAGTGAACATTTAGATCAAAAGATATAGACTACACTACAAGGTTATTTAAGGGCTTCACTCCATTCAGTCACTCATTTTTCACCTTCACATTAGGGCGGCAGTTTCTGGTAAGAAGTTTGTTATGCTTTATTTGTTAGTCTCAGAGAACCTTGTTCATCCTCATTTCTTTAATTAGTGTATAATGAACACATTTTTTCAGATTATTCCGACATCACATGAATGCAGCTTGTGAACAGGTACATATAAGGTCATGAGGTCTCCGATGTAAGATGGAGAAAGACTATGAATGAGCTGTAATGAGAAAGTAATGGGAGCCAATGGAGGCATCTTTTTTCTTTTAGGTAAGTCAAACTTGAAAAGTGTTTTTTTTTTTTTCTTTAACCGTAGCTGAAGAATCAGTCGGGGACTTCATTCCTTTCAGCAAACAATATTCATTTTCAAGGACAGTCAGAGTGAGATTTCACACATAAATCATTTATCAGGCTTCATTTCACAACATCCACGCTGCACATCAGGTCCACATTATGTAGCTCTGGCGGCCTTTGTATTGATCGTATTGGTGAGCAGAGAGCTGAGTCACTGAGCAAAGAACCCCTCCACCCCATGCCCCCAATTCTCCGGCTGAGCTTCTGCTGACCTTCGCCTGCATGTCTGTAGACTCCGCCAATCACGTCACCGACACACTCGGCTGAAATCTGATTCGTCTGGAGGGTGGCTGGCCTCGGTCTTGGGGAGAGGCCGAGGTAGAGGGTGAGGGGCTCAGTGATCCAGCAGGAACTCTGTATCGAGCTGCTGCTTCTACAAATGAAGAGGAGCAGGTTGGGTTGTTTCAGCAGACACCTTGAAATACTTGAAATGTGCTGCGAGGATATTTCTCCAGATGGAAGCTTCGCCGCAGTCCAACTTCATCCAGTGAGAAGTTACTGGTAGTTTCAAAAGCGGGAAACTTCTAATTTGCTAAACTGAGAAAATTCGTGAAGTAGAACTGCGCAGCCGTAAACCTCTGGTGGGCAGTTCAATTAATGACATATCATTAATGTAAGGCTTTTACCCCACCGTTGCCCCTTGAAAACAAGCAGTGGAAGAAGCAGTGGTGCTTTTAACAGAAATTCATTGAGTGATTTGAGCCTAAATGTATGGGGTGGAGTATGATGTGCATGACCTACCGTTTCGTACTGGGCAAGGTGTGGTTCTGGCCCCAGGTGGATTCTGCCATACCTATGACACAAAAGGAAAAATAAGGACATAAGAAGCTAACCACAGTTAATCACACACATATACCAGCTGTCAGGACAGGTGCATGAATACCTGCTTCAGTTGAGGACTCCTGTGTATGAAATTACAGTATTAAATGACAAACCCCCACAAGATAATGTTCTAGTATACATTGTGTATTGTACTCAATACAACAAGATACCAGCGTGAAGAGGAGACAGAAAATAAGTTAATGAGATAAACCTGAATGTTTTGCTGCATGTAGGAAAATTCTATCAGCGACTGACTTTTTCTAATAACATGAGAGTGAGAGAAGTTAAACTATATTTATCCTTGTCCTGGTACGGGTAGCATACGGTTAGCATAGGTACGGTTAGCATAACAAACACTAAGTTACCCGCTAGCTAGCTAGCTAGGTTAGCAAAGTGTTAACTGTCTCCTGTTCTCCGGTCAAAGCACGTAGGGAAAAAACGAACTACCTTTTTAACTAGCATCATACACATTAAAACTGTAGGACGTTCAGAAAATACGTCTTTTTTAATTAATTACTTACCGAAAAAAACTGTATATCGTCATCATCATCTCTCCAGTTTGTTAGTGACGAAGAATGAGCCATAATTACTGTGAACCGGAAACGCATTAAAACTAAATAATTAACAGCAAAACTGTCAGTGATAAATTATTCTTCCACGGACAAAAAGAGAAAAATAATATTCAACACAACTGATTCAATACGAAACGCTCACGACACAAGCTCTCCTCCGGTGACTGATCCTCCGGTGATCGACCTCCCGGCCTGCCGCGTCATCTGATCAATCATTGCAGACCAGGTATATCAATCAAACAACCACGCCCCAAAACTACCTGTTTTTAAGGCCTAATATTTAATTAATTCGGTGATTATTTTCAGATGGACCACCAGAACACTGAACAAGAAGTGTGAATTTAGCCCATCACACCGTAATGAGTTCCGGAAAAAATTAATCGACTGAGTATTTCATGAGAGAAGTTGGTGTTTTTATAATGAGTGTGTGTTGGAACCAGAGTTTTTTGGAGCCCGCCCCCAGCGGAACCTCGGTGCTATTGCACATTAAGGCACTAAGTATTAGCATCATTTACATCAGTAAAAGTACAGAAATGTTTTGAGTTTTACCTCCACGTGTAAAGGTATGTGTGGCCTACCTTCTCTCCAGGACCTACAGTAGTAGTAGTTGCTGTTTTAGCAGCAAAAAAAGCTTAAATTACTTGTGTGGTGTTATGTATTTACAGCAGCCCATTCACATGTGACCAGATAGAGTGTAGCTCTTGTTTCTTTTCTTTTTTAAACGAACTGAAATTATTGTATTAATGATAATATTCGATTGAATATTAGATTCAACTTGTAGATTTTGGAAAAATACAGGAAAAAATGTTGTTTTGCATTGAAAACTGGTGGTAAAATAGATTTTTTTTTGAGAGACCACTTTCCCATGTAGCCTCACATGTTGCTCCATAGCAGTTCTAGTATCACTCAGTTTCATTTACAAAGGAGAATAAAAGGAGCCATTAAAAACACTGAATCCAGTTCAGCAGTGTATCTCCTTAAGTCTCAAGTCGTCTGTCTCACCTATTTCTCCTTGTGAATTTTAGGAAGAAAATATAAAAAAACAGCATTTCAAACAAAACAGAAGCTAAAATGAAGCTGAAATGAGAATCAGTTTTGTCTCCTGAGCTGTAGAAGAAGTTGTCAGTGTAGTACAGCTCATGTACATTAGATTTATTCATAACTTAATTATTGTCATCGTAAAGGTGTTTTTTAATAAATAAACATTCTGTGATTAAATTGTACCGAGTATGTTTTTTCTCATATTTTCCATCTGCCTCATGACTGTAACTTCAACAGGCTTCAAAAACCAGTGGGTGACGTCACGGCCGTTTGCCCCCTTGTTTGAGACCGGCGCTGCGGCTCGAGCTAAATTAGCATCGTGAACGTCGGCGAGTAAACTTTCATTGGGGGGAGTTGAGGAGGACGGACGGCGGGAAATGGAGAGCGACGAAGGCAACGTAAAAGGTAAATATTTAGTTTTACCGTTAACGTTAATAATGCGAAGTGGCAGAGTTGTGTAATCCCGTTTATACTGGAGCATCAGTTGTGTTGTTACGTGTTTTAGCTAGCCGTGTAAAGTTAGCTACAGGCTATAACTGCAGTTTAAATGTGAAGCTGAGTGTTTTCTTCAGTTGAATTGTAGAAAATACAGGTTAATTTAGGATAACATTACACACATATTGAGGACAAGACTTAACCTTAAGTCTTAGCTTAAGATCCCGGTGAAGGTTACGAACCAAGATAAAAAGTTGAATGTCTAATTGATCTGGCTTTGCTGGCTGTCCGATAATGGACGCATGGAGCTAGCTAGTGATTTAATTTAACTAAGATGGTTTTCTTTAGATGAGCTTCATTAACCTAACTTAAGGCCGGGGATAATGATTAGCAACAGCTAACTAAATCATTAACATGAGAAAATATTGAACAGAATAATTGATAATGGCAATAATCATTACTTGGAGCCCTGATTGCTGGTTTGCTCAAATGATCTTTCCCGTACTTGTGTGGCTTCATATATAGAGTTTGTTAAGATGAAAGTTAAAGTCATAAAATGAACTTTATATAAATGAGCAGTTGTTCTGGGAGTAGGCTGGCTGTGATGGGAAGCTTTTAAAGAACAAGGACGTGTTAAATCTTACACAAACATACTATGTGGGAGCAACTAATGATTATTTTAATCATCTTTTATTCTTCTGATTTTTTTCATGATTCACTAATTTTACTGGTCTATTTATTGTCAGAAATTATCAAAGAATTGGTGTTTTCAGGAAGTTTTTGTCCAAACAACAGTCCTATATTTTATGTAACATTACATAGGACGAAGAAAATCATTAAATCCTAAAAAATCAACAAGATCAAACTGCGGATTGTTTGGTGTTTTTGCTCGAGGCTTGATTTAAACATTTAAGTGATTATCAAAAATATTTGTTAATCTAATTAATAAATTAGTTGACTAATTGTTTCAGCAGTTTTGTGACTAATATAAATGATGCACAGTATGTTGTGAACCTGCTGAAAATAAGACTCAAGTAGAGCTGCAACAGTGAGTCGGTTTATTGATTAGTTAATTGTCAGAGAATTAATCAGTAACTATATTTGATTTAATGGTTCCAGCTTTTCAAATGTGAAGATTTGATCTTTTTTTTTATTTTTTCTTTGCCACACAAGACAGAGGGGAATTATAACAAGTATCTTTGACTATTTTTTGACGTTTAGACATAGACACAGATTAAGAAAATAATCAGCAGATTAATAAATAATGAAAGTAATTATTAGTTTCAGCCCTTTTGTGAACTTGTATTAAGTACATTTAGAAATGAGGTGTGGTAGAGATTGCATATGTGATAACTGTATTACTGAACTGACACTTTGCTGGAGTTAACCTGAATGTACCCACCCACCATCCTCAGAATCTGTCCTCTCGGCAGGAGCGAGTCAGGCGCAGTGGTTTTCTACGAAAGCCAAAGTCGCCGTGGCAGTGGCCATAATAAAGAACACGCCTGTGGGCATGAGTGGCCGAGAGAATGCTGAGTCTCTGGCCTGCAAGCTGAGGAGCCAGGATGAAAGCTGGAAGAGAAAAGCCCAGGGGCTGCAGGAGGAGGTACTGAGGCTGCGACAGGAGATGCTGATCGGCAGGGTGACATCAGACACAAAGAGCGCCACGGAGACGACAGGTGGGCCTTCCTCCATGTACGTCGGTTACTAAAAATAAGATGAATATTAGTCCTTTACCCCAGTGATAGAAAACGTTTTAGTTTAGCAGGAGTTTCATCCTTGAAAAGTCGACTTTACGAATCATTTATTCAGTGGCCTGCAGAGGAGCCAGTGAAAGGTGAGCTCATGCCCAAAAAAAGTGCAGGCAGTTTATGTAGATATACAAGCCCAGTGTGTATCTGTGCTGATGCCTTTGGTTCGGAGGAGAGGATATCTCAGGAACAGGCACAATCTGACATGAGTCCTCAGAGGAGCTCAGACACTGAGCCCGCTGTCCTGAGGTTATCACACCAGGCTGCTAATGATTCCACACATAACGCTCCTGAATGTTGATTTGTCAGGTGTAGAGCTGAGTCTGCTCCTTCCTCCTTTTGACAAGGTCAGTGTGTGTTTTACAAAAAGGAAAGTTTCTGTTTCTTCTCTCCAGACTGGTGTAATATATATAACTATATTTCAAGGTATGAATTTTGATTATGTAAAAACAATATTGATGATATGCAAATTTTATCGACTGGTTCTTAAACACATCAGTGGAGTTTGGAAGCTTTTTTGAAAGTTGTGGCCAAGAAGAGGCTTCACTTCTGCTGCATTTTAGACCTGCCACTAATAATTATTTTCATTTTTTTAGTCTGTAAAATGTCAGAAAATGCACATCACAGTTTTACAGAACCTAAACTTACTGATTCAGCCATAGAGGCCTGCTATTGACGGACATGTTTGTAGTCTTTATTTCCCAAACCCTGAGAAGTCACTGCAGTGAGCACTGAAGAATCACATCTTAAATTTACTAAAGATTTTAGTTTCTGAAGACAAAGTCCCTCAGTCTGACTTTGACTTATGAGACCAACATTTCTCAGTCAAAGGTTAGCATCATTTCTCATGCAAGGGAGCCGAAATATTGTGTCTTCACAGATATTTTATCAGGATGAGCTACAGGTCTAGAAAAGTCTTACAGAGAGCGTTGATTCCAGTTTCCTAAACAAACAAAAAAAATGTTATTAAGTATGTTGTTTATATGTAAGTATGAAAAAGTCTTTAATTTCATTTACAAAAGTCTTAAATATTTTTTCTATTTTTTTAATTAAATGTTTTTGTTTGTGATTCAAATGAAACCTGCCTTGAAACTGAGCTCTATTAGCTGAGTCTTTAATTTTTCTTTAATTTCCTGCTACTTATCCAGGTCCAGCTCATGTTTCATGATTTATTAGTTATATTGTTATGAATTATTGCCACATACTGCTGCATAAATGGTGTAAAAAAAATATTATAAAGTCTTAAATTTAACTTGGTGAACTCTGCAGAAACTCTGTTCACTTGCAAACTGAACAACACACACTTTGTATTTGCACTTGCATCGTTCCATATTTCTAGTATTTAGAGCAGAGTGTTCATTTTTCCCGTTGCCAGTGAAACACTTGAAGTGACTTCATACTCCACTTACTCGCAAAGTATCATGACTGATTTAAATGATCTTATCGTTCATTTCTCAGGAGTAGTTGGCACTGCAGGCAGAGGATATGTTTTTCTTGAAACAACACACACACACACACACACACACACACACACACACACACACACATGAATATTGCTGCCTTTATGACAGAATTTGTTCCAAGGAAAACACGTGTCCTCCTAAATATAAAACCCAAGGGCCAAGGGGAGACATTCAGGAGTACAGCCTGCGGAAATGATAACCAAGGCCCACCTGTTCTCAGAATCATGAGCTGCAACCATTATAATATGAAACATTCCTTAAAAATGGGAGTCAAGTCAATTTTTATTTGTACAGCGCCAATTCACAACATGTTCACAATTCACAAGTTCTCTCAATGCACTTTCCAAATAGCAGGTCTGGACTCTCTTTATAATAAGTAAAAAAATATGTCTTTATCTTCTTCTCTGAAATGCGTTTGCACTGATTTAGTTAAATACGTATTTGTGTGGAAATGCAGGAAACGACTGTCAGCTTGACAAACCTTGTTTGTGCGCCTCTGTTTTGGGTTTCGCATTAGTGTTTTCACTTTATATTTCTTCAGCAGGATCGTGTCACTGCAGCTAAAACAATGCACTTACAGAGAAAATGTGAGAGCATAATTTCACACTATTTCTGGCTAAAATAAGACGTGTGGTCCTAATGTTTTGATGTTCATGTTACTGTGTTTTTTTTTTTTTTTTAAGAATACAGCCAGAGCAGGAGTCTAAAATATAAACTCAGTGTTTGGAAACCAGATCATGATTGTAACTTCAAGGTTAAACATGGCCCCTCAGTACTGTGAGCCCTTGTGATCACAGGGATAATACTGGAAATAATTGACTGTAATTATGATATAATTATATGATCATCATTATGAATGATTATTATTATTATTTTATAAGACAATTTAATTGTATGTCCCCTGCTAATATTGAGTGTATTGTCAGTTTGCCACCCACAGACTGGGCCTCTTGTCACACAGCCCCTTTATGAGTGGGGTCTCCAGTGATGTGGTTTCACTGACCTTCACCAAGGGTCTGACTTGAAGGAGATGTCAGCTGCTGTATCATTAAAATATTAAATGATTCAAAATGGTATCATCTTACAATAATTGTAGGGTAATTGATCCAAAGTATAATGAAAAACCTCAATGCAACACAACTGAGTGTTGCATTGAGGAAGTGGATGTTTTTAAATATAACAGTGTGTCCACATGTATTTGGGTGTGTGTAGTTGTAGAAGGATCTAAATCTTTTCACTGTGTTTGTGTAAAATCCTCCAGGTCATGACGGTGCAGTGGAAGAGGTTTCACAGGATCTCTTTGGTCCCGGCTGTGACTCTGAGACTCCTGAACTCCTGCAACTAGACCCCCAGCCCGCCGCCTCTGTCCCTCAGCACCACGGAACTCCTCAGGAGACAGTGTTGCACCCCCATGTGCAGTTCCTCCAGTCGCTGTGCGCCCTGCACCGAGTAGAAGGCAACAGCAGAGGCCTGGAGTCTCTGTGGTTCAGCCCCGACGAGGACACAGGGTCGGTGTTGACGGACTCTGTGTGCCAGCTCCTCGACTCGGTGGTGGCGGCGTGCAGGGACCCCCCTCCGCTGGGTCCTCGCGACCTGGTCCTGCAGGCCTGCCAGGTCGCGGCCCGAGCGATGGACCTGTTCTGCTCTCAGAGGCTGCCGTCGGCGGAGTTCGTGAGACGTGTGGGGGAGTCGCTGAGGGAGCTGACTGGGATGCTGCTTCACCACAGTAATCAGCCCAGCAGGGTGAGTAATGGGGTCCACAGGGACGGGATGTTTGCATGCGCACAATATTTTAATTAATTAATCTGACCACGGTGGTCAACCACAGCTGCTAAATGACTCCCACAATTAGAGAATCTCAATTAAAGGGAAAATTCATCAAACAAACCAACATGTCGCATCAGAATCGTCCAAACTGACTGAAATCACACGCGTGTGTTTATGTGATAAAAGAGAAGGACAATATGGATATTGCGCAAGTGTTGCATTATTAAATACTAATCAACACACCTGGTCTAAAGCTACATTTGCATGTGTGTCATATTAATGTGTGAACGTACTGTAAAAAAGCAAATTTATTTTTACATTTCATGTAAATTATGCTTTTAACAGTTTTAACACAAATTCAAATAAAAAGTAGGTTTTTTTATTTTATGTCATGTTTTTCCTGACTTTCAGGACATTGAGTTCACAGTCGTCCCAACAGAAATTGCAAAAATTGAGCTTTTGTGTGCTTATATAATGTTTTTCTTTTTTACAAATACTCAACATGATTGCTCTTATTTCTTCTTTTATACAACTAAACTGTTGCTATGAGGCATGTATTATTCATGACCTCTGTCCAGTTGCAGTACAGTTCAGTGCAGCTGCAGAGCATCAGCCCCACATAAAACCAAACCTAACCTAACCAACTTTATTAGTGTCAAAATTTACATTAAGGTTCATATTTGTAGCTGTTAAACTTGACCTTGCTTGGACATCTCTCTCATGTTATACAGCACCCAGTTTCCTAGATGTCAGTGTATGTATAGTTTTATTATCCAGTTTCTTCATTGTTTTCCTGCAGTAATTAACCGGAGACGCCAACCTAAAAGCTTTCCTTTGTTTCCATGTCATAAACCTCAGTCATTTCTTGTCATTTGTAGAGTCGGCTGTTCTGCGTGAATTCATGACAAGTATTAACACAAAAATCCAACTTTTCCACTTACTGTCACATGTAATAGAGAAAAATAAATATTCAAGGTAAAACCTGCAAGAAAATTACATTAAACATTCAGATAAACCTGACATAAGTAGATACAGAGAATTAAAGAAAAAAAATGTACATCACATTCTGACTCCAGTCTGATTCAGGTGGGAACAGTTTGATCAGGGAACCTCTGTCTTCACCGACTTTTACTGTCCAAGTTAAAGAAGCAGCAGATTTCTACAGGATTAAAAACCCATATTGGTCACAATTAGTTCTGGACACCACCGGACATCCCTTGGGTAAAACTGGGGATTGCTACATTAACTTTACCCGAAACATGTTTCAGTGCAACCTAATTTCCCAGGAGCATCATTAAAGTTTCATAATACTTTGTTTTGGACAGGATTATTGGTGTTTCTGTAACAATATGTGTTGACTCAGCTTAATGTATTCAGCAGCAGCAGCCTACAGCTTGTAGGCAAATGTAAAACTTGATCATTAGTCGACTGAAAACCAAGTAGTGTGATTAGAGTGAAATGGCCCAAATACAAAAAACATTCCTGATAGAGATGAAGCAGCTGCAAAATTGAGAATAAAAATGCTGGTGCTGCAACTAATGATTATTTTCTTTATTGTTTCTCTTTAAAAAGACAGAACGTAGTGAAAAACTCTGAAGCTGAGTTTAAAGTGCTGATTTAAACAAAAAACCAGGAGTCCAAACCCCGAAGAGACTCAGTACAGTGAAGGAACCAGAGAGCGTTTGGCAGCAGGTCTGTCAAGGTTCCTGGTTCTCAACACGCCGATGTAACGTGCAGGCGTCTGTAGTAACAGATTCTTGGTGTCCAGTTTATTCAAAGTGGTCCAGTTACACAGAATGTCCTCAGGGGAAGGTAAACATGATTCATTGTACAAAAAGAAATATCATAATATATGAAATCATGTCGTTATTTCAATTGTTGATTTATCCGCTGATTAATTTTTTTGATTAAGTGTGTTTTGATCAAATTTAAATACCCAAAAATCTTCAGTTTACAATGATAAAAACTTCTCATCTGAGAAGCTGGGCTCACAATATTTGCATTTTTTTCAAGTAAAAAAAGACTGAAACGATTAATCAGGTATCAAAATAGTTGCCCAATATTTTTTTGTTGATAGCGAATCGATTTATCGAATAATTGTTTCAGCTTTAATGTCAAGTTTGTGCAGTTAAGAGAGTTAACAGTGCAATTGGGAACCAATAGGATTTAGGATAAGAATATTCGTGCATGAGGCCCAGTGTTTCTTACTGTAAACGGCAGACAGGTGTAGAAACAGTAACAACAAATGTATTAATAGCTGATGGTGTATTTTTTATTTATAAAGAAACAGCAGCTTGTCATTATGTCGGAGTGAGACACCACAGCGGTATTTAACAGCACACCTTCAGCTTTAATCCTTTAAAACCCTTGAAATGACATTGAGAATGTTTTCGTCACAGTGAGCTGCAGTATCCTCCATCACCAGCTTTAACCTTCATTCAAAGCTCACTGGCTCCATAAAGGGGTAAAATTGCCTTCACAGTGGATCTTAAAAGTCCCCGCCTTGCACACGTTACTGTCATGACAGCGCCTGGCAGCTGGGAAATTCAGATGAAAGTGAGCCTGAGTTGACGAGGATGAAGTTCTCCCATCTGGCTCTTTGCTAAACGCTCAGAGAACGGCTCGCCCAGCGCAGAGTGCTGCAGGCAGTTTCCTCTTTACAGCCATTTCCCTCCGTCTCTGTTTGTCGTGACTAATGGTGAAGAAAGTGGAGTTTTCTTCTGAAGCGACGCAGAGATGTTTAGCAGTTATCGGTGAAAACTGATGATGGTGATGAGGAGGGTGTAAAATAATTTGGATTTAATGAGGACTTTCATTTGCAGAGCGCTGCTTTGTCTTGGAGAAACTTTAATGCCCCCACAGAGACAGGTTGTCTTACAGTCTTATAGGACAGGTTACTTAGAGTCAGACAACCAATCACAGTAATGTAGAGTCAATTAGAAAAACAGGAATCAGTTGGACTTAAGTTGGAAGGATAGAAATTAATTCTGATGGTGGAATCAGCTTTATTAAAGGGAGCGTGTGGTAGTCATAGATGCAGAAGCGATGAATAAAATATGTGAACCGTTCAAGTTAAACAATGAAGCCAACCATTATGTTAGT
This sequence comes from Seriola aureovittata, assembly GCF_021018895.1. Taxonomy (NCBI): domain Eukaryota; kingdom Metazoa; phylum Chordata; class Actinopteri; order Carangiformes; family Carangidae; genus Seriola; species Seriola aureovittata. The sequence continues at coordinate 21,926,673 of NC_079382.1, read as the reverse complement.
GATGTGGAGCAGCTTCAGGGATTCTCGTGTTTGTTATTTAAACTAGAATACGAAAGAATCCGTCCATAGAGATGGAAACGTGGCTTCACCTCTATCAGGAAATGGGCGGTAAAGTACTACAATACAAAGAAGAACGGGTCATATTTATACAGCACCATCAAAAATTAAAAAAAGAAAGCGAAAGTGAAGAGAAAGAGGGGTAGAGACATGCAGTAAAGGCTCTGTCCTGCTGGGAGTCAAATCGGGGACGTGCTGCTCAGGGCTCGACCACTCGCACGTCGGCTCGCCCCTGAAAACCCAGATTTAACTCTGAAGTTATCTTGCTAACCCCAAATCCTGCTTCGTAGTTCAGGCCTCTGGTCTGTCAGCCGCCATCTTGAATCGTAAAAATGGGAATCTTTCCCACCTGGTTAATTCCATCCCTCATGATGTAAACAGACAGTCCCCTTCCAGCAGGTTCCTGATAGTGTGAGCACCTGTATGATGAGAGCTTTGTGACAACCCGACACTCCCGTGAGATTTGTCTCTAAATTTATGCAGACTCTCTCGCCTCGTCATCATGGCACCTCACATAGGGAGCTGTGTTTGGAGAGAGATTACACTGTTTAAAGTAAAAATCGCCTCTTTGATACTACTTCTGTTTTATATCACAAATCCACGAGGCTCAGTGCATGTGTAATTAAAGTCTCTGATGTGCTCTTTTGATGTGCTCTCCTTCAGCTTGCCTCGTCTTTTCATTTTAACGAGTTTCATTTTATTTTCTCACAGAATGTATTTGGCTGAGGCCTCAGTGAAGGGGCGTGAACTCGTTGCCTTGACTAAAATGTGGGCGTAAACGGGCAGAGGACTAGCTTTTGAAATGTGATCATTCAGCTGTGGGTGATACAGGTCACTGATCTCAGCTGCGCCTGTTGCTCAGATGCAGCACCTTGTGGCTGCATCATATTCTAATATAGAGAGGCCGCTGTGCCTGGAGAAATTGGTTCTCTGCCTTTTCTATTAATGATGCCCCATTGTATGATGGGTGCACTACGATCCAAGAAGGCAGCCTTGGAAAGCAGCCTTTGCAAATTGATTCTGAGGAGCTGGCACTGAAAGCTGATGTTTTTGAGCCACACTGCTGATTAGCTGCTGCTGCGGTATCACTTTTCTATGTTTGACATTACTTATCCATTTTTACAAAAAAAAAAACGTACACACAATGAACACAATGTACTGAGCAGCTAATACTCTTATGATGTAGTGGTTCAGTCGGCCCATGATGCTCCAGTATAATATTTTCATTTGGGCTGTAACAGTTTCTCCTGTTGTTATTTGTTGCCACCATCAGGGTGTGGAATCAGTGTTAGACAAATGACAGAATTGTTGTTGATTCATTTTCTACTGACTAATGGAGGTATCAACAATCTTTTTAGCAGCAGTGTATTTCCACCCCTACAGCCGACTGGTAGCTAAATCTCTTTCCTGTTCCTCCAGGGAAACCCATAAATGAACAAGTCCTCCAAACTAAACCATTATTAACCATTATGGTTAAGGTTTGGTTGAGTTTAGGTAGAAAAACATTTCTTGGTTGTCATGGCGAAAACAAAGTGGACTGTCGAACGTCATGCTACCATCATGTTTTTGTCTTGACCAACATGAGTCATTGCTCACACAGCCACCACGGGTCCTTGTTGCCTAAACATAAACAGTGTTTGAACATGCAGCTGATGTTGTCTCTCTGGACAGGACACACAGACTCAGATCTGGTCTGTGGGTCCTGGGCAGTTTCCTGTTTTCTTTTTTCTTTTTGCAGTCAGAAGTTAGCTGAAAACACCTGAAACAAACTGACATTTCAACTGCTTTCAGCCTCCGCAACTGACACCTTCAATACTCCCAACACTTCAACTGCTGTCAAATGAACAACTCATCTCAACCTTCAGTTGCTTTCCTCATTTATTGACATCTCAACTGCTTTCATACGTCAACGGACAGTTCAACTGCTTTCAGGATTTGAACTTGAACTTAAACCTTAAAAGACTTTCAGTCACTACATTTTAAACCCTTTCAGTGGTTCAGCTTCAAGTTAGACTGAAATTAATATTTTAAGACGTTTGAACCTTTCTGCAGTGTTTACATCAGAGTCTTTTTCACATTTTCTCCAGGAAGTTTGTGCCTCTCTAATTTTATATTTAAAATGTGCCAAACCAAGCACATATCACCGTGCACTGTCTGTATACAGTACAGTGTACATGGATCTCATGGAGAACATTGTGTACGAGTCGAAGCTCTGACTTTGACCACAGAGTTTGATGTTCTCCACCACACTAATCATTTTCCTTGTCCAGTAGATAACCTTCTCATAATTTCCATAAAAATTCTCATCCTTTCTAACTTCCTCAATGAGGACGTTGCAATCGACTTTGAGGATATGCGTTAATGAAGTCTTTGTATTTCTGAGGTTCAGCGAACGCTCCATCGCTCTGCCAGTCAAACTGATTGTTTGAGACCGTTCAGACATGGAGGGGGAGGTCAGAGATGAAGGGCAGGGGTAATTATAACACTGGAAAGACTCCTGACAAGATCAACGCGTACCCGCAAAGGAAAACCCCACCACTGGGATATGACGCTAAAACATTCTGACACCAGACTAATCCATTAAACACGCTGTTCAAAAACAATTTTATATTTGTAGTGGGACAAGATTGTCTGGGATACAGTGTCCTTGTGAACCAGTGAATGGATTGCAGGTGGATTTCCCTGCATCTGATGATATGAAAAGATAAGGTGCCATTATTTACTGTTACTTTACTGTTTGGTCTGTGAAGTTAAACTATGATTAAAAAAAAAACAAATGTAACTCCCTTCACAAGGACGAACTACAGTAGTGGCTAAACACTTACTTATGATTTTCATCTTGCTGATTATTAGACATTGCATTCATCCTGTATTAGTTAGTAGTGTAGTTAAAATGTTTCTCTATTTAAACTCGGTCGTTGTCCTGTTGTGGTACTTTGAAGTAGAGACTGGAGACGACACGACTTCTGGTATTAGACAGATCATATCAATCAATCAAGTAATTTATCAAAGCTCTTCCACATAGTGGGAAGTGGTGCCCCAAAAATTTCATTGCCGTTCATTGTAACGTTATTAGGGATTTTTTTTTTTTCTTTTCAACTCTCGTGTCAAATTCGTCCCAAAATTAATTTACATACAAGATTTAAATGAGCGAATGGATCCAAACATCACTTACAGTTGGAAGTAGCATAATGGGAAACCATTTGCTGAGTGTTAGCGACAGACAGGGATGTGCTCTGTTAGTTTCGCTCTTCCAGACATTTTGTTACTGCAGGGAATCCACCATTATTTTCAGCCCTTTTCTAAAAACCTCCGCTCTGTAGTCCAACAATAAAAACAGCAGAGTGAGAGACCTCTGGAAGTGTCAGCTTACACGCCGGAGCCTGTTCCTTCTTGAGGAGTAATGCCGCGAGCAGCTGCAATTTACCCAGCTGCAGGTCCTGCCTCCAGAGCTGCTCACGTCCACGAGGAGAGAGAGCTCTTATTTCTGCCTCATCTCGTCCGACACACCTGGAGGAGTTGTTACGGTCTAGGAGGACGGAGATTGGACAAGACGAAGAGCCCAGCCGATGAAATTGCAGATCCCGACTCCCGAGTGGCGTCATTCAAATGTCACTCTTCTGCTGTGTTCAGACATATTTCATGTAATAACCTTTCAGAGAGGAGAACAGTTACTGGGCTCATATAGTTTGACACCCCCCTCGTTTTATCATGCCATCCTTTTGTCTACTGGAAAGACTTTTATTACCTTCTGCTATATTGGATCCAGCTCGCCTCATGTGTTCGGCCCCAAACAGAACGCTCTCAAGTACGCCTTTTATCGCTCTATTAAGTTTTCAGACAAAACATCCTGTCAGTGGTGTGGCTACAGGATTTGCCTGTAAACATGAATAATGTGAAGTGTTTTTTTCTTAAACATAAAGCTTTGTTAGGCCTTTTTTTTGTTGCTGTGAGAAGATCTGGACATTACCCGCTTAGTGAGGAGAGGATATTTGTCACTTTCTGCTTCAGCGTGCTTCAGGTTACAGCGCTGGAGATGGTTATATACGGACAGCCCTTGGTCATTCTCAGTCACATGTTGCTTTTAAAGGGCAAGTCACACACAGAAGAAGTACAAGATTTAAGTACAAGAAAATGCAGCAAGCGGCATACCTTCCTCTGTCGCCATGGTCACCATAAAACCGGCCATGGCTTGGTTAGGTTAGGAAAAGATCTTGATTTTGGGTTAAAATAAGATATTCCTCAACGTTGTTGTCATGGTTACAATAACAACAATGTCGTTAAATTTGTCGAACGGTCATGGATAATAGAAACAACATAAACTGCTGGTTTCACATGGGAATCGAACTCACCGCTCTCCTGTGTCACATTCATCCGTCCACCGCCACCTCCTCCTGACGTGGACTTTGTCTCTCTTTATACTCTGTCACCAACACTTTTCCCTTTGATGCTGTCATCATTAGTACGACCACTAGATGTCGCCTAGCAACAAAACATAACTTTTGGTCCTAACAACCTGCTGCACGAACGAAGTACGGGACAGTCTCAATTAGAAAACTTCGTCTTGATGACTGGTGGAGGATTGTGAGGTCCAGTGTGTAAACTTAGCTTTTACGAAACGATGGCAAAAGTCTTCTCAGGGTGGGACGGGCTGGGTGGGTGGGTGGGAGAAAAGTTAAGAGGACGACCTTTAGTTGTCTCAAACTTCCGCTGTGACCCTTCATTTTAAATGTCAATACAGCCGAATACACAGCAGAGCCGTTATCATTAACCTGTATTTATGCTGATTTTATGAGACAGTGTCCTGACAGGTTGCTGATAAAAGTGTGTAGAAGAAGAAATTTCGCTATTTTCATTTTGTTTTCTAAATGATCTAGAAATGCAAATGTGGATGCAAAATTTAGATAGCTTAATATAGACATAATCATATCTAAATACAACAATTCATGGAACATTATTTATCAACTGTTTTAGTGCATGAAGTCAGTAAATCCAGGAAAAATACCAAATAGTCTTTGGTTTCTTCTTTGTCTTAAAGAATTTGACAATTTTCTGCTTCTCTGTTTCACATCAGTGTAAACGTAAGATCTTTGGGTTTTGGATTGATCATCAGAGAACAAAGACATTTTAATGGACATTTTCCACTGTTTTCTGACAGTCTCATTTTTGGCTTGTTGACACAGCCCAAAACAATACCCACAATTAATTAATTAATTAATTTTGTTTTCAAGCTTCAAAGATTCACTGTTTGAATAGATGTTTTGTTGAATAAATTATTGATTTTCATCATGAAAAAAAAGAATTACTTCACACGGCCTTCAATAAATCAATAAATCACAGAAATAATCAGAGAATTAATTGAAAATAAATGTCAGTTGCAGCCCTGTTTTCCTTTATCTCTTATTATTGCCTCGTCATTGGAAGAAAGGTGTAACTGAGGCTCAGATAACTAGATCTGTTGGTCTTATTTTGTGGAGCGTGACGCTGCGGCCACCAGGTTCACACGCAACAGGTCAAGGAATGAGGAAGCATTGATTGGAGGACGGTCCTGCAGATAGATGTTTACAAAACAGGTGATGAATCAGCAGGTAGAACGCTAATATCAAAACCAACACCTTAGAGACAGCGTCGCTTCAACGGTTTTCTTTTTCCCTTTCCGTTGTATCTGCGTCCAGGTAAACAACCAAACCAGTCTGATCAAGCCCGCGCAATCGAAAAAGGTCAAACGTGGTAATATGGAGAGAGGGAAAGCGTCGTCTGTCTACAGCCTGAGAAAATCTGTTCAGGATAACTGAATAACAATCTGCCGCCCTCAGTCGTCTCAAATTATGAATTAATGTCTTGATGGGATCATTATTCCAGACAGTTTCACATGATGTCCTCGTATCAATCGGCACTCAGGGGCGATCAGCAGCAGAGGCAAAGCAAATTGAATCTCAAGTTTGTCTTTTATTGTTGTCTCTCTCTCTCTCACTCTCTCTGTTTGAAGAGCAGTTTAAACTCAAGCTTTTCAAAGTTGTTCAAGGTCACTAGTTGAACTCAATGGCCACGATGCCCTTGAGCCAAACAATTTATCCCCAGCTGCCGCTGCCGCTGCTGCGGATCTGCCTACTGGCACAACAACAGAGGACAGTGTTGATGCATTTGCCTGCTCCAAGTTAAATATATGAAAAATGGAGTGATTGTGAATTAGGCTGTTGCTGAGTGTGAGCATGCATGCTAAGCACCCCCCCCCCCCCACCCCCCACCCCCCACCCCTCCAGGGGCAGACGAAATGAAAACCTGTAGCAGCAGCTAACTGTGTGCCTCATGTGTTTGGCATCAGGGTGTAGCAACTAAAAAGGTCTCTGTTGTTCTTCTTGTCAACAATTGTGTGAATTAACATTTACTAAATGTCTGTTTGCTGCAGGGGTTCTACGTACTTTGTTTCAAAATATACAAATGTCAAATATTATTTCTGGCCTGTTTTGGGGAGTAACGTTGATTGTAAAATGTTTTTGTTTGTGATTTTGGCAGAAAGTGGCTGGAAAATCTCCAGTGCTCTTGTTTCAGACCCCTGACAAATCGATACGTTAGTCTTAAATTAGTTATTTATTTTAATTGTTTAATCTCCCCTGCTGCTTATTCAGACTCAGGATGTTGGAAATTATATAATTAGGGAGTGTTGTTACATATTGATGGGAAGTACTGACAAAAATGTGATGTTCATGGACGTGGTAAATAACGTTCAGCCTTATTATCCCTGCTGGTTTTCATTCATACTGTGGGGGGTATGACTGTGAAGTGGATATTAAATTGCACTCTGTGAGGTATGAAAAGTGACTTTAAAACTCTTAAGTACAACTTATAGAAACCCATGTTTTGAGTTTTGTTGATTTCAGAGTTTTCCCATCTGCTTTGTGGACGTGGAGAAAACTTGTGATCATGTTTCTTGAAGGGGGGGGGTCTTGTGGTAACATGATAATCAGATAGAATTGCTTTGATATTGCGTTCATGTTATCCGATTTCTCTTTTGGAGAGAAGTTGTTTTTATTTGTTTTGCCCTAAACAATCAGTAATGAGTGGCGTATCTGTCTATCTATCTGTTAAAGGTCCCATATTCCCTGACCGGCGGTGACTGCTTTGTTGTGACATCACAAAGTTACACAAGACCTACGGCTCTTTTTAAGGCTCAGGTTCTGAGTCTGGTCTGTGTGCATTTAGTATTGATATAGAACGTAGACCTGCGTTATAATCAAAAAAAGACATTGAGATCTCACTTTCTACGATATTGGACCTTTAATGTTGAAGAAATACTATTCAAGAGTTGCTCTTCCTGCAAGAAACCAATGCTTTTTCTTTTTTTTATGGCCGTGCTCACTGTTGCTGTTCCTTGCCCGAATCTATCCTAAAAATACTCTACCAGACCTGTTTGAATCAGTGAACAAATCTGTGGATGTGGGCAGTGATTCAGAGGTCTGGAAGCGGACTAATCTCGTTGGTAGGTGCTTTGGGAATATGCAGTTCCGGGGCTGTTGATGTGAGCTGTCTGGTTCTTGTATAACTGGACTGAAAGTTGTCCTTGTGTTCTTGTGAGTATGCAAATTGAGCGCCTTCTCCACGGGTGTTGGACTTTTACCAACGTTGTCAACTCAGCCTCGACTCAGATTTATAACACTGGGTGGTTTTGCTACAATAATTTTGTGCCAAATATTGAGATTGCTAATATTAATCAAAGTGTGAGTGGTTTTGAAGGCTAAACATATTTTGCTACTTCTTTTTCGTATTGTCTCAACGTCTAGAAAGTTTTTCATCTCGAAGCTACATTCTGAATGAAATGAGATATTCCCTGTGCGAGACGTGTGTGTTATTATAACAGCTGCAGAAATAATTGTAGAGTTTCTTAATAACGAGCTTTAGACATTATTTCCTCGTCTCCTCTGAGTGTGGGGCTCGGGGGGAGCAGAGTGTGTGTGAGAGGTCCAGGTGTTACTCACGTTGTGGGGACCTTATAGGGACTTGTCTTCCTTATGGGGACAAAGAGCAAGTTTCCATAATGTAAATCGTTAAATGTTAAGGTGAAGACCCTAACCCTGTTTTGAGGTTGGAGTAACTGTTATGCCCAGGTCAGGCTGAATTAGTAATTACGGTTACACGTCTGTCACAAATCCATTTATTGAATGCAAACAAATAGTCAATAATCGTTAAGGTGAATTCCATTAATCTGAAAAATAAAAGCGGCAATACACCTTCATCAGACAATAAATGACGATAATAAATGGACATCTTGTGATGGGACCGAACAAGCCGCGTCGCCCTTCAACATGCTGACATTCAAACCCTTGAGTAGTTATAACTACGTTATTACAGCAGTACTCAGTTTTCATGGATTGGACCACAACAATCTCCATTTTGATTCCAACTACACACCTGTACAGTTCTGACAACCACCTCTGTGGTAGTTCTCGCTACACAAGGTGTCTCCATGATCGCACACAGACACACTCACAAGGTGAAAGCACTATCTGGTAATCACCTCCAGTTATTTAAAAGGCCTGTGGCAGCCAAGACAAATGATTTCTTTCTTTCTTTATTACTTATTCAGGAAATGCCAATTGATTCACAATGGCTACAAATAGAAAAACAAAACAAGCCATATAACAGAAAGCAAAGTGTAAACATGAAATAAAGTGCAGACACAAGACAAATGAGTTACAGGAATAAAGAAGGAAACAAAGACAGTAATATAAATTCAGTACACAGTGATAAAACAGACGGATTAGGAATAACAGCAGCAGATAAAGCAGATATTTAATCTCCTCTCGGGATAAACATTTGCCAGAGTCCTGAAGCGTACTCCACCTTGAGGAACATACAGTAATAGGTGAGGGGAAGTTATTCCCAGATTTGTATTCATAAACAGGACGTCCAGGGTGATACGTTCCTGTCAGCAAGTACCGTATCGCTGAGTCTTAAAAAGTGATGAGAAATAAAGTGGTAGCTTATTTAGGATGGCTTTTTAAATTAAAAGAAGACAAGTGTTGTTCCCCTTTGCGTGGTAAGTGATGTCCGCTTTCTCATAGAGGACACAATGATGGCCTCTAAACTGTCACCTGTGATATATCTAAGAGCCGTGATACACAGCATCAAGGGGCTCGGGAGTGTGGGCAGCAGCGTGAGTGTAAATTACAGCTGCATAGTCAAGTGCCGATGAAAATGCTGTGAAATTAAAAGATAATTTTTCATCGAACCAGGACACTCAGGAACCTGTAACATGTGACTTTTCTAAATTGGTGCTCCAAATATTTTACTAATAATAAAACTCAATTGATTTTTTGATCCGGAGAAAAGAATGCAGTTAGTCTTAAAGAATCAAGTTTAATCAGGGCATTTAGAATAGCCACGAATTCAGATTTTAAATAAAGACAAAGCTTTGTCAGTAGAAAGTGTCAACACATATTTATAGTAGCCAGTTCATGGATGGTAGAATTGGAATCAGTCGATCTTCAGATTTTATATTCTTAATGGTATTCAGTTAAAACAACAACAAAAAAGCTTTAAGGAAACGACGTCAGTAAAAATCTTGTTTTTGCAACCCTCAGCTCCAGGCTGCAGAGAAGCTGATGGAGTACCTGATCACACTGGGAAGCAGCAGCATGTCAAAGTCCTTTCTCATTCGTCACATCCTCGCTCAGATCAGCGCTCTGGCCGATCAGCTCTGGCAGGCCTTCCAGGTAAACACCCCCGCCTCTTCAGCACACCTGCTCCTGCGTTCCCCATCCTTCTTCTTCTTCTTCTTCTTGTTTCTTCTTTCTCTTTTTGCTCGGTGACAGCATCGATGCTTTGCTGTTTCTCTTTTCCCTCCACTGCCTCATGTCGAGCTGCAGTTGTGTCTTGTATACACTTGATATAAAGAGGAGTTTTATATATTCAAACCACGCTGAGATCATGAATCTCTTTGTTTATTTCTTCCTCCGCAGATTCTCGCTCTCTGTCTCATACTCTTACTTTATTGAACATTTTGCTCTTTGTGTGTCGGCCTTTGTTCGAGGCTTCAGGTGCGCGACATTTTTTCTCTATTGACTCGGTGCCACGGTCGCTGCTGAACCGCCATAATCAATACTGCGTCCCACCAGCTTCCTGCCTGCCGTGCATTCAAACGTCTCTGGGCAGACCTCGGTCACCGCCTGAGTCACAGGCCGGGCGAGAGCTGCATTCGTCCGGCCTGCTCCCTGTGAAGTGTCGAGCCGCGGGGGCCCTCGAAGTGGAAATATGAAAAAAAAAAAAGAAAAAAGGGAAAGGATGCAGATGATTTCCACCCTTCACCCCTCCCGCTGAGCTTCCCTCCCACTCAGCAGGGTCGGTCATGCTCACTTGCGCCTGGTTTTTCTCCTTCTCCTCGAGAGACCCTCTCGACTCGGGGCGATGCCAAAGCAAGAATTTTTTATCAACACTGCATTTTTAGAGTTAAAGAAAGAAAAAGCTGAACTCACCCTTCACTGGAGATATCGACAAAACACAACAGCCTCGTGCCGCCGCGGAGCCGTCGTCTCCGGCAAACCGGCGCTAATCTGTATCTGAGGTGTCAGTCCTCCCCTGTCACATACAAGTGGAGCACCGACGTCTTCCTCTGTGCATTCAGGAGGCCTGTAATTGGAAACTTAAATTAACCAGCGTGTTAAACGAAGACCGTCGTTAATGCGGTGGTTTGACATTTCGGAGCACGCAGACAGACATCAGCGTGACATCTGTGAGGCTCTGCGCCCTCCCATTATGTAAAAGCTGTAGAAGAGCCTACATCTATATTTCCATTAACAATTTATGCACTTAGCTCATGCTGTTACACAGAGTGAATCATGATGAGCGCAACTGTTGAATCCCCGCCGTCGCTGGCAGACTGTTAGGTTTGTCAGAGGTCGGTATTTACAGAGGCCGGAGGTGATGCGTAACAAAATATTTTAACCCGAGACGGTGGGGGTGTGGGTTACAGAGATATATTAACTATTAAGCCCTAAAACATCTTCTTATTTGAATCGGCTATAATTTAATTTCTTGTAGGTAGATCACAACAGTGATGAACCTACAGAGGTTTATCACCTGAATCTTTACAGATTCACTTCCTGCCGGCTGTTGTCTGCAGCTACTCACCTAGCCACTAGCTAGCATTACCTGTCAGAAAATGATTGCTTCTGTAGACAGTTTATCTGGAGAAGGTCTCACCTCAACAGACAGTGTTCATAATGTGAGGTATAATTTAAGTCACAGCTCCTGACATTTGGAATTCAAGCATTTAGATATAAAATCTATGAATCCTTCAGCTCTGCACCGACTTCCTGCTACTCTGAGGTGAAAGCAAACACATTAACCGCCATTTTTATCTGAACGGTTAAATATTGGTTCTTATAAAGATTAAATCTGGAGATCAGTGCCTGACTTACATCTTCAGTTTCACCTAAAGTAAACTCTGAGTGTTTGATTTGTGTCAGTCTGCCTGCACCAACGTCAGCTCCATCAGGCAGGTGCTGCGCTGTATATTTTTAGTGTCTGCCAGTCAGTGATTTGTGTGGGTGTTGAGACTCGGTTAACCCTTCCCTCCTGCTGAACACAGAATCATATGCTTCGACTCTCTGGCCTCTTGTACACCCATCACTGCAGGGGGTTTGCCCCCCCCCCCCCCCCACAGGATAAAGAGTCACAGACTTCTCTGGCAGCAGATTGAGGATATTTCTGTGAAAATACCCCTGCCTTGTTTTCCTGCCTCTTTCTAACCGAGACCATGTAGTTTAGTGTTATTTGCTAAAGTGAAACTTCGAAGAGGTTTGGACACTTACAGCAACTGATGGAATACAAATCCTCAGGTAAAGTGTGTAACCAATCACAGGTGTTTGTTACAGCTTGTAGATAACATGTCTATTTACCAAACCTGCCGAAGCCTTTGAGTTTTTATTTTAACACATCATGTTTTTGTTTTTTGATCAAAATCTATTTAAAAGTATTTTCAGTGTAAAAAAATACAAATACAAACAGAACAAAAGAATAAGAGGTAGTCACCCCCGACGACTGCCAGAGAGGAGAAACGTAAATATTACATTCTCTGCCTCCATCTCTCTCTACAAATGTCAAGAATAGCTGCCAAATGACATAGAAGTTCAGAGCAGCCCCTTGACGAGAGCATCTTATCCTCTAGCTTGAGATATTGCCTTATAACCTCTCTGATCCAAAGAGAATACACCAGGGGGGGGGGGCTGAGGCTGAAGGTCAGCATGTTGCACTTGTGATTGTTTAGATCTACACCCTGTGCTGCTAACACATCTCTTTTTAACATTGGAGTGACCTTAAGGAAGCACTGCAACAGTTCTACCAGAAAACAGAAATCTGTCATTTCTTTGTTTTACCTTCAATTCTTTTTTATCACCAAAGTGTTCCTGTATCTCTTAGAGTTAAAAAATACATTAAAGGGCAATTTAGTTTGCATTTTCTCTTTTCATTTCTTTGTTTTTGGTGCTTTGCTACAGTAATACAGTACATTACATCCACCAATGTTATGGTGAATTCCCTGAAGTACGCATGCTGTCATGCTAACTACTCTAAGAAAGCAGATTTTATATCTAAGAGGGAATAAATAATCATGTCTTTACAGTTTGTTAGAATATCCTGAACAATATATAACTGCAAAGATTATTTGTAATTAATAGATTAGTTGATCAAAACAAAATCAATTTTGTTAATTTTTCAAGCAAGAATACCAAACATCTGATGGTTCATTGTTCTCCGATGTGAGAACGAGCTGCTTTTGTTTCTTGTGTTATAGTAAATTGATCATATTTGGACTTTTGTTTGGAATAAGTAAGACGTTTGATGAGGTCACCTTGTGATGGTCGTATTCAGAGCAGATGATTGTCAGATTAATCAATAATGATAAAACAATCCTGATTTTGTTCCAGACCAGGAGCTGTCTCCGTTGTTAGTATTTAACTCCCAACTCGTAGTTAAAAAATGTAAAGCTCAGGTCATCGGCCGACCACCTGTCACACCAGTGAACAGCAGACAGGCCTTTTCCAGCTGGTGCTTAACAGAGCAGATCGTTCCCATCTGTCTGACGACTCTTCGCTGACTCAGGCCTCCGTATATCCTCCAGAGGTTCAGAGGACAGGCGATGATGGCTGAAGGGCGTCGTGTCATGCTCACACACCATCAACATAATTTCCTTCTTATCATTCACATCATAGAGGGAGAGACCTCCTCAGGCCCTGTGGCCGTTCGTCTGGAAGCACACGGTGAAGACAACGAGCTAATGTAGGAACCTGAATTCATCACGTCATGATGCCACATATGGAGGACTGTCTCACGTAGAGTAATACTGAAGAGGATCAAAATACACATGATGTGTATTTTTCTTATTGTATTTATGTCTTTGCACATTAATAATTAAAACTATTAGAAAGACATCCACATACATATATAAGTACATAATGATTAGACCTACATATTCTCAGATATATATGAATTTAAAATAAACAAAGACCTCACCTAGAAACTCGGGATAAACAGGATTAGGTTGTACGTACACAATAAACATTTTGAGGCATGGAAAGAACGAAAAGAAAGAATGTGTATATAACAATTACTTCTCATTCCAGTTATTCAACAGTCAACACTTTAATTGGGACGTTTGTAGGACTGTAACTAAAAAGTCATATCGATTAATCTGCCCGTTATTTTCTCAATGAATCATTTTGCCCAAAAAATGTCAGAAAAATGATAAAATTACCCACAACCCAACAGTCCCAAATATATTCAGTCCTCTACATACAGGGAACACAACAAAGAAATGCATCAAATCCTGACATTTGAGAAGTTACAACCAGAAAAATGACACAAAAAAGATTGATTAATTAATTTTATGTCACGATTAATCATTGCAGCTCTAGAAGATACTAATGTTTGTCAAAGATATATATATTTTAATAAAACAAAGATGATAAATGGACAATATGTGAGTTTGAAATCCAAAGCACAAAAAACAAAAGGACACATAAACCTCTGTGTCTAAATGAAAATGTAAACAGGAAGATGACGAGACCGTCTGGTAGACGTTAGTGAACCATTGATTTCAACAATGACTCAGTGTTTGCCTGATTAATAAAGTAATTGTTTTGTCTCTATGTAGAACAATGACTCCAGCAAAGTAAAGCAGTGCGGTCGATATATATTATGTAAATGTTTATATGATGTAACACACTCTGCCTCAGAAGTCAAGTATTACTTTAGGCTGTTGAGTTTCAGCGCTGTTGCAGGCATCAGCTGAAGAATGAGTGGTTTAGGGTTCACGGTTTCAAGGGCGTCGGTAGTAGTGAGTAGTATTCATGAGTATCCTGTCAGGAGCCGGGCGGTGGAGGAGGCCAGTGTTTCCTGTCTGACATGCATCCTCAGAGATGCTTCAGCCCGCTGCCTCTGTCCTTGGAGCAGCGGCGCAGCATACAGATCAGCTGTGCCATCTGGGCGCCGTGTTGTTCTGTCAGAGGGCGTGACAGTCAGTGGCACACACCAAACGGCCTCAGCCCCTCAGGACGAAGCCACCATGAAACCCAGCAAGAGCACTAAACCTCTGGGCAGAAGAAATGCCTCTCTGATCTGATGACTACACACCTTCAGTTGTCCCTGTCCCAACATGGTTAGCTGTCTCATCTCCACTTTTATCACTAATTTACTGTAAAAGATTTTCGGTGGATCGATCATAGAAAACACAAAACAGATTATTAATTTTTAATTTACATATACACATACAGTTAAATTACATATTTACAGCATAATTTGATGTAAACTTGGCATTAACTCAAATTAACTATGTAGGTTTTAAACTGACAAAAAGAACTGACTGATTTGGAATCAACTGTGTGAAGGAGTATGGAACAAAAGGGACCGGATCAGTTTTATTTATGATCAGAATACTTACCAATTAATTATCAATTAATCTGCAGATCGTTTCAGCTCTACCTCTTATCTCAATCACTGCTGTTCAGAGATTACAGTTTGAGCTCTGGGAACTTGGATCTGCGTCAGTGCTTATTTTATAATGATATCATAAATTAAACATCTGCTTAATTGAAGAAATAATGAACAAATAACCCCACACTGTCCGTGTGGAGGTTCTGTCTGACGTGGCCTCTGTGGATAACTTTCCACTTGAGCTTCATTTGGCGTGAGATCCCATGAAACTTGTGTTTGTTATTGTCTCATTAGAATGATCCAGTGGGTTTCAGAGCCAGCCAGCGTCTGGGATGATTGCCCTTAATGATATTAAGTTTGGCTCTGGGATATTAAATTTGGCTTTGGGGTGATGAATTACTCTTCAGACGTGCAGGGTTCAGTGACGGTGGCGAAGCCAGAGGAAATGAGCATCGCAGCTGATGCCTCTAAAGTCCAGTGCCAGCTCAATTTGCACTCTTTGGCTCCGCAGCTCTCAGTGGATGCTCGGGGAATATTTTTTGCTCAGTGCATCCCATTTCATATTTAAATATCAGCATGGGGGCTGATTCCTGAGTTTCATATATTCCTACTCCCACATTCTTCTTGAATTCATTCTCAAAATCTGAGTTTAATGGAACTGCTTTTGTCTTTGTGAGTAGCAGTAGTGTTTGGAAGGAGAAAGCCTTAAGGACACGAGAGATGTGCTCGTGTGCACATGGATGACATTTCCAAGAAACTGGCTTCATGTGGCTTGAAGCTCATTTGTTCCTCTTCTCGTGACGGTGTAAAGGTTTCGGCATCAGTCGGCGCAGAGAGAAAGAAATCTGAGAGAAATCCAAAAACCTTTAGTCGTGGGACTTGCTGAAAATGTGAGTCTGTCTTTAAAGACCATAATTACATAAGAGTCGAGGGGAATAAGGTGTGATGTCACACTATGACATATCAGCCACATCTTCCACAGACTTTCAGTCGTTGCTGTTTGTGGTGCAGGAACACTGAAGTGAAGGGACTGAGAGAACAGACGAACATTTTGGGATGAGAGTCTTTGATAAATGATAAAACAGGAAATGTCTCTCACTATAACCTCTGCAATTTTACTGCCTGATGAAGACCTTGTTGGTCAAAGAACTACATCAATAAATACTTTTGAGCTTGTAAAATTTGAATGGAGCTGCAGCAACTATTCGATTAATCCCTCAGTGGGTCGACAGAAAATATTTTGATAATTGAATGAAATAGTTTTACTTACTCGTCTTACCAAGAACTCAACAACTCAAAGTGGCCAGAACCACGTGAGGCAAAATAAATATTTTGAGTTGATACACAAAGCAAATTGTACTTTTTACTACCAACGTTTAACTTGTGTGCAGTTCCGGTTCAGGAAATAGTGCTCTATAATGTTCACACAGACTTGCCATGAGAATTACAAACAGCCCCTCTCTTGGCTCGAGTTGCCACAAAGAGCTTTGTCAGTACGTCTGCTTCTTTTTATCCTTGCTCATCACCTCTGCTCCGTTCCTCAGGGGGAAAGAAAACCAATAACACACCTTTTGCAGGAAAACAAATGATGACCACAGTGTAACCGTTTTCTTTCGGCTGTACAGCTTTTGTATGAAGCTCATGGCCGGATGGTGGGGAGGGCGCTGGCATGTCGAGTTGAGTCAGCAGTAAAGTGAGAAGTGATCGTTTGTCCTGATGCAGGAAGAATAAAACCATTTTCTGGTAACAGTCAGAGCCTCGTCCAGGTGCTCAGAAAGATACCATGTGAGGAGGTTCTCTCTGCTCAGTGATACCATAAGGCACTGATGATAAAATGTCCTGCCCAGCACATAGGCTTTTCATACTGCCTTAAAAAAAACTAATTTAAAGTACTTAAGCCATATTTCATCATCAGATTTTTATAACTTACATGTTTCTGTTTGTCTCGGCCTCAAATATCTAATATACTGTGGCCTCCAGTAGAAGAAGCAGTGAGCAGATATAACAATGCATCCGTGTTGCCTAAAAATTATGTTTCTATGCAACTAAACGACGACTGCAAATGGGTTTTGGAGGAAACTTAATTCCGACTTGATTACATTTTCTAATAACATAATGAGGATATGTTGTTAAGTCACAGATTTACTTGTAGTGGCTTCAGCATTATTAAACTGTTTAATGGGTCTCTTTGGACTCTCACAGCACTTGGTTAAGGTGAGAGATAGATCCTGGTCTGGTTTAATACAAAGTTCACAGTGAGTTTAGACATAAGGTGTTTATTTACAGTGAACCAAAACCACCATCGTTCCCTGACCGTAACCAAAGTCTTAGGTAAAACACGGAAGACACTAGATTAGAAACCTCCAGTCTCTCGTCCGACAGTCATGTGCTTTATGTGTCCACCATCCACCCAAACCGTCTCCTGCCAACTCTGCAGCCATTAATAAATACAGGGCTTCATTTCTTCACATTTTGTTTAATATATTTTATCTTATTGTTAAATGTTTCTATTTGTATCTAAGATGTCTGACCTGCAGTACTTGCTTGTTTCTTTTTCTTTTTTGTTTCTTATCTTCTTTCTGTCTATTGATGTGCACCAAATAATAAAAAAGGCCAATTCCTTGTAGGTTGAAAACCCACTTGGCAATAAACCTGATTCTGATTTTAAAAAAACAGTTGCCTTTAGACGCAATACAGCCGGCGATTACAGTGGAAAACAGTTTAGTCGTTCATGACCATAACCTCTAGGAGGCGGGGTTGCAGGAGGAGGTGGAGGGTGTGTGACATGTGGGCTACATGTAGACCATCAAACCCAAACCTGTAACCATCATCTTCTGCAGCCACATAGTTGCAAAGATCAATGTGACAAGAGCCTGCAAAGGTTGGACAGCCCAGACTTTACTACAGCACGGACTGTATGCACGACTGCACATTGGTTAACACATGCCACATAACACGCCTTTGCCTTTGATGTAGTGTAAACAGAACTGTATATCCAGCCTATATTCAGGACCAAAGCAAACGTTAGGAAAACCGTTGTGGTTCATTCATTCTCCACACTTGCTTTCTGCCTGTCGGACATCATTGGGGAAATGAGGTAACTGGTAATGTCATCTGCCCGTCACGGGGCAAATGCAGATGGATAGAAAAACCACAGAGAAGCACATCACCCTCTCATTCTGTGCGTTTTTAATCATTGCAAAACTGACTTCACACCTGGAGTGTGTGTCTGTATCTCATTTTCTATTGTAGCGGTGGCATTTCACTTGATGTGGTGACCTCTGCAGCGGGACATGGAAGACGAACTGTGCTTATACTTATACTCATCGTTGAGGCTCGCAAATCAAGATGCCCTTTGAAATGATGACTGTTGTTTCTCGTCAGCTCGCAGCAGGTGTATTATTGGCTTTAAAATCTATGTAGCAGAAAAGTGAAGCATGTAAAACCTAAAGAAAGACTGCTTTGCTATTATCTCGTCGCGCTTCTCACGTTCATATTTTTCAGGGACTTAAGGAGGATGGTGTGTTTTGCATCTTTTGTGTGGAAGCTCTGGTGGCATCTGTGGTGATGGCTTAATTAATTAGCATTCTTTGGCTCTCCAGTTGCCCGTTGTCTTTGTCTCTATCTGTCATCTTCCTCCCACAGAGCTCGTCTGTCTCAGCGTTCGTTAGAATAACCCACTGCATCCATTACTCTACTCCTCTGCTTAATATGTGGTGTCACATGTCCGCTGGATTTCTGTAGATAAATAGATAAATACGTGGCAGAGCAGTGCTGGTTGAACTCAATTACAATGCACCTACAGGTCGGAAATATATGGTTTCCTCATCACGGCTCTCTTGTTACGTGATGAATTTGTTTCTGCAGACAAGACGTCAGGCGGTAGGAATATAATCTTTTCTTCTCTCTCCTCACTGGCATTTTTAATGGACAGAATCATTATTTAATGTCATTCTCTATCCAATGATTGTGCCCCACATGAATGCAAGCTATAGCGTTCCCAGGCAATTTGAGTAATGGCTACTGGCACTTCGCAGCCATAGTCCTAATGGCTTTGGCATTTTAGGTTGAGCTACAATCTGTTTGACCTACAAATCAGTTAAGAACGAACTTCTATCATTCTGAGCTCTCTGTAGAGACGTGTACACGCTGTGGTTTGTCAGCTATATTAAGTTTGCAAAGTGGCTAAACTTTGGCTGTCATTGCTGGACAAAATGTAAATTTAATTTAGCCAATATTTGGACCAATCGGCATCATTGCCAAGTACATTAAAAGAGCAGGAATTCAGCCCAGAACAAAATTAATTTAGGTAGAATTGCCAAAGCCTCCTGCACTGGAATCCAAAACTGTGACTAATAAGCGATGGGGAATGTCCATCAGTTAAGTCCTAAATCCACCGATGTGTCTGACTTTCTCAACTTTAGTGAAGGAGAATTAAAGACATCAATGTGTGTTTGGTCTCAGCTCAGTAAGATTAATTATACAACATGTGTAGCCATTTAGCCAAATTGTAAAGCAACATCTGTAGATGCTGCACTTTTGGATTGCCATATTTATAGTGTTACTTTAATGTAAAACATTGAAGTCCAGTTCCAATTTTTCTCTCAGTCAATGTTATTTCAAAAAATATATATTTCACACTGAAAAGTTCTGCGTCACTGGGGAGCGATCTGAAAAACTCCACCACTGACATACATTATTATTACCTTTTTTTGCAACATGATCATTTATATTGAGTGGTGTTTATGTCCCCCTGAAGAAACTTAGTCCAATATTCACTCTCCCTTTAGCTCTGTTTCTGGTCTCCACCAGCACCTGAGGGACGTATCTCGCTCTTTAGCTGCTAAATGTAACAGTGACTGCACCCAGGTGGCAACTAACAATTAAATTATAATTATTATTGATCAATGTGTAGATTTTTTTTTTCATTAATTGTTTAGTCTATAAAATGTCAGAAAATGAGGAAAAGCCCAAAGTGCGGTTTTGAAAGGACAGATGTAGGATTAAGGGGGATATGATATTCATAATTATTTTTTCATTAGTATATAACCATCTGAATCTAAGAATTGTATTTTCGTTAGCTTAGAATGAGCCCACACTGGCTCTACAGTGCTTTTCATGTTTTTATGTTACCTGAAGGCCACCGTAGGTTCTCCCACACCACTAGAATGCACTAAATCTTACACACAGCTGTATGATAGTAGTTAAATGTTGTTTTGTCCGACCAACAGTCCCAAAACTAGAGAATACATTACATATTTCTTGATAAACGACTTAAACAATCACTTAATTAATCAATTAGTCGATTAATTGCTTTAAACGCTAGACTGAAGCATGCAGTGAATGTACCACAACATGAGCTAAAAGAGGCTAAAAAGCTCCATAAAGTGGCAGAGTTGGTTATAATTCTCTGTGGGTTCATTATTATGGTTGAATCTTGATCCTGTGTTAATTCAGCAAAGCTTAAAAAGTAAAAAAAGAAAATGCACCGAAATACTTTCTATGCTTCTTGACACACTTAGGTAAGTGTTTAATAGAGGACTATTTTGCAAAACCCACTGACCATTACAAATTTGTGGTTTTCAAATCCCATGTTTGTAGCTGCACGGTCACAGTCGGTTACCCTCCTGAACAAATGGCTTGATGACAGACGTGTTCTCAGTGAGGCGACCCGCTCTCTGTGCGGTGAGCCCGTCCCCGTCTACCGCCGCCCGTGTGACAGATTTGACGAACGATCAAATTAAAGGGAAAAGGGAAAGAAAAAGATGGACAAATTAGCTGAGGATCAAAGCCGCCGTCTATCCTCAAAGTGTACCGCTCTCATTAGCAGTCGGACCAGGAAGGAAAATGAGACTGGTTGATCAAAGTCACTTTAATAAAACTAAACCTGGAAGCCTCTGTAGAGTTACTATCAAACTCACATGCTTCAATCAGTCGTGTATAATTCACAAACACACCATAGACATACAAAACAGGTTTTTATCATTCTCTCTATTCATTTAGGTGAATGACTTCACTACCTGAATCTATGACTTAGTATCTCTAAATTCTACGTTAAACATGTCTTTTCCTGTTGTTGTTGTTGTTGTTGTTGTTGTTGTTGTTGTTGTTGTTGTTGTTGTTGTTGTTGGTTAAAGTGCTCTCTGCAGCTGCTTCCTGTACTTAAGCAAAGATTGTTTGTGAGGGAAGAGCCTCCACTCAGTGACACCACTGTACAACTATGAGTGGAGAGAGTGTTTCTGTTGTAGCAGCGACTCCAGCAGAGTGATACCTCCTCTCTCCAGTGGATCGCGTCACATCAGTTTCAGGAGTCTCATTCTCCAGTTGAATTCAGTTGAGTTGAGTTCAATGTGCCAGATACATATTTAATCAACACTGCATGTTCTCTGTTGCTATGTAAAAAGTCGTCTGATAGGACGCCGTAGAGGGAATGTGAAGTTGACATTGTGCCTTGTTGAATTTGGGGTAACTGACATCCTGCTGCTTTTCTGCAAACAAATCTAAAGGACACACTCTGTAAAATCATGTCTCTGCCCATTTCTACCCAACACTGACAACCAAATATTAAACATATCTGCCAAGTGCAACGAGAAAAACCTGTGTTTTAATGAGGTCTATTAATTTAATTATGCGACTGCTGAAATCCACCGTCTGTGACTCAATAAAATAATCACATAGCTGAATGATAGCTTGTGAATTAACAGATGTTGCATGCAACCACAGCAAAACTAGTCACAAACTTCTAAGGATTTAAAACTTCTAAACTCACGCAAAGTCTATGCATTCAGTCCAAGAACAAGATAATTCACAATGTCCATCAGGGTCGGTAATCCAGTCTTGGGCTGCCAAGTCATATGGATCTTTGTTTATTCATTGTTATTGGTCCAAATACCGTTGCCTGGCATTGCTATTTAATTTCTCCCAGTTGAGTCCCTTTTTCTTTCCCATTCCACATCTCCGTCTGTCTTCCCTTGCCCATCAGACTTGAACAAATTTAACAGCCAAACAAAACGAAAAGGTTTGCAGGTAGCCACAGTTGCAGGCACAGGTAAACAGTGTGTTCCTCACAATATGGCGCCCTCATCCCAACATTCGTCCCCCGTGCCACATGGCAGGACATACCTTTACATTCTCTAATGCAGATATCAGCTATTACAGGAGTCAGATTGGGGATAAAAAAAACCTTGATTCATGACATCCCTTATAAATATATCTGCAGATTTAATTGACACTAAGGTTGCTGTTGCTATGCCTGCCAAGCTTTCTGTTCTTGCACAGCACTCATACAGTTTACAGTGATAATAGTGGCAGATCTACCACTTTAATCTTAATTGTAAATTCTTAAGGTCATCTCTGATGCTCAGCTGCTCATTTCTTGACTTGTTCGACTTCTTTTCAGTGGTTTCACTTTGTTCCCAGATCTCAGATATTAACTTGTGTGATAACAGTGTTGTTAGTGATAAGTATGACAACCAAAACTACCAGAATAAGACCCAAGTTGTATGAAATTTAGTGAGTAAAACAGCAAAAGAAGGAATGTCAGTTGGAGGAATCCTAAGTGTAACTGATCCACCCACCTTCAGTGACGATAGAGGAGCTGATTTTAGGTAGGCAGGAAGTAAGGACAGCTTGTTGAGAGATAAGGACTTTGAGCTTTGGCATTTCTGTTCCATCAAGTCTCTCCAAGTGGCTGAACACCGTAAATATGGTGGTTTGGTCTTTGGGGAAACTGCCGCTGTCATATCAGCTGTCTCCAGCCGACAGATGTGACAGAGCAGATCTCCTGTTTGCAACTGTCACAACCTCATGAGACCATTTAACAAAAAAGAAAAATAATCATCCAACGTGGTGGACCTTTCCTGGGCTGCTGATGGTGAGATAAGAAAACAAGGCGATACAGTAGTTCTTTGTGTGTGTGTGTGTGTGTGAACCAGACAAACCGGTGTTCATCCACCTCCCCGGGCAGTCGAGATGTCAAGATATGAGCTCATAGAACGCCAACTTGGATGAGATTGGATCGATTTTCTGTCGGTTGAATCACTGGATTGCTAGTGGACTGCCTTGAAGGAGATGGTCAGGGGAGAAAATAAAACACTGCAAGAGGATGCGTCTGCAAGACAGAGGCAAAAAGAAAATAAGAGAGGAAAAAATCAATTCCTTGGAGTTGCTGTGGGCTGACGGGAGGAGAGGGCCGTGTGTGATCATGTTGCATGTAAGCCTGAAGACTGTGGGTGCATTTACCTCAGTGTCATTTACTACAGCCACAAAGCAATTATCAAAACACAACAAATCGTAATAACCTAACAACAGAAAATGAAAATTGATTGATTTCTGATTGCATTGCTTAAGTGAGTTCGCTTTTATTTACTGGTAGATGTTTGTATTATCACATTTACATGTTATTACAATTCATCTTGAGGAGGTTATGAATGTGGGAATGCATCCAATTGTTGGAGATATTTCTCTTGAGAATAGTTGGCGCTGGAAGAAAAGTTGGGATCACCAGATCAAAGTCATTACTTGTTGATATTATCATATAGGGGCGGACCATCTGACGAACCTATATCGTAGACAGTCTGACTGAATGAATCATATAGATTGCGTTATAAAATGTTGCTGTATTTAGATATCAAATTTTAAAAGTTCAATCACTGCTAACCAGCCCATAGCTAACTGCAGCTGGTGATCTGGTAGTCCTTGTTCTGCTCTGCCGCCCTCGGCGAGTTTGGCGTAGCAGCAAAACACTTACATACAGTACGTCATTAATTAATTAACAGCACTGTACAAACAAATACTCCATATGAACAGAGCAAAAAGTGATATTGGTTGTGACACAATTTGTAAACAGAAGGCATCATTGTGAGTGAAGAATCTTGGCAAGCAGACAAACATCTGAAAAAAGCATCAAAGCCTCAGAAAGATACGAATCACAAGTTCCGGTCAGGACTTTCACAATCAAATCAGAGCGGAAACAGAAACCAGATCGTGGATTGCGATTCCACCCAAAAAGATTGTCATATGATCTTTTTCCAGGTCACCCACCCCTTATTTTCATATCAACCATTCTGACTTGTAAGTGAAACAGGAAGTAAAGACGGTTTATCAGTGATTTCTCTTATTTATATGCCTCAGTTGTAATTGAGTTTTAGGTTTGTAGCTTGTAATAGATGCTGTGAAATCTTCATGTAGTCAGTATTGGCTTTATTATGAAGAGAAACAATCACTGTTTTCGTCAGCAAGAGAAAATAAGGAAAGGTGAGAATGGTTTTCCAGCGGACAAGCCTGGACATTTAGAAACTTGAAATACATCAGAAAAAATGACACTCTGAGCAGCTTGAATCGGGTCAGGTCACAGCATAGAGGTGCTGAATGATTTTATTTTCTCCTCTGAACCCTGATGTTTGTTGTTGACTTTCTCTCCTTTGTTGATCGAACTGGACCAAGCCGTTGTTGTGGACATACCTGGGTGAAGTCGGTGTCAGTGCAGGCCAAGCTTCTGTGCATTCACATAGTAACACGGTAGTGGCGAACTCGACAGTATTGTTGTGGAAAAAGGAGGCTGAAGCTTCTCGCTCACGCTGTGGGCTTTCTTTTCCACTCTGGTGACAAATCAATCTCTGTCCTTGATCAGTAAATTACTGCCCTTCACACTCCCAGCCGAGTAGAGCTTCATTATGTACTCTTTGTCAGCTTCTCCCTCACTCTCTCCACTTTCACTGCCTCACTCTTTCAGTCTTTTCTATCACTCCTCCTGTCTATCTTTTCTGATCTTTTTCTCTTTCATTTTCTACCTCTTTGTTCTTTCGTAATCTTTTTCCTTCCTCTCTACCTTGTTTTACCTTTTTCTCTATACTTTCTATCTCTGTCTTATTCCCTATAACTATGCAGGTAAACAGTGTAAATAAAACAAAGTGACACCTCATAGAAAAAGGTGTTGATGTAAACGCTCCAGTAATTTCATCAGAATTACAAACAGGTGTAAAAGCGCTGGGCCATGGACGGTTGAAAGCTAATTAGCAGCATTTATGAGCTACAACAGAGTTCTGAAAATGATCACTTTTATATGTGAATGTTTAAAGCAACATGAAGCATCTCTCAGAGCTGAAGAGGTCAAATCATCTGTGGCCAGACTGCAGGTGTGAATCCCAAAAACAAAACGTCCAAAAATTATTGACCAATTGACAGAAACACAAGCTTTAGCAACAACACTATAAACTGCAACAATACTTTAAATTTCTTGGAACAACCAATTTTAAAGTGTCAGGATGAGATTTAGTAAAAACATTATTGTGAATTTTTCTGACCTTTTTAAAGAACAATTATGAAAATAATCAGCAGATTAATTGATAATCATTGCAGGCCTATTGTGTAGTTGCTTTTAGTCTCTTCATGAATGATAATTAAACATTTTGATTGTTAGTTATGAATATTTAATGTCACAGAGAGAGAACCTGAAGCTTTTATCTCATAGTTTTGTTTTGACTGCACATGTACGTGTTTTGGTTCAGTGTCAGTGCCTTCATCACAACAAGCTGTGATAAACTCCCTCTCCACTATCCGCCCAGCACCAACCAGTAGACAGATTCATTTACAGACACAGCGGAGCATTTAGCAGCTGAAGAGTCAGATATTCCCCTCAGGAGCTGGTGGAGACCAAAACCAGAGCTAGAAGAGAGGGAATATTAGACTTCGATTCAGCAGATGGACACAAGGATTGTGAGGATTTCTTACTTTTCTCTCTTTTATATCATTGCAAATTGAATGTCTTTGGATTATTGGCCATTAGTCACATTTGAAGACATCACCTTTGTCTCTTGGAATAGTGGTGGAGATCTATTTTCTTACATCTTACAGACTAAACAATTAAGGAATTAATTGGACAATAATCAGCACAATAGCTGATAATGACAATAATCTTTGGTTGCAGTCATTTTCAGTATAGTTGATTCACAGTTTAAATTCTTTTCATGAAGTGTTTTTGTCAGCCCCTTGTATCTATCCTCTTATCTGTCTTCACTCTTGTGTTTTCTTCCACTTGAGAAACTTTCAATCTCACTTCCAAGCCAACGGTTGAAGGCTGTCGACTCGCCTGCGGCTCACTCAGAACAGTAACGAGCTCCAGGTCTAATCAAATGGACAATTAAATCCCATTGAGGGCACGGCTTTATAATCTCAGGGCAGCTGATGTTATCTGGGTCATGGTGCTTCAGGCTCCCTCGCTGCATACAGATCCAAAAGTTTTCTCGCTTCCACAATCGACGACCTCATCCACCTCAGTGAATTCCTCTGGACTCACCGTTTTCAAATATCTCTTGGAGCCCCCAAACTATGAAATATTCAGCTGCATATTATTTCTTATTCTGCCTTCAGCCCACAGTAATAAGAGCTGGAGTGATGAGAGTTAAATATGATTGACTTTGTAGTGCTGTAGAAAGTGATGACAGAATTTCACATGACCCGTCTGACCCTGCTCATTGTTTCATACCAAATTCTGTCAGATGTTAGAGCATCAAACTGTGAGTCAGCCATTCACTCTGTCACTGTAATTCAACCTCATTTAGCCTCATGTTAATGTATCGTCTTTAATAATTAATGTGTGTACAACAAGCTCTGGCTTGTTTTTCAGGATTCAGAGCAAACGGTTACGAGTGTTAAACTGAATTCATCAAAATACTAGTTTTTCTTTCATGTACATCTCATGGTTTTCATCAGATTGCTCAGTTGACATGGATGGATCTGTTTACATCCACGGCCTAGTAGCACTTTAAGGTTTTGTCAGACTCCTTTTGCCAAGATTGAACTTTCATGTAGGGCTGCAGCTAATGATTAATCTTCAGATCATTTTTGCGATTAACTGTTTTGTCTATGAAATGAATATAATTTTCCTACACACCAAGGTGACTTCTTCAGATGAGAAGTTTGCAGTTCACTATCACGTATGACAAAGAAAAGCAGGAAATCACTTTCATTTGAAGCTAGAAACAACAGATGTTTTACATTTTTGCAAACAACATCACAAAACGATTAATTACTGCAACAGCTGCTGATTAATTTTCTGTCACTTGATAAATCAACTAATTTTTGAGGTTCTACATTCATGCTCTGTGTTAAAATAAAAACATACAATTATGATGGATGAAGAGTGTGTGCTGCTGGAGATCTGGAATAATCTAGGAAGCGAATCTTGAACCTGGACAATTTAGAAGTCATTCATAATTTTGAAGATGATGACCGTGACGTTGCTGGATAAAAGTCAAGAGGATCACCGAAGGTAGTGCAGTTCATCCTGAGGGGGAACATGAATGTCTGAACCTGATTTCTGTTTTCAGACTTTCAATCCCTTCCAATAGTGAAGACATTTCACTCCAAATCACAAATGTCAACCTTATTTTGGATCCAGAAGAAAAGTCAGTACCACCACAATCAGGAGAGGACATCATCAGGAACAATCAAAGACCAAAATATACAACACTTGTGCGACCCTAGCATTAGCATCCAATTGGAGTTGAATAAGTTCAATACTCACTCTCCTATCTCCTGTTTTGATGAGCTGATTCTCAGGGTAGGTAATTATCACCTTTCCAGAGCCTCGGTGTTACAGCGCAGCCTCCTGCAGATATTCAAAGACACTCTGCAGTATCCTGTTGCCAGGCTTCAAAGCCAGAAGCCATCATCATGTTTACCTGGAAAGTCGATCATGAAACGACCTTCCACTTAACCCCAGCTTCCTCTGGGCCCTCACGTCCGACCTTGAGCTCAGTTCACCGCGCGGGATCAAAGATATTAAAGATTAAAATGAAAGATAAAGCCATTTTGACTTTGCTGTTTCGCCTGGAAGTGAAAAGCCGTCCTGTAACTGACACGGAGTGAGAGGGTAGTTTATCTGGATTATTAAAAGGCGGCCACTGTCAGGCTGCGGCCCGGTGGATCCCTGAGGAGTGCTAACGAGCCAACAAACAACTCAATCAGCCCGTCCTGCTGTTTTCATCCTCTCACTTAGAGCAGGACTCTGGTTGGGATACATGCAGATGGGCGTTCTGTCACCTCATCTAATGTTCTTCAAACCTTTGTCCTTTTTATTTCTGACTTTATTAATTATTGTTGCCCAGTCTTTCATTTCGTCCGTTCATGCCATTCTTGTGAACGTGATATCTCAGAAAAACCTTGAGGGAATTCTGGCAATGAACTGAATTAGAGTTTGGTGTTCAAAGGTCAAAGGTCAAGGTCATTGTGACTACACATTTTTTTGGCCATTACTCCAAAAATTCATATGCCAATAATGATAACATACACTTAATACCTTTTTTTATTAAACTTCATCAAAGTCTCCACTACATATATCAGTGTGGACAGACATGGATGTAAACCACAACTTGACTGGTTGGTGGAGGAATCCAGCCACAAGGTTATAATCAAATGTCACTCACAAATACAACAGTATTTCATTTATTTAATAATAATAATAATAATAATAATAATAATAATAATTTAATATTTCATTGTACTGAATAAACTGTGATTAGAGTTTTGTTTCTACTTTGTCTACTCAACATACTTATTGCAGTTTTTACTGAAACATGGGTTCGCTCTGCTCATTAAATTTCCCGGGGGACTGTAACGAGGAATATGGCCTGCGGGGATTTTTATCTTGAACCCACAGTCGAGAGAAAAGCCACCCACTGATTAGTTGGCTGTCTCTCTGACATCTCTTTTCCTCAGGAATCAGTCTGAGATCTGGTGATTTTTGTTCTTTTGCTCTTGCTTGATGAATCTGTCAGTCAGCATTGTGTTCCCTTATTTCCTTCATGCCAGGAACATCGATTTCCAGCGGCACGGAAATGGAACAGAATAGACGGAGATACAATAAGAATACAGCACGTATTAAATGACTTGTCAGAGCTTTCCTCGAACCCCATTTTTTTTAGCCAAGCTGTAACAGTTGATCTCAAATCGGCGTATAACCGAATCGGCTTTTTTTGCTGAGAGTTAAATGAGAAGATTGATACAACTCTCACATATATGCATTAAAACTGATTTATTCTTTATGAATTAGAGGAAGGCACAGGTTGAAGTCAGCCTGACCTTTGGTGAAAATGATTCGAATCAGCTCTATGCAGTGAAGTTTGCAGGTTTTGAATTTGGGGAAAAAAAACTGGGTATTGATAAAACCATCTTCAGCCATTAGTGAGGCAGTAAGACCCCGCAGGTCCTCTGTGGTTTCAAGAGACCGCCATTTCTGTCACGGGAAGTTGTGGCGTTTGTGTATGTTATTCAGAGATGCTCCATAACGTCTCCCGCTAGATTTTAATTCCAGTTATCGATTTTTGCTGTCCATCGAATCCTGCGTCATGGCCTCATAAATCCTTTGGCCGTGTGAGCTCTCGACAGGTTTCAGATTAAAGTAGAACATCTTGAGCTCCCTCTAACCGCCCTAACTGACATAAACCACCTCTGCTTCTCAGTGTTTGTATTGTGAAATAAAACTGATGGTAGAGCTTTGTTGAGGGATCAGAGAGATCTGTAGAACTCGCAGGTAAATGTAAATAATCGTCCCACACTCTGTGCAGATTTCTGCGTCATTGCACCAGGTATTATTATTATATACGAAACAAATAAGCACAATGAAAAATGCTTAAGATGTATGTTGTTTCAAAGCTAGTTGGACCAGACTAGTTTGAGCTGTAGAAGCAGGAAGCAATTTTAAGATACAATGAGATCTTTATTTGTACTGCAGTAAAAGGTGGTGAAAACTTTTTCAAGGACTGCTCATACGTTTTGTTTTTTTTTAAAGATGCTCTCATGCTTTCCTCTTTGAATTACAGTGTTTATCCGGCTCAGTGGCTCTTAGTGATGAGAGAACAAACTTGTTTCCTCCTGATTGCTGCCTTTAGTGTTCAGGGTTTGAAGTTTAATGCTGATGTTTTCAAAAATGACAGGATACTTTACCATCGAAGTTTTGACAGAGTCTCAACTTTTTGACGTCCTGGTGACAGACTAACTGTGTGTTGATGTTGGAGCCGAGCTTCATGTCATTCACGTCGATGTTTCCTGTCTCTGATATGTCAGCTGATATTAGATTATGACAGTTTATATTGGTGTTGGTATATAAGGCGGCTGTTAAGAAACAGGAATATCTTGGTTACAACCTTTTAATAAACAAATTAAAGAAATGTTTATTAGGCTAGAAACTAAGAATTCAAAATCTAAAGGTCATTAGAACAAATGTATTTTGCTTCTTTTGTCTGGATTTTGTTTTTTCTCAGTATCCAAACTTGTTTATCATTTAGTTTTTTGTGTCATTATTAGTGTTGAAATGTTAATTAGCTTGATAGAAAATAAACAGTTTTGATAGATTATTATTAAATATTATTATTAATTTGATTAATAAAATTAATGAATAAATGATTTAATCAGACAAAAATGTGACCTTTTGCTGGTTTTCTTTGTTTTGTTTCATTGTGAACTGGATCTTTGTGTTCTGGTCTGAGGGTCAGACAAAACAAGACGTTTGACTTTTTAAGTCGTGGGAAAGTGTGACGAGCATTTTTCTTTATTAAATTCATAAAGTAAGTTAGTTGATTTATAGAGAGAACAGTTTATGAAGTCATTAAAAATCTTCCGTACACCTTACATCATTGCTATTAGCAGCAAACAGACTGCAGGAAATGTTTTATGTTGGCTCAAATCTTATTACTGTCGAGCCTTGCAAGCTGAAAACCTGTGTGTGTGTGTGTGTGTGTGTGTGTGTGTGTGTGTGTGTGTGTGTGTGTGTGTGTGTGTGTGTGTGTGTGTGTGTGTGTGTGTGTGTGTGTGTGTGTGTGTGTGTGTGTGTGTGTGTGTGTGTCTGCTTGAGTTGTTTTTCTGCTGTAACACAGAGAACATTAATTAATGCCTGAGCTGTAAATAGGAATATGCAGTGTTTAGTCAGTGAAGCTGAAACCATGTTTAAAATAAATCATGACATGCTTGACACAGTGAATCCTTGATTAAATAGTTTCACTGAGCTTTCAGTCCCTCCCTCGCAGCCTCGTTTCATTTCATGCTTTCATCACTTTGTTAGGTTTTAAACGGATCATTCAAATAACACTGGTGGAGCACTGAAGGATGCCAAGAAATCACTTAGACTATGCATCCGAATAATCTGGTGGATCCAGAATCTGTGCATGGACAGAGATGATGAGATGAGAGACGATGATTTGCAGAGCCACATCACACTGCAGTCTCCTCTCCCCGTGTTCATCCAAATCAAATATGTCCTTTCCATCTTGTTGACAGTTGCTGCAGCAGACAGTGTGAATATCCGAGACCTCTGTGTCAAGCTGCCTGGCACGGTTTCCTAATGGCAGCGTTTCACCAAGTATATGTATATGCAGCATGTATAGCCACTCAACTCACAGCTCAAAAACAAACGATTGGAGGCTGTTATCACCCTCACATTGATGGACGGGTCTTTAAATACATGTGCTAACGCTAGACAGTTACACAAGTCTGCTAAATACATATTTGTATAAGTTATCAACAGTAACTAAGGCCCAAGTTTTGAATCATAATCATTTGAGAAACCTAATATGGTAATTTTCCATCTGTAACTCACTATGTATGTACATTATGTCAGTTTGACCTGAGAGTTACGTCCTGAGAAGCACAGATTGGGTCTTTGAATCAATATTCTGAGGCGCAAAGTTGAATTGCAAAGCAGAGATTTGATCCTAAGCCAAGTTTCTGCTCAGCAGTGCCATAAACTGTGCAGACATTTTCATAAAGATACTAAATTAAGATTGCCAAGTATGTATATATGAGTTTTGGCACACAGCTCATGCTGGGAGTAAAAGATAAAGTTTCATTTCTGCATTTCATTCTCGTATGAACTGAC
Organism: Seriola aureovittata; assembly: GCF_021018895.1. NCBI lineage: Eukaryota > Metazoa > Chordata > Actinopteri > Carangiformes > Carangidae > Seriola > Seriola aureovittata. Next base: position 21,894,815 of record NC_079382.1, on the reverse strand, counting down.
ACCTGTGCAACAAGCTGTCAACACAGAATTACATATTATGACCTAATTAAGTTAATATGGCAAATGTGTTTGGCTTACTTGCACAGACACATCCCATCATCCCACTGGAGTCATGTTAGCGTCGTCTTAATGAATCTCAGTCCAGTGTTCCCTCGCTTTCTTTTAGCTCCATGTTTGGTCTCCACCAGCTCCTGAGGGAAATCTGTCTCTTTAGCTGCTAAATGCTCCATTATGTTCACCAGCTGCTCTCTGACTGCGTGTGTCTGCTGTCCGCTGCTGAACAGGAAGTGGACAGCAGCTTTGTTACGATGAGATTTCTGTTTGTTAGCTGTAGCAGCAGGAGAGCTGCAGGCGTCCTCAGCGTTGTCGCCAGATTGCACAGGTGTGAAAATTTCAGGGGTCAATGTCTGTCCATGTTGGGTTTTAGGGGGATTTTGAACATTCAGAGCTTTTATTGCACTTAACTTAATGAGTTGTCAGACTGTCTCTCCTCCGGTCCGTGTGTTGGGGGGGCAAGACAACACAGTGAAACAGGAAGCAGAAGACAGGAGAGAAACGCCACAGTGAATGACAGCAAAAAGCAGGAGACTGTCTCACTGAACAAATGCACATAGATTAGGTCAATAACATGAATCAAGTTTTTTGTTTTTCAAAATTTTAGGTTTTTTAATGTTTTTTTTCTTTGGTTGTGTGAGTGGGCAGGGGGTCCCATTGGGGGGGACACATTGCTTTTAGCCATTAGCTAAGAGATGCTTCAGCAGTGTTCAAGTGCTGAGCGACCCAGTTCTGATGGGGTCTGTGTGTGTGTGTGTGTGTGTGTGTGTGTGTGTGTGTGTGTGTGTGTGTGTGTGTGTGTGTGTGTGTGTGTGTGTGTGTGTTTGTGTGTTTGTGGGGGGGTTAAGGTTTCTGTCAGCTCTGTGAGGGTTTTAGCCTGGAGGAATACCTGACAGCCATCTGGCTGTTGTTTTCCTTCGTGACATCTCACACACACACACACACACACACACACACACACACACACACACTTGCAGAGGCATACTGAGATACAGCCTGGAAGAAATCCAGCAGCTTCCCTGTATTTGAATAATTAAAATGAGGTTTGCAGTGTTCTGTGTATTTTCTTTGCCTTGAGTTTGACTTGGTGTGTTGCACTGAAAACAATCACACTTGTACCTCACGTTTCGTCGTAGTTTGTGTAGTAAGTGTTTACTTGCAGCATCATCTATCGATCCATTATTCTGGTGTGAGGTGATTGGAATAATGATTCACCTTTTCAGCTGCTTTCTTACCACTGTCGCTCTCTTGAATTACATCTCTCTGCACTTTCTGTTGAATCAGCAGGAGCAAGGAGGTCATGTAGTTGAAGGACTTACTTGGCTACATCTTGGCTTGTGTTTCTCACAAGTAGAGAAGTAATTGAGCTGGTTGGCGTCCAGGACGTGGTAGGAAGCTCTGACATTTCCAACATTTGAGAGTTCAGAGCTGCCAGCGCAGAGGTGGCTGCTCTGATATTAGGCCAAGATCTTGCTAGTCGACACGAGAGATGAAGGAAGCTGTCAAGTTGAAGAAGGAGACCTTTTAAGTTTGGATACATCTCGGCTCAGAGTTTTTATAAGTCTAGAGAAGTCTTTGTGTAAACAGGCTTAGATATATCACACTGAAATGTTATGATTAAACGATGATTCACATCGTATGACAGTGTTGTGTCTTGAAGGTGGTCGTCAGTGAGTCATTCTCTAATGTAGGTCTTACTCTCCAGGGCCAGGAGGACTCCGGGCTCGACACGTTTCCTGTGGACCAGTATCAGAACTCGTGCTACCTGTTCTGGATCGTGGAGGAGCTCCTGCAGAAATCAAAGGTACCGTGCAGGGTGGAGGTGGAGTCGGAGCAGACGGGCTTCCTGAGTCACTTGGAGCAGCGCGTCTTTCTGCTGTCAGATGAGTTTCCCTTGTTTTCTATCTACATGTGGAGGATAGGAGGTCTCCTCACCTGCTCGGACAGATAAGATAAGGAGGTTTGGTTTATACTCCCTTACATGAACAAAGTGGTTTGAAATGACGGACTAAACCTGAATCAGCATCAGTGGAACCATGTGCTGTGGCGAGGTGCACTTCACATGGAAAACATCATATTGACAAGGAACCATTATTTTCAAATCTAAATGAAGGGCACATCTGGTGATCCACGGAAAGAACAACACCAGCAATACTACTAACACGTTTGAGCACCGAATGTGGATTAATCTGCCACTGAAAATAGTCCCCCGACCATTGCACTATTTCCTCCTAACTAAAACTAAATTACTGAGACTTTTTAAAGAGAAAAGGATGGAGAAGAGGATTTTAATCTTTCCCAGATTTTATCATCAGGAAATGTGTCGCGCTCTTGTACTGGTGCAAAACTGCACAATTGAATCGGAAAAATAAATCTGGACATTTACTTATACTTGTTTACTTATTCATTGCAACATTAAATTTAATCGAGTGATAACAAATGCTTTTTATTTCCGAGATAATCTTTTCACAATTGACAAAATAAGAATCCCCAAAGTTTAATTCTTTCAGTGCTATAGGGATTTGTTAATGTCCTTTTTTAATTGAGTAATGACGCTGAAACCGCCACTGAAAGCCACAAAATTACTAATAATTCTCGTTAAGTACTAATCGTTTCCATTCCACCACGAGTTGCTTTCTTTAATGGGTCAGTGTGGAGTGCTTAAAAAGGCCTGTTTTATTTATTTGAGTATTAACTAAGGCTCTTAACATTGTTCTTCGCCGTGGATGTCAGAGCTAATGGTGGCGAGTGAATGGTAGAGGTCTGTTTTTATTTTTCGTGCCGGAGTTCAGTTCAGTGCTACAGAAGATAATTTCCAGCTTATTCACAGTTGGGGGGGGGGGGGGTGCTAAAACTTTATGATGTGATAAAGGAGTCTGGATCCTGATTCATGTATAACCACACAGTATGTGTGGTTATTCACCTGCTGTTATTTTATGTGACGTTCATCTTGAAATTCCCATGTGACTCTTCAGTCGTATTATCTTAATTTTCAACAACATACGGACACTTTCAGATATTTATTTTTCACTACAAACATGATTTGTACCCTCTGTCACTAAAACCCTCGAGTCTCTGCATTTCGTCGTGGGATTTTACAGCCTTCAGTTTAATAAACAGAGGATCAGTGGGTTGTTGTTAAGTAGCTTTGTGTACCGTTCTTATGTTCTCCCTTTTGATGCACAAAATTAGATTTGTATATCCCCATTCTTCCAACACAGTATGACGTCCAAAATGTCCAATAATAATACGTCCAACTTTCATCAACAACAAGAAGAAGAAGAAATAAAAATAGAAAACAAGAAAGAATGCCATATCCTAGCAACTAACAATTGTTATAAAAGTGGCCGTCATGCTTTTCAGATTAAGGGTTGTATTACAGAAACATTGGACGTGCTATGATGTTTCATTAATACACAAACAGTACTTCCCATGTACTTTCTTATAGATACAATTATAGTCTTTTATTGCCTTTTTCGAAAATGTTTTGTTTAATTTTACCTGGAAAACATATATAGAGATATAGACTTAGCATGTATGTAGCCTGAGAGGTAAAACTTTTTTTTGTCTGAGGAGCTCATAGTATATTTTTATTTTAGCCGTAACCACTGTAACATCTGCAGGTTTCACAAAAAAGTATTTTATCTATATTTTTTTCGCCCTGGGTTTTGTCTCTCAAGCTCCAACAACCTCCACCAATCAGAGGGTGTAGAGATAAGCATGTATGTGGCCTGGGAGGCAGAACCCAGGGCAAGAGGGCAGGGCAGGTAGGAATTTGGAAAGTGAGAGGAGACACACGCCTCCAGTAGAAGCAGTAGTACAGTAGCCCTCTTTTAATGGAATCTGCATCTGTTTCCTAACAATCTGAGCGTCTGAGCCTTTCATCATTCCCTGCTCTGTTTCTTACTCACTCCTCCACCAGCAGCAGGGATGTTCTTCTCCCTGCTGCTTATTTGCGGTTTGCAATAATGGCCCAGGCATGAGGGCAGCGAAATAAGTTTCCTGCTACGTCACGAATGACCGAAGGCTCCCGGGTCCCGGCTGCGCTGATAGCCATCACTCCTATTGTGTCTGCTTCGGGTTTCTGCCCCCTCTCTGTCTGTGATCTCCTCATCTTTCATATCCTGTCGAGAGCAAAGCAGGGATAGGCACTGCTTTAAAGAAAAAAAAATGGACTGCTCGTACGTGCGCTGGTGGTTAATGTGCCTCAGTGGAGACGTGAATGTGTCTTATGATGCGAGGGATTGACAGGCGGCAGAAATGATGGGTTGTGCCATCAGCAGAGAAACCCCACTGACGGTCTCACGATACAGTATGAGTAAAAGCTGCTTCATCAGTGGAGGAGATTTAACTGTGGGATAAATCAGTTGCAGTATTAATAAGATAAGGCCTATGGTAGATAATTAAAGAATAAAACAAACAGTAAATTGAATCCAACTAACAACCCTGATGTATCTTATTCCTCTGAGTTATAGAGATCCAACAACTTTTAAAGGTCCCATATAATCTACAGGTCTCTGTCCATGTGTAGTGTGATTATAGATCAGGTCTAGCTTCTATATTAATACTGTGAAAGTATCAAAGCCTCAGTCCACAGAGAAATGCACACAGCCTGTATTCAGAAACTGAGCCTTAAAACCAGCCGTCAGGACTTCTGGAACTTTGTGATGTCACAACAAAGCAGTCACCAAGCCCCGCCCACCTGGACCCACCATCCAAACCTTGCAGGATTTGGTTTTACCTTTACAGTGTTTTACCTGAAATCTACTATATTTTTATTGGATTACTCAGAAAACAGTCAGCCAATCAGAGGAGAGGCTCAGAGCCTCCTCTCTTCTGATTGGCTCACAGACCTGTTGTTACTAGAGCTCCAGAGAGAAGCCTGAGAGAGGAGATGTAAAACTACACTGAGATGGTTTTTGGTTCTTAAAACCACAAATATATCTTCTGATGGATCAACACTTCAAATAAAACACAGGACAAGAGGAAAATATGGGACTTTTACAAACATGTCATCCTCCTCAGTCCCACACACTCTCTCCCGCTGTCTCAAATCCTCACTAGACTTGTGGTTTCCAAACTTTTATATGAATGTTTGTGCACCTAAAATCTAAAATTGGCTCACAATTCATGAGTACAAGGCCAAACAAAACAAAACAAGAAAGACTGCAGGCATCATAGTGAGACATGAGAGTCCACTGTTATAACCACAGTTCCTTGATATTGGCAGAGATTTCGGACTCTACTCTCAGGCCAAGTCTTATTCTTGTTTTCTCATATATACCAGGGATGAGAACTCCCATCTTACACAGACATAATGCTGGAAACAGCAAGACCACAATGACCACACAATCAGGCGGTGATTGAAGAGCAGCCAATACCTGTTTGAAAAGCCGCGAGCCAAGCAGCCGACACTGTAGAGTCTGATTGTAGTTATTTTGCTCTGCTTGTTCGGTCCTATCAGCCTGTGTTCAGGGTTGAGATGTTGCAGTATTTTGTTTGAGCTTTGTTTACGGTGACAAAATCTTTTCATGACTAACAGTTGGTATTTCTGACCACCTGGGAAAACTCACAAGCAATCACTTTTATATACAACTACTTTGCAACTGTAAATATGTTTTGAAGGAAACTTCATTATGACCGGATTCCATTTTCTGTTAATTTAATGAGGATATGTTGTTGGCAAGTCACAAATATGTTTATACTGAACGGATCAGTAAAATGTTTCACAGACTCTCACAGCTGCTGGTTGAGGTCAGAGAAACATCCTGGTCTGGTTTAATACAGAAAAGGTTCAGTTTATTTACCTGTTCCTTTGCTTTGTATGTTCACCATCCACCCACAACACCTCCACACCTCATAGCAACTCTCTGCTACAAGTGTAGTACTTAATTCATTAAAGAAAAAAAAATCTGTCTGATCATAGTCCAACAGTTAAGTAATGTATAAACATAATTTGCAACAGACAGAGTTATAAATGCATATTCATTGGGATTTTTGATGTGGTGATTTTGATATTTATTCCTTCTCTTGATAAGTTTTTTTAAAAATGTTACAAAAAGTAATTGTAAATGTCGGCTTGATTTTTATGTGATGAAAACTTATTAAAATGTGCATTAGATAAAAAGGAACCAAACACATCTTCAAACACTCTTGGCAGCTTGTCCATAAGGCACCCCAGGGTGCCGCGACACCCACTGTGGGAGCAGCTGCACCAGAGTGCCAAATGTATTTATCCATAGTTGAAACTAGTCCTAAAAGAAATGAAGTTTCTGTCTGTTGGAGTAACATTTGATTTAGAAAAGAAAAACAGTGAGGTGTTTTTAAAGACGACATCTCCTGAAGGAACCAATGGGCTCAGAGCTGAGGGCCACAGACAGTGTGGGGAACATTTACAAACACATGGTTGCTTTTGCTCTTTTCATGGGATGTGTTGACGGTAAGATACATGTTAAATACCACAAGCATTTTAACAATTACAGGCAAAACTTAGAGAAAAATGGGGAGAAAAAAACCCCATAAACTATAGTGTTTGGAATTTATTTTCTTGCAAGTAGTTTTAGAGGAGAGGAGATAAAATGTCCAGCAGTCCTCCCAACCATGAAATACTGTAGCCGTAATGAAATAAAAGCATGAAAAAGCTTGAAATAAGGTAAGAGAACATAAATCGGTGAGGCTGTAAAGTGACTTAGTGTGCACAGCCTGCAGAAACCCAGAGCAGATTGTGTAAATAATACTTCACTAAGCCATATCCACTCTCCCATCAGAAGTGGATGATTTATGAGCCCTCTGCCTCCTTAAATCTGCACAACCTTGATTGATATGAAAATTAATTTTCCATATGCTCAGTCTCTGCTCTTATAGATCAAAGAGGTTGTGGTGGCTGATACTGAAAGTAGTCCAGTGTTAAGATCAACGTGCTCTATAAAAGTCTTCGGTTTGATCCTCTTGGTCACACAGATTTTGGAATAGGAATTGAAAACGATTGCTCAGTAAATTCAGAATGCACCCAACTATGTTTTAATAGATGATAAAAAAGGAGCTGAGCAGTCAAACTAGCTGAAAAAGTGAAGATTTTACGGGAGTATGTGCGGCTTTGTGATTTACCTGTCTGCCAGGTTTAACAAGAGTCTGAACGTAAGACAACAAAATGGACTGCTTGGATGGTGACAGGACATATTCATCAAAGCTACAGTTTACTGCCCTGACTTTGTCATAATTGCTGTGTTGACGTCTTGTGCAATGGCTAAAAAGCGTTTTGTGAGGTCACACTGACCTTCACCTTTGACCTTCGACCAAATGTTTGTACCAAATTTAAAGAAATTCCCTCAAAGCGTTACGGAGATATCACGTTCACAGGGCCAAAACATGTTTTTTCACTGTGACTTTGACCTTTGACCACCAAAATCTAATCAGTTCATCCTTAAGTCCTAGTGAATGTTTTTGCCAAATTTGAAGAAATTCTGTCAGGGTGGTACTGAGATATCGTAACCACGAGAAGGGACGGGCAGACGGACAACCTGAAAACAGTACGCCTCCGGCTCTGGCTGTCACCGGCACGGAGGCATAAAAAAAAAAAAAAAAAAAAAAAAAGGATGGAAAATCTATTGAACTTGTGGGAGAATTGATTTAAAGAAACACGCGTCACAATCCTCTGAGCAAGAGAAGAGGATTAAACCTCTCTGTGTCTGTGTATGTTGGATTCAAAAGAGGTTTAAAGAGTTGAAAAGGGGGATAAGAAGACTTTTCTTTTTATCTGTAAGGACCGGGTGAGCTGATAACGACGACTTTTTGACCTTGATTGATGTGGGAACAAATTGAACTTTTATGCTCTTCCAGATACTCAGGCTGCGATCAACTGTAACGGCAGCTGATGATTTCATCACTGGAGAGCATTTAGCACAGAAGTTAAACACTCAAACTGGTCTGGCAGGTGCTTGTTGAAATGAGAGGATGTCAGATAAACTTGTTGGAATATATATTTTGTATAATGGAAAACAGAATGCTTTGTTTCCTCACTGACATTATGGATATTTAAGAATTCAGCTCTTTAAACAGATTTCACAGGCTATGATGACATTCACGCCACATATAAAACTTTCACTACAAGTAGGACGAGCACCGAAGCAGCAAATGGAAAAAGATATAAAAGTTCAAATGCAAACTCGTAACATTCAAAGCGTACTATCAGATATAAAATGTAGAGGTTCTTTCTGTAATGTTAAGTATTGGATTTAGATGAATCTTTCAGGTTAGAGAAATGGGATTTGTCGCTGGTGACTGTCGAGGTTTCTTTGAGGAAAGCAGCTCCAGTGAAATGTGTTTTAACTACATCAGTGTAAAGCAGGGGGCAGTGTATTTATGCTGTGACACCTAAAAGGAACCTGAAAGTAGTAATCGAGCCCAACCTGAAGCGATCTTTCTTTCTCCGAGTTTGTTACCCTGTCACGCACTTGTTGTTACCAGGGTCACAGCTTGTCCGTTTATCCTGATTACACATGTGTGGGCACCTTGTAAATGACCATCAAAAGGCAATGGACAAACCCAACCCAAACCGTCGGGTCAATCACGCTCAGGTCGGGTATTCTTGTAGTTAAACAGGGCTAACAGAGTGATGACTCCACTCTGATCTATCCGATGGCCTTACATGAATTTCTCTTGGTTAATTTTAATGAATGAATTTCAACATTTTACATTTATGAACTTAGTTCAGTGTCGGATACATTTAATCATTCAATATCTTCTGCAGCTCAGGTGGTAACTACAGACTGTGTACATTGCTACTCAAAAGCATTTCTGCCTCTGCAGCTGACAAAATGTGATTACAGACCTTTGAATTATAGTTATTTTGTAAATGTAGTTACTTACAAAAGTAAATCCAAGTAAGATCTGATTAGAGATTTAATAAGTGGATTCTGTACTGGATTTGGATTAAATAAAATGGTATTGATCCAAATCCTAGACATGGTGCTACTGCAATGAAAACATTGTTCTGATTCCACATCATGTAATAAAGTTATTTTGGTACCTGTGAAGATCATAGATGTCAGGCTGAGCGGTACTTCAAACATTCATACTATTCTTGGTTCTACAGTTTACCCCTAATAACCTATGGTTATATATTTGACTATAAACAGCCAGTCACCGCCCCGTCTCATGCCTTTGGCTGCTTATATGAGCACGCAGTCAGGCTGGTGAATATAATCAGATTTAGCAAACTGTAAATTGAGAACGACTTCTGCTCATTCATCTTAATTTCACAGGTTTTTGCGTCACTGGTAGATGACAGCATTATTTTCGCTCCAGCAGAGTTCGGTTGACCCATTAATTCTCCCCGATTCACTGGAAATACACAGAGGAGGAGAAGACGGTGTCTATTAATCTCTATAAACAAAGTGAGAGCTTCTCTCAGTTACACTCGCTCTGCTGAGCAATACCAGGCTGGTGTCAGGATTTATGCTGAAAATATGTGAAACTGGTTTATCACTATGTGACCTAGCGATGGTAGAAGTCGTGTTAAATGGAAAACTCATTTTTAAAGGGTGAACATCAGGCAACCTCAATGTTTTTGTGATCCTAATAATCTCATGAGTATAAAGAGCTCACCTGGACTAAACATTAACACTAACTAAAGTCAGTTTTTCTATCGCAAACCTTTGTTTCAAAATAGGAAAAAGAGAAACAAAAATGACTCAGGCTTTGTGCCACTGAGTGTGATTTGCATGTGTGAATCTATCCAGCCTGGTTTGACAGTCCAGTAAATGGATGATTTTATCTTTAATTCAGGCTCATTTGAAAGCCAGCGTCTGTCCTCCAGGGCTTCCTGCTGGCTACCTCGTTGGGTTACGTTTTCCAGCAGCTGATTGTGACCATCGGTACCAGGTGCTCTTCATTAATGACATTCATTTGTGAGGAACACAAGCTGTAATGGATGTACCATGTCAATTTCACAGCCAGTGGGGGAACGGTGCTTTGGATGCCAGCGTCACAGCGACTGGGGTCCATGTTTGTTAAAAAGCTTCCCCACCCACCGACCTCATCACTAATCCGGACATTTTCAGGTGAGACCCCAAAGCGGATGATTGACTTGAAAAAATAGCCGACTATTTCCATCACTGTCTTTCACTCGGCACCTGAACCTAATTTAGACTCTGATGAACAGGCCTGAGCTTCACTTCTGTTCCTCCTTTTGGAATAAGTGGATGAATTATGTGACATGTCCAGGGCTGGAACTGAAGTATCTACACTATTGATTTATTATTTGCTAATTTTATTGATCAGTTGGCTACTGTTTTGCATGTTTTGAGTCAAAGATGACTTGAGATTTCTCTTTATTGTCTGATGAACAATCAAAATCCCAAAGATATTCAGTTTACAGTGATATAATTCAGAGAAAAAGGGCAAATCCTCACATTTGAGAGCTGAAACCAGAGAGTCTTTGGCATTTTTTCTTGATAAAAGACCAAAACAGTTATTCAATTCAGAGCTAAACCAATAAATTCAGCCAAGATTAGCTTATTGCAGATATATTGGTATGTGTGTACGTAAGTAGCAAAAAATAGCAGTGGGGAAAAAATATGTGTGGGGTCACATTTTACAGAGTTATGCATGTAGATAAATCATCTTATTTTTACTAAAACTCTTAAATATGCATATCAATATTGTCTTCAAAAGTCCAGTATTGGTCAGACTGTACTTTTTTCATTGCTGATTAATTTTCTGCCAGTCAATTGTTTCAGCACCAGCTCTGCCACAGCTTTGAACTGTTTGGTAATTAATTTTTGGCCTGTTCGCATCCAGGATTTGTAGGTTAATTGCTGCCACAAGAAGTTACTTCATCAGGCATCCATAATCACTCTGTAGCAGACATTGTTTTCTTACTTTTTGTCTGTAGTTTTGTTGTAATTGTCTAGTCAGTGTAACCTATAACTTTAATTTTTCACTTTGCTAGAAAAAGTGCATAAGTCTGCAGTATGTGATTGATTGGGGTGGAAGGTGAGCAAATAGGATGAACATACTATTTACATTTTGCCCACCTGATGACGCTCCTTAAGCCAGGCAGACACTATGCATTTCTATTAATCTCTTACGTTGTATTAACTACCTGTTTAAATCAACCTTTCTGCACGGCTTGTGGCTGTTAAACTCGCACTGTACGATCAACTGAGTTGCTAGATGTGGGTGCCCCTAGTCAGTTTTGTTTATTATTTAAAGATATGGCCTCCTCAAAAACAGAGACTTTCAGTGTTACTTTGTGTAATTCTACTATGAACAAAAAGCAGCTACAGTTTTATCCACCACATGTAAAACACCCAGAAGCTGGGCTGACTTGTGGTGTGCCTCAGGGCTCGATCTTGGGTCCCTTTTAAAACTGCTGATAGACTGCTTTGGTCCGAAGCAAAAGAAAATATTTTGACATGGTTTAAAGTAGAAGATTGAAAGTAACAAGATCCACTGTTTTTATTCACAACTGTGCCATCAGTTTGATTCCTTTGTTTTACAATAGACAAAATATGATACTGGAAATAGTGTGCAAAACATACATTTACTGCAGAGTAAAAAAAAGTATTGTGTATTTTCTAACAGTAAAATTAGAACATAAAGCCGTAACTTATGCTCAGGAGAAAAGTAACTCTAGCACTGTTTTCTACTTTCCTTTGATGCAAAATCAGATTCATCAACTCCAGATCTCTTAACTGTCAACTTACTCAACTTTCTTTCCAATTTAGTCAAGCATGTCAGGTAATGCTAAAGTTCACATTCAATTTATCTAGGGCAATTTTGGCCTTTGCTTTTGCATGTCGACCCCTGTGGGGATTTCTTAATAAGCCGTGGGAGCAAGGAGAACAGTGAGCGCTCTCATTTTCTTGTGTTACTGGTTGGTTTGATCTAACTTCTGTCAGACTCTTCTTAATTCACTCGAGAGTAAAATTTTCATCACTTCTCTCTTGCCATGCAGCCCTCTAAAATATTCAACAAATAGTAAGCTAAACTCCAGCAGTAACAGAAGTCTCTTCAGATTGCCTCTGATTGTCATCGTCCAGAATGGAGCTGAGCATGTTTGCCTCCTAACGATCGCTACGAGTTGACCCTCTTTATATCCTTTTTTTTTTTCATTATTTATTGATCACCTCTCACTTGACAGGAAGGGCAGTCAAACAGAGCAGCACCTTGCAAAGCTGTGATATGTCAAGGGAACTGCACCAAGCTGGGGTTCAGTTGTTCTTGAATAGAAAACAGGATGATTGAAATCTTGACCATCACAGCAAGCAGTGTGTCAATCAGTATCTGTCAAAAATATGCTTCACCCTGAACCATTGCTGCTTTATCATTCTCAGTAAGGGAATTGGCTCAATGCTTAAAATGTACAAAATTAACCGAGTCATTGCTGCAACAACATTTATAGCTTCAATTATAAATGTTGCAGAAGTGGATTGTTTGTTTTCCAGCAGCGTTGTCTGATTGAAGACATTTTTACATATTCTGAAATCGTCCAATGACTGATGACATTTGGGGACAGGTAAAGCGAATCATCTGGGCTTTAGTTAGTATGCGTAAAACGAAGCGCCTGTTTGATGATCAAACAATGTCTGACACTCCCTCCCCCAACACCTGTTGGATGTCAGAAGTAGTGGGGGCATTATTCAACAATTCGTTGTCATTTTTTTCAAATGGACAATCCAACAATCATCCAACAATAGCCTGTCAGATGTGCCTCATTTGTGCATCACTTTGGTCAGAAGTATCTACCGAATGAATGAATGTAAATGTTTCCGTGCTCCGTCAGGTCTGTCAGGCAGGAGCCTCTCTGGTCTCTCGTCTCTCATTAATGCATAGTTTCATGTTTTTTTTCCCTATAACTGTGCTTAGAAATCCGGGGGTTAATTAGTGTCACTGCACTTCTGACAGACAGATAACTGGTTAGAAGTGGGAAGGAACAGTGTCACTTGCAGTTTTTAAGGATAAACCAGCCAATATTCCATATTTTCTTTCTGTCAGCAAACATCATGAAAAGACCCACAACTTAAAACGTGTTAGTTCATCCCTCAATACAGACAAACGACTAATTATCTGCACAGAACTGTCATCACCAACACACCTTTTACAGAGAGCTGATGCTTGTTGATGAGCGGCTCTTGTGTTTTAATGCCTGAATCACAGTAAATATAGTCATTTGCTTTCAGCCTATGTCATCTGACCACACATGGCTCCTCATAAATACGGGAAGCTGAAAGTAGCAGAGCAGAATTCAAATGTAGTTCAAGTAGTCATGGTGACATTTGGAAAGATCGTGTGTCAAACTGTCAGCGAGCCTTGAAAGATGCTGGAGGGGCTTTTGTTAATGTCAGATGTCATTTAAAGCAGTTTTAATTTGAGTTATTCACCCAGTCATTAAGCTTTTTCCTTGTTGTGATATTGAGATGAAGCAGAGGATTCTCTCAAACTTTGGCAAACTTCTACCAGGTTCTTTTATTTAAAACAATTTCTAAGTGACTTAAGCTGTTTTAACACATTACTGTATCTTAAATTAAAGGCGCTATTTGTAAATTTAGCTATTGCTACATAGCTAACATTAGCATTAACAGCTGTTTACTTATCAGTCAAGAAGAAACGTTACAAGTTTAGCATCAATCTTCATTCCTTTACTCGCCAGCAGGTGTCTCCAGGTGTGGAAAGCAATGCCAACTCTTCTCTCCATCACGTCTTTCCTGCTACTGAAGTTCGCACGCTAACCAGCTAGCCCTGGCTCATCTCGTCACTTTTTGTCGATAACGACTTATTGCAGCCTCCAATCTGCCCTGAAGATATAGCGCTGCAACAATCACCACCACCACCCACTCCCGGCAAGAAGCTGTATTCAGAAGCAGATAAAAAACTTACAAATAGTTCCTTTAAATCAACCATATGCTCTGTCCCGTTTGCTTCCATCAAACATCCAGAAACTGTTTGTGCTAAAGATAGCACACACAACCCCTAAAAAGAAAAAGGTGTTGAATCAAGGATCTTTGATTGACACTGGAGGGTCATGAACTCGTGAAGCTCCAGCGTTGTACACAATGTGTGCAAGTTTCACATTCTCTTAGTCAGACAGTTCCCATGAATATAGATGAAAATAACTGCACAAGACGTAAACAAACCGAATCCACAGACACACAATGAACACAACATCCCTCCCTTTTCCCTCCCCTGGTTACAAGATTAATGCTTCACCGCACTGCCCACACATATATTGTTACACAGACACGCAGCCACATGCACAAACAAGTATATGTAGAGCACAAATATACATAATACCCATATATACACACATGTATCCCATTAACATACACACACAATTTGTAAAAGGCAAATAATTAACAAATTAAAGCTTTAATTTTTTCTGCCACTTCAGACTAAATTTCAACAGTTTCTGCATTCGCCCCATTGTTCTGAATCAATGATATTCAACCATGAAATTAATCAGTGTCTAAGGGCTAATATATGAGGGCTCTCTCAGCAAATGACAAACTTTTGTTTTCCTTTTTTTCCCTGCATTCAGATCTGTATGATACACTCTTTGGTATAACTACTCAGCGAGTAAGCATTTGGAAGTAGGACAGCAGGGAAATAAAGGTCTAGGTTTAGTCTTCTCTCTGGAGCTCTAGTAACAAAAGGTTGGTGGCTGACTGTTTTCTGAGTGACTGAATAATAATAAAGCAGATTTCAGGTAAAAACACTCATAGAAACCAAATCCTGCAAGGTTTGGATGGTGGGTCCAGGTGGGCGGGGCTTGGTGACTGCTTTGTTGTGACATCACAAAGTTGCAGAAGTCCTGACGGCTGGTTTTACGGCTCAGACCTTTAGACTATATGGACCTCTTAAAATATCTCCCAAATCTACAGTGATGCTGGCAGCTTTGTGTTTCTGTTAAGTTCAGCTACACACCAGGAAATTGTTGGGTTGATGAAATATTGAGAGACGACCTTGCTGTTCTTTAATCCATGCCACTAGTGAGAAACTTAATGCAGACAATGAAAACCGTTGCTGTGTTTTTGTGCACAGAATATTGCAAACTATAAACTTTTGTCTCAGACGCTGGTGCCACTTCCTCTCCACTGTCTTCCAGTGTGATGAACACTTGGCGAGGACAGGCTCCTCAGTATGTTAGGATTTAATTACCGTACCATGACCAGGACACTTTACTCCTCTGACTGCAGAGGCTGCAGCTGGTGAATATTTAATCTTCACATATGAACTGCTGGACAAAATGGGGTCTGGAGTGCACTGTTGGTTTGATCAATATCTCTGGCAGATGGTTGAAATATCCAAAAGTAAAACAGCACTGAAAACTCTATTGAGCAGTTTGTTGGTGAGCCAACTGGATCCTCGTTAACTGGCTGCCATCAAAATATAAAGTGAAAGTTCATTATCATATCCTTCCAGCCAGACCACAGCCTGCTGATAAAATAAATTAGTCTCCAAATAAGAAAAGTTGATTCATTCTTTTGTATAGGTTTCTCTTTGATTGGCAGTAATTGCTAAATTTGATCCTGTAGAACTTGATTTTCTACTCCTCTGCACATGAAGATCGTCCAGCTTCCACACAAAACTGAAGCAAACAGGGACCGTCTGTAAAGCCCAGTTAATCACACTATAATAACTCTAATGAATTAGGAAATCCCTGCCAGACAGAATCTGTTTTTCAGGTTTGAATTTTACTCGTAGCTTCGCGGGGAAACTGTTTGCTTTTTCCCTGTAAACAATTTTAGTTAATATGTGAGTTTTCTACTCAGTATGCAGCCAGAGAGGATTATTGATTTGGGACTTGGAGCTCATACCTGCCCTGTGAACAGTGTTGCTATGGCTGCTCCTGTCAGTAGCAACACTGTTAGCATTCAGTTTTTATGGCTTTCAGTAGAGACGATGCTCTTGAGAGTGGAAATGGCATAAATTAACTGTGGCTGTTTTTATTATTGATTAATGTGATGATGATTTTTTTAATTAATTACCTAGTCTGAAGGATGCAGACTACAGTTGTTCCAGACGCAAAGGTGATGTCTGGTTTTGTTCAGAACTCAAAAATATTCACTTCATAATAATCCAAAAGAGAGAAAAGCAGCAAATTCTCACATTGGACAAACTAGAGCCTGAATTTAGTATTTCTGCTGTGTCTATGACCCAAACTGGTGTTGATTCTTCATCACTTGATCCCACTACTGTACTTGTGATCACCCACAATTCCATGTTTTTTCACATTTATAGCCTATTGATGATGTGAATACTCTGGAGGAAATATTGGGTTTCATTCATGATTTCACATGAGGCAAGTCTTGCTGCCCTGATGGACATTACACTGAAAGACAGCAGATAAGCACGGAGGAAGTCTGGAGGTAGTGTTAACAGGGAAGCAGGTCCCGTCCCAAACAAAGGCCTGGTTCTCTGTGGACATGACAACTATTATAGATCTTTGTACTCGTTTTAGTACTTGTATTTTTGGATGACTTTTATATGTGTGTGCTTGTTTGTGGTGTCACTGCCTTGATTTGCCCCTTGAGGGACAAAAACAACAGGATTCCAGCGGCGAGCGACGCTGTTTGTACCTGTAATTAGATATTTAAATGACAAATTGATTTTCTAAAACAGCGGTTTGAAAATGAAAAGGGAAATTTCAAATCCAGAAATGAAAAATCGAAAAAATTTAAATTTAAACACCCAAATTAAAAGCTCAAATTGAAATGTGAAATTGAATAGGGAAATCAAAACAGAGATGATGAATGAACCATCTATTTATTAAAAATTCACGTCCTCCCTTTTTCCATGTGGCATTTAAAATTTTCAATTTGAGCTTTTCAAACTGAATAAATAAATAAACTAAATAAACGATGATAGTTTGTTTTCCATCTGGCCATTTTATCTTTTAACTTTTCAATTTTCCCCCTGTGTAAAATCATCATCCATACACAAGCACAGATGTGTTAAAAATCCAACAATCTCACAGGAAAATATCTGGCAAACACAATCAGATTTTGGCGAGAAATTCTGGGAAAAACCCAGAAATGTCCCGTCCCAGTATTAAACCTTAAACACCACACGCAGACATGAAGTTACACAGACAATCATGCAATAATAATATGAATAATCTGTTTTATTTTCTCACTTTACAGATGTCAGTGTCATTGTCAGTATCATAAAGTGTAGCTGCAGCTGCGTCCATAATTATATTAAGGTCAAATTGTTAAAAGAACCATTAATATCCGAAACTAAAGGCTGCTGGCAGGTATTGATTGGAGTAATTGGTAACTTAATGAGGTCTTCGTCAGGTGAGCAATGGGAAGTGGTCTTTCCTCCTGCAGTGGCCAAGGTCAGCAGGAACACAGATGTTCTGAGTCAGCAGAAGATGAATGCATTGTCTCAGGCGGCTCGTTTAACCTTTATTCTCACACAGAGGATTTGCTGAGCGGGCACGTTATTCCTCTGAGCCTCACCCCTCCCAAACACAGCGCCAGTCCCTCCACCGGACGCTGAGACGTAATCCAGTTTGTGTAAATGTGCTGTGACACTTTGTCTTCACTGTTTGTCCAGTGAGGAAAAGTACAATCTTAATCCTTTAGAGGGACCTCGTGGAGCTGCTAAGGATTATTTTAGGGAGTCTCCTTTATTTATTGATCATTTTGATAGGTACGTGCATGAGGTCAAACATTCGTAGCATTTCATTTTACTTGTCTTTCCATATTTTACAACATTACATCATTCTGGTCTCAATAAAAATTCCACTTTCTTACGTCCTTTTGATTTATTTCTAATTATTATCTTTTGTGCTGTTGCCTTGTTCTCTTTTACCCTTTTTACACCAGAATACACCAGCGAGTATATCCTTTGTCTTCACAGGTTTTATGACCAGTGGAAAAGGAGCTTTTGTCCCAGTGGATGATAGTTTTGAACCAGTGGTGACTCAGTTTCTGTTCATGATGTTTTTGTGGTTACAGAGCTGTCGGTGGTCTCAGAACAAATCATGTTGTGGCTGTGGACTTTTATTTTGTAAAAGCTTGGCCTCTTGGATATCTTCCTAAGTCTGAGGTCCCTGAGTGTTTTCTTTTTCTTCAATTTTTGACCAGAGACGTCTCATTTTTCTGAACATTAGAAAAAGAGCACAGGCATCTTCTCCTGCTGCTCACCGAGAGCTATACCTTTCAAATATCATGTTTTGCCCCATGAGACCCATGTTTTTAAATCTTCTGTGTCCTTTCATGAAATGAAAGTCTCAAAGGTTGTTACAATGTCACAAACATTTTCTCTGCAATCACCGTTCAGAAATGTAATGCCTGTCTGCTGTGGATTGGCTTTTTGGCTGCTGTCAGATCACACCTGCTGTGTGTGTGAGAAAACAGTGCTTTCTATTTCCAGAGCAACTGCCTAATTTAGCATTTTCTAATCCACACCTGGTAAACAAATTCATAGCAAATTCCTAGCAAACTGAAATGATGCAAAGGAATAAGTTGAACTCGCACACAGCTTCAGCACCAACTTACACAGAGATACAACGCTGCAGTCATCAGGAAACATGACACTGGCAAAGGTCCTAATAAACCTGGTGCTTACAGCAAAAACCACAATGAGAAATATTATTATATATTGGTCCTGATAAAAATAAAGGTAAAACTAATTAATAAAAACGTAAAAACTAAAATATTAACCCTGTTTTTGTGAGTGAATAAAAACTAAACAATAATGTGAAAAACCAAAACTAACTAAAATCAAATGGAAAAAATTTGCCTCAAACTAACACACAATTAAATCAAATCCATGCGCCCAAATTGACACTGCTCCATAAAATCAGAAAGTTTGATGGAGAAAGCTGAAGAGAAGAAGAAGAAGTTAAAGAGACGGTTTTGAAATTTAAAAATGAGCGTGCTGCTAAAAACTTAAACTTAAAGCCAGTGTGTGAAACTGTGAAGAGATAATAAAGTTTTTTGTTTGTGGTAAAAATCGACAGTCCCCTTGAAAATTGTTGCAATCCATGTGTCATTTTCAGCCCTTTAGCGTCTGGTTCGGATTCATTAGGTTTTCTTTTTCAATGCTACGACTTCAAAAGGGAAAAGTAGGAAAGTTTTTTCCCCCCGACTTTGGCAGGAAAAGATTTTCACCCACTTCACGTCAGTCTCTCTTTAAATCCTCATCATAATCATCCACTGTGGTGTTGATGCTGAAGCAGCCTTTAAATGCACAAACTACGACAGTTTTGACCCACTGAACTGGAACTGACAAGTTTTACAAACATCGGTGATAATTTATGATATTTGTAGAGTATTGATGTATTGATTTAATAAAACAGTTTTCAAGTATCTAATGATCATAAAACTCACTGAAATGATCAATCTGAACAGGAAGTATAGGTGCAGGAAATATTTTGTTTTCCTGTTTTCTAGTATTGTGTATATATATATATATAGTGATTATAATGTCGTAGTGGCCCCGTCTGACCCGACCCAGGCCGCTCTTCAGCCGACTGCAGGAGGACGTGGACTTTGCAATCAAACTATAGCTTTAGGGAAAGAGGAATAAACAATGTATAATTAAAAGGATTTGCATGCTATTAGTATTCCCTGACATTGTCTGCAGTGACCCGGGAGGCTGAAGGAGCAACAACAGTGTTGGCACATACATCAATTAGACTTTGAGAACATGAACAGCTGCTTGGGGGGGGGCGGCACAAGAGTATGTGTGAGAGCACTGTGACATTAAGTGGGAATCTTCCTCCTGGAGGGGGTCAGAGATCATGAAATCACTAAACAAGATTGGCAACTGCACCAAAGCACATTTGTTTATTTGGAAATTGTGAAGTGGGGACAAATACATTTGTTTATTAGATTAGTTTTTTCTTTTTCACATCTTTAGAAATAAGGACTACAGGGGAAAGTGTCTTCATTATATTATAACCAGACCTGGTTTATTTGTTGTAAAGACTTTTTTAATCAAATCATTAGTAAGTCACAAGTTCCCAGAGCCCAACCTGACATTTGCACAATGATTCATTCGTGTGATCAACAACCCAAACATATTAACCTCGCAGTGGTTGTGTTGGGTTCTTCTCTCACAAACAATCGAGGATGCACACGCAGCATGGAGGCGGAAAATATTAGCAATTAAGCAAGTTGTTGAAAAGCCAGTAGAATTACTTCTTCAACAAAACACAGAAATTCGTTCGCCGCGTTCAACTCCCGTGGGCAAGGAGCAGTTCAAGTTGTTGTTATTGTAACCATGACAACAAAGATCGTAGCTGTAAATCCTCACATTAAAGAAGTTTAACCAGACTGAACCTCAGAATAAAGTCGTTTTCTTGTACTTTATTTTGTCTCAGTCCCACATACACTGGAACACCAAGTGTAGATCAGTCCACCGCTGAAAATAGTCACCAACAAATACAGTACAATTTACTCCACCTGTTTTAGGAATACATCAAACTTCTTCTAGAAATGAAACTTTATATTTAAGAGGTCTTTTTTTTAAAGATCTAAATCTTCAGTAGGAACCAGTGGGCTTGAAGCTGGGAGCCACAGATTAGGTGGGAAAGTCTGAACATATTGAGAGACGGATTTACACATTGTGGGTTTTTTTTTTTTTATGGGAAAAGCAAAATATAGAGTAACACCAGCCCTGTTTTTTAAATCTCAGTTCATAACTTTCTGCTCTACAGCTGTATTTCACAGTACTCACGTATATCCACTGAAAACATTATTGGTTTCCAGGCTGTGGAAGAAGAGCTCTCTCTCTGAAAAATAAATATTGGCAGTAGTTGTGGCAGTTAAGGCAAATCTGTGGAAGACGATGGTACGTCCTCACCGACTGCAGCCGCTCTTGTCATTCAGGAAGACACAGTAGTTGTATTTCTCTATAAAATTCTAGTCCTGTCTACTATTTAAGTGCAGAACATGTAAAACTCTTTGGTGTGAAATCAAAGTGTCAGGCCGGACCGGTTCGCCGATAAGCACAAGGAAAATAAATACAGCCTCTGTTGTGCAGCCTGAGGCAAATTCTTTCTCTCTACAGTTCTTCTTCTTTCAGCTGTTCGGTTCCGCTCCGTCGCTTTGCTTCCTCCGACAGCTTGTACTTACCTCCACCTATTAGATTAAGCAACAAACTGTAGGTGCCAAAACAAGACATAAATAAAAAATAAAAAAAAAACCCAAACCTGCCCAGACACTTCACAAACTAAATTCCCTCGTTCCATATTGAAAATTTAGGAAATCAGCTCCTCATTTATCTGTCCTCCCCTCTTCAGGTCTTTGAGCTTTTGCAAGCTCATTACCGAATCCATCACACGTTGACATTTCCCTTCCTACAAGCTGTCGGCTAATTGAGACGTTTGTACTACACGCCTTCTCTGAGAACTGGTCAACACGTCCCGCGGTGAAGGCCCATTAACGCACAAATGTTGTCTGTCAGCAGCGTTTGTCAGAACCATACAAATCGTCTCTGGTTTGTTTCCTCAACCCCTCATGAACGTAACCATGAGTTACTTGACGAGCAAGGCGTTCAAGTCGTGATAATTATGGTCATTTTGTAACGTCAGCTCGTGATACCTGCCAGCAAATATGTAGGTTTCACTCTTGCATGTAAAACAAACCTCATTTAAGTCGGTTTTAGACACCAAACAACGGTGACCACTCATGGTCAATCTGCAGCCTCTGCATGCACATCCTCCAAATCCTCCACGCTGGTATCACATCAGAGGGGAACAATCACATAGAATAATTGCAGCTTTGATATTTTTAAGTCTGACGGAGGTTTCTATGTCTGGCTGTATCGATTCAAACGTCAGTCAAACTCAGACTCAACCCGCCGCCTCCAGACTTCACCTCTAAGTTCTGCTGCACAGGAAGCTTTAAGGTTTTTTCCTAAACTGGTCAGTATAACCACCGTTGCCTCTGGATACTTCTGATTTTAATCAAAGATTCACTAAGTTTAGCCTCTTTCATTAAGGAAAAGTTTTCATTTATTAGACAGGAAGAAGAAAAAGAAAGAGTTGATTGTGTTG
The DNA here is from genome assembly GCF_021018895.1 of Seriola aureovittata. Classification (NCBI taxonomy): domain Eukaryota; kingdom Metazoa; phylum Chordata; class Actinopteri; order Carangiformes; family Carangidae; genus Seriola; species Seriola aureovittata. Next base: position 21,872,746 of record NC_079382.1, on the reverse strand, counting down.
TTATCTAAACAAAAACGTGTATTGGCAATGGTATTGATGATCAGCTCTAGTCAGCAGGGTGCTAACAATCACTCAGCCTACCAGCAGTGTTTCCAGATTGGGTGATTTTCCACTCAGCTGGCTGACTTCTTATTTGATGAGGTAAAATCTTGGCAACTTTTTTCCCCCAATATAAGTTTATAGATCCGGAAGTGAATCTGTCACATTCAGTTATTATGACTGAGCCTGGCAAGGAGCAGAGAGTGCTACACACAGGCACTTACAACTGATGAGTGTGGAAGCCCAAAAGCTCATGGGGTTTTATACCTGTGCTCCTCTGACAGCCATGACCAGAGGCATCATGTCCGCCCCATTCACCTGAACTCAGTATCTCAGTAAAGCTTTCAGGGAGTGTCTTCAAATTTTGCACAAACCTTCACTTGGACTGAAAGAGGAACTGATCAGATTTAAGAATTCGCACGCTAATGAGCTGCGACTGGACTGGTTGGCGGAGGCCTACAACCGCAAGTGACCATCAGAATGTGCTTTTTGTTTTGATTTATCATGTATTAGTTTTTTATCTTGTATCTGTTTATATACAGACAATTACAGTGTGTACAAAACCCGCAGACACAGGTTCTTAACTAAAGGTAGAACAAATCATCTCTGAGTTCTCCTAATAATAATGTATTACATGTGGTGACTGTGCCAAAATAAATGAGAGTGAAACAGGCTTGGGTTGAAAGGGTTAAACGGCCACAGTGTCAGTAAATGAGCGCGTCATGGATCGTTAGCTGAGATTAATCAAATGAATTATAGTCATTTACTTCAGGGTGGTACTAATCTTACTTTATTCTGCTCCGTGTAAAAGTGCAGTAAGTATCTCAATGTAACGACAGATTATCAGCTGCATATCTCCAGAGCCTCAGAGTGAGGGAGAAAGAAACCATGACAGATCGTTGCATTAGTTCCATGTCTGCTGCAGCCCGAGGTTTACTTCTTCTCCGCAGCACTGGCTTCATGCTCCTCGTGCATGCAGTACCTCATTATGACGGGGCTGTTTCATGTGTGTGACATGACTAATGAGGGATGGAGAAGTAACTGCATCTCTGCATCCCAAGAGAATAAAAGCTGCCGGGCCAGAGCAGCTTCCTCTAAGAGATGAAAGCCAGGAAGCAAAGCAGAGAGTCGTGCACACATGTTTAGTTTAAGGATTGGGTGTGTTTTAACTTTTAATGCAGGGGAGGGGGAGCTGAGTTTATTGTTTGGAAATTTATGCTCCACTCTGTTTGTGTTTTCTTTAACAAGACAACATCCATGAGTTTATGATGGACTATAATGGGAGTAGAGTTTCTTGGTTTTGTTTTGTTTTTTTTTGACTTGGTTTAAAGCCTAAAAGTTGACAGCGAGATTGTGAGCGAGTCTCAAACCTGTGGCCTCAACTTTAGTTTCACGACTGAAGACCAAGAGATACGATCTCTGCTCAACTCCAAGACGTTTTAAAATAACGTTTGCTCACTAGGTTTTGTTTGTTCATTTCTTTACATTCATTTAAGAATTAAATTGATGTATAAATCATTTGTTGACATTTCTCTCAACGGAAGCCTGAACTTCAAAAGAATGAAATCTGACATTAGATCAGGGGAAGATTTAAGATGGTTTATTAGGTAAAGATTTATTTATAGAGTAACTGTCAAAAGAAAAGTGATACTGCTTCACAAGTTTAACAATTAAACATGAAACAAAACAGTAAAAACATTATTTTAACAAGTGGGGAAATAAAAATGAATGTTGAAGTTTAAAAAAACAGACTTGTTGAATTTAGGATGTAAAGACAACAAATCCTCAATCTACCTTAATTTGAATTCGAGCTCTGGAGCCGATCTGAGAGGCTTTACATTACGATGTTCACACAAAGATTTAGAAATGTGCTCGAAGGCTGCAACATGTACTGCCAACTAAAACCTTAATATGAAGAAAAAGAAGTTAAAACATCCAGTGACCAAATGAGGACCCAGAGCCTGAAGGTCGTGCAGTGCAGTTTATATTAGACATCTCCACATTTGTACCATTAAACCTCAACCATTTCAGCCAGGAATACGACACTGAAGAACGACTGCACTGTCATCGTTCAGCTTCATCACTGACTGAAGGTTTCTTGTCCTATTCGATCCAAACAACAGAGACAAATAGTGTCTCTTCATATCCAAGGCAACCGGCAGTTTGAGTTGTATGTATGTTTATGTGCACAATATACTGCAAGAGTGGGAGATCCATTAAAAAAAAGAATGAAAAAAGAAAAGGAAAATCTCTTCTTCCAATTACAGATTTGGATGAGAAGCTCCGTGACGCTTCATCATATTTTTATTTATTCGTTTTTAAATCATGCTCTTTGATTAACTGGTAATTGGAACAAATGATCCAAATTGAGATTTACCCTGTTTAGAAGAGAGGAGGGAAAATCCCAGTGCAAGAAAATGAGCTCAAAATTAGATGCGTAACGTCAATCTGAGTTGGTGTCTTTTGTTTCATCTGCTGCTACAGGGACGACAGTGTCTTGCTCAGGGACTCTTCAGCTGATCGAAGCTTGATAATTTAAATACAGAATTCAAGGATTTTCTCTCCAACATAATTAGTCCTTGTGCACACTTGTCTCTCTTTTTTTTTTTAATCCATCTGACAGTTTTGTGGTGTGTAAACAGCAGCACAGCCTCATTGGGCAGCTAGTGTGGCTGTAGACTTTTAGTGTAATTGTGGTGTACTCCCATCACAACCTGCAGGATAATACATTTATTGTAGATGTCACTGAACAAACTTACTATTTTTTTTTTTAACAAAGGATGAATTGAGTGTGATGTGAAAGTTTTCATTCATAGTGACAAACCCACAGAGATTTATCACCAGTTCTGCAGCTCCACAGATCTGTTTAGCTTTTTTCAGCTGGTTGCATTTGATTTTACAACAGAATCACAACATCAGTCATTTCAGTCTCGAAATGAGATATGTTCCCCATCAAGTGACAAAGGCCTCCAACGGCCATCGTTGTCATGATGGGAGCAAAAGAGGAAGTCAGGTGATGAGGATGGATGGGTAAACACAACAAATTAACACAATCATGCCTTACCTGTGGTATTTAATTTAACCCAAACGTTGCTCTAAGTTTTGCTAATGCTACATAGCTAACCTTAGCAACCGTTGGCATCAACAGCTGTTTAGTTACCAGTCTCACCAAGAGCTTCAGCCTTTGTTGCGTTGACAAGACAAGAGTTTATAATACGTCCGCTGAGCTGCGTTACTTCTTCAGGGCAGCCTGGAAGCTACAGTGACTCGGTATCGGAAAGTGATGAAATGGTCCAACCGGGTTGGGGCTAGCTGCATAGCGTGCTAACTTCAGTAGAAGAAAAGCAGACCACTAACAGAGCTAACACATTACCAATAACAGCTTTGTAAGGTGACAGCATGCCAGGTGTTGTGTTTACAGTTTGTTGCACTGCTCCCAAGTGGCCAAAAAAATAATCTATATGTAACGATTGTTCTGTCGATTATGTTTCTGACTTGGGTGTCAGTTCTGATTTGACCCAGTTGGACTGAATCATTTCCAGTCTTGGCCAGTTCGGAAGATCAAATTATTGTGTGGTGTTTAATGATTGTACCACCTCTCAATATATTTTCACGTTCAATATTTTAGACTTGATCAGACAGAAAAATTAATTGGCAACTAGTTTCACAAATTGATTCATTGTTTGAGTCACTTTTCAAACAAAAACGTGAAACATTTGCATGAACCAGCTTCGTATATGTGACGATTCGCTGCACCTTCATTGTAAATTGATTATGTGGGGTTTTGGAGGGTTGATCAGGTGACGTAGGACATTTGAAGCTGTCGTCCACATTGATGAATCTGTAATGAAGGTAAATGGTAGTTTATCTCTGATGGACAGCTGTTGTTGTTGTGGGAGGTTTAGCCTTGGTAAATTTCAGTAATCAGAATCTGTTCAGCTTTAGTTTCAACTTTTACTTTTCATAGCGCTGAAGAGTAAACACATTTTCTAAGAGCACAGCATCTGTTAATGCCAGTGTCATCGTCTTGTTCCATGGAGGTTATTGACAGCGTCTTGTTTACCTGTATTGCATCCATCTGGACCGCCGTGTGCCGCGGACCCTTATTGAGCCCGTTACAGCTCACTAGTCCGGACAGCCTGTTGTCGGCGGGGCAGGAATGATCTCAGCGGGGTATGAGCTCCTGCGGAGAGAGAAGACCCGGGCACAGTCGGCGGCCGGGACAGTGCAGTCAATCAGAGTGTAGCTTCGGTCTCGAGCTTCATGAATGTAGGACTGTCACCGGCTTCTCCTGGAGGACCTCCACTGCTGTCATCACCGAGTAAAACAAGAACAGGAAGTGTCAGAGGTGGAGACTGAGGAGCACTGGAAACCCTCAGACTGTTTTTTAACACAAGTTACATTTACATTTTATTTACTCATTAGGAAAACACTTTTATCCAAAGTGACTTACAGGTGAGGGACATCACCAAAGCGTCAGTGCAGAAGGAAACCTTGGCGTAAGTACTGAGTTGTACTTCGCCCCTCATTATTTTTGCCTGGTTTCTTCTTGGTATAAAAGCTCGATTGTCTTCATTGTGTTCAAGAAGTTTTGCAGTTCATTAAAAAAAAATTACATGAGTTGAAACGTCTTCAGTACAGTGAAGAAGAACTTTTAATTAAATTTTACAGGTTCTTTCAGGCGTTTGCTTTGTCACACTTACTGTAGTTAAATTACAGATCTGTCTTGCTGCAGACCCTTTGAAATACAGATGTAGCTACTGTAATTAAAAAGTGTTGGTGGAGAGAACATGGATGGATTTTGTGGTTAAACATGTTATCTTAGTGATGTTGAGACTTGAAGCTGATTCACATCACTGCTTCACCATTATATTTTGTAAACTGCTCGATTGTGATCCTCCTTAATACTGGATTGATTTCAACCATATTTCCATCTATAAAAACTATGAATTCTACTTATTATTATATTATATTTGGAAATTCCCACTTTCAGCCTCTCGACTCTTAGAAGCCTCTTAGTATTCTGGAGGCGTCTGCAGCCGGGCGGCAGGGCAGCACCGGCTCTGCTGATGAGCGTTTGAACTATGAAATCTGTGCTAAATCTCTGGCCTCCTCTGCAGGTCATCCCCTGGCCAGCAGCTGTGGGGGGGGGAGAGAGAAAAGGACTTCTGAAGTTCATGTTGGGCTTTGAAAGGCGGAGAAAATCATTAGGAAGTAGTGGTTTTTCAGGGGCTGAGAGGTACGGCGGTATGCATGGCGCCGTGTCTTTGTGTCCACCAGACATGTTATCTTGACCAGTGACCTGCGAGTCGGTGGGAGTCCTGAGTCGTCCTGGTGGGGGGGGCACACAGTCGACTGTCGCTCTGCAGAGGAAAAGTCTGGATTCACTCACATAGTATTTATGTTCATATTCTCAAGTATGAAGTCCATGTAAAAGATTCATGAAGCTGCAATTGGTTTGTTTTCAACCTAAAACCAAAGTTCTGCCGCGTTTGGACCCAAAGTTTCTCTCTCTAATGTCTCTCTTTAAAATCACATTCAACTGAGAGAAGCAGCGAATCCTCTGAAACCAGCGACTGTTTTTACTGATTATCTGTGATCAAAGCTGTCTCTTGATCAACTAATGGATTAATGGACTAATTGACTTTCAGCTCTACACGCAGCTGTGTGAGTGTTTGTAATTGTATGGGCGATAATGTGTGTGTGTGTATGTGTGTGTGTGTGTGTGTGTGTGAGTGTGTGTGTGTGAGAGAGAGAGACTGTGCGACAGTGTGTGTCTAATAGACTGGTTTTGTGTGTATGTGTCGTGTTGCATGTTAATGTTCACATGAATATGTATGAAGCTGACATTTATTACAGTGACTGTGTAACAGCAGTGACATAGTGTCACTTTCATACAGTGTGTGTGTGTGTGTGTGTGTGTGTGTGTGTGTGTGTGTGTGTGTGTGAGGAGCCGAGCAATAAAACAGATTTATAAAAAAAATCACTGACGTTCTTTTCACAATCTACGTTTAACATATCGCAGCTTCGATAAATAAGTGGTCTGAATTCTTGATGATTAAACTGAAGATAACTACACTGATCAATCACATGATCAGATGTTCAGCCAATCATGTGACGACCACAATCTCTTGACCGTGTAGAGCCGTGGAGTCGGAGGAGAAGCTGGTTGTGGAGGAACTTTTCTTCACTGTAAATCTTGGTTCTTGTAACCACATTAGGACTTTAATTAGTTTCAGTTTCATCCATGTCAGTGTGGCGTGATGGACAGCTCTAAATACTACAATACCCATGAGCCTTAGCTGCTTTTACTACAAACAAGAAGCCAGTCAGAATCATAACTCCCTGTCATAGCACTGCTGCTGAATTCATATAAATTCTTATCAGAAGGTTAATTATTAAAACTCATGAATGATTCTTTTTGAATTGCATTGTGGGAGTTGTAGTTGACTTCAGTCCACAGTAACCTTCAATTCTGCTAGATCCCACCTTTATTTTACCTTTCCTTTCTGTACCTGTGTCGTAGCTCGGCTAACATCCCTCCAACAGGAGAAGACGGTGTGTTCGTGAGGACCAGTACATAGTCTGAGCCCAGCTGTATATTATCGTCACTGCTCATCAGCCTTAAATGTTGAGAAAAGCTCAGGATATTTCAGACACGGGCTCTTGTGATGTATTAACTGCGACGGAGGGGAAGTAAATCTCTGGTTGGTGTCAGATGTGTCCGTGGGAGCCAAAGTTCTGGCAAAGTCACAGGACAAAAGCCGCTGAACGCTCGTAAATAAAACCAGCTCTTAAAGCTGCAGGTTGCAAAGACTCAACAGACTTTCGCACTTTCTCCATAAACTTTCCTGATGTTTATTTTATTTTATTCGTTTTTAAAATTTGATAGGGACAATGCATTTTAATGAAAACCAGAGTGTGGCAAAAGAAATGCTAATTTACATCCGTAGTCCCAAGACAGGGAACAAAAAGATGGCACCATTTCACTGTTACGTGTGTGATAAAGTTTTCTGGTAAAGTTTTTCACACACACAGAAGAACACAAACATAAACAAAGCAGAAGACAAAGATCCAAACACACAAAGTTTCTCTTTTTCCGTCGCAACTTTGGTTTGTAAACAGCGAAACAAACTTCAGTTTTAATTGAATTCTACATTTGCTTCCCGCTCGCTACGGCTTCACATATTGTGTGTGTGTTTGTGCGCCAGTAAGTGACTCCATGGGTGTCTCTGTGTGTTTGGCTCCTAATTACACCTCGAACCCAGCAGTCGGACGGCTGCACAGCTCTGTGAGCCTTACAGCGCACCGTACAATATGCTTATGAATCATTGTTGAGCTAGCGAGGGGCAACCAGGGAGCTAATTAGCCTTCTGTGCAGCTTCCTCCAGTTTTTTTTTTCCCTTTAATTTCTCTACATGTCGAAGAAAAGTTTTCAGAGGATACTTATAAAATTGCTGGAAAACAGCAGCACGCGTTTTAAATCCTGAGTCAAAGGAATCGATACCCTGCTCAGTTTTGGGAGACTGTGATCGTCTCCTGACGCCTCGTGTATCTCCGAGACGGTTCAATCAGCCTCGACTCTCTGCGTTTGAGCGATAAGTGAAAAGGAGGCTTCTTTAGAGGTGTCGACATCTCAGCGAGGAATAAATGCATTTAAGAGTTTCAGATGTGGAGAGAAGTCACAGCTCTGACCTCCAGTAACGACACTCACACAGACTCAGAAATCCTATTTTCCTCTCTCAGGAAATGAGAAGCGTCTGTATCTGATTCTGAAGTTTAGGACCAAGAAACAAGTGATTGGTTTTGGGTTGAGATCTGGATCCAGCGGCTTGAGCTCATTTATAAAACTGGATTTGTTTCTGAGTAAGAGAGTTTTATTTAAGTGTTTCTAAACTGATTAGCTGACGAACTGAAACTGAAATTAATCGGCAACTATTTTGCGTAATGTGTGATGACATTTTATAACCAAAAGGTGAAAGGTCATCTTCACTGTGACATCATAATGTTCTGTAAAACACTTCTGGCCATTATTCAGCGCTGTAACTCAGGAACAGAAGGAGAGCTTGGGACTGTATTTCCTGCAGCTTTGCCGGTTGCAGAGGAAACAACCACCAGGTGCTAACATGTTGGAGCACACATTACTGTCCGAGCTCATGTCGTTTCAAACCTCTCCGTGTTAGCGCAGCGCTTTGACACCAGGTGATTAAAGTGAGTGTGACTAGACTTTGCTTGACAAACATGACGATTATTTCCACATACAGGTGCAAGGCGGCTTCCTGAGCCAGCAACCAATCAATAGCTAGGTGAGCTACTGCGCCCAAAACGCCATTTAATTTGTGCTCAGAAAGCAATCCAAGCCTCCATCAATACTCCCAGCTCCGCAGCTCCTGTAATTCCTCACTCAGAAGAAGAGGGATAAAAGAAGCCTTGCAGTTTTGGTGAGGGGAAAAAAAGTACAAGAATATCACAGAATTACTGAGCAGCTGATTCACACGGGGGCTGAGATCTGTGATCGGAAGAATAGCGTCGTTACAGAGATGGCGGATCCAGCCAGTTATAAAACATGACAGACGGCCTTTATTTTAATTTCTGAATCAGTGAACAACTGAATTATGTATCAGTGAGTATAAAGGTCTCATTCAGAGAGAGAGAGGACCAGTGATCCGGCCTGTCGCGTCACCGTATTTTCCACTTCCTCTTTCATTTACATCGAGAAGGACAGTCTCTCTCCTCGAGGAGGAACTTTGACCCACTTTTTAATTTTCTAAACCAGCGGTGATGTCGTACATGGAAACAAAATTACAACAGTTTTTGGTTTCTTTAGCGTGTGTGCTGCTCTCTCTGAAGTGTATCGACCCGGTCAGGATTTGGAAACACCCGACGGTCCTGATGGAGCAGATTAGCTTGACTTAAACTTTTAAATGAGGTGCCAACCTTTAACTCTGACTGGATCTACTTTTTTACAAACCTTTTCCCTGAAGTGCCTGAAAGATTGATTTTATAATGTCATGCCATCAGAGTCGGTGATCGTTGTTTTTCCCTGTTGAAGATTCTCTGAATTAATGACGTTTCCTTTTGGTTGTTTGACATTTTGATTGTTTGCTTGGCTGGATTAACAGATGGATTAACAGCTGAATCGTCGGTGTGGAAGTTACTTTGTGGTATTTAAATTAATTACAGATCTGTCTGTTGGTGGTGAGGGCCTAAGGTAGCTCCTGCAGTTTTACCTCATCTCACAGCCATGTTTTATGCAGATGTAGTTTTCGTAATATTTTAGAGGTCTTAAAAATATATATAATAAATTAATGATAACTAACGCTCAGACAACCTGTTGCAGGTTTATAGGTAAGTATAATTGAACTGGTTTTCTACTCCACCAAAGTTGGCTTGTTAATAAAGATCATTTATTGTATTTCCCTTCAGTAATTTGAGTTTTAGTTTGTATTTTGCGGATGCTGTCCGTTTTATGTAAATATTTGATCAGTTATTGATTGGATCATTGCGTCAGGTGTTAACTTGAACTCAGCTGGTGTTTGAAGCCTGTGGCTCCAGTATAGAAATCTTCTTGTCTCATACTGTGAGTTTAATGTTTGATGATGGTCCATGAGTCCACAAGTGTTGCTTTTTTGAATCTTGCGTCCACAGTGTTCAGGACTTCAAAAGATCCCAAAAGATCAAATCAAATCAACGTATCTTCAGTATTTCCAATCCAAAGTGTATTTTGAACTTGTTTTAGTTTCTCTTTAGTTGTAAATCTGCCCCTGACCTGACAAACCTGCGTCCATCGTCTTTCAGCCAAACTCAGCTCTTTCTTTGTCGAGGTTTAACTTCAAAAAGTTTCTAAAAAATCAAGTTTATTATCAAAAGAAATACTTGTGCTTCCTGTGAAGTGATGTGAGGCGTCTGCACAGATGGAAGCTGCTCAGTTACACCCCTGTGTCTATGTTTGGTCCCGGAGTTACTTCTGCCCCCATGAGACACTTTGTCTTCATCGTTGCTGTGTCTCCGCACCGATCCCACCAACACAAATCCGTCCACGTTCTTTGTGCTCGGTAATTAAAGTGATTCTGATTCACAAACTGAACTGAACTTCCCACATCCATCCCCTATAATTATTTTTTAAGCCTATTTTAAGTGCAGGGTTATTTATCATGTCATGGATGAAAGTCCCCCTGGGTCTCCGAGCATGCTGGGAAATATTTCCTTTCATAAGCAGCAGGCTGCTGTTTCGTATTGAGTCTCCAAACCTCTTCACACACAGTTACCCATCTGGCTCTTGTTGTTTTGACTAAAGGGAGATCAAAATCTTCACAACAAACTTTTGTAAAACATTCGCATGAAAATTTATGAAGGCATTTGCAAATCGAAAAAACTTTTACTTTTTCACCTCCAGCATCGTTCAGTCATCTCTGCAGCCGCTCTACTCACTCCTCTGTATGGAGAGAGATCATCTCTTCCTCCTCTTCCTCCTCCTGCTGCTGCTGCGACTCTCTGCTGTCATTTTAAGCGCGGCCTCGAGGTTTAGAAAAGTAGGCGTCTGAGAAGCAAAGCTGGTTCGAAACTTCCAGACCATCTGGGAAAAAATATGGGAGGAGGATGAGTGAATAATGTTCTCTCCTCCTCGTCAAAATGTTCGTCACAGACATTTACTTGATGTCTGAATGGACTCCTAATCTTTCCTAGAAAACAGCTTTTCATTCAGGCAACAAACCACACAAACATCTAGAGGACAGGTTAAAAGATTGACACAAACAAGAACAAAGAATCCTCCACACTGACGACCAGTTTATTTTGATCTTCATATGTGGAAGATTTAAAATGCCAAAATAATCACAAATTCTGTATTGTGATTTGATTTTAATGTGTCAAATAAAAAACAATTTCTTTAATAATTAAAGACAAAAAGCGAATTAATTATATTTACCCACATCTCCATTTAACCCATTACGATCGAATGCAACATGTTTCTCCCTTTATTAGAATCTACATGTGTGAAAAGTTTTTAAAGTCGCGGTTCGGACAGTGGCTGACGACCTGAGTGAGGGGAAGCAGACTGAAGCAGATCACAACAGTTACCTGGATGAAAACAACGAAGAAAATGACGTAGAAGATTCAGACACTGAGCTAGCTTAACATGCTAAACTGCTAACCAGCTAGCCACCGCCATCACCGCTAGCTAGAGCTAAAGATTCTCCTGATGCGACGATCTCACTAAAACCTTTATTTCTCAGCCTCTGATGCAGATAGAGGTGTGAAATAAAAACCATTTGAGACCTTGAACTTTTGGCTTTTATTTTAAATCACTTCCTTTACCCTAATGTTCATCAACATTTTTAAGAAAATCTAACTTTTTAAAGAGTCGAACAGTACTGAACATGTTGACAAAGTTGCTTGTTTTTCTAGCCATATCCAATATCCAAGGCAAAGGAAATGATTTACAATAACAGTCAAAAGTTGTTTTCAAACAGTGCGGTTTTGTTTAGAAGGCAACTCAAATGGCATGTAACATGTGTGTTTCATTTCACTTGATTTGTTTTTATTGAGGCTTTTTAATCTTAAATCTTTCACACTTAGATAAAAGTCCTATAGACAAACAACACCATATACTGAAAATGTAAACACAGCTCGGGAAAAAAAACACCAATCAGAGGGCACCAGCAGCACTTTCCAGCTTCCGTACAAATTGTTAACCAAATCCGATATGCTCGTCCGTCACAGTAGCTCCTGGAGCCTCTCTCCACTTCCTCTCTGCTGTTCTGCTGAAGAGGGAAAAAGAAGCTTTACCGAGCTAATGAGCAGGCCGCCGGTTTTACTCTGACGGAGGAGGTTAAAGAAAAGTGAAAAAAAGCTAATAAGCTACGATAGCTTTCTCCAAAGAAGTTCACCCAAGTTCAACCCGGAGCAAAAAGTTCAAGTGGCTTTACTTAACCCCCACGGTCGAATCCCCTGATATCAGCGATTCCATTGGAATAAATTGAATTTGCGGCAGAATGTGGACGTTTTAAAATGCTGGCGTGACCGGGCCTTTACTCTGTCGGGCCGAGAGATAACCTGGCTCAGAATCCAGTGGTCCACCAGCTTTAGAGGTGCTGACTGGATTTTGTCATGTTAAGACAGAACCGGGCTAGCAGGTTGCTAAGCTAAGATAACCAACTGCTGACTGTAGCTTCAAATTTACTGTGTCGGACGTGAATATAGTATCAGTCACCCATACAACCCTCAAACCTTCAAATCATTTCAGTTCAGCAGTGGAAGCCAGTGACGAGAGAGAGAGCAGCAGCAACGTGGTCGAGCTGCAGCTGAGGAAAAGAGGACTGGCTCAGACCGACACAGGGAATTACAGAAGTCTAGTGGACAATAAATCAAAGTGTGGATGACTTTCTACACATAATGGGAAAGACGAAAGACTTGGTTTTGATTTTGGATATCGTCAGCAGTTGGATCCAACTCCTGAATAGATTTTCTCTAATTCCACCTTTGAAATCAAGCACTTTTGCTGCTTCTCTTTGGCTCACGTTATGTGATAGTCAACTAAATATTTGATTGAAGAAAAGAAACGGCTTGGAAGGTGTGTTGGGTATATTACATTATTCTCTGACTTTCTGTAGCTTTGTATCTAACAGACAGAACTGTTGACAAGAAAGCAAATAAGCTTATGTTTAACTTCTTTAAAAAACTGCTCGATAACTGCTGTACAATATTGAATTTTTCTGGTTCTCAGTTGCATATAAAGTATTATCAAACTCCACCCAGTGTGTACACAACCCTGCTACAGTGATTAAAAGCAGATGTTTGCAGCTGGAGCAGGTCAATAATTCCCAACAACAGAAAAGCTCTAAAATCCCACAGAGAGCCCAGAGTGTGTTCTGTCTGTTTTTTCTTTTTTCTTTTGTTCTTTTTACGTTCACACTCGTCTCTGTGTTTTTACTTCAGAGCGAGACAAGTTTCTTCATCAAAGGACAAAGGTTGTGATGATTAAAGCGACATGGTCATTACAACCTACCGCTCAACATGTGTCCTCAGTGTGACTGGCATCATGATTGGTACTTTAGACGAGATATGGACTTCAGAGTAAATTATAGATGAATACATAAGAAAAACCCAGAGAAAAATTAAGTTGAGACACAGACAGGTGATTTTAAAGCTCCTCCAGTGTAAAGGTCTGTGTCCATGTGTAGTGTGATTATAGATCAGCTCTAGCTTCTATATTAATACTGTGAAAGTATCAAAGCCTCAGTCCACAGAGAAATGCACACAGCCTGTATTCAGAAACTGAGCCTTAAAACCAGCCGTCAGGACTTCTGGAACTTTGTGATGTCACAACAAAGCAGTCACCAAGCCCCGCCCACCTGGACCCACCATCCAAACCTTGCAGGATTTGTTTTCTCTGAATGTTTTTACCTGAAATCGGCTTTATTTTTATTGGATCACTCAGAAAACGGTCAGCCAATCAGAGGAGAGGCTCAGAGCCTCCTCTCTTCTGATTGGCTTAGTGATACTTCAAATAAAACACAGAAGAAGAAGAACAAAAATATGAACCTTTTAATAACAAAATAATTAAACTTTATGTTGATTTTTGTCTGTTTTGATAGATGTCAGTGGTATTTTAGGGTCGCTAATAAGAATTAAAATAATCATTTTTTTAGATAAAAAATGATTATTGAATCTGTAGGATGCCAGTATACAGTGATAATAGCCCTCACTAGTTCCCAGAACCCAAGGGGATGTTTCTGTAAGTGTCTTGTTTTGTTCAACAATTATGTAACAGAGAAAATCTGTTTTTTTTTTTACTGGAAGTTATCAAAACTTTATTTTGAGAAATAAGCTGATTCACTGTTTCTTATTTCATCTTCAGACATGTTGCTCTTTTGGAGATGGAGTTTTTTTGGGGGGGGCTTAAAATCACAATAGTTTAATAAAGTCTGCTCAAGTACAACGTTAAAATGGGAAAGAGACCAAAGATGATGAAGTTGTCTCTGTCATCAGTTTGATCTCAGGCGCCTTTCTTACTATTTCTGTTGTTGCACTTTTTGTCCCCTCAGAACTCCTATTAAATCCTCTGATTTATGCATCAAAAGCTTTTAGTATTCGCACAATCTCTCTCTGTCCTCCTCCTCCTCCTCCTCCTCCTCCTCCTCCTCTCTGATCTGTAAAATGAGATATAAAACCTCCTTTTCTCCAGGAACTCTGTTGCTGCTGCTTTGTCGCTTTTCAAACTGTATTGATTCGGACGCAGCGCACCTGTGGCTGGAAATAACATCAACTTATGAGCAGGAGAATACACACTCCATCATTTATGACATCTTCTTTTGGAGAGGAACACCCCTCCTTGTGTTTCCTCGCACCTTTTATTTTCCGTCTTCGAGGCCTCTCTGCGACGTCGCCTCTTTCGGAGGATTGCAGATGAGGGTGGGATGACAGATTGAATCGAAGCTGAGGTTCTCACACTCTGACGGACCACGTTGCCTTTCAGACAGATCGCGCCTCCTCATCAGACCTCTTCCACCATGTGTCGACTGTAGGAGGCCCGTCGCTGGCAGCTGACCTGCACTGACGGCCGGAGAAGGGGTCGTGCTGCATATTGCGATACGTGGGCTGCGGCTTTAACCTGAAGTCTCTGAGTATGAGCCTCTCCCGAGTTTTCTCAGGTCATGTCGTCTGAGGAAAGTTACTTTAAAAAGAGTGTAATTTTCTACCGTATATCTACAAATCACAACTGAGATGTTTTTCACCCCCTCTCATGAAGGGACTATTAACATAACAACAGCACTTTTAAGAGGAACAGAAGAGGCTGCTCAACCAGACACAACACCTCAGAATTGTCTGCTAAATATAATTATTGCTGCTGTTTCGTGACAAAAAGGAAGATTAAAGGCCCAGAGAAATCAAAAAGGGATTTCAAGGCAGGGGGGAAAACATTGTTGAACCATTGGTGGAGTAGACAGTTTGATTTGAGGGGGCTGCAGTGGACCTCAAAGCAAGATTTCAACATTTCAGGAAGATTATTTGTTTTCTGTCTGAGAGTTTAGAGATTAGAGGATTGATGTTTAGATGTAAAGGTTCTGCCAAACATACAAGAACTATCTCCAAAGACAAGAAGAACAAGGAGTCCTGTCACAGATGGTCTGGCCTCCACACGACCCTGATCTCAACATCGTGGAGTCATTCTGGGATGGTGGGTCCAGGTGGGCGGGGCTTGGTGACTGCTTTGTTGTGACATCACAAAGTTCCAGAAGTCCTGACGGCTGGTTTTAGGGCTCAGTTTCTGAATACAGGCTGTGTGCATTTCTCTGTGGACTGAGGCTTTGATACTTTCACAGTATTAATATAGAAGCTAGAGCTGATCTATAATCACACTACACATGGACACAGACCTTTACTCTGGATGCAGCTTAAAAGGCAGAGGGTTTTTTTTTGGTTTACTGCACTTTGCATGAAGTTAATTGATAAATAAAAAGTATCCATGTTCATTTTAGTGGCTAAAATGTTTCCACAGTACTGAACATTTGCCGAAACAACCTATTAGTCTTCATCCTTCAGTGTTTTTCTCTCATAAAACTAAAAAAATATGTTTTGAAAACAGTTCCAGTAAAGAATAAATCTGCCAAACTGTAATGTGCTCCTTAGTGGCCTTTGAGGTTGGCAAGCAGAAAAACACCTACTGATCTGTTACTTGGTGAGAGTCACGGTTGTAGTGGGTGTTTTATTTTTTTTCACCCCAAAGACCACAAGGAGCAGCACTGAGCCCCTCCCACACCTGAAAACAAACTTGGACAAGCGACAACTGATTCACGACTCATTGTTTCTCTGAATTTTCTACAGTGGAGCTGGAGGCTGCAGCAGCAACACAAATCACGCATCACAACGGCTGCATTTATTGGAAATACAGGTGAACTTGGCAGAACTTGATTCTGAAACAAAGAAGTGTACTCTATTGATTACTCTTCTTCCATTCATATGATTTCTTTAGTGTAATCGACCGCAAAATTAGTTACAAGTCTAATATGAGTTCTCATTCTGCCAGCCTTTGCAGAAAAATGAAATTTTCAAAAATAATTGATGGAGTTATTGATCGTGAAAGAAACCGTACACTGCAGTTTTCAGCCGTTTGTCTCTGGTTGTGGAAACCTGACTGTTCGCCCTTCAGAAAGACGAGCTCCAGCCTCTGTGTGGAAAGACACATGAAAGTCATGTGAACCAGGGGAATCAGTTCATGCGTCCGTCCTGCTGGAACGTCCTTGAGAAAGATGTTGAATCCCCATAACTCCTGGGAATGCTGCTCTGTGGGCGACCATGACCTCTGACCTCAGATGTATATCGAGGGGACGCCAGACCATGATCAGCAGGGTTCAATGGAAGCGGACATGTCAGCTGCTTCTGCCGCCGACTTATCATCTCATTATCATCACGATCGTTAGAAGGTCGTCCACTGAGAGTGACACAAAGAAGTTTAGAAACATTCGTCTCTCGCTGCAAATCAGTTTTCAATCTTGTCTCCAGTTCTTACACTTTGCTGTTCTTGATCAGAGAAACACCTGATTGAGCTGCAAACTGTTGGAAGACGCAGCGACAACCCCTCTTCACCTAATCACACGTAATCTTAGAGCACAAACAGCCAGTCAGACACGAAGCTCTACCTTTTACCTTTTTACACCTTTTTTCCGTAGTTCAGTCTTCAAAAAGAAACTCTTATATTTTCACAGTGATATTTTATTCTGCAAAAGCATGTGATTTAATTCTGAGTAAATGTTTGTGTGAAACCTTTAGAGCCCCATAAAACAAGTTGTAAATCTGTTTATGATTAAATTAAATTAAATATTCTTAAAAATAAAAACACACACACATACAAAACATCCGCTGCATCTTTAAAACTATGTTTGCTCCCAAATGAACAATACAGAAAATGTCATTTCTGACACTTTGACATTGTTGAAGACAAATAGTTGGAGCAACACCAAGGAGCTGAGTGCTTAATTGGAATTTAATTAGGTAGACAGGATGTAATGTAAGGTAGTCCCAGCTAAAGACCTGAGGTAAGCTCTTAGGAGTTAAAGGAATGTTAAACCTAATGTGAACAGAACAGCGTCAGCGCTCCGCGCAAACGTTTAGCGAACCTGAGGGATGAACAACATCCTTCCAAAAGGTTTGGCATTATCACAGGCATTTCAAAAAAGAAAAAACAACATACGATAAAGACGGCTTAGGACATACAACATGAAACATTTCCACTTCACGCCTTGCAGCATTATGGTCGCACCTGCTGCCCAGACCAGCTGGACAGTAAGGTGCACAGTCAACTGGATTTGGTGTTTTGGTGATGGAGAGCTGCTCCAAAATCTCCCACAGGTGTCTCAACAGCTGGGCTGAGATCTGGAGGTCAATCGGTGAGTCAATCAGTGAGCCTTCATTCTCTTTATGGAAGCATCTGTTTTTGCTTTGCTTTGTTTTTGAATTTCTCACCTGTCTGTACAAACTAAAAGGTGAAACGAGTTCTCCGCCCCCTCTGCTGTTGTGTGAACGTCGCAGATTTCGGCTTCAACACGGAGTAGATGGAGAGTGAATCCATCAGGGAGCGCTGTCACTGCGTGGAGTATTAATGTGGGATGAACAGGATGGATGCGCGAAGGAGGGGTTTTATTTCACCCTGCACACTGCCCCTGCTACATCCTCATTCTCCTGATACACTCTGCATCTCTGGAGAATAGTTGTTATCCATCAGCTGGAATAGGAGAGGCTGAGAAAAGGCTGCGTCACTCTGCTCTTCTTCACACCCTCATCCATTTCTTTTATTCCCCCAGAGCCCCGGCCGAAATAACCAAACATCCTTTGTGATAACGCACCAGTTCTGCTTTTTTATTTTTCATATCAGAACATACACAGCAATTTAACATATAGAGAAAAACCTGGGTTGAATTATTCAGCCCTGACATGTTGTTGTAGTGAGAGAGATGCTGACACAGAGCAGTGAGCGTGACTCCTCTCCTCTCCTTCACTCTACTGCCCTCTACTGTAAATAATGACTCATATTTCAACAGACTGGCTGGAAATAAACGGAAGCCGCCAGTGAAGTGATGCCAGTTCTTCCCTGAGGCTGATTCATGGCTTTGTCTGCCAGCGGCTGAGGCAGGTATTATAACTTCGTCCGTGGTAAATGCAACGATGGCCGAAGCTCTTGCGAAAATAACCACCACCTGCTCCCGGAGAGAAACCATCGCCCCTTTGAAAGCATTGAAGCGGCGAAAACAGACTGAAACTTTCCTCTCATTAATGGATGAAATGAACAGAAATGTCAGGTTTCCATTTTGAAGTTTGACTGGCGCTCTTTTACTTACATCATCGTATTGTGTCCTCTTCTTCTGCAATGGTTTTAATGGCACAGACTGGAGAATTAGCCCCCTCCCCCTTTGAGTTATCTTGACGAATCAACTCCTAATATATCACATAAAAGCAGTGGATCGAAATTTATGCCAATTCTGTAGGAAATCTTGGTCTGTTGGTTCATCTCTTTGGTCCAGACTGAAATATCTCAACATCTACCGGGTGGATTGGCACAAAATTTGGTACAAAAATTCACGGTTCCCAGAGGACGAATCCTTAACACTTTGGTGATCCACTGACTTTTTTCTCAGGCGCCATCATCAGGTTAAAATTTTTGATTTTATCCAGTACTTTGGTGTAATACCTGCAAAAATGACATCTTACTTACATCGTACTTTGTGCTAATTAGCTAATATTAGCATAAGATGTGTGCCAGTTTAATGGTTTTACTATAAACCAGATTTTATTTATGTGATTTGATTAACTCACATTAACTTAAGATAAACAGTGTGAACAGGAGGAGAATGTATAGCCATCAAAATCTGTTTCTTTGCACCCAGGGAACCTATCCTTAAACTATTATTAATGTATTTGTGACATTACTGTGTCAGCAATGAGGAAATAAGAAAACAGTCAGGGACCTTGAACCCACAGGAGTCATGTGACCCCTTCATTGACTGAACTGCAGACAGCCCTACCTCTTATTGCAAGTGGATAATTGTGTCTGACTCGATTTGAATAAGTGATTAGTAATTAGTAATGCATCAGCCAGTAAACTAAGTCCTGTGGTGATTAGTGTGTCTTAGTGAATATTCCCTCCAGCCTCAGTGGTGCTGACCTGCTGCTGACCTCTGACCTCCCTGTGGAGGGGGAAGGTAGTTAAAAGGCAAATTTCCCCACAGGGATCAGCTGCACCATCAAGACTTCACGTCACGTACACAGGGACGAGTTGAATGACACGGAGACATTAAGACTCAACTGTTGGCTAATCGCAGTTAGTACTTGTTTCATCAGTTGGGTGTGAACCACTGGACAAGGAATCAATTGTGATGAAACTAAAAAACCAAAGAAATTTCACAATATGTGAAGTTTATTTTTAGAGTTTTGATTTCAAATCATTTGATTTTTAGTTTTTAATAAATTTGCAAACATTTCTAAGACGTTTATTCAAATGTAAAACCATTTAAAACATGATTTCACTTTGTCATTATATGTTATTGAGTGTAGACAGATTGGCAATAATGGCAGTTTCAACACAAAGTGTCAAAAAAATACTTTTACTTAAATTCTGCTTTGGATTTTATAAAACCTTGATGTTGATATCCATTAATTATGAGTGGATTGTATCAGGTTCTTACAGCCCA
The DNA here is from genome assembly GCF_021018895.1 of Seriola aureovittata. NCBI lineage: Eukaryota > Metazoa > Chordata > Actinopteri > Carangiformes > Carangidae > Seriola > Seriola aureovittata. Next base: position 21,853,022 of record NC_079382.1, on the reverse strand, counting down.
CCACCACCACCACCACCCACCCCTCTGTATTCTACCTCCAACCTAAACAAAGGCATTGATTTCGCTGGCTAACACCTTAGCTAATGCATTGTATCCATCGTACCAGGAATCTTGAAACCTTCACTATAGAAACTAGAGATATGCGACAATGGCGTCGGCCAAACTCCAACCAGGGATCTACCTGATCGGCTTAATGCTTAAGCTATAGAGACGCACCTTCAAATATGTTGTTATGCTCAGATCCCCTTTTGTAAAGGATCTGCACTGAGCCATTGACCACATCTCAAAATACATATCGACTGAGACAAACCAAATGCTCGTCGTCTCCGGTCAGGAGAAAATACTTTGCGTGTACCTTAAGAACGATTTCACCGGATTACACTCGGCTTTGACATTCAGTTATTCATAACACATTGTGTCATGAGTTAAAATTCATACAGAGTATAAGGAGTTTTTTATTTCACCCTGCTGTGTTCGGTGTGAGACTTTCTGCTCATCAAGCCTCATGTGTTGATTCATTTCTTGCAGCTTGCTGCCCTCTAGTGAGGCACCACCCTCTTCAAAACTGCCTCTCGTGATTCACTTTTTAATAAGACGGAGCAGGAAAGGAAATTACCAGATGCCAGTAGCCACATGGTGCTAAATCTTCCCTGAGGCTGATTAATCTGTCAGGTCTGCAGACAGTGTGGTAGGTACTGTACTGAGATAAGAAACTTCAAGAACCTAATATATTTTTTGACTGCTTGTAACAGGTCGAAGAGCTTCTGTTTTATCTTTGGCTTTTAGCTTTGATGCAGGAAGTTTTAAACTAATGGTAAAACATTAATCTGAAAGGTTTAATTCTGAAGACAACAGCTATTTATACATTTAGGGTAGGGTCCATCACAAAACATGAAAACCTACCCGATCCCAACATGTATAAATATAAAAACTCAGAGAGAAAACACTGACAGTAGCGTTTTATCTGGATGCAAATGCTTGTTTGTACATTAGCAGTGACACGTTATATCTCCACTGATGTTCAAGCCAAGTTCAATGTAGAGGTAGTGACTATAATTCTGCTCCATGGGAATAAAGATTAATAAAAACAAAGAATAATTAAAAGGAGCTATTTGTTTTGCTGTTGCTACACAACCAACATTAGCATAAACATCTGTTTATTTTTCAATTTAGTAGAAACATTCGGAGTTTAGCATCAAACTTTATTCCTTTACTCACCATCAGCTGGTCTCCAGAGATCGAACCCTCTGCTTTTGCTGCTACTTCTGTCACTTCGTTTCTTCTACCGATGTTAGCATGCTAACCAGCTAGCTTCTGTCCAGCCGGACAGTACTTCGTCACTTTCCGATACCGAGTCGCTGTAGCGTCCTGAAGAAGTAGATGCTCAGAGGATGTGTTATAACCTCTTGTATTGTAAATGCAACAATGGCTGAAGCTCTCGGCTACTGGTAAATAAACAGCTATTAATGCTAATGCTAGCAATGTAGCAGTAGCAAAACTTACCAATAGCCCTTTTAAAAGGATTATGAGCATATTTCATATCGAAAGGTTTAATGATTTCCTGTAGAGCCCAAGTGATTAGTGACTTAATCGATTAGTTGGTCTATAAAAAAATAATCTGCAACAATTTTCACAATGAATTAATTGTTGAAGTAATTAAAGCAAAATTACTTTCTCATTCTAGATTCTAGCTGTTTTTCTTTCAAGGTCAGTATCTTTGAGTTTTGGACTGTACAAACAGTGTTGGAATATATGAACTTCTAGAGTTTCCTGCCTTGAGTTCATGGACTCAAGTTGGACTGAAGCCACCAGCAAAATATCTCTTTATCTATCATATCCGTCACTAACAAAAGACTGTCATCTACATGACGACATTGTTGCTGGAGTTGTATCACAGGAATGAAAATACCTGCAGCGCACTGTAATCTAAAGCGTGAGAATAATTCATCAGATGTCATTCACCAGAGGACGAGATAAAACAAGGCTTATAGCAAGTTTCACCGTGTACAAAACAGAGTATTAAAGAGTCAAGTCTGCAGAAAGTTAAACAAACCCAGAGTCCCTTCAGAAACCAAAAACATGATAAGAAGTAAAACCGATAACAAACAGAAACTCATACAGTAAATCCCCAGTGCTTTAATTATAAATAGTACATGTTAGAAGAGGAAGCCAAGAATAATAAACCGGTCTTTTTCCCGTGTTGTAACATAACCAAAGCCTGAGGGTGAACGAGTGAATTAACGGGTTTATTTGACACTCTGATAACTGCACACACAGAAGTGCCTCGAGCAGTTTATGAAAATGAGACTATAAAACCACAGTGGAGTTAAAAGTCTTATTTCCATGATGGTGTTCTGCGTTAATGTGGAATGTGAGGGTGAGGTGAGGGCGGCAGCTGACGTTACTCCACCAGGCGTGATCAACGTGTCACTGCTCTCAGTCGTGTGTTTGCAGAAATGAAACCACGGGACGGACCATGGTCGGTTTCCATGTTTCCTGCTGTGTGTAGTTTTGCAGCTGTGTGGGAGAGCGCTCTGCAGCTGCGAGAGTCACTTAAATATCGGCTACAGACGGCGGCGGTTGAAGTGAGATGCTGGAATTCTGACCTCCAGTCTGTTACCATCATGATGCAAACCAAACTCCCACTCATGACAAACACCCCCCCCCACACACACACACACACACACACACACACACACACACACACAAAAATCATGATGACCTTGGGTGTCTTCATTTGCAGGAGCTTGTGTTAAATGTCATTCTTACTCCCTTCACATTTAGCACAAACGCTCATTTGGACTCAAGGTTTTGTTTTTTTGGTCAAAGGTCAAGGACATGGTTTTTGCCTCGTGAACGCGATATCATAGTAAAGCCTTGAGGGAATTTCTTCAAATTTGGCACGAATGTCCACTTGGACAAACTGATTAGATCAGAGGTCAAAGGTCAGTGTGACCGCACTAAACACTTTTTAGTCATTACTCAAGACTTCACACAAATGGTTCGTATTTTATGATTCTGGATAAACAGGAATGGCAGACAACCGCAAGGCTGTAATTCTAGTTTACTGATCAATTGAAGATCATTCATCTGATCTAATTGATCTCTGACACAGCAGCTTTTAGGCTGTACTACACCTTTACCAAAACCCACCTGCTAACTGTCGCTAAAATGAGTAACATGAAGAAATCGGCATCTTTTTTTGGCCAAAACATAGAATCATAAAGAGATTCTGTGCTGAAAGGTTTTAATTATTATTAATTGCAGTGAATTTTAATTATAATGCCTAAAATGCCTACCACAGACAAACAGTCTCCCCGCTGTTCGTTCTAGTTACTGTAGTTACAGACACAGTCAAAAAGCCTGGGGGCTGTGGGAGCGTCCTGTTTGGAAGATGAACCTCCTCACCCTCCAGGTTCTCACATTTTAATTTCAGTTACCTTGTTGATGGCATCTGTGATCACTCTGAATTGCCTCATTGATGACGATGCTGTAGAATAACTTGCCCTCACAGAGCAGTTGTCTCAAAATCCTACACATACTGTCAGGTCAGTCTTTACTTATATAACCCAAGATCAACAACAGCAAATTTGCCTGAAGGGACTTTAACAATCTGTACAGCATTAAGACACACTCTGTACTGAAACCCTTGAAAAGGCACTAAGGATTCAGAGACGCCAAATTGGTTTTCCAGTCAGTCTTGGAGCAGTAGACGATGATCTGTGGTATCAACAGCTGCACTGGGATCAAGTGAAAGAGAAGCACAGACGTGGAATCTGAATCCCTAGAAAGCAGAAGAACATTTACGACTCTCGTAAGTGCAGTTTCGGTGAAGGTCTGAAAGCTGCCGAGCCAAAGCTCTGTCCCGTACATGTGAGCCGTAAAGGTCGAGCAGCTGCGAGAGAGTTTGGCCACAGTGGCAAAATGAAATCTGTTGTTGCTGATTAACGTAGAGAAATAAGCTGCTCTGTGCAGAGAGAGTACGGTTGTATTTCAGTTCACACTCGTTCCACTGGAGGTAGAAGCCTGCGCAGCTGCTCAGTAAACAAGGCTGCAGACCCAGAGTCTAAACAGAGCTGTGTTTAACTCACTGGTACAGTTTACAACGGGGGGGGGGGGAGAAACCGCTATCCTACGGGACAGAATCAGGTCCAGGGTCTGAGACCGCTGCAGAAACTCACACAAACTGGGTGAAACCAAAAGTATCATTAGAGGTTTCACTCACCAGGTGAGTCCTGAAGTCACCTGTAATTAGAGTCTCATCAGACTGAGATACAGTCATCTAAAGCTGAGTGAAGTCCAGGTGGTCTGTAGAGAGAGAGAGAGAGAGAGACATTCAGGTGGGTGGAGATGGTTTTAACAGTTTAGCAACAAGTTTGGGGGGTAAATTGAAAACAGACTTAAGTTTAAGGCCACCTCGTTCAATGCTCTGTGTGTGTGTGTGTGTGTGTGTGTGTGTGTGTGTGTGTGTGTGTGTGTGTGTGTGTGTGTGTGTGTGTGTGTGTGTGAGAATAAATATGCCCAAGAGTGAAAGGTGGTGGGAGAGATCAGAGAAGAAGAAGCCTATCACAATAAGTGAAATCCTCCCTCCTCCTCCCCCTCATCCTCCTCCTCCGTTCACTTTCCCTGAAGGCGCCTCCTGACGGAGTCTCAGTCCGCTCAGCATGTAGTGTCAGCGGGGTCGCATTTGTGTACAAGGAGACATTTATGGAGCATTAGGAGCAGAGACTGACCGGTCGTGTTTTTTCCTGCTCCACTGTTTTTGCGCGCAGCGGACCGGAGAGATGGAAGAGGTGCGCCCGGAGCAGAGCGCTCCTCCGCGGCTCTGCCTCTGCCGCCTCCTCCTCATCATCCTCCCGCTACTGCTGAGCTTCTCCGTGTCCAGCTCGGCCGCCTGGGACCTGGTCCTCCTCCACACCAACGACGTGCACGCCCGGGTGGAGGAGACCACCAAACACTCCGGGAAATGCGTCAAGAGCAGCCAGTGCTTCGCCGGCGTGGCACGGAGAGCCACGATGATCAAGAGGATCCGCAGCTCCGAGAGCAACGTGCTGCTGCTGGACGCCGGGGACCAGTTCCAGGGGACCGTCTGGTTCAATTACTACAAGGGCGCCGAGGCTGCGCACTTCATGAACAAACTGAGATATGATGCCATGGTAAGAAACACAGAGCTGTGTAAGAACTGCAGTTTGTTCAGGTTTATGTTTCATTTGAGACTAAAAGAGGTTAGAAACATTAGTCTGTACACACAATGGAAAAGTGTCAGGATTTCATTGTGTAATGTTTTATTGTAAGTTTATTAAGAGATACATAGATCTTTCTATGTATTTATAGATAGATAGATAGAAGTTGCTTTATTAATTTCCTCTAACATAACATTATTTTAAAGCTCCATATTTTCTTCTTCTTCTGTGTTTTATTTGAAGTGTTGATCCATAAGAAGATATATTTGTGGTTTCAAGAACCAAAAACCATCTCAGTGTAGTTTTACATCTCCTCTCTCAGGCTTCTCTCTGGAGCTCTAGTAACAACAGGTCGGTGAGCCAATCAGAAGAGAGGAGGCTCACTGATTGGCTGACTGGTTTCTGAGTGATGGAACAAAAATAAAGCAGATTTCAGGTAAAAACACTCAGAGAAACCAAATCCTGTAAAGGTTTGTATGGTGGGTCCAGGTGGGCGGGGCTTGATGACTGCTTGCTACAGGCTGTGTGCATTTCTCTGTGGCCTGAGGCTTTGATACTTTCACAGTATTGATATAGAACCTAGACATGATCGATCCTGCCTGATAGTGCAGCTCGCTGTTAATCATCAGAGACATGTTTCTATAGAAACGGTGATGATGAGTTAACAAACACAACAACAACAACCATCAGATAAAGAACAGAAAGGTCCCTGTTGATAGCCGAGGAATCAGACTGGACTCTGGGAAAGGCTGGAGTTGATTAATGGGTTTGGGTCCAAAGGTCTCAGACAGTTTTAATTAGCTTAATAGCAGTGACTCAAAAACAAGTGTTTTAGTGGATCGGCTCTGTTCGCTGTGGCTTTTCATCTTCCGGCCAGAATTACAGTGATTATAGTGACTGTGTGGAATGGAGATGGGAAGCAGACTCTTCTGTACGTGGAGAACATGACTCCTGTACGATGACTAAGTAAAGGAACCCTGTGATGTCTGTTTTCTTGGTGCTTAGATACAAGCCCTCTTCAGCAGAACTGATCCACGGACCAGACGGTGCAGCGAAGGTCCTAATGTTGTTGTGTAGACCTGTTTTTATTGAAGAATAGCACTTAAAATGCAGCAGTAACTTCACACAGCTCTGGTAACACTGGCCGTCACCAGTAAACCAACGCTGAACGCTGAAGTCAGAGCAGGAATGTGGGAGTGAAACGACTTGAAACCACAGAGGTTCAGTTAGTTATAAATGTACAGAGAGCTGAGTGTGTGTCAGATTTACTATGACACAGTCCAGGTCATATCTTTAGCCCTGTAGCCTGGTGATGTATTAGCTTGGAGAAACTTAAACAAAGAGCTCTGTTGCACTGTGAGGAGTTAATGGACCATTTCGCCTTTACACAGAAGTTAGCTTCAATTTTCCGGACCATCTGTTGCCTGCTGCTCATTTTCATCCTTCTACTGGGCGGCACTGGTCCATCTGTCCCCCCACATGTGATTCTTGGCTCCAAGCAGCATGGTGCGATTTATGTGGAGTTGTCTGGGTCTGAGAAAAAACATAAAACATCTGCAGCAGGTGGAGGATCTAGGACCATCGTCTCAACTACAGATTTGATCTTGTCTCTCTCTACTTTTGTCTGGGACACAACAAAATGTTGTATAGTATAGTTTTACATTACTAAACCTTTTATGAATTCAGATAAAACTATTTGGGTATGAAAATCACTTTAAAATTGAACTGTTCATGAGCTAAATCGAGACGAACCAGAGTCCATGTGTTATTGGGACTTTTAAAGCTCCTCCAGTCTAAAGGTCTGTGTCCATGTGTAGTGTGATTATAGATCAGCTCTAGCTTCTATATTAATACTGTGAAAGTATCAAAGCCTCAGTCCACAGAGAAATGCACACAGCCTGTATTCAGAAACTGAGCCTTAAAACCAGCCGTCAGGACCGACCTGTTGTTACTAGAGCTCCAGAGAGAGGAGATGTAAAACTACTAATATATCTTCTTGTGGATCAACACTTCTTCAAATAAAACACAGGAAACTGTAAAACATGGAGCTTTAAATCTAAAATAAATGTCCATATTCAGTAAAGAAGCTGAATGTCTCTTCCTGCAGCTGAATTCTTTGTTTGACATTTCTTTGTGTTTTTCAGGCTTTTGGGAATCACGAGTTCGACAACGGAGTGGAAGGACTCATGAAACCGTTCATGGAGAAGATCGAGTGTCCCGTTCTCAGTGCTAACATCAAACCAGACGAAACTCTGGCCGTGACGTTTGGAAGTTCTTACCACCCTTATAAGATACTTACAGTGGGTGATCAGAAGGTCGGCGTGGTGGGATACACGTCCCGCGAAACGCCCGCTCTGTCCGCACCGGGTGAGTGGAAGTGGCTGTTTAATGTCTTCATGTTTCTGTCTGTGACTTTTCTGTTTGTTTCTCACATTGTTTACATCCTCAACCGAAGGCATCCACACTGTAAACATCATGATATACACTCTCTCCCCTACATCTGTGGAACATCTGTACACCGCCGTCCTCTTGCCGGCCTCTCGTCAGCGAAGTTTAAAGAAAAGACACATTGAATACAAGGTTGTAGTAAAAAGTAAAACAAAGTTAAAGAAGATTCCTCCCTGAAGTCAGAGGCAAGAAGAGTCCAAAACAGAAACAGCTTATTTCCGGAGGGTTGGTGAGATGTAAAAATCTAAATGTACGTTTGAAACAGTTAAAACTATGAAGTCTGTCTCATTTTTTGCTTTTAATATTCAGTAATATGAAGTTAAATCCAGCCATTATCATGTTGTCTTCCTGCTGAGGAAACGTCGAGCAGCACTTTGTGGATGAAAATAGTGGAGATAGTGGAGGTGTTCGGAGGATGTGATTAGCAGGTCGCGTCCAAGGTGACAAAACAATGGCTTCTTAACAATTGGTGGAAACAATAAAAAATATCAATACCAGGAGGAAGTCCGTGTTAGTGAAGCGGGTTCATTGGCTGACAGATGAAGTCAGAGGTATTTTGACACCAACACACAAAAGCTGATACGAGGATTTGTGAGAAAAATACTTACTATAATAATATTATTCTATTTACTTTGTGTCATGTCTTAATTACGTTCTTAAAAAGTCCTTAAACTACTAAACTCCAGAACTTTTCCTTTGTTATGAAAAGCAAAGATGTGCTTTCTTGTTATTGATCAGACTGAATTCAGAATAAGTTGAAAATCCGACGTCTCTTTCACCACATCAATGTTTTACCTTAATTATATTTGATAATGTTTCACTTTTATTAAGCTGAAATAAGAATTTGAAGCCGTGGACAAAAAATTTTAACTCATTACGAGTCAATTAATTTAATGAACAAATATAAAAACGTATGAGCTTTTTGTTTGAGCATAATAAGCTTTAGCTTTAGCTTCAGGCTGCAGTCTATAAGATATATTTTTGTACTAACAGTGTTTCCGTACCTGCTGCTCCACAGGACCACACCTGAAGTTCGAGGACGAGGTGAAGGCCCTGCAGCCGCATGTGGACAAACTCCAGACGCTGGGCGTCAATAAGATCATCGCTCTGGGTCACTCTGGTTTCACCATGGACAAGGAGATCGCCGAGAAGGTCCGCGGCGTCGACGTGGTCATCGGCGGACACACCAACACTTTCCTCTATACAGGTGGGCAGGTGAATTCTCTTGCACCACATTCAGGATAAACCTTTTTTTTTGTCCCTCATTAGTGGTAAAGAGCAAGAAATAGTAGATTTTTCCCCTGATTTCATCTATAGTTCTTTAATGAGCATCGCAGCCTGGAGTCTTCATCCTCCAGAGTGTCGTACTCCAGAGTAAACATGCTGCAGACACGAGCCTGGTCTCCATAAATAGCTCTGTGCTGTTACATGTTTACAGCAGCTGCAGGAAGTGAGCTGCCGGTTTTGACCTCAGGCCACAGAAATGGCAGGAAAATGAAATGTTTTCCTTAAGACGGGATCAGGCTTTGTGTAAATCTGAGTGACTGGGAGCAAGTCAGGTTGGCACTTGTTTGGACGTTGGAGAGGAAGAGTCATTGAATCTGACAGTGATGCATTCAAGACCTCATGTGAAGGGGAAATTTTAGTTAAACTTGATCTGGGTTTATCACTTAATCCATCCACTCCTGTTACTGAGTCCGGGAAACCCTCTGAGGCTCACTGCACACTTCTCACACTGGATTTTACAAACTTGAAAATGATTCCTGGCGTGTTGCCATGGTTTTCTTTTTTTTTTCCAACATAATCTTCAGAATTTCCACTTGGTTTTTTTTCAATGTGCAAATGGAAAATGTGCAGAAAAGAGTATTTTTCACGTTTCCTGCTCATGACCCACGTTGGTGATGTAAACCTGCACTCCACTTTACCTTTGGCTGCACGTCTCCCTCGTGAGCATGAAGGTTTGTTTAGCATTGATAACGAAGTTTACATATTAAGCTCTGACCGCTCAGGTATTTCCCTCCCTTGAGATTATTCCGGTTTATTTCATTGTTGTGTTTCCACCAAAGTCCCAGAGAACTGGGAAAGCCGGCGGCTGCTGTTGATTAGCTCTTCCTTCATTTTGTTTGAAAACTTGTAGGAAACAACTTCTGCAGTCTGCAGGGTGTCGTCTCTGCACATGAGATTTCAGATTTCAATTTCAGGTGATAGTCATCAGCGAACTTAATGCATGACCACAGGGGTCGTTAATGATGTGTGTTACTTAACCTTGAAGTCATGGCAACAAACTTCTGTTTCATGATTCAGTGACTCTGCAAAGAACCTGACGAGAAGTAAACGACAACAAAAAAAAGAAAAACATCCGCTATAAGCTGCTGTGTGTCTCATCAGGCAGGAGAGGTTCATTAGTGATTAGTGAAGCAGTTTAAGAGCTGAGCTCCAAGAATCAGGGAGGAACCTGATGAGGAATGTGTGTGTCAAGTGAATGTGTCAAGAAAAAGTTTGTTTCCATGAAGTCAGTGAGTCAGTCCGTAGAGGAGTTCACTGCATGTTGGAACGAATCTCTAATTCCTCCTGAAACTGAACCGACCTGCTACAGCTGCAGGATAGTGGGAAAAAAAGTGACACTGCAACATTTTTGTTCTGCGATATATTTTATTCCATGTTCCTGGTCAACATCGTCCTTTTCTCCAGCAACGAAATAATTCAACACAACCGACGGTTTTCTTTTTTCCTTCAAATCTTCCTTTTCTGTGTTTGTCTCCTCTTCCTCACTCGTTTTGAAGCTGTGGTCGACGGCTAGCAGGGGGCGGGGCCTGCTTCGGTCGTTTGATGAACCGTGTTTCACTGTGCGTTTCCCTCACTAGCAACAAACTGTATCTAAACCCTTAAACCTGATGATAACTGTGACACACTTCTCCTGTAGATTAGTCGTGGAAAAATGAGAAGTCAAGCAGCGAAATCGTTGCGGTGTGATGTTTGAGTTCACTTCCTTTACTTGACGTTGCACATCCTGTCATGTGACTGTAGTGCATGCTCAATGCAGTCATGATGACAGGCTGTGAAGTCATCAGGAGCAACTTTTTCCTGTCGTGTGTCAGCGGGTTTATGGATGTTTATTCACAATGTAAGGCAGAGATAATGACACTGGACAGTGTCGGTCATACTGAGTCTTATCTCCAAGAAGATGCGCCATTTTTGATGCAAATTAGGCGCCATATCAGCGACCAAACTTACAGTGACTTCCTGTTGTTAGAGGACACCTGCGTGCACCTGCCCCTCCTCTGCGGTATCTTCCCTCTTTCCTGCACAATTAAACGCTGTCCATCAATAGAAAAATGAATCAATGACAAATTTGAGAATAGTTTTAAATAGTTTAAACTTTCTCTGGTTCCAGATTTTTCTAGAAAAATACTCAGTTAATCTGTAATGAACAAACCTACCTAAACCTCCACACTCCATTTTTCAGGAACACCTCCGTCCTCTGAAGTCCCTGCGGGTCCGTATCCCTTCATGGTGAGATCAGAAGACGGGCGGCAGGTTCCTGTCGTGCAGGCCTACGCTTTCGGAAAATATCTGGGTTATCTGAAGGTGACCTTTGACAACAATGGACATGTAGTGAAGTCGACAGGAAACCCCATCCTGCTGAACAGCAGCATCCCTCAGGGTAAAGGGAAATGTTTTTATAAAACTCTTATAACGGCTTTTTGTCACTTAGGTGTAAATATTCTGCACTTGCTCTTAAAAACACTCATTTTATTCTAATTTTAAAAAAGCCTTTAAAGGTATAAAAAGGGTTATTTTTTTTGTTTTTGTCCAGAAATGTTTGTGCAACAAAAGGTAGAAAGTGGAAAACCAGGCATTCACTGTATTTACATTAAAACATGTTATTACCTGCACTCCCTCTCAAACTGGATCGTGTCTGGTCCAGATCCGGAGGTTCTTGCTGATGTGGAGGAATGGAAGAAGAATCTGGCAAACTACTCGGCCAAGGTCGTGGGAAAAACTCAGGTCTTCCTGAAAGGTGATGCCGAGTGTCGTTTCCGGGAATGCAACCTGGGAAATCTGATCTGTGACGCCATGGTAGGTGATAAAGATCGTTAAAAGAACAAACCTGTGTCACACTGATGAGCTGTGAAGGGAAAGATGGGAAGTTTATGGCTTGGTGTTAAACCAAACTTGTAAGCAAATAAATTACTTGAGTAATGAGTTCTCCATCAGTTGTAGGTAGAACATAGAACACATGAAACACTCCTGTGTCCGTTCTCCAGGTCGCCAACAACATCAGATTCTCTGACGAGGTCCAGTGGAACCACGTCAGCGCCAGCATCTTCAACGGAGGAGGCGTCCGCGCATCCATTGATGAACGCACCAGGAACGGTGTGTGTATGTGTGTGTGTGTGTGTGTGTGTGTGTGTGTGTGTGTGTGTGTCTGGAAAAAGATTCAGTCCTCACACACAGTTCAAGGTCTGTTGAACTTAATATGCCGATGTGTCGTCCGTAGGCTCGATCACCATGGAGGACCTGATCTCCGTCTTACCCTTCGGAGGAACCTTCGACCTGGTGCAGCTGAAAGGCTCCACACTGAGGAAAGCCTTTGAACACTCAGTGAAACGATACGGCGGGAGCACCGGAGAATTCCTACAAGTGTCCGGTACCTGGGTTTTCTATACGTTCCCGACGCCCAGATACAAACTCACACAACAGTCCTGCAGAGAGTGAAGGTTGTAATGTTCTGACGTTTCCTCCAACAGGACTTCATGTAGAGTTTGACTTGTCCAAACCTCCGGGACATCGCGTGAAGAGTCTCAGCATCCTCTGCGTCGATTGTCGTGTCCCCGACTACGATCCCGTCGAGGATGAGAAGGTTTACAAAGTGGTGCTGCCGTCCTACCTGATGACCGGTGGAGACGGATTCTCCATGATCAAAAACGAGACGCTCAAACACAACAGCGGTGAGACTTCAGGAAATACACGGGATTTTGTTTGAGGTGTCGAGATCTCCCGCTTTTATTTTAACCTGCCTCGTAACGTTTCTTTTCCCTCCAGGCGATCTGGACATCACCGTTGTGTCCAACTACATCGTACAAAGAAAGGAGGTTTATCCGTCTGTTGAAGGACGCATCAAGATCCTCAACTCGGCTCCCGGACAGACCGCTTCGCTGGTTTTACTGTCACTGGCGCTGATCTGGGCTCTGTGTGGGAACATGTACGACTGAATCCACCCGGAAAACACAGAAGAGTCTGTTTTTATAAACTACATGTGAAGATGAAGCAGTACCAGCTCTGATGGATGTGATCCTACAGGACTGACAAAAATATCTGACCTTTTATTATCATTTTAAAACAGAAGGGAAACTCCAGCAGCCACACGTTTTAAAAACTCTTCCTGAAATCTGTTTGGACCAAGTTTGGACAAAACTTTTAAACTTTTTTTTTGTTAGTTTTAATCTAACGGCGACTAAAGCTGCAGCTCCACTAATGACCACTAAGACCTGTTCTGAGCTCAGCGGATTTCTCTCTCACTTTTTCCAACTTTTCACGTGTTTTTTGTTTTTTTGGCGTTGATTTTGAAAAAAAAAGATAAAATGCTCGTCTCAGTCAGTGTTGCAGGACTAGAGTCCAGGACTCAGACTCGAATCCTAAAACCCTGACTGAGACGCGGGACTCAGGACTTGCCTTGGACTCGAGCGCTGACTGTGTTCAGACTCAGAAGTTGGAGACTCAGACTCTTTGTTAGTTTTTTGTAAGATGCCGTAATAACTCAAAGCAAATAAACCTCCTTTGAAACAGTAACAGTTGTCATTTGTGTCTGATGTCGACCTTTTTATTTGTGTGTCGGCTCTTTGACTCGGACTTGAACACTTGGGACTCGAGACTCGACTCTGGTAGTAGTTTTAGCAGGATACTGAAGGTTTAAAGAAATCTCAGCAGCTGACCTGGTAATGTTGATCCTCTTAGATGAAGTTTTCTGATTGTTCTGTGCGATCAGGAGGTAAAAAATAATTCTCACAGTCTCACCACAAAGTCGACAGAAACAACTCAAATGTTTTTCTAAAGTCGTATAAATATCTTTTACTGTTTGTCGGATTTTTAGCCAATGAAGAATTTTTCAGCAAAAAACATGTGATCTGTGAGTCACAGCAGCTTTTACCCCCTAAACGCTGATTCAGGTCAAGTCGGCTCGTTGTGTCCCAGCACCAGCAGCAACCAGTGACAGGATGGAGGGTTTTAATGCCTCATCCAGCAGCTTCAAGCTCTAGTTAAGTATTGTTTATATGTCTGTGGTATTTTGAAACCCTGTTGTGGAGGCCAGTTCCTCATCAGCCGGTTGAATGTTTTTTTCCGACAGTTGTTTTCTTTGCCATTTCATTCAGGTTTGGTTACTAAGTCTGAATTTGGCAGAAACACAGGAAGTATTTGACAAACACCTTCAAACTGTCCCAGCTCATACTGGAAGTGAAACATGAGTTCACTCCAGCAGCGTCCAGCAGACTCTCTCTCTCTCTCTCCTCCGTCCGTGGCATCCACAGAGTCTTTACCCCTCGGTGAAACCCCCGTGTCGAGTGAACAAGGCCTCCTCTGTGAGAGGGATCTCCCCAACAATGTCTGCTGCGTGTTAATGCTCCGGAACTCCTTATTTAGTCGCTTCAGTGAGCCACGACGCAGCTGGCAGCGGCCGGCGCCGCCATCAGCTGCCAACTGCATGAGAACGGCCACATTATCACTGACTGGAAACTGTTCTCGCTCCGCTCTCAGGACTTCTGAGAAGAGAGGAGGACACACAGTTGGCAGCCGTCACATGTAGAAATCAGGCTGAGTCAGGACACAATTTTTAATTTTTTTGTTTTTTACAGACCTGTTTTATATTGAATTATAAGTTTAACCACAGTTTTATCCTGAGTTTAAAATAATAGGTTTGGTTATAAATCTCTCACTAACAGAAAATGTATCTCTAACTCTAAATCCCTATACTCTCATACAAGGGAGAGGCCTGGCCTGGAGTTTGGCTGAATATTATGAGAAATGAATTGAAGAGTCTTTCCCAGAAACAACTTCTCTGTTGCTCTGGACCTCACTGCTCTCACCGGAATATGTTCTACCACAGAAATAGTTCTTATGAAAACTGTTGGCAGTGGGTTCTGTTAATGGACAGAACAAACTACAGATCAAATAACACAGAGCTCACAGTGGACCACATCCTCAGTACAGTTGGAAGCAATTAGCTGATTTGAATCTATTCCTTCAGTTTAAAGAGTCATTGCCATTCACTGTGTAGCTGGTTCATTTTTTTTCCTAAACCAAGTGAACGCATCACCACTCAGATTTGTCAGTAAGTCAATGTTATTTTTATTTTTAAACAGATGAATCATCTTTAAAGTTTCCACTGGGTAAAAGAAAGACATTGTTCCTTAACAGATTCTGTGAAGTCAGTTTTCTTGATCATTTAAGGAAGCTGACGTATTCCTTTGCTGATCACTCTTGTTTTGGTTTGTTTTACAGTTTTTCCACTGATACAGTTTCTAACAACTTGAAGCTTCAAAATTGACAGGTAAGATGTTAACGGTGGTGGAGGAAGTACCAACACTCCAGATTCAAATACTCCATTACAAGTGTGTGAAACTTCTCGTTCGGCAGTAAAATATCCTTCCTCCAACAGTCGAAAGACAAGCGCTTGGTTTATTGGCGACTCTAACAGACTTTTTATGACTTACTATAGTATGATGTTTTTTTATGATTATTTTTATGCTTAACTATACAATGACGTCTTTATGCTTTACTATCAGTGACGTTTTTATTACTTTTTATGCCTCACTATACTGTGTCATTTTATGACTTTCTTTGCCTTCTTATACTATGATTTATGTGATAGCTTTTCTAAGTAATGTGTTAATATTTTCATTGGCTCTGAAAGAACACACAGGAGACAGCGTTCACTGCGATGGCATCAATAAATATATATCTTTATTTGTGCATTAATAAACATTGGAATGTAGAGATGTTCACAGAAGTGTTGGAAATTGTTGAGTATTGCACGTCCATCATCCAGGATGGGGATGTAGTGTTGACTTCACATGAAGGTCGTCTCCTTCGCTCCCTGCTGAAAAACATCATATTATGCCATATTACTATACTATGACATTTTTTAAACTTTTTTATGCCTTACTACACTATGATGTTTTTTTTACTTTTTATGCCTTACTATACTATGACGCTTTTTTTACTTTTTATGCCTTACTATACTATGACGTTTTTTTTTTTACTTTTTATGCCTTACTATACTATGACTTTTTAAAAACTTTTTTATGCCTTACTATACTATGACGTTTTTTTTACTTTTTATGTCTTACTATACTATGACATTTTTTAAACTTTTTTATGCCTTACTACACTATGATGTTTTTTTTACTTTTTATGCCTTACTATACTATGACGTTTTTTTTACTTTTTATGCCTTACTATACTATGACGTTTTTTTACCTTTTTATGTCTTACTATACTATGATGTTTTTTTTACTTTTTATGCCTTACTATACTATGACTTTTTTAAAACTTTTTTATGCCTTTCTATACTATGACGTTTTTTTGACTTTTTTATACCTTACTATACTATGACTTTTTAAAAACTTTTTTATGCCTTACTATACTGACATTTTTTTGACTTTTGTATGCCTTACTATACTATGACGTTTTTTTGACTTTTTATGCCTTACTATACTATGACTTTTTTAAAACTTTTTTATGCCTTACTATACTATGACTTTTTTTACAACTTTTTTATGCCTTACTATACTATGACGTTTTTTTGACTTTTTTATGCCTTACTATACTATGACTTTTTTAAAACTTTTTTATGCCTTACTATACTATGACTTTTTTAAAACTTTTTTATGCCTTACTATACTATGACTTTTTTTACAACTTTTTTATGCCTTACTATATTATGATGTTTTGTGACGTTTTTATGCCTTACTATACTATGTCTTTTTTTACAACTTTTTTATGCCTTACTATATTATGAGGTTTTTTTGACTTTTTATGCCTTACTATGATTTTTTTTTCGAGTTTTTATGCCTTACTATACTATGACTTTTTTTTTTACTTTTTATGCCTTACTATACTATGACGTTTTTTTGACTTTTTTATGCCTTACTACACTATGACGTTTTTTTGACTTTTTTATGCCTTACTATACTATGACTTTTTTTTACTTTTTTATGCCTTACTATACTATGTTTTGTTGACTTTTTTATGCCTTACTATACTATGACGTTTTTTTTACTTTTTTATGCCTTACTGTACTATGACGTTTTTTTGACTTTTTATGCCTAACTATACTATGACTTTTAAAAACTTTTTAATGCCTTACTATACTATGATTTTTTTTTCGACTTTTTATGCCTTACTATACTATGACGTTTTTTTGACGTTTTTATGCCTTACTATACTATGACGTTTTTTTGACTTTTTATGCCTTACTATACTATGATGTTTTTTTGACTTTTTATGCCTTACTATACTATGACTTTTTTAAAACTTTTTTATGCCTTACTATACTATGACTTTTTTAAAACTTTTTTATGCCTTACTGTACTATGACATTTTTTTTTACTTTTTATGCCTTACTATACTATGACGTTTTTTTTTACATTTTATGCCTTACTATACTATGACTTTTTTTTTACATTTTATGCCTTACTATACTATGACTTTTATAAAAACATTTTTATGCCTTACTATACTATGACATTTTTTTGACTTTTTTTATGCCTTACTATACTATGACGTTTTTTTTACTTTTTATGCCTTACTATACTATGACGTTTTTTTGACTTTTTTATGCCTTACTACACTATGACGTTTTTTTGACTTTTTTATGCCTTACTATACTATGACTTTTTTTTACTTTTTTATGCCTTACTATACTATGTTTTGTTGACTTTTTTATGCCTTACTATACTATGACGTTTTTTTTACTTTTTTATGCCTTACTGTACTATGACGTTTTTTTGACTTTTTATGCCTAACTATACTATGACTTTAAAAAACTTTTTAATGCCTCACTATACTATGATTTTTTTTCGACTTTTTATGCCTTACTATACTATGACTTTTTAAAAACTTTTTTATGCCTTACTATACGATGACGTTTTTTTTTACTTTTTATGCCTTACTATACTATGAGGTTTTTTTGACTTTTTTATGCCTTACTATACTATGACTTTTTTAAAACTTTTTTTATGCCTTACTATACTATGACTTTTTTAAAACTTTTTTATGCCTTACTGTACTATGACATTTTTTTTTACTTTTTATGCCTTACTATACTATGACGTTTTTTTTACTTTTTTTATGCCTTACTATACTATGACTTTTTTTTTACATTTTATGCCTTACTATACTATGACTTTTTTAAAAACATTTTTATGCCTTACTATACTATGACATTTTTTTGACTTTTTTATGCCTTACTATACTATGACGTTTTTTTGACTTTTTATGCCTTACTATACTATGACTTTTTTAAAACTTTTTTATGCCTTACTATACTATGACGTTTTTTTGACTTTTTATGCCTTACTATACTATGACTTTTTAAAAACTTTTTTATGCCTTACTATACTATGACATTTTTTTGACTTTTTTATGCCTTACTTTACTATGATGTTTTTTTTACTTTTTATGCCTTACTATACTATGACTTTTTAAAAACTTTTTTATGCCTTACTATACTATGACGTTTTTTTGACTTTTTATGCCTTACTATACTATGACTTTTTAAAAACTTTTTTATGCCTTACTATACTATGACATTTTTTTGACTTTTTTATGCCTTACTTTACTATGATGTTTTTTTTACTTTTTATGCCTTACTATATTATGACTTTTTAAAAACTTTTTTATGCCTTACTATACTATGACATTTTTTTGACTTTTTTATGCCTTACTTTACTATGACTTTTTTTTACTTTTTTATGCCTTACTATACTATGTTTTGTTGACTTTTTTATGCCTTACTATACTATGACGTTTTTTTTACTTTTTTATGCCTTACTGTACTATGACGTTTTTTTGACTTTTTATGCCTAACTATACTATGACTTTAAAAAACTTTTTAATGCCTCACTATACTATGATTTTTTTTCGACTTTTTATGCCTTACTATACTATGACTTTTTAAAAACTTTTTTATGCCTTACTATACGATGACGTTTTTTTTTACTTTTTATGCCTTACTATACTATGAGGTTTTTTTGACTTTTTTATGCCTTACTATATTATGACTTTTTAAAAACTTTTTTATGCCTTACTATACTATGACTTTTTTAAAACTTTTTTATGCCTTACTGTACTATGACATTTTTTTTTACTTTTTATGCCTTACTATACTATGACGTTTTTTTTTACATTTTATGCCTTACTATACTATGACTTTTTTTTTACATTTTATGCCTTACTATACTATGACTTTTATAAAAACATTTTTATGCCTTACTATACTATGACATTTTTTTGACTTTTTTTATGCCTTACTATACTATGACGTTTTTTTGACTTTTTATGCCTTACTATACTATGACTTTTTTAAAACTTTTTTATGCCTTACTGTACTATGACGTTTTTTTGACTTTTTATGCCTTACTATACTATGACTTTTTAAAAACTTTTTTATGCCTTACTATACTATGACATTTTTTTGACTTTTTTATGCCTTACTTTACTATGATGTTTTTTTTACTTTTTATGCCTTACTATACTATGACTTTTTAAAAACTTTTTTATGCCTTACTATACTATGACGTTTTTTTGACTTTTTATGCCTTACTATACTATGACTTTTTAAAAACTTTTTTATGCCTTACTATACTATGACATTTTTTTGACTTTTTTATGCCTTACTTTACTATGATGTTTTTTTTACTTTTTATGCCTTACTATATTATGACTTTTTAAAAACTTTTTTATGCCTTACTATACTGACGTTTTTTTTTTTACTTTTTTTATGCCTTACTATACTATGACTTTTTAAAAACTTTTTTATGCCTTACTATACTATGTTTTTTTGACATTTTATGCCTTACTATACTATGACGTTATTTTTTACTTTTTTATGCCTTACTATACTATGATTTTTTTTTTTACTTTTTATGCCTTACTATACTATGATTTTTTTTTTTACTTTTTATGCCTTACTATACGATGACTTTTTCAAAACTTTTTTATGCCTTACTATACTATGTTTTTTTGACTTTTTTATGCCTTACTATACTATGACGTTTTTTTTACTTTTTTTATGCCTTACTATACTATGTTTTTTTGACATTTTATGCCTTACTATACTATGACGTTTTTTTGACTTTTTTATGCCTTACTATACTATGACTTTTTTAAAACTTTTTTTATGCCTTACTATACTATGACTTTTTTAAAACTTTTTTATGCCTTACTGTACTATGACATTTTTTTTTACTTTTTATGCCTTACTATACTATGACGTTTTTTTTTACATTTTATGCCTTACTATACTATGACTTTTTTTTTTACATTTTATGCCTTACTATACTATGACTTTTATAAAAACATTTTTATGCCTTACTATACTATGACATTTTTTTGACTTTTTATGCCTTACTATACTATGACTTTTTTAAAACTTTTTTATGCCTTACTGTACTATGACGTTTTTTTGACTTTTTATGCCTTACTATACTATGACTTTTTAAAAACTTTTTTATGCCTTACTATACTATGACATTTTTTTGACTTTTTTATGCCTTACTATACTATGATTTTTTTTTTTACTTTTTATGCCTTACTATACTATGACTTTTTAAAAACTTTTTTATGCCTTACTATACTATGACGTTTTTTTTACTTTTTTATGCCTTACTATACTATGACTTTTTTAAAACTTTTTTATGCCTTTCTATACTGACATTTTTTTGACTTTTTATGCCTTACTATACTTTGACCTTTTTTTTTTACTTTTTATGCCTTACTATACTTTGACCTTTTTTAAAAACTTTTTTATGCCTTACTATACTATGACTTTTTTTTTACATTTTATGCCTTACTATACTATGACTTTTATAAAAACATTTTTATGCCTTACTATACTATGACTTTTTTTCTAACTTTTTTATGCCTCACTATACTATGATGTTTTTTTGACATTTTATGCCTTTCTATACTATGACTTTTATAAAAACATTTTTATGCCTTACTATACTATGACTTTTTTTCTAACTTTTTTATGCCTCACTATACTATATTTTTTTGACTTTTTATGCCTTACTACAACGTTTTTATGACTTAGTACTATGACATTTTTTTTACTTTTTATGCCTTATATAGTATGACGTTTTTGTGTTAATATTTTCATTGGCTCTGAAAGAAAACACAGGAGACAGCTTTCACTGCGGTGACATCAATAAATATATATCTTTATTTGTGCATTAATAAACATTGGAATGTAGAGGTGTTTCCAGAGGTGTTGGAAATCGTTGTGTATTGCACGTCGATCGTCCAGGATGTGGATTCAGTGTTGACTTCACATGAAGGTCGTCTCCTTCACTCCCTGCTGAGAAACATAAAACACCTGAATTAAACCAGACACTCACATTCTGTTTTTTGCTTTTGTTCATCTGAAGATGAGCAGCTGAGTGCCAGATTTAAAAAAAAAAAACAAAACCTAGATTTGTAAAATCAAACTCACAGTCATGTACAGAACAAACTGGAACTAGGTCGGACCACACTTCACCACTCACTGCTTTTGTTTCTGTCACTGAAGTTAGCTCTGTACAGACAAGCTAATGTTCTGTTGTCCGTTAAACAAGGCGTCAGCTGATAATCAGATCCAATACACGACATTTTTCTAATAATCAGAATCCTTATTTTGTCTGATCTGATTGCAGATTAATTAAATAAATAAAATCATGCCGCCCTCTGAGAGGTTACTGCTCGTAGTTTGGCTCAGCGGCAACACACAAAAACTTACAGCAGAGCTATGAGCTAAAGGGAAATTCATCAGCTCTGCAGGAGTTTATCACAAACTAATATTTAAAGCAAATTAAAAGTTTAACTTGAACTAAAGGTTAATCAAAGTTATTAAAATCGATCCTGTGAGAAAATGTCTGTACAAAATAATAATTCATCCAGTAGTTGTTGAGATTTAGCCACTGAGTCACCACAGTGACACATCACACAGTGATTAAAAATTAAAAGTTTTGGTTTTAGGGGCAAAGAAGTGCTTTGAACAACAGCTGGGTGTGGTGAGTGTTTGCAGCTCACTCCAATCACACCCAGGTTTCTAAAACCGTCGTCATCAACTCTGTTGTTACCATGACATCCCAAACTGGTTTTTACATTTCTTTAAAATAGCACATCAGTCAGTGAGTTTTACAGGCTTCTATTCTTTAAGCTAAGCTAAGCTAACCACACTCTCACTCCAGCTCAGTAGTGAACATCGTAAATTCTCAAATAGCAGGAAGGGCCTTTATATGCCTCAACTGGAGAGAGAAACACGTCTGATTTATATTATGTTCAATCATGTTTTAAGAAGAATTTTATACAGACAAATGTATTTACTCCCCCTCTCATGAAAAAGGCTTTCCAGAGAACAGAACATGTCCCTTTGCTGTGAAACACTGGGGGGAATTGATACTGACAATATGAGGAATCTCCTACATCAGGTCCTGTTTTAGTCTCCTGTTTATTTCCATCTGCTCTGACTGTGTAAGAATTCATGGTACACAGTCTCAAACATCACAGTGAGCTGTGTCTCCTCCTGTAACGTTTCTTTACATTCTCCACTGTCACTTGTTTACCTTGCTGAGTTCAGGAAACAGCTCCTGCACCGCGATGTCCAGCAGGACGTACGTCATCTGAGGACACAGAGACAAAATCACAAACCACTGCTGTTAGAGAGGAAAGTGTTGGTTTTATTCTACCTGCCACGTCTTATTTGACCTTAACGTTATGTTGTTCTCGCAGCCATATCACATCTAATTGTCCTACTTTACTCTAGGAGCTTTTAGTTTCCTACCTCTGATGCACATAAACATTCATGTGTATCTGAGTCTATATAAAAGTGTTTCTGTATATATGTGAATGTTTTGTGCATATATATCTTTTATGTTTATCGATTCTTTAGTTTGAACACAAATAAATAATAATAATAATAATAATAATAGTTCTTGTTCAGTCTTCTAACATTTTAGGACTTTTATTTTGTTGAATTTTATTTTGTAGAAAAAGGTTATCACAAAAATCCAACAGGAACTCAAAGATTTTCAAACAATACCAAGCAGCTCTGCCTCAGGAAGTCTGGTTTATTTTAACAATGTTATTATAATGAGTCCTTTTTATTAAATAATTGTATCTGTGTCTCAGTCTCAGACATTACAACATGATAGAAATAGAGAAACAGAAGAACTGCACCAATCAACAGTCAACACCTGAGACAAGTACACACATGTATTAAAACCACTGGATACCTGAAGTACAGGATGTTTGTCAGGTTGAATCGAAAGAATAATAAAGCTTCACCAAACTGACATTTACTGCAGCTCTGTTGTTTCCTATTGTCTCTTTACCTGCTTGTTGAGGAGCGGCTGCTGGAAACCGTCAAAGAGCAGCCGGATACCTTCGTACTTCGCCTCCTCGCCGATGCACTTTCCCACAAAGTCTGACACAAACAAACAAACACACACACATCTTCAATTTAATTAAGTTTTGTAACGTGGCTTTGAGCTGTTGGCAGAGTGTCCTGAGTATAAGAAAGAGGATGGTATTAGTGGTAGTAATAATAGGTGACAGCCTTGTCCAGTGTTTTAACGTATAACACACCCAAAATGAATTAGTGGGATATTTTTATCTGTGCTGAAATCTCACCATTACACCTTTTTATTGATGTTTTGATGCTTTTCACGGATGTTTTTTGGGATGTAAATCATTTGATGTGTCCTGTGGTCACCTGTATGCAGCAGCCTCTATGATTTATCTATAATGTCTGTTCAGTCCATGTTCCAACCTACTTGTCTGGAATTTGTCTATGATAACAGAAACAAGAAGTGTGTGTGAAGTAGTGAAACTAGAGCCTCACTTTTTCTGATAAACACAGGGCTGCACCTGGAATCAGCTCCGGTGTTAAAGCTGAAGTGAAACAACCTTTTTTCTCTTATCACAACTGTATTTTATTAAACAACATAAGTCAGGAATCAGCTCATTGTTTTAAACATCTTTATCCTGGTTAAATCTCCATTAACTAAATATTTTTTTTTATATTAAAAAGAAGCTCTAAGGAACTTTTAGCTCAAAGATTTGGTTTTCTGAGATATTTACTGTAAAGTTTAGTCTCATCACTCTCAGCAGACAGACAGTGCGAGAGCATCTGGGGAACACAGTGCAGCATTTAGCAGCTGAAGAGACAGATAATGTTTTCAAGAGTTGGTAGAGACCAAACACAGAGCGAAAAGAGGGAATATTAGATCACAAACGAAACTCTAATGGGATAGTAAGTTGCTCTGTTTCCATCATATTTACTACATCACCTGCAGAGTGTGATAATATGTCAGTAAAACATGAGCTGAACAAAAAATCCATTAATGTTGCTTTTAAACTGCATTAGGACAGAAAACCTCCAAAGCAATCTGACGGACACGGCTCTTATAATGGAAGGAAAACTGATCAAACCGACCTGGTAAATACTTCATCATCTCCTCGAACGTCTGCTTGGCTCTGACTTGTTTGTCGTCGGTGGTTCGCTCCTCGCCGTCCTCACAGAACACAGCGTCTGCAGGAAGAAACAACGACATGAAGAGAACAGAAAAATAAAGTTTGATCCGTCAGAGCTTCTCCTCCCTGTGACTTCGTGTCTCTGTCCTTCTGTCTGTCTCCATCAGTCAGTGACAGAGGAGAGGGAAACTGTCTCTACCAACTTTTTCATTTACTGAATTCTGATCAAGAAATTCTAAACTGTCCTTCAGATCTGGAAAAAAATATGGGAGGAACTGGAGTTTTGTTTCATTGGAGCCGATGTAGAGCAGCCAAATACACTTTGGTGACACTGAACAACCTTAGTTGGAAGAAGTTCTTTCACTAAAAGTAGAAATACTGGATGTAAAATATATTCACAAGAGGGTGTTCCACATTCAAGTACACTTACATATTTATAACACTTATAACATAGTGTTTTATTAATGCTGATTCCTTATGCCTTGGCAAATGTGGCTTTAATCTAAAAATGTATTATATCTTGATATGTTTAGAGCATAAAATCTGAATCTGAAAACTGTATCTTTTAAATAAAAGTGTCTTTTTTACATTTACGTGTGAAGAAAAGTGAAGCAGCATAAAAATAAAGAGACCTTAGAGATGTTACCTGAGTGCTGTGCTGCAATAAATGTACTTATTATTATACAATAATAACAAAAGCTTAGTGGCCCCTCGTGCCATGATTTATTTAAGAGTAAAATATCTTTACATCAGGAGTCTGAGCCACTGACAAAGAAACGTTAGCTGAAGTCTGTTTTCCCTGTCATGGTGGTTGGAATTATATCAGCAGGAAGAAAATGGACCTTAACTCTTTAACACAAACACGTCTTTAGTAAGAAGCAGTTTCCCACCTCTGAGCTGTGTGATGAGGGACACCATGCGGTGCTCCTGGAGGATCTGCTGCAGTTTGGACTGCATGTACTGGTCCATGTAGGCCTCGAACGTGTTCTTGAACAGGATTCTCCCGGCGGCCAGAATGTGATGCAGCCAGTCGGGCATGTGGAACACCACTCGACCTGTCAATCAAAACATCTGCATCTGAGGATGGAGCGCTTTGCTGTGAGCAATCAGCTCCCAGGAAGCTGTTTTTGAGAAGAATATTGAATTTCTCACGTACAGCTGTAAAATGACTCTCAGATTCTGGGTGTTTTTTCATAAGGAAAAAAACAGGATGAAAGTAAAAATCTTCCCAGTGAAGTTGAATGATTTACAGATGTGATGATTGAGGACGTCATTAAGACATCTGACACCTTTCAGTTTATGACTGCGGAAATGGAAACATCTGGAGAGTGAGAGCAGGTGCAGCTCTCACTCTTCATCCTGTGTCATTATCAAACCTCATGTTAGTAATTTCATTTGACTTTAAAAGCACATATAAAACACGGTGACAGCTGAATGGAACCTGATCGTCACCTGGTCATCTGAGTATAAATGCATCATTTTTTGCTCCTCCCTAGTGAAGCTATGTCAGTTAACAGTCTGTGTTTGCTGTAATAACGTCTGTCCCCTGTGATAACGGCAGCTGCTCCTCGGAAATGAAACAGAAATGAACTCGTACAACACAGTAAGAGGAGAGAGGTGTTACAAACTGACAAGCTGTTGCATGTTTAGTTGAGTTTTATTAAACGCACCATCACCATCACTTACCGACGTACATCATGTAGTCATACATGCCATGAACAGTGAGCAGCTCCATGAAGTAGTTGGGGTTGGCTCTCCTCTCCGAACTCTCTGACAGGTTTGCGTTGTTCTTGAACAGGCTGCTGAAGAGCTGCAGGTGAAAATGAATCATCAGGAATAAAGTAAAAAGAAAATAAAGAATCACACGACACCAGATGTGAATTATTCATCTACAGGGTCTGATCACGTCTAACGTCGAGAGAACAACTGAAGATGTAGCAAGAATTTAACTGGTAATTCTGTTTTAAAGATTAAGGCTGGAGTGCTTCTTTATTTTAGTACTATCAACAAATCCCATGAAAACCCAAACCAACTATGTGTCTGACTTCTCCACTCTTAATAATTAAAACCACATCATTGCTCTACAGTGTGTGTTCATGGTGAAGTTAGTATCAGTGCAACAGTGACCTCAGAAGAAAAACTTCTACCAGGCTGTGATACTTTACTATATAAAGAAAAACATACTGTATTATTATTTTCTCCCAGCCATCCACCCCCTTTATTGTGCTAACAAGACACACAGGCGACAACCCTTCATTTATCCAAACTGTCTCCATGGAGACAGTTAAGCTTAATCATGAAAACAAACATGACTTTTTCTTTCCTGGGAAAAGAGGATGTTCCTTTTCCTCTCAGATCTGAGCAAATGGAACTTTTCATTCTCTGGAGATCAACAGCAACGTTGCCAATAACAAAACCTCTGCTCTGGTTTCAGCAGGAGAGAGACGTTTACTGAGCCTGGTGTTTATTTCACCTTCTTGTTGTTCTCTGCCGTGGGGCTGAGGATGGTCAGCTCCGGCCGGCTGGGTTTGGGTTTGGGCGACTCGCAGGAGTTGAAGAACGACTGGATGAAAGGCTCCAGGTTCTGTCCTCTCTGGAAAACACAGTTTCACAGTGTTTAATACCACCTTCATCATCATCATCATCATCATCATCATCACCTTGTTGAACTAGCTACAGCACTAACACCTGGTGTGTGTCGGCAAACTGAAGAGTGAAATAGAGACACCTTAACACCACTTAACCATCGTGGCCAGATTCCAGCCTTAGTGATGAATCTCTAACAGGCAGAATAATAACGCACAGATGCTGGAAATATATCTATTTATTTAGTTTCTTTCTAAGATTTAAATGAGAAGGTAAAGTTCAGTAAATCTGAAGCAGCAGCAGGAAGCCTGTTAGCTCAGTATGAAGACTGGAAACAGGAGAGTAGACTTTAAATCTACATGGAGGTAAGGAAGGACAAATAAATCATCTTTACAACAGAGTTTCAGCTCACCTCCTTTATCAGCTTCCCTGGTACAGACTTGAAAATTTTCCCTGTGAAACAAAAACTCTAATTAGTTAGTAAATAACACTGGAAATATGAAGGAAAAGTGAAAGTACTGATCACTGAAGAAAAGGCAGAAGGACGTGAACAAAGAAAGAGGTCAGAGGTCAGAGAGGCCTGGCCAGCTAAAGGCCAGTTCAAAGACACTATGACCTGATGGAAAATGTGTCAGGAAGGAAAATATATTTATTCTGTGGCAGCACGTCTGGGTGACATGATTGTAATCATTGTACACAATATTCATAACAACGTTTTCTTACAGCAGGGCAAAGGAAATAGATGCAAAGTCACATGTAGAATAATTTAACTGAAAATCAAGTAACTAGAGACCAAAACAAAAGCATGAATGACTGACTGTATTAGTTTTAAATTGAGGTTTTCCTTATGGAATGATAACATGATGAATTTATATCATCACAATTAATGTGTTTTCCCTTAAATCTGACTGAAGACATCTTACATCTCTGTAGTAAGACTCGTGCTCTCCAGCTCCTGGAGGGAATATATATTGCTACTTACCAAGGTTGACATCAGGCAGCATCCTGTCCAGGAACTGAGACTCCATGCTATGAGGAGACAGGAAGTCTGCCAGCAGCTGACTGTTACTGAGCTCTGGATGCTGCAGGAGCCTCTGGACACAAACACAAACACCAGGAGCTTTAGTTGTTTAACTGATGTTCTTCCTCAGAATACAAGCTTCAACATCTGCCACCAGGCCACGTACAAACAGAAAAACCTCCTGTATGCATCTACACAATGAGTGAGAATAAATAAGAAATTCTTATTTCCTCTAATCATGAGACAATTTTGATTTGTAAGGGAAACTTTTACATGTGTAAACATTGAAACGTTGTTACTTGATTTTAAATGTTCATAATTAAAGTAAACACCCTTGACTCAGTCATTTAATATCTCCCTAACAATGTTTTGTTTTACTGCCCTCTGGTGCCAATATACAAATGTATAAAGCACTAAAGTTAAATTCAGTTAATGAGACCTCACACATCTCTGCGAAGTCTAAAAACAATCAGACTTCACACCAAAGAGCCATTAAACAGCAAAAACTAGAAAAAAATACACTGTAATTATTAACTCCAATAGATATTCATGTTAGTGTCCAGGTGGAATACCTGCAAATATTCCTCAAACTCTTCCCTTTTTGATGAGAGGAATTCATAATTCTTTGGTCCGATGATTCTTTTGGATGGAAGCTGTGCATCTGCAAATGTGCCTGGAAAGAAAACATTTAATATGAGACACAGTTTGGAGACGCATGATGGAGCTTTAATATAAAGGGAACATCACCAACAAAAAGCAGCTAAAACTTTACCGTGGAATTCAGTGAGTTTGGATTCTAGTACGTAGAACTCCATGTATCTTCTGTAGACCGACCACTTCTCAGTTTCATGACCGACTACTAAGAACAAAAGAGAATCGCAACATGGTCACGTGCTGATCAGGGATCAGATGAGCTGCAGCACGGCTGTTAATTAGACAGACGACGGCGCAGACCGAAGCTCTCACCTTCCTTCCTATCGTTGCGTTCCACATCGATGCAGAAGACGGGGATCCTCTCCCTCTTGACCTCGTCGTCATAGATGTCGATGTAGGGGATGGTGATGATCCAGGCCGACAGGTTCCTCTGGGTGCCCGGTGTGCCGGCCGGCTCGGCGGGGGAATCGTCCTCCATCACGACGGTGGCCTCCTCCACCTGCAGCAACAAGAAGAGCCAAACAGGAACAAATGACACTGTCAGACTCATAAATGAATTCAGGCAAATATTTAAGATACGATATTACCTGAAGTGTGTGGGGGTTACTTTGGAACAACTGATTTTAAAGAAAATAAATCACAGTCTAATTAAAATCTTACAGTTCCTGCTAAACCACATTCACATGGAAAAAATATGTCATCAAGAAACAGATCCATCATGATCCTGTGTATTTTTGTTTATGTTTTAAATACAGTACATGTGCATATTTTTGTAGGACTGGATGACACAGTTGTTAATGGAAAAATGGACTGATTGAAAGAAGGAATAAATGAGTGCGGAGGCACGAAGAGCAGCCGAAGTGTCGCTGATTCTCATCACAGCTTGATGTTTTCAGAGCACAGAAGCAGCTGTCTAACAAAGAGGCGACTAATCAATCCATTTTCACAAAGGTCATTTGTGATCAGAAATATTTTCTTATTAATTGTTATTTCTTTAAAAAAAATTAAAGTGAAAATCTTAATTGTATTGTCTTAGAGAAATTTCTACTGAGCACAAACCAAGGGTCGTAACATCATCGCCGAGTCTCTCACTCACCAAATCGTCGTCAATCTCGTTCATGGCGCTCGGCGGCAGCATGGCACCCTCCATGGTCGTGCTCTTGAACACACCTTTGATTTTGTTGCCGATTCTGCTGATGCCGAACGACTCCCCTCGCTTTGACGTGTTTCTAGAAGAGAACAGAGAAAACGAACTCAGACTTTTTTTCCTGTCACATGCTTCTATCTTCACGTCTCTGCTATTAACTGCTCTGAAACGGTTCCCTCTTCCTCTGCTCTGTTGCTGGTCCTTGAAGATAAATATTCATCTATCACATTTGTAAAAATCACCTGACATAGCCTTTCACTCTGCACCATGTGACAAATGAAACGCTGCATCAGGTGTGCAGCACACGTGCAGTAAAACAGGACGGCTGTGACAACTTCAGGCCTTTTTCATCCACCGGCCGCAGCAGCGCGTCGCTCCTGAAAGCTCTTGTGTAATTTGCAACCAAGCTGTTTCTCTTTGACACTGCATGCCAGCATGCATCATAATGCATTCTGCTCTTTGCATCCAGCAGACTCTGTGCAGACAGGTGACATGCCGAACACCTACTTACCTGTTTTCTTCCAAACTGAAGCTATTTCTGGAATAAGACGCACAAGCAGCTAATGACGGTTTGGACAAAACTCGTACAATAAAATGAACTGTCATTATGAATGAATCAAAACCTCACTATGACTATGAAATGAGCCGGTTCACCTTACTGTTCAATAATTATGGCGCTGATCATATAATGTGCATCAATAAGATCTCAATTCATTTTTAAATTTCTGTTTTCTGTGATTTCCACGTGAAACAAACCTGTTGATTCTTGAGTTCCTCGTCAGAGACTCGGCTCCTCTCAGCAGGTGCCTGAAGTACTGAACACAGAGAGGAGACAGTCAGTGCAGTCCTGGCCTCAGTGTACCTCTAATGTTTTATAACATGACTCACTAGTAGCTAATGTGATGTAGTTAAAAGCAAAATATTGCAATGTAATGTCGTGAAGTAGAATCACTAGATGGAAATATTCCAGTATCTGAAACAAGTACAAATATAAATATGCTTTGTTACCTTTCAACACTGACAAATACTCTAAGTCTATATTTTGAATACACAGTCACTCAGTGTCTTCATTCCTACTCTCAGTTACTTGTGAAAGCAAAGCTCTTACTTCATCGCTGTGGCAGAACATGGGGGTGAAGACTCTCTCCAGCAGAGACAGCACATGTTCGTACGCCTCAAACAGGCAGCGCATGGTCTGCAGCTTCACCACACCACCGTACGGACCTTTAGCAACTGAGAGGGAGGACACAGGGAGCTTAAATCAAACCGCTCTCTGTGTAGAAAGATGGATCGTTTATGGTGGAAACAAACAGGAAGGAAACTACACGGGTTTGTACACAAGCAGCGCTGCGTTCTAAATTGTTTATAGAAGAACTTAACACCAGGCTGAAAGCAACGTATCACTGTCCTGTCTGTTTGACCTCTGACCACAACCAGCGGTGATGTCACAATGTCCTGGAGTACACCTGTACATCACTGCAGCCAGGTGAGTAGTGAAATCACTGGAGGTCAGCAAAAGTTAAGTCCTTCTTTAATTATCCCACAAGTCCAGTGAACACTTTCTCTACAGATCCACTTTTGGTTTTGTAGGTTGTATGTTTTTGATGGCAATGCAAGAATGATAATATCAAAAGTGTTCAGTAAATTAGCATTAATCATAATTATTAATTAGTCTATAAATACAGAGATATTCACTTCAACTGCTTCAGGATCATCAAACCGTCGTGGAAGAGACACATCTACAAAAACCTTCATCACCTCAGTGTTTTAAGAGATTCTGACTGTCTTCAGTGAACTGTGAAAAACACATTAAGGCTGAGTTATGACGTCGTGAGTCCACAGCTGCTCTGCTTTAAAGCCAAAAAAAGAGGAAAGCCCAGCACCATGGTGACGGTCGTATCGTCTTACTGTTCTTTATCTCCTCCACGATGAACGGGTCGAAGCTGATCTTGTCGATGCTTTCGTCCAGGCAGTAGGTCTCGTAGATGTGCAGCACCTCGCCGTGCAGACGCTGCAGCTCGGAGTCACTCAGCTCCGGACTCAGGATCTTATCGTTGAACTCCTCTGGAGGAAAAACTCAACATATCACCTTTCTATCCCAGAGTTACTCTCACGGTTTTTCATCAGTGCAAAGAAACGCATGTCAGGTTTGTTTCCAATAACTATGGAGAAATTACTCTTCGGGATAAGAAACTGGATGGATTCATAGATGAACCAGTTAGTGGTTACTTGGAAACACAGAGGTCCGGCGGGTTATCCAACTACTTAACTTTGATTGCAACAGGCTTTCAAAGCTAGTAATTATTTAAAGATAATCTAGGTTACCAAGCCATTAATAAATGATTAAATGTGCAGCAAGATTTTCTGCATGTGTGACGGTTGTTCTCACCCACAGCGAGGCAGAACTGCAGCACATGCACAGCTCCTTCCTGCTTCAGGAAGTTTATGAAGCGAAAGAGGAGATCCTGCTGATTCCTGATCTCCCTCAGCTCCATCTTCAGCACCTGCCAAGCGGAGACAGACGTCTAGTTGTGCACATCACAGAAGAAATAAAAGACGACACACAGATCCACAGAATAGGAAGTGGCTGGTTGGACTAAATTAAATCTGTGAAGTCTCGTCCTCCCTCACAGAGATACTCACCGACGGCTTTTTGTTGCTGACGTCGGCGAACTTCTGTAAAAATGGAACCAGGGAAGACGGAGGTTCTGTGGCTGGTTCTGGCTGCAGATGCAGGAGATATTTAAATGAGCAAAGTAATGAGATGATTTAGAAGTTGATTTATCTGAACGTACATGACTCAGATATAAGGAAACAGTCTCACTTACTGGAGTGTCATCAACGAATATGAGCACCATGAGGTTCACAGTATCCTGGACAACAAAGAGAAACAACAGGTTCTCTTACAGTCCTGATTTAATTGCATTAAAATGTCTAAATAATTAACATCAAGTTATTTTCTTGAGTTACTTCCCTGTGTAGCACCAGGCTATTTTATGCAGCTAGGAGGCGTTATTAGAGCTGTAACATCACCACTTTAATGGCCAGATGAAGTGTTTCTCCACCTGTCTGTGGTTTCATTTGGTGAAGCCAAACACTCTCCACTAATTTCAAGTTTTACAGGATTAAAAGAAGAATACGAGCAGCTCATTCGTTAAACTGTCAACACACATAGTCCTGTTCTACTCACAGGGTCAGCCATGAAGTCCATGGTTGGTAGGATGACAGATCCGGCCATCACCTCCCGCAGCAACAGAGCCAGAGACCTGAGCCAAGACAAAAACCACTGGTTACAACTTTAACATTTAAGGAGACAGATCTTCCCAAATTCAAAGTCCAGCCTGAGAAGGAGGTTGGTCAGTCTCTGTTTGTGTCTCCCTACCTGCAGTCTGTGGCTTTGGGAGGCATGACGTAGGGAAACAGCATCTCAGTCAGCTTCCTCAGGTAAAACAGCTCGTCTTTCCGGCTGCGCAGAGCAGTGTGAAGTTCGGGGCCGTATTCATCCAGAGCTGCCTGCTGTAAACCCTCCACACTGTTCACTGCAGACACACACACACACACACACAATATAACATCACAACACAGTGGATATTAAACCCAGCATCACACAACTTGGCTTAAAGAACATATGAACACCTCCTGCCAGTTCTCACAGGTTTGTTGTGTTTGATAACTGGTGTAAGACGACGTAACAACCTGACAAATAAAATCAGACCACACACACGAGGTGGAAACACATTTTCACTTATCAATTTGGCTGCATCATCAAAGGTCACTCATTTTTATCGTTGTACAGATGTTAACCGTTTCAGTTCTAGTTGAGTGGAGAGAAAACTGTCACCATTTCCAGATTTATAGCTAAACTGTCAGCAGTCAAACCTGAAGTTAAAATTAAAAAGAGAAACAATTAATATTAATATATGCAAGAATGTGAAAGTGAATATATGTACTTACCTTTTTCTCGAGCTTTTTCAATAATTTCAATGTGCTTCATTGCAGCTTTCATCACTTTGTCTGCAAACACAGCGGGGATGTCGACCTGCCAAAAAGATGTCCCGAATCAGTGAAACGCACAAAAGAAATAACAAGTAAACTGCGACTGAGAACACTTCACAGTTAGCCTGCGACCAAAGTTTCATCATGAATGAACAAACATCAACAGAAGATGGTAAACTCAGTGCTGTAAGTAAAAACGTACTGATTTAGAATGTGTTTTGTTTGCACCTAAATCTGCATGATTGTGAGACTTTACAACCTCCTGGTGTTTGCAGCATAATTGGATATGAGCGGACCAGAGCCGTGTGCAGGAGAGTGAGAGAACCATGAAATTGTTTTCCGGTGACACAATAACCTGCATTTGAGTTTTCTGACCTTCTGTGTAAATTAGTCTTTGAAAAACCATCATGAAAAACCAGGATTGCTGCAACAACATCAAGTCTTTTACGAGAGCACATCAAGCTAAACATCTGCTAACTGCTCCATCTTTGCTGAAGAGTGATTAAGCGTCACCTTCTGAGCTCGGCGGACGAGCACTGAAGCGAAGAAGCGAAAGGTCATCCTCAGTTCGTCAACACATGCTTCATCATCTGTGATGTCCCTGAAAACCAGAGGAGGAAGTTTAAAAACAAACTCCTACATAAGTCTGTAAAAATCCACCTTCTTCAGACGATAAAACACTCTGGGATTTCTCTTCATACCTGTACCAGGGGTAGACAAAGTTCTCCAGCACTAACTCGAACACCTGCAGGATGGGGACAGAACAGGTCAGATCAGATCAGAAGGTTGAGTCGATGTTTTTCAGAGTTTTGTCAGAATGTCAGAGACATTTTTTCTGTATAAAAACCGCTGACGTTGAACCATCCATCGACCTACCTCTGCTACTGAAGCGTCCACTTTTGAATTAACCTTCAGCTCCAACCATGGCTGGTAATTTTCAAGGAGCAGCGTCGGCCTGCAAAGAACAAAATATTTGTGCATGTTCTTAGTGCCTGTTTCTTGAATGAACACTTGAAAAACACAGTGATCATACGCAACACCAGAGTGGAATCCACTCCAGGTAAAGTCCAAACACTAGTGACTGCTGTCAGAGGCTGAAAGGAGGTTATTCAATAAAAACCTCTACAGTCAACAAACAAGATTTGTGATGGCTTAAAGAACCCCTTGTGTTTTGTTTTGCTTTCTGTTTTTAGTAATTGTATTTTGCCCGTTTTCAGTTCCTTCATCCTGTTTGTCTGTGAGGGGGAACTTCACTTTGAACTGCCTCTGGGTCTGGAGTCATTGATGCTGTGTGTGTCTGTAAGTCATCCATTATTTATGACATTAAACAACACAGATAAAGTGACTTTACCAGAAGCCCATCATCATTAATAATGGCTTGGGTAGAAATGTATCTGTCCTCAGCAGCACTGTTTAACAATATCCACTAGGTGGCAAACTAGTGCAGAATGTACTTGTGCTTTTGAAATGTCAATAACATGAAAAAATAATTTAAAGAAAGGAATCATATCATTCATTATCACAATTATCTTTGATTATGGAAAAGTGGTAGAAGAAGAACTTGATTAAAAGTATGAAAACAACTATTTAAAAATACTCCATCACAACTGAAGGTCCTGCATTCAGAATCTTCATTACGTAAAAGCGCAGATCAAAACATACTGAAGGTATCATAAATAAACATTTTCATTATCTAGCAAAAAGGTGTATTGAGACAACGTTATATTATTTAATTATAATTACTGATTCATTAATGTGTGAGCAATGTTTTACAGTTAAAGTTGGTTGAGACAGAGCTGATTTAAGTACTTTATATTCTGCTACAACACATCGGCGTATGTAAAGTCTTTATCAGCCAAGTAACTAGTAACTATAGCTGCCAAATTAACAAAGAGGAGTTGACCAGCAACATTATCTGCTTGTGAACGTACCGGTGACGTTTGCACTTGACCTTCCCACACACAGCACAGCTGTTGCCCAGAGGAAACAGCTCCTGCTCCTGCTGCTGCTGCTGGAGGAGAAAATATAAATCATTAGTTTCCTTTAGTGTTAAATCGAACACTATAAAATATCATCAGCTATTTTCTCAGCTGCCACTTAATCACTGGAAACATCTCCATGTAAGCAAACAACACACTCCTCCACAGAGCGACCCTCATATAAATAAAACTCAACTTTAACACATGCAAGTTACAACCTACTTTGCTTCTTGGCTTTATGGTGAAGAGGATGTTTGGGAGAAGAGACTCTGGTCCGAGGGAGCAGTAGAAAGTGATGACACCAGCCAGGAAAGACCAGAAGACCATCAGGATGTGGATATACCTGGAGGCAGATTACACAGCATTAAAAGTGACCTAATAACAGTGCTCAAATACAATGCAAAGAAACATTAATCAGCATTTAATCTTTGGCTCCTCCTTGTGGTCACTGTGTTTGTATTGCACCCATGACCATACCCCTGGTGCCTTGAGTTATACAAGTAAAAATGCACAGACATTTCAGCTACGCCTTCTTCAGCATGCAACAGTCCTTCAGTTTCATGGTTGAGTCCTTTTTAAGTTTCACTTACAGCTGACATCAATCATTCACATTCTTTAATTTCATTATCTAACATGTTATTTTGTACCGTGAATTGTTGCTGTTATTGAGAAATCAGTTTATTTGTCAAGTAAGCAGTGTACTAAACAATGACAATTTCCAGGGTGTTTTTTGAATGCACATGGATACTGATTTAACCCTGGATTGATTATTGAACAAGGCTCCCAGGCGCTAACCCAGGGACTCTGGGGACTGTAGGTTGGAGCCTCAGATTGAGGCGACTGATACTGTTTTTTAATGGGATGTCAATCAAAAAAATACAAAGAGAATCAAAACAGCACAAAGTGACGTAAAACAACCACTAAGAGACACAGAAGTACCACAAGGGAATACAAAATGACCATAAAGTGACTTAAAATACTAGACTTGAAATACTAGAGGCATAACATGACCACAATGTGACATAAAACATCCTTAAATAGACACAAAATGAGCACAAAGAGATGCAACGTGACCATATAGTGACGTAAATCAATTGCACAGAGACAAGAGACTACTACAAGGGGATGCAACATGACCACACAGTGACATAACACAACCACAAAGTGATGTAAGCAGCCACAAAGGTGTAAAACAACTACAATGACTTTCTCCTATATAGGGAAGCTTCTACATGTCTGTGCTCAGGGCCTCGGTGTGTCAGTCTGTCCATGGACTAAATAGTGAATTCAACTTGAAACATAACTGTTAATTAATCAGATTTAAAGAATGCATGCAGGTGACTAATGACAGCCTTTAATCTAAACGTGAGAGTCCAGATTAAACACAAACAACAACACTGGGTGAAACAGATAAACAGCTCTGCTCTGATCAGGTATCAGCAGCAGGTCACACTCCTCCAGACATCACATGACCCACCACCCAGTGTTTCAGCTGATAATCTGACACTCCCCAGCTCACTTTATCGTTTAACATGTTACCTGTTGAGCAGCACGGTCAGAGAGAGCATGCACAGCAGCAGGAAGCAGAAGACCGGGTACTGCCGTCCAACTTCTCTCAGCACGTCGATCTTCAGTCCCCGCTTCAAATCCTCCACATACGTTAAAATACCTGCCATCCTTTCAGCGGAGCTGTGGGCGGGGGAAACACATTTCATACAAGTTAACACTAAACGGGCACGTTTTGGTCTGTTTAAAGCATTAAAAACCTACATATAGTGAAGTTACCCGTCTGAAAATCAAGTTTAAACCATGTCGAAGTTAGCTAACCCGAGTCGTTTTAGCTAGGTTAACGGTTAACGTTAGTTTTCAGGTCAGCGGTTAACGCTTTAACTTACAGCGACAAGACTATCGACGAGCTTCTTCATATAATAAAACACATCTTATCCATAGGTGAAGTCTTCGGCTGGTGGCCA
Source organism: Seriola aureovittata (assembly GCF_021018895.1). Lineage (NCBI taxonomy): Eukaryota > Metazoa > Chordata > Actinopteri > Carangiformes > Carangidae > Seriola > Seriola aureovittata. The sequence goes on along the minus strand of NC_079382.1, from coordinate 21,815,301 downwards.
GACCAGTCCTTAATTCAAGTTACTTTCTTCAATTGCGAAAGTTTTTACTTCATGTTTTCCATTTTTTGAAAGTCCCGACCGACTTCCTTGACAGATGGAATGTTTTCTAATCCACCCGGGTTGCCAGATCTGTCGACGGAAACAAGTAATAGCGACTTGTTAACGGCCTTAAAAATAAAAGGTTTGTTTGTAAAGACGAAAACCTTCTTCTACTCTTGAAACCAAATTTAATGGGATTACATGGCAAACAATAGTAGGTTAATCAGATTGAGTTTGCAAGCGCACAATGTAATCACCCATTATTTTGAAATAGATAAAACGAATAGGTTCTTTTTCATGAAGAACTGTCTTATTTAACTCTACAAAACAGGGTTAATATCAGAAAAAAATATTTTAGAAAAATAGCAGCACAATTTCCCAGAGCCCAGAGTAACATCTTCAGACATTGGTTTTATTTCGATAAACACATAGTTCGAAAAATATTCAAGGTTTGGTACAAAAAATAAAGAATAACACAAAACATATTACTACTGGAAAAGCTGCACCTAGAAAAAATTATTTTTATGACATTTTAGCTTGAAATTTGACTTGATCTATTACCAAAACAGTTGGTAGTTTATATTCTATCAGTCAGCTAATGACTTCACCTCTATTTTAGTGTAATCTCAAATTGTTTTTAAATTTTTTTTTTGAATATTTTAATATATTGATTTAAGATTTATTTATATTAATCAAAACAATTTAAAGTATTTGAAAGTTAACTTTTCCTCTCTTTCTCTGTATTATTATGCTTGTTTATATTTTATGTTTGTCGTTACTTTATGCACACCAAATATGTCAGTTATGCTGGATGTTGTGTCTGTAATTAATTTGATACTTTTATTAATTCAAAAGTCGTTACTTGTTGTTATTCACAAATTATTTGCTGAGTAAAATTGCCACACAGCTACTCTCTGAACACAAACAACGCACCAAAAGCGTCGTTTTGCTATGCGGACATGGCAACCCTAAATCCAGTCAACGCCATTTCCGTTTCGGGGCGATCCCAGGTTTTGGTAAATTTAAAGCGCGTCAGTAGTGACTTAAATTATTATCAAATGTTCATTCAACGACCTGTTGACATTTAAAAATATATTTAAGTTTAATTTATTATTTTTATTACAGTTATGTTTTGTAGATGTGTGGGTAAAAATGTGGATGAGTTCTATTTAATTTAAAGGACTAGATGCCAGACCCATACATTTAAAGGGGCTTCCACCACTATTGACCTTTATTGTTGCATGTTTTTTGTTTGTTTGTTTTATTTTATTTTTGACAATGACCCTGTGAAGGTTTAACTACATAAAATGTATTCATTTAAACTAAATAGATAGTTTAAAAATGAAACTAAAGTCAAGCTGAATGGCAAATAGGTTACAAACAAGGTTTCTGCATTGTTCACCAAATTAAATTCAAGATTTTAAAATTTAAAATATATCTTAAAATGAACTACAGGAGGTCCCTATAATTAACTAAATTAATTTAATGACATTTATATACAATTTTTGTCAGTACTTCACCGACTTTACTAACAATGAGTAATGTAATTAATCAATTAATGTGACCTTGGACCAGATGGGGGGCAGAAAATTTACTTTTTAAGACTTTAAGATTTACAGATATCCTAAAAACAGCATTAATAAGCATTTCCATGATCTGTAAAATGTAGCCGTACTGTACTATGTTAATGAGCTTCACAGGTCGAGTCCACGATGTAAAGAATATCTATATACAAGAATTAACACTGGCGTTACAACAAAAAAAAAAAACAACCAAGGTTAAAGTCAATAACTTTATTAGAAAAATAGGTTTAACTCACCTCACTGTACAGTATAAAACAATTCATTTGCAAAAATGCAAACACACTTGTTAGCAAAAAAAGAAAAAAGAAAAAAAACAAAACATTCTTGACCCTTAAAATTGGTGATCCAACAGAGTCAATACTAGTGTGAAAAAAACTCATAATCTGGCTGTTTTTCATGAACTGGGTAAGAAGAGAAAAATAAAACAAGCTGCACAATCTTTCCTGAACTGGAAGATGCTAAACATGAGTCAGATTCAAGACACTGGTTCATGGCAAACGTCACAAAATAAAATAAAATAAAATAAAATGAAATGAAAAACCAAAACAACTGCTAACTGCTACTAATGATGTTTAAAAAGAGCTTAAAGGAGAAATCCAACCTCAGATACTGTTTCACCATTAAAAACCACACAAGTCTGTGATGTACAATTCATTTCAAGAGTCACTTTGTGATGAAGTAAACTCCAACTGCTTCATTCTGTGATTTCCTACAATTCCCAGAATACCTCCTGCCATCTCACGGATTCATTACATTATGTGGGTGCAGAAACGGATCTCTGTACAATTGAATTCTTCTCTTGTGTGATTACTGATCATTGGTGCAAATGAATAAATATTTTACATCATTTAAAAAGGACCAGTCTGGTGATATTCTGTATTTTACAATAGAGCTCCATTGTTTCCTGAAACTATTAAAAACACATCAGTGAGCCACACTGCTGCACTGGGTGACATGTTCCTTCATTAACATGAACACACAAGTTTATTTTTCCTGCTGCCCCAAATATTCCCTATGGGAAAACTACAGTGAGCAGCTGTTTTAGGAAATTAGAGCCTTTTTAGAAAATGAAATTAAGTTTTTGTGAGCCGTTTTCCAGTGGGTTTGATTTGAGTGTCACAGACATTGTTTTTGATATTGATTTTTTTTGACAATAACCAAATTAGAAACCATTTTGTGATTGGCTCACACCAGGCTCTACATGATGTTTTGACCAACGAGTACCCAGAAGCCATTACTACATTATTACATCAGTACTCGTGTGGCGGGCCGCGCCCATCTTTGATCTTAACACACAACTGTACAGTTTCATGACTGTATCTCGCAGGTTGTGACACTATTGCAGTGACAAAATCTGTCCACAGACAGATTAGATCAAAACCACCTCTCTGGTAGTTCCTGCTACAGTAGGTGTCTCCATGACGACACACACAGACTCACAACATGAAAAATAAAACAATACCGGCCACGCTGTCGCAGCTGGTAAATACAGAATAACACCAGATTGATCCTTTACATTTTATACTGACTGTTTCAAATACAAGGTGATTTTTTTTTTTTTTAATATTAATTATTAACTAAAATGCACAACAGAAAACCCTCACTGAAAAACTGACAAGCTGGCTGTATCTTACAGGCTGTAGAACACTTCAGACTCCCAAAAAAACAAATTCAAGGTGCATCCTTAAAGTCTTATTTTACCCCCCCCAAGTGTCAATGTTGCAGGATGGATCTGCTCCTTTAAATTCTTAACAACTTGACCTCCAGTATAATGAGTACACTGAAAAGACGTGACTTGACATCAATTTACAGGAAAATTAGTCACGACCACATATACAGCATGATAATCAGTCTACAGTGACGTACAATGTGAAATGGATAATCATGCTTTTGCGATGAAAACTTGCGTTTAATCCGATTCGTAAAACTTTCACGACATGGAAATGAATTCACTTCCTTCCAGACTTGCTCAGAGACTCTGAATAAAAAGCAGCTTCACTGGATGTCAGTGGTCATTCATGTTGTGCACAAACACAAGATGTTAGCGCAGAGCAGACAAGCCTGAGACATCACTTTGCAAAACAAGAAATTAAAGTAATTTTCCAATTGTGGAAGACAAAGGATGACTGTGGTTTCCAGGTATTGAAGATTTTACAAAAAAAAAAGAAAAAGAAAAGCTATAAAAACAATTATCTGTCCGTCAACTACATCATCACTCAGTTCATTGATAAAGACAGCAAGGCTTGTTCAGGCTCATTTCAGGAGGACCGGCTACACGTCCACAGTAGCAGCCTACGTCAAGTCTCAGCTGAGAACCACAATTCATTAAGTGCTCTGTCGTTGTTGCCTGTGCATATCGCTGAGGTGGAGGGGTGGGGGTGGGGGAGGGGCTGGGAGGAGTTGGGGGTTGGGTGGGTGGGTGTGACCCTGCCTCAGTTTCCTCAAGTACAAAATGACACGGAGCAGGTGAGTCCTCGAAACTGAGGTAGTTAACAAACCCTTGGTGGCTTTAGTTCTCAAAGAACCATTTTCCTGGAATGCCCGACCTTCAACGCCGGGTGATCACACCTCAACTCTACCTGATAATCATAGATTATCATGTCTAGTCCATCGTAAAGATGTAGTCTAAGAACTCAAAGAAACAAATAAAAACAAAAAACAAAATATGTAGCATCAAGTTCCACTAAACCACTCCAAACTGAAACAGAAAAAAAAAAAAAAAGTGCAAAGACTTTTCCAGAAGGATGTCCATCATGAACTCAAACTCAGTAGGTCTCAAATGGCATATTTGGGGCTGGGACTTATTAACTTAAGAGTCAATGCTTTAAAAAAAAAAAAAGAAAAAGAAAAGAAAAGCTCAAGTTTTGCTCTTCTGATTATCTTCAAACGTGGCAGTTTCAGGAGATCTGCTCCTTAAAAGAAGGGCTGGAATACCACTGGACCACTGAGTCAGGTGACCTTACCATTCCATCCACTGGCAGCCTGCAGTGTGCAACGCCATACACGGGTCAGTCTTCATAGCGACACATCAGGACCGGCCTCGACCCCTTTTTCCTGCTAGTCAGGTAACAAAAGGAAGCAATTAGAGAATGGAAAACAGGATCGTGTTACATCTACACACACATCTACTGTTCTGTGTCCCTCACTCTCACACACTCGCACTCAGCATTAACTGCAGAGGGAGAATTTGCGTAAACACGTAAAAACATGAATTTACATACATTAGAAGACAAAGCATTCTGACAGACTTGCACGCCCTCTGACGTAACATGCACATGTCAATGCCTTAAAGAGGACGACAAGCAGAGAATCGGCCTGGTTTGGATAATTTAAAAACAAAGAAAAACAAAACTTAAAATCGTCTGAGGTGCAGCAGGTGAAACGTGGACACGCTTAACGACGGGCAGAGAAGAAGGGAAGGGGAGTGGGGGGGGTTAAAAGCAGCCATTATTATCTAGAAAAGCAAAAACGGAACAAAAACACTACAAGCAAGTCATGCAGGGCAGTTCTCTATCACAGTAGCACAATATCAAACCTCCAGATAAACATGCAAGATTAGTATCCAGGCCTTCAACAGCTAGGTAGATCCTTCTGGGACAAGGAAAAGCTTCACTTTGAAATTAATAAATCAAATTGTGCTTTTACCCACCCCCCCCACCAGTAACAAAAGGGACTTGTATGACCGACTTGTAGGGGGGGGTGGGGGTGGGGCTTACTCTTAATGCTGCATTGACAGTGAATTTAGGACACCAATTTGTGAGACATGTTTTTGGACATGAGAGGAACTCATAAGGATGAAGTATGTCACTACACATACAGAGCACTTGAGAGATGCCGACTATAGAAGTAGGTGATTTGGAATTTGATGGCATGCAAGGTGACACTGTAGCATGTGGCCAACATTGGCAAACCTTTAGTCCATTTTCTTCCACAAGGAGCCTTAAAATTTGAAGGCAATTTGAAGAGAGAATTTGCCGAAACATGAATTTGCAACACAATTTGAAGTTTTGTACACGTGTGCGTGTATGTTTATTAAAGCAGACAAACAGCAAAGAATACAAGCCAAAATGTAAAGCCAAAAAATAGGACTACGATGGTCCTTTTTTTTCTTTTCAATAACAAGACACGCATTACTTTGTGACAATACAAATTGTATTTTCATTTGTTTTAAATACATGTTTAGGAGACATATGCTTTGTTGCTGTTAGCTACTTAAAACATGGAAACCAGAATCTCTAAAAACATACATAAAGCTATAGCCAAATAGACAGCTCGAGCACATATTTGCATCTAAAAATTTTTTTCAAACTTTGTTATGGAAAATCTTTTAAACGACCATCTTAAAAATAAAAATAATAATAATAATAATAATAATAAAAAAAGAAAAAGGAAAAAAGAAAAAAAAAAGAAAACCAGTTCGCCAGAAACAGGTGGGAGTGTGACTATTGTTTGAGTCCAAGCGGATTATTAAAATATGTACAAAAAGATATCTTGCCAGATGTCACCAATTTTGAGGAAAAAATGCAGGCAACCGTATGGGATTGAGGGCCAATCAGATCAAGTCTCTAAATAAAAAGACAAAAACAAAAACAATAAACACGTATTTTGTTATCAAAGCCCTACTGGTTTACTTCCACTGTTGCCCAAAAGAATCCTGATAAAATTCCTGGTTGTCAGATTTGTAACCAGAATAGTTACCAGAATGATCACCACCTTGGAGCGGTTGCTGAGCAATGGGTTGAGAGCCCCAGTTCTGATTATTGGTCTGGCGACGCTTGGAATCTGGCTGGTTGTACCCATCAGCTTTGCGCTTTCCTCCTACATTTCCACCGCGGCCACCCCGCGCACCACGTACCCCTCCTCGCCCTCTCGGCTGCACGCCTCCTCTTGCGCCCCGCCCGCCGCGGCCTGGTCCCGGCCCGCCACGCTGGGAGAAGCTGGACCTGCCCCTGGGTGCACCGGCGCCGCCGCGTCCCCTGGCTGGAGAGGATCCTCCCCGGGAGCCCCTGTTGCCACCGCGCCCTCGGCTCGGGGCCTGGAAGTCGTCATAACCGTAGTACGGGTCGTCGTAGCCGCCGCGGTAGTTGTGATAGTCATAGCCATAATAGTCATAGTAGTCCTCATAACCATAGTAGTCGGGGGGATACGCGTAGCCGCCCCGGTTGCCGCCTCTGCCCCGGCCTCTGACAGGTGGAGGCATGTGGGGAGGGGGAGGGTAGTAGTAATAGTCATCATACCTGATGAGATAAAGAAGGCAAGAAGTAAGAATGAACAAAGCTATGAGCAAGGACAGACAGCGGCGTCCTGATCCGCCCGTCATTAGAAAATGAGACAAAACGTTTCTTACATTTGTGTTTTGGCTGCTTGTCTCTGGGCTTTGCGTTCCTTCCTCTTCTGATCTGGTGGTTTGGCAAAAACAATCTCAATCGGCTCTCCCTCCAGCTCCTTCCCGTTCATTTCTTCTAATGCCTGAGCAAAGGAAGCGACAACATTTGTGCACGTGACTTTTGGTTCAACAAACTTATTTAGATTGAGGCTGAGGAGCTGAAATATGACACAAACAGCAGAAGTACAGAAAGTGGGTACCTTCACTGCACCATCCCTCTCTTCAAAGTGAATGAAAGCATAGTCTTTGAGTTTCTTAACTCGCTCCAGGTTTCCAAACTCACTGAAGGACTTCTCCAGGATCTCCTCTGTGACACCGTTGGCGAGGTTTCTCACAAATAAAACCTTCACCTGTGAAATGGACGGAGAGAAGGTCACACCTCATCTCTCTCTCCTCCTTTAAGTTTATCATCGTGAGATGCAAAACATCTTCCAGCCCTTTATCTCCTTAACGGTGCCATCTTCACTGTTTGCCCAGTCGTTCCAAGCGACATTTCAGGACTATTTTTCTGAAGCTCACCTTGGCCATGACCTCTGGGTCGGGGTCTTCAATGGGATCGGCCCACTCCACTGTCACCACGTTGCCCCAAACCTTCACCTTCCCGCTCATTAGCCGGCGACGGGCCTGAGCAGCTGTTTTGTGATCTTCATACTCCAGGAAGCAGAAACCCCGGTTCTTCTTTTTGTCATCGGGTTGATGGTACAGTATGACATCACTGAGGCCCTCTTTACAGACAGAAGAAAAAGATTGTGCGATTAAGTTTAAGTGGTTTGGATTAGAGTTTGGAAAAACAGCCGAGATCTATAAAAATAACAGATCAGGATTTTTTTCTTTTACCTGTGACTTTAGCAAACTCTTCTACTATCTGCTCCTTTGTTTTACTCTTGGGAATAGAGCCAACAAATAGCCTGTTGTTGGCGACAGATATACACACCCCGATGTGCTTGCCGGGGCGAATCTCATGATTATTGCACTGTAAAAAAAACATACATCACGTCACGCACACAGACAATGACGACAGCTGACAATCAGTTCGACTGCCTCTCACTTTGAGACTCTTTCTGCCCCCTATTCCTAATATCCAGCACACGGAAATGTTTTGTGCAGACAAGTTACTTGGCCGCTGAACAAAAACTACTGTCCCGACTCAATTTCAGTTTCCTGGTTTCTGCTGAGCTGTGAATTCCTGACAGACTCACCAGCTTCACCGCCTCCTGGGCCGCTTCTTTAGTGCAGAACGTGACGAAGGCGTAGCCCCTGTTCAGGCCGCTCAGGGGGTCCATCATTAGCCGGAGGTCCCAGATAGGTCCGGCCTTCTCAAAGAGAGGAACCAGCTCGTCTTCGAACAAGTCGCGGGGAATCTTCCCAACAAATATCTAGGAGAAGAAAGAAAGAATATATATTTTTATTTTCTATAAAACAACACGGGGGGAAACTGACAAAAAACATTTAACTCAATCAGTATTTCTTGACCAATGTGAAATCTTCAAATAGATTTCAGCCATTAAACAGCTTCAAATGAAAAAGTAGGCATCACTAGCAGCTGTTAATTTGTGAACAGGTTCAGATGATTAATGACATTTGTCCTTCCGTGTTAGGAAAACGTTTTTAAAAGACTTGTACTGATCAGGGTGAAGTGAAATAGTTCAAAGGGATCATGTCAAAGTCAGGACGCACTACGTTCACTTCAACATCCATCGTCACAATGAAAATATCTCACATTTGAAGATACAACATGTAAAATATTTGTCCATTACATCCCAGTAGCCACTGTCTTTTCCCGGTGTGACATAACAGCAAACAGAACACTTCATATTTGCATTTACTCTGAACACATCATGATAAAGCCTACCTCTGTTCCAACCGTGGGCTGGGCACCTGAGTACACGTCCTCGGGCGGGGGGCCGCCATACTTTCGCTGTCCTGTTGTTACGTCAAGTGTGTAGTTGGTTCTGTCCAGGAGTTCTTTGATTTTAGCCTCATCGGGTCCTTTAGTAGAATCTGAAACTTTAGTCCCTTGTTTCTCCCTCTGCCTGTAAGTCTTCATTACCCCACAGAGAAAGGCACTTTTGTTCTGGAAGAGAGAACAAACTGTTACAAACGTACACGAGATTTACCTTCTACTACTGAGGGGAGAGCGGGAGAAAAGAGCGGTAACACAAGGACACATACATTATACAACAAAACTGAGTACACTCCTGGTCCATATAAGTAAAATATGAAGTGTCTGCTTTTGTTTTAATGACAGATGTGTAACGACAGCAGTTTGACACAAATCTGTGCAGAGATGTTCTGCCATTGTTCAGCTGTTCTTTGCTGGAGGGGTTTTTTTTTGCTATATGTCCCACTTTAAAATACTCCACATGTTTTTCTATTGGATTCAGGTCAGGGGACAAATTTCTCCAGGTTTGTCGTTTCCACATTTTTCTTCTTTACAAACTCTTTTGTGCTTGGGATCATTGTCGTGTTGGAAAACTCCTCTCCTGCCAAGCTTCTTAAGGCTGGGACACGTCTTTTCAAGCAGTATTTGAGTAAACAAACCTGCATTTGTGGCACCATCTATAAATGTCATCTCCCCTGCACCCTTTCCTCTCATGCAGCCCCATGTCAGCTCACCCCCACCTCCCTGCTTCATGGTCGGCACTGTGCAGTCACTGTGGTGGTCTGGGCCAGGTTCACCAAGCAGGCTGGAGCCAAACTAATTAATTTTGGTTTCATGTGACCAAACAACATTCTGCCAACATTCATACTGAATTCATTCTTACTTACTTTCTTACTCTTACATGTTGCATTAGACACACTGAGAAAGCTGCGGTGTGCACTGGTTATTTTTAGAAATTTGTTCATGTAATTATCCTTGACTGGAAATAGCGAGTGTACTCAGTTTTGATGCAGCGATCACAGGTAACCTGACTTCTGTTGCCGTGGTCACAGGTGTACGGATTTGTTGCATTGAGGTTGTACTTTGGGGACCGCAGTTTCAATGCAGTCCATATACATGAGATCAAACACACTTCAACTTAGACATAACACAGTTACTGTAAGATGATACAATTTTGTTATATACAATAAGATCTGCACCAGTTTAACAAAGAGCAGCTCTTTGTCTTTCAGAGTGTCACTCCACACCCTGAAGACAGCGCGTTCAGAACTTACTTGCACGTGTGACAGATCACTCTCTTTGAACTGGACCAGCACTTGCAGGGCTCCCTCCTCATTGAATTCTTTCAAAGCTTCAATAGCCCTTTCGTCTAGGTCACTATGTGCTACCAAGCCTGAGAAATACAGCAAAAACAAACTGTAAATATGGTGTTTAAATAAATAAAATTGGCATCATCACCTGAGGATGTTAACACCGAGAAACAGAGTGAGTGTGACACACGCAGCTATGAAGCAGTTGGACAATAGGCTTAGTAATGATTGATCTGTCCTGCAAGGAACAAAAGAAAATGATAGCTGAAGGGACAATGGCCTGATTATGTCCAAGTGTCATTATTATGTGTGTGTTAACCATTTACTGTCACATACAGTGCCAAGTTTCAAAACAGTCTCCTCAAAACATGCAGCAGATAACTGGTACAACTGACACTTTCGAAATGAACAACAAAGGGACAGTGTTACTCAAACATCAAACACGGATGCTGTTAACACCACATTTCAAGATCCCGCAAAACACTTCAAACAAACCCCCTTTTCTATTAACAGTCATTTTAACCACGCTCTTGATGACACCCTTTGCGGCTCCTACAGCGTCCTCTAAAAAGAGCACAATTCACCTACTGCAGCCAGACAGCTGCTTTATTGTTTCTGCACATGTCACAGTACCAGCTGGCTTCAATCTACCTTCCTTAAACCATTTACGGCTACACCCATCCTTTTATCCATTCAATCCAGCCTCAGTACTTAAGAGCATGACAATATACACACACACACACAGAGCCGAAGCAACGTATTGATGTGCAACAACGAAGGTACTTTTAAAGGGTGATGTACAAACATAACAGGAAATGTTTTATTGATCTTGAATAAGAAATGTGCCTCTCATGATTTCATCTAAAAGGTTACAAGCTGGGTAATTCATGGTAGAGTCTGTTGCAGTGTAGAAAGAAGGATGCACACAGGATTTCTTTATCTTGCAATCTACCCGCTCTCTGTCATCTTGGCACTCTAATGGTCAGTAAACAACTTTAAACCGTTACTGATAATACTACAAAGGAACTGATGAGTGACTGTTGTTTCATTGTCCTGGTAACCATTGTTTCAAGCAATCAATATTAGCGGATTAGCCTGGCGATATTCCACATTTACGTGACTTTCAACACATCTCACAAGAAGACTAAAATTAGAAATGTGTTTGTCCGTCTCTCAGTACTTTCTGGCCTCCCTCTGGGTAACCCCAGCCTTACTGGTTTGTACTGGAAACACAAGTCTTTAATAAGGAGGCCACAAACAACTTCAGTTGCAAAACATTTCAGTGTTTTCCTAAACCAACTGGTCGCTGCAGATATATCAAGCTTGAGATACATAGGATCCATCGTTGATTTTAGTCTGTTCATGGAATTTGTTGGCAATAATTTCAGTATAAAATAGCCTCATCCTGCCAGCAAAATGCAAAACTAGACATTCATGGCACTTGCCCTAAAACAAAAATCTCTCTGGCCCAACAATAAAGAAACGTCTCTGGAAAACACATCTCTGACAAGTCCTGTGTTGCAAGACTGTGGTGGCACCTAACGTCTCTCTCTGAGCAGGTAAAAGGCAGGACACAACAGCAGAGCGCAGCGTGAGATGAAATTTCTGCTTACCTGCTACGTAAAGTTCATCTAGCTTCTCAGCAACTTTCTGAGGTAAACCCGCTTCCAGTAAAGCCTGGAAATGTTCTGAGTGGGTCACCGCCACCGTAGTGTCCATCGGTTCCTCCGTACCGTTCCCGTTTACATGATCTGTGGCCATGTCTCCAGACATCTGCGCAGGTGAGAGCAAGAGCAGAGTTACCAACAACATCACTGCAATTCAAAGCTACATCAACAAGCAACGGTTTACATGTGAGTCTATATTATATAGTCAATCACAAACGTGTTATAAATGTGCAACACTGACATAACAACAACTTTGAACAGCCAGTCCTCCCTAACCCTTCTGACCCTGGTCTTGAAGAGGGACCCTGTGGGAAACTGCAATTTCATGACCTTAACTGCCTTCAAGTTGTTGTGTGTGTTAGTCAGTAATTACCATACAGACAACTTAGTATCTATCAATTACAGAAACCCTAGTATGCAGCCAACAACTGTTTTTATTTTCAATCAACATAGCATTTATATTCCTTCAGGATCAATCGATTCTATTCTACTTGCTTATTTTGTCTGATCAGCTGTGTGAAATACAAAGTTTTTCAATTTAGTATCATATGAAAGACAATCAAACAGACAATATTCACACCGGAGAAGCTGCCAGCAGAGGATATTTGGCATTGTTTATTTATTCATTTCAGCTGTAGAGCATTGATCAATCTAATGTAAACCCAGGGTAGGTAGGTGCCCAACAACAAATCTTTGCCCCAGGGCCACATACGAGGTTTATACGGCCATGCTGTAGTTCCGAGAAAAAGTGGAAAAACAACATTACGTGCAGTTTGGCGCCATCGTTCAAGACTGGACACTGCTTACAAACGGTAACGTTATCTGAGTGGCTCCTGTGCTTGCAAGTGCGAAACTGAAACAACATCAGGGTGGTGCGGTTTTGCAATGTTTGAACGTCTAATACTGTGGGGGAAAAAAACTAATGGAGTTCGCGCTTTGCAGTCAGAACTTAAACTAATAAAAAGCGCACATTTCCTGTTATAGCCAGCAGGTTTCCATACATTATCCACCACGCCTCTGTTAGCTAATGTCAGCTAGCGTCCCTGCCTCGGTAAACCACAGGCCCCAGTCTTCTCTACACGCGTGGAGGTGCAAACTGAATGATGCTAACCTTTCCAAAACAAATGCCAGAGCTAAATCCCTTCAAGTGGTTGGTCTTTCCCAAAATGTGGTGCACATTGGCAATCTCCACCACATCTGTTTAACGGGCCGTCAATCAAAGCGGGCCCGTTTTCAAAATGCCGGCTAGCCATGTAAACGAGCTGCTGCTATGTTGCTAACTCTGGCCGGTCGTGCAACGCATCCAACATTACTGTGCACAGATAGCAAGCTCAGTCACAAAACGCACTGTGTTTTCACAACTTAACGGTCACCTCGGTGTGTACATACCATGCGAATCTAAACTCGGGTGCACGATGCTGATCCGCCGTGTTGAAGGTGCTGCTGATAAAGGAAAATATTCACGCCGGTGCTTTTCAGGTTGGTTTCTTTACTCCCGGTGAAACAAAATGGCGACTACGTAACGTCGCGATCTCTGATTCTCGGTTGCATGTAAGGGGTTTCCCAGATTGTTTGTCATGGGCTGCTCAGGTTTCATACATCCGGCCATCAGCGACTCTAAGCAAGTGATTTATGTATTTTATAGCTTTTGACGCTGGTATTGATTAACTTACCCTTTCCCACGATTATAAGAAGCATATATCTCAGACTACCCCTCGCCTAAGCTTTAGCCTAGTGCTCCTGCATCTTGCGAATGTTCCCCATACAGTCTCTGGTCTTCACTGCCAAGAGAAGCGACATCTTACTGAGAAATTCCCATAAATGTATATCACCTGATGCTGCTTTTGTGCTGTATAATCGAGATGTACATTCCATAACACTACTTACTCAGCGATGATTTCATTTTCATTTTCGATACGAGCCGTGTCCTTTATTTTGAAAACTAACCGGAAAAGACGAATAGTGATAGAAACTAAACCGGACTAAACACGACCGAACATGACCTTTCACATCATATTTACATTTTTATTTTTAATAAGTAAATATTTTGATTTCATTGGGTAAATAGTTTATTTAATATTTGCTGCTTTATTGTTATTGAAAATTGCATTTGGCCCAACTTGCAGTTAATTAAAACTTTAAAACATTCACACATACACACGTAACAACAATACATTAATATTCCGAGTTACAAAATACAATATTCAATGCAAAAGAAAAATAAAAGAAGAAAAACAAAAAGATTAAAATTGAGTTTTTGAAAGTGTACTTCTTTTATAACTTTTTTTTTTAATTTACAAAACCTTTTTAAACCTCTCCACAACATGTGGGCCTAGAAACTGTCAAACTCTGTTAGAGCCAAAACGATTAGTCGATTGGTTGAATGCCAGAAAATTAATTAGCAATGACTTTGTCAGTCGATTATTGGTCACTTTTCAATCCAATGCAAAGATCCAAACAATCTCTGCTTCTGAAATGCGGCGATTTTCTGAAGTTGTCAACTTGGAAAGTGAAAATTATAAAGGGCATTTTCAGTATATTGTAACAAACACAACAAATAATTAGTTGATTGAGAAAACAATCATTACATCAATCAATAAAAAAAAAAGAAGTTGCATCACTTTATTAGTTCTTTGTCACTGACCAAAAGTGTAGTGCTTTTCTCTATTTTTTAATTTTTTAATTTATTTTTGTGTATTTTTTTAAATGTATTTTTACCCCGGATGTTTCGTCACATCCTGGGGGCGTGGCTTTTTGATACACTGTGGAACGCTCGCGTTGCTATTGGCTGAGCGCGAAATTTCAAATGTCGTAGGAACAACAGACGCAACTTGGAGTAGACAAACAAACTTAGCGATACAAATTCTCTGCTGAAATGTGTTTGTAAAGTTAATCAACCACCTTGTAAAACACATTGATAGAGTCCGGAGATAACCATTTTTACGTTTGCGATTATAAACGACCTTTTAATCTCAAAGCGAAATGGATATCGCCACGTATTTACAGTAAGTCAGCATTGGACATGATGTACGCGGTGTTAGCTTATTGCTAGTGGTTAACTTCAGCGGTACGAATGTATCGCTCTTTTTTAACTAATTTAAACAAGACAAAACTATCAGATGTGATGCCAATTTCCTTGAATCTATCTATACTTTTACTTCGTAGGTGTTTTGAAACCAGATTTAGCTCATACACAGGAGACGACCCTCTGGATCCATGGGACAAGTGAGTAGCATTCATTTTGACTGTTAGCGTTAGCTAGCTAATGATTTAGATTGACCTGAGAAACGTGAACTTGACGTTTTTTAAGTGAAAGTACTAATACCACAATGTGGAAATACTCCATTACAACACCTGCACTTAAAACCCAACATAAGTAAAACGATGTAAATATAATCATGAAAGTTCCTTTAAACTATCTTAATAAAAACCACTCCTGTCACCCAAAGTGAGGCATTCAAACGGGTTGTTTTGTCAACCAATATTTTTGTAATTGTGATTATTTAAATAATTATCCCGAAAAAAGCAGCAAATCATCACGTTTGATCAGCTGAGTTCACACTTCACTGTATATGTTCTCAGGTTTGTGGAGTACCTGGAGCAGAGATTACCTGCAGACAGTGGCACTGGGATGTCTGTGGTGTTTGACACTCTTGTGCAGACATTTTTGAACGTGGAGCGATACGCAAATGACATCAGATATGTGAACTACTGCATCAAATGTGTAAGTCTGAGTCAACTATTACTCTCAGGCAGGAATCACACAAACCGAGTTCAATTGCTTTTCAGACTGCTGAACCCTCATGATTATTTTTCTTCATTTTAACTACTGTCTTCCAGGCCAGTTATTATTCCGACCCCATAGCTCTGTACAGTCACGTCTTCAGTAAGGGCATCGGCACCAGGACTGCTGCGCTGTACGTGGCCTGGGCACAGCAGTTTGAGCAGAGGGGCCTTAATGAACAGGCCGATGCTGTGTACCAGAAAGCAGTGGAGAACCAAGCCCAGCCAGCTGACACTGTTCTCCACGAATACAGGTAACAACACAGATACTGTGATACAGGGTAGAGCTGCTGCTCATGGAAAATACTCCGGTTTGCCTGTTTTTCATCTGTTTGTATGGTTGTTCTTTAGTCTTCTAGAGTCAATTTAATTGCCCAGGTTTGGTGTTTTGTTTTCAAATCACTCACCAAAAACGCACAGAAATCAGACAGACTGTGTTTCTGCTGATTGTTGTTGCTGACTGGGCCCATAGTTCGTTTGAGTTCTCGATATCTACAAGTACACTTTAGTCTGGACCAAGTTTATTGATCTTGTTGATTTGTTGTTGTTTTTTTTACCAGGACATGAGGAGGTTTGTTTGTTTTTTGGCAAAAATGCTTGTGTCCAAAATCTAAAGGTTTTCACCTATTTTTATCTAACCAATAGTTTTTTTTTTTTAAGTTTTGTGGAGCGAAAACTGAAAAACTAATTTATAATGTATGAATGTCAGACTTTACTGTATGGTCTTACACTTAATCATTACATACGTTACATAGTTGTCTGAGTGTGTACTTAACATTTTAGAATAATACAGTTATTGTTAGAATAATATCTCACCATATCTGCACAACACGAACTTTGATGGGATTGTAAAGCACTTCTGGTCAACTCCTGTTGTTTTAAAATGTTTTATATGAATAAAAGTGACTTGAGTTGCTAAAAAATAGTAAATCTGATCTGCAGGCAGTTTCAAACAAGAACCAGGAACCAGACACCAGGATCAGGTGAGATATATTTACTTGCTTACTTATTTGTTTCTTTAAAATGTCCAATATAACATGTCAGCAACTGTTTGATTTTTATTTATTTGGTTTTTTATATAGCAGGAGGTCGAAATCCTTTACAGAACTCCAATTTAACCAATCAGATGTCATCCTACAGAGAACCAGCCACTCAGAGCAAGGTGTGTGTGAATCTCCACAACAATTGTTTAATGAGTTGTTGTTGTTGTTGTCTTTTCAAACCCACTTACTCTCTGTCCTCTGTTAAAGGCCTCTGTGGACTGTCTGTCCAAACCTGCTGCAGTTAAAACAACCATCATGTAAGTGAAAACCACTGTTTGTTTCCTGTAAGATGAAGTCTCTGGTTCTGTCAGTCGGCCAGCAGGTGGCGACCAAAGACTGAAATGTTTTGAAGGATAAACAAATGATGGCAAGAGGATGTTAAAACAGAGAAACAGAATAAAGACACAATAAAACAAAAGAGGATCTGTCCTTAATAATCACACCAGTGCTGCCCATGAGAAGTTGTCATGTCTGTGACCATGTTGGATTTATATTCAATTATTGATCAACAGAAAATTAATCAGCAGAGAGATTCCAGTTTCTCAAATGTGATTTTCTTTGTTGTCAATGATTTGAACGTGAATTTTTCGATCTGCCCATCGGACCAAACGAGACTTACATACTTACATATTTTATCATGTAGACTTACAGGTATGATTCCTGATTGGTCACCAGCACAGCGTGTGCACTGTGAAAGCAGCAAAGTGCTTTAGAAACATACGTCCACCAAAGCTAGATATGATTATCCTCTGACCTGTGTTCTCCTCTGCAGAGTCTCCCGCTCTGAGACCTCAGGAGCGATTCCCTCCGGTCAAGGCTCCAGCGTTCAGACGGTGGCAGCGTACATGAAGGACGAACTGGTCTGTGAAGGGTCTGAATTTTCCTTCGAGGAGGTCCGAGCTGCCAAATACTTCCGTCAGCTCCAGGAGAGGCAGGAGAAGCAGCACAGAGAAATGAGTGAGTCCAACTGCAGAGGGAAAATAACATGAAGTGCTGTGAGATAATTAAGACGTAAAAATGAATCTCAACTACAGAAAACAATCATGTGTTGTTGTGTATTTAGTGAGTTATTAACTTTGTTGTAACATCTTTTTTCGAAGTGGAGAAGTGTCTGATGGAGCATGAGGAGGGCATCCGCCGCATGGAGTCCATGTTGCAGAGATTAGACCACAGTCTGGAGGCCTGTGGAGGGTTAACCAGCCAGACTTCATCACAGAGGGTGAGACTGCTAGTTCAACTATTTTTTTAATAAACTACACTACATTTAATGCCACGGTGAACCGTCACTGTTCTTGGGTTACAGCCCAAACTCAACCTATATATGGGAGTAAATTGTAATTGCAGTTGTGTACTGTGGATACAGCAGACTGACAGATTATTTTACATGTAAATTAAACAAAAAGGCAGAATGTGTACCTGCTAACAGAACAATATTCAGTCTCCCACTGTTAACGTCCTGGTAACGAACACTAGAAAACATAAAGCTTGGTGAGTGTATTATATTAAAAAAGCAACAGAAATCGTCTTAGTTACGCGACAACAGCAGAAATTGAATGAAACCATGAATGTTACTTTCTGTGTTACAGCTTCCTGTTGTAGAAACGGCCCCCAGTGTGAACCCCGACCCCCCCCAGCTGCCTCTTGCTCGTCCTCGGCCCTCCAACCGTCTGAGCAGCCGGCGCTCTCTCGGCTTGAGATTACACACCGAGCCGACCTTCATCCCAGACGCCGCCGTCCCAGAACCTCCTCTGCAGCAAAACCACATCAGGCCCGTCGACACTTACGCTCTGAGCTCAGAGGTATCCCATCATGCCTCTGTCCTGGCTGACAGGAGTGTTCATTTACCAGCATCAGCAGCGGCTTCAGTGTCCACAGACCAGGCGTCCGTCGTCCAGACCTCGATGGTTGAGCCTCAGTCGGTTCAGCGGCCTGTGAGCTTCCAGCAGATGAACCTGTCCCTGCACAGAGCGGATGGTGTCTGTGCCGTGAACAATGATGTTCTCTGCCAGAACGCTGCAGTTCAGCCCCGCAGCTGGGAGAGCTGTCGACCCGCGGAGCAAAACACCACTCATCAGTGAGTCGCTTCTAAATGTGCTCAAAAGATTTCAGATGTAAAATTACAACATTACAACTTTGTTTCTGTAACGACACTTTGCTGTCACACAAACATTTTATTTACTTTTATTTACTGTTTTATTTTATATATATATATATATATATATATTATATATATATATATATATATAATAAAACAGAAACCATATATATATATATATATTATATATATATATATATATATATATAAAACAGAAACCATATATATATATATATATATATATATATATATATCAGAAACTTAAAGCTCCATATTTTCTTCTTCTCCTGTGTTTTATTTGAAGTGTTGATCCATAAGAAGATATATTTGTGGTTTAAGAACCAAAAACCATCTCAGTGTAGTTTCACATCTCCTCTCTCAGGCTTCTCTCTGCAGCTCTAGTAACAACAGGTCGGTGAGCCAATCAGAAGAGAGGAGGCTCTGAGCCTCTCTTCTGATTGGCTGACTCTTTTCTGAGTGATCCAATAAAAATACAGCAGATTTTAGTAAAAACACCAAATCCTGTAAAGGTTTGGATGGTGGGTGCAGGTGGGCGGGGCTTGGTGACTGCTTTGTTGTGACATCACAAAGTTCCAGAAGTCCTGACGGCTGGTTTTAAGGCTCAGTTTCTGAATACAGGCTGTGTGCATTTCTCTGTGGACTGAGGCTTTGATACTTTCACAGTATTAATATAGAAGCTAGAGCTGATCTATAATCACACTACACATGGACACAGACCTGTAGACTGTGTGGAGCTCTAAAACCCCAAAAAAACTGAAACCATCTGCACGGCTAGATGCCTTCAGCAATAAATGGCAAAACTTTTAAAAGTGGGGCTTCTTTTTCTGTTTTCTCAGGGATGTCAGTCAGCTCCAAGAGCCCGAGGAGAAACTCAATAGTAAGTAAAGCAGCTGTTCACATGTAAGCTCTGTGACTGCAGCTTCTTGTGAATGTTTTCAAACCCTCTCTGTTTTCTCCATCAGTGTCACAGGGGGGCACAGTTAACCTGTCTCACGTCACTCCTAACAATTCACTGGGCTTTGTTCAGGCCACACCGTCAAGGGTGCTGCCGTCACCCACCGTCAACACACGGGAAGCACTGGGTGAGCACCGCGGCCTCGTGCCTTTTGGTGAACGGGGGTTTACAGTTCTTGTATACCTTTTTTTTTTTTGTAGGAGGTAGTTAAAGATATGCACAGATTTTGTTATTGCACTTTTTGCACAATTTTTTCTTCCTGCTCAATGTTAATTTTGTCAACTGTTAGGATTCAAAAACAACAGCCTCTAGTAAGAAGGACAAAACTGTACAAGTATAAATTGATTAATGTAGTAATGATAAATAAATACATTAACTAATGCAAAAATAATGACATCATTAATTTTGTCGTTCATACTCTGGCTCTGTCTGTTTAAATTGCATGTGAATAACATTTGATGTGGTTTTGTATCACCCAGACGTCATCATGGACATGTTCCAGGCTCCGACTCTGTTAGAGGATCCGTTCACCAACACATCAGCGCTCCACACGGCTGAGAAGGAGTTTGACGCCAGATACCAAAGATTTGGTAAATATACTGTAAACAGGAACACGTCAATGATGATGATAATCTTTATTAAATCTAACTGGAATGTGGTGACTTTCCAGCGTTCCTGCATCAGTCACCAGTGCCTAAAATAAACTTTGTGACTCACTGATTGACTATTTGAATTAAGTTCTAAGAATATTCCACTTTCCAAAAAGTTGAATGTAGATATAAAAACCCTTTTGAGGCAAAATACAACAAAGTGCACATGAAAACAAAGCCTGAGTTTTTCTGTACACGAGTCTGCAGTTGTTGGTGGAGCAGTTTTGCTGCTATTTTCTGCCGAGTATCATAATGTTTCTGTCTTTCAATGATTTGAAGGAAGCACCTCCACGCTCACAAATCCTCCGGCAGCGACCCCGTTCCCCATCTTCCAGGACGACAACGACAAAGAAAACGGAAGGTAAATATGTATTTCAGGACACAGAACTGAAGATTTTCTAATTCTGTCAGGTTTAATGAGCATCCACTAAATGGCCTAAGTGTGTGACTTCTTGTATTCTTTTCAGTGATTGTGTGATGAATTAAATAAATATTTGGAATGAAAATTTAAATGAATAATATTCCTGTGTCTTTGTGCTCAGTGCTGCTGCTGCCTCTGCAGGGGAGAAGCCTAAACCAATCAGAGCTCTGGCTGAAATCCCTAAGACGGACAAACCCAACGTGAGTACTGACACAACTGATGCGTCAAGTTTGTGTGACATAGACGTGGATATCTCGGACATCAACTGTCCAACCAAGAAAATACAGTAATAGTTCACAGACAAAAGAGATTTACAGAGATTTTCATTTTAATAAATTTGCAAAAAATATTCAAAAATTCTGTTTTGTCTTCGTCATCCTGGGATATTGAGTGTAGCTTGATGAGGGATAAATTAATTTAAATGCAACATGACAAAATGTGAAAAAAGTAAAAAAGGGGTCTGAATACTTTCTGAATGTACTACTGTAAGAAATTATTCAAAACGTGTTTTTTACCTTCATGTCAACACCTTGTTTTTTATCGGTAACAGCAGGGGTCAGTGTTTGGTTGGCGTGTAAAGAGAGAGTTATTTCCTATGTCGGCTGTTGATGATGCTTCTCTGTGTTCACCGATCAGGACACCCCTCCGGACCTGATCCCAGATGAGAGCACCATGTGGGGAGCGGGCTACAACTCCCTCCACTCTCTTGCTGCTTGTCCCAACAGCACCACGGACTTCGCCATGCTGGCCCAGTTTGTCTCCACGCCGTTCACACACAAAACTCCGTTCAACGGCAACTTTTTCCAGGACCAAGGTACCTGCAGTTTCTAACGACAGATAATCCAGTACCCAACTTGGATATGCTCACGGCGCTGTGGCTCTTATCACGTATGAAGAAAATGATTTATTCTAAAATGATTTTTCCACCTTCCAGAGAACAACTGTGACGGCGGCGATGCTGATGACGATGCTTTTATCAGGCGTCAGACCAAAAAACTCAGGTATTCAAGATATCTGCTTTCCTTTAAGAAGTTTTAACAATCATATTTATTCATATTATTTATTTTAATTGTTCGCATGCAGAGCTAAACAAAAAAACAACGCACATCCTACGACACTAGTTCAGAAAAGACTCCACCATTAATGACATCCTGATGTTAAATATTTAAAACCATTAACTGATAAAACGGTTTTAAATGTGATTGTGCTGTTTGTTACAGAGAGATGCATCAATATTAGAAAAAGGACTAATATTGTGATTGTCGCCCAGCTTCACAAACATTTATTCCGCTGTGGAAAAGATATTAAATCTTCTTTGTTTTCTAGCAAAAACAATTAAGTGATAAAATAACACAATCTAAAGGCCATTCAAAGTGTAAGTGTTGATATAATCTCATAAAAGCCTCCCTGAGTCTTTGTGTTCTCTCTTCCCGCCCTCAGTCCCATCATTGAGCAGAGTCCGTGTGAGGAGAAACTCTCTGAAACAGCCGTCAGTCAGCTTCTTCCTTCCTCAGCGAGACACGGCACCATCGTCGGCGAAGGGCTCGCCGCCGCCCCACACTGCCTCACCACCTCCTCCATCACCATGGTGCAGCCCCCTCCTCCCGCCGTGCTCTCCTTCAGAGACCAGACACTCTGTGCGGCCGACGCCTCCATCCCCAGGACCACGGGACCTGTCTGGGAGGTGTACAAGAGTCCAGAGCAGCCCCCCAGACGAGCCTCTCTGGTCTCACAGAAACTGGAGAGTTCAGTCGGACCCAGAAGCGAAACTTTTAAAATCCTGGAAGACGTAGACAAACCCGCCAGTCCAGAGCCAGCCCAGAAACCAGACTACGATGTTCCAGTGAGTCCGGAGGGCGCTCTGAAACTGGACTGGCTGGCCATCAGAAGTCCTGAGCTCACAGTCCAGCCGGATCTGGACGCCTTCCTAAGTCCTTGTCGACACAAGACTGTTCCCAACAAGATACTGGACGTTCCCATGAGTCCAGAGCAGCCTCAGCTCTGTGCCGACGTGCCCATGAGCCCAATGCAGCCGCCACCTTTCAGCAACGTGGATGAGCCCATGATGAGTCCAGACAGAGGGCTGACACCCTGCGCTGACGTGTCCATGAACGCCACAGCACCGAGGGCAGCCAGGAGCAGAGCGGTCCAGCTGGTGTCAGACCCCTGGGATAACGAACTGATCTCTGATCTGCTGTCGACTCTCACCCCGCCCCTCACCTCTCACCCCCGCTGCATCACCTGGCAGTGCAACATGCCCAACATCACCCCAAAGATGACCCTCAGCATGGGTGAGGAAGAGGGCTGCGGTTATCATTTTTATTTGACCAATTGATTGAGTAACATAATAATTATTAGTTAGGGTTAGATGAGAAGATGGATGCCAGTCTTTGTCTGTTCAGTTCTCGTTTATAAGCATAAAGACTGGAAATAGAGGGGAACAGTTTGCTTAAAAAATGGAAGTTGTGACAAGCCACATAAAACGACAACTACAAGTTGCTGGTTGCCTGGTAACATCGTCATGGTGACAAGATGAAAAAGTTGAACTGTTCCTTCAATGTCTAGAAAGAAATGAAGAACAACCACAACCCGAAATCATATAAAACACCAGAAAGACGGCGCTAATGTGAAGCTTAGAAATAATTCCAAAAATTATTCATTATTTATTAATTTGGTAAAAGAATCTTCTTCTTCTTTTTTTTAAAAATCAAATTCAAGAAAAATTCAGGTTCCAGACAAGACGGTGGTTAATACTGTTATGAAGTTATATTTGTTTTAAGCTGAAGTGAATAAAAGTTTCCACCTCAGTGTTAAACTGATGATGTTTGTCCTCCAACAGGAAAGGCTTCCCTGCAGGTCGACTGCATCCTCGGCCAAGGTGCTTTTGCAACAGTCTACCAGGCGACTGACCCCATGACCTCAGAGAGGATGGTTTTAAAGGTAAGAAGGTGGAGATTGGAGATAAAGACAGAGCACCATCTAAATATTTTAATAATATAAAATATATAAAGTCTTCTCTGGCGCTAAAAGAGTAAAACGTTTAATAGAGACATGAAGTGTCTGGTTCGGCCATGTTTTACTGAACATCTTCCTGTTTCCTCCTCGTGATTGACATTAACGCAGGTTCAGAAACCAGCCAATCCCTGGGAGTTTTACATCAACACACAGCTGGACGCTCGGCTGCAGCCCGACATCCGTCACCTGTACAGCAGCATCCGCTCAGCTCACCTCTTCCACAACGGAAGTGTGCTGCTCGGGGAGCTGCACAACCACGGGACTCTGCTGGTGCGTTCACGGCTTTTATCTCTTCATAGATCCCTGCATGTGACACAATAATATGAAGTTAATATGAACGCTATCTTCTCCTGACTCTGTGGCTCTGCTCTCAGAACGCAGTGAACATGTATAAAACCCTGAGCGACAAGGTGATGCCTCAGCCTCTGGTCATGTACTTCACCATCTGTATTCTGCACATGGTGGAGCAGCTGCACGGCGTCCGCATCATCCACGCCGACATCAAACCGGACAACTTCCTGCTGGGAGAGAGGTAACGTTCGACGATGATATTCACTGTGAAATGATCACGTCAGTTGCCGTGTGTCTGACTCTTCTAAGGAAAGTCGCCATGGTTTGTACAAAAAGTCGCTAGATTTGTCACAAGGGGCTTTTTGGGAAAAAAATTAAGTATGTAAAGGGGTAACACCACTTCACGCTAAATAATTTTGAAAGAGCAATAATGAAAAATAAAATAATGAACGTTATGTTTTCTCTACAGCAGTCTGCAGGAACACCTCATGATCAGTGCTGTCGTCATGTTTCAGGTTCTTGGACAACAAGTGTTTTGATGCGGAGAACATGGACCACGGCCTCGTCCTCATCGACCTGGGGCAGAGCATTGACATGGAGCTTTTCCCACAAGGCACTGCTTTCACTTCCAAGTGCTTGACGTCAGGCTTCCAGTGCACGGAGATGCTCAGCGGGAAACCCTGGAACTATCAGGTGAAGATGCACAGGAGTGTGTTGTATGATTGATGTATGATTATAGAAACGTGTAAACTGATGATGTATTCAACAAATTCAGACGTTGGTTAAAAAAACGGACTAATGTAGACAGAAAATATGTTAATGCACTTTGAGGAAATGTTATTTAGGAGGTCTTACTGTGTCTTGTGTGTTCTCAGACCGACTACTTTGGAATAGCAGGGACTGTGCACTGTTTGCTGTTTGGGACATACATGCAAGTCACAAATGAAGACGGCGTCTGGAAGTCAAATGCAGTGTTTAGAAGGTAACACACACACACACACACACACACCCTCCTTCCAAGATAAACTAATCAATCATTGGTCAATATGTAAACCAGTATTAGCTCACTACAGATGTGTGTGTGTGTTGCTGTATAAATCCAAGCAGCAACTTCAGAGGCTGAAAAATGAAAAGCCAAAAACTGCAGTTCCTCGAATGACCACTAGAGTCTGACTCCAACAGTAAGTCAATCCCCATAGACTCCCATGTTAAAATGCACTGACGTCTCAGCCCCACACACGCCCCTCCTCTTTGCCAATTTTTGGATTAGCTGGGAGTTAGGGGCGGAGTCAGACTCTGCCAAGATGGCAATGGTGAAGCAGCTCACTCTGAGCTTCAAAACTGCTCTTCAGAAACCTGTGGGTGATGTCATGATGTCCATGTATAAATCGCAGCCCATGAACACAGACACTGTAGTTTATTTAGACTCAGTCCCGCACACCGTCCTGCTGTAAATACTCACTAGAGAACCAAATGTGGATTAATCCACAGCTGAAAATAGTCCCAAACAAATGCACTATTTTCTTCTTTCTGTTTGATAAAAACTAGAGTGAGCAGCTGTTTTATGAAATTACTATTTAAAAGCTGCATCTGTAAATCTGTTCCCACTGAAATCATTGATCCTTAAAACGCCTCACAAAGTCTTGTCCCTCTCCGTCCCACAGAAACCCCCACAGCGACCTGTGGATGGAGTTCTTCCACACGCTGCTGAACGTGCCGGACTGCGGCGCCCTGCCGAGCCTGCGGAGCCTCCGCTGCAAACTGACGTCGGTCCTGCAGGAGAACTACGGCAGGAAACTGTCCTCGCTCAAGAGCCGCCTGGTGGTTCTGCTGC
The DNA here is from genome assembly GCF_021018895.1 of Seriola aureovittata. Lineage (NCBI taxonomy): Eukaryota > Metazoa > Chordata > Actinopteri > Carangiformes > Carangidae > Seriola > Seriola aureovittata. The sequence continues at coordinate 21,789,326 of NC_079382.1, read as the reverse complement.
TGGAGAACCGCAAAGCCGCTCGGAGATGAAGACAACGGCTTTAACTTCTTCTTATCCTCCTTTTTTTAAACTGGTTCAAACTGTTTCAGAAAAATCAGTTCAGTTTTAAAAATGTGGTGAAAATGTCACTGGAGGAGGATTTGAGCGACTGACTTAGTTTAAACTGAATTTGTACATATTTTTAAAAATAAATGTAATTATTATTTAGTTGCTTTTTACAATTACATTTTTTCTGCTTTTACCTTGTGAGAATTTTTTTTTTCTTAAAAGAATAAACTTTGTGTTGAAGTGCAGTAGATTATCTTTGTGTTTTGATCTATAGTTGGAGGATTTATTGAAGCTAGTCTGCAGATATGAGTTCATATCTGATTCAACGCTTTTCTTTTGTTTTTTCTTATTTCTACTTTGAGCTACAACTTGTTTTTGTTTTTTGTGCTCTGCTCCTTTTTTTCCTCAGTATTTAATAATTATGTTTTTAAGACAAATTTTTTGCACCTTCTATAAAAAGGAAATTGAACAGATTATTTTGCCATTTTCCTTTTCTCTTTGTCAGTCCTGCCTGCTCATCTCCCCCCTGCAGCGGGGGGGGGGAGGTGTCTGGCCTCCCTTCTAATGAAACCCAGTTAGTGGCTCTCTCTGGGGAGTAGAGGGAAACATTCCTCCGGTGATTATCAGACAGCTCGTGAACTGTAAGTCTGCTTCTGCTGATTGACTTCTAAATTCTGTCATTAGCCAACAACAGAGGAAAGACCTCATCAGAATAACTCAGTGACTTCTCTCCGTGTTTATATTTCTGTCAGGTTAATGAATGTAACATAAGTCAGAAGCCTGTGATCTGTGCATGGATGTTCATCCGTGACCTTTGGAAATAATCTGATGATGATAAACACAAAGGTCCACTTACTAAACTTTCATCACTTATGATGCGGCCAGAAGATCCCACACAGGAAATGCAATGACAGAGCCGGCTGCATTCAGAGAGCGGGATGCGGCTGAAAGCTCTTCAGCAAATCCTTAATACTCCGCTGAAGATCCAAAGGGAAACAAAGCTAAGATGCTTTAATTAGAAAAAGATCTGCACTAATTCACCAGGCTTCTGTTTTTTTTGAGGATTAACAGTGAAGCGAGCGTGAAAGACAAATGTCCCAGGAAAGCTGGAAACATTTGCAAGTAAAGATGTTTTGGAAATTCCCCGGTCAAGTTAAGCCAGATGTGTAGTCGACTGCTGGTCAGTGTCAGCTGTTTCTATCTTAAAGGTCTGGGATATGGAGGACAAGAAGCAGTCACTGTTTCTCACTACATATTAAATCTCCACACATTCTTTTTTTATTTGGAAAAGTCTACATTACAATTTTACTGTAAGGGTGAATCACATCGTGTGCATTTAAAACAGAAAGTTATGCAGTGTGTTTTTGAGAGCCACTTCAGTCTCTTACACTGGTTTCCTTTTATAACAATAAAATTTGAGGGGGGGGAAGAGAGAATAAAGAGGGAGCTGTTTGATGAAATAAAATAATACAGGTCACATTACACCCTGACTCATTCTTACAAGCAAATCAACTAAAACCTGACCTTAAAGGTTTAATGTACTCAGTCCACCTGGTCCTGATCTGGTCAAATTTTTATTTTTCGGACCTTGAAGGAAAACGACAGCCTTTATAGATTTAATTTATTATTCCTTCCCACTCATCAACGGTGCAGCATCACCTGCACAATTTGGCACAAATGTCCAATTTGGACTCAAGGATGAACTGATTAGATTTTGGTGGTTAAAGGTCAAAGGTCAAGGTCAACCACAAGGAGGTGATTCTAGTTTTTATATACAGTATACTATCTATCTGTCTGTCCAATGAGACGTGATCTGTTGTCTCCTTTGAGGGAGTGCTGCGGTTTGTCTCGTGCGCATCTCTAGCGCGAGGAGAAGAACGTACATGGGTCCGTCGATACACGTCACTGACGCACACATGAAGAGGGAGGGGTGATTAGCGTGACGACACGCCAGCAGTTAAACGTCACTATCTCCGCACTCAATTCCTGGCAGCACCGGTGTTTCACAACTCGGCCCCCGAGGAGTCAGACACTACACACTGCAATCTTGGACAAATAAGGTAAACAATGAAATCAAAACTGAACTCATGGACTTTTTTTCCTTTAACTGACTGGAAATCTGAAATCTCTGGCATGAATAAAAGCAGTTTCACACGCTGAATAAAATATTCATATTCAATATTCATTAATTATCAGTTCATTAATTAAGCAATAGCGGTAGAGTGCGACATCACTCCCTCTCGTGTGATATTTCGTTTATACTCCAGTTCTACGAGCGTCACATTAGTTAAATAAGCAACAACAGATAACGATTAGTTTGTTTATTTCATCATTCATGTGTCTACGCCAACACAAATAGTTCCGGAACTGGACTGTTGCTAAGCAAACAAGTAAACGTTACCTCAAGTGTGCGCTGAAGTATCCAGGCCTCTCCCCTTCATCCTCTTCTGGCGACCAGGACTTTATTTAATTCAAATGTCATTTCTGGAAATATTTTCATCTTTGCAAAGTTTGTTACAATCTAAGACAGATAACGACCGTTAATGTGACGCTGATTGACGGTTAAGCGGAGTGATACATGTACCTACAAGTCTGTCAGCGCTCGTGGAAAGTCTCTCCTCCAATCAAATTCATTGGTCGGAACTAACTGTTGTAACAAAATATTACAAATCTATGAGCGAACAAAACATTAAGAAGTGTGTCCTCTTCAGGTTCGCACATGATCAACAACAGGTGTGTGATTTTAATCTCCATATCCGTCCAGTCTTCACCCGTCCATCCCGCGCAGGGGAGGTGATTCTCTGGCCTCCTGGTACAAGGAGGTATCACTCCGTCTTGAACTTCCGGGACGCAAAACAGACTCCTGGTGACTGTCAGAGCGTGAATCACGGACGCAGATAGGACTGACTCAAGGGTCAGCTTGAACTGTGGTGTGCATTCCCCACTGTTTATTCAACTGTTGTGGTTTTGAGACATTTTGTTCTGTATATATCAAGACATTTCACTGCTCTTCAGCAGTACACTGTGGAAATTGGCTCTGAGCTGTTGTGTGCTGAGTTCTGCTTGCCTATTATTTTTTGTGTGTTTGTCTGTGTATACCCTGGCACTGAGAATTGGTATGAGGTATCATAATGACATTGCTGCAATTCAGGAAGGAGATATTGTGACCATATTTCCTGCAACTTGGCTGGTTGGTGGAGGAAACAACTATAAGGTGGTAATTCTTGTTTTTAATCTTTATCTCAAAGCATCTAAGGAGGTTAGAAATCTGTGGCTGTGAACCACTCTCCTGATTTGGGGATTTTCTGTTCATCATAATCACAATGTCTCTCTTGGATAAAATTCATCAACAGATTTATAGGAACTTGCAAGGTGGATGACAGCGTACCCGTGCATGGCTAGAGGAGCTGACAGCTGCACACCTTCTCAGGCATCTGTGTGTATTTCAGGTACATGTTTTGTTATATTCACAACTAGTTTATTTTCATACAGAAACAGAAAAGCTCAAAAATAAACTGGAAATGGAAACAAGTCTCCAAATATGGATACGCTGGCTTTGAGTCCGTAATGAGAAGTTTTGAACACAGACTGGCTGAATACTTGGATTCCTCTCAAACATCAGGCTTTCCAGTGTGAATTCCTCCTTGTTTATTATTCTGCTGGACTTCAGTTTCAGTAAATGTTATCATTATAAAGTGCTATTCTGTGAGCATATTTTAGCAGAGTTTATTTCAGACCGTGGAGCTGCTGACATCCTGATCTGTATAATTCACACTCTGTCAGAATGTATAAACATTGGTCCATTTAAGCATATAATCTGCAGAAACCACAGATAAAGAATATAAAATCTATAAAAAAAATATGCCTGTGAAGCTCCGCTGCTGGACTCCACCAGTCCACGCCTAATACACACTTGTTGAAAACTTAATTAAGTCATTCATCTGTGATGACAGACTGATCTGCAGCTGTGCGGCCAGCCTCCCTGCACGCTGCTGCATAACCTGATTTGGGAAAGGACGGAAGGAAGTGGAGTGAAAAAAGGATTAGACTGAGAGAGGGAGAGGAAACTGAGACAAAGAGAAGACGGGAAATCAGAAGTCAGCTGTGAGTCACTTGGTCGTGTGTGTGGAACATTTCATCCTGTAGTGTAGCATGGATTAATGTGATAAATGAGGGTATGCTGACAAACCAACATCCAACTACAGGAGTAAAGGAAAGAGTTTATGGGTATACGTAGATGAATACTGACAAGAAAGTCCAGTTGGAAAGGCTGAACATATCAAAATAAACTGATGGTACTGATCAGCCCAGACCTTTGGAGGTGGTCCAGGGGAATCCAATCCAGCAATTTGAGATGAATAATGAGAGCCATAGGTTCTACTCATTGAACGAGTGAGCAAAAGAGAGAGAGTGAGATTGATTTGTGTATTTTAGCCCTAAAGTTGTGACGTGACACCACCATAACACTCTGATTATCTTACCGCTTGCATTTCAAAGACCAACAAACAGGCCTGAAAAATAACAACAATAGGCCACAATATACTATTATATACTAAACATGCAGTAAAAGTTGACATGAAGCAACAGATTCCCTCATTTAGCATCATCATCATCATCATCATCATCATCAGAACAGTTGCTTAGCCAACTACTTATAACAATATGCAACAGTAAGATCAAACCAACAACAAAATGAAATAGTATTCCTGCCTGTTTGAAGTTCATTCTGTGTCTGAACGTTACATCAAACTCTTGCAGAACGACCTCTGCATCAATTCCAACATCATGATGGATTTTGATCAGTGTTCGACATCTGCCGTGTCAACGCTGGGCGGCACCTTGACACAGCTGTGAAGTTCGTCATCAAAGCTTTCGCAGACTTTCTTAGAGAGCTGTACAAGTTCACTCTTACCCAAACGCAGAAGTTGATCCCTGATGATTCACTATAGAGAAACACTGAAGCCAGCAGCTACACCACTTATTACTGAGGTCCCATCTCAAGCTTGAGTCACACACAGAAAGTTGTTCAGGCCATTTGATCCAAACACATTTTCAACTGCATCTGTGATTGATTGTGTATTGAAATACTTGACGTTGGCAACGCTCAAAGGAAGCGCTCTTTTACTGTGCAGTCGGCTCTAGGTGCCTGTCCATGTGACCTCTGTTCTCACTTCACCTGTCTGTTGGGACTCCAGTCACCTGTGGCTCTATGCCTGAAGAGGAATCCCCATTCCCCTCTTCACCGCCTGCAGCGAGTCACGGCCCAATCCCTTTCCCCAACAACGGTTCTACCCCTGGACACTTCCCCTTTCCGTCATTCTGCCCTCGGCCCTGAGCCTTTTCTTCCCCCATCAACTTCCCCTTGCTCCATAATTACAATAAAGAACTTATTTCACCTTTTACCTCTGGTTTTTGTGCTTTGCTTCGCGAGTTCAGAATGACTAAAAGCCTTCTGATGCTGTTTTATCGTGGCCATGGAAAGCATCTTATTTAGTTTCTAATTACAGTATAATTTTGTATATTTTAGATCTAACACAGAATTAAACAAGGTTTTTAATCACAGCATGAATTAGGTTTATGGTGTCTAATTAGGGTATGACTGTGTTTGTTTACTGTCTAATACAGAACATATTGTTACTAGTTTTTTAAAAAGGTTGGGTTGTGAAAACTTAATGAGATCAGCTCCAAATGTGCTCTATCCAACTGCTGAGAAGACGGTTCAATTACAAAGCTCTGATTTGTCAACTGTTTCCTCGGCAGCAGGACGTCCGAGTGTGATTCAAAGGCTGTAAGAAAATGAAATAAAAGAATACAAGCAGATAAAAATCATCAGCAATTTTTTTTCTTGCTCATGGACTCCTTGGCAGCTGCTGAGGATTATTTATTATTTACACTCAAAGTTTCCCATCAGTCCAGGAATCTGGACCCCTTTCTGTTTCCTCTCCTGGAGACATTGATCATGAATCACATTGCCTCGCTGTCTTGGGCCATTTGTAGCAGATGCTTTCGATACAGAAGCCAAAAATCCAGATCTGTGTAACTAAACCCCAACACTATTTTTCAGCGGTCACTGAGTCATACCATTTCAGTGAGCCAGAACACAGCGCAGTAGCTGTTGGGTGACGACACACTGATGATCTCTGGGTCTGCACATATAAAAGTGAGCAGCCTCCCAGTGTTCACTTCAGTGCAGGCGAGACCACCGTAACAATTATCTGCAGGGTACAAACATCAGGCAAATCTGGATGGATAAGGCTGAGCCACGGACATAAGGTTAGTAGCAGATAGAAAGGAAGGTGTGTCTGACCTTTCGTTTCTAGACCCGTTTTGTCATTTACAGCTGCTTTGAACAAATTAATTAATAACAGTATATCTGTAATAAATGCAGATATGGTGATGAGGCAATTTCTGCTGTCTAAGCCATGGACAGTCTCAAACAAAAATGTAATAAGTAAAAAACAAAATAGGCAGAATTTCTCACTGTATATCACACAATACGTCAAGAGGGAAAGTAGATCGCTGAGCCGCTCTACGATGGTATCTGTTTCTCGTAGGTGATGAAATGTGTCTCATTTCAGCATGAATTTATAAGGGAGGCAGAGGTATTCATCGAAATATTTAATACTGAGATAACATTTTCAAACAGGAATGCAGGAACTGTGTTCTTCCAAAGTTATGCAGCACAGTTTTTCCATGCTTTTATTACACCATATCTCTACTACTGTAAACACCTTGTTCATCCAACAGACTGTCTCGTTCCTATTGGCTCAAATTAGGGTCAAAGTGATTTCCAGCTGCTAAAGTGATGTTCACAAATAATTCTATAGCTGTAAATCAATGTTTGTAAACCTGTAAAATAAAGCTACAGTGTAGGAAAAAACAGAGAGATGGATACAGAGCAGCAATTAATCAAAGCTGCAATAATGAAAGATTATCTGTACCGGCAGAGTGCAAATTATACTATGACACTAAGGGGAGATCAACTATTTCTCCGGGGTGAAAGGGAACCCACTACAGTCCAGGATTGTGCTTCAATGAACTGAGATCCATATTGATGTCAAAACGTATCTCTATAATAATCCTCCATTGTCCCACTGCACATGACTGCGAACCAGTGTGTGCTAAAATTAAATCAAATATGACATTTTATATTGGTAATGAAATGACAAGTCAACATTGGAAATGAAAGGATGCATTAGCTAACAGTAGTTTGATAAACCGTAACTGTAAATTACTGTAACTGTAAGTGAAGTGTATTTAACAAGCTACATAATGAGCTACTGCTACAACACTTAGCCTATAGTCTTTGTGTGACACATGGCAGCAGAGACTTAAGGACAGAGCCGCGACACTTAGACACGAGACACTTAGAAATGGTACAGTCCAATTTAAGGATGACACAATTATATGAGTCCATGTCCCTCTCTCCCTTTCTTCTTACTGTAATTTCTGTATTATACATGAACCTTGTCTGGTTGCTTATGTTGACCCTGTTTTTTGTCATTCACAGTTTCCAATGGCTGTGAATGCATCAGACTGGTTGGTCCCAACTGTGGGCCCAGAGTTGGACCCCTGCAGTAACTACACTGAAGCTTGGCTGTGGCTGTCCTCCCTGCAGCCGGCCTTCCTGGGTTTGATCAGTGTGATGGGGCTGTTGGGGAACAGCCTGGTTCTCTGTGTGTTCTGCCTGCAGAGGAAACCCTGCACTGTGGCTGATGTCTACCTGGGGAACCTGGCGGCTGCTGACCTCGTCATGATCTCCTGCCTCCCCTTCTGGGCTGTCACCATCGCACAAGGCTACCAGTGGGACTTCGGAGAGATCCTTTGTAAGCTAGTCAACGTGGTCATCTCTATGAACTACATCTGCAGTGTTCTGTTCCTCATGCTGGTTAGTATGGACCGCTACTTGGCTCTGGTGAAGCCCCTGTGCCCTAGCCGTCTGAGGAGAGCTGCCTGGGCCAAGCGTATCTGCCTGGGGATCTGGATCCTGGGCTTCCTCTTCAGTCTGCCCATCCTGCTCTTCCGCACGGTGACATACGTAAAGGATGCCGGTGTGGATGCCTGCATTCTCGACTACCCCCACCCAGCATGGAGCTTACACCACAACATCAGCAGGAACGTGATGGGTTTTCTAATTCCCGTTCTGGTAGTGGTTTACTGCACTCGTCACATCGTGGCTGCTCTGAACGACCGGGGAGCCAGTGGACTCCCTGGGGTGAGGGCAGAGAGGAAGGCTGCCTACCTGGTTCTGGCCGTGCTGGCCGTCTTTCTCTTCTGTTGGACACCACACCAGGTGATGCTTTTTCTTGACACTCTGGATTACTTCGAGGTCACGCCCGGGTGCCTATGGGGACATGTCCTGGACATTGGCATACAACTGTCCACATATCTGGGGTACAGCAACAGTGCTCTTAACCCCTTCCTGTTTGTCATTGTGGGGCAACATTTTAGGAGAAAGGCAAAGGAGGTGTTTGGAAAAACGTTGAACCCCTGGTCAAAAGACATGAGCTACCTGAGTGTGAGCTTCACTTCAGTGAACAGACTCAATGAAATACAGCATGTCAGTATTGAAAAACTGGAAATATCTTGACCATGACAACTACATCATGACCAGCTACTGTGGGGACTTAACACTGAAAATTAACACTGTACTACGATCACTTGATGAGAGTATTTTCCTGCAGTGATTATTAAGTTGATATGTGAAATTGTTAACAGTTAACAGTTGCTAACTTACACATTGAGCAGACACAGAGAGGCATTAGCATTAATTTTGAGTCTTGTTTGCATCCATCTGGTAAATGTAATCATGTGCACAAACTGCTGTTTTCGTTGACTCTTTTTGTTGGTGCTCCTGGAACAGCGCATACAGGCAGAGCTGCTAAAACAACACGGTAAGCCTAGAGCAGTTATCATTTTCAAAATGCACAGCTTTGGTTTGCATAGCTTGGTCCTAATTATTAGTGAAATTATTCAGTATTGGTAAATGTCAAGGTATTAATCATGAGCATCAATGCTCCCTGATATTGATACTCTCTGGGTCTTTGTTTTGCCGGCGGAAGTCAGTCATATTGTTTTCGGGTTGTCTGTCTGTTCATACGTACGTCTGTCTGTCAAAATCTTGTGGACACAATACCTCAGTAACGCTTTGACAGAACTTTTTAAGTACAATTTAGTACAAACATTCACTTGGACTCAAAGATGAAATGGTTAGATTTTAGTGGTCAAAGGTCAAAGGTCACACTTATTACTCAAGACTTTACACAGCAATTATGATTCACATAAATGGTTAATATTTTATATGATTCTGAATAAACAGGGACATAACCTGAAATTAGTCTGAGTGGCTGAGGCATACAACCGCAAGGCAATAGGTAATTCTAGTGTGTCTCTGTTTTCTGTTCACCACTTAGTGTCTAACTGTCAGCTGGTTGGCTCAGGGCAGCTAGTGTACAGTGGGCTTATCAGCGCTATCCTGCTGAAAACAGCTGCCTGTTGGACATTAGGTTGATGAGAGCTGAGTCATTAAATCAGAACAAAGAGAAGACACAAATGCTCTGTTGAACTGAGTGATGACTCTGTGGTTTGTTTGCGGGTGAAGGGTTGGGGTAATTATTTATGTCTTTTTATATTAAAAAAAATGCTGATTTGTGCAGCTCTATTTAAAACGTCTGGTGCATTGTTCCAAATTATTATTGTTGAGCTAATTACTGAAGCTTGTGTGCACATGTAATTCCTATAGGGGTTTATTAGCATTTATTAGCCCTGTGTCTGTACCTTATTGCCTTTGCCATTGTTTTGTTGATGCACTGAGAAATATTATCTTCAAAAGACTAACACCATTTATGATGTATTTGATGCTAAATTACTACTGGCGAGTGCTGAAGATGAATCCCAATGTGATTTATGTGATCTTTCATTGTGTCTGAGCTTATTCTGTCTATCACTAATTGCATAATTATGAAGTCTAACTATACAAATGTGACTGAACTAAACAAAGGTCATATTGTTCCTAAAAGAAGCAAACATCCGATTGTCTTACTGCATTAGTTGTTAGTCATTTTTCAATCAATGTGTGTTTTTTTGGCACAGAAGGTGGAATTAATGCAATTTATCCATGGTTTTCACAGTTTGCACTAAAGACATGCCCTATATATTAGATCTCATAACAAACCCCAACCTGCCTCAGAGCAGTTACACTATCACTCAGAAGATTAGACCCAAACAAAGTATAACTAAAGAAAAACAAAAATACATCAGAATAATATTGCACGCTCACAACACAAACTAGAGACATATTGTGCCCTAAACAGACACTATACTGTGGCAGACTACCTGACCACACTAACTGATAAGAACCTGAGAAAGACCATGTACAGAGTGAGCACCGTCTGGCAATAAACAAGGGCAGACACATTTATGTGTAGGTATGTGTGTATGTATGTATATGTGTGTATATGTATAACATTTATTAATTTTTTCCTTTTCTTTCCTTTTCTTTCTCTTCTTTTCTTTCTGAGATTTAAGTCAGAATTAAAAATAAATAAATAAATAAAGAAGATCACACGTGGGCGTAATCCACTTCCGTAACGTACCGTTGGGAAAGTTACTCGGTTTTACTTTGAAAGTTTAGAGCGGAAATCAAAACTTTTTCTCCAGCTCGTTTGATTTGCATACCGAACGTGCGCCGTCGCCGACTTCCGCACTATCAGTTGAACTGTAAACGTCGACAGCTCGTTCGTCCCGTTCGGTTTCTTTCGGCTGTCTTCGATAAGTTGTCACTCTTTGAACTGCCACAGCGGAACTCGTCACAAACCGCTGTGAGGACTCTGCGTGTGTTCAACTGAAAAGTTGAGTATAAACCCGGTACAAACTGGTTTTGTGTGACAATTTTTATACGTTAACTCCACGTAGATTTACACGAACCAGTTGTGTTCGTCGAGTTATGAGAAGATATCGCTTTAAAACTTTTTTTTTTTGTCTGTACCAGAGAGGGGAAACCATCCACCCGGCTTGAAATTCAAAGTGAGGCTGAGTAGTAACAACGTCAACAGTGTACCGTGTAGAGTAAACAGTTAAGTTAATATGTTTTCAACGTAACCGGGGAATACTTTAGTAAAATACCGGGAGCTAGCATCTCTACGTGTAGACGTTTGTGTCGCATTTTGACTCAAACATTTGTGAGTCAGTTGGGCGAGACTCGGCTAATCCTGAGCAACACTAACAACCCTGTTGCTTTGTGTGTCACAGAAAAAGACTTAAAACTGTGCTTATATAATGTAAACACTGCACCAAGTTAACGTGAAAGACTACCTGTAACATAGCATGGATTTGTATGTTTTTCTTTAGCCTTACGATGACCCGACGGTAGCAAAGAGTGATGGTCCAAATAACGGCAAACAAAAGCGTTGCTTTGCTAGTTCACTCTCACATTATCACAAGAAGGATTTACAACTTGGAACAGTTTTTATTTTTTTTTTTACCACCATTAGAATACATTTGTCTTTGTAGTAAGACAGGCCATGTTCTGTTATCAGGAAACTGGTAAGAAAATTAGGGATGCACTAGTCTGACCTCTTCATACAAAACTTAAACCTGGTTTAGATAAGAAGATATTTCAGACTGGTCTGTAAAGTTGATCCAGTCTAAATTCTGCTCATAGATAAGTCTGATGCAAGTCAGACCCTTTCTAAAACATAAAGACATACTAAATAAATGACACCTGAGCTGACCGGTAGCATCCGGCAGCAAAAAACAACATGGCTCACAATATGTGCTTTGCAAACACTAACTTATTTATATATATATATATATATATATATATATATATATATATATGTTTTTTTTTTTTTTTAACCTCCTAAGACCCGAACTCTTGCATGGCGTGCATTTTTAATTTCTCTTTGCTATTTAGGCTGATTGGGACCTGAGAAAAATGATGTCCACATATGAGGACATTAGTTTTAAATTTCGATTACTGAGTGGCAGTATAATATCCTCATATGTGGTCACCAAGCCCTTGTTGAGAAAAAGTTAGTATTGTGGTCTAGAGAACCCAAAATGTGAGGTCCACATATGTGGACGCCAGGTCCTAGGAGGTTAAGGTCAGTATGTGCCAATACTGATGATGTGAATTTCTAAAGAAAGTGAGGACAAAGCAAATTAAATTTATCAAAAAAAATCGAAGGTGGAGGAAAAAAACAGTTCTTCAAACCTGATAATGTTGAAGGTATTTCTAGTGAACTTGTTGTAAAAAATGTCTCCTGCATTATACTTTTTCCTGGATTCAGTTAAGATAAAATTATTCCGTACCGCAATACCTTACCAATGAAAGACAAGGTTTGGCAATTTAATGATTGAATGATTCATGATTTGAAACAGAAATCCCTCTCTACATTTTAATGCACACATTTTTCCTCTATTGATGAAATTGCTAATGCCAATTATAAAATGTTACACATCAGCAAGGATATAGATAAATGGTTCAACCAAAAACTGTCGTTATGTAGTCAAATATCAATCATTGTTTTATATATTTAGCATTACGTTGGTGGGCTGAACTGTTGTCTGTGTTTGCACGGCAGCATGAGTCTTCGAGAAATCAGTGAGAACGTGAAGCTGGCCCGCGAATATGCCTTGCTGGGAAACTACAACTCGGCCAGTGTCCTTTATCATGGATTACTAGAACAAATCAAAAAGTATTTGTACACCGTGAGGGACAGCAGTTTTCAGCAGAGATGGCAGCAGGTAAATATGACATAAAAAAAAAAAAACAGTTCAAAAACCTATCAGATCATAATCAAGGGAATTTGGCTTTTCTGATGCGTGTGTTTGTTTCTCAGTTGTGGCAAGAAATTAGTGAAGAGAATCGACAGGTTCAGGATATAATGTCAACTCTGGAGAACTTTCAGCTGGACACGACGCCTGCGAAACCCAGTAACCACGATGATTGTGACATAAGGCCTGTACATGTGGAGCCGAGGTATGAGACTTGGTTCTTTATACACAATCTTAATTTTCTAACTTTCATCCATTTTCTTTCTTCACTGTTAAAATCTATTTTTATACCTTCTGAACTTTGTAGACCTCGTTCACTGTTCACCTTTGCCGTTCACCACTCTGTGGTCGGGGGTTGTATGAGCCGTTTGTCTGTGAACAATAGCCTGACACAGTCATATGATGGAGATTAGCAGACTTGAGTCCCTGATGTGAGTCTGGTTTGTTCCTGCTCTGCCCTGTGGAAAGGTGGCCTGTAAACCTCACACTGCCTCTTTGTTCGGTTGGTTGGGTCTTTTTTTGTTTTTCTTGCTGCATTAATACACTTGTTGAGTATTTCCTCAACAAGTGTTGTGTTGAAGTCTTTTAATCAGTTATTTATGGTGTTATATTATTTAAATAAGCTTTTACACTTCCAATGCCGCAATAAATATACCACAGACACATTCAGAAAATTATTGCCTTAGCCTTTCTAGTGTTGTTGTTGTTAGTCCAGTCCAAAGCTAGTTACAGCACTCATTAGTGCTCTGGCATGAGTAAAAGCACAGCCACACATATTGTGAGTAATATAATTGTTTGGAATGATAAAAATGCATGACTTGAAAGTTAATTTATATCAGGGATCATGTACAAAATACATTAATGGCAAAAAAGAGAACGATGCTCGTACCAGATTTAGCTACTTGCTCATTTCCATCTGCAGTTCCTGGACAGGTGAGCGGAACAGGAAACAGGAAAACACAGAGCAAAACCCAACATCACAACTGCAAATATGCCAACATCCTATAAATAACCATGCAGATATACACACACACACACACATATACACAAAGGCACAATAACAACCTTGATGCAAAAATGCAAAACAGAATATTGTTATGTCCACACATCATGAATACACCATCGTCCCAAGCAGCCACAGGAACAAATTACTAGACTGTGAACTGGTGTTTTTATTTACAAAGTACTTTTCAACATGAGGTGAGTGGATTGGACAAAGGCCAAAATAACAAACAAAACAAATCTCTATAGAAACAAAACATCAACATAACCTGCCCAAATATAACAAAACCAAAGTACATCAACTATAAAAAGGTACATGGATGTGCCAGGACGAAGACGTGGTTCTCTCCCCTTGCAGCTCAGACGTGCCATCTTGGTTCCTTATGTCTATGGCTGCACAATAAATCGAAATGTAATCGAATTCGCAATACGGCCAAATGCAATATCCAAATCGCGGGAGATGTAATTTTTTTTTGATGAAGATAAAATGAGTGTGTGTATTGTTAGAACCATAAGTGTTGTGGTGCTACAGCGAGCCAATCAGCTACAACTGCAGAAACTGCACCGATCACCAGCTTGTTCCTGGCACACACCTATTTACATACACTCACTCATGCACACCTCATGCCACCTTTCAAACCACAGTGAAAAACATAAGAAAAAAAGCACCATATGACCGCAGTCATATGAAAATATTGATTAGTCAGATTAATGCTGACAGGACTAATTACTTATAATCCATTGTTAATATCCCCATTTCCCTCTTTTCCTTTCCCAGACACTCTCCTTGTCCCGTCAGGCGGCCTACTAACCCCTATAAAGAAAGCAAGCCTCCAAACAACCGGCTGAGCGTGGCTGTGAGGGCCCAGCAGAGGCACTCGCCTCGGGGGGCCAACGGGGACAGAAGCAAAGTCTCCAAGGGCAAAGAAAAGAAGGAGGCAAAGGAAGCCACTGGCAAAACAAAGGAGGATAAGGTGAACGATTGTGAAAGAATGCACAACCTTCTCCGTCATTATATTAGAGAACATATAATCAGACACAACTATTTGCGTTGTTGATTAAACACTGTCCTCGTGCTGCTCCTTTGTACCCGCATCCATGCCGAGCCTGTCCTTCCAGTTTTTTGTGTGGGAGAAAACTGACCACGTGGGTTTCATTCAGGGAGCAGGGAACAGTGATCATGTGTTGTGTCTCCCTTTCAGAACAAAGCAGAAGTCCAGGAGAAGGAAGTGAAAAAGTTTGACGGGACAGGATATGACAAAGACCTTGTGGAAGCTCTGGAGAGAGATATTATATCTCAGAATCCAAACGTTAAATGGTATGTTTTTACAATTTAGTGTGTGAGAAGACATGAGCCTATATTCCTGTCATGTCGTGTATAAATTCCCATGCATGTCCCAGAACTGTCTCCGCACTCGACAAGAGATTAAATCATATAAATATATGAGCAGGAAAAAGACCTAGAGCCAAAAGCAGCCTGCCACATCTGCAGAAGTACTACATGATAACCAGCATCTGTCTAACCTGTTTCTGCAGGGACAACATCGCAGACTTGGAAGATGCAAAAAAACTGCTGAAAGAAGCGGTCGTGTTGCCCATGTGGATGCCAGCATTTTTCAAAGGCATACGAAGACCATGGAAGGTACCGACTGAGGAGATTTAATCTGACTTCTCTTGTTATATGTTTCACTCTAACATGGGACTCACGTCTTACCTCAGGGGGTGCTCATGGTCGGACCTCCGGGCACAGGGAAAACACTTTTGGCCAAAGCCGTCGCTACCGAATGCAGAACCACATTCTTCAACGTTTCCTCATCGACTCTCACCTCCAAGTACAGAGGGGAGTCTGAGAAGCTGGTTCGCCTCCTGTTTGAAATGGTGAGCTCACACGCGCGACATGTTTGGGTGTCATGGCTGTTCATGTTGTCGGGAGAGTATGTGTCCCCTTTGAGATTTCTCCTGGACTCAGTCGTTGTGTTTGTGCTCGTGCAGGCACGTTTTTACGCTCCCACTACAATCTTCATCGATGAAATTGACTCCATGTGCAGCCGCAGAGGGACGTCCGAGGAGCATGAGGCCAGCCGGAGAGTCAAGGCGGAGCTGCTGGTGCAGATGGATGGTACAACACCAGTGACGCCTCCTTATACACAAATGTATTTTTCCAGTGTTTTTGATATGTGTCAGCTGTTTTAACTGCAGTCACGTCTGATCGAAGCGTTAGTTTTCAGAGGCGTTCTCTGTCATTGCTGTCGCTCAGGTGTCGGTGGAGCATCAGAAAACGACGACCCGTCAAAGATGGTCATGGTCCTGGCTGCCACCAACTTCCCATGGGACATCGATGAGGCGCTGAGGAGACGGCTGGAGAAGAGGATCTACATCCCTCTGCCTTCAAGTACAGTCATTTCTCTCATTTACTCTAATTTACCTCTCTTACTGCCGTTCTCAAAACAGTTCATCATTCCCCCACACAAATCAGCATTTCTCATTGTGTTTGTACAAACTTCCTGTATCCGCACATAGTTCACGACCAAAGACGATTTCTCATTGTGATTTCTCATCTGACTCGTGAAAACAGTTTGTACCTTCATCAGATAGAACGACAGACCTCTCACTCACGATGAAACTGTCCTGCTGCATCAGTGTTTTCAAATCACCTTAAACTTTCTTCAAATATAAATGAATTGCCTTTGTCTATTTTTCAACGCATAGTTCCATGTCTATCATTTTGCTTTCCTAAATTATGTTCTGTGACACATTTTCTTTTCTTTTTTTAAAAAAGTCTTTCACAAATCCAAAAATTGTTCATACAAAATGCAAAGTGCCACATATTTGCTGCAAAACAAAACGCTGCACTGAATATAAACACATCTCAAAATCAAGTATTTGCATCCAATGCCAAACACTAAATGTTTGGATAAACCATGTTCTCAATCTAAAGCTCTTCTCTCTTCCATAGTGGTTCCATTGTGTCAGTCAGCATATTGTTTTCAGGTTGTCCGTCCGTCCCATTCTCATGGACACGATATCTCAGTAAAGCCTTGACTGAACACAAACATTCAGTAGGACTGTTATGAGAAATGCATGAACTGTTTTGAGAGCTGCATTAAGAGTTGTGAGTTGCATCAAAGCGATTCAGAAAAACTGTAACTGCACCCTTAATAACTGCAGAGTGTGGGGTCAGGGGTTAGAGCTGCTCATCCCCCCCAAAAACCAAAGAGCTTCCTGGCTTCTCCACTTCACCGTGTCCTTTATGTTTGCAGCCAAGGGGCGAGTGGAGCTGCTCAGGATCAACCTGAAGGAACTGGAGCTGGCCGGCGATGTGAATTTGGACAAGATCGCGGACCAGATGGAGGGTTACTCAGGAGCCGACATCACCAACGTTTGCAGGTTAAACCGATCTTCAAAATAAAGTCGACTGTCTTCCCAGTAGCTTCTTTTACAAACAGCACAGAGACAAAACAACACATTTACACAGAATAAGATCTATGTCGTAGCTAAGAGATATACAATAGAGTAGATACAACAAGGCGCACTGGTAGAGCTTTCCTGAAAAACTGAAGGTCGGAAGGATTTCAGATGAGCACCATACAAGCGAGAGCTGAGAGATGCATGTGGTTTAAAGCCTCTACTGAAATCTGTGGTCACACTGGTTGAAATTAAACTGTTGTTCGATGCTGCAGGGACGCCTCTCTGATGGCCATGAGGCGAAGAATCGAGGGCCTCACACCAGAAGAGATCCGCAACATTTCCCGGGACGAGATGCACATGCCCACCACCATGGAGGACTTTGAGTCGGCTCTGAGGAAAGTGTCCAAATCTGTGTCTGCAGCCGACCTGGAGAAGTACGAGAAGTGGATCGAAGAGTTTGGGTCTTGCTGAAAAAAAAAAAAAAAAAGGTGTGTGTGTGTGTGTGAGAGAGTGTGAGAGTGTGTGTGTGTATGTGTGTGTGTGTGTGGTTTCATGGTGGTGGCTGAGTATGTGTCTGAAGCAGTTAGGTGAAATATTACATCAGGTAAATAAGTAGAACCTCTTCCTGTCGAAAAATTATGTTTTGAAAATCTAGAAAAGTGAAAAAGGTGAAAAGTTGCAGATTTTTTCACTTTCACTGGAAATAAATTTCAATTGCAAAATGTTTCAAAACTCTCAAAACCAAGTTAATTGACCTTCTTAAGTGTCATATCAGTTGCTTTGTACCATCGTGTCTCACAATGAGATTCTTTGATTCTACAAACTGTCGTTCCTGTATTTGTTTTTGTTTTTTTGTCGATGCACTTAATTGACGCGTGTGGTTGTTTCGCATTTTTGTTGATGCAAATTTTTATGAACACAACACTAACAAGGTATTTCTATGAATAAATTTAACAAGTGTTTATGGATGTTAACAGTGTCTCACATGTAAGTTCATTTGTTGTGTCGGCTGCTGGATGGTATTTTGAGCCTTGTGACTGTTGTTGTTCTAGACATGATTTCATGGCTGTAGTTGGCCTGACGTGGACTCACACAGAACCATACGATCATCCAGGCAGCTGTCAGTTTCTAGATGCTGCTGGTGTGAAAAGTAGTTGCAATATTTTTTGGGGCGTGACTGATAATCCTCGTTTTGAGTCGTGCTGTGTCTAAGGCGTCCAGATGAGCCGTGGGAGAAATCACTTGGTTGCAGGAAGTGGTGTGTGATTGGTTTGGCCTGTGGGTTTCAGATAGTGACCACACAGTTGAATGTACTTTTAACTCTTGATAAATAGGTGCATCAGTAATTTCCTCCTGTAAAAATATTTAATAGATTCACACCAATTCCACATTTTTGAGGCGATAATTGTATTATGATATATTGGCTTTTTTTTTTTTTTTTTTGCACATGAATACAAACATTGCAGTTATTAAAGAATTGTGACCGGGATGTGTACGGAGCTCATGGCACCGCAAAGCACTGCAACTTAAGAAAACACAAAACAAATTCAGAAAATATCTTCATCAATTAAACAACATGTGCTGCAAATACTCACAACACAACCCTCCAATCAAATTTCCTGGTCAGAACTGTTGTATATTATCATTTGGTGGTTTACAAATAAAATAGAATTGAATTGAATCACATTAGATGTCCGAGGGGAACCGTTGGATTACACACGTCCACATGGTGGTTCTGAAAACAAAATGTTCATGTTGTGCTCTCTCAGCTTGCACAAACACAATCAGACAATACAGAAATGTGACATGTCATCAGGTGATACACAGTCCAGCTGTAATTCATGGAGTTAATGCAGACAAACATCTCAAATTAAAAATATTGTTTGTTTTATTCTTCAGCAACACATCTGAATTCATGCCTGGCACATCGTTGGCCTTACAGGCTAATTCAGCACGTCTCTATTCAGTGCATCAGTTTGGACTTGGAGGCGTACACTTGACAGGTTGAGTTGTTTTGAGTCATCATGCAGTTTCCTAGTTTTAATGTATAACCTGCTGACAGAACAGCAAACTGCATTCACAAGCTACACTACACATGCACCTTTTGCTAACGCAGCACGTCATGCATCCTGCAGCTTAACTGAACCCTGGGGAGAGACGGAGAGAAAGTCTCAGCTGCTCTGAGTTTCACAAACTCACATGTTTTTTTGTTTGTTTTGGGTTTTTTTTTTTTTTTTTTTTTACTTTATTTAAGCGTGACAATTAAGATCTGAAATAAAAAAAAAAAAAAGAAGACACACTGACGCTTGCTGAGTTTTGAATTAATAAAACCCACAATATCCTGCCCCAGTCTGCTTTGGTCCCTCACACACAGCCTACTGGGACTGATCCTCATCTCAGTCACTCTGGTCTATAAATCATAAGATTTACCACACACACACAAAATAAAGAAAACATGAACATCCATGCAGGTTCAACTCCAGTTTACACTTTGAATTTCTGATCACGTCCTGTACAACCACTGTATTTTACATCGGTCCAGTTAAAGCAGGAATTTGTCTTTAATCTGTCTTCATTTAGAGTGCACTGACAATCTGAACAACCTCACTTTCACTCTCCGTTAATAAAAAAAAGAAAGTCACACACACAATTAACCAAAGTAGAATAAATTATAATCCCTGTCTTCAGTCATAGGATCCATAAAACAGTCACTGAGGCACTGAGAAGAATGACAATCAACATCTGAACCTCAACTCTGGACGACAGGACTTCTCTTCAGTAGTGACATTCAGACCCAGTTTTAAAGTGGTGTGTGTGTGTGTGTGTGTGTGTGTGTGTGTGGGGGGCAATCACCCGATGTGCAGACACAAGCTTTATAATGAGACAATGACCTGCATCTTTTTTTTTTTAAGGTTGAAATATTACCTCACTTCATCAGAGCTGTCTGTGACGACAAACCATTATTGTCTGACAGATCCGCAGACACCACCTGGCTCATACTAAATAAACACATTTCCAATAAATTCACTTTAGTGCACTTGTTTCCTTCACCACTCAGCAGTGGGGCGCAGTTTTGGAAAATAACAATAATGTGAGAAAACCAATGAGACCTGTACAGAACTGCTACAGACAGAAAGTATTTTCAGTGAACAGAAAAACTCCAAATCACTGGATGCATCTGCTAAAATGTTCAGTTTGTTCCGATTCATTTGTTAAACTTGTTTTTCCTAAGCTAGTGACTGTTCTGGTGCGCGTTGCTAAGTTTTGGTGACATGATACAACAACGAAAAAAAAACAAACTTTGACAAAACTGTGTCGCTATGAAGCTTTTGATCTTCTGCTGCATATCACTTCCATTTTTTCCACTTTCAAGACGTGTCGTCAATGTCGGCTTATAAGACTAGGTCTACGGTTTGGGATGAAAGGATCAAGTGCTGACTTCCTGGAGTTGGGGCTGTTACTTTTATTCAAAATTCTAACTTTTGTTCTCAAATGTTGGACAAAAGTAAAAAAAAAAAACAAAATAAATAAACGAAAATAAGCAGTTTGAATTAAACGTTAAGTGACTGAAGTAGTTTCCTCCACGAGTCCAGCAGTTCGAAAAAATTCACTACCAACTTGACCTACTGCATGTCCCACTGACCTACCAGTAGACAGCTGATGAATAAAAATGGAGGAGCCTGATGAGTGTGGAACCGTTTTGGGTTCTCTGTATATCATCAACAAACACAGGGCGAGTGCTTTACTCTCCAGCCACAGCAAATCTGAGAACTCACCCTGTGCTGCAGCGGAGGCACCACAAATGAGGAGCAATGACTCTCACGTCCCACCCAGGACACAGAAGTGTAGAACTGTTCCTTTAAAAGCTTGGATCAGATGATCTTCATAAAGAGCTGTTGCTAAATGTTTCCAAAATATTTGGAAGAATAAGCCTCTTTGCTCTGGCGTGTTTTGGAGAAAAACAAAAAGTACTCGAGGTCATTGCTGATTAAAAAGTAACTTGTTACTGAGCTGGACAAGAAACAAAGTGCATCATCATTTGTGACTTAATAAAAGTGGCTTTTCACAAACTCTGCCTGACCAATCACAGCAAAGAGTTTGGTTGTCTATGCTCATTTCTTTTCTCTAATACTCACGTATGCTCTGATACTCTAATAACGAGTGGGACTTCACGTGACTGCTCTTAGCTGACATCACTGTAAACCACTCACTGTGATCATGTGACTAAATCAGAGGGATGTGAACTATCATTAAACCAGGAAACTGAGTTCAGTCAATCTGATGGCTTTAAAGCAACCCCCCCTGTTCGTGGCTTATGTGCGTAAATTGAAGTGAAATGCAAGTGATTAAAGTCTGAATATAAGCGAGGGACAAAACCAGGCCATGCTGAAACCCTAACATAGGAACCAAGGTTAAAGAATAAACAAGAACAAACTGAAAACAAAGGTAGTGGTCGAGCCAATCCCCTTTCAGGGCTTCTTCTCTTCTCCCTCCGCTTCTATCTCTATGTTCTCCAGCAGAGTGTGTTTCTCATCCTCTGGGATCAGGGTGACGGGGTTTAGGTGAAAAATGTGCCTTTAAAAAAAAACAAAAAAAAAGAGAGAGAGAAATATATAAGTATATATAAATATAAGAGTTATACAGAGATGTTGAAGACAATCAGGGACCAGCAATGCCCCACCAAAGGCTCCAACTGCCCCACCTAATTGTCCCGCTAAATAAAGCTCTGAGGGATTCACAGATTCGCCAAACTCACTTGTGTTCACACGCTGGGAAGAACATGTCCAAGATCTTGACTATGACGGCTGATCCCACAACGCCGATCACCACCACCCACATGACCAGGAAGAAGAGAGGCAGGGACTCGGAGCAGAAGCGCCTCAGACGCTCTCGCACCTTCTCCACCCACTGACACATGGCCTGAAGACCAAACGGATCATCATCATCATCATCATCATCTCATTTTAATTCAAACAAATCAGAAATAAAGAATAGAAAACATGTATACAAACATAATAATAGTAATGGGTGAAAATGGGAAACACCAATAAGCTTCAGAAGCTTGTGAGTAGGAGTCGAGTCACTGCATGTGCAAAATATAATTTCAGCCACAAAAGACCTAAATCCCAAAACCCTGAAAGGAATAACTAAATAAAACAAAACATCTATCCCATCAGTCCATACATCAATCCATCAGCAATAAATGGTAGATAAAAAATAACTAGCTAAAAATAGGAGCTCAGTAGAGCAACCAGCTCTTAAGACTCCAGCCTTTCAGGGAACACAAATTCAAATATAAATATAGATATTTAAATATATTCAGAGCAGCAGGGAAACAGAGCGGCTCGGTAGACTAGGGCTCGGCACTCTGCTGCATCATGTTGGTTGAAAGCCATGTCAGTGCATTCCCCCCAGTAAACTGATCTTCCTGTGTTTGTTCCCAGTGACTCCGCCCCTGAAACACTGTGAATGTCATCAAGCAGCTCTCACATCAGACTCTACTTACAGAGTAAGATGATATAAATTCTTTGGGTGGAGTTTCCATCTGAATCTGATCCGGCTGGCTCGGTCGGTCATCGAGTCCGTCGTCGTATCTGACATCATACAGCAGGTCGGGGTCCATGCGCAGAGGAGTCTCTGGGAGCTTCCCAGGAGCTGCCGTCTCCTCCTGGGTGGTCTCTGTGTGCTTCAGGGGGTACTGGCTGGTGGTGTGAGAGATCAGCTGATCTTCATCTGATTTTAAAAAAAGAAAGAAAAAAAAAGAAAGTGTAGAAGATAAGAAAATAATATCACCTTGTGCACCTGCTTAACAGTAATTAAGATCAGAAGAAGCACCATGTTTTCATACTTTTTCTGGGGCTTGGTGGATCAGTGACGACCACATCGTTCTCCCTGGGAACCCTGAAGATCTCACTGTGTCCAATGGGGTAGATATTGGTGAACTGAGCCAACTTCTGGAAATCTGGGCTCATCAGTAGCTTCACCTCACACATGTCAGGCTGCTGGACCTAAATGTTCAAACCCCAATGGTGTGAAATCATATTCAAATATTACTTTGTTTTGCATATGATATTACTGTAGTTGATTAGCCATGTAGTAAAAAAGCAAAAATAAAACAAAGCGTACTGCAGTAACATGAAGGATGATGATGTTGGCTACCATCAGTACATACATACATTTCAATAGTTTTTTCAACACACTCTCTCAGCAACTGGAACCAAGTTTCAAAACAAAGCATGTACCTCTTTGCCCTCCATCTCTATTACTTCACTGAACACCTGCAGAGCCACCACCTCCTCTGAGTCACTGTATAGCCGGTTCTGGCTCACCATCACCCGGGTGACAGTGGACACCAAGTCCCCAGATTCAAACTCACTGCTTCCATTGATGCTGTCCACTGGGGGGAAAAAAAAACACACAAATCGACTTCAGTTTCTACACAACTAAGAATTTATCCCTCAATTAAACAACAGTAACTCATTTTAAAAAATTGATTATTAATTAAACATTCCAGTTCTTAATCAAGTAAACTTCCAACAGCAAATTATTATTGTCATTTGAGAGACATACACTTTAAAGCACTGACAATATAATGACGTGATATAGATAAAGGAGAACGTCATTGAATTTTTAAAGGTAGTAATAGTTCAGCAGATAACTGCATATTTCAGGGAAATCTTTCAAATGTGGGTACAAGTGCTAAGCTTGGCACAAATCCTCCTTGGAACGGTGGATGTTGGGTCTCTCTCCAGGACACAGTGCCTAGTTATGCAGTGCCATCAGCTGTTTCCTGGTGTAAACAGGAAACAGCCAGTGCAAACACCACGAGATTATGTGTGCCCATAGAGCACATGTAGGTGAGACACACCGATAGAGAAAGAGAGAAACAATTCAACACTGAGCAGGAGCTGTTGTAACAGGCTGCCATTCCTGCTGCGCCATCTTGGAAAAAAGAAAGTGCTTGTATCCTCATTTCAAAAATGATTACAGTTATCTGCTGCACTATAACAAAAATAATTGATTTGTAACAGGTGAACTGTTTAAATTATGGTTTAATACTTGTACTAATCATAACCGGTGAACATCTTACTGATGTGATGAATACTCACAGAGAAGTGCTTGACAGTTGAACCTGGTGACCCCTGACAGTTCCACTGGGATGTCATTGACCAACACCTGCTCCTCACCCACCGATATGTTTAAATTTATCTGAAAGATCAAACGACAGTGTTGAGGCTTGGCTGATTTGTTGGATTTCGAAATCCATGGAAAAGGACACACCTTAGTCTGGACCTTTGCTTATTAAGTGGACTTATACTGTGCACCTGTAAGTTGTTGGAGTCTTGCAACTGCGTGTCCGCCAAAGTCCCTGCTGTCACGTTGATCAGGATGTTTTCCTATAGGCATCAATAATTAAAAATCACATAAAAAGAAAAAACAAAGAGACGTGGGGGTTAACACCATCATGTCTGCCAGTCAGGATATGACTCGATCAGTAAGCTAACGCTATGCTAACGTCAACATCATCATATTGGCTCAATGTTTGCCGTCGCTTTGGGTCTTACCGTATTCAGCTGCCCGGGTGACGACTCTGTGGACGTTACTAAGGCAAAAAGAACAAACACAAGACAAACCGCTGGCCCTGTCATTTCTATTTTGTGGCGACTTAACTTAACAGCGGCGAGATAGCTACAACAAAAACATTGAGCAAGACATATGAACTGCGCATGCGTGCGGGATATCCCAAACACTCTTGTCTCGCGAGATCAGGAACGTCAGCATGGCGGTGCTCCTTGAAACAACGCTGGGCGATATTGTAATTGATTTGTTTACAGAAGAAAGACCTAAAAGTAAGAAAACGAGGCCATTTGCTCATAACGGCAGCTAACGTCGCGTCCTGCTTGGTAGTCGAATAAGCTAGCAAGCTGGATAAGAATAAGGGCAGAATAAGGGGGTGCTAGCTAAGGCTGTTAGCTTGTTTGCTTCTTTTAAATTGTCCATTTAGCATTAGCTCACGGTTAATTCACCGATAGTAACAGTACTGGAATAAACAAACACAAACCATTACGTAGCCTTAATTCTGTAAACGCTAAATAGACGCGAAATGTTATAATGGATTTAGTCTGTTGTAAAGACTGTCGGTTTAACTTTAACCGCTTTTCTTTTGCAGCCTGCCTAAACTTCCTGAAATTATGCAAGATAAAATACTACAACTACTGCCTCATCCACAACGTCCAGGTAAGACTGAAAGGTTCCTTGCACAGTTGTGTAACAGATGAATCAGTCTCATTGAAACTATTATGAATTCAAACATGACACAGACTCATCTTGACTTGCCTCAGGAGGGCGATATAGTCACAGACCAGATTTGAAAAGTTGAACTCTGAAGTTTCAAGCCACAGATGCAGATGCTTTCAATTAAATTCAATTCAATTCAATAAACTTTATTTAAAAGGAGTACACATTAAAAACAACACACAAATACACAACAAAGAACATACAAACAGTGCAAGACAAACTGTACATATTAAGAAAAAAAAATGACATGAAAAAACAATGGTGCAAAACAAAACCCGTAATATTATAATGAGAAAGACGGTAATAAATCCAACATATGAAAACTACATTTGAAAAAAAATTGGTTGTATGACAGATGGTGCTAGTGCATTAAAAACAATGTTACATATCTACATAATAGTCTGCATATTGACATGTGAGGTAAATGAACACAGATAGATGGCATCAGTCAAAGTCTTTGGCTTCTGAACTATGTGGAGCCCTAAAAGTCACAGCTTCACATTACAGTACAGTAATACAGCAGATGGACAGTTGTGAAAGCTGAGGATGAGTAATAGATATTGTGGCCTTGGGTTCGTGCTCCACATATGTATGTTCCATATTAGATAAGAACCCGTATATAAATAATCTAAGATCACAATTGCCACCAGTATTATAATGGTAACAGGGCTCTTATGCTGAAATTGGTTGGTTACAGTAATCAGCTGAAGTGTTATACATAATACAAGCCACACA
Organism: Seriola aureovittata; assembly: GCF_021018895.1. Taxonomy (NCBI): domain Eukaryota; kingdom Metazoa; phylum Chordata; class Actinopteri; order Carangiformes; family Carangidae; genus Seriola; species Seriola aureovittata. The sequence continues at coordinate 21,763,058 of NC_079382.1, read as the reverse complement.
AAGATCCACACATCCAAAGATATTATTATACTTCACCTGTGTGGAGATGACATGGACCTTTCAAGTTTCTTAGTGTACTTTATTTATGTATTTTATATATTAATACTAATATCTTCACAGTCCTATTTCAGGTTCTGGTGAAGATATTGTGCTTTTCCTGATTTGTCCATCCAACTTTGAAACTGTGTTGGACATGCTTTGTGTAACAATGTGTTTGTCTCCTCTTCAGAGAGACTTCATTGTGCAGACTGGAGATCCCACTGGTACCGGCCGTGGTGGAGACTCAATCTTTAGGTCAGTTATCGGCATCACCACTGTTGGCATTTGTGTTTTCTTTTTTTTGACACCACAAGTTGAACATATTTTCCCTTCTGTTTGTGGTTAGTAAACTCTACGGGGACCAGGCCCGCTTTTTTGATTCAGAGAAAGCGCCACGCATCAAACACAGGAAGAAGGGGACCGTGTCGATGGTGAACAATGGAAACGCTCAGCACGGTTCCCAGGTGAATGACATGGACACGCACATTGATATTTTCCCTGTGGTTGCAAAACACTTCCGGATTAGACAGAACAGAAAACATTGTGATATAGTTTTTAGTTTAGCTCTAGTTGGATGGTGTTCCTTGATAAAGATTGTTATGTATCATGTATAGCAAGGGAAGGTAAGTTTATTTCTACAGCCCCATGCAGACACAAGACATGGAAATACATTATAATATAACATTAAGACGACAATAAAAACTAATTTAAATAAATAAAAATATTTGAATACATAAGATCAGGTAGGAAACTTAGGACCCCATTTTAAAAGGGATGTTGTCAAATGCACAAGATTGTGTGTGTGATTTATTGGTGAGCTGCAGTAAACAGTGATGTTTTAAGTGCTGATCTAAATGACAGTAGCAGCAGAGCTCAGGTGTTCAGGAAGCTTGTTCCACAGGTGAGGAGCAGAGAAACTAAAAGCTGTTTCACCTGGTTTAGTTCTGATTCTGGGAACACTGAGTGAACCTGCCCCAGATCACCTGAGGGCTCCTGATGATTCGTATTGTAGTTGGTTGTAGGATTTTAAAATCTGTCCTTTGTATAACATAAAAAGACCATCCTCATTATTTCAAACTGAAATCAAGGCCATGTCCACTATGACAGTGTAATACTTGGCATTTGATAATGTTTCATCGTGTTAAATTAAACCATGGCCTCCCTCTCTGGGCCCCCTCTTGTCTTTGGTGTCATACATTTACTTTTTTAAATCATAAACCATATTTAATTTACAGATTGAATTTCCCTGCCAGATGTCTCATGAATTTCCCCTAAGGGATAAATAAAGTATCTTATCTATCTATCTATCTATGTTTGTATGGTGTACTTCATCTTTTGTTATTCTTGCCCTTAGTTCCTTATTACCACCGGTGAGAACCTGGACTACCTGGATGGAGTCCACACTGTGTTTGGGGAAGTTACAGAAGGACTGGATGTGTTGGCCAAAGTCAATGAGACCTTTGTTGACAAGGACTTTGTCCCATTCCAGGATATCAGGCGAGTGAATGAATTGTGTTTATGGCACTTGTGTTGTCAAGGTCAGAGGTTTGACTCCCATTTGACCAACAGTCACAAAAACCATCAGAATGCACTTTGGATTCAGTCTTACAATAATGAGAAAATAATGCAATTGGTCTTCAGGATAAACCACACGGTGATCCTGGAAGACCCGTTTGATGACCCTCCTGACCTGCCGGTCCCCGATGGATCTCCTGAGCCCACCAAAGAGCAGCTAGACGTGAGTCCACTGCCGCTGTTTGACACGTTAAAAGGAAACTCTGCTGCTTTGCTACGTCAAAGTGTGTTGGGGAGTACTAGTGCATAAGGGGAGCTGTGCGATATCTGATAAATGTCCTCGAGTGATGTCACTTGAGTCGGCATCGGTTGGAGCTGAGCGCTGCAAGTTTGAAAAGGACAAAAAAATCAGGGGGTGTGTAGTTTCAGGCCCTCGACGCATATGGATTCAAAAAGCTGGGACAGGCGACATAAGATAACACTCCTCAATCCCCAACCCTGCAGTCATTAGTGCAGTTGCATTGTGGGTGAAGTACACTGCTGGTCGAAAGTTTTAACATACATATGGTGTGACTGGTGCTGTGTAATAAATTTACATAATTTAAACTCAGAGTTTAGAGATTAAAGATTAAACCATAGAACAAATAAACAATTTGAGATTTTAAAAACAAAGAATCGTTGAATCTTCTCGTTGAACTAAATTTAATCTAAATTTTTGACTCATCGGCAGCCGAACACACTCGAGGTTTTGTTCTACAGTGGAAATGAAATGTTGGTTGTAGGTTGCTCCAGCTCCGTGGGGTTCAGGTTCTGTTCTAATGTTGTGGCTCGTTATGTTGCTGTAGGATGAAGCTCTGACCAACCCGTCTGTCTTTCCTGTGTGACTGCCTGTTTATTTCTGTCAGAACTACTTCCTGCTTCTTCCTTGGCGTAGTAAAACCAGTTTGTACGGAGGGTTTGTGTCACCAGTTTCTTCATCCCTGAAAAATCCCTGTTTTCTCTGACATTTACATGATTCAATTTTTGGTGACTAAACCTGAGTGAGTCCAACGATGTCATAGGAGTGTGATGTTGATAGTTGGAGCACTCCTTCTTCTAAGGAAAGGTCTAAAGCTTCCTGCATGTCAATGTAAAGCTACAAAACAGTTACCTCAGGTTATTCGTTCCAAACCAAGATGATGATCGCGCTGAAAAACCTGAAATGGATGAATGAAGATAAATGCAAATTAAAGTATATACTCTGTGCAGAGCGGCAGGATCGGAGCGGACGAAGTGATCGACGATACGGATGGGAAAGGGGCGGAAGAGCTCGAGGAGAGGCTGAAGGAGAAGGAGGCCAAGACTCAGGCCATCCTGCTGGAGATGGTGAGGAGAAGGAATGTGCTCTCACATTTCTGCTGAACATCACAAACACGCAGCGTGAGACTTTTCTACACCGTTCTGTCCCTGTTCCTTCAGGTGGGCGACCTCCCCGACGCAAACGTGAAGCCTCCGGAGAACGTGCTGTTTGTGTGCAAGCTGAACCCGGTGACCACAGACGAAGACCTGGAAATCATCTTCTCTCGCTTTGGGACCATAAAAAAGTGACGCTAACATCCAATTCCTGTATAATGCAAATTTGATATGTGCTAACATTATATTTTGACTATGCCTGCTAATACATGTTCTGTTTCTGTGCAGCTGTGAGATCATCAGAGACTGGAAAACTGGAGATTCCCTCTGTTACGCTTTTATTGAGTTTGAAAAGGTGAGCCTTAAGCCTCCGCATGTGTTAAAGGAACGGTTTGGGTTTTTTTGAGGTGGGGTTGTGTGAGGAAGTCTGATATAGTCGGTACACAAGAAAACAAACTTTTAAAACTCCCACGGAAACAATCCAATATCTCTTTGAATTTACGCGTCACGTAGTATATTTTCACTCTCTGACTCACTCGGCTGACCTGCCGCTGTGGCGTAATACAGTACACTCAGCTGATGATGAAAAATGTAGTGCTGAAGGGAAGTGCTGCTTTCACAGGAAGATAAACTGCTGGAAATATTCTACATGAATCTTACATTTAAATAGATATTGGATTGTTTTTTAAAAGACTCTAAAACATGTTTTTTCTTGCCAAAACTTTGAGCTAAATCTCCCTCACAGTTCTTTCTATGAACCTATTCTAATTAAATCTGACACTTGGCACTTAAATCCATTATTTCACCCTTCATTATTTTTTTTCAAATCAAATGTGCTGGAGAAAAAAAACAGGTGTAACTGTCCAAATCCTGTGACAGATTGAAAACCACCTGCATGATGTGAATGAATATAAATCAGTTCATTTATTTATTGGTTCTAACACTAACTATCACTTCTATCACTAATCACATGGAGTCAGTAGGACAGAGAAGTAGAAGTTATATAAGTAGTTTATGACAAGTAACTATTCAAGAGCAACTTCCCTGTGGTAAACTCATGAACTTACACCTTCACAAGTTAATGAGTAACTCCATAAGCACCATTAGTTTTGTCAGTGGTTTGAACTCACCATAGTGAGTCTGCGGTCTGTGTCGTTTGGAGAGGGGATGCAGCTTTTGCCCTCTGGCGTTTTTCCAAAAACCTTCATGAGCTGCATTTATTGAAGGACGCAGCTCGTGTTTAGTCCCAGTGTGAAGTGCAGTGAATAATTAAACCATTAGAGGGCGCTGGGCCAGTTGTTACAGGTAAAATGTGTTTTCACTCAGTGAACCAGAAATACAGAACCCGTTAACGGCTTGGACACAGTGACTGGTGCTGTATTGTAAAGTAAATAGATGAAACATAATGAATTTGTAAATGAGCCGGGTAAATTCATTCTGAATGTGAAAGATATCTGGCAGTCGAGGGGTTTTCCACACGAGGAGCAGGAGTGCTTTTCATTCAAATACAGGGATGTGCTGCTTCTGCAGACAGTTTCCTCTTTACATATATTGTCAGCAGTTAATATGCACTTTTTAAACTCTGCTTTTGCATACCAGGTTGATTTTGCAAAGAGGCTGCCCCACCCATCAATGTGATGCAACTGTGAGCATCTGGTTGAAGCAGTGCTTTGGCAAACACGAAGCATCTCTTCCAGCGAAGTCGCTGCTTGTTCTCAGATGTCTGAGAGCTGAGACGAAGTGAAGGGTGTTTCTTGGAAATGGCTTCAATCTGTTGTTCTGTATCCTCCAATCACTGAGCAGCAGGAAGCCTTCAGAAGGAACTTGATTTTGTGAATGTTGAGACGGGGAGGGGTAACGAGAAAGTTGGTAAAATACCGAAGAACCAGGGGCCGGTTTCACAAAGATATTTCAGTTTTGGTCCAGTCTTCATGTTGCTCACAGATCAGTTTGATGTCAGTCAAGACTGTTTCACAAAAATAAGCACTGACTCATTTTAAGCCAAAAACACCAGACATCTTATTGCCAGATGGTAACAATCAGTGACACCTGCGCTGAACATCAGCACCCAACAACAAAAAATAGGAAAACATGGCTGATACTTTGCAGTTTGCTAACATTGTTATGGAGAGAGCAAAGAGGAGGTAAAGAGTGCTTAGAGATTTTTTGCCAAATCAGATTTTTCTTCTTCCTAAAGACAAACGTCCTGCAGCGGTAAACGGAGCTGAGCGGGTTGGATGTGGTTTTTCAGTCGGCCATTTTTTATATATATATATATATATATATATATATATATATATATATATATATATATATATATTGAAAAAAGTCTTGATTTACCCAGAGTTCATAAGACTTTGGCTTAAGATAGTTAAAGACTAAACTGCTTTGTGCAGCAGATGAATTTAGACTCAGTCAAACTGAAGATTTATTTTATCAAAGACACAAAGTCTGTCTTTGTGAAACCGGCTCCAGAACTAAGATCTGAGTGAAGATGGAGGTGTGTACATCATACTGAAACATAATGAGCTGCAGTGATTAGTCACTTAACTGATAGTTGTTGACAGACCACAGTTTTAATAATTGATCATTTATTCTTTTCTTCTTTCTTCTTTTTTTTTTTCTGCTGATTAATCAATGAAAATAATAGTTGCGGCTCTCATGAAAGGAACTACCACTGAGTCACACCTCTATTAATACACTTGTTCTCTTACCCCCTTTTTATGCTTTCTGTCTCCACAGCAAGACGATTGTGAGAAGGCTTATTTCAAAATGGACAATGTGCTGATTGATGATCGACGCATCCATGTGGACTTCAGTCAGTCGGTGGCAAAGATCAAATGGAAGGGGAAAGGTACTCGCTCTGAAGTCTATAGGAAACACTGGAGCCTCCTTTTACTGAAGGAGAGGAGAAACACCGTCCCACAGTTTAAAACAACGCAGGGTTTTTTTTCTCTTATAAAATGAAAAAAGTTATGTTAATAAAATTATGTTTTATTTTTAATTTTACGGAGACTTTAGTTATTTGTGGTGGGATTATGTGATGAATGTTCGAACGTTCTGTCACAGTCATGACCTTCTCTCTCTCCTAGGTGGGAAATACACTAAAGATGACTTCAAAGCGTATGAGAAGGACGTGGAGAACCGGTCCAAACTGGCTCTGAAGGATCAAGCGAAGCCGAAACAGGAGTATCCTTGTGTATTGGTCGTGTTGTGATACATCACTGAAGTATTTCACTGTATATCCTCTGTTGTAGACCTGTTTCCAACCTGCCAATCAACTTCCTGGAGATTTCCGTAACTCTCTCAAAAGTTCCAAGTATGACCTTCTGATCGAGGAGGAAGAGGAGACGACGAGCCACTGGCCCTCGGAGAGGAAGCACAAGGAAAAGAGGCACCATCACCATTCTGATGACGAGGACAGCAGGAAGTCCAAAAAGCACAAGGTATCTTTCCATTTCTTTACCTGTGGGGGGAGGGGGGGGTCCTGACAGGAAGTTGTAATCCCCATCTTTCTGCTGCTCCGACGCTTATGTTTGTCTCTCGTCCACACACAGTCACATATTAAACATCTGACTGACTGATTTACTGAACTTTATTATTTGTTTCATAAAACCTTTGGAACTTCCTTTCAGAACTTTTCAGAATAAAAGCTCACAATAACTTGAAATAAAGCATTGCTGCAAAAAAGGGGAAGAAAAATAAAAAAGGACTTTCTCACGCTTTTTTTTCCTAGGCAAAATCACTAAAGAGGAAGTGATTCTGCAGGTGACTGTTGCTGCCCAGATCTGTTTTAGCAACACACATATTTTTTAATGAAAAAAAGTTACATGAATCATCAGTGATTCAACTATTTTGAATGCAGTTTCAGGGGGCAGCTTCCCGTCTCTTTAGCAGGCTGTAAGAAGTTGTGTCTGTGGTGGAACTGGTTCTCTCACAGTGGCAGCTGCTGGTATTAACCATGTAAACTGGGTTCACAAAGGTCCTCTGTCTCTTCACTCTTAAGTGGCTGAATAATGAACCTGTCAATCACGCATCAAAGGCAACGCCCAGGGAAGAGCAGTTTCCATAGTTAGTTCCTACAGCCTGGTGTGAAAATAAAGATGATCCAAATCAAATAAAGAAAACACTACAACAGGGAAGCAGTTATCGTTAGTCGCCACCATCTGAACTCGTTTTAAGAAGAATGTTTATGGATTTATCTGGATTATTGTTGAGTAACTTCCACAGAAATACACCAGTGACTTGTGTTAGAAGTCTTCCACATGACTCAGTAAATCTGATTCTCTGAACAAGTTGCTGCATGCATAGATGTTCACACATGAGCTCACTCCCAGTCTCCACCCTGCCGTCTCCACAGTTCAGCCAGAGAAGAAGAGGGAGTGGATACTAACAAAGTGAATATCTAAAAGTCGAAAATGTATTTGTTCATGTATTTATGCATTTATTTGGTTTTGTACTGTCATGTTTTATAAATTAGATCGCAGTAGAGATGCAGACAGGAAATGGTGAGGTAGAGAGACAAATGATAAAGCCTAAAATCTAACCAGGGTCATGGTGATCACAGCATTAAAACCAGTAAACGAATGAAACAGTTTGACTTTAAACATCAGAGATTCACACAGGACACAGGACAGGACGTCTCCAGCTGCCTGGAGCTGAGCGGTCTCACATTTCCTCAGCTTGTTTCTCTGATCCAACTTCAGATCCGAACGTCCGACGACTAAAATCCTTCATCTGGTTCAAATAACGAGCTGATAAACCACCAAGGTGTAAAAAGTGTATGTGGCTTAAAACTGGATAAAAATCAATGTTGAGCTTCTGTCAGACAAAACACACTGACACATGATCGTAGAGGATATGATGTCACTGACACAGATTTATTTTAGACATATAGAACACAGGTCTAGTTGTTTTTGGACATTTTAATGTGAAAAAGTTACAGATTAGAACTTCAAAGGTCACGGTCGTGGTGACCAGTGTTGATCTTCCCTAAATAGAGCAGGACTGAAGTTTGTATTTTTCTGCCTTGGTCCAGACTAAGGGGGAATCATGGGTAAAGTCTTGAGCACAACCTAGTCTCTATGTCACACACTCACATCTTCTCTCACGTTTCCAGGACAGTGACGAGAGCCGGCGAGACAGAAAAATGGGCCGCCAGCGTTCCCGCTCCCGCTCCCGCTCACGTTCCCGCTCCAGAGACAGGGATCACAAACACAGCAAGTCCCGGGTCAAACATGGCAAAGAGGGACGCAACAAAGGCCACAGCTACAAGGACAGGAGCCGCAGCCGCTCCCCGAAGAAGTCCAAGGATAAAGAGAGGAGTAGATACAGATGAAGGGGTGTATCTGTGTGACAGAGCTCCTGAACTGGACTCAGCATGAATGATTTGGCATTTAAATGTTCCTTTAGAATCAGCTGACCTTGACTTTGAGAAGAAATCAGATGACTGTCAAATGCTTGTCACAATGTTTTTTATGTGTATATTAAAACTTGCAAATAATGAGACAGCTGACAGTCGTTTATTTCATTTGATTACCACAACAGACTTCCCCCATGTAAATGTTATATACTTCCTCTGCACCTTCCTCATCCTCTCACACTCTGGTGGATGATTAATGTTTCACATTTGACATAAGTAACAGGTGGGGTTTTTTTATGTTTAAGTGTGGGTATGGAAAATCGCTAGGTGGAGTGTCTCTGTGAGGGAATTCACTGGTGTCTCCCTCCACCCACCTCATTTGCTCAAACTCAAAGCAAATCTCTGGCTGCAAATGCAAACAATGATTTTATGTGTGGGTGAGAAGACAAAAATACAACACAAAGTGAATTTATAATCGATCCGACCTTCAAACAGTCTGTCTGGCAGCAAAGGACAAAATCAAGTTAGAAAGCTCACAATGACGCACAATAAAATAGTGGTAAAAGTACCGGCACTGACAGCAGCTCAGATCCCTCAGTTCACATGGAACAGTTTCACATGTGCATGAATGTGTATATGCACATGTGAAATACGTTGAACACGAGGTGGAAAATGGGAAACAGGGTTTTTGGAACATGTTTGTGGTGTAATGTGTGATGCCCATGTGAAACTTAACATGAAACTTTGATTCACGTGACATTAACTTCTTCATATATATAATTGGCACTCACGTGTGTCACTATCGTTTTCACATGCAAAGGTTGTATTCACGTGTAGAGTTGAAAAACGTCCTTTTCTGCACGTGTGAATTTTAATAAACACGTGTGTAAAATACAAATGTGAAATTAAGGTTCACATGTGAATAAAAACAAATCACATGTTGAATTTCACGTGCTTTTTCATAAGGGGACTATTAATGATCAAATTTTACATTTCTGTTCATGAGGTCTAGCAGAGCCATCACCATCAGATGAAGCGCTAACAGTCAAATGATGCTAATTATTAGCTGAGTGATTATATTATGATATGTTTGTCTAGGATTAGTAAACTTTACATTTTTCTAACTGTAGATGTAAGAAACAACTTGAATTATCTGTCACATTTAACCACAAGAACAAACACAGCCAGAGTCCCTTGACTTAAATATGTCATTCTCGAGAACGAGTCCCTCGCACATTGTTTTGAGATTTCCGAAAATACATAGTTTTAGTTTTAGTTTTGTGGGTGGAGGAGTGTGTGTAGTCAGCGGAAATGGAAAGCTGAATAAACTCTAGAGGAGGGACTCTGTGACAACTCTGAGTAGAGTGGAAAAAAAGGGTTGCACAGCTTCACTCCCACAGGTGGAAGCACTAGCAGAGACTTCCCCAGACGCCCACGATGTGTGCGCACCTCTTTGTCAACTCTGGACTTCTGTGAAATCATAGAGCATAAGTCAGCACACCGAGACGAGGCCTGGCTGTTTCCAAATGAACCATGTGGTGGTGTTTGCCAGTAATTCTCTGTGACATTTAGTCAATGCTGAGTGCAAACAAAAGATCCAAGTAATATCTAGGTTCACATGAATATGTTACAACTGAAGGAGCCGTTTTCACGCCGGAGGTGTTTCCTCCCTCTCCTCATCATCAGATGTGCTGAGATCGTTCTCTGCTGCTTTACTTTCTTATTCATCTCCTCAGGTTGTTTATGTAAAAAGAAGAATGTGGATGAATGGTAAGCTCTCCTGCAAGAGCTGACACACATTCCTGTTTGTCCAAATTCCTGACATAGATCACGGTCATGCACACATACCTTCAGTTATGCATTCACTGGTGTACTGTATAGGAGTCACTGATCACTTGTGTTTCCTCTCCCTTTATCTCAGTAGAAGGTCTTGATCTTCTATTAAATGAGCAGTTGTAATTTTATATCACGTTTGTGCCCACTGATTTTTTTTAAGGAAAGCACAAAAACTTTTCATTATATTGAACTTCATCACAGTTCACATTTGAAGAGTGACCCAGAAAAGGCAAAATTTAGAAGAAAATGCAAGCGTTCAAGTTTTTCTAAAAGGCTTTGAAGTGTCCGTTGAAGTGTTAAACAGTTGTCAGTGAGTACAATAACCAGTTAACTGTAGGCAGTGGAAGTGTCAGTGAGTACAATAGCCCAAGGGCGTAGGTTTGGTCTCAACATTGGTGTGGATGCAAAAACACCGCTGCCCCTCCAAAACAAAGACCCTGAACCCTGAACCTTTTGACTGTGCGGCAACAATTCTAACCACTGCACCACCGTGGCACCTCGTAAATGAATCTTTATATAATGAGACATTAAACATCAAAATATAGGAAGGCATAAAATGTCATAAAAATGTCATAGTATAGTAAGGAGGGAGGAAGCTGTAGTACTCTGAGAGAACCCACACAGGCAGAGGGTGAACATGAAAAAACACACAGAAAAGCCCCAGGCCCAGGGATTGAACCTTCTGACAATGAGGCAACAGTTCTAACCACCGGACTACCGTGCTCCCTCATTATTGAATGACTGTTTAATGAGGCATAAAAACATTAACATATAGTAAGATATAAAAGAGTCATAGTATAGTAAGGATGATGTTTCTCAGAAGGGAGCGCAGGAGACGACCTACATGTGAAGTCTACACTGAATCCACATCCTGGACGATGGACGTGCAATACACCTCTACATTCCAGTGTTTATTAATGCACAAATAAAGATATATATTTATTGATGTCACTGCAGTGAATGCTGTCTACTGTGTTTTCTTTCAGACCCACTGACAATATTTAATCATAGTATATCAAGACATAAAAACGTCAAAAAATGTCATAGTATAGTAAGACATAAAAATGTCATAGTATAGTAAGTCATAAAAATGTCATAGTATAGTAAGTCATAAAAATGTCATAGTATAGTAAGACATAAAAAGTCATAGTATAGTAAGTCATAAAAAGTCAAAGTATAGTAAGGCATAAAAATGACATAGTATAGTAAGACAAAAAAGTCAAAAAATGTCATAGTATAGTAACACATAAAAATGTCATAGTATAGTAAGACATAAAAATGTCAAAAAAAGTCATAAAAATGTCATAGTATAGTAAGACATAAAAATGTCAAAAAAAGTCATAAAAATGTCATAGTATAGTAAGATATAAAAATGTCAAAAAAAGTCATAAAAATGTCATAGTATAGTAAGACATAAAAATGTAAAAAAAAGTCATAAAAATGTCATAGTATAGTAAGACATAAAAATGTAAAAAAAAGTCATAAAAATGTCATAGTATAGTAAGACATAAAAATGTAAAAAAAAGTCATAAAAATGTCATAGTATAGTAAGACATAAAAACGTCAAAAAATGTCATAGTATAGTTAGTCATAAAAATGTCATAGTATAGTAAGGCATAAAAACGTCAAAAAATGTCATAGTATAGTTAGTCATAAAAATGTCATAGTATAGTAAGGCATAAAAATGTCATAGTATAGTAAGACATAAAAACGTCAAAAAAAGTATTAAAATTTCATAGTATAGTAAGACATAAAAACGTCAAAAAAAGTCATAAAAATGTCATAGTATAGTAAGACATAAAAATGTAAAAAAAAGTCATAAAAATGTCATAGTATAGTAAGACATAAAAATGTAAAAAAAAGTCATAAAAATGTCATAGTATAGTAAGACATAAAAACGTCAAAAAATGTCATAGTATAGTTAGTCATAAAAATGTCATAGTATAGTAAGGCATAAAAACGTCAAAAAAAGTCCGAAAAATGTCATAGTATAGTAAGACATAAAAATGTCATAGTATAGTAAGGCATAAAAATGTCAAAAAATGTCATAGTATAGTAAGACATAAAAATGTCAAAAAAAAATCATAAAAATGTCATAGTATAGTAAAACATAAAAATGTCATAGTATAGTAAGGCATAAAAATGTCATAGTATAGTAAGACATAAAAATGTCATAGTATAGTAAGGCATAAAAAAGTCATAAAAATGTCATAGTATAGTAAGACATAAAAATGTCATAGTATAGTTAGTCATAAAAATGTCATAGTATAGTAAGACATAAAAATGTCAAAAAAAAGTCATAAAAATGTCATAGTATAGTAAGTCATAAAAATGTCAAAAAAAAGTCATAAAAATGTCATAGTATAGTAAAACATAAAAATGTCATAGTATAGTAAGGCATAAAAATGTCATAGTATAGTAAGACATAAAAATGTCATAGTATAGTAAGGCATAAAAACGTCAAAAAAAGTCATAAAAATGTCATAGTATAGTAAGACATAAAAATGTCAAAAAAGTCATAAAAATGTCATAGTATAGTAAGACATAAAAATGTCAAAAAATGTCATAGTATAGTAAGCCATAAAAATGTCATAGTATAGTAAGGCATAAAAATGTCAAAAAATGTCATAGTATAGTAAGACATAAAAATGTCAAAAAAAGTCATAAAATGTCATAGTATAGTAAGTCATAAAAATGTCAAAAAAAGTCATAAAAGGTCATAGTCTAGTGAGGCATGAAAACGTCAAAAAATGTCGTAGTGTAGTAAGACATAAAAATGTCATAGTATAGTAAGACATAAAAATGTCATAGTATAGTAAGGCATAAAAACGTCAAAAAAAGTCATAAAAATGTCATAGTATATTAAGACATAAAAATGTCATAGTATAGTAAGACATAAAAACGTCAAAAAAAGTCATAAAAATGTCATAGTATAGTAAGACATAAAAATGTCAAAAAATGTCATAAAAATGTCATAGTATAGTAAGTCATAAAAATGTCATAGTATAGTAAGGCATAAAAATGTCAAAAAATGTCATAGTATAGTAAGACATAAAAATGTCAAAAAAAAGTCATTAAAATGTCATAGTATAGTAAGACATAAAAATGTCATAGTATAGTATCACATAAAAACGTCAAAAAATGTCATAGTATAGTAACACATAAAAATGTCAAAAAAAAGTCATAAAAATGTCATAGTATAGTAACACATAAAAATGTCAAAAAAAGTCATAAAAATGTCATAGTATACTAAGATATAAAAACGTCAAAAAAAGTCATAAAAATGTCATAGTATAGTAAGACATAAAAATGTCAAAAAAAAGTCATAAAAATGTCATAGTATAGTAAGGCATAAAAATGTCATAGTATAGTAAGACATAAAAATGTCAAAAAAAAGTCATAAAAATGTCATAGTATACTAAGACATAAAAACGTCAAAAAAAGTCATAAAAATGTCATAGTATAGTAAGACATAAAAATGTCATAGTTTAGTATGGCATAAAAATGTCATAGTATAGTAAGACATAAAAATGTCAAAAAAAGTCATAAAAATGTCATAGTATAGTAAGACATAAAAATGTAAAAAAAAAGTCATAAAAATGACATAGTATAGTAAGACATAAAAATGTATAAAAAAAAAAGGCATTTAAATGTCATAGTATAGTAAGACATAAAATCGTGAAAAAATGTCATAGTATAGTAAGGCATAAAAATGTCATAGTATAGTAAGACATAAAAATGTCATAGTATAGTAAGGCATAAAAACGTCAAAAAAAAGTCATAAAAATGTCATAGTATAGTAAGACATAAAAATGTCAAAAAAGTCATAAAAATGTCATAGTATAGTAAGGCATAAAAATGTCATAGTATAGTAAGACATAAAAATGTCATAGTATAGTAAGGCATAAAAACGTCAAAAAAAGTCATAAAAATGTCATAGTATAGTAAGGCATAAAAACGTCAAAAAAAGTCATAAAAATGTCATAGTATAATAAGACATAAAAATGTCAAAAAATGTGATAAAAATGTCATAGTATAGTAAGCCATAAAAATGTCATAGTATAGTAAGGCATAAAAATGTCAAAAAATGTCATAGTATAGTAAGACATAAAAATGTCAAAAAAAGTCATAAAAATGTCATAGTATAGTAAGTCATAAAAATGTCATAGTATAGTAAGTCATAAAAATGTCAAAAAAAGTCATAAAAATGTCATAGTATAGTAAGGCATAAAAATGTCAAAAAAAAGTCATAAAAGGTCATAGTCTAGTGAGGCATGAAAACGTCAAAAAATGTCGTAGTATAGTAAGACATAAAAATGTCATAGTATAGTAAGGCATAAAAATGTCATAGTATAGTAAGACATAAAAATGTCATAGTATAGTAAGGCATAAAAATGTCATAGTATAGTAAGACATAAAAATGTCAAAAAATGTCATAAAAATGTCATAGTATAGTAAGTCATAAAAATGTCATAGTATAGTAAGGCATAAAAATGTCAAAAAATGTCATAGTATAGTAAGACATAAAAATGTCAAAAAAAGTCATAAAAATGTCATAGTATAGTAAGGCATAAAAATGTCAAAAAATGTCATAGTATAGTAAGACATAAAAATGTCATAGTATAGTAAGGCATAAAAATGTCATAGTATAGTAAGGCATAAAAACGTCAAAAAAAGTCATAAAAATGTCATAGTATAGTAAGACATAAAAATGTCAAAAAATGTCATAGTATAGTAAGCCATAAAAATGTCATAGTATAGTAAGGCATAAAAATGTCATAGTATAGTAAGACATAAAAATGTCATAGTATAGTAAGGCATAAAAATGTCATAGTATAGTAAGACATAAAAATGTCAAAAAATGTCATAAAAATGTCATAGTATAGTAAGTCATAAAAATGTCATAGTATAGTAAGGCATAAAAATGTCAAAAAATGTCATAGTATAGTAAGACATAAAAATGTCAAAAAAAGTCATAAAAATGTCATAGTATAGTAAGGCATAAAAATGTCAAAAAATGTCATAGTATAGTAAGACATAAAAATGTCATAGTATAGTAAGGCATAAAAATGTCATAGTATAGTAAGGCATAAAAACGTCAAAAAAAGTCATAAAAATGTCATAGTATAGTAAGACATAAAAATGTCAAAAAATGTCATAGTATAGTAAGCCATAAAAATGTCATAGTATAGTAAGGCATAAAAATGTCAAAAAATGTCATAGTATAGTAAGACATAAAAATGTCAAAAAAAGTCATAAAATGTCATAGTATAGTAAGTCATAAAAATGTCAAAAAAAGTCATAAAAGGTCATAGTCTAGTGAGGCATGAAAACGTCAAAAAATGTCGTAGTGTAGTAAGACATAAAAATGTCATAGTATAGTAAGACATAAAAATGTCATAGTATAGTAAGGCATAAAAACGTCAAAAAAAGTCATAAAAATGTCATAGTATATTAAGACATAAAAATGTCAAAAAAAAGTCATAAAAATGTCATAGTATAGTAAGACATAAAAATGTAAAAAAAAAGTCATAAAAATGACATAGTATAGTAAGACATAAAAATGTATAAAAAAAAAAGGCATTTAAATGTCATAGTATAGTAAGACATAAAATCGTGAAAAAATGTCATAGTATAGTAAGGCATAAAAATGTCATAGTATAGTAAGACATAAAAATGTCATAGTATAGTAAGCATAAAAACGTCAAAAAAAAGTCATAAAAATGTCATAGTATAGTAAGACATAAAAATGTCAAAAAAGTCATAAAAATGTCATAGTATAGTAAGGCATAAAAATGTCATAGTATAGTAAGACATAAAAATGTCATAGTATAGTAAGGCATAAAAACGTCAAAAAAAAGTCATAAAAATGTCATAGTATAATAAGACATAAAAATGTCAAAAAATGTGATAAAAATGTCATAGTATAGTAAGCCATAAAAAATGTCATAGTATAGTAAGGCATAAAAATGTCAAAAAATGTCATAGTATAGTAAGACATAAAAATGTCAAAAAAAGTCATAAAAATGTCATAGTATAGTAAGTCATAAAAATGTCATAGTATAGTAAGACATAAAAATGTCAAAAAAAGTCATAAAAATGTCATAGTATAGTAAGGCATAAAAATGTCAAAAAAAAGTCATAAAAGGTCATAGTCTAGTGAGGCATGAAAACGTCAAAAAATGTCGTAGTATAGTAAGACATAAAAATGTCATAGTATAGTAAGGCATAAAAATGTCATAGTATAGTAAGACATAAAAATGTCATAGTATAGTAAGGCATAAAAATGTCATAGTATAGTAAGGCATAAAAACGTAAAAAAAAAGTCATAAAAATGTCATAGTATAGTAAGACATAAAAATGTCAAAAAAGTCATAAAAATGTCATAGTATAGTAAGGCATAAAAATGTCATAGTATAGTAAGACATAAAAATGTCATAGTATAGTAAGGCATAAAAACGTCAAAAAAAAAGTCATAAAAATGTCATAGTATAGTAAGGCATAAAAACGTCAAAAAAAAAGTCATAAAAATGTCATAGTATAATAAGACATAAAAATGTCAAAAAATGTGATAAAAATGTCATAGTATAGTAAGCCATAAAAATGTCATAGTATAGTAAGGCATAAAAATGTCAAAAAATGTCATAGTATAGTAAGACATAAAAATGTCAAAAAAAGTCATAAAAATGTCATAGTATAGTAAGTCATAAAAATGTCATAGTATAGTAAGTCATAAAAATGTCAAAAAAAGTCATAAAAATGTCATAGTATAGTAAGGCATAAAAATGTCAAAAAAAGTCATAAAAGGTCATAGTCTAGTGAGGCATGAAAACGTCAAAAAATGTCGTAGTATAGTAAGACATAAAAATGTCATAGTATAGTAGGCATAAAAATGTCATAGTATAGTAAGACATAAAAATGTCATAGTATAGTAAGGCATAAAAATGTCATAGTATAGTAAGACATAAAAATGTCAAAAAATGTCATAAAAATGTCATAGTATAGTAAGTCATAAAAATGTCATAGTATAGTAAGGCATAAAAATGTCAAAAAATGTCATAGTATAGTAAGACATAAAAATGTCAAAAAAAGTCATAAAAATGTCATAGTATAGTAAGTCATAAAAATGTCATAGTATAGTAAGGCATAAAAATGTAAAAAAAAGTCATAAAAATGTCATAGTATAGTAAGACATAAAAACGTCAAAAAAAGTCATAAAAATGTCATAGTATAGTAAGTCATAAAAATGTCATAGTATAGTAAGGCATAAAAATGTCAAAAAATGTCATAGTATAGTAAGACATAAAAAGGTCAAAAAATGTCATAAAAATGTCATAGTATAGTAAGTCATAAAAATGTCATAGTATAGTAAGGCATAAAAATGTCATAGTATAGTATGGCATAAAAATATCATAGTATAGCAAGACATAAAAATGTCAAAAAAAGTCATAAAAATGTCATAGTATAGTAAGTCATAAAAATGTCATAGTATAGTAAGGCATAAAAATGTCATAGTATAGTATGGCATAAAAATATCATAGTATAGTAAGACATAAAAATGTCAAAAAAAGTCATAAAAATGTCATAGTATAGTAAGATATAAAAATGTCAAAAAAAGTCATAAAAATGTCATAGTATAGTAAGACATAAAAACGTCAAAAAAAGTCATAAAAACGTCAGAAAATGTCATAGTATAGTAAGATATAAAAATGTCAAAAAAAGTCATAAAAATGTCATAGTATAGTAAGACATAAAAACGTCAAAAAAAGTCATAAAAACGTCAGAAAATGTCATAGTATAGTAAGACATAAAAATGTCATAGTATAGTAAGGCATAAAAATGTCATAGTATAGTAAGACATAAAAATGTCATAGTATAGTAAGGCATAAAAATGTCATAGTATAGTAAGACATAAAAATGTCATAGTATAGTAAGGTATAAAAATGTCATAGTATAGTAAGACATAAAAACGTCAAAAAATGTCATAGTATAGTAAGACATAAAAATGTCATAGTATAGTAAGGCATAAAAATGTCATAGTATAGTAAGGCATAAAAATGTCAAAAAATGTCATAGTATAGTAAGGCATAAAAATGTCAAAAAAAGTCATAAAAATGTCATAGTATAGTAAGACATAAAAATGTCAAAAAAAGTCATAAAAATGTCATAGTATAGTAAGACATAAAAATGTCATAGTATAGTAAGGCATAAAAATGTCATAGTATAGTAAGGCATAAAAATGTCATAGTATAGTAAGGCATAAAAACGTCAAAAAAAAGTCATAAAAATGTCATAGTATAGTAAGACATAAAAATGTCAAAAAAAAGTCATAAAAATGTCATAGTATAGTAAGACATAAAAATGTCATAGTATAGTAAGACATAAAAATGTCAAAAAAAGTCATAAAAATGTCATAGTATAGTAAGACATAAAAATGTCATAGTATAGTAAGACATAAAAATGTCAAAAAAAGTCATAAAAATGTCATAGTATAGTAAGACATAAAAATGTCATAGTATAGTAAGGCATAAAAATGTCAAAAAAAGTCATAAAAATGTCATAGTATAGTAAGGCATAAAAATGTCAAAAAATGTCATAGTATAGTAAGACATAAAAATGTCAAAAAAGTCATAAAAATGTCATAGTATAGTAAGACATAAAAATGTCAAAAAAAGTCATAAAAATGTCATAGTATAGTAAGACATAAAAATGTCATAGTATAGTAAGGCATAAAAATGTCATAGTATAGTAAGACATAAAAACGTCAAAAAAAGTCATAAAAATGTCATAGTATATTAAGACATAAAAATGTCATAGTATAGTAAGGCATAAAAATGTCAAAAAAAGTCATAAAAATGTCATAGTATACTAAGACATAAAAATGTCAAAAAAAGTCATAAAAATGTCATAGTATAGTAAGACATAAAAATGTCATAGTATAGTAAGACATAAAAATGTCATAGTATAGTAAGACATAAAAACGTCAAAAAAAGTCATAAAAATGTCATAGTATACTAAGACATAAAAATGTCAAAAAAAGTCATAAAAATGTCATAGTATAGTAAGACATAAAAATGTCATAGTATAGTAAGGCATAAAAATGTCAAAAAATGTCATAGTATAGTAAGGCATAAAAATGTCATAGTATAGTAAGACATAAAAATGTCAAAAAAAGTCATAAAAATGTCATAGTATAGTAAGACATAAAAAGTCATAAAAATGTCAAAAAAAGTCATAAAAATGTCATAGTATAGTAAGACATAAAAATGTCATAGTATAGTAAGACATAAAAATGTCAAAAAAAGTCATAAAAATGTCATAGTATAGTAAGACATAAAAATGTCATAGTATAGTAAGACATAAAAATGTCAAAAAAAGTCATAAAAATGTCATAGTATAGTAAGACATAAAAATGTAATAGTATAGTAAGGCATAAAAATGTCAAAAAATGTCATAGTATAGTAAGGCATAAAAATGTCAAAAAATGTCATAGTATAGTAAGACATAAAAATGTCAAAAAAGTCATAAAAATGTCATAGTATAGTAAGACATAAAAATGTCATAGTATAGTAAGACATAAAAACGTCAAAAAAAGTCATAAAAATGTCATAGTATAGTAAGGCATAAAAATGTCAAAAAATGTCATAGTATAGTAAGACATAAAAATGTCAAAAAAGTCATAAAAATGTCATAGTATAGTAAGACATAAAAATGTCATAGTATAGTAAGACATAAAAACGTCAAAAAAAGTCATAAAAATGTCATAGTATACTAAGACATAAAAATGTCAAAAAAAGTCATAAAAATGTCATAGTATAGTAAGACATAAAAATGTCAAAAAATGTCATAGTATAGTAAGGCATAAAAATGTCAAAAAATGTCATAGTATAGTAAGACATAAAAATGTCAAAAAAGTCATAAAAATGTCATAGTATAGTAAGACATAAAAACGTCAAAAAAAGTCATAAAAATGTCATAGTATAGTAAGACATAAAAATGTCAAAAAAAGTCATAAAAATGTCATAGTATAGTAAGACATAAAAATGTCATAGTATAGTAAGGCATAAAAATGTCAAAAAATGTCATAGTATAGTAAGGCATAAAAATGTCAAAAAATGTCATAGTATAGTAAGACATAAAAATGTCAAAAAAGTCATAAAAATGTCATAGTATAGTAAGACATAAAAATGTCATAAAAATGTCAAAAAAAAGTCATTAAAATGTCATAGTATAGTAAGACATAAAAATGTCATAGTATAGTATCACATAAAAACGTCAAAAAATGTCATAAAAATGTCATAGTATAGTAAGACATAAAAATGTCAAAAAAAAGTCATAAAAATGTCATAGTATACTAAGACATAAAAATGTCAAAAAAAGTCATAAAAATGTCATAGTATAGTAAGGCATAAAAATGACATAGTATAGTAAGACATAAAAATGTCAAAAAAATGTCATAGTATAGTAACACATAAAAATGTCATAGTATAGTAAGACATAAAAATGTCAAAAAAAGTCATAAAAATGTCATAGTATAGTAAGACATAAAAATGTCAAAAAAAGTCATAAAAATGTCATAGTATAGTAAGATATAAAAATGTCAAAAAAAGTCATAAAAATGTCATAGTATAGTAAGACATAAAAATGTAAAAAAAAGTCATAAAAATGTCATAGTATAGTAAGACATAAAAATGTAAAAAAAAGTCATAAAAATGTCATAGTATAGTAAGACATAAAAATGTAAAAAAAAGTCATAAAAATGTCATAGTATAGTAAGACATAAAAACGTCAAAAAATGTCATAGTATAGTAAGTCATAAAAATGTCATAGTATAGTAAGGCATAAAAACGTCAAAAAATGTCATAGTATAGTAAGTCATAAAAATGTCATAGTATAGTAAGGCATAAAAATGTCATAGTATAGTAAGACATAAAAACGTCAAAAAAAGTCATTAAAATGTCATAGTATAGTAAGGCATAAAAATGTCAAAAAAAGTCATAAAAGGTCATAGTCTAGTGAGGCATGAAAACGTCAAAAAATGTCGTAGTATAGTAAGACATAAAAATGTCATAGTATAGTAAGGTATAAAAATGTCATAGTATAGTAAGGCATAAAAATGTCAAAAAATGTCATAGTATAGTAAGACATAAAAATGTCAAAAAAAGTCATAAAAATGTCATTGTATAGTAAGACATAAAAATGTAAAAAAAAGTAATAAAAATGTCATAGTATAGTAAGACATAAAAACGTCAAAAAATGTCATAGTATAGTAAGACATAAAAACGTCAAAAAAAGTCATAAAAATGTCATTGTATAGTAAGACATAAAAATGTAAAAAAAAGTCATAAAAATGTCATAGTATAGTAAGACATAAAAACGTCAAAAAAAGTCATAAAAATGTCATAGTATAGTAAGGCATAAAAATGTAAAAAAAAAGTCATAAAAATGTCATAGTATAGTAAGACATAAAAATGTCAAAGTATAGTAAGGCATTACAAATGTCATAGTACAGTAAGACATAAAAGGTCATAAAAGGTCATAGTCTAGTGAGGCATGAAAACGTCAAAAAATGTCGTAGTATAGTAAGACATAAAAATGTCATAGTATAGTAAGGCATAAAAATGTCATAGTATATTAAGACATAAAAATGTCATAGTATAGTAAGATATAAAAATGTCAAAAAAAGTCATAAAAATGTCATAGTATAGTAAGACATAAAAATGTCATAGTATAGTAAGGCATAAAAATGTCATAGTATAGTAAGGCATAAAAACGTCAAAAAAAGTCATAAAAATGTCATAGTATAGTAAGACATAAAAATGTCATAGTATATTAAGACATAAAAATGTCAAAAAAAGTCATAAAAATGTCATAGTATAGTAAGACATAAAAATGTCATAGTATAGTAAGACATAAAAATGTCAAAAAATGTCATAGTATAGTGAGGCATAAAAACGTCAAAAAATGTCATAGTATAGTAAGACATAAAAATGTCATAGTATAGTAAGACATAAAAATGTCATAGTACAGTAAGACATAAAAGGTCATAAAAGGTCATAGTCTAGTGAGGCATGAAAACGTCAAAAAATGTCATAGTATAGTAAGGCATAAAAACGTCAAAAAAAGTCATAAAAATGTCATAGTATATTAAGACATAAAAATGTCAAAAAAAGTCATAAAAATGTCATAGTATAGTAAGGCATAAAAATGTCAAAAAATGTCATAGTATAGTGAGGCATAAAAACGTCAAAAAATGTCATAGTATAGTAAGACATAAAAATGTCATAGTATAGTAAGACATAAAAATGTCATAGTACAGTAAGACATAAAAGGTCATAAAAGGTCATAGTCTAGTGAGGCATGAAAACGTCAAAAAATGTCATAGTATAGTAAGGTATAAAATGTCATAATCTATTAAGGCGTGTAATGTCAGATTATTGTAAGACATTAATTGACATGAAGAACTGAGGCTGTCTGAGAGGCTGTACCCAGTATCATCAAGGTGTTCCTAATAAAGTGTACAATGCCCTCACATATGAAAATTTCGGATTACGTTGACATACAGTAAGTTCAATCACTGCCTGTATGAACATAAAAAGTATGGTGATATGTAAATAATCAATGATAAAAATCACATTCATTGATGTAATCTTTTTCAACTGCACTTATGATGGCTATAAATGATATAGATGTCCGGTTGCTTGTTTACAGCAACAAATCATCATCCATCACTGTTATCACCAGAGCTCTTCCTCATTTCACACACTGCAAACAGGAAAAAGCTGATATGGTTTTAAGGAACTAAAATGTCACTTCGGAAAAAAAAAAATCCTCTCTTTACTGTCTTTACTGGTGGAAAATTGCAGATTCATGTTGGGAAAACACACTTGCTTAATGTTCATTATTGTTCTTTATTGTTCAGTTTGCAATTTAGCAGCTTTTTCTTTTAGGAAACTTCTGTTTTAACTTTCAAATATAGATGTAGAGCTGACAGTTGTTCATTCATGGTGTACGTCTACATAGAATTTTAAAAAGCAATTTCTTCACCTCTTCTTGTCCTGTCCCTCCCATAACATCAAACTGCCTCTCTCCCACACACACACACAAACACACACACACACACACACACACACACACACACACACACACACACACACACACACACACACACACACACACACACACACGTCCATTTTTTCCATAAGTTTTTTTTTTACATGTCCAACATCCTGGTTAGATAAAGGACAAACAATAAAAATGCTTTTTCATTGTGACTAATATCTTAACACTTCCTGTTCCTGGTCTTATGTTCTTCCCTGTGCTCACGTTGTCATCATTTCACCATCAAGCTGCCGTTTCTCTCCTGTTTTTGTCTTTATAAACACACAGGTGTTGAGATATTGAAGAAAAGCTGTTTGGCAGGAGATAAAGTCAGTGTGTGTGTGTGTGTGTGTGTGTGTGTGTGTGTGTGTGTGTGTGTGTGTGTGTGTGCATGGAGATCTGCAGAGGCTCAGTGGGAGCACAAACACTCCCACCACAGTCTGTGCACTTTGATCAAAGCGTTTCTCAGAATGAGAAGCGCTTCAGGTAAACTGTGTTCCCTTGTATCAGGCTGTGGTGTCAAATTACTCTTACTCTCTGTCAAATCACAATAAAATAATAATAATGTCAACACAATTAATATTACGAGTGTGTTTACCTGATGATTGTAAAAGGAATCTGTACTCATGAGCCTTTCCTGGAAAATCTGAGTTTTCCTGAAAGACAAACATCCTGCTGATGTGTTTAACAATGTGTGTGCCAGTCCTGAGCTCATGCATGTGGTTTGACAGTGAAAGTCGTTTTCATTCATTCCAAGGACACAGGACTGAGTGTCAACGAGATCATGTTTCACACTTTGAATTGGATCTCACCCTGTGGCTTTCTGAACAATATCAATATCAACAGATATTTCATATTATGTCAGATGCTAGGTTAATTAAATGATATTATAATATTACAGGTTTTGTTTTACCCTAACCCTTTTTCTTTGCACTGGTGTTTCTTCATTTTATTGTCATTGATTTTTTTCATAATGTGTACAGTTTGTCTTGCACTGGTTGTGTGTTCTTTGTTGTGTATTTTATTATTGTTTACTCTGTGTGCACTTTAAATTGCCCCCTGTGAACAAATAAAGTTTATTGATTTGAAATGAACTGTGACATACGTTTAATGTTTTGTTTTATGTTGGTTTTCTGAAGATGGAGATTTCCAACAGTTTAGATAGACGTTCATCTGTAAATATTTCGTAGGGTTTATGCCTAAAATGAAAGTTATGTTGTCATGGTGACCTGTGAAACAAAAAGACCATCGTTATACCTCGACATCTGTATAACAGACTAATCAAACTAGAGACCATCACAGCGGCTGGTCGACACGTTGATGCTCCGACCTATGAGCACTCAGTAGTCATTACTACATGAGTACTCAGCATTCGCTGTCAGGCCACGCCCCCTTTTGACCCAACCACACCTATAGATTTTAGTGACTTGGAAGTTGTGACACTATCGAAATGATAACATCACAGACAGACAGAGACACTCTCTGTGGTAGTTCCTGTTACAGTAGGAGTCAACTGTTGATGACACACAAACACAAGGTGACAAAAAACACCAGGCATATTTTTATCGTGGTGGAAAGTAGCAAATCGTCCATTATGGCAGATGTAAAGGAATAGTTTGACATTTTGGGAAATGCACTTTTTGCTTTTTGACAGACAGATGAAAAGGTCCTACCACTCTCGTATCTCGTATCTAAAAAATAAGGCTACACCAGCAGCCTGTTAGCTTAGCTAGCATAAAGGCTAGCTAGGTGCTGACTAGCAGTGACAAAATCCAGCCTAACAGTTTTTATGGTGTAAGAAGGAAAAGTGTCAGTTTAAAGGCAGGTTATGTGCAGGACTCTTCTTTGGTTTTAGGTTTGTTACTGTCGGACAGAGCCAGGCCAGCTGTTTCCAGCTGTTTCCAGCTGCTGCAGCTTCATATTTAACAGACAGATATGAGAATCTTATCAATCTTATCATCTAACTCTCTAATGGAAAGTAAATAAACATATTTCCCCAAATATTAAACTTTCACACAAATTAAATGATATGACACACACACAGATTTGAAATGACTCAATGACTAATAAAATTTCAACAGTCTGGAGCCTGTGTAGAGCTTGGCAGGCTTCCTGGTGCTTTTCACTGTTTTGTCAGAGACAGTCAGTCAGCATTTATTTCAGTAAACCATGGAGCGCTCAGAAAAGGGAAATAGTCCCACAGATCCTAGATCAGCTCTGACTACTGACAAGGAAGTAGCGATCATAAATATACAGGGTATTCTCTTCCTTGCTGTCAGAGAGAGTTTTGTTTCTGAGCAGCGAGTGCTCACTTCCTCCTGTGAGTAATAAGAGCTACTTCACACCGCTTGTCAGAGACTGACTGACTGAGAGAGAGAGAAGGACTCCGGTTCACAGCTCGCTGAATGTGTGAGTACAAAGTAAGATAATTTCAGTCATGTGACAGTGTAGCTCTATTTGTGTTTAAATGTGAATCCTCAGCCGCAGCCTGTATAGATTCTTGTCTTGTTAAGACTTGTCATGTTTCAGACTGTGAGAGACGAGTAAGTGTCAGGGTCGACTGTGTGTTGACTGTGTGTTCAGCGCTGCAAAGAGCAAAGGTTGTTGGAGGAGGTTTGGACATGTGAGACAAACAAGCAGAGATAATCATAGTCTTGGTTTTCTGAAAAAAGACAAGACTGAGGAATAAAGACGTAAATGAACTGAATGTCAACTCAGCAGCAGAGGATGTGGTTTGGTGCAGGTTGTAGCAAGTCTGTGCAAAGCCAAGCCCCTGCGCACAGTCTAAGTCAAAAACAATTTTAGCTGTAGTGTATGTTTTCTGACGGGTTTGTTAGGCTAAAAAAAGAAACTCTCACATGATTAACATCACATCTTTGTTTCTTTTCCTCATTCTTCAAAGTCAAGCGGACATATCAAATGCAGGAGAAGGTAATCAGTCCGTCTATCAAGGCGCAAAAAGGCTGTAAAAGAAAAATGCTACTTGATAGAATGATAGATATGTTTTGTATGTAGAGTTTGTCAGAGTAGTTTCACACACTTGTGTTAAAGTTTTGCACAAATAGTGCAGCAGATAACTGCAGTAATCTTTCAAATGTGGATATAAGCACCAAAGTTGGGGCCATTCATTTGAAAAATCCCATCAGCCACTGATGGGATTTAGATTTAAAAATTTCTGGCATAGGAAACATATTTTTACCACAGAATTTTACCCACAGGACGATTTTTTCGAATTTTTAAGTAGCTAACATGTTTTATCAAAAGAGTAATATAGGCTGAGCAGCTGTCCCCAGGAAATGTCCCTGATTTTAATGTTTGTAATTAAAAACAGATGTCTAGTGTTTAGCTTGTTTTGGCTAACAGAGGGGTCTGGCTGCTATCTATAGCAGCTTCAGAAAGTGAAGCTAAAACCATCCAAATAGTTTATCCAATCAGATTTTTCTTTTTTTGTTGGTCTCTAGGCAGAGAAGAGGTTAGCTGGCTCACTCATTGGTTAGGAGTTCATAACTGGGCAGTACACTAACAAAAACAAACATACTCCAAACAAACTTCCCAACTGCTTCAAAGGTATGGAGTTGTCATTTTATCTGTCATCACTTACTATTGTCAAAATACATGAATGTCCCCCTTTTTTATTTCTTAGGTAAAAACATCGGATATTTTAATGATATATTTGCTGCTGAACTGGAAATGTCTCCAGTTTTCACTTCAGATATCTGGTCACCTTAGAGGAATGACCAAGCAGGATTTGTGCCAAGTTTAGTACTTGTATCCACATTAGAAAGATTTCCCTGAACTACACCGCTGCCGCGCTTTAAGAATAGTTTTACTTGTGGGAGGGAAAAGTGGAAAAAGTTGGTTTGAGTCATTCAACAGTTTTCACCCTCAAGTGCATCAGTGTGATCTCTTTTTTGGCCCATGAAGTTCAGGGGGTTTCCAGAAAGTGCAATAAAACATGTGTGGAATGGGGAGAGGCTCACAACATTAATACCCACTCTCACATTCACATCAGTTCCATTCATTCATGTTTGTTTTGGTCGGTGACACTGGTGGTAAAATTAGACCAGAGATCAGTGAAGACCCTCAGCTTCCTCCTTTGGTGTGTTTGTGTGACAGGGGCTTTCTCAACCAGCGTGACGTCAGCCGCTGTTTGCGCTTGCGTTGGCAGTCATGAGGTTGTGGTGAGCAGGGCAGATTCTATCAGTGAGCGCTAAACCGCAACGATTTGTCCGAAAACCCCTGTGAGACCGCAGCTGTGCTTCCGGTGTTTACAGCGACAGAGGTTGACTCTGCCTCAGTCCCCTCTCTGACACCTGTCAACTATTCCAAAACATACAGGCTGTCACTGTGGAGATACCGATGAGCCGGAATAAGGAGGCGGAGAGGATTCCCCACACATACAGTCCTGAGACGACGGAGGAGAGGGAACACACTTGCTCTCAGTCAGCATCCACAATGGACCGCCAGCAGCAGCAGCACGCCAAAGTGGAGCGGTTTCTCAAGTTAGGATACTCGCACAGTGACATCCTGAGGGTGCTGGACAGCCTCCGCCACGACGCCCAGACCAATGACATCCTGGAGGAGCTGATAAAGACCTGCCACACTCAAAAGTGGGACAAAAGTGTCCCAAACAGCCCCAAGCTGGTGCCCAGAGGCTGCAGCCCCAGTCCCAGTCAGCCCAGACCTGGACCAGACAGAGAGCCGACTGCAGGCTTCAGACCAGTGGTTATAGATGGAAGCAATGTGGCCATGAGGTGAGTGCAGTCTGCATCTGTCAGTGTCACAAGTAAAAGTGTTTGTTGGTGCATTTATATAATTATAACTGATGCTTTAATATGTTAGCAGCATTTTAACTCTTTTAACTAATTCTAACTACTTCATTTATTGTTGGATAATTTGATCTATACTGATGCATCATAGTTTAAAAGTTGATCATGTTTTTTAAAACTTTTTTTTTTTAATGTTATTTTACAGAACACACCTTATACCCCAATAAAACACTAATTAAAAAATAAACAAATAATTAAAATAAATAAATAGAGGCAGACATTTGTCAAAGGGAGGCATTAGCAGCACATCAGTGTCCGTTATAGAGGAATATTACAATGACATTATAACCAAGTTTATCATGTTTTGTTTTTTAAAATCTTAATCTGCAAAGTAACTGTAGCTCTCAGACATAATGATGAGTACAATATATGCAGAAGGATAAAATGGAGCTAATCTTAAAATTGTCTTTATCTACAGCTCTTGAGAAAACATATTCAGATACTTTCCACCTGTCTGAAAATATCTAACATCATGGAAATAAAAAAAAGCTGATACTTGAGGCTTACAGAGAGAAATAACACTATAACTATTTTTTCAGTCTGCATTTGTGTCACTTCCTCTTTAAAGATGTGGGAAGTGAAAACGTGATGTGCGGCTTTATTCTTCTTTTAATGTCTGCTTCACGTTGCCTGAAGGACAAAACAGCACGTTCATTTCAATTCTGACATCAGAGCTGAGCTGCTGACGCTCATGCAGCGTGACTTACCTCTACTTCATGTGACCTCATTGTTGTCAGCTTTACCTGCCCTGAATTGGGTAACGAGGAAGTTCTTAGTCAAAATCTGCTCAAACAAATACCTTGGTGTAGGTAGGAGGAAGGCATGATATCAAAGGAGAAAACAAAGGACATGTTTTCATTGTGCATATTTCTGTAAGGACATAATTGTTGAATTGTTGGAAGAGGGTTGAAAACTATTTACTGTCACACCTCTGTGAACCTATGGCTTGATCCTCGGATCCGATTTCTAACTTTTCATTAGGTTTTCAGGCTCTTAAAGCAGCACTCCGGTGGTTTCAGCGCAGCACTGCCACATGACAGATTTTAAAGAGGTCAAAAATAAGGTCAGACTTGAAGCAGCAGATTTCCGCACTTGAATCCTATATTTCCCATAATGCAGCTCAGTATCATCTACTGCTAGACCCTCCATGCTCAGTAACCCCATGTATTTTTAACCTCGCCACCCACAGTGTGTACCGCAGGATTTCTTATATAAATATGTAGTTTCCAGGCTCAAACCAAGATTACACAGACAATCTCACTTCTGTAATTTCCTCACACTTTAGCACTAAACTGTTTTCAGATAGCACTCAACATATTGAGACCAATACATTGACTTTGGTGTCATCCAATGATTGTTACATCCCACACATGTATCAGTTACATTTTAGTTACTGTGCAGAATGAGGCTTTGCATCCAGAACATTTAAGATCATAAGATATGAAACGATGTGATATCTTACAGCTGAATTGATCCATATATTTTTATATCAGGCCTAATAATGGGTAAAATGGCTGTGTGTAATGTTAAAGGTGTCTCCACAGACATTCCCCCAGGATTCATTTTTGGACTTATGTTCATCAGGTGGTCAGCTAGAAACCACGAGTCCTCCAACCTGAACAACCACGCAGGTGTTTTTTTTTTTTTTCTTCAACCCTGTGATATGACCCATAAGAGTGTCTCCTGAAATAGCAGGTGTGGCCTACTGGACCTCGGTTGTCATGGTTACAGTAATAAACAGTCAGACTGTACCAACAAACAGCGTACCAACCTTCGTTGCCATGGTTAGTGCGATAAGAGTCATGGTTAGGTTTAGGAAAAAGATTGTGATTTGTGTTGAAATTAGTACTTCCTCGACATCAGACGGCCTTTGTTGTCATGGTTACAATATAAACAGATAGTTTCACACTGCAATGCAAAATGTTATGTTGATCAACATACAGCTTTATAATATATATAATAATACATCAGTGTTGTGAGTACAGCTGCCTGCTTTAAACTATATGAAGTGGATCATGTACAGAACAATCACGATGAATACTTTTATTCATAGGCAGATATAACATTTTAAGTATTTTACTGCTAATGTATTTTAAATTTTGATATCTTTATGACTGCAGGACAGTTACTTCCACTGGATGGTTTGTTTACATTATGGTGTGGCTTGATGTATTTCTGGTAGAGCAGCACCATAACCGATTTAGGCTTTGATTAACACAGGGACACTTTCAACCAATGAAATATGAGCCAGCTGCAAAAGTGCTAAATATGCAACTCTCTAAATGCATGGATTCAACTTTGGAGGAACTGCAAGTGTAAATTATCCAGGAAACACCATTCAAAGTCAACGTTATCACCCCCCAGTGAAGTCATGCAGACAGATACATTTACTCAGAATCCATAAACTATATCTCATGCCAAGCCTTGTCTCTCATACCTGTTGTACGCAAAGTGTCTCACCACTTCCTGCTTACTGAAAGAAGGGGAACCCCCCCACACACACACACACACACACACACACACATGCGCACACGCAGACACACACAGACACACGCACACACACACACACACACACATGCGCACATGCAGACACACGCAGACACACGCAGACACACGGACACACACACACACACACACATGCGCACATGCAGACACACGCAGACACACGCAGACACACACACACACACACACACCCATACACACACACACGTGTTCTTCTTCCTGCAAGCAAAACAATCCAGTTTACATCTTCTGTAGCACTTGAGTTAATCCTTGTCACGTGAGTGTTACAGCAGGTTTGGGTTTCAGATCACAGCTGTTCTGAACTCACTGAACAACTGAAAGTAGGTCAGATTTAACTTCTGATACAAATTATTGATAATGATCATAATGCAAGACATTCCAGGCTTCAACACTCACTTCATCCTATAGTTTTCAATAACTTTTAGGTCATTCATTTGAAAAAGCCCATTAGCCACTTGAAATTTCAAGATGGTCACCGTTTCCAGTCCAGAGTTTTACCTACAGGACAGATTTAAATGATTTTGAAATTTAATCCTATGTTTTTGCCTCTGAGGATGTCAAGGTCACAATTGGTAAATTTCTTCAGAATTTTATTTTAATTTCTAATATGTGAAAAATTAATAAAACACAATGTAATTATAAACCATTTATTATGAATGAACCAAAAGTTCTGTGAAAGTTGACAGACATCATTTTATTCAAGCCTTAAGTCAGCAGTAGGCTAGCTAACATTAGCTTGCTAGCTTGTTATCATAACCCGCTATCGCGCTAGGCTAGTTAGCGAGCTAGTAAGTTAGTAAACAAACCCTGTCCATTGAATTGCCCCCTGTGACATTTTAAAGGCACTTACTTAAAACACTTAACCTTGAAGCTTGGACTTCAATATGAAAACATTGTCAATGTTAGCTGATGTATGCTAACTAGCTTGCTAGCAGTGGGACTGTCATGTTCAGTTTCCAGGATATAAATTTTTACTTTGTTTTCTTTTTTTCCTCAGAATCAGCCACAGTGAATACAAAGGACTAGCTGCATAAAATAGACCTGACTTATCACCTAACACTGTCACATTCAGAGATCAAACACTTGATAATGTTCAGCAGGATTTGATCATAATAATATTAGGCAACATAAAACACAAACATCATCACCAAAAGAGAAACGTCCAGATATCTTAATATAAAAGAAGCGTTTTATGGTGTTCCCATTTTTAAGACATATACTCTGCAAAATGAATCAAAATCTTTGGTAAAAAAAAAAAAAAAAAAAAAAAGTTTAAATGCAGGAATCATCACAAAGTCATTATTTTATTAGGAAACTTTTATGAGTTTGCTGATATTTTTGCTGAAATGAATTCGTTTAGTAAAATTCACCTTCTACATTGTTAAACTGTATGATTTGACACTTGAATCGTTCATATGGGAAAATTGTGGGTGAACTTATTGCAATAAATGACATTTCCTTGCCAGAAATGGCGGCCATCTTGAATATTTGAACGGCTAATGTCTTCCATCAAAAGGGTAATACCCAAGGCTGCTTGGTCTGACCCTTAAACCTGTGTGGTGTTTGTGTGTCTGTTACCTGAACCTGCTGCCAAACTAAATGATTTTTATTTTGTGTGAGAACAATTTGGAGGCAAATACATGAGACTTTACTTACTTTCGCAATTTGCAAATGTCAACACTGTTTTGTAAAGCACAGTAAATTACAGTAAAATGTTATTTTTTTCAGTGGTGTGATTAACCGGAGTCACCTCTCCAGACAAAGTGCACGTGAACGGTCTCAGTTATGTGCCAAGTTACTCATCTCTGAACTTTTGCAATTGTGTTTTACACAACTCTGAGCTACAGGCCTTGCAACACCATCCACTTCCCGAAAAACAGAGATGTGCTTGTGTTTGTGTGTGTGTGTTTGTGTGTGTGTGTGTGTGTGTGTGTGTGTGTGTGTGTGTGTGTGTGTGTGTGTGTGTGTGTATGTGTGCATAATGTGAACAGAAACACAAAAGAAGAAGTTGTTTTTTTTTTTTTGTTGACTCTGGCTTCTGTGTCTTTGTAGCCATGGCGATAAGAAGGTGTTTTCGTGCCAGGGCCTCCAGCTGGCAGTGAACTGGTTCTGGGACAAAGGACTGCGCGACATCACGGTGTTCGTTCCCCTGTGGAGGAAGGAACAGCCGCGACCGGACGCACCCATGACAGGTAAGCTCACCTGAATGAGCTGCACCTGCTGGTTCTGACAGTGTGAGGTCAGTCAGAGGGAAGTGGCACCACTGAAGTTATTTTTGTTGTTGCGGTGTGTGGTTTGCACATTTTTCTTCCCTTCAGGCTGACCTCACCCAACTGTCGAGTCACATTGTATTTTAACATGGCTGCAGGTGGTTGATGGACAAGGAAGGAAGTTGTGCCAAACAACAAACACAATAACTCTCCTATTGTATTTCAGCCACAGCCAATCAGAATAAACAAGCGCTTTAACTTTTCTAGACGCACACACTAATGGATAAAACTTATGAGTCAATGAAAATCCATGACTTCATTCATTCATGTTAGATTCCAGCTTCATAATTAAAGCTTGTTGCGCAGCTTCAGGTTTTCATCTGTTTCATCTGTGTACAGGTGAACGAGTCATAACACGTCTAGACTATTTCATACATCCAGCCGACGGACAGCAACATTAGTTTCCTGTTATATATTTACTCTCCTTTCCACTTAATGGCTGCTAAATTCTTCGTGTTTTTAATGTAGGAAAATTTCAGTTTCACTGCTCTGTATCAGGAAGTTCAGGTCA
The DNA here is from genome assembly GCF_021018895.1 of Seriola aureovittata. NCBI lineage: Eukaryota > Metazoa > Chordata > Actinopteri > Carangiformes > Carangidae > Seriola > Seriola aureovittata. The sequence continues at coordinate 21,729,680 of NC_079382.1, read as the reverse complement.
ACGCTATTGATTCAGTCTCCTGTGTGAAGCTCCCACAGAATCTGTATCACCTTTAAAAGCAGGTGCACTTCCTGGGGAAAAAGTTCTGCAGGAAATGAAACATTTTAACACTGAGAAAAACAGCAGATTCATTTGAATAAACCAAGGAAAAAGTAAAAGCCACAACACTGAGTGTCTGTCATACAACGTGTTGAAACAGCGCCTACATTTACTGGAAATATCTAAACTAGGATTTCTCATCAGCAAAACGGGCAACAAGGAAATGATAAAATAACGTGGTGTTTATAACTGTCCTGGCATGTTAAAGTTCCCATCCCTCTGCCCGGCTGTCGTCCTCATCCTGTTTGGCAGCTGTAGCCAGCTCGGAGTGACAGCAGCCAATTCTCTTCAACTTAGCTCCACTTAAAACAAGTATCAAACAGCCCATGGAAACGTCTCAACCAACTGAAATCCAGTTTGTTCTTCGTGTTGGATCATGTCAGATAAAAATAGCTTCTGTCCTAAAAGCAGTATGAGTACAGCTCCGCTTCTTTTATGATCATGCTGTAAAACTCTAAGATAAAGATAAAGCTGATAACGTGCAGCTCACCTGCCTCCATAAATGCCAGTTTATCATCAAGGACATTTTCATTCATCATATGAATTCAGCATTAACCTCAGGGTTCAAAATAACAGTTTAATAAGGCTGTGGGCAGCACAAGCATCAACGTATTTGTGACTTGTCAACTACGTAAATCACACACTCTCCACACACTCCTAAACAACATATTTGCTGTTGCAGTTTAGTCGTACAGAAACATCCGGGGTTGGAAATAAACAACGATAAACAGATGTGTTCTCGTGTGTCTCCTAGATCAGCACATTCTCCATCAGCTGGAGAGGAGGAAGATCCTGGTGTACACGCCGTCCCGCTGCGTGAACGGTAAGAGGGTGGTGTGCTACGATGACCGTTACATCGTCAAGCTGGCCTGCGACTCGGACGGCATCATCGTGTCCAACGACAACTACCGCGACCTCCAGACGGAGAATCCGCAGTGGAAGAAGTTCATCGAAGACAGGCTGCTCATGTACAGCTTCGCCAACGACAAGTAAGACTGGTGGCGGTCTAAGGGGTCGGGGTGCACAGGCAACGTGAAATGAAAAAAGGGTGGTGGGGGCATCACATCATGCATTGCACTGATGTCACTGGATCCTAACTGTGTCTCTGCGCTGGTGCAGGTTCATGCCTCCGGACGATCCTCTGGGCAGAAACGGTCCCACCATTGATGATTTTCTGAGGAAGAAGCCGTGGACCCCAGACAACAAGCTGCAGCACTGTCCCTACGGTTGGTTCACATTTCACTTTCAGCAAAACAACAGAGAGCTCTGCTCACGTTACACTTCCTTGTTCTCTCCTATGGGAACAGTAAGAACCTGGATAATAAGAGCCATCTTCAGAAATACAGAGGGTGTGACAAAACCAGTAAAAACAAATGTTACAAACTGCTTCCCAGAACATCAAACTAGAATCACCTCCTCGCGGTTGTTTCCTGTTGCCAACCAACCGAGTTACAGGAAACATGGTCACAGTCTCTCTCTCCTGAGTTACAGTGTTGAATAATGACCAGAAGTGTTTGTTACTGATGTCACAGTGAAGTTGACCTTTGACCTTTTGGATATAAAATGTCATCACTTCATTTTATCCTTAGAAACGTTTCAGTTAAATAGTGAGATAATTAGTGAATGAATTGTTGAGGTAAAGCCTAAAACGTGTCTGGGCGTTCCTGATATATCATTCACAAAAACGTGAGATCAACGTGATCTTGAACTTTGACCTTTGTCTACCAAAATCTAATCGGCTCATCCATGAGCCCTTGTGAATATTTATGCCAAATTTGAAGAAAATCCCTCGAGGTGTTACTGCGTTATTGTGTCCATAGCTACGTACAGACAGGGTGGTGCAGGCCGGCAGGTGTAGAACTGGTTTCAATGAGCAAACAACACTGATGACTCAGCAGAATGATAAGTGACTGTCTTCAAATAGTTGATTAGGGATGTTTCAACTATGGGAATGGAAACATGTGCACACCTCAGCAAATATGATGCAAACCACACATATGCTTATTCGTTTCTTTGCACTTTAAGCTTTTATCATTAGAGTTCCTCCAGACCTGTTTTAAACTCCCACATGAATCTGAGTCTGAAGATCATCTCATACTTCCTGATTGAGAAACCTGGATCAGGCCATGTGCCCCGCCCACCACCTGATTGCTCCAGGTGTACAGGTGAAAGAGCAGAGAGTATCATAATGGTTAGAGGAGGGAAACATCAGAGAGACTCAGCCACATGTTTGAGCCTCAGTCAGACCCAGACTCAGAGGAGTCTGTTGAGACCAGAACCAGAGACTAGCAGACGGGTCAGAATGGTTAGCGCAGTTAGCATCTCCCAGAAAAGTTAGCATAGTTAGCCTCTTTTCAGAACTGTTAGTGTAGTTAGCATGTTGTTTGTTAGCTTGTAACTGGCAGTGGCTGACACAGTGTTAGCAGTGCTAATGCTAACTCTCTCTCTCTGTACTGACAAGGTTTCAGGTGTATTTAGCCCCAGCCCCCTGCATCCCCACACATTGACAGGATTGGTTCCTTAGGTTGGTGACGTATGAAACTCTGGCTGTCTGAACGTCAGTGGTTCTCTCCGCTCCAAACGCAGCGTGGCTAACCGCTCTGAGAGGCGCAGGAAACAAATTGACCGCAGTGTATTTTCTAAGATTATCCAACTGGTTTTTAGAAATAAAACATTTCACAAGATTGAAACATTCTCAACACATAGAGGAAGTATAAAGTCCCCGAACATCTCACCAGGGTGGAGTTTCAAGAGTTTAAAAAGACATGAGAAGCAGAAGCTGTGAGGAAATCTCTGTGCTCGCTTCACTTCTGTGTCAAGTGAAATCTGCCTGAACTGAAACTGTGATTTCAACCCAACATGATCTGTTTTAGATGGTTTTTTATGAATGTCTCCTCACTGAAGCCTGTGAGTGGGGCTGAGAAACACAGACACCGTGGGAACCAGGGAGCAGGATCACTAAAAATAAGTTAACAAGTTTCCTTGTGTACCCAGCGGTCACAGCTGATGTGTTTGTAAAGCAGAGTGTGTTGACAGCAGTGCAGGTGTGAGAAGCTGCAGGTTACACAAATGTGGCGCACATGTTTCAAAAGCCGCTGCTCCTTCACGTCGAAAGGAGCCGGCTGTGGTGTTTCGGGCTGATGCGTCCTGGGCGCCTCCCTTTGGGGGTTTTTCCGGTCATGTCTGACTAGGAGGAGACGGCGGGGTGGACCCAGAACTCACTGGAGGGATTAGATATCCCATCTGGCCTGGGAACTCCTCAGGATCCCCCAGGAGGAAGATAATGGATGTATGGATGGGTGTTTCAAAGGCCTGTAAATAACCTCTTATTTATATATTTCAGGAAAGAAGTGCACCTATGGAGTGAAGTGCAAGTTCTACCACCCAGAACGGGCCAACCAATCCCAGCTGTCTGTGGCAGACGAGCTGAGGGCGCTCAGAGACAGAGCCAAGAACTTCTCGCCCACGCCCAGCCTGCAGGACACACCGCACCCTCTGTACCAGCCGGAGCTCAGGTACACCTCGTCCACCCCTCCCCCTCTGAGCATCGAGGACCAGTCACACAGGGCATCACCCAGCGAGCAGTTCCTGTACCAGAGAGACTCCTGCAGCCCGAGGAGCCAGCCCAACACCAACCTGCACCACTGTCCCAGCCCGGACGTGGACGAAGCCTTCAGCTCCATGGAGAGCTCCATGTCCAGGCTCTACATCCAAGACTCGTCCTACAGCATGGAGCCCCCTCCCCACAGCTACAGCAGCGGGGTGGCCAGCTACAGCCTGAGCCACGACGACTACTCCCTCTCAGGGTCGTTCAGCGGCGGCACGCAGAGTCGTCCCTGTCTGAGCAGAGGAGGTTACTACCCCCATCAAAACTGCCAGTGCAGGTGTGGCCACCAGCAGACCAGGATATCGCCCCCCCCCCACCACTCAGCGTGGGCCTCCTGCCCGGCTCTGCCTCCACACAACAGCGAGTATCCCAGCCACAGTTCCAAGAAGCAGTACTTCAGACAGGTCTCCAACAGACAGACCTACAGCTTACCCAGGGACCCGTGGGTGCAGGGCGGCCACCCGGACACCAGCCTGAACGGCCGGGCCGAGAGCCCCCCCAGCGAGCAGCGGAAGGCCCTGAGGAGCCAGCTGAGCACCCTGTTCCCCCAGAGCACGGTGGAGCAGGTGATGAAAGTTTACCCAGACGTGTCAGACATGTCCCAACTGATGTCTCTCATCCAGGACCACAGGACCAGCCACATGTCCTTCTGATGCCGAGCTCACAGCGGATCACAAAACATCTCCTGTTCTTAAAGTGACTGGATTTATATTCTTATGAATTCTACTAACTCAAACTCCGTCCCAAACCTATCTTTCCTCCAAGCATTAAAAGGCGACTCGATCGGATGGAGTCATGAAAATGTAGCAGACTGAATGCTCTCTCTTTATCCCAGTGTAAAAGTGCAATGCACTACCTCCGTACAAGCTACTTATTGTAGCTCTGATGAATGTCTTAAAGCAGCATGTGTTGTTTGTCTCATGTTGCCTCAAAATGAGGAATGATATCCTCTTTACTTCTGTAAAGAAAGTCATTGACCTATTTTTGATGCAGTGTTTCCTTATTTTTTTTTTATTTCTGTGCCTGTGAAATAAAAGCACTGACGTCACTCTGGGAGTTTGTCTGTGATTAACGCACAAAGTCGACTTCATGGAGGGAAATAACGGTGACACTGAGAGCTTCAGAAAACACATGTGAACAGATAAAACACAAACAAATACAGAAAACATCACTCTCAGAATTAAGGCAAAAAGTGATGAAGCCGCTGGGACGCACCTGCTGTTCAGTGCTTTTAACTCCAGAAGTCACAATTCAGCGTTGAACAACAAGTGCCTAACCCAAACCCTGGCAAACATTTCAAACCAAATAAATCTTTATTTCTAAACCTTCAAACACTGACTTCAGATCAGACTTAGTGAAGAATCTTCTGCCTCATCTTTATCTGTCTCTCTTGTTAGGACACCGACAGGTTCCAACATGGCTGACAGTACAGGAGTCGGCTGTGATTGGTTTTTCTCCTGTGATGAACACAGTGTGTGGGCTATCATATTTTCAAAATAAAATAAAATTCATTCCACTGAGAAGCTCTACTTCAAAGTAAGAGTATTTCATAGAAATGTAGTGGAGTCAAAAGTACAGTATTTGTCTTTAAGTGTAATGGAGGAAAAAATATAATAAGGTACAAATACTGAAAAAGTTTACTCAAGTAAATGTACTTCATTACTGTCCACCTCTGATGCCAACTACTGTAAGTACATATAATAAGTGAGAAAAGGAAAATTACATAAGAAACCTAGAGAGTAAATAAGGGGAAAAATTTGGGCAGGGAGGGAGGGAAGTTTGTACAGAGCTGAAGCAATCTATGAATCTTTTGAGAAAAAAAATGTGGAGGTGGTTTTCAGAGAATATTAGTTACACACCTCAGTGGTAAAGATCTGATGACATCATCTCGGGTTTATATTCTTCAACTTCACATGAGCAGTTAAATACTTCATTAATCCTTAAAGAAATGATCATCCACCTGTCTGTAGTCCTGAACCAGCTGCATAAAGATTTACACCAGGTGAGACGCGCTGCATCTACTGAGATCTATGTTGCCGTCTGCTGCCACCTAGTGGAGAATCTGAGGGGAAGCATCACAAAGACACCAAGAACATTCAGAATAGATTCTTTTTTTTATTATTTTTACAAATAACTTATCTGTTACAAAGACAGTTTACCCAGCTAAAATCAAAAAAAAAAAAAAAAACAAAAACAAAAAAAATCAAAAAAAAAAAAAAGAACAAAAACAAAATAAAATAAAAAAAAAAGAACAAAAAAAAAAAAAAAAAAAAAAACTTTAAAAACTTTAGATATCCAAATTCTTTTTTTTCATTTAATAAAACATGAATAAACTGCCTCTTCACACCAAGGTGCAGATAAAGCTGAAAACTGGTATCTCTGGGTTGGAAAAAGGAAGAAGGATGGTGTAAGTGCTTAAGAGACAATAATTCATCTTCTACTTTTTAAAATGGGTTTATACAACAAGAAGGTTTCGCTTTTAAAAATGGCACTTGGACGTGACAAAATAGATCATCAATACAAATTCAATAGTTCTAAAAGGCACTAACGCAAGGCAACATTTCACAAATGTGGAAAAACAAAACAAAGTAACTACTCCACAGTTAAGGTAAGTTAATGACAATAAGTAAACTTTAGAAACACCCTCGTCAATGAAAGCTTAGGAGGATGAACCGAGCCAAATAAAAGTACGAGTTTACAGTCGTGGACGTGTTTTTGTCGTGGTGTGTTTTTGAGGTTTTGTTTTTGTTCTTTTTGTTTTTTGTTTTTGTTTGTTTTTGCCTTGTCTGCTCCCGAGATATTGTAACAATCCTGACCTGTTGCATTTAAGGCACGACGGGGAACGTGTGTGTATTTCTGCATCAGAGGAGCATTTAAACAGAAACATATTCACTTTGATCTTCGGACCTCACAGAAACTCTTCATCCAGTCCGCAGTAAGATCCTGATTGTACTGGAAACTGAGTGTCTCTTTGCATCGAGGTGGACTTGTCCCCAAACGTTAAACCTACATTCCAGTTGTCAGATAAGATGGCAGTTTGTAATTTTGATTTTTGACCCCTTCCCTCCCCCGACAGTCCCGAAAATATTTGGCGTCCGAAGAAAAAAAAACAAACAAACAAACAAAAAAAAACAACAAAAAAAAACTAAAACAAAAACAAAAACAAAAAGACTCCTCCATCGCCTTCCACTTTGCTGCATCTGCAGATCGTACACAGGAAACTCAGCAATGACACAAGCGATGAACGGACCTGGCAGACGTAGCTTCATGATGACTGCTCTGCTCCTCTCCTTCTGCAAGGCTTCAACTCTCACAGATATCAAGTAAAAAGCTTAAAAAGGGAGCATGGTGCTTATTTGTTTGAAAGAGGGAAACAAAACAAGGACAAAAAAAAAGTTAATAAAGTCTATAAAGCTATACTTACAGGAAATACAAGTGATTCATAGTGTGAGGAAGAAGGCTTTTAAGGCACATTCTAAAATTATGTACAGTAAAAAGCTCAAGGGGAGTTTCTGCCTCCGTGTACTGTACACAAAGCATGCAACTTAGTTTCTTTTTTCATTAACTCATGATTGAAGAGAAAGAAAAGGGAAACTGAAGGGGGAGGACAAGAGGCACGTTCGAGCCCCCCTTTAACATCCTCTAGAAACAGCAAACAAACTTTAAAGTCCATGAGTAGTCTGTTAGTTTTCCCTTCAGATGGAGAGCAGCGGCTGAGCACAGTTCCCGATCCCTCGCTCACGCCACCGCACAGGAAGAAAAACTCATTTATCAATTCAGCAAAAGCCCCATTGGCACCTGTGTTGTGTGTGTAAAGTGTGTGTAATGTGTGTGTAGGTGTGTGTGTGTGTGTGTGTAGGTGTGTGTATGTGTGCCGTCACACTGCAGGGCCACACTCGTAATACTGTAAGTGGGAGCAGCGAGGTATCCCCAGGGGTAAAGTGTCACCCGTCGAGCAGAAAAAGGGGGAAGTGACCCCACGCAATCTGAGTCTCTAAGGTGAGGTATCATCTGACTCTGTCAGCCTTTAGGAAGAAACACGAGTTGTAAACACTATCCAGTCGAGCCTTCAGTGGACAGCATTCTACAAACCTTAGAGAGGAAGAAGAAAGGACAAGAACCCCACCCCCCACCCCCCGAAGGAAAAACAAAAAACAAAAACAAAAAAAAAAAACAAGGAAAACCGGCCGCACGATGCACGACGACTACGCCCCGTCCCAGTTTTCATACACGTAGGGAAGAAGAAACTAGAAGAAACTCTACTCTGGTAGACGACAGGCGGGCAGAGGAGGGAGCGGCGCGTCACAGCCTGGTTGGCTCAGAAGTGCCGCGGGAACTCGCACTGTTCACAGCGGTTGAGGGCGGGATGGTTGAGGAAGGTGCAGGCTGTGCAGCTCCACTGCGTCCCCTCGTCCTCCTCCTGGTCTGCAATGGGCTTCACAATCTTACTGCCCGGGTCTGTGACGAGGGGGGGGGTAGAACAGGAGGGTCAGAGCAGCACACCACACCAGAGCAGAGGTGCATGTTTATCCATGAAGTGATGAAAACACAGACATCAAAACTGTTTACACGTGTCTGTGGTGGAGTGAACAGTGCGTACACTCAGCGTGCTCACATGTGCCGCAGTAATCTGATTGTTGCCCACTTGGCAGCGATCTAACGTAAACACACAACCTGGAGGCCTTTTTTAGGTTAAAGCATTGAGAAGAAGTTGGATCACACAGCCGCATGTCTGCTCAAAAATGTTCCTGAAAAGTCCAAAGCGCATGAACATGGAGTCCAAGAATGGAAAGTGTCATCATACAGAAAAGCAGTGCTGTTAAAGCAACACGTCGTACTTCTAACACGCTGTCCCGACGTTAACTGCAGGTCACAGGGTAAATATGAGGCATTAACAACATAGGAAATAAACTAAATATATATATATATATATATATATATATATATATATATATATATATATATATATATATATATATATATATATGTGTGTTCTACTAAGGTCTGTAAATGTTGCTCTTGACCGATTGTGTCACAGCGGCTCGACTTCGCTGTCAGGTTTGAAAAGGCTCCTTCAAAGAAAGGCCGTTAATTCCTATTTGTTTACGGGACAGTGACGCCCGATCCAATATGGCGGCGCCGTTAACGTACGGCATCAACGGGCTGAAGTCTATGTATTTATGTCTATGCTGTTGAACGTCAGTCTAAACAATCAATAAAACTACAGTGTATGTGACACTAAGGGTAAATAAAGACAGACCCCTCCCTCCTCATAGTGCCGGGGTTGTAAACACGGCAACAGTCATTATATGATCAATAGAACAAACAAATCAAATAAATAAAGGGATGTTTACAACAAAGCGTGATGAAACTTACCAATAGATAAAGTACCTTTGGGTTTGGGTGGGACAGGACCGAGGAATCCAATGTTGTCGTAAAAATTATGGATTGCACTGGGATTAAAGTGTGGTCCTGTGAACAGAGGGAAGGTTGTGAGCTGATATCAAATCAACATCTGGAGAGAGTCGTGTGTTTACAGCCAAAAAACAACAACAAATACACACATTTACAAGTAAATACTGTTGATGAATGAGCTGAAACCAGGTGATTGTGACTTGGCGTCAGAACTGGTCACAGGTCACTGGTTTTATTTATTTATTTATATATATATTTTATTGTCATTCCTCATCAGAATACTTCTTAATAAAGTTTACGTTTATAGAAAAGAGCCATGAAAAGGTCGGGATCGATATTTTCTCTACAACAAAATCATTGATTTGTGAAAATAAAATCCTCTTCACATGTAAAAATGTTTCTCCGATCGTCTCAGTCCCAGAAAATATGGTCGTGGTTTGTGTTTTGATTTCCAGTTTCTCCAGCAAACAGGAAGATTATCATCATAGTGGGATGAATAAAATACCTGATCAGGTGCTTCCAACCACACCCCCCCTCTTTTTGTGTGAGCTGGCACACTTCCATTGGTACTTCAATAAACTTCCTTCTCCCATTTGGTCTTAATGTATGAGGTTGAATTTGTTTTTAGGATTTAACAGATCCTCATATACGTATGAAATGATTCTACTACCAAAATGTTTTTACCTTCATGTTAACATCACGTCTGGTTTTAACTCCCGGGTATCACCAGGTCTGAGAGGAACTATTAATTTGATTCCGTCCTTCCTTCACCTGTGTAAAACGGTTTGGCCGGCGGCTCCATCTCCGGCGGCGGTGGAGTGTTGCCAGGGGGCCAATAAATCCCTTGTTACCAACCGGCAACAGGATGTAATTCAGGAAGCGGTGCTGGTTAAACAGCACAATGGCAGCGCCGTGACTGCGTGTGCCAAGAGGATGTGAGCAGGCCTGACCCGCGTGCTCCGGCTGCAGGCCCCCGGTTCACATCTGACCTCCCCGCACTTAATGACTTTATTATCAAACAACACGGTCGTGTGCATGAGCTGAATGCCAGTTTAACATTCCCAAGTTAAGGATGTTTTCCGCACCCTAACCTGACCGCCCGCCCGAGAAAATGAAGCGCGCCTGGATCCAAACAAACGCCGCCTGCTGTCTCTTACCTCTCCTTTAGCCAGCTGTGCAGTATTACTTAGACGGAGGGACGCCGCCCCGCCCACGCTCAACAGCTGGGAGACTATGTCCTGTTTAAGTCTTGAAAAGATCCGCTACTCGGTCTGTAACTAACAAAAAGATATGGAGACCTTTCCTAGAAAACTTTCAACATCTTTAGTCAAATGAAGGAAGGATTTCCCCTTTATTTTTTACTTAATTTTTATCAGTAACACCTTCTTCTCTCTCTTTCCACAATGTAAAACCCGACTTTAATGCCTCACTGATTCACCCACCCGAGGATGTGTCAGTCCATTTGTTGAAAATCTAATGAACAAAAACCACATTCCCACGTTATGCAGCAGAGAGACAAAGAAAGAAAGACTCACCTGTTTGGAGGAGATCGATTTCTTTGGTGAGGCAGTCGATGTCGATCTGCAGTAACCTGTTTTTACATCTCAACTGCTTCATTTCCTCAATCTGACAAAAGAGGGGAAAAGCACAGGTGTGAGCAGAGATCCAGCTGCTTGGACAACATTCAGAGCTGGTGCATGAGGAGCTACTACATCAAATGTCCTGGGCGATTTGGTTTTGCTTGGAACGAGGTACAGACTTTATGTGAAGTATGTGAGCGGCAGCCACGATAAGCTTCAGCGCTTCCCCTCTTATCTCCTTCAGCATGGGAAACACTGGACCTTCCTTTTACGAAAGGAGAGGAGAAAATGCCGTCCCACAATTCCTTGCCACAGCAACATTTAAAAAGCAACAGGCCGCTGTAGTTTCACCTCGGCAGAGCCGCGTAAATAAACAACAGAGCAGCTGTTTTATGTTTGTAACACGATCCGGAGCTGATGGAAATCCTGAAGCTCAAATCCATAAATATAGATTTACTCTCTTTCAGATCTGTGCAGTTAGGAGTCATCATGAAAAACAAATATATTGAATTTCTAGTCAACAATATCATCATAACAAAATACTGTACTGAACTTATTTTGCATATAGAAGTAAGATCCGATCACCGGGTGTGGACAGACAGTTAATGCTGCAGGGATGAGCTGTTTCTGCCTCACCCTGGGATTTTTTAAATTGACTTTTGGAGTTTACGTCAGCGTCACTTTATAAGGTTTGAAGCCTAAATACAATCAGCAGAAGAAGCAGAAGTAAAAAAAAAGCTGATGTTTGACTATAAACCAACTCCACCACGGTCACATGACTTCAGCGTCACCACCACTAGACTTCAACTTGTAGTTTGATTCAGCTGTGACCTCTGACACTGTTAGTAACAGGGTGTATAAACACAACGAGGCTGTAAAGACGGACGGGTGAGCAGATCGGTTTTCATGTTCAACCTCTGAGTCTCATTTAGACGCTCGTGAGCAACCGAGACGTAAAAGCTTCTTAAATCAGGACCCGAGTATTTACTGGCTGATTTTATGTTTTGAGCTCGACCTTATTTCAGCCGTCTAACAAAAACACAGAGACTTCAGGACGAGGGAACTGAAGGTGCTGAGATGCAACTAACTTCCATGTTTTAGGACTCACTAAATGCCAGGTATGAGCCGGGCCTGAGACTTCCTGTTTTGAAGTCAGTGGAGCAGGTCTGTGACCGTGTCAGGAGGAGAGCTGCTCCACTCTCCAGAGCTGGCTTGCCTCAGTAAACAACACTAAACCAAGGAGCTACTGAGCTCAGCAACACCAGCCAATTACCTGCCACAGCCACTTTTCCCCCTCAGCTGACTCAAACTGTAACAGCTGACGAAAACAGCTGACTCAACAGAAAGCTCGGCGCGCACTTCATCTGAACCCGAGAGGTTTCAACAAACTCGCAGCTGCAAAATCTAAACTTAATATGAAAATAAAAACAAAATACACGTTCGCTTCGTGTTCTGTTGAACTCTCCCCCCATCGCTGGTGTCTGAAGCAGCTGCAGGAGCTGCAGCAGGATGAATGTGAATGCAGATTACGTGCTCTGTCAGTCTGAAAATATGGAGCGGTATCAGCCAAATAATAAACAGACCCTGTAATCAACATAGTTTCAGGGTGTAGGAGCAGAAACCGAGAGTGGCAACGTGACCCAGATTCCGTTTTATCTCTCAGTATTAAACATAAAAACATCTCTTTCTCTTCAGCTACGAAGAACAGTTACTGAGTTAACTGTTCACAATTTGAAACATGAGAATTGGACTTCCGTGTAACTGCCACCTCCACAGCAAAATAAATTCACCACAGACAAAGAAATCGCTGATGTGACGTGATGTGATGTGCGTACAGAAGGAATTTGGGAGGCAGAGTTGGATCTCTCCAGCCGTCTCCTGGTCAGGTCGTTCTCCATCTCGTTGACCTCCTCTTTTAGCTTCTCCAGCTTCTTCTTCTTCAGCTCCAACTCGTGCCACAGCCTCTCCATGCGGGCCTTCTGATGGACCAACAACGCTGGAAGAAGCACACAGACAGCGATGTTAGCGACTCCTTGACACGAGACACCATAAAGGAGGAAAAAGGAAACGAATAAAAATTGTTAATCGTTACTGATATTATTATTATCATATTGAGAAACTCCCTGTAACCGAAGAATGTAGATGAAAGTGGGGAACAAAAGAAAAACTACTGATGAAAATCCCTTCAAGAAAAACTGTGAACACCAAACACCTGTCAAACCAGTTCTGACCATAATTCCCTGAGAAAAACAACTTGGTGTAAGAAGAGACAGGGGAATCACACAGTTTCCTCATTGTTCTCTATCAGTGTGTTTCATCACCTCCTGTGGTCAGATGAAGAGATCAGACTTATCCCAGTTAGCGAACTGCTGCAGAACACAGTGTTTAATGCACAGCCTGAACCATGCAGACGTTTTCCCATAATTCATCACAGTTCCAGTGTTTGTTGAGGGGTTAACGCCTCCTACAGACATTCAATCACACTTAACACTGAGGAGGCAGAAGAAGAAGAGATCATCCATTCAGACTCCTGAGAGCGCAGGAGCTAAATGTAAACTATGTGAATGTAAATTTAGTGTATTCTGAAAAACAAAAACAAACATGTTGGTTCAGATGTAATAACTGTAGATGTGCTGTTGCCTATTTGTTGTGGTACGTCTTTTACCCAGTGATGTATTGCCAAGCCTCACAGTGATTTCTCCTCATCTATGATAAAAGCAAATGTGTATTTTAATTTTCTAAATCAGGACCGTTTTCTCATCGTCTTCGTGATCGTCTCTCGACTCATCCTGTATCTTCTTCACTCAGATGTCGACATGAAAACATTAAGTGGAGATTATTTCTCCTGCGCCGAACTGAAATGGTAAAAAAGATGGACTGCACACGTCACTCACACACACTCTACAAATCAGGGGTTACTTGGGTTCAGTCTCTTGCCCGAGGACCCTTCGACACGCGGACTGAAGGAGGAATCAAACCACCGACTCGCTCGACCTCTTTGGCGCAGATGCAGGAACTTTTCTCATCACCTTCCTCAACACTGAGGGCCATTCTAGCTTTAATAGTTCTGTACATTCAGGAACCTGGGAGACAATGAAGTCAAATTACTATCCAAAGGTTCACTGAATCATCTGGTAATCCACATTAACATTTTAGTTTTAAAACATCTCTTTTGTTATGTTTACTCCACACGCCTCCGGAGCCTCCAGCCACTGAAACAGAGACTTTGGGAAACGCTGCTGGACCCCGTTTCCACTTTGAAAACTCCAGGGTTGTGTTTTAGTCTGGACGGGCAGAAACTGAGATTTTTTTTTTTTTGGGAAAAGATGACGCAGACACCCACGGTCGTTCCCTATTTGGGTCTCATCGGCACATGACGTATTCTTCCCTGATTAGTCACGCTCCTTTCACGTGACCCTTTTTCTGCAAGAGAACAAACGGCATCAGCCTCGACTACCGGTGTTGTTGTGGAGGTAAATTCTGCGTTTTCTAAGAAATCTCCAGGTCTTACTTTTTGTCATTGCTGTTACTCCTTCGTATTATTATTTCTTTTTTGCAACCCAGTAACCAGCTGCAGAGTAGACAATCTGCTTCCTGTTTGAGTAACAAACTAAAACAATGCAATCAAAAAAAAACAAAAAAGAAAAACCAGTCTCCAGCAGGAATGCTTGCAGAATCAGAAAGGTTATGTCTTTTGGCACCTGGGGTCGGATGCATAAACCATGCGAACGCCGTTTCCCGCACACGAACTGGTACTTTATAAACACACACACTGTGTCACCTCACTCATTCCTCTGACCATGGCGAGCACACGCTTTCCCTAAGAGATCCAAGTTACAGTGAATTGAAAATACAAAATAAGAGACACGTAATTTAACACGAAATAAAAATACCCAACTTACATTATAAGATTTACAGTTTACACAGCAATAACGATTTTACAATTCATAAACAGAAATAACTGTTTGTGTGTCAATGTTTCCTTCAGCTTATTTACTGTGAGTCATTCTGTGACTGTTTGAAACTATTTTAATATTAATAATCAGAGTGTTGGAGCCTCGTTAAGACTCTCTAGTCCCAATAAATGAAGCTCAGAGTGAAACAGGACTTTACATTAGAGTGATTGAACTAAAGTAAACTGATGCAGGTTTTTACTTCAGTTTCACAATCAGTGAAACTGTTCTTGTTCCTCATCTTTCTTCTCTGTGTCTGATCACTTGTGGTGGAGACAAACTGATGGATTAAGGGAAAGTCTTCCTCCATTTTATGACTAATCGTGGGAGTGGAAATGAGGCTTGTGCACATGCCGCCCAATTTCTTAATGAGTGCGACTTATAAAGCAGAACCGTGATATATAATTCTGTGGAAAAGGATGTGTATAAACAGTTCTTGTTTTATGCGTCACGTAGTTTTAATCATGAATCTACACAGAGTTTTATGCTTCTCTTAAGTCAAAGGTATTCAATAAAAACAATAATAATGTTATTCTGCTGCCAAACAGGAAGAGCTGATTGGTTAATGTTGAGTTTGAACAGTTATATGGAGACAGGTGCGTCAGGTACAGCTGTGAATGTGACTCGCTGAAGCCACAGCAGACAAAATAAGGGGGGAAAGCGGGTTCATGAGGGTCAGCAGCAGAGGCAGCGTGCCCAGTGTGAAGCCCCTCTTGGTTGTAGTCACTGCAGAGCGGGAGCCACAGCCGGTGACTCACATGTAATACAATCAAAAGCCCAAAAAAGGAAACAGCAGTGCGCGCTGACACGTTTGACTCACGCTACAGAATCCGCCAGTCTCAGGGGCTAATGGAGCAAACACAGCATTTAGTGCAGAGGACTCACACCACCGTCATCGCACAGCTAGTCACCTTTGCTTTTATCTACCCCATGAAGACGGACTTGCAAAGCAGTATTTCCACCCCGACTGAACATTAGAGACAGCAAGTATACACAGTTTGGCTCCAGAATTACATTACAGGCGATGTTATGGTGAGTGTCTTTTAAAACCACACAGTATACTTTTATAGTAAAATTACTTTCTTGGCAGAATGCAGTGGAAAAAGCATTTAGGCCTACAGCTGGTAGCAGAAAACCTGTGCAGTATGATTTATTGCTAAAACAGTTCTAAAAACTTCACTGTGCACAATATGGCTATAGAGGAAGTGCACTCTTTTAGCCACTTGACATTTACTAAACAACCAATAAAAAGGGTGAAGCAAACACCTCCAACAAGACACTGGAGGCCTACTGGATGGAGGATTCACAGAGCAGACAATTTTTTTGGACATTTTTGTCTGCTTACTGCGAGCTGTGGGCGCTGACTCGTTATCTAAAGTATGTGTTCACAAGCTTGTGGGCATAAGAGCTTATCTGTGAAAATAGCCACAAGACACCAGCCAACAACACTACAGTGTCAAGCACTGTAAACACAATGAAAAGGGAAAATGGACACTGTATATAAAAAAAAAAGAAAAAAGAAAAAGGGTTTAAAGGGATGTCATATTCACACGGTGGCCATTTTCCTGTGACGTCGCGCTCGGGGTGGGAAGCTGTAAACAAAGAAATTCTGACCAATCATTTCCATCTGATGATCCACGATCGATGAGCTACAGAAAAGACAATAGACAATAAAAATCCGAAAAGACATCGACGCATATTCCAGGTGAAAGAACATATTTGGAAAAACCCACTAGCGCCCATTAGACAACAGCTAACGTTAGCAATCAACCACTTCTGAGCTAACATTAATGTTTGATAGCGCTACATGATTAATTCTGAAACATCAACGCAGATCTCGGAAACGCGCTGGACGTAATCAAGCTTGCGATGTAACGTTAGCTGCACCGCTAAGTTAGCACTGATGCACTTGCTCTGCTGTCATATTACTGTATCACTGATGCAGGTTAATTATGAAACCATAAAACATTAGCTAATGTTAAGCGTTTGCAGAAGCTTTAGTAGCGCCAACGTTGACACACGTTAATTGCAAAATTCACGTTTGCTAGCCTTTAGCATTAGCTTACAGTGTTTCCAGTGTTGGCCTGTCTCTTCCTTCAACATCTGGAACACATTTATCAATGCGGTCAATGTCGCACAGGATTTATTCAGAGATATCAAAGTGTTCAAGGCCTCAGCGTGATGTCAGAGGAAAATGGCCGCTGTGTGAATACGGTCTACTGAGTACGAACCTAAATACTTTATCTGTGTTTAGTCTTCCGTCAAAGTCCTTTGGTGTCGGTTTCACTGGGGAATAAAGGCTGAGATTACAATCACAGTGATGACACTCAGGATCGCTCACCTTGTGTGTACGCTGCATCGTCAGAGCTCATGCTGAGTCTGCGAGGCTCGCTCGGCCTCTCCCTGTGCGGCGACAGCGGGTCTGAGAGATGGAGGGGGTCTGGCTCCACAAAGTGGTGGTCTGAGGGTAGGCTTAGGAGTTTGTTGGGCTCAAAAGTAGGCGAGACTACTCCGGGGGACACAGCTGGGGGCTTATTGGGGGACACGGTGATTTTAAAAGTGTATTTGGTGTTGGGCTGAGTCACCACCACGCGAGGGGAAGAAGCTGTGCCTCCCCCTCCCACGGAGGTACGAGACTTAGGTGGATGGTGGTGGATGTAGGCAGGGCCCATGCTCACTTGGCCTCCCATGTTCCTGGGCCCTGAAGGGCCCTGCAAAGGAGGGTTGGCTGAGATGTAGACTGTGGGAGGGTTCCTACTCCCACCATCGTCGCTGGAGGCATTGGCAGAAATGTAAAACTTGGGTTGGGCGCGGGAGCCGGCTGAGGCCACGATGGCCTCCTCAGAGGGGGTGGTAGCAGCAGTAGGCGGGCTGGCAGAGATGTAAACAGTGGGCTGGCTGCGGCTCAGACCAGGGCATCCAATGGACAGAGGGGTGGTGGGGACAGTAGCCACCCCGGTTGAGGAGGAGGAAGAGGAAGGACAGGAGGAGGAGGTCGAGGACGTACGGGGGCCACTACTTGTCCGCAGCACAGCTGTTGTGGTTGTGGAGTTGCTCCTCTGAGGAGATTCAAGTTTGATCTCTATCTGATTCTTCCGTGGGCCAGTGGAGATGTTCTGGATGTTGTACTGGCTGATGGTAGAGGAGGTGGGCATGACAGAAGAGGAGGAGGAGGAAGAAGAGCACGAGGAGACGCCGGAGGAAGAGGCCTGGCTCCCAGAGGGAAGGATGGAGGGCGCCTGGGGGTTTGTCGGGGAGCTGATTGGCATGTAGACATGAGAGGTCTGGTGGCCCTGGGTCTGGTGCTGTGAGGTATGTGAAGAGGAGGCGTGCTGAGGGCCGGACCAGGAGCCGGACAGGGAGGAGGGGTGGGAGATCTGGTAGATCTGCTGCTGGGGCTGGGAGGTGGGGCTGTACTGGGCCCTGCTTCCCTGCTGCTGGTTCTGCCGGGTCGTACCGGGCTGGCTAACGTAGGGCCTGATGTAGATAGAGTTACCCTGTGGACTGCTTAGGCCCGACTGTGGCCCGCCGTGTATGTGCAAAGAAGTGGGGGTGTTGCGGCCCGTCTGGATATTGGGGCCCAGCGTCACTGTAATGGGGTTGAAGCGCGGCGTCTGCTGGGCGCCCATAGTCGTCCCTTTGACACCCAGAGGGTAAAGTCCAAGGTGCTGTGGAGGCTGCGGTTTGCGCGTGGGTTCCATCACACCGAATACATTGAGGCTGGACGGCACCTGCACTGGGGCTGACTGAGGCTCCTGCTGAAAGAAGTCACTATTGGGGGCCTGGCTCGTCTGGAGGGGCCCGTCACTCAGGCTGTGGGCCAGAGTCCGGCTGCCGTTCATTCTCAGGCCGTCCCGAACCGGGGCCGCATGCACATTCTGAGACTGCAGGCCCAGGTTCAACTGGGTCATGTGATTACGGAGCCTGGTGAAGCTGGGGTCGTCGGAAAAGCTTCCTTCTTCGCTGTACAGGTAGCCCGGACTGACCTGGGACAGGTATTCACAGCAGGCGTCTAAGTTGTTGTTGTTCTGGAGGAAAGAGAGAGAGAGAGAGAGGAAATAAAGTTATTATCCAACATTAATAAAGTATCTATCCATCTATCTAATGTTTCACATGAGAATTGAATGTTTTTTATACCATATTCTTAATTAGTATGTTATATTGTGATTTTACAACTCCTAAGAGTGTCTAACTGAGGACACACACACACACAAAATTTGGTTATTTAACAACTGTGATTCAAGATATTTAGTGAGTGTGAGAAACAGCCTTTAAACTGAAACTGTTTCCACATCATACACTGTAAACATATCTTCAACATTACTGTAATTTCTTGTTATTTATCAGCTCTACTGTGTAGTCACCAAAACATCCTAATGCCCCTAAAGAAAGACTCCTTGCTCAAAGAGGAATTCACAAAGAGGATCCTCCACTCACACCAGTACACCTGGTTATTGTGCTATCAGTCAATCACGTGGCAACAGTTCATAAAAATTCATCAAATTCTGCAGATACAAGTCAGGAGCTTCAGTTAATGTTCAACCTGTGAACCACTGTGGACATACCTGTCACCTGCTGCAGCTTCACTGCACTCACCGGTGTGAAAGAGCGAAGCTGCAGCCTCCAAATAAGTTTCAAAAACACACAATCACCGACCGAAGCGTCTCACACAGAGACTCCTACACTTACGAGAGCGCGTTCTCTCAGAAGGAAAAACTGAGCTGGAAGTGTAAAAGGAGTAAAAAAAAAAAGGCTTATACACCCCGCTTTACCTGCAGAACACACTGGGAGACAACAACCTCTGGGACTTCAGGGAACTTCTGGCGCAGGTCATGCAAAACCTGAGTGTCAATCTGGTGGCTTCCCTGGGCCATTCGTATGTTGCCAGGTCAGGACTGCTTGTTCTGTTCAGTGCACTGGGGCGTCAGTTGTGGCAGCAAGTCGCCTTCATCTTGAACATCTTCTGAAATTAAACAAAGACAAGAAAACATCTGATAAGAAAAACAAAAGTTCTCTCCATAAATATTCACACAGAAGCCAACGGTTCTTCAGCAGGGAGGATTCACACACTCATATCAGCTGGATTCTGTGTTTTGTAACGTCCGAGTCTACTGTAACTCCCCTTTACAAGACCATCGGGCATTTGAGGTCGTCTGTTTTGTAATGCGTGGGAGATTTCAAAACTAAATTTGAGAGATTCATTCATTTCAGACGCCCTCCTCCTCCTCTTAATAAAAGAGCCGCAGAGGGAGAAACCCCCACTCTGACTGACCACTGAGAAAACCAGCTTTTCCAACCGATCCTAACATCAACATTTGCTCATTAAGGAGAGGAGCAGCCAAGCTGTAGTCCGGCCTGGATGAGGAACGTTTCATAGCTCCGCAGAACAGTTGAGCTCCAAGAATAACTTCTTTATTTCTGCAGAGCTATATTCTGTTTTTTGCCCCCTGATTGTCTCACACACACAAAAAGCCTGAGGAACTCTGACTGCAGCACGTGAACGCTCACTAACTGCTGTTACTGACAAGAGCTTCTGTGATGACGACATTCGTTCAACTGTAACTTTCATCAGTCATGTAGGTTTTAACAGATATCGAATACATACAATTACTAATTAAAAGTAATTAGTACAGCTAACTATTGGCTAATAGCGATATCAGTTGATTAATTGGCCTTTATAACTCCACCACTGGTCGACCTCTGATTGGGACACCTTGCTCTGTGTCGATCAATACAGTGTGATGCAGAACAGGAGAGAAGCTCTCTCGACAGGAATCTTTGCACTTCAGAGAAAATGAAGTCTGAAAGAATCCAGAGCTAAATGCACAAACACTTGACTACACTTATTTGATGATGAGGAAAAGTCAAGAGTGTGCTTCAGATCTCACCCGGGCCGTTTATGTGCACCGAGAAAGACACAGAGTTTGTATCTGGACAGCTGTGCCTCTGTCTTATCTGGGCTACGAGGATGTTTAATGTCATAACTGAAAAACCATAAATCAGCTTTGCAAAACATCCGTCTGTAGCTGATAACAGGAGGAGGAGCCGTTTGGCTACTTTCAATAGTAGAGCACCGGCTGCAACGAGGGGAGAGAGAGAGACCCGAGCTCCGAGTCTGATGAGATGCAGTTCATGTCTGAGTCACTGAGGTGGATGCAATCACACTTTTAATAAAAAGAAAAAAATATCTGTCATGAAAGCATAATAGTTTCTCCAAATATTTATTTCTGAGAGAGTTTCCTGTGTGTGAATATCTGGATAGTAAAACTTGAAAACTGATTTTCTAAAGTCTTTTGCAATACAAGGAAATAAAAAAAAAAAAAAAAGTTTTGCAATTACGCCACTGGGTCTGAGGAATTCATTTTGCGTGTGTCAAAAGAAGAAGCACAAAACACAGCATGGAGATCCTCTAAATGCAAACCAGAGGAAAACATTGTCATACTCTCGGATTACATGTTTAGAGCAAATCTTTCTGCCTTCCAGTGAAACATTTTCCATCTCCTCCAACAGATGAACCAAATAAAGTGTACAGAAGGTCAAGCCTCACACAGCGCCGCCACTTCTGGAGCCTAGAACATTATTAGTTTACTTCGACCTGTTTCATTGAAAAGCCAAGAAGCTGCGACGCCATCAGCGCCGCCGTCACTCGGGCTCCAGTCGGGGGCAGCTCGACTGCTGCTGTGGGAAAAAGGAAATGCCCTACTTGGTGGTAGAGCTGTGACGATAACGGCGTAACCGCGGTCATGTGATCCCCACTGCGAGGTCGAGCTCATTACCGTCATCACTGAAACTGCATTTTGTATTTCATTGTTTTCTTGCTGATTTGAAATATAAACAGAAGAATCACTGTTGAAGTCATCACCGCCTGCCTCCCACCCCATCGGCGAGTGAGTGGATGTAGACCAGGATGCACGGCTGGTAATTCTCTCGTTAACCACGTCATGTTTGCAGATGATTTGGTGATTTTCTCGCCATGTTGCGCCGCTCTTCAACAGTAACGGAGGGTCTGTTCACAGTATGGTCTAGATTTCGACATCAAATAAGTCAGAAAAGTAGTAGTAGTAGTATTTCCCTGAATGATGTAAAGAGATTAAATATTTCAGACGTTACGTAACCAATGACCAGATGATCAGATGACGAGGACGTCTACGGAATCTGCAAACGGCATTATTTCAGTCTCCATCACGTCAGAATGTGGAACCACTGGCGTTGCAGCCTGTAGGAAAAATGTCTGAGTATCATGGAATGTCTTTTGTTTTGATTTGATTTTGTGTTATTTCCTTTTGTTTGTCATTTGTTTTCTTCCTTAATAAACACTGAATGAAAGTCATTGGCGATGAACCACCAGGCCACGGGGGATACATTGCTTTTTTTTTTCACCGCCCTACTTGACGACTCACCCCGCTACAGGACAACAGTGCGGTTAGATTGTTTCCCAGCTTCTAAAACAAAAAGGTCCACACCTCTTGACTGTACAGAATTATAGGCCTGCAGCCGCCCATTTGTTGGGAGGCTTTGAGGGAGGCAGATTAGTCCTTGCTGTCCCTGGGGGCGCTGGTGGAACAGGGCCTGAGGCAGCGCTGCGTTGCCAGCAGAGATAGAGACAAAGCTTCTATTGCTGAGGCTGTTATTCGCCATGCCAAAGCACTGACCCACAGCCCCAAACTCATTTCTGGAGGTAGCAGGCCTGCCATGCTCCATCAATAGGCTCATTCACTACGCCAGAGTGAATGCACCTAAAAACGTCCAAATCAATTAAAGCCTAAATAAAAATGTGGATAAATAATCAACAGGAGCCTTTGGCAGAAAAATCAGCACAGCACCTGACGCTGTGGCTGGAGTTATAGTCCACACAAAACTAGTTAACCTAAACAAAGAGGCTACACATTACAAGAAACAAAAAAAAAAAAAAGAAAAAGAAACACACACACAACGAAATGTCACGCCATTCTGCTTCAGCGTGCGTATCTTCAGCCTTGAATGTCTGATCACGATTGTTCGGGATCTTCCAACAACGTGTCTGCAGAAATGCTTTACAGTGGAGTACAGTGGGAGCAGTGACTGAACCTCAATCAGAAACATCCTCTGCAGCTTCAAGGAGCAGCCGAGTGGAATGTCTAACTGCTGAGTCTTGGTCCAGAAAAATTTAAACAAATAAAAAGGACTAATTGGCAGTGGATGCTGTTGAGGCCTGCTGGCAGGCTCCCCAGTCTTCCAAAGAAGCAACGGACATGCTTGTGTATGTGTGGTGCATTCACTGACACATGCACATTCACGAGAACGCTGTGCTGCAGCATACACAGCCAGCTACCGCTCAAAGTGCTAACACCCTAATCTTGATCAGTTATTTTCACAACAGCAAACTGTAATGTTGCACCGTGGCAAAGTGGAGCTGTTTGTGCTTCGATTCAAAACATCCAACGGTTTGTTAACGTCAAAAAATGTAGAGAATCTACTTGTAAAGAAAACAAAAGGCTCATTTAATATTAACAGATCTACTGGACTAGATAAAGTTGAACATTGATGACGTTGCAGAGCGTGCAGCCTGGTGTACCTCAGATTGCAGGACTGATGAAAAGTAGAATCACCTCCTTGTTGTCTGCCTCCTCCACTCAGACCGGTTTCAGGTCACACCCCTGTTTATCCAGAGTCATATAAAATATGAACCGTTTGTGAGGAATTTTGGCATAATTGCTGTGTGAAGTCCCAAAATCTTATCAGTTCATCCTCGAGTCCTAGCGAATGTTTGTGGCGTTACTTAGATACCGTGTTTACAAGGCCAAAACCACATTTTTGTGAGATCACCACGCCCTTGACCTTTGACCCTTGATGACCAAAATCTTACCAGTTCCTCCTCGAGTCCTAGCGAGTGTTTGTGGTGAATTTTAAGAAGCTCTGTCAAGGTGTTACTGAGATATCATGTCCATGAGAATGGGGCGTACGTACGGAGAACCTGAAAACAATATGGCTGCTGCTCTGGTCGTCGCCTGCTGCACTTTGACTGATGCTGTTCTTTCCTCATTTTCCTGTGAACTACTCATATACACTCGTAGCTCCTAAAGAATGCATCTTGATTCATACATTATTTATTTTTTTTACGTTTCATTCTGATTGAATGACTCTGAAGAACCACAGGCCATACCCTCGCCTCCCACGGAGCGCAGGAATATTCAGGCATGGAAACTTCACCGAGGAGACTCGTCTTAACAAAAGAGCTTTTTTAAGGCATCACAAAAAGCCTCGTGATGAATCAAAGCGATTTCCCACCATGTTAATGTCAAAAGTCTGACTAAAATAAACTTTAAGATCGACTGCAATTGTATCATCACTGGAAACTTGAAACAGTTGCACATCTTCAACAACGTCGTATTAAAACATCCTGAAACATCACTGTGGAAGGTCGGGCCAAGACGAGTGTAAATCTTCAGTCTTATTACCGGTTTATTACCAGTTTATGTGCTCGGAGTGAACGATTCACCACATCACTCGAGAGTTTCAAGCAATAATATTTTCTTTAATCAGTTTGAATTCATCACACTAACGCCGGCGTGAGTAGACGACACTGTACTGCGAGTATGTTCAGCCTGCACATGAGCGCCATACAGTGTGAGGCACCTCTTTTGTTCTAGGCCGTGTCTGCAGAACAGAAACAAACCGCACTTTATGTACAGAACCCAAAATTGCACTCAAGTGTGCCATGAAGCCTGGGCCTCACAGCGCACACAGAGCTGGGACCGGCTCCTCCACACGGCCTGCTCTGCTTTGAGTTGCCCACTTTTGAAAACAGGGGCATGACAGTGTTTTGTATGTGCACATGTGTGTGTGTGCGCACGGTGGTGGGAAAGTGTGTGTGTGTGTGTGTGTGTGTGTGTGTGTGTGTGTGTGTGTGTGTGCAGGAAATCAAAAATTCTTCAATACCGCAGCCTGCAGCTGGTGGTTGATTGGAAGCAGGCAAGGGCACCAGCTCCCCAGGTTGACCAACCACTCCCAAGGCACTGTGGGAATGGGAGGTCTTAAAAACATGTCGGAGCTGTGTGAAGTCAACGGACTGCCACTCCAGACTTTTAAACAACTTTTTGTTTTCCTGCGTAAACACATAAATAATGGCTGAAACAGACGCCTGGACGGTTGTGTCTGTGTCGGCCGTATAAGGAAGGAGGGGGAGGAAAGAGGGGGGTATTTAGAGGATGTGAGTAGGTGAAGCTGTGCTTGCTGCAGCTTGCTTCTCTGTGTATGTGTACTCAGATACCAGCTGACTCCAACCTCCCTCCCTCCCTTTTTTTTTTGTCCTCCCCTCCTCCTCCCCCTTCCACCTCTTCAATACAAACTGTGTGGGCAACAAACTGCTGAGCTCATCCAGCAGCTTCTCAAAGTGCAAACCGGCGTTTTTTCCCCGATCGACTCTGACAGCTGCTTTCACCTGCAGCCGCTGCGACCTCACACTACCTGTTCTCCGGCCTGTCATCCACCGATAGGCCCGATCAAAAGGTACAACCAAAACCAGCAGCCGTTCACAATCTGCACAACGAAGACGCACGATAATTAACAATATAGGAATTAATATAATTGACATAATAATCATTGTAAACTATTTGCGTCATTGATGGGTGTAACATCTACAAAGCAGGGATGCTGTAATGATCGTTTCTGCGGACGACCGCGATTCAGGCTCCGACACGTTAGCTTTGCATATCAATTACGTTTCGTTACTTCATGTAGTTTAAGAGTTACTTAGTTTACAGTTACCTCCCACAATTAAAAATGAAACAAGATTGATAATGACAAAAATGAGCATCACAAGTGATTTGTAAACTACTGTAAACTTTACATATTTCAAATGTTTGTCAGCTTTCAAGCATTTTTGTGTTTGAGTATCACAGACTTCATAACACTGGACAGAGCATAAGAAAATGTTTCTTGACAGGATTTTTCTCATCCTTCTTAATATGGATTCATGACATACTACCACGAACCATGCTCCAACTCCACGTCCACATGTGGAAACAGATGACCAGAGGGTCAACCCTCCACAATTACATAAACAAGCTCATCTTCGCAGAGCTGCGTTCCTCCTTTATGGTATGAACGAGATGCAAAGTCACAGATACGTAGTCGCCAGCAGGAAATGTCCGGTCCAACAACGGTGCGGTTACTGACAGAACGACAACATCTGTACATTGTACACATATCAAAGTGATTCCCCAGCGTCTCTCCCACGCCGATTTCAAATGAAACTTTCTTCAGTAATATGATACAGTTTGATATGATAATGATAAGGTCCCAGCCTCGGTTAAAACAACAGTCGCCATCAAGGCTGAACAGAATGCAAAAAAAAATCATATTGTGGTTGTTTTTGGCAGATTGCGACGTGAGTCACAATTTCAGTTGGAATGGTCATTTTTGCTTTTTTATTTTTCCCTTGAAAAAAAAATAAATAAAAAAAAAAAAATGATGAAGATGTGATTTTTGTTGGGTCTCGTACCAAACGATCATGTTCCTTTACATCTGGAGAATATGATGCTTCATTTATGGTCTTGTTGTCTGTCTGGTTATTAATTGAGATCCCAAAAAATATTTTAATCAATTGCTCATCAATCATTCTGCATTTTTTTTTAAATTTGTATTAAAACAACCTTTATTAGGTTTACTATGACAAACCTAAATAAAAGTCGTTTTTAGCTGCAGAATTTGGAGAGACTCTCAAACCAAATAAAATATGAATCAAATTACAACGACTAACGACCCTATGTATTCTATTCTGTATTTTCTTTCCTCAACAAGGAATCGTGAATCAGGAATAATTTGTTTTTCTGCTTATTCACCTCGGAGAAAACAATGAATTATAAATTTCAAACCCTGGCCCAGCTGCAGCTTTATTTGTGGCGGCGCAGCAAAATATCAATGCTGACATATTAATTTTCTATGTCAAAGGGTAACATCATTGCATTGCTCGCCTCCTCTCGCTCTCAGACCCGTCTGTCGCAGGCTGCCGTCCACACCGCTACTGACACGGAGACTTTTGGAAACGCAGCTGGACCCGTTTCAGTTTGAAAACTCTGGGGTTGTGTTGGAGTCTTGGACGGGCGAAAACGGAGACCTTTGGAAACAATGACGCAGACAGCCGCGGTCTCTCCCACGATTGGCTCTCGCAGCCTCGACTACCGGTGGTGAAAGCAACATGATAATGAACTACAAGTGTTACTGACCTTGACTCTTTACCAGTTTTCTCTTTGTGTGTGTCATTCAGGGTGCACATGAGACTGGGGGCACTGGTCAATCACAATGTGTAATCAACCCTCACTGACCAGAGTCGAGTCGCCACAAAATACTTGGCAATTATAATATTTTAGTAATTTACAGTTTTGTCCACACATAATCAGGCTTTACACCCTGGGTCTCACTGTTTTAACAGATAAGTTTAGCCAAAAGGTGCATCTGTTTAGTGAGAGAGCCGTCCACCTCTGCACAGCAGCAGTTGTTTCTGAGGACCCCCACTCCCCGTTTAACTTTCCTTAGGTGTTATATGTCACGACCACAGCCTGGGCTTAAAATAGAAACCTCAGCAAAATGAAAAGCCTTTTCCTAAACCACTAATCTTTTTGTTTGGTTTCTCGTGAGAACATCTGAAGTAAAAAAAAAAGGGGGTGTGAGTTATCTACACTATCTAAGTGAAAGGAAACAAGCGTGCAGCAGCGACGGCCTCAGCAGAGCGCAGTGCAGTGTTTTTCCTTACATTGTGGAAACATTAATTGCCAGCTGACAAGCCCCGACACAGACTCTCATTGAGCAGGTAGAGTGAAATCCATAAGCTGAACTTTCCAAAACCGACTTTCAGGGGAGATAGGTCACATGATAGAGGTTGTTTTTCCAGCAATAAAACAAACATTCTGCAAAACAACGGCGTCCAAGTCACATGACTATGTACATTACTCTCACACCTTATTGGGACAGTGTGCGTGAAAGGAGCCAAAAGCTTTACAAAATGTTGGCATCCATTGCAAGCAGTGTAGTATTCTTCCAAATACTGCCACAGGCCAAGAGGAGGGTGGAGATTTTACCCGACCAATCAACGTCGAGACAATGGGAGGAAAAAAACTGCAATGAAAACCTTTAAAATGGGTATATAAAGCAGTTGGATGCATGTCTGAGCACTTTATATAAGATATCACAAAGTCAGCAAAGTGCAGCAGCGGGGATCTGGCATGACCAAACAACGAACAGCTTTCTGCTCCATATCTTGATATTTTTCCCATCACTGCACGTCTTGGTGGATCCTCTTGTGTTTGGACAGCAAAACAACGTTTCTGCGACAACAAGATATGTCGCGGCAAATGCTGAAAACTCAGATATTTAGGAGAATCGAGATGAGTGAAAACACGGAGCAAAAAGGCATTTTCCTTTCACTGACAGCTACACGAGAGAGAGAGAGAGAGAGAGAGAGAGAGAGAGAGAGAGAGAGAGAGAGAGAGAGAGAGAGAGAGAGAGAGAGAGAGAGAGAGAGAGAGAGAGAGAGAGAGAGAGAGAGAGAGAGAGAGAGAGAGAGAGAGAGAGAGCCCAGGTGAACTACATCAGCTGTCTCCACCTGCAGCTGCTAAAATGGTTAAAAGATATGATATTTATATTTTCTCATGTCTGTGTCATATTCAGATTCACAAACAAAATCAAAACACCAACGCAAGTCAAAAGACAAAACCACAAGGATGACTATTAAACAAACATACAATATTAATGGTGACCTATTTACAAACACTGATACCCATCTTACCAGAAGCAAGCTCAACATAACCAGGATATCTGCTTTCTGTTTCACAAGTATGAAGTGAATCCTGCAGCTACATAACCACCAAATAATAATAATAATAATAATAATAATAATATAATAATAATAATAAAGACGTCCCGAGGCGTGCCGGGTTAACACATAACCAGACAACACTATTTCAGATACCAGAACCAGAGAGAATAAAGAATAAAGTCACAATATTACAAGGAAAAAAAGTTATATTATAATGAGAATAAAGTTGTAATTTAAGGTCGCATGTTGTTTTAGAGGGGAAATATCAGAAGCATTAAAATGAGGGATGTGGAGCTGTGAAGGTCTACTTTAGCATCATCATCATCATCATCATCATCATGACACTGAAAACATTGTCTAACAAAAGAATAGACTAAGTTTCTTTACAATCCAATGTCCTTTCACCTGTTTTTATTTGTTGAAATTGTGTCCTTTTCTCTCAAAATTTTACATTTTAAATTCTCATAACAACTTTTTCCTTGTAAAATTACAACTTAAATCTCAAAATTTCATATTTCTGTGTTTTCCTCAATGTTTTGCTGAGGCTCGCCAGAAAGTGGGAGGGGCATCACAATATACACGGCACACAACAAGTGGTCTCAGACTTTTGTAAATCTCTGTAAATAATATTTAAAGGTAAATTATCAGGAAAAAAAGAAAAAAAAAGCAAAATCCACACATTTGAAAAGCTGGAACCAGATCACTTTCTTAATTATTAATTTTCAAAAATATCTTCCCATTAATTTTGTGACAATCGACTAATTAACTTTATATATCGTAAAGTTCCCATATAAACTTGAAGCATAACATTTTTTCTATCTTCATTTTAGATGAAGAATTTCTTTCAGCGACTTTAAAAAAAGAAAAAGAAAAGAAAAGAGGTGTGACTTTAGGCTGCGGCAGGTGTGTTTGGTTTCGGCAGGTAGCCGTCCGTCAGGTGAAGGATTAACTCTGCCTTCATGTGTTTGTCCAATGCTCCCATCTACCAGCTGTCAAGACGACCCTGAGTCACACGGAGGAAGTGACGAGAACCATCACGTACAGATAAACATGATTATTCTAAAACATTATAATTCAAGAACATTTACATCCAGATCATTTTGCATCTGTAACTTCACTGTGCAGCTTTAGTTTCCAGTATTTCCGACAGCATGTGGGGGCAGGATACGTCGTGGGTTAAAAGGGTTGTGAAACAGCTGACGTGGTTGCAGAACATTGAGATGCACGGGGCAGCGAGGCCGCTGGACAAACAGAGATACTTCACTGCGCTCACTGATTGCACAAAGGAGCTCTGTTTTTTTTTTTTGTTCTGATCACTGTGTGGAAGAGCTCTTAAGTCCATCTACAACAACGAGTCATATAGTGACTCATGGACATGTGGCAGAGTGAACCTGCTGGCTCCGACTAACAAAAAAAAAAAGAAATAGCAGCGGAGTTGTTAAGTGGAGGACGGGGTTACACAAGCAGCCCGTGACTTACACCGATCAGGTACAAAACACTTAACGTCTGCTGAGGTTAACTGAACTGAGAGTCGATGCAGGGCCGACGTCCGGCTCAGAACAACACGACTGCTTTTATGTCAGATCAACACAGACGGCAGTGAAGTGGAGGAAACCAAAGTTATGTGAAAACTGATCTGATACCAGTGAGGGTTGGGTTGGGTGGTTGGTTGTGACAGATTTTCTCTGCTCAGCTGCGTGGCAGCAGATTCCTCCACAATTACCAACAGATACAACCTCTTATACTAGTTCTTTCTTTTTTATTGCAATTCTTTGTTTAGTGGATAGTTGAGAAGATTTCACCAGTTACAGAAAAACTACTGTTACAGAGTAGTAGCAGTAAATTAACAGAATGGCATGTAATCAATAGAATTTCCCATAGCTATTTTACAATATGAAGAATCATGTGTGCATTAATGAGTTCGGAGACATTCCAGGAAAAAAAGAAATGTATATACACCTACAAACACAAACAGGCGTCCAAGCTCCCGTACAAACAACCGGCGTTCAATTCATTTGTTAACGCCACAAAATGAGGCCATGACCGTCGAACACAGGAAACCCAGTTTGACCATAACTTAGTAAATTTATTCATTTGTAGGCGAAGTGAAAATGTAATTTATTTAAATTTAAATATATATTTCATTAACTATCTCTGCCCATTCCTCTATTTTGGGAGAGTCAGGAAGCAACTTGTGCCTAGTGAAAGCTCAGTTCTGCTGCTGGCTGCCTCGGTCAAGGTGCTCAGGCCTGGGAATTCATTGGGTTGTCTTTTTCCGGCATCAAACAATTACAAGTCCAGACATTATCAGCTGAAGCACTAGCACTGTGTCTATACAGCAGGGGTGTAACGGTACATTTATTTGTGACGGGCCGTTCAGCTCAGGACGTCCGGTTCAGATTCCGGGGGAAATGGTGCAGCGAATTCACCAAGTGAGACACTTTTGAAAAGACTTTCTGTCAACTCAAAACCATGGGGCTCATTTTCATAATAGTAATAGAGGAGGTCGACTAATTCCTGCTTTGTACTCAGGTACATTCACAGCCTTCTGTGCCCCGTCCCTGAGATAACAAAGCTGCAAACAAAGCGCCATAAATACCAGACATAACTTCCATGTCAATCCCATTCCACAGCCCCACCTTCAAGAGGAAGTCACACACACACACACACACACACACACACACACACACACACACACACACACACACACACACACACAGAAACACACACACCTCTTTCACAGTGTTGCAACAATGCAAACACACCAACCGAGCTTGCCATCTCCCTCAAAGAAAACACATTATATTTCCTACAGAACAAAGCAGGTCGTTCAAGTTGAACTTTAATTTGAACTTGAACTCATCTGTAAAAAGCAATGCCTCTTTAACACTTTGAACACACATTTAATAAGTGACACTTTACACTTCTACACTACAACACGTATTTAAGACCAGACTCCAGAATAAATTACTGCAAACAGATACAACAAATGATCACTCTATGACTGAATCATTTTAACAGGCCACTTGGCAAAAAACCTAAAGGATCCAGTTTGGAAAGACATGAGGGATTTTTATTGTAGTTTCACTTGAAAAATATAAAATCAGTTTATTAGTGCTGCAACAATTAGTCGATTGAAAGAAAATTAATCCACAATTATTCTGATAATCAAATAATCACATAAAAAAGGGTCTCAAATGCTCTTGATCTTAAATCATAGTAAACTGAATAATTTGGGGTTTTAAACTGTTTGATGACGTCACCTCGGGCTCTAGGACACAGTGAATCTTCTTCACTGTTTCCTAATATTTAATAGATCGTTTGGCAAGTCAATTAATCAAGCAGCAGATTAACTGATAAAAAAAAAAAATTGTTACAGAAAGAGGGAAAACATATTAGGATTGCAACTAACATCACAAATCATAAATGTCCTAATTTATTAATCTAATTAAACTAATTTATACATCTACATTACACAAAACTACAAACTTTCCTTCTCGGTACAGTTACAGCTTCTATTGTTCAGTGAGCTCCAAGTGCCTTGCTCAAAGGCGCCTCCACACCAGAGACTGAGGGATGGGAAAGAATGTGTCATCCAGTTCCCGCTCCCAGACTCAGCTGGCCTGGGATTCAAACCGGTGACCTCTGGGTCAACTGCAGCGAGAGCTTGGGTGGCAGCGCCGTCTCTCAACACTCATTGCGAGGCGATTGAACACAACGAGGTTGCTTGCACTCAGGCGCTAATAGCGATGACATGCCAAGTATGCAGCGGCCAAATCTTCACCCTTTATTGCCTGAGGAAATGCACTTACTGTATGTCATCGTGCTCTTTGAAGCACTCAGACGGCGGGACATTAGCTGCACTTCTGTCTTTGGTCAGCTCGTTGCATCAGTTCACGAATAAACCACACCTCCAACAGGTTCTCGCCGATTAACCAAGAATAAATCTATAAAATCAGATATAAATGCCTTTATAGAAAACATGTCAGATTTCTCCACAGGATAGAAAATAAAAAATTAACTATTCCTCCGAATGGCCCCTGATATGTTTCTGCTTAGTCAGAGAAAAGTAAAAGTTCAGTGCATATAATACGTATTGGTTAGTGGAGGAGTGGTTATCGATACATCCCTGCTCCAGTGTGCTGCTGGACCTCCGTGTGCTTGGCAGAGGAGAAACCCCTCCGCCGGAAATGCTTCCCGCAGCTGTTAGGAGTATCATTCCCCACCTTGAGGCCAACCAAAAGACAAATAGCAGCCAAGTCACGTGACTCCTCTGCTGCTGAGATACCACTCGGTCTTATTCCAGCCCTCTCCAAACATTCAAGTCATACTTGTCGCCCCTCAGTGAGCAGGGCCTTTTCACCTACGTCAGGGCAATTGACTTGTAATATAACCCTGTGTAGTATCACCACAGCTATCCAAAACACGCAAAATGTCAGTAACTCCCTCTCACTGTAAAACGTTATATCTACATTTTATTTTGTTTTGTTTTATTTTCCACAATCATCCGTCCTTTCCTGATGCAAACGTCACATCTTGAATAGTGAGGCAGTAAATCAAAACACACCCTCTCATCACACTGTGTGTTCAGGAAGAAGCCAACAACGCCATCATCTGCTGCGTGTCACAGCACATGGACGTCACAGTGTTTGTTTCAATAAAACTTAACACTATGAAACATCAGGACTTACACAGTGGATAAAGGGCGTGGCGTATATAACTGTACTGTGCCGGTAACTGGAAGCGATCGGAAAGCCTAGCTAGCCTGGCTCCATCAAAAGAAGAAAAGTTCTTATTATGATCATGCCTGTTTCTTCTTTAATGTGTAGACAGATAAATAAAAAGACATAGTGACTTTAGAAGCAGTCCGTGTTTGCCAAGTTACTTCTTGGCGAATAAACGCTGCAAGAACGATGACCTGGACCGGCCCCTGATAGCGTGCTAGCTAACAATGTACAACAAGCAAAGTGGTTGTCTTGAAATTGTTACCAGCCCCCAAAAAAGTCTTTCGGAATCTTTTATCAGCATATTTATGAAGTCATTGTCTGATCCTCTACAACTGAAAAGTATTCCCAAAGAAGCACAGAGGCTCGTTAGCTAATAGAGATCATTTCATCACCATTGAAAAGATGATTCTAAGTGGGGGCTAAAGGTAATCCATCGCTCTTATCGTCCTTTATCAGTGATTAATGAAGCCAGGTTGTCTTAGTAAAATGTCCGGTAAATTTATGAAAATGCCAAAAAGTGAATAACACCACTTTGTTTCCCTTTGTTTTAAACAAGGATTTAGTCATTTTCCAACTGGCAGGACGTCCCCCTCCCCAGCTCCTCCCTCGGGGTCCCCCAGGAGGAGCTGGGGAGGGGGACGTCTGGACTACCTAGCTTCACCTGCTGCTACCTCGACCCAGAATATATATAAATGGATGGATATCTGAAATGTGTTGTTGTCCGTTGTTAGGTTGACAATGCAAATGATACGGTATCTTAGCACCTGCCCAGGAACACAGTGAGTCAGTGCGCGCTGATCAACAACCCTAAAAACCCTCCATATTATTGAGATGACTCTGCAGCAGTTGGCTCATGTGAAATGTGCTGGTGCCTGCGGAGGACGAGGGGAACAACACAGCGCCGGTTCTGCCCAGAATGGCACCAGCAGGTGGTACCACGGAGGGTGCCAGCACGGGCCAGGCCTGATCCGTTGCACCAAAAGCAGCCAAACCACACACATACACGTAAACACCAGAACGTTCCTCTGGGGAATACCACAGCAGAACGGTTCTGTTATGGCATCTCTAACCAGGGGCGGAGACAGACCCGTGGGTTGAAGAGTCCAAAGGGCAGCAGGGAAGAGAGGGTGAATATACCTCTGCTCAGTTCTCCACTTCCCGGCTTAAAGCCAAAGATATAATTTCTGCATCTGTGAGTGTGCAAGGGTTCGTCATCAGAGGGTGCACGCGAGGCTCTGCTGCAGACGTCCACGTACCACCAATTTGTTACGGCACTGTGCTGCAAGGGAACCAACTGTGCTCGGTTAAGTTGCAGCTTGTTTCGGAGGTTATGTAACCTGTAAACTGTTCCTACGGTGACAAGTTTCCACAGATCAGTCAACTACGAGTCGAATGATCTGTGGAAAGATGTTTGACTGAATTTATGATCAGTTTGATCATGTTGAGAATATGATGCAGCATCAGACAAACATCCAGCTCAGTGATATTAGACCACGGATGTAGCAGGTTGTAATTAGCGCAGCATTAAGCAGCAGGTGAATGAACACGTTTGAACAGGTAGTTTGTGTTTTGAATGATTTTATTTACTTACTTTGAGTAAATGAAGCTGCATTACAAACATCACTTTTGAGCTGAAGCTGCAGTGCAGGGAGAAGTCAAGCTATGCTAACAGGCTAGGCTATGAAACCGTAGCTAAGCTAGCTTTCACTTCCAGCAGCACAAGTAGTCCGACTTTTTCATGCGTCTTTACTAATTAACGATTTAATTCACTGAGCAGCTCAGAGGCTACTGGCAGCTACTGGACACTTTTAAGGTGGAATGTTTTCTTGCATGATTGACGTTTGAAAATAAGTCAGTACACCTTAAATGTCAATATAACAACTTTGACCATTTCATTTGTTTTTATTAGCTCTGTAACAACATACACTGTAGTGCTGATCTGGATCTTCAAGTGCTTCAAAATGTAAATAAATTTCAGCGGGATTATGTGAACTGTAAATATTTTATTTTACTTGGAGAAAAAAGCATCAATCCGTTGTGCTCCGGCAGCTCTACACATATGCAATGAAACTATGAGAAACAATCTCAAACAGAGGGAGAGACTCTGAGCAGCTTTTACCCAGCATGTCTTTTTTTTGTACTGGATCTCTGGATAGTTATAGAAACTTATCTCTGCATTCAAATCGTTTTATGCCTTTGCAGATTGCAGATGTGAGTGTGTGGAACTTTAAGTCCACCCAAAGTATTATGGGAAGTAAGGTTTGTTTTGTTCGAGAGCTCAGGTTGTTGTATCCGAGATGCAAAAAGTTGCAAAACATCAGGAAACGTAGGGTCTAATTTAACAGACCACTACTAATGCAAGAATGTCATAGAGATCCACTCAGGCAGTTGCCCTTGGCAAAGCTACGCTGAACCACAACAAACAAAGGCTCTTCAGCTGGGTGGACTGCGTTGTCCACCACGCCCTGACAATATGTTTTCAGAGAGAGGCTGCAAGGGAGCGAGGAGGAGTATGAGAGCGTAAAGCCCACACTCTTACTGATAGGACACTAGATCAAAGCCCTTTCCCATCGTTAGTGGGTACAAAAAAAAAAAAAAAACCTGAGCGAGATGAAAGACCATCAACAGACTGTGGGAGAAATGATGAAGGACAGAACAGTCCCTGTATGGCATTTACAAACAGCACAGATCAAGACAAGCTCTCCATGCTGCGTCTGCGAGGAACAGTTGGGAGTCAGAGGGGATGTGGGGCCAGAACCTGCCCACAGGATAAGCAAGGGAGTGATAAGACGGCAGCCTGCGATATCCATCCTACACAAAACAAGCAGCTGGGAGATCGATTCACTATCTGCTCCTTACTCACACTGCCTTTATTAATGGATGCAATTATGAAAATGATTACAAATCCTGCAAAAATAGGTTTATTCTACTAAACAGTGCTGTCTATGTAGCTATAGTCTGAAGTAGCTCCAGTCTTCATGCACGCAACTCTTAATCTAATCAGCTCCCTGTGGCTGCTGTTGCTTTTACCATACCTTTATGTAAACCTGTTTCTCCTCTGATTAAGCAGACGGCTGCAGAAAGCTGCAACTGCACCACAGAAGAGAAACATTACCAGGAAGTTTGTCGTTTATTATAAACAAATCTACATGTATTATATTCAATATCTGAACGGTAGCTTGGGGCAGACCGCACTGAGCGCGCTCAGGGAAACGGTTTCAGCTGCTAGTCTGACAAAATGTAAGGAATAAACTCTTATTTAGAGATCATGTTTGTTTTGTTTCTGGTGTGATGCCCCTTTGACACATAAATCAATCATTTCATTATTTGTTTATTCACTGAAACCAAGAACATGAATTTAATTTTTTTTTTTTTTTAAACAGTCTTAGCAGTGAATATCTGGCCAAATCAATTCAAAATTATGCGCTTGGCTAGACACACTGAGGGAAAGTGAGAAGACATTTTAGTGATGTGGGTGGTTGTAGTTTGCATCACCATGTCTTGGTATAAATACAGAAAATTTGAATCTGCTCAAAACGTGGTTAAACATTTTGATAAAATAGCATTTTCAGAATTCTTCACTCACACTTGACCTAAAACCTGAAACGATGCAGGATTTATTCCAGCTACATCTAACATTTACCAGCCGCCACACCACGGCCGCTTTTGTTTTCACCTTGTGTGTGTGTGTGTGTGTGTGTGTGTGTGTGTGTGTGTGTGTGTGTGTGTGTGTGTGTGTGTGTGTGTATAAACGTGGTCCTGCAGACACCTACTGTAGCAGCAACAACCACAGAGGAGGATTTGAGCACTTTGGCAGGAGTTTATTTGTCTGTGGACAGATTTTGTCCGTGTGATAGTCACAACCTGCAAGATACGTTGAACCAACACCACGTAGTCAGCAGTAATAATACTCATGGGACTGTAAAGCAACATGCTGACCGGTGTTGCGCCTGGTGTGATCCCATTGTCTCTAGTTTTGCAGTGCCAACAATAACATAACAATAAGTAATAATATAAAAATATGTATGTGTGTATACAGTATATATGTATATGTGTTTATTTATTTATTAATTTATTATTATTGTTTATATATTTTTGCTTGTGGACATTACTCAAGTTATTTTAATTCTTGTTTATAGTCACTTCAACCTATATGCATAACACAATATTTAAGTAAGTTAATAAGGGTGGGAGGGAGGGTCTTAATGAATGTTTGAATGTTCTGTTTTACTCTGTAAATTCAAAATGAACAAAAGCCAATGAACAAAGTAATGAAAAGAGTTGCTCTCAGACAACTCCTGCTAAAAACAGGGGGAATCCCTTCAAGTCCATGTACGTGTCACAGCTTTAATTGTAGCAGGCTGGAAAAAAACTGAACTCATTAACCTCCCCAAAATCAATAATCATGATCCTGGATGTCATGCAAGGTGCGAAACAGCGATACAGATCAGCAATTAGTGCGTTAGACGTCTATTTATTTCAGAGCAGAGAAAAGTCAGAGAGCCTGTAAAAAAACATTAAAGGGAGACCACATGAAACCAGGCCAGTAACAGGTCGGTGCCTTAAAGGAAATAAAAGACATAAAAAGCTACTAATCTCAGTGCCAGTGCCCCCCCGAAGAAATCAAAAGTAAAAGCAAATGAAAAAAGACGACAAAACAAAACATTGTGTTTGTAATTTACGCTCCTTTCATTTCAGCTCAGAGTGAAATTTTCAGATGTGTGTTGCTGTCATTTACAGTCGCATTTCTTTTCCCTGCTTTCCGTTTCACCTTGTGAGCGTCTTCCCCCCTCCCACACACACCAGCACAGACAGGCTGACGACTTCTGACATTAAGTGCAATAAAAGCTTTTCAACAAGTGTTATAAATTAGGCCAAACTCAGGCCAATATATCAGCTTTTTTTCCTTCTTTTTTTTTATTTTACTTTTTTTTTTAGGGAAATCGTTTGATAACTGCCTCAAAAATATGATGTTTCACTGGATACTCACTATTATTATATTAATTTATTATGATGATTATTATCAGTTAGAATGACCCTTAAAGGAATGAAAACAGAAGAGTTTATATTAGTTGAAACTTGAAATTATTGTTTTAATGGAAGTCTGTGCATAAATTTTCTCTTTTGGAAACACATTAAATAAATGACAAAGTTGTACATCTCTCAAGAATGAAAAGAATTATAAAATAAACAAGTACAAAAATTATTTTTTTATTTATTTATTTTTTTAAATAGCAAGTAACTAGAACATGTCATATAACTAAAGCCTATTAGTTTGCATGTTAGCACTAATACCACTCTGTTAAAATTAATTAAATTACTTAATTAAGAAGTATGTGTTACAAAAATATACGTGTGTCCTCATCAGAGAGTTGTGGATGTATCACAGAAAAGAAACGGGACGACCAGGTCCATGACTATACTTCTCTCTGTCTCAACACGAACCCTGCTCCTCTGACATGTAAAAGTAAGCAGCGAAGGCCAAATGTGAAAATGCAGACTGAGGTGTTTCTCAGGGTAATGCACGACGAGAGGAAGTGTTTGTGTCACATACACACATCCCGCTGCAGAGGCTACAGCCTGCATGACTGTGAGGAGCACAAAGGCCAAAGATAACCACTGAACCATCTTCCTGTACGCTGTCCCTCCGTGGCTGCAGGCAAAAAAGCAGCTCATGTTGGAGCAGCGGCGCAGTTACACGTAACACTAGAAAGGTCAGTGGATTTGTGGACATAAGACAAAGTCAATGAGCAACTTGAAGGGATACTTTGCAATTACAGTTAATATTTGAACGGCTGTTTGTCAAAGCGCTGGTTTGCTCTGCGAGTGGGTCCAGGAAAAGTCACAGAGAGCCAGTTTGAAATCTGAGAAATGTTTTCTGCTTGAAAATTCAAAACAGCTATTAACTGGTGTGGAAGAATGTGACACAGCTGGCAGCTTGACCTTTTACTGATAAACCACGATAGAGCTAACATTAACTTTGAATAATCATTTGTAAAGGAGATACGCGCTATTTGGAAAAGTGACACATTTTTACACAGAGACTGCCAACACACACACACACACACACAAAACACAGTTTTACTTTCAAAAACTTTTGAGGTGACTTAAAGTGTCTATTATGAAGAAACAACTCAAAAGTATGTACAAGTATGTGATTCGATTCCCTTCTATGATCCTGCTCTGTCAAATTGAATCTTCAAAACCTGTTGATTCTTGCACCTGGTTTTATGTGAAAGTAAATCACACTGAAGACGTTCAGTCTGACAACAGGAAGTGAACGAGTTTTCTGTGGGCTCAACATGTTACCGCGCTGCTGTTGTGACGGCACATTTTGCCATTCGGAACAAAGAGCGCCCTAATCGTCCTGGTCTGCCGCTTCGATTGACCAATAAATCATGAAGAGAAACAAGGGTGGTGATGAACACTCGAAGCAGAAACACTGGACCCACTAACAATGCCGGAGCGTCTCGAGAGCTGCACTGCTGTCTTTCCAAACATGCCTGTTTAACACACCAGCGGCTCTGGTTCCAATTAGTTTAAATGGTACATCCAAAGGGAGTCAGCGGAGGAGCTCTACTATGCTCCTTTAATTGATGGTTGCACTACTATCCTATTTCATAGCTGAGTTTCTGTAAAGGAAACTTGAAAAACACTTCATTAGCATGAAAAGCTCCTCTTTAATTATTCCATCGCGTTTGAGTCTGATTTACAAGAGCTATTACACAGGACTTCTATTTTGAGTTAATTTATTTAGCTGAACAATTCAGCAGTCTGTAAACGTTGGTAAAACTGGGGTTAATGTAACTTTCTCCCCACACCAGGAACACAGGAAGGTTTTCTGACACTCATCGCTGAAACTAAGAGTCACTGCAACATGGCAAGCGCCCATCAAGTTTTAATGATTAACGGTAAATTCACAAACATCCAACGATAATTAACAAATGTAGAGAAGTATTTCAGTCTGCCATTAAAATATCCATCACAATTCATGAGTGAATAATCTCTCTATGATCCTGTTGCAGATTAGACGTCAATGCACATGTTTCTTGAATAAGCTAAACAGTTTGTGAAACATTTAATTCTAATACTGCTGAATATTTCAAATAAATATGGAGCATTAATGGCTGTTGTGTTGAGGAGGCTGCCAGGTTAAGTTGTCCAACCCTCAGGTAAACTACTCCCTGGATAGACAGTGGTTTTACAGGGCCACTCCCAAGTGTACATGTGTGTGCCTGTGCAAATGTGAACCAAGACAGTGATGAC
The DNA here is from genome assembly GCF_021018895.1 of Seriola aureovittata. Lineage (NCBI taxonomy): Eukaryota > Metazoa > Chordata > Actinopteri > Carangiformes > Carangidae > Seriola > Seriola aureovittata. The sequence goes on along the minus strand of NC_079382.1, from coordinate 21,689,238 downwards.
AGTGTTCTTTCAGAGATGACTTGACACGATTTTTTAAATAAAGAACGGTGCTAAAATTAAAGTTTTAATAAAACAGCCTTGAGGAATTAGACCCACCCAAGGAGTTCATGGTCTGTTGGGCTTGTGACAGAGGATGTGTCAGTTTAGGGAAGCTGGGGCAGGAAAAGAAAAGCATCAGAGATGAAACCCAGAGCCCAGGTCAAGGGCACAGGGATGGGGGAGGGTTCAGCTCTCTGCAGAGTCTCTGCATAGGATGTGGTTCACTCTTCTGCTGTTTACTGATCCATGTAATGAGAGAGACAATGACAAGGTAAGCTACAATAACACCTTTGCCTGCAGAGTGCGTGCTGCATTGGTAAGGTGTGACTACAGAGGGCCGACAAAGTGGAGCTGCACCTCGTGGGCACAGCGTTGCAATAACCAGCTGACGGCTGTAAAAGCTGCCTGAAGCAACTTTAACCTGAATAGCACAGAGCGGCAAAGTTCACTGTGAAGTTCTGCAAAAAGTTTAACGTCTACATGAAAATACGTTTTCTGTCATAGAAACTGTGAGCTCCAAAAAACCCTGAGAGATCAGGATCAGCAGCAGATTATCACCCAATGACACAATGAGCTCAGGCTGCGCCACAGCCGATCTAAATTACTGGGATGGTTTTTTTTTTTTTTTTTGGTTATGCTAACTGTTTTTAACTAACCTTCCAATTCATCATCTAAGTGAGCAATGTCTAAAACAGTCATATAACAAGAGGAGAAAACCACATTCAATGTAATGTATCTAAGAAATTCCATAAACAACAACAAACAGAAGCAGGAAGAGCCTGAGAGAAACATTTATGTGTTCCAGCAACTAAAATGGAAACTGTCAGTGGTACTTCTCTTTATTTTCCAGATCGAGAAATCTGTATACAAGTACTGAAAGAGCCCAGTTTTGACTAAATAGCAATGGCTTAGTGGAATGGGAACAATGACGACGATCTATATCTGTATGATCTTGACATTTTTATCAGACATTGCTTAATCTTCATGCATCTTCATTAGGGATGTCACAATACCAGACCAATGAAGTTCAGCGATTCTCAAAACCAAACAGCATAAAAAAAACATGAAAACAGCAGAGGCTTCCACCCACACACACACACACCAACACACACACACACACACACACACCACACACACACACACACACACACATCTATATACTCACTGTGCAAGCTGTAGTTTAAATTGACTAACAGTTGACAGAACAGCGGTGTGAAAATATTCATTCAAAAGTCAGCGTTACATCCTGTTATTATGTTATGAGCTGAGGCTATATTAGCTTCAACAAGCTAACGTTAGCCCTTGTGCGCAACAGACGCCAGCAGTCGCAATTCACAAACAATAAGGGAGACGTGTTAATATAAAGTGAATAATAGACTGACTCAGTCTGAACTTTGTACATAGATCTGACGTCCGTCTCTGAGCTGCTCATATCAGTCTGAAGTGTTTCCTCCTTTCATTTAAAACCTCTGTGAAACCGTTTGGTCGTCTATAACTCGCCCCCGCTGATCCACGTACGCAATATCTCCATAAACCAGTCTTGTGGACCTGTTGCTGCACCCTCACCTGCTGCAGCAACTCCATGTGTTGCTATTACTGTTTACTGTGCCTCCTTTCTTCTTATCCAACAACATCTACAGTTCTGCAGAGAGAAATTTCTTGGCATCGACTTGGTACTAAAATATTGATTTTTGTGCCATCCCTAATCTTCATTAGTTTATCTGCATTATCTAACCTGTGAATTCCTGCAAACCCCTTTGCCATTAATTGGTCTGACGTATTAAAACGTGGCTTGTCACCTGTTGAACAAATAAAGAGGTGTTGTGGAGAGGTGAAGAAACTACATACAATATTGTGTCCATAGCAGAGAGTATCAGAGCTGTCTGCTGATGAAAACACTTAATCCTTATTTACACTCTTAGACGTCACGACTTGTTCACTGCCAACTGACAATACAATAAGAATACCCATATAAAGGCTTTATAAATTAAAGTTTATTAATGTGGTTGTTAACACGTTATAAATCATAAACAAGCAATAATAAAGTTATAACACAGTTTTCATACATTGATGCAGGCTCACTTTTTGGCAAGATGAAGTAAATGCTGACCACTCGTTAATCCTACCAATGAGTTACTATCGTTTATAACTGGTAAAGGGCCTTATTGTTAAGTGTGAAACACATCATTATTAATGATTAACCAGTTATTAATGTTTGTAACTGATAATAAATGGTAGGAACAGGAAGGTGGCTGGAGGGAGAATCACAGAGATGTGAACAGTGGGACAAAAGGATGGGTGAGCAGTTCACCAGGTAAAGGATGGTTCCCACCTGTGTTCTACCTGGAGGGCTAAAGTCCTAAAGAAGAGACCAACCAGCAAAAAGCCTCTCCATGTTAATCGCCACCGTGCAGAACAATCTGCTGTGATCGTAGGGAGGACGGCTGCTGAGAGCATGTCGAGGTAAACAATTTGAATCTGATCATTTGATGTGATCTGCCATAATTTGATCTGCCAGATGAAACTTTTTGACCATTAAGACGCTGACGGTGGTTAATTGCTGGTAACTTCAACATGCGATGAAGCAGCAGGTAGAGACGCTGGATGATGGAGAAAAACAAAGAGATATGAGGCTGAACAGTACAGAGAAATGTGGGCTCACTATTTGGCAAGCAACGGGTCACTGTTGCCCCTTTTTTTCTGATGTGTTATAACGGCTTATAAAAGTGTTAACAAGCTAATAATAAACTAGTTATAAACCATTCATAGATCCTTTATAAGGGTAGTCTGATTGTAAAGTGGTGCCCAGATGAATTTAATGTCTGTCCTGTCTGTGCTCGGTCTTAAACTTGATGTTTGTATGTAGTTGAGGTATCTGCTGCTGACAGTCCATATGTAGCTGTATGGGGCAGCTCTTATTTTTGTATTATTATCTCAACTGTACTGCACATGTAGACTTACTTAGAAATATATAGATGCGTCATATTTTACTCATTTTGCATTTGCCAAGGAAAATGAATCCACAGCCCAGAGTTTTACAACTGGGAAATGTGTTTACAATTTAGCCTCAAGCACTTTACGCAACACTGGTATTTATCTGATATAACGGAACGATCGAGATTTTAATCCAATCAAACGGAATTGCGAGATCGGTGCTGACATTCGGCCCTAGTGGTAAAGTATTGACTGAGTATGACCAGTATTAATTTAGCTCATAGTGCCAAAAGTCTCGTCAAAATGATCACCAAGCTCTTCAGCTTTGTGGAGCTTTTCAGCTTCATTTAGGCCAGAGTTTCAGTTTGACCACCCTGCTGTTTGGAGCAGCAGGCAGATGTTTGCAGCAAACAATCTATAATAAACGAAACACTTGCCCAGCACCAGTTAGCATGGACAGACTAAGTTAGTGAGCGGCCGGTTAAGAAAGTCAAGCATGTTGTTCCCAGGAGTTAACTTGCATGTATGAAGTGGCCAGAAACAAAACAGAAATAGAAATTTAAAAAAAAAAACACTTATCAAACTAAGCCCTAATCGTGCACGACAACAAATCTTGTGCAAATACTATTATTACTGTGCACAAATAGCACTTGTACGAATGGTCTTGTGCAAGCGCTACCATAACTGTGGATAATGCACACAGTGAAATGAACAAGCAGTGAGCAGGCAACAGCTAGAGGTGTAGTGGACTGTTGAGCGTCAGCCTCAATGCATGCAATTTAACCCTTGAACTGGAGAGGACCATGAGCAGCATGTGTAATGGAGGACTCCATTTAAAGCGGAGAAGTCAGGAGAGCTCAACAGGGGGAGGGGGCTCCAATAAGAGCCTCTCTTCCTGACAACCACACACTGTAGTGGGGGAGGGTTAAACAACACCAAGCCCTCTTCCTGAGTCTGCAGCTATGGGCATAATGTGATGGATCCTTCCCCTCCACCTACTCGATTCCCATTTGGCATTATAGGTCTTGAACTGACTTGAACTAACTTTGACTAGAAGACAGACGCTGAATAGGAACCTATGTGAACAGGTCACTGAGCTGCCTGAAAGAACATGTATCATATTATATCTACACAAGCCCAGAGTTTGCAGCCTCATAAAGAAAATCTGTTCTGACACACAGAAAAGGAGAAAGGTAAGCCTATATCATTTCCTGGGTTAAACTGGCTCTGCACCGTTGATCCGAACAACAAGCATTTGTGCTCCATCCAAACACACTCATATGCAGTAATTACCCTTCCCCTTGTGAATAAGGAACGCACAGCGCACCCCCACCCTTTGCTCTCTGGTGATAAGTTGTGCAAACTGCAAATGATAAATCAGGAAACAGGTTTTTCTGGAAACAAGATTTAAGTATTGGCACAGACCTCTCGACAACATGCCACAAAACTCAGCTTGTTGTAAAAGTTCTCAAGCACAAGTGTTAGTCCTGTTTGTTTACTGTACGAAAGCAAACACAACAAGTGAGCCCAATTCTTCACCTCTATCAACAAACATCGAAGCGATTTAGGTAAAACACTCAGAGTTGAGATCTGTAATCTGTGCATTAGTCATGTTGATTTAGCCTGCTAGCATGCGCTTAATGACATCCAAACAAAGCAATTAGCAGCCTGTCATTCTTTACAAGCACATGATCCTCACCAAAATCTTGATTTAGCACTGATCATACAGGCTCTGAGCATTCGTTGCCGAGTCCCCAAAGAGTGGCAAATCAGCAAGGCCTCCTAGCAACATATTTGCCCAGCTACAGGCACACATGGTTTCAGTTAGGGGTCTGCACCTATAAACAGTTGGCCATGGCAGCTTATTGGTCAGGAAGTGCAATGTTGACTGCAAGTCAAGAAAGGCACAAGCTGCTAATGAATGATATACACTCCTACAATCTAGCTATGACAAGAGGGTTTAGACTGGAGGTGTTCAGAGGCCAACAGAGGAGTGATTCTGAGAGGACAGAGTAAAACTAGAAGCCTGGATTAAAACAACCACAGTCAGGAAGGCTGTGCTATGAATGTGTGATTTTTACCTACACCGCACTGAAACAAAGAACGTTTTGGATTTCAAAGGGCAATCTCGTTTCTTAGCTGCCAGTGAGAATAGAATAAAAACACTAATTGGACACAGGCCAATTACCTGCCAAACTGGCTAGTAGAGCTGACAGACTTTCCAGCCACAACCAACAGTTTGCATCATTTGACTGGTGGCTGGTGTGTTAATATGAAGACTAACCTAAGTGATACAACATGGAGAAACACACTGTCATACACACCCAGAGGCCAAGTATACCACCGCAAATGGCCTAACATGAATTCAAAGAGGCTGTATAACCACAGTGCATTAAAAAAAAATAAGAAAAGACCTGTCATCACGCAGTAATGTTCATGTCACATTTGGTTGCAATCGCAATGATTAAATACAATTTGGACTGCATGAAAATAACCAACATGGAAAGAGAAAGCAATGAAAATATCTCTACGATCTTCAATTAACATATTAACAGATAAAATAAAAAAGAAAGATAATGACAGGTTAGGTTATCTCAGGATACACATCTCTCATCTTCACTCAAACAACTACTAAAGTGTCATCTCAGCTGGCAAAGGCTCAGATTCATCCCAATTATCAGTTTCACTCACAACTACCACAAATCAGGAACATCTGATCCATGGGAGACACAGTCAGAGACATGTAGTTACCAAACAGGTGAAGTGACACCCTTATCACCTGAGTCATTAAACAATCACACACACAGTCTTGAATACCGTGTGTCCCTTTTACTCAACTTGCCTGCAGTTGTGCAACACTAAAATTCAAATCAATGTTTATACCCTGGAAGCTTTATTTGCATTATCTCACTATGAAAAGGACAGGGCTGCACCAAACTGGCAACCCAGCTAGGATACTACTTATAACAAAGTTTCCATGTTACACAAAGTATTCTCAGCGTTATAGCAAAAAATAAAGCATTGATTGAGGTGTAACGGCTTTATTTTGGAGTCGTGTTAGAAATAACACGCTCCGTGTGTGACGTTAGGTGAAGCTACAGTTTTATGATTTAACGTTTCCATCCACGACTAGCCCTGCGACGTTTCAACTGAGAGCTCAATGGAAAAACTAGCCCAACATGGGCTACACAACATGTAGCGTCAGTCAGTGTTGTGCTCAAATAAAAACAGCCAAAATGTCTATTTACGGGTTTAAATATTAAGGAGACTTGTGGGAGTTAACGAGTGTGTTTCAAACTTAAGACAGCGACTTGTAACTCGGCCGAGACGAGAACAGCCTCCAAACACTTCAGGTTAGCTAGCTTAGCTAGCTGCTTCACTTTAGACAAAAACTTTTTCCACATCTGAAAAGTTTTTCTTTCAAACAGCGTGTGGCCGTTTACAACAGCGCTGATCACACACGACTGAAACGCTTTTACATTTCGCAGTAACGCTATTAAAACGGGTTTTCTCCCGGCTGTTGCTAACTGACAAAAGCCTACCTTAATGTACCTTACTTTCCCGTCTCGGCTGCCGCCGCCGCTCCCCGGGCCGCCTTCAACACCCGAGACCGCCACCGGACCTCCAGAGGGCCGCGGAGCTGGGAGAGGAGAAGCCGAGAGGGGTCCAGCTACTACCAGGGAGACGAAGAGCCAACTGCACCGAGGCCCCGGGCCTTGTGTGTCCTCGAAATAGCGTTAGAGGAGGGATACCGAGCCTCAGCCGTCCGCCGTTGGACAGAGACTCGGGAATACCTTTTTGACAGCTCCTCTTCTTCAGCCCCCCCCCTCCCCTCGACAGCACTTCACTTTTCTCTTTTTCCTCACTTCCAGCAGATACGAATCAAAATACTGTCACAGAATATGGCGGCTGCATAAGCACGCTACTATCGCGAGACTTGTTTTTCTTTTTTTCTAAAGTTTCCCAAAGTTGTTCTGAGGGAGGGAGGAGAAAGTTGTGATTGTTAATGGGCTGAGCTGCAGAAATATGGAATGCCATCTAAATCAATATTAAATAAATCAATACATTCATACATGAATAAATGCAGCTATGAAATAAATCCTGAAATAAATAAATTACTAAAATAAATATATAATATTTAATTGAGTAAATAAAAAGAATAGCTACGTAAATGAATAAATAAATTAACAAATTGCTTTTTTTTTTTTTTTTATTTTAAATGACCTTTTATTTGGTCCGTGCATGAAGTATAATTCTTCTGCAGTTGTTCACGTTGTATAATGTAAAATGCCAGTTTACGGTAAGATTGTGTTGCCTAATTTCATTATTTATCATACTTGTGCAAAGAGCAAATGTAAGTTGACGTTTGTGAGCTCGTTCTTCGTTCATTCTTCCTAAATGAAGACGTTCAATTAAATTCAGCGCATCGAAGCGTCAGTTTGTTCCATTAACCAACTTGTACAATGAAAATTGAAGGAGGAAGTCGAGAGCCGGAAACAGAGACAGCTCGTCTTCAGAGTAAAGGTTGCAGCGTTCATTTAAAGGAGAGCTAAGCTAAATAAATAAACTGTCTAAATAATTAACATAATTAATAATTGTTATTGTTACTTTTTTAGCCCACAGCTGATTGGGAATACATTTCCAATGAACACTAGAATTATTATATTGTTATTCCTGGGATGTAGCATGACAACCCAGCTGAGGAGGTCCAGGAGATGCAGCTGAAAGCTTTAGAAGAAAGCTTGTAAGTGGACCTTGAGTGAAAACTTTTCTTGTCATACCATTTTCCAAAGTTCCCATGGTCAGAATCAACTTTCACTTACATTTAAACTCACTTACATCTTACATTTTAAATGCATATTGGAGTTTTAACCAGAATTTATAAAGTAAATTTAAAGTAAAATGAGGTCACTGAGTGAAAGCCCCGTCATATAAAACAGTTAAAGGTGTCACACAATGGTGGAATTTAGATTTTAAACATTGTTGTACGATGAAAATATTGTTCCTTGATAATAAATAGGTTGGTTGGCAGGTCGCTGACGCAGCACAGTACAAGTCCTCAGGGCAGGATTTCATTGTTATTAGTGTTTATTCAGACAACTTGAGTCACTAATCTATTCATTGCATAGTCCTTATCATGTATAATAAAATATATCTCAGCAAATAAATCATATGTAGAAGCAAAAACAGGAAAACAAAAAAGTTGCACAGAGATACAAATAAATAAATAATATAAAGGAGAAAGAGACGTTTTTATATAAAGTCTCCTGTATGAAGCTAATATACAATTAATTCCACAGTTTCAGTAAAGTTTTGACCTTCAGTGACGAATACAATAGTAAAGATTTACCAAATTTATCTACATATGATCAAAAGATTCACTATGTGTTGTAATTTTTGGTTTTGACTCTCGTACAATAAGATAATATATTTGGCTGCTAATTGACTGAATGGTTTGTCACTTGATCAACATGCTGCTTCTCCGGTCCAAGAAACATCATGTCCAGTTTCAATGCTGCACCCACTTTTTAAATTAGACACTTTTGCGTGGACGCCATAAACAGGTGTCCCGTTTAATTTTCCTTCTGTGACATAATTGATGCGGACCACTTCTTCTTCTTCTTCTTCTTCTTCTTCTTCTTCTTCTGCTGCTGCTGCTGCTTCTTGCTGCGTGAACCCACACATGAGGGATGAGTGAGAAAACAGATGCTTGTGGGAACTCTCATGAAAAAGGACGCCGCATTTGTTCTTCAGTGAACTGGGTGGAAACATATGGCGTCTCGTGTGTCGGCATAATGCAGTGACTCACACACACACTCACACACACACACAGTCACTCACACACTAACTGCTATCTCAGACAGACTGTGACCCCCTGACTCTGGGTTTGATGCCCGGGGAGCTGAAATCCCCTTCAGTGCGAGCAGCGAGCTGCACAGTGCAGCCTCTTATCCTCTCTGACCAGTCCTCTCACTGAGTATTCATCACTTCACACAATGCCTTACACACTGTGTGATGTGCCAGTGGCAGGGTGGGGGTGGGGGTGGGGGGCTGTGTAGAGGGGTTTAAGTGTCAAGCCAGTGAATCAGCAAAACTTAAAAAGAAAAAAACTAAAAACAAAAGCAGCAGAATCAAAATTCTCAAGAAATTTCCAAAGACTTCATCCTGTGAATGTTCTGCTTTGTGGTTCTGCTCCGGGTTTTGGTCTCATTTCACAAACAAGTGGAATTGGACTGTGCACGCTTTGGAGTTACAGCACCCTCTCCACAACCCACACACACACACACACACACACACACACACACACACACACACGCACACACACACACGCACACACACACACACACACACTCCACCAGCTCCACTCCATGTGTGCATGCTGTACTGACACAGATTGCACTAAATTACAGTGTGGTCCATCTGAAGCAAAAAAAAAAAAACAACACACACACACACACACACACACACACACACACACACACACACACACACACACACACACACACAACAGTCAGACACAAAAACCTGCTGCTGCACTCTGCTGCTGTAATCAGCCACACTCCTCAGATAGGCTTTTTTGGAGGAACGAGGTCGGCCACCCACATTCTTGGCATGGAAAGAGGCCCATTTCTCACGGTCTGAGGACAGCTTGTCAAGGGTCAACAGTTTAGCTTTAGCTCTGCAGTGGGTCTCCAGTCATTAACCCGCTCTTAAGCAAAGTTTTGCAGGGCTTGTCCACTGGTGGAGCAGGTCGCACAGCCGCTCCGGTGTTAACAGTCTGTTATTGTTCAGGAACAGAGAGAGCAGGAAGTTGTTCTGTTCTCACACTCTGAAATGTGGCATATGAAAGTAGAGCACTCTCACATTTGTTTTATTATTGGAACCAAAACCTTGAAAAAAATAAAAATAAAAAGAGTAACATCTGCACATTGACTCTGAATCACACATTTATTTAGATCAGTCAAATACATGAAGCGTTACAGATTCAGAGTTTCTCCACCGGCCTTTTGGAGCAGGTGGGTTTATAATTTTAGGTATAGCTTCTCGTGAACAGCTGGCCGGTGTCTCGCTGATCATGTACGTGTATGTTAGCGTGTGTTTTAATATAATATGTGATGCATAAATCAGAGGTTCTCATCTAAAAGAACGAGTCGTCTATAAGGGGAAATATTATTATCACACATCCTCTGGATATTTGAACATACAAGGTTACCATTAGTAAAATGCAAGTTTATCAAATCAACATAAAAATTGTTGTATAATGACTTTTTATATGATTTTCTCTTTAATTTCAAACATACATGTTTATCTTTTAAATTTAGACATATAATATTAACATATTAACAGGCTTTGGGTCTATAAGCAAACATACATAAACATACATGTTTAGTTTTATATGTCAGTGTATGAAATTGCATGTTGTAATTTTTACATACATATACAAATATGCACATACTGTTTATGATTTGACTTCATATGTACATATATGGAAATAAGAATATGTTGGGCTGGTTTGTCTCTGTGCCTCGTTCATGAAAACTTGGAAGACAAAAGAAAACATTGTGTAAAAGATATCAAATCAACTTTGCTCTCGTTGAGCAAAACAAACGTCTGTATATAGAACATGAAAACTGCTCTGGACTCAGTAGGATGCAACAGACAGCGACACAAACACAGCGTGGGTCTGTTTTGAGCAGAGTGGAGAGTTTATTACTGAGAGGCAATTGAAATGTCAACGTCTGCGGAGTGTAAGCATCAAGTCGCGGTCGGAGGCTCTAAGAGCAGACTGGAAGTGAGTGGTGCGATGGCAGCGCTCCAGACGCCCATCTCCGACCCTTCAGGTCAAACCGACTCTCTGCGGAAAGGCCCCGGCACTTTCCCGCTAGAAGTGAAGTGGATAGAAAGGACGTGCAGAGCGCAGCTAAGCTAATTAGCTGAAAGGCCGATAACTTGGGGAAGCATCACTGAGGAGAGAGTTAGGATCAGGACTGAGAAAGTTTACAATCAGAGTCATTTTAACTGCAGTGTTCAGTGAAAAGATTTAACCAGGGAAACGTCTTCACAAACACAAAGTTATGAACTTTCTCAACAGGATTTTCAGCCAATGGCAACGTTGATCTGTAAGTTACGAGGTCAGTTCACCACTTTGGTGCTAAAATATATCAACACTTATTAAATAGATGTACGTTTTAGAATAGACGATCCCCAAAGGATAAAAACTCTACTGACTTTAGTGTCCACCATGTCCATGTCCCCTCTGGGTGCAACAGAGACAACAACACGAGGTGAATTATTCTTTCAAATCACAGCTTTGAGTAGAAGAGAGCCGTTCTATTCATTGTGATTCTGTGGTTTTTCCCCACCACACAACTGTGTCTGAGGAGGAGGAGTGCACCGAGACATCAGTCCAACATCCCACACCAGGCAGCGGGTTGGTCAACACTCAGACAGTCAGAGGTGGTGACTGGTACCAAGGTAACTCCTGAGCACGGAAATGATCCTCGTTCAAGTCTTTGCAGAGGCGTAAATCATGGGAGAGGTGTAACTCCACCTTCACCCGTTTCAGTATTACACAGTTCACGTCTGAAGACCGTTAAAGGGTCATAAACTCTAATGTGAGCAGGTGATGTGATAGCGTGGGCGACCGCGCATGAAAAACAAGACGAGCATTAACACAACTACCACCGTGATGTCGTCACGGCGACGTCTGTCTCTGCGATACCAGCTTCATGCTCTTCATGCTTCCGCTCTCAGGTGTTTGTTGTCAGTTGTTGACGTCTTTATTGTAGATTTACGGTGGATTTTTCTCTTCTAATGCAAAAGTAAATAAAGTTCATCATGAAATACCAAATCGTCTTAATTGATTGACAGTCAGAATGGAGGGTTATCGCTCTTTATCTATATTTTGTGGAGAAAGGGAAATGTGTTTCTTGCTCTCACAACATGGAAAAATCTAATTTTAAAAATTAAACAGCAACATGTTTTTCCAGAGAGGAGAGTCCTCAAAGGGAATTTCTTTTTTTTTTTTTATATTTCTTTTTTGTGCCTTTATTGATAGAGCAGTAGAGAGAGACAGGAAATGGGGAGGCAGAGAGGGGGAAGGACTTGCAGCTAAGGGCTTGTCGGACTGGAGCCTCTACACTTGGGACGGATGCTCAACCAACTGAGCTACTCGACGCCCCGAAGGGAATTTCTAAGGAAAACTGTTCACGGTGATCTCACTGTTGATTATTCACTATGTTGGAGCCACTGAGTTTCTGTTTTTGTGTGAACACCACAAACTACTTTCAGAGCGAGATTTCTCAACCTGGATAAAAGCGGCGCTGACTGATCGGACTTGGAACGTGGACGTACAAACTTTAACAATCAGAAACTTCGCTGCACTTTAAAGGATGATCTTCTTCTTTCTGATGAGAAGACCTAAAACCGACGACGACGGTGCACGAGCGACGCCGCGCCGTGTGTGAATCCAAAGCTTCGTACCTTTGCTCCTCTCTGCCACAGAGCTCCAGGTGTGTTTGTTCGTCCGTCCCATTCTCGTGAACGTTATATCTCAGAAACGCCTCAATGGAACTTTTTCAAATTTGGCACAAACATTCACTTGGACCCAAAGATGAAGGTGATTTGATTTTGGTGGACAAAGGTCAAAGTTCAAGGTCAAGGTGACCTCACAAAACACGGTTTTTGGCCGTTTTGAACACGACATCTCAGTAACGCTTTGAGGGATTTGGCACAAACATTCACTTTGACTCAAGGATGAATTGATTAGATTTTTGTGGACAAAAGGTCAAAGGTCAAGATCACGGTGACCTCATGTTCTTGTGAATGCAATATATGAGGAACGCCCAGAGGGAGTTTCATCACCTCTGACACAAAACATGTTTTTGGTCACAACTCACAAATTCACTCACTAATTGTGAAACAATTTAACTCGAATGTCCATAAGGATAAAACGAAGTGATGACATTTAACATCCAAAAGGTCAAAGGTCAACTTCTCTGTGACATCATAATGTTCTGCAAAAACACTTCTGGTCATTATTCAGCGGTGTAACTCAAGAGGGAGAGTTTCCTGTAACTCAGCTGGTCGGTGGAGGAAACAACCACGAAGAGGAGATTCTTGTTTATTTTCACACACTTTCATAAGTACTCATCAGAAAACCACATGTGGAATAAATCAGCAGCTGAGGATCCGTGTCCTGCTCTGCTGGTCGGATCTGAAGTTTTATGGATAAAAGCAATGAAACTAAATGATGCTGTTAATTCTTATGAGACCAAAACATCAGAGATCTGAGGATCAGATCAACCTCTCTTCTCCTGCGCTCCTACAACAGGTGCAGAAGTGACATATACTGTAATCCCACACATACACACTTGGCTTGTTCTTCACAGTAGGAAATGGGATCATCTGCATCAGTGTTTTCTGCTGCGCTCTCTCTCCAGGTCATAAATTTCCCTCCCAGTGGCAGCAGAGAGGCTGCAGGCAGCGCCGCCGTCGACCTGCTGCGTCTGCACCGACTCATGAGGCTGATGCCAAGTCTCAGCTTGTCTGCACTGGTTTCAGTTGTCACACCACCAGCCCATAAACGCTGTGCTTACCTGACGCATGTTGTGGAATGTCTTGATGGCGAATTTAAGTGCTCCTATCATCCACGGATATTCAACAAGTCTGTAACAAGTGACAGTAGCAGAAGACACGAGACATGAACTGTCTCCAAATCTTTAGAAGAGTTTTGTGCATGTATTTCATTAACATTCACTGCGATGCATTCACTTTCTCCAGGAACTTTAAGTGTGCAGACACCAGCAGCTGTCAGGAGGTCACATTTCCATGAAAGCCCGGGGTTGGTTCTGCATTTGGTTTCAGTCAAATGACAGAAAACACAGAAATGGTTCTCCAGAAACAGGTTGTCCTGGATAATGTTTGTAATATTTTAACATTTAATAGGGAGAAAGATGTTTCAGTGAATATGTATGTGGTACTGTTTATTTCGCAATTTCTAACGACGTGAAGCTTTTACAGGAAACTGTATGATTTATTTATTCTTTTTAAATTATGCCATTTCTTTCAAATTAATGCAATTTGTGACCAACACAGTTTATAATTTGGGTGAACTGACCCTTCCTGCAAGTTATTTTTAAGTTATGTTCTAAAGCAGATATGAAGCGAGTTCCGAGTTTCCATTTTGTCACAGTGGCTGTTCACCTGTACTGTTGTATGAAGCTTTCTAATGCGTTTCACTGTCTCTCTGTGTTGACTGTTGTGTGTTCTCTGTGTTTTTGCACTGGTCTAAACTATTTTTTTGTTGCATCTGTAAAGCACTTAGTGACTTTTGTCTACAAAAGTGCTGCATAAACACATTTTATTTACTTACCAACCATGTCGTGCACATAATTGTACGTGTTTCCAATTTTCCACACTTTTCCACAAAATGTTTCCTGGCTCATTGTTATCTTTAAAAACTCTAACAGAATTTAAAATAAAGTTGGTTTGAACAATGTTTTGGCTGCACAGCATCAATTTGTTCTCGCTGAGCTGCTGCAGCAAACCTGCGGAAAACAGACATTCCAGCTCAATAACAAACATCTGTATGAAAACAAAATCAAAACCATTCTGAAAATGAACCGTGTTCTGCAGAATGTGAAATTATAGTTGTTGGATTAAACTCGTGTAACGGTCCTTTAAAAACAGAAAGAGCGCAGTGCTGCAGGACTCAGACTTGCCACCGTCACAGTGAACTGTCACCCTTGGGTGACATCAAGTGGTGAACAGAAACAGCTGCAGTGTTCCCCTGCAGCTCAACAACCGCTGGGTGAATGAACGTGACTGAGACAAAAGAGATTTTTATTATAATAGAGGATATAAAATAAATATACATGACTTTTTTTTCTCATTAACAGTCATTTGTACAGTGAAATTTGGACATTTGCTAAAAGCAGCTAAATAAATGTTTTCTTTTTTTTTTATTTTCCTGCGTCGAGCTATTGCTGCCTTATCCATAACTGCTATGATAAGACAATACATATAGGCCATATGTAAATCTGAAACTCACACACACACACACACACACACACACACACACACACACACACACACACACACTTCTATTCAAGATTTCAGTTGGCAAGTTGCCCTGTGGCACTGCACTGAGGAACCTGTCTGACAGCAACCATATCCTAAGTTTCGACACACATGCACACACACACACACACACACACACACACACACACACACACACACACACACACACACACACACTACAGTGGACAGACACCCCAGCCTGCAGAGCGTTCTGCTGATGCAGCTCACTGAGGACTGAAGTGCGTGAGGAATAATTCACTGTTTTTTCTTTCTGAGAACATTTCATAAGAGGCTGACTGTAACTACGTTTTGTGACGGGCACTGAACGCATCGCAGAAGGTGAGCTTTGCAGATGGAGTGTCAGTCTGTCTGTACAAACTGTGACAGTAAGTGCTTTTGTTCTCTACTGGAAAAAGACAGGCACATGCAATACTATCAAAAAGGAGGACAGGTGAGAAGGGGGAGGCGGCCTAGAGCTGCACTAGATTTCATATAGGTGTGTAGTGATGTGTGTGTCTGTCCATATCTACACACACACACACACACACACACACACACACACACACACACACAGCGTCATCACTTTTCATCAGAACTGCCAGAACTTTAGTGTCTGAAGCGAGACATTCAAAAAACATCAAATACTTTTTTTTTTTATTTTACCACTAAATATTTGAGCAACAACAGTGCATTAAAAGACAATTCTCAGTTATCAATATCTCAATGAAAAATTCTTAAAATGTGTTTTTATGTACAGCATTTCAAAAACATACTTATAACTGCGCTTAAGTACTTGTGTGTGAGCACGATATCTATCAGAAGAGGAAACAAAGAGATCATCCTCCATCAGGATTGTTTGCAGTCAGAGGTGTGACACAAAGACGGGAAATAATATATATATATATATATATATATATATATGTGTGTGTGTGTATATATTTAGCTGCAGACTTCCACGATGTGTGAATAATATGGAATGCCATCTAAATCAATATCAAATCAATAAATACAGATATGAAATAAATAAGTTAGGTAATAAATGTAGAAATATATATATAAATAAATGTAAATATAAATATAAATATATAATATATATAAGTGAGTAAATAAATAAATAGCTATATGAATAAATGAATAAGTAAATAAATAAATAAATATATTTTCATTGTGAAAATTAAATTTTTATTTATTTCAGGGGACTTTTATTTTATAATTCCATCTGTGAGATAACCACACCCCCTCATTTGAATACAACAGGTAGAAATAAAAGGAGCTGGGAAATAAATGTGGCATTATAATAAAAGTCTGAGGAAGTGAATAAATGTGAAATTATAAAAGGTCATTTTTAAAATAAAAACCTATTTATTTATTTACTTATTAATTTACTTACATAGCTATTTATTTACTCACTTATATATTTATATTTTCATTTATTTATATATATATTATCTAATTTATTTATTATAGGATTTATTTCATATCTGTATTTATTTATGTATTTATTTATTTAACATTGATGTAGATGGCATTCCATACACATTGTGTGAATAACAATATGCTACATAGTAATGAGGAAAAAAGAGGACAAAGACACACACACACAAACACACACAATAAAAACAACAACATATCCCCATGACATCTTTAGAGGACGAACAAATAAAAAGGCACCATCCACACACAAACATAAAAACATGATCGTGATCGTTCGTGTAGAAAGAGAGACACTGTGGAAAATCTGCACAACGAGCCGGTGAGCGAGTGAGTGAGTGATCACACACAACGGCGTCACCTTCATTCCCCTGTACATTAAGGTGGCGTTAACATTCAGTAACTGGACATGCTTCCATGTGAGCGAATAGAGTCGAAACTATAGCGATGCCTGGTTTGTCCGACAGAGGTCCCTTTCTATAGCTACTATAGTTAAGGCAGAGGAAAGTTCAGAACATGGGTATTATACATAGATGTATGGAAATAATAAATATGATTGTATACTATCCATATATATGTATTTCTTTACAATATTTCATTTAGAGTATATTTTAAAATGCTGTGAAAAAAGGACACAAGAGAGTGCTGTCCTGGACTACTGTACTTTACACAGGAATGAATTTACATAACCCATCAAAATATAATAAAACCTGTCAACTGCAAAACCTAAACACAGGTGAAAGCTTTAGACTGGCATTTTTTTTTTTTTTTTGCATAGGAGTTGTTTGACAGTAATTTGTCCAACGGAGCCTCGTGCTCAATAATACTTGTGACACCTCGTTTGTGTGGAGAGAAAAATTTACAACTGAACGTATCGTCGCTGCTGCTCGGTTTGACTTCAGATATACACACTGAAGGGAGGAGAAAACCTTTGAATAGCTGCTGGTTTTGATCCCCTATCAGATATAAGTGAACAGGCTGAGCCCCCCCCCCCCCCCCCGTCACAACACAAGAGGGGAGAAGACGGACTGAACAACTGAAGCAACACACGGTGTGAAGAGCTCATGTCCACAGAGATCTGGCGTTTGTCTTTTAAAGCTGCACTAATCAATATTTTTTAGATTAATAATGAATCAACTGACTGTGTGAAGCCTTACAGAAAAGAACACATGAATTTCACATGTGCAAAATCACATGTGGGCACATGTGCAGGTCAAATTTAACACGTGAAAAGATGTTTGTTTTATGTTCGATTAGGGTTACGTGTGAAACCAGTCCACATGGTCCACATGTTGCATCATGGGAGGAACTGGGAAATTCATGTGGTTTTTGTGTAAGAAAATCAAAGGTGTCACTTACGGGGAAGAACCCACAGAGAGTTATCACCCCCCCCCCTCACATCTGCTGGGCACTTTAGCCTCTTTTAGCTCACTGTTTGGTTTTTCAACACACCTGCTGTAAGCTAGCTGCCTAGCACTGAACGAAAACACAGACAAAGTTAGCAATTAGCTAGTAAACACAACAACATATCTAGCAGCTAAAGAAACAGGACTTTATGGAGACCAAAACTGAGCTAAAAGGAGACTGAATATTGGATTGTTTGCTAACACGTTAGCCATATCAACTTTACAGAGAGCCGAAGTGAATCTCGTGTCAAATAATCCTAGTTTATGTTTACACGTCCTGTAGAGATTTAAAGTTGGCAACACAGACATTAGAGCAGTGTTTTTATGGACATGAAAGAACCCAAGCTAAGCTGTTTTAAGTACCTGCTAATGCTAATAGCAGGCGCTGTAGTAGATACTCCATCCTCATCCTCACTGGGAGAGTTACAGAGCGGAGCAGAGGCAGAACCTCGGCTCTCTATAAACTGAGACGTTGTGTTTTCAGCTCGTTTCGCTGCCTCCAGTCGACCAACAACAGTCAATCAATGCAGCTTTAAGAATGGGTAAAATACACAACAGCTGGTCTGCAGATGTTTGTTTTTTTCAAATACACAAACTTTGGACTGAAAGTCTTCAACATGAATCCTGCAACAGTTCATCTGCACTTGTTGCAGATCCTCAGGCTGCATGTTTGTTGTTGCTGTAACAAGGTGGGATCAGAAAAACAACACGTCTGTTCGTTTTGCAGAACTGACCCGGTCTGGATGGAAGTGACCCGGACCCATAACGTCGACGCACAGCACAGGAGTCACCGAGGAGATGATTATCAATGCGTGACACAGAAAAAGGCTTCATGATCATTCTTAGTGTTGAGATGCGGTTGCCGTCTGACTGAGAGCGGAACAGGAGGCTCTTCAGCGTCACTGAGACGTGACACCAGGATCCTGGACGCAACACTCACATCGGTTTTATACTAAAACATCACGTCGCGTTTTCTGATGAAAAACTGCTTCAACTCTTGCAACATCACATGTCACTTGTGTAATTACAGTTAAACAAAGAACAGGGGTCAAGTTCTCTTCTCAGCCATAAGGTGTCAGTGTTTCCTTGCAGGCCACATAATCTGCCAACTCCCCCCCCCCCCCCCCCCCCACACACACACACACACACCCAGCTGTGTCCAGTACAAACACAGTTGCAGTGAAGAGTCACTGGGTGCGTTCTTTAATGCATCCTGCTCATATAACCACGCAGGAGGAAGATGTGAGGGAATGAAAAGAGGAAGAGAGAACGCAAAACCACCATTTGATAGTGTTATAAATATAGATATACTACTGTATTATTATCATTGGTGACCGCACATCTAAGCATTTTACTGTTGCAGCTCCTGAGTTCAGTCCAACAGAGCAATAATTATTATCAACTTCATTTTAGAAAATACTTGAAACAAAGCTGTGATGTTCGGGTTCAACTGTGGACTAAAATGACTGGATAAGAAGAAGATTTTAAATCGGCTGCGTGGTTAGGGGAGCGCACCACACGGGCATAATGAGCCCTGAGTCACAGGTTCGACTCCCAGCCGGCTGGACCCTCAGCTCCCCCACTCTCTCTCTCCACCTTCCCTATCAAATAAAGGCATAAAGGATGTGATCATACTGTACGGTTGGCAACGTAAACAGAATCTGAAGCTCCTAACTAAATGTAGACATGACATGTGGTGCAGCAGAAGTATAAAGTAGCATGAAATAGAAATCCTCCGATTCATACTTAAAGGAAATGTTTTGACATTTTGAGAAACGCACTTATTTGTTTGTTTTCTTTAGCCATTTGATATTTCTTGACCAGGACCAATAACTTCCTGGAGTCGCTGCTGGTTGCCTGGCAACTGGTCCTAGCCAAGAAAACAAGCTGGAAGAAAAAACAGCTGATGACGTGTAAACGAGTGTCACCTCCGGAGAAGAAGAGAAGAAGAGTCTTTCGTGTCGTGTGAATGGACTCACTGTTACATTCCACCTCTGGCTGGCATATAAAAAAACTAAATCCTTAAAAACTAGATTTTATAGTTTTACAAGACGATCTCACCCACAAGAGCTTGGGGGGGGGGGGGGGGGGGTGAACGACATTAAGGGAAGTGCAGACTCGGTTAAACACCTACAGGATCACAAAGGGAAACTGGACTCCCTGTAAAATGGCGAGATTCAGATTCATTTGCTGGAGACGTGAAAGGAGCAGAGGCACTGCAGTGCACATGACGGGGACTGATGCAGCTGGAGGAACTTATTTTCTAAGTTTAATTATTTAATTATTTAATTATCGTTACCTCTTCTGTTCATGTCTTTCTGTTTGATGTTACTGGGGTTTTTTTTTGTTTGGAAAAGAAATAAAAAAGTGAATCCTTTGCTGCAGGGCCGGTGCACGTTTTACATCACTTCAGGCGTGTATTAAAAAAACGCACCCACTGTCTTTGAACGTGACCCGGCGTCAGTCAGACGTCTGTCAGCGCTCGGACTGAAGGTCAGAGGGTCAGAGAGCAGGAGGGCGACAAAACTCACCCCAAGCATTTGTTCCAGCTCTTTGCAGATTGGTTCAGCGGTCAGTGCAGTTCTAGTAAGTAAAAGGATAAACGACATGCATAAAAAACACACACACACACACACACACACGCTTACACACACACACACACACACACACACGCTTACACACACTCACAGGGCATCAATGATAACAATAAAACCTTAAAAAAACAATCTGACATCAGGCAGTAACAGTCTCAAGGAGCGTATAAGAGTAAGGGGGGGGGGGGGGGGGGGGGGGGCTGTACTGTTAGCTGCCCTGTACATTTATGTGCACGGTCGTGTTCAGAAACCTTTAAGTCTTAACGGGTCCACGAGAAGACGGGTGTCAGAGCAAAGTGTCCATCAAAACCCTCCGGAGCTGCGACGAGAGGCGGTGGGAGGCTTCTCGCCTCTGAAGGACACACAGACCCTGCGAGTTGTAAAAACAAAACAACTACTGTTCTTATTTTCCAAATCCAAATCTAGATAAAGAGCTTTAAATACAGAAAACCCTCTAAGAAGAGGATTAAGTTAAGTTGCGCGTTGAATATTTCCCTGCAATCGCATCAGCGTCAGAGCTGATTTTTTTTTTCTGTGTAGAAACACTGACTCTGGATCTGTTTTCCTTCCTGGGTGAGCTCCAACCTTTCTTTGATTATCCAAGGTGATAGTACACTAGAGATGACAGTGGAGGCCTTTCCCCTCCTCTGCTTCATCTGGTAGTTTCCATATGTAACAATATTTACAATGACATCAACTATCAAGGTAAACTTGAAAACTCTAGCAAACAAGCGAGAAAAAAAACAGAGCTCAAATTAAAAAGGTGCTATAATATATAATGTACATGTATGAACACAGCTGCGATTCTTCCTGGTGAGGAACGTCGTGTTTGTAAGTGCCACGGTTCTGAGTCTGTGTGTGACGCCTTCACATCTATCTTACATTATTTTCAGTTCATTTAACGACGGTTCACCAGCCTGATGAGCCACGACTTTTTTTTTTTTTTTTTGGTTCCTATGTTGGTTTGCCTTCATGTTACAGCGCCAGTGAAGGCCGTCAGGTGAGAGGAGATGAGGGAGGCCGAGGAGGAGCAGGAGCAGGAGCAGGAGCAGGAGGAGGAGGAGGAGGGGCTTGGAATGATGTAATGCACAGAGGGAAGTCCCAGGACGTGGGAGCCGAGGGCGCCCGGTGACGTCTGCTGAGGTTGCTGAGGGCTGTCTGAAGGAGGAGGGGGAGGAAGAGGAGGAGGAGGAGGAGCTGACTCCTCTGCTGGTTCAGGAGTGACCGGGAGCCTCAGTAACGGTGCGTCTGGTGGGTGTACTGGGAGCTCTGCTGGGATGACGACGAGTATCCCATGGTGCTCTGGGGCTGAGTTGAACCTTGGACGTTGCTTTGGTAACCAAGGCGGGAGCCAGAGTGCTGACGGAAAGACGGAGGGGAGGGTGGAGAGAAAACAGCAGTGAGCAGCAGAGACATCTTCACCTGAGCAGGTGTTACTGCCATTAAACATCTGATTCCCTTATCAATTCCCTTATTAATAATAAGCTAAGCTAAGCTAAGCTAAGCTAATCGTGTCCTGGCTCTAGCTCTATATTTAGTGTAACAACATATTATCTAAATACCCCAAGGTTTTATTTCAGACATGGAGGCAGTTTGTATTTGACCTCTGGTGACCTTGAGAGGTCATTGACCTCAGCATTGCATTATTACAGTTTATGCATCACTTCTCCATCATAATCATGTCATCTTTTCCAAAATTGCATAAACGTGTCGTCGGACGTCTGGACCTGAAGTTATCAGAGAAACAAGCTGAGGAAATGTGAGACAGTTCAGCTGCTGGAGACGTCCTGTCCTGTGACACTGAGGAGCGTCGGTGAATCACTGCTTCAATCAGTGTTTTTAATGGTTATAATCACCGGGTCTGTTTGATTTCCTGAACCACTGACACTGAAGGGATCCAAACCGGGAGGAGACAACAACTCCCATGATCCCACGCTATTTCAGGACGTCACCCAACGTCGTCTTTTCTTATTGTTCTGATTGTGAGACCCCTGGAGGCAGAAGTTACAGACGTGAGTTTAAAGGGTGAAACTATAAACACTGCGATCAGACACCAGACGGTCACCTGTCGTCTCATCACAAGAACTCAGCTGATTCATGACGGGAGTCTGAGCTGTGACGACCCGAGCTGAACTGATGACATGTCTCCACTTCAACATTGCATCATTGTGTGTGTGTGTGTGTGTGTGTGTGTGTGTGTGTGTGTGTGTGTGTGTGTGTGTGTGTGTGTGTGTGTGATGGTCTGTGGGACGGGGGGATGTGGGATCAATGAGGGAAAAGTAGGACGCTGACAGCTCGCCGCCCTCCTGGTATGTCAGGCCACTCAATTGGTTTATTTATACATCAGCTGAGGCCTGACAGCGACCAGCTGTCTCACGCGCAGCCTCTGCTACATTCACTCGGAAGTGAAATAACTTAACGTGTATAAATGTTCTCGGATTAAAGAAAACGATGTTAGTGTCAGCTGCAGGTGTAAACTCCTACTCACCTGGTACTCTGACTGAAGCACCCCGGTGCCTGAGGAGGCCCCAGAGGGCCCGATTCGAGGTTTCTTGTTGGGCGGCCCCTGGTCCTGGCCGTGTTGTAAACCGCCGCCGGTGGTGGCCCCCGTGGCCCCGGTGGTGCCGTTTGTTTGGGCAGAGCTCTGCTGAGAGGGCGCCTGCTGGGCTGTGGTCTGCTGCTGGTTCTGGGCCTGAGTCTGGCCTGTCGTCTGCTGGTGCTGCTGAGTCTGGTTCTGCAGACGGAAACACAGGGCGACCGACAGAGGCTCAACACAGGTCATTAAGAGGCTGCATGGAGGGGGGACAGATAACTTCATTATCAAAGTGTCTGTATTGTGAAAGCTGCTGCAGAAGGTGAAATGTAAAAAAGGCTGCGTGGAAATGTGAGTTTATTTTCTGTGACTCTGGATTTTTCACCTTCTCCGTTTTCTCCTCCGGCTCGTCTTCGTTGAGAAACTCTCGTTTTGGGTAGGGGATCTGACACCCGGCAAACACGCTACAGACAAAGACACAGGAGTCAGACACTGAAACATTTCTCCACTAACATACTGTAAAGCTCTGGTTCTAATAAACCAACCAGGACACAAAAACGAATTCCTCAGAACCACTCCACGCCTGTTTTTCTTCTGCCGCATCAAGACAAAGCGAAGCCTGTTGCAACAGTTCACTAAGACTCACTCGGTGGTCGGTAACGGGTCCTCCAGGAAGTACGGGTCCTGCAGCGCCTGCTCCGACGTGATTCTTTTGGTGGGGTCCATGGTGAGGAGTTTCTGGAGCTGAAAGACACAGAGAACACACATGCGTACAGAACGAGTGTGAGGTCACGGCGCTGGCGCTCAGGTCTGAGGAGTTCATTTGCATTTTTAGAAAGAACAACAGAGAATCTTCTCGTGGTCAGATACCCGACCTTAATCACCTTCTGCAAACCTAAACCTGGCAGGAAGTGAAGTGAGTATTAAATATAATGACTATGATGAACTAATGAGAAAAGAGTTCATGGATTTCGGAAAAATGTGGTCGTTGGAATTCATTTTGTGTGAAAGTAATGTGAAAAGTGATTCACAGTTCGGTCCCACACAGACTCTGCGAAGAGTTTTGACAATGCGACTTGAGTGTTGACCAATGCAGGTAAATATAAACTTCATATAGACACACTGCTGTGCTCTGTTTAAAGGGTTTCTACATGTTTACCCACTAAACTCTGACACGTCACTCTCACATCCTTCAGGGCCGTGAGTCACGGGACGACAACATGCAAACACTCAAATACGCTTTTCACCTGCTGCAAAACTCAGACATTCACTCATTTGTGTGTGTGTGTGTGTGTGTGTGTGTGTGTGTTTGTCACCTACCAACAGGAAAACTTTGCTGTCGGGTTTGACTTTATGCTTCTCCATGTATTTGATTAAGCTGCTGTTTGCGTACCTGTCAGGTGAGAGAAACAACGTCACACTTAGGTCAGAATTTGTTTGTGAGTTTCTGATGATGTCAGATCATCACAGCGTCTCCTCACGTTGTCCTCCTGAAGTCCTTCTGCAGAGTCGGGTACTCCGGCATCTTCCTGATGTCTTCCCAGTCCTTATCTGTGCAACGCAAACGCACAAACACAACAACGTCATGCGGCGTCTTCACGGAAAGTTTTCACACCGCGCTAACGACGAAGTGAAAATACGTGAAATCATTTCCAAAACTGTTATTTGAATTATCTTTGACATTACTGCCAGTGTAACATCACGTGTTTTCACTTTTTCATTATGGGTCATTGAGTTTAGATTGATTTTAAAATGGAATTATCCAATAAAATCTACAACACAAACAGTGAAGGCCACTGCACATGCTTTTGTTTTTGACCAGTGTTAACAGAAAACACCCAGATAATGTAAAATTAACAGACTGGTTTAAACCCATTCTCTCTGAGTGTCCTGCTACATGGGGACACATGTGACTTTATTTTGAAGGAATAAAGGTCCTGATTTCCTGTCACAGAGCAACAGCTGATGAATCTAAACATTCAGACTGTGAGGAACGAGATCACTGACTCTGCAGTGATCACACACAACTTCTTCTTACTCTTTACTCTTCATTAGAAACTACGACGGAGTAAAACATCTGACTTTTCCAGAATAAAGTTGTAATTTTACAATAATAAAGTCATAATATAATAAGAACAGGTTGTAAATTAACAATAATAAAGTCATAATATAATGAGAATAAAGTTTTAGGTTGTGTGTGTGTTTTAGAGAAGAAATATCAGATGCTTTAAAATGACGTGGAGCATCCTGTGAAGTTCTACTTTAGGTTTCACAAATAAGGAGAAACTTCCTTTTTTGGCTCAACATCATCATCATCATCATCATCATCATCATCATCATCATCATCATCATCATCATCATTTTTAATTCTCGTAAAAATTCAGACTATTTGACCAACTAGAGCCGCTGCTAACGCCCCGGAGGCAGCGACACACTCCGCTGTAAATGTGTGTGTGAATTACTCTTTAATGTAGGTTTCAAATGTTTAGAAAATTTGCCTTTGCAAATATTTCACAAGGATGAAATGTACTCAACATGTTTGTTAACTGTACGGATACAAACACATGTGTACACACACACACACACACACACACACACACACACACACACACACACACACACAGTGACAGTAAACATAACTGTGTTTGTTGCTAGGAAACTCCACAGGGCGTCTTTAAGTCAACTGTGAAACTTTGACTATGATTACATTAAATTACATTACGTTACATAACGTTACATTAAACATTAATGTTTTATAAATTTATTTACATCTGTATGTTTTATGTACAGACCATGGGATGATGAAACATCATAATAAAAGATAATGATCAACGTGTCACCTGCGATCGGTCGATACCAGCTGCTATTTTACACAAATGTGGAAGGACTTTGGTCAAATCTACTAATTAACGTACTAATTGATCTGTCGTGAGATCACGTCATGACACTTAATTAACACAACAAGTCATTTAGAAAAGAAATTCCTGCTTGAGTGAATTTACTCATCACGATCCAAAACCGGTAAAAAGTATGATTCATCCGTCGCTGCTCCCTGATCATTTGAATTGTTTGCTTTGTGTTTAGCGCCAGAAGCTGTTTTTCTTTCTCCCTGCTCATTCGTCTTTACGTGGAAATATTTGATCTGTTTAGTTTGAAATGTGAAAACACAACTGAGGGTGTGTTAGGGTCTTTTTTGACCCGTTTTCAAGTTTAAATGAGTGAAACTTTTTTAATTTGTTCTGATCAAAACAAGACTTCATGATAAAACACGTTTTGATAAATTTTTTTTTTGCTAAAAGCCTAAAAAATAAAGTTCCATCTGTGGTGTTACAGGGCAAAACTGACCACATAAGAAAATACAAACAACTTATTCTGGGAATTATATTTTGATTATCATCAGCCTCTCATAGTCTGATAATATATTTAACTGTTCTTTTCATCATAAGCAATAAAATAGATCAACTGCATGAATTAAATGAGGTCTAACATCAAAACTCAAGTAAGAAAATATTTGTTATATTTATGGATGAATAATAAGTAACTTCAGTATTTGTTAATTAATTTATTTTCTTTTTTAACACATTAGGAGGGTTAACGCAGCGGGGCTGGTGACGTCTGTGTGTAGATGTAGTTGTGTAGTTGTGTAGTTGTGTAGTTGTGTAGTTGCAGTTTTGTGCATACCTGCAGGGAAACCCATGACGCTGAATATCCGGTCGAGCTGGTCGTGATGGAACGGGTTACTGGTCTTGATGTCTTCTTGGCGACAGTGAAAGATGGGCTCCGACGTTAGCAGCTCCGCAAAGATGCAGCCGATTGCCCAAATATCTGATGGACACACACACACACACAACACACACACACACACACACACAGTGTCATCAAACGTGAAGTTTAGATCAGATTGGACAATTTGTATTTGAGTTATAACTTCCTGTTTCATGGCGAAACATTGAATTGGCCGCGCCGCCGCAGGAAGGTCCTCCGACGAAAACTGACAAGCTTTTGGATTTAGCATCGAAAAGGTCTTAAGATCAGCCTGACCAAATATGATGTCGATCTGATTGATTTTTCTAGGAGGAGCTTGTTATGTTTGTTTGTTGTATGACGGCCTTAATTTGCAAAAACAGCACCAAAATTGCACAGTAAATTCAAAATGGCTGACTTCCTGTCAGGTTTAGGGTATAGGTGCAAGAGGCTTTTTTGTAGGTCTTGGCATGTTACACGTGCCCACCGAATTTCACATATGTAGGTAAAACACAGGGTGAGTAGTGCCTCGTTGAAATTTTGTAGGTGGCGCTATCGAGCCATTTTGCCACAACCATGCGCGAGACCCATAAAACATGTAAAGTTTCACCAGGCCTCATGCGTGTGCAAAGTGTCATGACTTCTTCAGCATGTTCAGAGCCTGTGGAATAAACCCTCAGGTTTATGTTGTATGAAACCTTTTTAAAAGTTGAATTTAAGAAATAATGTAGAAACGGAGAAAACACCGTCAGACCTCAGAGGGTTAAACACACAGGACAGTTTCTATATCTGACTGTTTCACACCTCACACACAAACACAGAGGAGGCCTGAGACACAATAGGAGCTCAGAGTGTGAACTGGTGTGGCGACATGTTCCTGGAATGATAAATATAGACATGTAGGCAGACACGCTTCATACCGATGATGATTACTGGTCATGTGGGGCTCAGACCTTGTAAACCAGCAAGGTGGATTCCTGTTCACATTGAGAGACCTTGCAGGGACAGCTGACCGACAGGTAGAGGGACAGCTGACCGACAGGTAGTCCTCACCTGCTGTTCTGGATCCATACGCTAACACAAACCTACACATTCTGTAGCTGCCACGCCGACCACACACCGGCTTCACTCACGCAAACAGTCAGGGGTCCAAGTCCGACAGAGAAGTGTGTGTTCATGGCTGCTTTACACACACACACACACACACACACACACACACACACACACACGCAGGGCTTTCTTTGCACACGTGACCCCTGTACTCACCAATAGCTTTGGTGTAGTGCCGGGCCCCCAGCAGGAGCTCGGGGGCCCTGTACCAGAACGTCACCACCACGGGGTCGAGGTCCGCCAGCGGCTTGAGGGGAGAGTTGAAGAGTCTGGCGAAACCCATATCAGCTGGAGCGAGCGGGGAAGAGAGGAGAGGTGTCGTTAACGAAGACGCCATCGGGCCGATCTGCCTCACACCTCCTGATACAGCTGAGGTTTTTACACGTTCGTGTCGTGCTAATAAACAGCTATTAACATGGAAAACACAATAATTAATGTCATTATGTCTCTGACGTCTATCTCAGTGGTTGTTCTCTGGGTGTGTCATGTCATGTCATGTCATGTCTTGTTATGATTCACTTTCTTTGTTTTTTTATTTTGCGTCACCTGTAAAAAGTAAACTAATAAAAAAAAATAAATAAATAAAAACATTTAAATTTGCCGCCAGACCACACACATCACCTACTTGTTTTACCCGATGGCGTGCTAAAAGAACTCTTATTATTAGGCCTCCTTATTGTCACGGCGTCGGGTGTGGGCCGCCGACACGGTTGAGATTTGCAAATGGGCCGTGAGCTGGAAAAGCTACCGTGTAATTATCTCGTCCAAAGATATATTACACAATCAGAGAGAAACATCTCAGCAGGTTTGTGCTCACCTCTGATCTGTAATCATCAAACATCCTCCATTAATCAACTTCAGACTTCTGAAGCTTTTATTCTCACTTTTGTCGGAGGTGAAGGGTTTTTACATTTATATTTAAATGAAGTCCAAAGTTTCACTTTTAGCAGTTTCATAAATCTGGGCCCTGGTTTCTGGAGATAAACTCACCCCTGACCTAAATCTTACATCTCTTTTATTCGAAGGTTCCTTTGTGGAAAGTGATCAAAACCAGTCGGACAGGTGAACATGAGCGTGTCTAAATCCTGTTGTTACTTCATGGCGTGCAGTTTTAACGAGTCAAATCTCTCTGTGGACCGGCCCTGTGCGGTAACAGTCGCTCCCTCCAGAGAGATCCTTGTCAGCAGCAGTTGTAGAGGGTCCAGTTGCAGCTCGTACTATTACTAGGTGCACAGAGTTTAAAAATAGACTCCAGCGCTGCAGCGTTACCCTTCAACAGTCCCCTGGCCAGCTGGCTTACGCAACAGCACTGATCTGGGCTCCCTGTCGACCTCTCACAGAGAAGGTTAAGCACTGCCGCTATCGGACACTCAACCAGGTCAACGGCCTCATCGATCCCACTGTCATGCTGACGGTAATATCTACAGCCCAGCACTTCGCAGAAACATTTTCTCAGTCTTACCAATTTTGACTCTTCCTCGTTCGGGACCCTCCCCCATCACCAGGATGTTCGCCGGTTTCTGGAGGAGACACAGAAAATGTTAAGATGACGCTTTTAAACCAAGCGGCTCCATGAGTGTACACACTTCCTGTATCACACCCGCTTTTATTAGTGATTCTCCTCTGTCTGTGCCGCATGCGTTCAGCCGCCATGTCCCTCTGGTTATTGAACCACACGACCACGTGACCGCGTCAGTCAGCCATTTTTTGCGAGCGTGCACTTAAAACTGCTGTGGAATCAGCAGCTCACACACCTTCGCCGTGTTCCTCTGGTTTCTGGGTGAGGAACTTGTAGTAAACAGAAAGAAGCTCGTGGGAAATAAAAGCTGCATTAGCACACTGACCTAAATCGACGGGAGATGGCAGCGTTTGAAAAGGCTGCTCTGTGTGAGGTGTGCGCTATCATTAATATTATTATTACATCCTTTATCTAAACAGGTCGGCATCTCTCTTTCAACATGTACACTAAAAGTCTTCACACTGGCCGACCTGTCACTCAGAGAGTTGATTTCAAAATCTTGCAGCTTATGTATAAATCACTCTAATATAAATATCTCCGACCTGCTTGTGACATATGAAGCTTCTAGGACCCTTCGAACATCTCGATTTTAAATCATTCTAAACCTTTTACTCTTTCCACCAAATCATTTAGTAATTAATTTGACTTTTTATATCTTTATTCTTTACTCTTTTCTTATAAATCTGTATCCTTTATTATGTTTTATTGCTCTGTTGATTTGCCCCAGCGTATGAAGACACTGGAACAAGACAGAATCAAACACTGACAAATCTTTTCCCAAAAATCAGCTGCTGATGAACCACAGCGATGAAGCTGCTTCGCAGTTTGTTGCTGACAGTGACTCTCTCTCTCTCTCTCTCTCTCTCTCTCTCTCTCTCTCTCTCTCTCTCTCATGTTACACACAGTCACGTGCACATGGATCACATGACGCCGTTAGCTCCGGTTTTGCTCCGGTTTCCTTTTTGCACCAGTTCCTGAGGGAAAAATATATAACATTATGTTTCAGCAGCTGATGGAGCTGAAAGATACGATGGTTTCTCAGTGGAGCCGCTTCATGCAGACGAGTTCAGCTTTAAGGCTTCGGGCCACTTCCAAGCAGAAAACACAATATTGATATATTATTTATTATTGGAAGTAAACATTTGTTAGTAAACATTTGCCACTTTACACATCCAGCAGACACACAGCTGCATTAGCATTCATGCTTCTAGCGACTTGGCTACTATAAGTCCAATATTTACTTTTACTATTTTACTATTGTTTATAACTCAAATTTGCTTTCCATCATTTCCTGAGGGAAATACGTTTCTGTTAAACTGCGTTCAAACTTGTGCCTGCAGCTAGTTGCCGGGTGGTTCAGCAGTGGTTCTGAGGGTATTTTCTCGATCTCGAGGTCGAGGAGATTTGGTTAGAGAGGAGATTATTTTGACTTTTTGACCACAGCCTCTGAGGTTTTAAGGTTATTTTCTCAATTTCTACATTATTTCTTAAATGCAACTTTTAAAAGATTTCATACTGGAAGGAAACGAGCAGCATGAGGGAGTCTGCCGGGCACTTTCACCACAGGGGTCACGGAGAGGATCAAAATCTAACAGTTACACTTCCTCTATATTACGTTGGGTCATGTGCACTGCGTTGTCCACTGAATCACACGGTGACATCACACAAACGGACGCTGCACAGTTAATCATTGGTCCGTGTGTTTGTGGCGTACAGTCGCCCTCTCTCCGACCGCAGTTATTCGCCTGTCATCAAACAGCCTGTCGACTCTCCCCGGGTGTCCGTGTGAACGTGAACCCTCTGGCTCACCGGACTCAGTTCTGCCTGGCAAACACGTCTTGTTGCTATAGAAACAGCACCACTAATGAGGTCTATTATTCACGCCCACAACAAGACACGCAGCGATCGGCAAACACAAAAGCGAGTTCAGGCTCCCAGTTCTTCTTTCACATTTCAAACGGGCCTCGCTGAATTAATTTGCCGGGCCTGAACACATTCAATGTCGGCTGTTTGAAACGCAGTTATTACCTCTGGAGTGTCTGTGACTGTAACAGAGCAGAGAGAGTCAGGGCCTCTGAAGAAGCAAAAGGAGCAAGTGACATGTTTCTGATGAGATAAAAAGACGAAACAGAAACAGAAACAGAAACAGGAGTGGAAACGACAAGATGGGAGGGAGGAGAGTCGTGTGAAAGCAGCTGGTCCAGTTCTCTAAGTGATAATGAAAGGAGCTTCAATGTTATTACCTCATTTCAACATTTCAATCTAGTTTGTTCTGTTTTTTAGGAGGATTTATAGTCCATGTGTTGTAAATACACTTTGTTTGACCCTCATGTGCAAAAAGATCATTTGGCCCAAAACCTGATGAACTGGAAAAACTGAAATTCTCCAAATTACTGATGTGGATAATAGAGCGTAGAAATATGGTTAAAACCTGTGGACTCTCCACTTTCTGTTTCACATTCTCTTGTGAGATTGAACATGAGTCAAAGCTGCAGCTGGAAGTCCTCGAAGCAGAGTGAGAGAAAAATGCTTCGACTCCGTGATATTACAAAATCTCATTTAAGGCATTTATTATACATTTATCTACGTATATCATATCTTATATATTTTGTTTGAACCTGAGACTTTGGTAAACACATTTAAATTCATCCACTTCCGCATTATGTTGCATGAAACCTTTTTTAAAAGGTGAATTTAAGAAATAATGTCGAGAAAATACCCTCAGACCTCCGAGGGGTTAAATGCTGAACCTGTTTGGTCCGGTTCAGACAGACTCTGGTGCCTGTCGGGTCCAGCTCACTGAGGCCGGTGGGAAAGCTGTCATCTGAACTCTGGTCTGGGCTTAAAAACTGGACGGCAGCCACTTGAGAAGGAGCGTTCTCGGCCCAGTTCCAGTCCAGCTCCGGTGCTGTTTGTTTGTTGTGTGAAAGCAGATCAGAACAATCACGGGACTGTGAGGCTGCAGACACGTGATTGTAGCATGAAACTCCTGTTATATTTATACCACCCGTCTGCTGATTGTCAACTATTAAGGAAGAATCTCCAAACTGATGTGGTAGATTATTTAGTAACCGCGGTAACAGGTTTTGAAATTCTCCAAATTACTGATGTGGATGAATTTAAATGTGTTTAAGTCTCAAGTTCAAACAAAATATATGAGCGAAATCGTAGATAAATGTATAATAAATGCCTTAAATGAGATTTTGTAATATCACAGAGTCGAAGCGTTTTTCTCTCACTCTGCTTCGAGGACTTCCAGCTGCGGCTTTGACTCATGTACAATCTCACAAGAGAATGTGAAACAGAAAGTGGAGAGTCCACAGGTTTAAACAACACTGAACCATATTTCCACACTGTATTATCACAAAGATATCAATAGAAACATCCGTCGACCTCAGAGGGTTAAGACTTTTTTTTTTTCCCACTGAAGGAATCCAAACCGGGAGGAGCTTACGGCGACGGTGGTGAAGACAACAACTCCCATGATCCCGCGCTATTTCATGACGTCACCCAACGCCATCTTTTGTTTTTGTTTTGATTGAGAGACCTCTGGAGGCAGAAGTTACAGTGTGAACAGAAAACAGATCAGGGCTGAAGGGAACGATGCATCACTGTTTTCCTCAGCCAGGATCAGTCTATAAAGAAGAAAAGCATCAGATAAATATCCCATAACCATCTATACTGTCTTTAGTTAAATGCAGATAGACCTTACATAGAGTTATTACTATAAAAAAATGTAAGTATAATGTTCATTGCTCAGTGTTTCCTAATTTAATAATTGAAGACAGAAATTAATGTTTTATTCTGAAGCTTCTAAACATCGAGTTTACACTTCCTGCCCCTCTGAGTCCGTCTTGACGTCGGCAGCATCGTGTGTGTTGTGCTGCTGCAGTCGGACTGCGCGGGACAGTCGGGCAGACACTACTGTGCGTACTCAGTACAGTACATTTACAGTAGGTTAGTCTGGATTTGCTGCAACAACAGATCACCTTCAGTAATCCCCCCCCCCCCCCCCCCCCCGCCCGGACAGTGATTGTTGGTACGGTCCACTGAGGAGCATGCTTTCTGCTTTGGCCTGCAGAGCTGCTAAGTCAGCATCTTGACACAGTGAGACATGCAGGGCGGTGGGCTCAGCACTCGCTGGAGGCTGTTACATAACCCTTGTGGGGGGTGTGTGTGTGTGTGTGTGTGGGGGGGGGGGGGGGGGGGAGGCATGCCAAGCACCGCTGGTGTGTGTGTGGGACAGGGAGGAAGGACTGGAGCCGGGGCAGGACGAGTGGGGGTATGAGCGCTATGCAGTGGTGCAATGCAAAGCACACGCCTGAGACGCAGAACATGCTACACACCAGCTCAAACACACAGTTATGTAACAGCAGGATCGCTGGAGCCGTGAAAGCTGTGCTGGTGGGATCACCTTCCCCCCGCAACTAAACAGATCACAGCAGATTACATGTCTGTCTCCTCGCTCCTCCTCTCACATGTTGACTTGTGGCTTTCACATACATTCGGAAAGCAATAAGGTACATATTTCATCGAGCTGTTCGCCATGAACAGCCCCCTGCTCTTCATTTGTTGTGACTTATATCCACAGAGAGAACTGACAGAAAGCCATGACTTAATCTACCCAACAACAAGAACCAATAGGAGGAGAATTTGGGTAGTCCTGTGGCGGGGTCACAATGACAGGAAGCTCTGGCAACGAGAGCAGCCAAACACAGCACCGACTCACTGCAATACATCAGTGCAGAGTCAGAGTCTGACAATGGAGGATTTTATCCAGCTGCAGTGAGGAGAGTTACAAAGGGCCGGAAGAGTTGGCGTTCAGATAAGAGTGGCGTGACCTTCAGGGAACAAAACAACCTCCCAACTCCTGTGGGAGAACTGCTGTTGTTGTGAAGGAGCGGGGGCTTCCCCCACTTACTGCTGCATTAACTTCATTATTACTGTGGTTACGTTTCCCTTCAAGTATTGCACACATTAACAGATATACAAGAAGTCTATAACACAAATTTTTCTTGTCTTATGACGGACACTTTGTGACATGTGACAGTAGGAAAAGCACATGTAAATAATAAAATGAATGATCAGGGTCATGGTATTTATATATTTAATTTATAAATGGTTTATAACTAGTTTATTAATTAACTTGTTAACACTTTAAAAATCATAAATAAACAATTATAAACAAGTACTAACACCGTTTTCATACATTGATGCAGGCTCACTATTTGGCAAGATCAAGTTAATGCTTACTACTCATTAATATTAGTAATGAGTTACTACCGTTTATAACTGGTAAAAGGAGCATCATCATTTATTAATAAGTTACTATAAGACTCCTTTTACTAATATATAATTAATAATTGATGATGTGTTTCACACTTTATAATAAGGCTCATTTTACCAGTGTTATAACTTGTAAAGTGGTAACACAACAGGTTATAATACGTCCTCTGAGCAGCGCTACTTCTTCAGGGCAGACTGGACGCTACAGTGACTCGGTATTGGAAAGTGTTGATAGAAATAGAAGCAAACAAGAATCTAATTTGGCGTTGCTTTCCGTCTATGGAGACAGCTCCTGTTGAGTAAAAATGAAGTTTGATGCTGAATTTACCCCGTTTCTTCTAGGCTGGTGAGTAAAAAGCCGTTGGTGATGTAGCAATAGCAAAAACTTGCATGTAGCTCCTTTAATGGTACTAGTAACACCTGTGCTCGATTGCAGCAATAGCTATTTTTGGCTGCACTGCAACAACAAGACCAGACCCAAAAACGGATCTGCCACTGACTGACTGACTGATTGACTGACTGAGTGATCAAGTTACACCGATGGTCAGACGAATGTTGCGTTATTGAGTGATAAGGTTACACCATTGGCCAGCTGGTGAAGTGGTGAAGTCTCCCCATTGGTCGTTGATTTTTCAAAATGATTTGACACAAACCGGCAGTATTAGCGACGTCGCACCTCTGTCGCTAGATTAGCTTCTCAAGCCCCTTCAGGGACTTTTTTAAAAAGCACCTAGCAACAAATCTAGCAACTTCTGGCTTCCCTTCCACAGACACACCTCTCCAGTTTTTTATTTATGTATGTGGTGATTTTGTTGGACAACACTGTGTTTATAAAATCAGGATTTTAATGACGCAGAGCAGCAGCTTGGTAGTAACTGCTGGTTAACATGAAGTCACTGAGGCACTAGGCTGAATGCAAATACCCTTCGACCTGGTCTATTCAAGCCCTGCTGGTAGCTGGTACAGTGCTTTAAAGAAGTTTAAAAGTTTACCTGAGTGACGTGTTGGAGGTGTTGTGGTTCACACAGAGTTCACAGTACAGCCCACTGTGGTTCACTCTGCTTGTATTATTCCTCTGGTGCGTATTTTGCAACAAATAGTCATTAAAACCTTTTTTCATCCGAGGACGGACAAGTAGAAAGACAATAAATACAGACAATAAAGTCTATAATTATTAATTATGTTAAGCTGGCTGACTAACACTGGCACATTTACAGAAACAACCCACCATCACACCATCTCAGTTGTAGTGTATTGATAAGTAACATCTCCTGATAGCCTGCAAAAAAAACCATTGATGACATTTAAGACTTTTTAATACCTTCTCAGGCTTTTTATAACAGGAGTCGTAATTAATTGAATTATTTAAGACTTTTCCAGAAGTGGAGGCGTGTCATGGTGAGTGGCAGCGAGGCGTTGGTGGTTTGTCTACAGTGAAAACAGAAGCAGGAAACCACAACATGACTGTTTGTCTAAAAACACAGCTTCAATCGGTTTGTATTTGATCTTCTCTTCAGTGATGCTCAGACTTTTTCACATCAACTGAGCATCAAACTGTTTTTTTTCTTTGATAAACTTCAGCTTTTCTTTTTAAATTCCTGTTGGTTCAGTTGGTCGGTGATACTAAAACATCACTCGAGCACCACTGGATGGACTGGAACTGAATCTGGTGCAGACATTCACGACTCTAATGACTTTAGTGATTCTTCCATCATCAGGTCAGATTTTCTATTTGTCCAATAGTTGTTTTTTTTCACCAAATACCAGCAAAACCAATGATACTCCCACCAGCCTCATGTGCACTTTGTGTTTGGTGCTACTTAGCAA
Organism: Seriola aureovittata; assembly: GCF_021018895.1. NCBI lineage: Eukaryota > Metazoa > Chordata > Actinopteri > Carangiformes > Carangidae > Seriola > Seriola aureovittata. The sequence goes on along the minus strand of NC_079382.1, from coordinate 21,652,734 downwards.
AGGTTAGCCGGCTAAACAGCTAAACTAAAATGGTGAACATTACTGCTTAACAATCAGTATGTTAGCATTACAACATTAGCATTTAGCTAAAAGCAAGTACAGCCTCAAACAGCTTCTAGCATGACGGTAGCTTCTAGTCTTGTTTATGCACAGAAAACAGAACTTCAGTTTAAAACGTTTTAAAATGAGAATGATCTCCATCCAGACGACCGTTTTAGCTCCGTATCATAAGCGATCTGTGTCCAGACTATCACTATAATGTTGTATTCACCACAACTAGTAGTCGAGGCTGATGAGAGCCAATCAAGGAGCGACCGTGGGTGTCTACGTCATCGTTTCCAAAGGTCTCAGCTTTCAAAATAAAACTGGTTCAGCAGAGTTTCTGAAAGCCTCCGTTTTCGAGGCTTAAAAACGTAGTAGTGGAACTATAATGTATCTGACTCGGTATTTACTGGACTTATTCTGGGGTTGATTTGCTTAACTTACCATCTAAAACTGACTCAGTCGCTCAAAGCAGACAGTCAGCACATTCTGTAACAAGCACATTGTCATCTCTACATCACGCCTGCAGTGGAATCCAAAGAGGTTCAGCGCTTGATAATTGACGTTGGCGAAGAGAAAAACATTTAATGCCTGCAGATATGCCCTGTGGATTGTTCCGAATCACCAGAGAGAGACGGAGTGAAACACAGAGCACGCTCCCTGATCCCTGCAGCTTTACATAATGTGATATCCGGCCACCACATGACCACTGAGGATTGCCAGGGATTACACAAGGGAGTGGACGACCCTGTAAATAGACAGACGCCTGAACTGTGTTGCTGCTCTGCCCTCTGACTTCTAAACCCGACTCGTCCACGAAGACGTGCTCTCAGAGAACTCGACCGACAGCCTCGCTACCTTTCACATGGACTGTAAAATGATCTTTGGACCATCTGATGTCGAAGCAGCGATGGCGGTAATCAAATTAAAACATAATCTACTGTCTTATGTTTGGTTAATTATACTCTTTCCTCCACGACCGAAAGCCACAAATGTTCCTCGCCAGGGAGAAAACAAATACAGATGGGCTGAGGGAGTTTACAGACTGACGGAGAGAAAGTCAATTGTTCCAGTTCTGTTTTTTAATCTGACATGAGACAGATCTGATGTTTTCCAAAAGGCCGCATGAAGTCACATTAATTCACTTCTAATCTGGACCACATGGATCTTAAAGGTCTGACACAACAGCCCCAAATCACAGCTTGTCAGGGCCTGTCCGCTTGATGAAGTTGGGACATTATTTTGATACAAATAGCAGCGTGACCTGAGCCCGCATTACCAAAGCATAAATCCTCCTCTACCCAGTCCATTCATGGAGTGATTTAGGGTTCAGTCCATTATTGTTTGTATTATTTATATCCGTTTCTATGCAGATGACACAATGCAAATGAGGAGACTACAATCCTGCCTCACAGACGTTAAAAACTAAGTTCAACTGGTCCAGAAGTAAATTATTTTAAATATAAATAAAGCTTGTTAGTCTTAATAATCCAGGAGTGTGTCTGCAGTGAAGTTTCCCAGTGTTCATTTTGAAATGATGCAACATCTGGCAAGATATTCTATCCACTAAGTTTATGTTAATGCAACCAAACACTAAATAGCTATGTTTTGTTTTCTTAAATGATTGCACTGAAAAACAAAATATAATGAGTGCATTTGCTTTTCATGAGCAACGTTTAAGATGCTTTTCCTGAGCAGCTTTCGACCTTCAACAACAGTGGCGTGTTGCTGAAGCTTAACTGCTGCATAGTTACTTCTTCAACACTGCCTTTATGAAGTCGTCTGATGCCTCTGCCACAACATTCAAAGTAAGGCACCAGCTTTAAAACTGTTCACTTTAGCTAAAGTCCGTGAAAGATGTAACAGGACGTAGAGGAGCAGAGGAAACAAACAAACGAAAAACACGGAACCAGACAAGAGCTGATTATCTGTGAGCTCACCCTTGTTAAAATTTCATGTAGCTTAGTCAACCGAGACTGTGGAGATTGAAGTTAATGGAAAAACAATTTTAATGCAGTTCCTGCCATTCTGCCACTTTCACTGCAGTTTTAAGACACACAATGAGAAGCTCTGTGTGTTGTGGCTCCAGTCTGACTCAGCTGCAGAGAACGAAATCTCCCCTCTAACCAAAGCACTGTGGGAAAACAGAGGTGGGGAGAATCTCACAGGAACCACCAGTGCGCTGTAGCCAGGTTAAAGGTTACAAAAGAATCAGACAACATTCAGAGTTCGGGACGCTCTGCTCCTCCGGCATGACAATCGCACTTCTCCAGACAATCAAAAATCATAATAACACACCACACCGAGACATAACAACACCCACCCTCGGATAACATGGCAGCGCTGGTTGGAAAAGGTTTGGTGTGACATGTGTGGCAGAGAGAGAGACACAAGATGCACCTGAACAGAGTAACATCTCCACTACAGATGGAGGCTAATAGCTAGTGGTAAGCTAGCTGGCGACCATAGTAGAGAATTCAACAAACACAATAAAGTTTTGATGTGTACATTTTTTCTCCAATGTTTCCATTTTTAATTCAGATTAATTCAATGTTTAGATATTGTAGGCTAATTATTTCTTAAGCTAACATTACTTTTTATATAAATACCTGATTTGCACAAATTAAAGAAGCTAACTCAGCTGTGCTGCTTTGCACCAAATTATTATTAATGTTATCATTTTTAACAATATATTAAACTATTAAATTATTGACAATATAACATGAATATACAAATATAAACATTCAACATTCAAAAATCACATTAAGGAGAGAGTTTTTAAATATCTTTGCTCTATTTTAGCTGAATAGCAAACTAGTGAGCTAACTCATGAAAGCAGTGCTAAATCTAAACAGTGGACATATATAGATACTAGATATAGTCTGTAATGTCACAAATAGTTTTCTGGGATGGTTTTTAATTAGTGTAATTTAAATTATAGACACAGATGAGTCTCATACCCTTATACTCTTGTATCTATATATATATATATATATAGTTCTTAGAGATAGCATAACCTGGATGACTGACAATCTTCACAATCATCTCCAGGCCTCTATTTATCTCCAGGTCACCATGGCAGCACCAGGAAAACGTCGGCCTCCTCTGGGTAACAGAGTTTCTGTGATGTCAGTGTGTGTCACTTATTGGAAACAGCTCCGAGGTGACGAGGTGTGTGTGTGTGTGTGTGTGTGTGTGTGTGTGTGTGTGTGTGTGTGTGTGTGTGTGTGTGTGCCTGAGCCGGTGTTCGTCTGTAAAGGGAAACTGGAGCAGTGAAGCTAATATAGCCGCTCACCAGATCCCTGTGGAGCACCCAGTTGGCATGGAGGTAATGGATCCCATCCAGAATCTGATACAGGAGAGACTTCACCATCCCTCGGGGCAGCTGCATGGGCTTCTTGTTGGCCTTGGAGGCGCGGTGGAACTTGATGATGTGCTACGACGCAGAGAAAGGTTTCACTTCAGTTGTGCTTGTGGCGTGTAGCAAGTCTTGTCAGTTCACACATTTACAAAAACAGCTATGTTAGGGTAAACTATAATGCTGTGATTTATGCTGACTGTGATTTTATTGTTTAAGCGTACTGGCAGCTGCTGGTACACAAAAGGTTTCCTGAGTTTACCAGACTGGGAAATCAACCCCAGGAGGCGGATGAATACGTTTAATTTACCCGACACTGGTAGTAGCACGAGAGACAGTGTTTGGCACATTAGACAAGTTTAGTATTTACAGATTATTGGCAGATTATTGGATGCTGTCCGGTGCAGTCTGTGGGCCAAATCAAGCTTCCTTCACAGATGTACTGTAGATAACAGTGTATTTAACAAGGCTCATGTAAACCCCAGTAAATAACACCTACTCCTGCAGAGACACATGAAGAGAGACGTGCCTTTTAAACAGCACATGGTGCTAAAATTAAGTCTAATAATAAATAACAAAGGTAAATCTGACTATATACTGAGCACATATATAAAAAAGGTAATTTAATTCAGCCATCAACTGTATTGTATTTCTATTTGCTTCCCGACAGAGTCAAACCTTCAGATCTTCTCACTCTGACGTCTGTCTAAAGCTTAAACACTGGAAACATGGACACCTGTTAGCCTCCGTCTGCAGGTGACAACATGCCAGCATCTCTGAAGCTCACTAATTAATACACTATATCTTGTTTGTTCAGTCTGTGCAAAAACCAACGTCTACAAATGACAATTCACGTTTTTTCTTAGAAATGTCAATTAATTGGTTTTTAATTGTTTTTTTAAATTAAACAGAGGGGGGTGGTGCTTGTGGAGTAAGGAGTGCTGTTACACAACAGCACACAAGTTTGGAACTGGAGCTGGGTCGATTTCTGTTTTTTTAAACCGGTTTAATTCTCTGTGAACGGGCTGAACCCACATTAGTCATCAGGACAAGTGCTGGCAAATTAAAAAAGCAGCTTAGATCAGCAACCTGTGCCGATGGCGTCGCGGCGCAACAGCCAGCTTCTATGGCATAATTAATAAGCAATATGACGTGACGTTTGTTTATAAATGGACCAGTGGAGCTGCTTGTGTCTGACAAGCTGCTACTGCAGAGACAAAGCAACATGTAAACACTGCAGAAAAACGTTATGGCGAAAGACGGGGACACGTCTAATTTGCACACAGATGATCCCCACAGTTAAAAGGGGGGGGGGGGGCATCCTCTGGGCCTCTATACAACTATTGATAGAAGCGTCATTTACCAAGAGTACGAAACTGATGATGCCGTGTATGTTGTATGTCACTGACGGTTCATTTGATTAACAAAAAATGGAAGATCGTATCACAGTGCCATCTCTCTCTGGCCGAGCATTACCTCAGTGATATATCAAGTACGAAAGTGCTCTCTAAATAAAGTTATTATCATTATTATTATTATTATTATTATTATTATTATTATTAATCACTTTGCTTTTCAGGTTTGAATGAGCTGCACATAATACCTGTATATTACAGGTGAGGTGTTCCAGCCACATGAATCATTTCCACAATCAAATACAGGAGTGATTCAGAGTTACATACTGGTGCGTTTCCTTTCTTTATGTGAACATCAGGAAACCTTTCCTGCCAGATACAGTGAAGGACAAACAGGTTTTTTTGTGACACATTCATTTGCATTCTCAAGCATCTGTAGAGAGGGACTCACCCAAAGATCGTGTTCGGCGTAGTCAAAGAGGAGCCAAACCTTTCTGTCGCTGTGGGACAAGAACACTTTCTGCAGGGCGATCACATTCGGGTGTTTCAGTTCTCGTAAGAGCTGTAAGACACAACGGGGCGTGAAAACATGTTAATGTAACGCCAGGTTCTCCCCCGAGGTTTCCAAAGCATAAAACATTTTTTCTATCTGATTTGTAAAAATGTGTCAAACAAAAACATTAATCAAACACATTCCCTTGAAAACAATCCTGTGTTGCAGCCAAAAATGTCAATATTGAAGAATAATGAATGAAATACATGGAAACTCTTGTGCAAATTGTAGATGAATTTACAGCTTGTAGATTCATGTTACACATAAAAGACTCATTGATATCTAATTCAACAGGTGACACATGCGATTACAATCTGATTACGTGATCAAATTTAAAATGAATTGAATCTATTGTGGGAACTTGTAATGTTTTCTTTTCATCTGTCAGTGAGCCACGGTTTAACGGCAGCTGCAGCCTAATGGAGGTGACTCCACTCTGGCTAATGCTACACATCGTTCAAGCCTCTCTTTCTCTCTTTGTTAACACGTTCACCGGTTTCACCCACTGCCGTTCGCACTGACCCGCTCACAGACGAGCCACAACAAGACAGGCCTCCGCGTCTACAGTGAATCCCACTCACTGGATGAATTATTCATTCGTACAGGCTGCCATGACCCTCACTGTACTTCACACACAGTACGACACGGCAGAGAAAAAAAAAACAGCTTGCACTTTTGCTTTTTTGACTCCACCATGTGCACCTGCACACATTTTGCAAACACACAGACGGAGAGAGACTGATATGAACACAAGCACAACACACACCGGGTGATTTTGACTATAAAAATAATACCAACGGAAAACTGCAGCTCTAAGTCACATGAAGGCTGTGTAAGAACCTTACGGCCTTGAAACCAGGTCAGCAGCTTGCAGCCGAAGGCTCTTACAGGATGAAGCAGCTCTCCTAACAGGACTGCCCTCGTATCATTTAACACATTTATCAGGTAAAGCATCTTTTAGTGTCTAGAAAAGATCCTCATCTTCCTTTTTAAATCATTAATATTTACCAGTCCAGGCAGACGGTCGTCCACCATGAGCCCGGTTCTGCTCAAGGTTTCTTCCTGTTATAAAGTAGTTTATTTTCTTGCTAGTGGCGCCAAGTGCTTGCTCATGGGGGCATCTTGAGTCTCTGTAAATAATATTATAAAGAGTATCCTGCTCTATTTGAAAAGTGCCCTGAGGTAAGTCATGCTATGATTCGGCTAATAAAACTGGATTGAACTAAATTAAAAAACTGGAAGAGGAATAAAGAGACTGGAGGTAGAAGATGTAAGCCTGTCCTAGCCTAAAGTCTTCAGGAGCTATTTGTAAGTTCTGCTATTGCTAAATAGCTAACGTTAGCATTAGCAGCTGTTTACTGACGTTGTGAGTTCTCTATCAAACTTCATTCTTTTACTCACCAACAGCTGTCTCCAGAGGTGGAAAGCAACGCGCTGCTTCTATTTCTATTACTTTCGTTGCTCTTTTCTTCTACTGAAGTTAGCATGCTATCCAGCTAGAAATGCTGACTGTGTTTTAATGTGCAGCTCTATCCGAAGCCTGTGTTGGTTTTACTGATTTCTAAACAAAGGAACCTGCTTTCTTCATTTGGACACAACCTTTCAGTAACTCAGTTCCTCAATGTCAAAACATTGGGGAATTGCTTCACACGGTCTTTAACAGTAATGTTTGTTTGAGACGTTTGAGTCACAAACGCCTGCAACATCAAAACCAGAAACAAGGAAGCGAGTTTGGTGACGTACATCAAGGTGTTGCTCAGGAACTGGTGATTGGTTCGACTCGAGGGAAAACTGCGATGACGTTTGATCAAATTGGCGGAAACGTTATGGTGATTGGACAAAAATGCGAGGTCGTGTAGAATTTGCAGGGATTGGTTGAGTTTGCGTTAATTATTGCGACGTGGCGACTTCCTGGAGGGACTGGTAACGGGCCAAAGTATTCTGATGAATTAAACTAGATAACCAGGATCATCTCAATAAATACACAGCAGATCAATGTGTGATAACTGGATCAAGTGAGCAGCAAAAATCATCATGTATTTCTAGGTTCGTTGTATCCACACGGCAGTGGAGACAAAGGTAGAAACAAACTGTACAGGAATCTTGTGAGGGCTGTTTGATTTGGCCGTCGGACAGTGAAATGAGGCTTGTGTTTCATCACAGCCTTAATCCTCAGGCTGTAACGGGGCATTGTGGTAATGAGCCCCGGGGCTTAGGGCCTGTAAACCTCCAGCTCTGTGGCACCACTTTGAACCCTGAGGACCACACGCCGGCTGAGACGGACCCACCGAGCCCTCATATGATCACTGTGGCACTAATCCCACTTTCACACACAAACCCAGTGTTTGACGTGGGATGACGAGTTTGTGTTTAACTTACAGTAAACAACGTGTCAGTCCTCGACGCGTCGCTGCTACGACACAAAACTAAGCCACAGCTTGTGTATTAAAGATGAGATGCAGGAGGTCTCGTTTTGAAACAGTAATTCCACAACTTATGTTCTATAATCAAGATCAATTACCTCCTACACTGAGAAGCGTAATACACTGTGTGTGAAGGCTGGAGGTCATGTGGTCGTGGATGGGTTGCTAGGTAATAAGGTAAACGTTCATATTTCTGCTACCAATCAAATAAAAGTAAAGGCAAAACCAGGAAGAAAACAGAACAGCAGGAGAAGGAAATAAAATGAGGTTTTATTTGTAACTATGAAATTCAAAATTAGAAGTGCAAGTGGAAAAGCAGGACGGGTGGCGACCCTATAGATGATCACTCATCTTCCCTGTTTGGTTTCACAATGAAGCAGCAAAAAGGCACAGAGCAGAATTTCTTCAGCCATCTGACACATCTCTGTATGTAAAACACAAACTTATCTCGGCTCTAAATAAACCCATTTTTCCAGGGATTTACATGCTGCAGGTATATTAACGTGAAAAAAATAAACCGTCCTGGGAAAGCGGCACAAACAGGCCATAATCACACGCCTGTAAGCCAGCCGCAGCCACAGGAAGCTGGGTGTCCTGTGGGAAACATTTTCCATGTACAGAAAATCTTGTGACTCACTTCTCTGCAGTTTCAGGCAAAGGCGGCTCAGGCCGTGCTTCGACATGTTCAGGGACGGAGGGCGGGCTGTGTGACTGCCATCATCACACTGAACCGTTCTCTGCTGCTGAGACGCTGATCGTCAACGAGGGCTAGAGTCAAACTGTGCGACGAACTGTCAAAATATTCCACACAACAGCACGCGGCGCAGCGAAACCAGATGTCCAGATGAGAAAGTGACGCAGACATACAAGCTCTCATTGGACTGACTCCAAGTCTCGGTCTAGGCTGCCAGTCTAGGTCTCAACAGGATCGATCGGGACACAACAACCCCGCCGCCACCCCTCCAAAACAAAGAGGACTTTTTAATACTGAATTCAGATCCAGAAATGTATTTATTTTTAAATAAAACTATGCAGTATCAGATCAATGTGTTATAATAACTTACAAGTTAACATCAGAGGAGGTGAACTATGGTTCCATAATTTATAATTAATCCATAATAGTGTATATTCTCTCTCTCTCTCTCTCTCAGTGTGTCTTGGGTCAACAGATGTGTGTTGTTGTGAACGACTTTGTCTCATTTTCTCTCAGAAATGACACTTAACATGATCATCATGTTACAGAAGTGTCTCTCGCATTTTCAGTGATTAAAACCGATTGGTTTAGTCACGTAATAATGAAGTTCAGAGCAGCGTGTTCTGTGTTGAGTGGAGAAAAAGAAGATGGAGAAATGACTTGTTTAAATGCAGACACAGTCTCCTTCTAAATTTTAGCGTCTAGTTGATTATGTCTCCGTAACGTTGGCTGATGTTATCGTGGTTTAAACTCTCTGACATTCCTCCTGAAAATCAGACACAACAGCAGAGACACAGTATGAAAACATGCAGGCCAGCACAGTGCCACTGATAAAAAGCTAAGCTAACCTTCGCACAGTGTTATGTAAATTGGGCACTGTTGTAAACTTAAATACTTCTGCTACCGATCAAATAAAAGTCTGGGCATCGTCACGGTTGCACCCGTTTCCACATGTTTACAGTGCAACAACCAGTCTAGGTCACATCTCATATCTCAGTGCACATCAGACTGGCAGGAGAATGAGGTTTCATGTGCAAGAAAAGCCCAGAGGAAAAACAACGCTGCCCCGGATCCTCCCGCTCCTGAGGACTGATTAATGACGTTCCTCATGCGGCTGGCGAGCAGCGGGTCGATAAATCCACCACAGGCCGCTGTGAGCTGGGCTCTGCCTGCCACTGGTTAGAAACAAACACTGCAGCTCTGTCTGCACGCCAAGCCTTTTCCCTCCAGGACGAACAAAGTGACGGCCACTGGCTCAGTGAGACATTCAGCCCGGCAGCTGCAGCCATTTGGTGTTGTTTACAGACGTGCGCTGCTGACTCGGCCGTGTCTCTGATAGACTGCATGAGCCCAGGACGAGCTGCGAGCAGGAGGACGCATCAGATCAGGAGCAGACCACACAAAGAAACACTGTCTGTAGTTACAAGCGTCTCACTGCAACAACAGCTGAAACACGTGTAATACACTGTATATGTCACATATAAGAGGATATATTATTATCACATACATGCGTCGTCTGGATACATGAAGATATAACAGTGAAATGTATTTGTATATTTACATACATATACAACAAAAACACACGTATTAAAATTCTGCATGCCATTAAATTTAAACACATATGTTTATCTCTTATATTTACATATATAACATCAATATCTATTGACGACCGGCTTTGGGATGGATATATATAACATGTCTACAGTGTAGGAATACATACATCAACATACATAGTGATATGGGTATTTAAAAGAATGAACTCTTCTGTTGAACTGACAGCAATATATCAGCTCTGATTCAGTCCCTGGCAACCACGTGTTTGAGCTTTTCGACCTCCACCCTCAACAAATACAACTCAAATATGTTCCTGTTTGCACAGCGATCAGGATGCTGAGGAAGAATGGCCGACCGGGCCAGAAAACACCGTGGAGACTGATGCAGAAAAGATGAAGCGTCGTCTGAGAGCCGGAGAGTGATTTTACGTTTTACGACTTGTGAGGTGAAAGGGAGCGTTCAGCCGATTTATAACTGTATAATTTTCATCATCACTGAGGGAGAGACTTATCTTCAGCTAAATAACATCCTTCAGTTTCCTGAGCCGGGGGGTTTCGTACTGTTTCTGCCCACATGTGCCGCTGTGGCAGAGAGGAAAGAGAATATTTATGAGGTCGGGACATTTCACTAAACAAAAGCCATTGTGACTGACGGGGAGAACAAGACTCGTTTCATGGGAATAATGAAAGTCACGAACAATGTTTCAATTCACAAAGGTCAGACTTAATGAACAGATGTGACGCCGCTGCAGGTGTGTGAATGGACTTAATAATAATAATGATTAAACCACCGGAGGATTTCTCCCCCTTCATGATGAGCGGAGACCCATGAAATGAGGCAGTTACTTCACATTGTTTTCCTTTAACAGAATCAGATTGTGGTGAAATTATATCGAGGTATTCAAGGACAGCGTTAGGGTCATAATGGATACAGGCCCGACATCATGACTACGAGGGAGATTTATCTTGCGTCTTCAGTTTGTCGTTTTTACATTTGGATTAGTTGAGTCTGGATCTCTTAAAGAACATCAACTGTTTTGTTTTTTACACTTGATGTATGGACGTGACCTTCACCTTGCAGGTTGTAGTGGTCGCACCTCAAGACTTTACAACCTTTAATTAATGATTATCATCTGTAGAATACCATGGATATGATTATAAAATGACAGAAAACTGTAAAAAAGAAGAAGTGAAAGCATTTTCTACAAGTTTAATCTACAATAATATAAAAGAGAAAAGCAACAAATCTTCATAACTGAGAAGCTTTTAACCTTGGGAAACATGTCTCACTGGAGAATACACTTTACATCACAGCACAACTCATTTCTCCAATCATAAAGGAGAATTACCAACATTAACATGGACGTACTGCAAAACCAAAAGAACACAATGCAGCCAAACCAACCTCTCTCCACCCTTCCCGCCTCAGCTCGGCTGCATGTGGCACGCCATTTGCTGAACTGCACAGTTTGCTAAACGAAGTGAGGTGGTGGTTTGGAAGACACAAAGGCTCCTTTGTTCTGCCCGGCGAGTCGAGAAGATTTTTTTTTTTTTCAAGTGAGACCAACTTCTGTTGGATGTAACGTCCAGGAGACGAGCAAGGTGAAGCACAAGGAACATAAGGAAAAGAGATGTGATAAAACATAACGTTCAAAACCACTTAGTAATCCTCTTTCCCTCAGTCACTAAAGCCATATTCAGACTGACATCGGCACTACTTGAAAATGTGGATCAATGTCCTCATATGATAATCTGCTGCAGTGTTTCAGTGTCTTCAGACTGATGGTTCTTTAACTCAGGGTTAGTACTGAAGCAATCCTCAGGATCGGTTCTGCTGTAGAGACTGACCTGACTAAGCTGATTGAATATTGGCTTAACGTCAACAATCCACATTAAACACAGTTCACTGTTCAGGCTCTGACATCCATCAACCCTGTCCTGACTCAGAGCAGCTGGGAGCTGTGGTGCAGCTGCAGGAGGAAAAACATTCATTCTTCTTTATCGCTCGGATAAATAAATGGCATAAAAGGTTTTGATTTTCTGCAATCACAACGCCCTAAACATCATCCGATGGCAGCGTTTGCCCAGACAGTAAAATGAAACTTCACACATGCCTGGGTCCTCGGCCTTTCTGTGTGCGCACCTAGAGTTGGTCCAGATGTGGAAGTAGCACCTGACAATCCTACTGTATATGGGCCAGATTCGGTTGTGCTGAAAATGTTCAAATAGTAAAATAACTTTCACCAAGTTTTATCATCAAAACCACAAATAAAAAATGAGCAGCACTTTTTGTTTGTATTTAAATATTTAAATCAAACAGTGCCAACACATGTTTGTCACGGAGGATGACGAGGGACCAACTGCTGCATGGCCACTCTGTTTACAACACACTGTAAACACACCTGTCACCTGCTGTTAAACCACACCACAGCTACACTGCAATCAGCGATGAAAGAGTGAAGCTGCAGCCCCCAAATAAGTTTCAAAAACACACAATCGCAGATCGAAGCGTCTCACACGGAGGCGCTGACACTTTCACAGGAGCACCAACCTATGAAGCTATGAGACGTGACGGAGCTGTTCTAAAAAAAAACCCAGTTATACCGGTTATTTACTTGGTGTGAAAAGGTTTTAGAAGCTGAAGAATCTCCAGAGCAGCGCTGTCACTGACCTTCCGCCCATGTTTTGACTGACACATAACAAACCCACATTGCTTACCGCGCATTTGTGTCAAATTAACCACAGTAATTAACCACCGTGATAGAGATAATTCAAATTTAAACTGTAACACTATCGTTTGGCACTTCTACCATGATACAGCGTGACAGCGGTTTCATCTCTATTACTGATCAGCGCAAACACAAACACAAGACAAACAAAATGACATAAACAGAAGAACTTAAACTTAAACTTAAAAAGAAAATTGCACGTAAAAAGAATATTGCACGTAAAATGTAATAAATACTTTAAAAGAAATAGAAAAGTGCTTTTCTGGGTGAGCCATAATTTTCAGTGAATATTAAAATAGAGCTGTGATTGCCGAGGGAAAGAAAATATATCTTATTGATATTCCTAATGTTGTATTTGGCGGTTGTTTAGTTGAGTTTGGTGAATGTGTAAGTCAATGTTCAATAAGTCAGTCTTGTTAGCGACTGTGTCACTGACTCAGTTCCAGCATGAGTCACTTTAGTTTCCACAGATCAGGCCGATGATACCCTGAGCTGGATCAGTGTGTCCCTCTCTACAAACTGGACTTTCTTGGATCGTGTTACGATTGAGAGCCAAACAAAATGATTTATACCGATCAGACACTTTTGAGCACATGCACTAGCTCATGTCTTCTTTGCACTGTCCTTAAACTGAACTGAATCACACACAGAGAGAAAGACAACGGCCGATGACAAAACACTGAAGAATGACACACACACACACAAACGCAACATTAGAAAGTTTGATTCCCCTTTTCACATCAGTGTTTCACTATCTTTGGTCAGAAGATTCATTTCTTCATGTTTCTACACAGACAAGACAGCGGTAGATAAGGACTATTTGTCGGCATTCATCCCTTTTTTTAAGGAAACGAAAGTAAAAAATTCCCGAGCGATGCTTGTGCTTTCCCCAGGAGACAACATCATGATGTGGTTTGATAACTCTGGAGAAAACACAACCTCTTCTTATTTTCAGATTCCCTGCAGGGCGGATATATATTAGGATGGAAAATTGCAGGAGCTTTAGAAAGGAACAATTGTTCTTTCAAACCTGAAGAGACGAAGCAAATCAACCGTGTCGCTTTAACCACTGAGCTCCTCTGCTCGTGCGAGTAACGTGACACTGAGCAGGAGCTCTGTGAAGCCTAATCTTCAGCTCAATGAACGTCACAGTTGAACCCGGGACAATACCTGTAGCTGCTCACCGTACACAAAACATATATGTGAGATCTGCGGAGACCTGAAGTGTCAAATAACACAATGCTGCAGCAGAAGCAGCAACAACAACTGGAGTCTCGGCGGCCGTGACTCACGCCCTCCGCCCTGCTTGGCAGAGAAGCTGCTGCTCAGGACCGGAGGGAGAAGTTGGTGAGCAGGGAATCCGACACCGGCCTGGACCAGAGAGGGAAAACACAGAGAGGGAAACAGACCTGCTCCACCAAACAGTCAAAAGAGACACAGGAACTAAACGGCTTTTCATAAACCTAGTAAAATGGTTTTAAATTGGTTTGTCCGGATTCACCGAACCTTCTGCACAAACATCCTTTCAGCTTGACGAACGCCACCTGCGCCGCCCACACAAATCACACGGCTTCTTTCTTCACCACCTCTGTCGAAGTCTCAGGTCACAATCTCCCCTCTTCCCGATTTACAGCGGTGAATAATGGCCAGAACCTAGTGATGTAACAGTGAAGTTGACCTTTGACCTTTTGGATATGAAACGTCATCAATTCATCGTTTCGTCCTGTTAGACATTTGTGTGAAATCGCAGGCGTTTCTCAGTCTCTCGTTTTCCTCTGTTCTTGTGAACAGAACCAGGAAGTATTCTCGCTCCGCCTGTTTTATCGAGTTTTATCGAGTCAGCGAATTATCCCAGAATGCATTTCACACCAAAAAGGCAACAACAGCAGAGATTCAGACCCAGGCTCAAAGCTTAAAACAGTTTTCCCTACGACTGTTATTATATCACTTCCTTAAGTTTTGATGGTTTTTCCATTAAGATTTCAAAAACTTTGTCAGTTTATCCAAATTGGATAAACTTTGGATTTGGAAATTTGCTCGGGTGTTTTCGGAGCTGCGATGTCCGTCCTGCTGTCACAGCGAGCTGACTCAGCGAGCGCCATCGCCCCGGTAGAGAAAGAGTTGTCTCTGCAGCCCTTCGGTCAGTCACTGGTGTTTGATTTATGATAAAAATGAAGATGGAATTTGATCCGACTTTAAATAATATTTGTTGCTGCTCGTTTAATCTGAGAAGACGAAGCTAAAAATACATGATTTGTTTTGACAGTTTAACGACAGCTCCGCCTCTGTGAGTACAAATGTACCACCACATGTCAATACAAATAAATATAAATGAAAGTGCTTCATATCAGATTTCATTATATTTTTTATGTATATTACAGATTGGATATGAAGCTTAGACCAGAGGTCCAGTTCTGAGCGTCTGCCGTATTCACGCTGCTGCGACGTCCTGCGTGACGATGATCAAGACAGTCATCAAAAAGCCACTGAAATAATTGTATCTATAATTCTATGTTTTCTATAATATATATAATTTGAAAAATGTTAACTTTAAAACATAACAGGCCAGTGATGAGCAGTCATACTCCCAGACCAACATGGTGACACAGCAGTTTATCTGCATGAAGGACAACAAATGAGTAAAGTCACAAATATTTACTTATTTAACTATTTTATTTCAGCATTTATTTATTTATACTTATGTCATCTTCCATCCTTCTCAATCTGAACGAGACAGCGTGCGTTCCCACCCTCTTCCTGACCTGAGTTAAATCCACCGTCACCGTCTCTATCAGGGATAACACGCTGCGTGTATCTACGCAGGATTTAACCTCGATCATCTTTCACTTACATCAAAGCGAAACACTTGAAATGTCTGTTGAGTAAAAAGTGTGAGCAGTGCACACAGGCCTGCAGCGTATCTGCAAGATCTACACAATGTGTGTATGTGAGCAGCTTAGCAACACAAAGACAAACATTACAGTAAATTTAGAAAACTGGATTGACTGCTCGTTGCGTGCATTAAGGATTACGTTGTTAAATCAACAACACTGAAAAACAACGTTACATCAAGAACTGTGTGGAAACCAAATGAAGGCCTTAAAGTTTAGGCTTGAATAATATTTTCTAACACAGTCATTGGTGTTAGGAAACATTGTTGATGGACATAGAAGTAGGACTCTGCACCAATAAATCAAATACATAAGTTTCCAACCTGATCGTACGTATTTAAATATTTTTATTTATTCAAATTAGTTTTTATTGTTGTTTAATGTCATCTTAATGTTCTTTTTTAATGTATTTCCACACCTCTGTGCCTTGTGTCTGATTGGTGCTGTAGAAATAAACTTGCCTTTTCACAACTGAAAACCCTGGACATCCAAAATAAATCCTCCAACGTCGGAGGTGTTCGAGTATTTGAGTTTTCACCCGCTGACAAAAAAAGCCCCATGTCGCTTTAAAAACCAGTCCAGTAGTTGATTACGGCTCAGCGTGAGGCAGCTGCAGGAAATGTTACAGAAGCGTTAAAGCCACACCAACAAAAGCCTTTACAACAAGGCAGCTCCTTCTCCAGCTTTGTTCCATGTCTGTGAAACAAACTGCCAGAGCCGGTCAGAGCGGCAGGCTTTTACTCACAGAGCTGAAATAATTACACTGTATAATACTTTGTTTTAACGTCTCTTCACCCTCATCTGCAACTTCAATTCCTAAACTGAGTTTTGCTTTTTTTGGAGGTTTTTTTTTTTTCTGCATCACAGCTTCCAAGGTCAACAAGGTCGTGTACGATCAATGTACCTGACAAACGTAACTGAAAACTGTTGTGGAACCACTGACTTCCCAATAAAGCATTTACATGTTTGTTCTGTCAGAACAACAGAATTAGTGACTGAAACACGGCCCATTAAGACTACATGTTATCTGCTCACCCACCCCTCAGTCTGCTAACTGTTTCCAAGTCCACGCATCAACTTTCAGAGCCATGAAGAAGAGCCTGTCCAATACGCCTGTCTTTCAAACTTTTCAACACCCGCTCCTCCGCCTGTCTCTAAACAGCGTGTTGTGGTATAATACGCCTACTGTTGTCGAACGATTGACAAATTGGCCCAAAAGATTGCGACGATGATATGAAAACAAAACGAATGGCCGATTCATTGCAGTGCTTTTTCAAAGGAGCCGAAACCTCACTGAGCCAAAGTGTAAACAAAGGTTTTTATTAATAAAGTAGTTCTATATATACAGTATATATATATATATTTCTTGCTATGCGACAGTTGAATAAAATACGTAAGAATATTTTCCATAGATATATAATTATCTATTTTCAAATCTAAAACTTTAAGCCACGTTATAAGGTCGGCCCTGTTGTTGCGGTGCGGTCAGAAAGCCTCAGATTATCGGTGAACACTGACCCGGGGTCCGGGCTCTTGACCTCTGCTTCATTTACTGGGCTGTGTTTACATTAGAAAAGCTTCACAATCACGCCGCAGATCTGCTGCACATGTTGATGTGATTGTCAGCGGAGCAGAGGAAGCACTACACAGAACTGAATGTTCTTCATTTTACTGAGAAACGATGCCAGTTCTCTTGGGGAAGCACTTTGAAGTGGTGGCAGCTGTACCCACCACATGTTGGCTGATGTGTGATCAGTTTTGTGTCAGTCGCTGTGTCTCAGGACTTTGCCCTTCTTTCCTGCTGGTTGGCTGTAGCGCTGAATATTCTGGGGATCGGTTCCTCTATACCGTAACCGCTTTTTACTTCACATTACGGCCGATCGTTTCCAAAGCACACCACTGTGCCTGGTGTTTTTTCAGACACACACTGGTTTCTATTCTTCTCTGTACAGTGAGAAAATCATTTGCAGACCTGGGGCTTGGACGTGCAAAGTCACTGGTTTGCTGGTGACTGTGATTCTATCATTTTGTGACCGACATCCTTTTTATATTTCTTTTAAAAAAATGACACTTTTCTCTGTGGATAGTTTCAGGAAACCCCCCCCCCCCTCCCTCCCTCCCTCCACTGCATTATCAAAAACAGGCTGAGGACGACTTGTGGCTTGTTGCTGGGATAAAGAGGAACTGTGAATATGCAACATGCTGTTGAATGTGGATGTAAATGTTAATGTGCAGCAAAAGGTCAAGAACATATACGACAGGAGGTTTGCTCATTACTGGGAGTGTTTGTACAGCGTCGCTGACAGTGTTTGCACCATATGGCTCGTACCCTCCCTCCAGGTGAACATGTTACAGTGGAAACCAGAGCCCCTTACATAACAGCACACCAGCCTGTCAAAGAGGCCACATTCTTCCTCTATCTGCAGCCTCAGAGAGGAGCGGCTGAGTGGCACGCTGACCGGCCCTCAGGCAGCACCACCCCCACCGCAAATACTACACACTCAACGCTGAGTGCTGGCTGGAAACCATGTGAAAGGTTGAGTCCCTCCAGCTCCTCTTATGGACAGTTCATAACAAAAACAAAACGTTGGAGCGGTAGAGAGGTGTCTAAATCCAGAGCGGTTTCAACTCACCTCATCAGAAAAGCATAAATAAGACTGATTTCATTTAGCTAGAAAATAGCGTCTGAACGGGATGAAAGAGAGAAAACCTTGTTACTTGTAAACGCAGCACATTTGCATTAAAAGCAGGATATTGAGAATTTAAAGTGTTGTTCTAACGGTCTCTTTGTTTATTCTAATCTAATCACAGCGCAGAACGGTTAAATCTACTGTTCACGTCCACGGAGCCTTTAACAATCCTCAACTCAGCACTGAGCAAATAAACACAAAGACACACACATTAGGAGAGATAAAGGACACAGAAGCCCATTTATCACAAGTTAATTCTCTCATCATCAGTTCACAAATCAAACTAACCTGTGTTTTCTTCCCACTGCCAAAGTCATCATCATCATCACCAGTGATTTAAAGGGCAAATGAGTGGATTTCAGCAGGTAGATAAAATGCAAACCACACACCATCGAAAGGCCAGCTGAGCTCCAAATGTTTCGTGCAGGTCTAACGTTAAATAAATTCACTTTGACAGAGCCAGGTGAACTTTTCTCCTCATTTCCAGTCCCGATGCTAAGCTAAGCTAATCACTCCAGCTCTGGCCTCAGGACTGGACAGGCCCAGAACGTCAGGAACTGAACTGAAAGCGACTACACTTGAAATATATTATTAAAAGAAATGAATGGGATTATTACGGTTCATGAAACAGATTTCACAAACTGTTGAAACTGTTGCTGTTAGAATTAAACAGAAACACACAAACATGTAACTTACAGCAATTTCCCTGCAGGCGGACATCGATATTCCAGTGCCTTCTATTTGTTTCAGTGCATACTCCTTCTCATCTTTCCTGTGGAGACAAAAAACAGAAAACGGGAGCAACTTTACTTTTTGGGATTAGACCATGAAAGCAGGATGTGTTTTGGGGAATAACAGATGAAGAAATGCAAGAGTCTGTTGCTTCCCTCCTGGCATTTGTCATTTGCCCTTGTGAATCACATTTGTGCATGAAAATCAGCTAATAAGTGAAACGTGACACTGTAGGGCTGAGCACGTTCAGCAGATAAATATTGATTATTTGAGTGTTCCAGTGTATGAAATCCAGCCTGAGCGCAGACCGGGTGGAGAAAATAAAGAGCTAAAACATATTCTGCTTAAAACACCACTAAAAAGGCTAATTAAAATATAAACGCAGATCAAACACGTCCTCGTGGTTCTAGGATCAAACCCACTTCAACCTAATTGGCATTGGAGATGGTCATGGATTAACTGGAGCTCTCCGGCTCACATCTCTAATGCTGACTGAGCTGCGCAGAGAGAATATAACATTTAATCTTTTCCTCGTGTGATTTTAGTCAAATTCACATAATAAAAGTTTATCCGCCTTAATGAGAAACACACAAATGACATGTAGATGTGAACAGTGAAGTCAAAGGTCCCCAGTGTCTCCGTCTGAGGAGAGGATCTTCGCAACAGGTCTGGCCGTGCACCGACTCACCAACACGCCAACACGCCAACATCAGAAACTACTAACCAAACAATGATCACATCAAAGACAAAAACCACAGCTACTTACACACCCACATGTATGTTATTTAATGACAGGAAATTACCATTAAATAAACTCATGTGTACTCATCAGAGAAACAATAACGAAGGGCTCAAACTTCTTTTAAATTGCCCCCTGGGGACAAATAAAGTTTATCAAATTGAATTGAATTGAAATTAAGTTTATTTTTGGGAGGACAGAAACAGCCACAATATTACATGGTACAAACTGTGGTATCGGATCACAGTATTAAGCGGAGGCAAAAAAAAAAAAAAGAAAGAAAAATCTAATTTCTAGACCATAAAGTTCAGTTTTTATTCCTGGAGTAAATCATGCTTTCCTTTTCAAACTCTTTTATTGTGAAAAGCTTTCCAGAAATGTATCTCACAGGTGATAAAAATGAACGACCTAAACTTGTGATGGATATTTGAGCTGAAGTACCAACTCTATTGGTAACGCTTCACTGCTCCGCTTACTGGAATACGCCTGTTTCACAGCGTTCTGCCGAGTCCTGGCAGGAAAAGCACAGGTGTAACTAATAACATCAATGGTGGCCGCATTCCTACTCACATAGTCACAGCTGAGAAAGACACCATGTTCACCATCAATGCACTGGGCCATCACAAATTACTTAACCACAGTATCCTGGAGGCAAAGCATGACAGAGTAAATCATCACCACTACATCTATTCGTTTCTACAGCTGAATGTAGGAGCCAACACCTGCATGACTTCATTACCCTGCACAAGATCTACAACACTGATGAGGATGTTATCACCTCACAGCGTTAAACAAGCTCTCAGGTGTTAACTGCTGCAGAGATAACTGCCTGTGACCTGCCTGTGTTTCACCCTGTGACCTCCCATCGCATCTCTATTATCCAGCGTTGTAGAGGTGAATACAATAAGACGCCGCCTGCAGCCTCGACTCAGTGAATCGATGATGAGCGGAGAGAGGGCCTGTAGTTCTGATCCACTACCAGGTTCTTTTACCTTTAATGTTTCCTTACACAATATTCTATGTAAAACATGTAACTACACACAACCTCTTCAGTCACTCACATCTGACACATCTGGCTGATACCAGACCCCTGTAATAGTAATATTGTCATAGGCTTGTCTTTAAAAATGCTATAATTACAATTTTACCACAACAGTTACTCATGAGTATCATATATATATTGTTCTTGAACAATAACAGAATTTTATAACTTTTAAAGATTATAACAACAGTAAAGTTTTTCATATGAAACAGTGTCGTCCAGCCCGTGTTACACTACACTACACTCATTTCTTATTTGTTTGAGCAGCAGGTAAAAAAAAAAAAAAAAAGCAAAGACGTGCAACTTATAAAAGAGAGAAAAGAAAGTTTTCATGCTCCGTCCTCCTAAAAGCATTTCAGTCGTACTACTCAAATAAACAGGGAATTTGCCAGTTTGTGCAACAAATATTGACACTGCTGTTATAGTATCAGAACTTCCTGTTGCTGTTATATACACTGTATTCACACTTGCTTTTGATTGTAATATGATTTACAGCAACAGTGTAAAGGGCAAATTAGAAAATGGTTAAACTATTGACTGTGAGTATAAAAATGTTTGGCAGTGCACAGTGTTAAAAATGGGGGGAGCATGGGGTGATGAAGAAACAGTATTTAATGTGAATTAGCCACATCTGGTTATGTGTCACATCTGGCCCAGATGCAACGTTTAATTATATTGTTCAGTAACATTTTTCATGTGAAACAGTCACACCCAGCCCATATGTGATCTCTGTTATAAGGTCATTATAAAGTATAGGCACCAAAATCTTCTTTCATTACACTCATTTCTTACTTTGTTTGAACAGCAGGTTAAAAAAAAAAAAAAAGCAAAGACATGCAACTTATAACATAAAAGAGAGAAAAGAAACTTATATAACTCAAAATAAAATTGCACTCTAGAGTATTTTTGTGAACAGGGAATTTGCCAGTTTGTGCACCAAATATTGACACTGCTGTTAGACTGTGAGAACATCTGTCCATCTTCCTGTTGCTGTCATATACACGGTATTCACACTTGCTTTTGGTTTTAATATGCTTTACAGCGACGGTGGAAAATGCAAAATTAGAAAAGGGTTCACTACTGACTGTATAAAAAGTATAAAAAGTTTGGCAGTGCACAGTGTTTAAAAAATGGGGGGGGGGGCAGCTTGTCCAAGAAAAGGCGCTGAAATGTCAGTACCGCGTGAAATGACGTTAGCTGTGTTCTCCGGTGCGTTTACGTGCAGTAAGAGTTAGCTATCTCCTCTGCCACCGTAAAGACTTCACTAAACATAAATAACAACGCTGCTTTAGTGTGTTGTTTCGGGGGAGGGAGGGGGGGTAGGTACGGTAAGGGGGGGGGGGGGGGGTAGGTACGGTAAGGGGGGGGGAGTAGGGGGAGGAGGGAGAGGAGGAAGGGGGGGCCGTTGGTGAGTGAGTGAGTGCGTTACATGAAAACAAAAACACAGAAACACGGGTTAACGCTTCGGGGAGGTTCAAATCTAACGCCCCGTTTCACACACAACTCGGTCGTGTGCCGTGAAAAATGCATCCGGTGCTCAGTTTAACGGCAGTATAAACAATAACGTTCACGGTTATCTTACCCGTCTTTGCGCTTAGCCTTATAAACGTGCCCGTAGGTGCCTCGACCCACTTTGCAACCTTCATATTCGAACAGATCTTCTACTCTCTCTCTCTCTGCCGCCAGCTTTGTTTTGAAGTCGTAATCCATTTTAACCCATAAATACGTCTTAATTTACAATAAAATAAAATATTAATTATTACATGCATTAATTAAATAATCTGGTCGTTTTATTCCCCCACCATTTCCTTGTTTGGGATTTTGGTCTGCTCCGCTTAATGTTCACTGGCTCGTTGACGTTTCTAATTGGCGCGCAGTGCTCGCTGGGTAGCGTAGTTCTTCCCGGCAGGCGCCGCGGTTCGCCTGCTCGAAAGCCGAGATGTAAGAAACTACAACCCGCGTTTCTCTCTGCGGTTTGTTGCACTTTGCGTACTCATGAACGCTCTTCAAAAAGGCAGGCATCTGTGGTTTGGATTTCATGGTGTACGGACGTTATAGTCTGTTTACATATTTAGAAATACTTTAATAATCTCCGGACCTGTCAATGGCGGTAATTTTATAATTTCATGGCATACACCACAATCATTATAAAGAAAGTACAACAAACACATTAGGTCCTCACAGAAAAATATAAATAAAGGTTTCTCTAGAAATACTGTTGTCTTTTATTGTCATATAAGGTGCAAATAGGCACCCAATTCTACTGCCCTCCTGACCCCTTCATTTGATGATGATGATGATGGTTATTATGATTATTATTATTATTATTATATTATTATTATTATTATTATTGTTGTTATTAGTAGTAGTAGTAGTAGTAGTAGTAGTAGTATTGTTGTTCAGTTATGGCAATTTACAAGAGTAGAATCTATTATTATTGTTTTATTATTATATTAATAACATGTGGTTGCTAAGTGGGGTTTACTGACTTGTGCACTTCCTGTGGTACTATATAATCGATAAAATGCAACCACTTTTTTTCCCCTCTCCTGCAACCGCCTTAACGGGTTCATTTTATAATATAACTTTTCATTATATGTGTAGTAATATTATTTGAACGTATAGAATACATGCAAAGGTTTGTATTTGTTTAAGTCAGCATGATGCACAAATAATAAATTAATGCATTACGGTCATGTACGCGGTATGAATAATATTTACGAACATGCAATCCATATGTACATAAGCAAAACATATGTCACAGAAGACAGAAATTTGCCTTAAGCATATTAGGCCTCTAAATTGCAATACCTATGGGACAAATGTGTAACATTGTCTCATATATTCAAAAAGGGACTTAGATTAAAACAAAGCTATTGTGATATTATTACATTATCCTTCTAAAATGTAGTTTGAGCAACTGTATTTCTAATATTTTGTACGCTACGTGTAGGCTGTAAAAAGGCATGTGAGAAAACCCCCTGTTTTGCGATGATTGACAGGTGCCTGGACCAATCGGATGTCACAAGACTGAGTCTGGTAAACGGATTGGCTGAACGCAAAAGTGACGTAGCTGGCTGGCGCACATAAAACCACCGCGCCACCTCCATTCAGTGGTCTACACAGTATGGCCGGCGATATTAGCTAGCACTCGCTAACGGTATTCTCTGTAAAAGGGAAGACGGTAACTCAAGAAAATCAACACCTGAATTACTTAAAGGACTGTACCTCAATAAATTATAACTGATCGAGGAAGGATTAATTAAGCTGTAAACGTTACAACCGACGTTTGATATTTTTGTTGGGTGTCTGTTGTCTCATGATGGAAGATAACACTGCACATTTCTTCGAGGGGACCGAGAAGCTGTTGGAGGTGTGGTTCTCTCGGCAGGATGAGACCAAAGGAACCGGGGACCTCCGTACCATCCCAAGGTTTGTGTCACTTGAATGTCTCCGCTGCCCTGTCAGTTCTCGGGCAGCATATTGAAACGTCGGCCACAGGCATGGCTTCCGTCTCTCTCTGTTCATTCGTGACATTTAACCAGCTAAATGCGGTAAAATATTCTTCTCTAGAGGCAGTTTATTCTCTATAATCGCCAGTTCATCCTTAGTTAGTTAACTAGCTAGCTATAAAGGGGCTCATATTCTGACACCAGAGCACATTACTGGTAAGCTAGCTAACGCCGTCACTCGAAAATGGCCACCTCCCCCTTTAACAGTGCCACTTCCAAGCTGAGTCATTCATTCTTCACCCAGGAATTTTGTGGCAGTTTAACATTTCTGTACATTAACGTGAACTCTCGCTCTCTCTGTTGTAGTGAGCTCCAAGCCCGGCGGGTTTTTAAAGCTTTTAAATCCCGTCTTGACAGCAAGTTGGCAAAACAAATTTACAGCTAGCTAACTGTAGCTAGTTCCTGGGAGAAAATGTTGAAATATTCAGCTGTCTCATGCTGTTTCTCTCGCTCGTGTTACGACTCACAGGCCCTGTTGTTTCTTTTTCTTTTGTATTGATCTTATCTTTTTATTAGTGTAATGTCAGTAAACTTTGATGCCCACATTAGGCGGGCTTGATCTTTTTTTTTTTTTTTTTTTTCACCCCTATCGGTGCGCACACGTTTTATTACCCCCGCATTGGTTCGTCGGTAGATTAAATTACACCAGTGTAATAAACTATACTACTCAATATGACTCACACAGTCAGACGGCGGTTGATAAAACCGTGTTGTGTGTTTTTGTTTAGCTGTAAATGGGGGAGTTTTTTTTTTTTTTTTCTGCGTCATTCAACAACGAGGGGGCCTCATTGAAGATGTCAAGCATGTGGTCGCCCGCCGTCACCGCGTGCTATCTCGGCTGCTGCAACACGGACACACACACACACACACACACACACACACATCCAGGACACTGATCGCTGGTCAATCAGATTGAATTTGTTTTGCATCTCAGAGAGGGGGGGGGTGCTTGTGGCTGTGGTGGCTGGGAAGAGTGGATCTCAAACACTCCTGTGTGAATTTACATGACTAATGTGAGAGACCAGTATATTCTGGGATGGGATGCTATGGCTCGTGGAGAGGTGCTCCTTTTATTTTTTATGTTTAGACTTCACTCACTCACTCACATGGCAGTCCCTAGGGTTGCTTCTGCGACTAAATTTGCCTATAGTCCTTGTTCCGGTCACGTTTCCATCCATGCAGGCGCTCCCCTCCCAGCTCCTCTGATTGGTCAGAGGGTCTCCCTACTCTGATTTGCTGTGAAGAGATGGGCATTCAAAGAAAAGGGATATGTCAGGGTAATGGGACGGTTGCAGAAATGGATGTGAATGGTCAAAAAGGGCTGTTGACCTTTGCCCCTGTTCAATGCCAGAAAATCAATTTGTCACTGTGCCTTAAGGGAGCTGGTACCATGTAGAACAAAGTTGAATTAATGGATTAAACTGGTGTAGTTGAGCCGTGTCACTCTCTGGTGCTGGATAAAAGATAATTTGAGGTAGTTTAATGAGGGCTGGTATTTATTCTTTAGTGTGACACTTGAGCAACTGAGGTGTGGCAATAGTTTCAACAGAAGAATGATTTACAGTGACATCAGCTGGTTAGAAATGATCACCGTCCCGTGCCGCCTGCCACTTTGTTCTTTCACCTGTTATTGCAGCAGTGCATTACTAAGTGATAACCTGTGGCGAGTTTTCAAGGCCGAATCGGCCGGTGCTGTGAGTGACTTTCCCCCGTCATTAACCAGATCACTGAGGTCAGTTTAAGAAAGATGGGTGAAATAGGTTTGGCGTTAATGTACGGCCGTAGGGCAGATTAACGGCTCAGAGTGACACTGTAGGTGAATCAGGCTCGCTGGATGTCAGCCAATGTCCAAATAAGTCCACAAGGGCATCTGATTCACAAATGTGGAGCTCACTCACATTACCCTCCGCTGTTCCTGCCTCAGGACTGGACGGCAGCTCAGACTGTCAAACAACTAGTCCTGAGGGCCAATCTGTTACACATCTACACGCTTCAACATGTGGTTTTCCTTTCCCACATGGCTTGGCAGCTAAAAAAGAAAAAAAAAGTTTTGCAGTTGTTATTACTATTTGTCAGTTAATCAGTGTTATCATTTGTTTTTGTTTTTTTTTGTCACTACTCCCCTTTTTTTTTTTTAGTTTTTTTTTTTTTTTTTAGATCTGTGTCACCTCGGTTAACCACAGATCTCTGTTGTAGTAATTAGCAGCCAGATCTGGGCCCTTTCCTGGAGACTGTGCTTTCTTTGAGGAAAATCTTATCTTGCTGAGTGACCAGAAATAGCCTCTGGTGTGCGTTTCACACTGAAACAGGACCTGACCCAGGTCTCAAGTAACGCTGTCCCTCTGGTATGAACCTGGCATGTTGCAACACCTCAGGTCATTGTTTGTTTTTTGTCTCTTATTTTAAAGTTAATCATAAAATTCTAGTTGGATAAGTCATATCTGATGTGCCTTACCCTGTTTATATAAAGCGGCAGGACCTTTGTTTTTCAGTTCAGATGAAATGCTTGACCAAGGTAAGAATTAAATTCTACCATGGTTTAAAAGTATAAACACATTCTGACGCTTGGAATCTATAACTCTTATCAGTCTGGCACAGGCTTTTGATTATTTGTACTTGGCCTGTTGTAAGAATGAAAAGCAAAGAGGAAACAGAAGATAAAACTGTCTAAACTCACTATCAACAACCGTTCTTGCATGTAGTTGTAAATAGCAGTGTGTTAAGACAACTGCTCAATAATAAACCATGATACTGTCCTAATGACACATCTTAATTGCGGCACAGAATATAAGTCTTGATGACTGGGGCTGTGTGTTGAATGTTGAACCTAGTCTCTTCAGATTTTACAACATTTCAGAAATTCCAAAGATACTAATGAACTTTTCTGATTCCTCAGTCTGATGGTCCAGGTTAAGAAGTACAATGGTTTACGACTATAACGTCAGCTTGTTGGCTCTGGGCCTGCAGCCGACATGATCATATTAGGCCTTTCTTTATGGACGGCAAATTTAATTTGGCGAACCACAACCTACAAGCAGCGCAGACCGTGGTCTCTATGTCGACAGTGTGAGGGTTTATTTAAGAAATGTTGTAGCTCAGAAACACTCAAAGGTCGGGTGATTTAATGTGTGTGTGCTTTACCAGGCCAAGGCCAAAATGAACTAACCAGAAGCTAGTCAGTATTCATGGCAGATGTCGTCTGACACTCGGCTCAGCAACTCAGGAGAATGGTGATCTATTGTTCAGTCAGTGTTTGCTATTCTTTAAAAAAAAAAAAAAAAAACCTGCTTTGTTTCCACATGAATTACTGAGTCTTTCATCCCCAACTGTCAGCCGATGTGCTTCCCTCTAATGTTGGACAAGTTGTGTGTAAAGGCTGCAGAGTGTTTTCTGTCAATGATTGTGAGGGAAACATGTGGCACGATTTTTTTTATTGTTTTTTTTTCCACAGTTAATCAACAACCAGTACTTGTGATAAAACGTGTCCTTTTCATCGGTGCTTCTCATCTTTTAAGATGGTATTTGTGTTAATCTTAATGATTTTTGTCCCCTCTGAGCCACGTGTAGTGACCCCCCTGCAGAGTTTTTGTTAGGTTGCTATGGGGACGGAGCAGGGCTGGCATGCAACATGGGTCCCAGGCCAGACTTGAACCAAGGAGTGTTGGTTACTTGCAGTTTGTATCCTAGGCCGCCTGGTTACCCACAGGCACCAGAATCTTAAAGAGCATCTATAGTTTGGTCTTTTCTCAGCCGGACGCATGTTAGAGATATGATGTTTGCTCGAGCCGTAATCTACAGTTTCAAACTAACTTTTTTTTTTTTTTTTGTGACATTCAGCATGTATTTATGTGCACATTAAAAGACATTTAGTGAATGATTTACTGTTGACACCTGCAGTTACTGCCGGTTCAAGGATCAGAGACGTTCTCTCTCTGTTTGATCATGCAGCCCCCGTCTGTCTGTCGAGATAAACTATGCAACGCTGGCTGCTGGTAAATTCCCTATTGAACGTTGCGCTCCTCGTGCTCGCTCTGTGCCGGGCCAGGCTGTGCTGTGCTTCCTACTACTGGACACATGAGCTCAGGCTGGCACTTCCGAGGTTGTAACGAGAGTGTGACGCAGCTGCATTTGCACTGCAGCTGTCTTTGAGTGGTGGTGGTGGAGGTGGTGGTGGTGGTGGAGGGAGGGCAGAGATGGCGGCGGTGGCGGCAGCAGCAGCAGGTGCTTTCTTGTTGTCGGGGAGAGAGAGCTGGCTGTGTAGTCTGCCCCAGACTATGATTTTCAGTCTGGGCCCAATATTCAAACAACACAAAGCTTTTCCTGCACACAGCAAGAGCCTGATTCCTGTCAGCCTGAACCCTTCCTTTACTCCTGCATCACAACATAAGGGTCTATTCTAAATCCGTTTGAGATTTAGTGATTTGAGGTTATTGATTTTTCTTTTGTTACCTTTTTTTTTTTTTTTTTTAGCAGCATAATATTCCTGAAACTGAATCCCTCCCTCTCTGTTATGAGTTCCTCTGCAGGGCATTACTGCAGAAGAATGTGTGCTTAACTTATTAATAGAAAACAAGTCAAAACAAAAACAGAGCTGCCCACTTTCTACTGCTTTGTTTTTTTTTTTCTTCTTTCCTGTCGCAACAAGCTAACCAGACCATTGACAAATAAATGAATGCCAAAATACTAATGGTGTTCTGTTTTCTTTTTTAGGTTTGAGTGGGACAAACTTTTGGAGAATGTGCATTGTTTGATCATAAGTGTGACAAAGACTGACAAGCAGGAAGCTTATATACTCAGGTGAGTGACCGGTCTTTACTTACATGATGTCTCCTCTGTTTCCCTACTGATTAGGAGGCAGACAGGATTAGACAGCGGTCACCTGTAAGCCGCTTGTCATTTATACTGCAGTCACTGTCTCAGGTGATGACCCTAGAGACCTATAGGCACATACATTATACATGTGTTATATCCAAAGGGGATGCAACAAGTGTAGAAGAAGAAAACCCTGCTTCAATAATACGTAAAAGGGCCGAGTATAAACCTGGAGTCTGCTATGAGACCACAGTTATCAACAACTGAGAACTTTGTCACGCAACCAGGAAGTGATTTCACTTTTTGTTATCAAAGTCAAAACATTGTTATTTATCATTAATTTCCTCCCTCTCCTGGAGTCTAATACAGACTTGGTAGGAACAAAACAAATATGAATTACGAATGAATAAATACATTATTTTATAATTTCTTAAAACCAACTTTTGCGTCAGATGAATTGGGATTTTACACCTTCAGGCAAATTTCAGTTTGGCTCCTCTTCCTTTTTTTTTTTTCTCCATATTTCCAAGTGATAGATTCCTTCCCTGGTAATTACATCTGACTCACAAGAAGTTCAACGGGGGCGTAAATGTTTGGAGTGTGTGTCGTAAGAGGGAATTTACTCCTTAATCTTGGAAATGTTGGCGCAGTGTTTGTTTCACAAATTCACCCACACAGGAACAAATGTTGCCTGTTAAGCTCCAAATACTGTCCCCTGCCCCCGGGCTTAGATTAAAGCTGTTGTTAGCTCCGTGACACACGCTGTCCGTCTGATCTTTACATGTATATTTCGAAGGTTGGAACAGGACACAGGTTGACGGAGAATCACCTTTTAATCCTCCCTTGTGTAATAAATTACAGTGGCACATAGATACAATTCCACTACCGAAGCTTAACGCACTTCTTGTTGTTTTCTTGTTTGTTTTTTTTTTTCCCCTCCACAGTGAGAGTAGCATGTTTGTCTCCAAGAGACGTTTCATTTTGAAGACATGCGGAACCACCCTCTTGCTGCAAGCACTGGTGCCTCTGCTGGAACTCGCCAGGGAGTACTGCGGCTTTGATGCCATCGAGGTAGGAACGCCTGCAGTATTTACATATGTAAACACTGAAATTCAAAACATCATCATTTGTGCTGGTCTTACGACGCCTGCGGCTGAAGCGCCGATCTGACCCCGGTTTTTCTTTTTCAGAACTTCTTCTACTCCCGCAAGAATTTTATGAAGCCGACCCATCAAGAGTTCCCTCATCGAAACTTCCAGGAGGAAGTGGACTTTCTCAGCGAGATTTTCCCAAGTATGTCACACACCTGTTTTTACATCATTGTTGTTTCCCCCCTCTTAAAAAAAACCACACAGACAGAGAATATCTGCAGCTCTTCAAAAGCCATAAAAAGCATTGATTGGTTTCCTCAAAAAGGTTTTAGAAGTTTTAAAAAATAATATTTTTTGTTGAATATTTAAGGCAGTGAAAGTGGTAAAATGTTTTTTGTCAATTTAGCAAAAACTTATTGGAAACTTCCCAAAACTATTGTTCCTCAATTAACTGGATATATATTTTAATTGTTTAATCCATACATCCATTCATTTCCTGCTCCTTATTGGGCCCAGGTCAATTTGAATGATTTAATAAACTTTATTCTAAGGATTTATTGTTGATTGTAGTACTAACAACATTCTCAGTAAATTCATGCACCTTGTAGATAATTCTGAAATTTTAGATATAATTAAAAAGGTCTTAAATTAAACGGAGAAATGATGCAGTGCCTCGTTTTATTTGCTCTCTAGCACATCTGTTGTTGTGTCTGTGACGGCTGAAGAAATCACCCTGACCTTTTAGAAAGTCATCAGACGATTCAATTTCATATTTGAGATGTTTTTCTAACTATAATTTCGACTGAAACAATCCTCTTTTCTTTTTGCTTCCTCCAGATGGTGCAGCCTACTGTATGGGGCGTTTGAACTCTGACTGCTGGTAAGCATTGTGCAGTTTCCTGTAATGGTTGACAATTTATATTCTTTATTTGGATCCCCATTATCTTCCACCACAGCGTTTGCTAATCTTAGAGTATTTAGCTTCTGATTTGTTTCAAATGTGTTGGTAGTGAGTTAATTTGATTTTATCTGACCTGTGCCGTTGGGTGATTGTGTGTTTGACCTGTTTCATCCTTTTTTAAAATATCTTTCTCTTTGAATGAGCAACATATGAAAAGGCAGCGAGTTTCCAGCTGACAGTCTTCTGTGTTGTTGTAGCAGCGTTTCAGCCTCAGCAGGATGTTGCTGCATGACATTTAGATTCTCAGCACAGATAATTATAAGTTTGCTCGGAGCCTCTTCTGCAGTATGGGTGTTATTAACCCAGTGTATCCTCTGTGTTTGATAAACAACCATTCACTGTGCGTCACCCGCAGGTACCTGTTTACCTTGGACTTACCAGAGTACTGGGAAAACAAGCATGCAGATCAGACACTGGAAGTTCTGATGAGCGACCTTGATCCAGCCATTATGGACCAGTTCTATATGAAAGATGGTGTTTCTGCAAGTGATGTCACTCGTGTGAGTAGATCTCACCATCGACACGTGTGTTTATTCGGCGGCGGCTGCTGGTGAGTTGATGCTGACGGTTTCTTCTCCTTCTCGTCCCGTTACAGATGAGTGGAATTCGTGACCTGATACCAGGTTCTGTGATCGATGCCACAATGTTCAACCCTTGTGGATATTCAATGAATGGAATGAAGACTGACGTGAGTGTCTCTTCGTTGTTCTCTCGTTTCCACGTCGAGCCAGGTTCTTGAACGTGTCGTTAACGTGGCTCTGCTGCTTGTTGTTGTTGTCGTCCTCCTCTGCAGGGAACTTACTGGACCATCCACATCACCCCTGAGCCGGAGTTCTCCTACGTCAGCTTCGAAACCAACCTCTCCCAGACGTCGTACGATGATCTGGTTAGGAAGGTGGTGGAGGTGTTCAAGCCAGGAAAATTTGTGACTACCCTTTTTGTCAATCAGGTATGAATAAATCACAACCTTGTTTTGTTTTTGTTTTTGTTTTTTTTTCTACTTCCTGTGATTTTAATGAGAAGTGTCGGTGAGTAAATCCTCCTCCTTCCTTCTGTGTGCCCCTGCAGAGCTCCAAATGTCGCAGTGTCTTTTCTTCTGCCCAGAAACTCGAGGGCTACAAGCGTCTCGACCGCCAGTTGGCTCAGTTCAACGACTACAATTTTGTCTTCACAAGTTACGCCAAGAATCGCCAGCAGAACCAGCAGAGCTGAGGGTTGAGGATGAAGAAGAGGCGTAAAAAGAAAGGCGGCCGCCCGGGGCTCACCCCCTGTATCCGGCTTTACCCCCCAGTAGAGAGCTTCTCGTCCTCCCCCTCCCCTTCCTCCTCCTCCTCCTCCTCCCTCCCTCCTCCTTCTGCTGCTGCTGCCGCGGTTCAGGACCTCCCGGTGCTGACGCGGTCGCGAGCCCTAGCTTAACCTCCAGTTTGAGTTGTTTGCATTGTACCTGTGACTTAGATCTCTTGCATGAAAGCTCTTTTCTCTGTTTCGATATTCTAGCTCACTCTTGCTGTGATCTTGAAGTGCATGTAGAGGAATTAAACACGCTCCGTTTGAGGCTGTCCACCTGTGCCCAGTACAACGGTCCCTTCCTGCAGGTCTCCCCCCTCATCCCCCACAGACAAGGCTTCCGCCCGCACTAGGCCAGGGCCCTGACATGCTCAGATCCGTCTGCCTCTTTATGAGCTCCACCCAGTTCGTCTGTTTTTCTTTTTTTTTTTTTTTTCTTCTTAAATTTCAAATTCAACCCGGACGCGTCGCTTTCCAACGTGACAATTGGTATCAATGAATCACTACCAATTATTGAGTGCACTTTAAAAACCTGTTTACTCATGGTACAAAGATGAGGCCAACCTATTGTCTCCAGTCGTATTGAATGTATAAATCGTGGTAAGCTTTTGGCCGTTCTTATCGTCGTTGAATATATTTGAGTTTCTTTGAAAACAAATCGCCATACTAACTGTTTAATGTCACACTATTGGATAAAGGGTTTGCAGCATTAGACGGTGTGGTCTTTGGTTGCTGTGAACTGCACTAGAGATTGCACTAAGATTTCTGCTTTGCTGGGCTTTACTTAAATTGAATCCCGACTCCATTCATTCATTCATTCATTCATTCATTCATTCGTGTTCCTCCACCTGGACAATCATATAGTCCTTGTGTTTACTCAAACACATGAGCCTAGAACATGTGTGTGTGTGTTTGTGTGTGTGTGCACATGTATGAATCATTTAAGACATTCAGTATGTGCACTTTGTTGCGCCCAGGCTTCTTTGTTTTACAGTGTGCTGTATCTAGAAAAAGCTTCTGGGTCCCAGTCATAATCAGCACTCGTGATTTTCCACATTCACTTGAATTGGTTAAATGGAAAATGTTCAAACTGAATGTAGCGCAGCTGGTGTGAAGTGGCCTGTCCACCCGTCTTTCGAATGTACACGTCTCTAGAGAAAAGCCTGGACCAGGTTTGAGCTGAATGTACGACTCCAGGAGAGCGCTCCCTCCCTCCCTCCTCCCTCCCCCTCCCTCCTCCCCCCCTCGCCACACACACACACACACACACACACACACAGAGCGCTCACAATGCCCTCTGCTGACCAGCCATTGTCCAGCGCCCAGCAGGTCTCCCCCCTGCCAGAGTCAGACTGTCAGCTGGCCCCAGAACCGTGACATAACGGGAGTCGGCCCTCCTGGCTGCGCCCGCGCCCCGTTCTGAATGGGAAATAATGAATCAGACCCTTTTTGCTAAGTTGCCCAGCAAAGCATTTTTCTTTTTCCCACATAATATCCATCCTCTCTCTGTCTCTTTCCGCCCCATACAGAAATCTGTAAACGCACAATAGAGGCGCACCAGTCTGAGCATGCCAGGGTGATCCCGGATCATTCCACATGTAACTGCTGCATAAACTGCCATTTTATTAAATTTATTGTGTCCAGACATTTTTTGCAGTGAATTGGTCGAAAATGTGACTCCCTAGCAGTTTTTTTTTTTTTTTCTTCTTTCTTTTTCTTTTTGTTTGGATCAGTGCCCTTTGTTCACCGAGGGGGAAAATCCTGTGACACTATGGTGCATGTGACTACTAGTGCCGTGTTGCTTGACAGTGTAGTGTAGCGCCGTCTCTTCCTCCTTTTTTCGTCAGTAGGTCTGTGTGCTTCACCTT
Source organism: Seriola aureovittata (assembly GCF_021018895.1). Taxonomy (NCBI): domain Eukaryota; kingdom Metazoa; phylum Chordata; class Actinopteri; order Carangiformes; family Carangidae; genus Seriola; species Seriola aureovittata. Next base: position 21,618,402 of record NC_079382.1, on the reverse strand, counting down.
CCTCTCGTTTTTTTAACCAGCTGAAAGCAGAGCTGGAACTGCCGCATCCTGATGTGTTTTTGGGTAGGCGGGGACTCATCTTTTTCCTCAAGGGGTCAGGTTAACTTGTAATTAATCTTATTTCAAGTTGTTCAAGTGCTGAAAGCAGGTTCGGTTTCTTATTTACTACTTCATGTCAAACATCCACGGTTTGTCTTCTCGGCCTGCCGTTCGGTTGAGTGGTGTTCACGGTGCTTCTCCTGCCAGAGAATGCAGTTTTGAATTTTGAACTGGAGACGACATGGCGGGAGTCCTAACCTGCTTTCAGCCCTGCAGTGCAGTTTGCTCTGTTCTTAGAAATACCTGTGTTGATTGCATCAACACCTCCGACAGTGCACCGATCACCTGAAGCACTTGGCGCGCCGGTTGCAACAGTTCATGTAAGAACTGGCACTTGGAATAGTTTCCCTCTAGTTTGTCTCTCACGGCTTTTTGGAGTGGTTTCATTCTTTTCCTGAGGACCAATCTCTGCTCTTACATGAACGACTCGACTTCCTGTCAGATGACTTGGGTGATCTGCCACAACTGTGGTGTTTTTTTTTTTTTTTTTTGTTTTGATTTTTTGAAGAATTTGAACTAGCACTGTTCAAATACTGAAGCAGTTTAACGCTAACTGTTCTTGGATTAAGTACATTTTAGCCTTGTTGGTGTGGATCATTGCAACTTTGTTTTATTTTTATACTATGAACTCAAAATGCATTTTTGCAGTTAAACAGTAATAGAATTTTATACAAAAAATATTTTGTATTTTTGCTGCGGACCAATCTTTTTTCTTTTTTTTTTCTTTCCCCTTTTTTTTGTCTTTTTTGTTTTGTTGTGAAACAAGTGTTCAGGCTAGTTTGTTATGAAGTTAAGGGATGACCTTTTCAAAGTTGACTAAATCATGTAGTTTCTTTTTTTTTTCTTTTATTCTTTCACTCTCCTTTCCTTTTATGAATCTTGTGAGAGGAAGGGAAAGTGGAAGCTTCCCCCGGGTGAGAGAGGGTGCAGTTGCAGGATGTATCAGGATGTACTGAAGGAGAAACCTTGCTGTTCTAATTCTTTCTTTTGCTGTTCTTTGGATGGTCAAGATGTGCTACATATATCTGTGCTCCGAGCTTGATGCTTAAATAAAGATACTTATCTGTGCAAATGCTGTGTTTCTTTATTTGAAGCCTTTTTTTCAGAACCTTTTGGAGCAAAGATTGATATTAATATTATTTTTATTGACTTTTGTAAGAAAATACAAAAGCACAAAACAGACAGGTGAACCGAGGATGAGCCAATAAGTAAAAGAGACTGAATCAGTCAATTCAATATAAAGTCTAAATAATTTAAATAAGACATGATGACTCTTGTATTCCACTCTTCGACATATAATGAGCCATGTGGCTGTAAGATGAACCCATGTGATCAGACAATGAGAGAGAGACAGATGAAAGAAGACCAATCAGATCCCAAGACTTCCTGACTCTCAGTCCCTAACCTTAGCTTCAAAATCAGAGGATCCCACAATGCAACTGGATAACATCTGTCATTAGACCTTCCCTGCCATGATCAGTGTGACTTGGCCTTTTGTCCGATGACTAACGAGCTCTCGAAGTATAAAAGTTCTAACGACAAGTATAAAAAGTGAAAGTACTTGTTCTGCCCTATTATTGAGATATATACATAAAACTAAGTGTAACTATATCTGCTTTATAAACAGACAGGAACTTTAATCCAGTGATTTAGCCAACCTCAAGTGTGAATCTCCATGGTTTAGATTTGGCCAGGATAGTGACTCATACAGGTGTATTTATCCTAAATGATTGGTCAGTCAAAATGAAACTAAAAAACACAAAAATGCTGTTTCCATCTTCTCAGAGAGGAAGATTTTTCTGCTCGATCACAAGAAACTGAGAAAAAGCCTCCCACTGTTTTCTCAAGGTTTTAAAAATAAACAGTCAGTCTATGAATAAATATTAATCTGCAGATTTATCCACAATGAAAACAATTGCTGCTTACGCATGAATGCATCATCTGATATGTGATATAACAACCACAGGGGCCGTTTTTCTGCATATGCTTTTACATTTCTCAGTATCCAGCAGAGTGACCCCTGTCACTTCATTTCCATGGGTTAGAACAGTCTACTAGGTGTATTCATCAGGCTGCTTTCAAAGAAATCCACACAGTGTCAGAGGGTCATTTTTTAAAACAATTTATTAAACAACACTCTTCATCCTGCCACACAGTGAGTCAGTGTCGGTGATAGAAATTTAGGGTTCAAAACTGCCTGTAAGTTTTGTTGTACTGTTGGCAGGAGAATATAAACAGGTAGGGATAGTCTTATCTCTAAGATTCAGTTCAATTCAACTTTATTTATATAGCACGAAATCATAACTAACATTATCTAAATGTTATCATTTATGTTTATTATTTATGACAATATTATAGAGACAAACCAACAGTATTGATTCAGATAAGCAATAAAAATAGTAGAAACTTGTAAAGCCTTAAATATCTTTCCTTTAATATCTTTGTTTTGTGTTTGGTTTTGTCCTTTTGTCCTTCTGAAATACTTTTTTTTTTTTTTACTATTTTATTTTCATTGTTTCATCATACTTATTTATATGTTGCATTTATTTCCTTTAATAGTATTCCTTTTATTTGTATTGTTCATATTTTACTATGCATCTTATTGCAGAAGTTATTGTTGATTCATCGACTTTAAATGCTTAATTGTTTTAATACGATAAAATGGAAAATGTTTTGTACAATAAAGCATTTGAAAATAATAATTAAAAAAAAAGGCTCTGCGAGGGTCAGTCTAGTTTTCTGGGTTTGGTCTGTAGCGCCCCTAGTGGACGGTCTGAGGATCCGGCTGCAATACGTACAGTCACGCCCACTTCGTGTTACGTCATACCGCTGCGCCTCCCGGTCCGGTGTGAAATGCGTTAGCTGCTTCACTAGATGGCGGCACTCGACTCGGAGCAGGATATCAACTACCGGAAAAGACCAAAGAAGAAGAAAAACCACCAATGTTGTCTTCCGCTGCTTCACTTCACGTGGGGGAACAGCACGAGCGTTTGATCCTCTGTCAGGACGAAGAATAAAGACACAAAATGACACAGTTAGACGGTATAGTGTAAGTTTACAGTTTACTGTCTCGGTCCTCTCCGCAATTAGCTTGATCGGTGTTAGCCTAGCATGCAGCTAGTGGTAGTAGTAGTCTAACATCAGCTTCGTGTATAGACAGACATGCTTTTACATTAGCAGTGTGCCATCTGTGTTAGGAAGAAGAATAAAGACATAAAATGACACAGTTAAACGGTGTAGTGTATGTTTACAGTTTACTGTCTCGGTCCTCTCCACGGTTAGCTTGTTCGGTGTTAGCCTAGCATGCAGCGAGTAGTAGTAGTGGTCCAACATTAACTTTATTAGCATTAGCAGTGTGTCATCTCTTGTCTGTGTGAATCCTCAGAAAACCCAAGTCGAAGCGCTCCAAGCGGTTCTTGGAGAGCAGGGCGCCGAAGCTGACGGAGGATGTGAAGACTGCCATGATCATGAAAGGAGGGAACACCAGTCAGACCATCACCCAGGCCCTCAAGGACCTAGTAAGTGACCACTCAGTGAGGAAGACCACCAACACATGAGCTGCTGTGAAGGTTTAATAACTCTCAATAAACCACCTCTTGTATATTTCTTTTCGACAGGAGGTGGAGTTCAAAGAGCCAATCAGTGTATAAATCTGATATGAAACGACCAATATACAAAGTTAATGTGGTGAAATTTAGAGGCAGATTATAACAAGACACTGTCAGTCTTTTAATTCAGTGGATTTACACATGTGGTGTATCAAATGTTCATCCATGTAACAGCAGTTTCTCACCTGGGGGGCTCTTATACAAAATCTCTGAATTGCTAAAACACTAAAGACTATTCTTTGAACCCAACACTCAGTGGTCTGAACACATTTATTGAATCTATCACTCTTTTGGCAGAAGCATAAACAATTTTCCCCTCATTAGACACAAGTTTCAGGTCTCATTTGCGCACACGGTGGATTGTGATGCACTCCCGATTAAAAATTATAAACAACAGGCAGCAGCAGATAAACACAATTACAGAACAGATGTCATAGTTTAAACACAAGAACTCAAAAGTGTTTACACTTTCTGCCAATGATGTGATGAAACTGAGTGCACAGGTTGATGAAGGTTGGAGTTTGAAAGAAACAATGGTGGAAAATAATCTGAGAGTTAGAGGAGGAAGAGCCAGAGCAAGAACAGTAATTTCAGATTAAATTCAAGTAACTGTAATACTGAAGTTTTACTGTGAAACTGTGAATATATGTTTTTAAAAACATAAAATGCATTTTCTCTATTATAAAGAGTAAATATTTCTGGAACTTCGAGCTTTGAACACAGTTACTTTCATTTTTCTATGTAGTGTGTAACAAACGCTCAGTGGTGTTTTATTTTGATTTGGGTGATGATTGATTTTGAAGAGTCAGAGGTTTGGTGAATGTAGTTTGACAACTGAGTCTTGTGTTTACAGTCTAAAGAAACGTATTTTACAGCAGTTGTGAAATACTGGATTTTTACTGTTGAGTCTTGATGTTTCGATGGAGGGATTTCTGCCTTTTAAAAGGAAGTCTGGAGCCTGGACAGTATTTTCAATATAAGAGGAGAGTGTTTTCTCACATAAATCATCAGACTGAATCAGTGGATTTCAACCTGTCTATTAAACCTATGCTGTGTTTGTGATTGAGCCTGAATGAACAATCATGACTCTGTGGTTCAATTGTGAATTCACATAATACAAATAATGTGTTTTCCTGCAGTATTCCCTGAAGAAACCCAATGCTGTGCTGTACAAGAAGTAAGTGATTTACAAATATATTGAACGTCACTTTAAGTTCTTTTGGACAAAACAGTGTCAATTCATCACGTAGCTTTGCACTTTCCTGTTTCAAATAAGTAAAGTGCAAATAAAATCACAGCATTAGGTTCTTTTAAAAATGATTAAGTGTTTATTTTATAAGTGTGTTACAAATGACTGATGTGATTGTTGACGGGACATTTGTCTTGTATCATCATGCAACAAATGGTTTAATGTAACTAAAGTCAGCATTTTATTTTGACAGTCCTAATGCAAGTGGATGTTAATGTATTTGTTCACCAACAATATTTCCACTGAGTCTCAGAGGGAGATATCAACAGAGAATCGACAGTATTTTATTTTGACGTCCCATTTACAAAACATTTAATTGGTTTGTGGATAGAATAATTTATAAGGTGCAGAACAATGGGAATATTAACGAAATGAAAAGCATGTGTTATAACCCACTGTCCCAAATAATCCAGCAGAATCTATACTGAATTGATCTTGGCCAATAGTTATCAATTCAAAGTTAAATAAAAACTGTAGAAGTGTTAAGTGAAAAGTTCATCTGTGGTTGGTAAAATCTGTGTTTCTGTTTCAGGAAGAACATAACTCGGCCATTTGAGGACTCAACATCGCTGGTATGTGTGTAGGAAACAGATGTTTCATTAGAATTGAATGTTTGTACCTGTTCACCAGGTGTATCACTGATCATGGTGTCAACTCTTTATCTCAGGAGTTTTTCTCCAAGAAGACGGACTGTTCTCTGTTTCTGTTTGGCTCTCACAACAAGAAACGGCCCAACAACCTCATATTTGGTAAATTCTCTCTCACTCAGTTTTTATTTATTTTATTTTATAGAAACTTTTTATAAAAAATTTTACGTTATTTTACAGAAGAATGCTTGACACAGAAATAGATTAAATAACAATAGAAATACTAAAATAAATGTTTCCTGTGGTTTATTTGCAGGTCGTCTGTTTGACTTCCACGTGCTCGATATGATTGAACTTGGGATCGAGAAGTTTGTCTCTCTGAGTGACATCAAGGTAACGGCTGTGGTTGTGCTAAATTTAAACACATTCTTTAACCGATCATTAAAGTAACATTAACGATCAATCAATCAATTAGTTATTTTAAAAAATAACACCGTATGTGTTTTTAGTCCTCCACGCCGGCGACAGTCAGAGCCGGAGGCCATATTGTTATCGGGTCGCCCGTCCGTAGGTCCGTTTCTTGTGGACGTGATATTTCAGGAAACACCTCGACAGAACTTCTTGAAATTTGGCACAAACTTTCGCTTGGACTAGAGGAGGAACTGATTAGATTTTGGTGGCTAAAGGTGAAAGATCACAGTGACCGACGCAGTATCTCCTGAGCGCCTTGCGGTTAATTAGATTGTCTGTGTGATTAACAAAAGTAAACACAGTATTCTACAACACGTCATGTCAGCTGTCTGGCGTATCATTTGGTTATTTCTGACGTCTCTTACAAAGATACATCATGGCATTTTTTTAAGTGACAAAAAAAAAAACATAACAGGCTGAACTGTTCATTGCCACCATGTGTTGCTATGACAACCGAACCAGCCTTACGAAGGAAGGCCACAGTGACCCCTCGTCAGACAGAATTATAAAAGTGACTTCATTCATTTGACAAAGCAGAAAAAAACATCAGTTACTTCCACAGTTTCTTTGAACCATATACTTTCTACCCTGTTTTCCACTGACATCAACTGGGTTTGTCTTTTCTGTTGCAGACCAGTAAGTGTCCCGAGGGGACGAAGCCCATGCTTGTGTTTGCAGGAGAGGCTTTTGATATAGACAATGAGCACAAGCGTCTGAAGAGTCTTCTCACAGGTAAACACTCGTGATTAAAGGTGTTGGAGGTGAAACTGATGTGATTGGTCTGCTCATGTTGACCCCTGTTTGATTCTCTGTTCAGACTTCTTCAGGGGTCCCACTGTGTCTGCAGTGCGTCTGGCAGGTTTAGAGCATGTGCTGCACTTCACTGCCCTGGACGGGAAAATATTCCTGCGCAGCTACAGGTACTGAAACTGAAATCTCTTGGTGTAAAATGAACTCGTCGCTCAGAAACTCACATTTGAATCCTTTGTAGAAATGGGTTTGAAGAACAAATAGAAGCTTGTTTATAGAGACATTGATGTAACGTGTAACTGCAGGTCTCTGTTGAAGAAGTCCGGCTGCCGGACGCCGCGGATAGAGCTGGAGGAGATCGGGCCGTCGTTTGACTTTGTCCTAAGAAGAACACACCTGGCTTCAGATGACTTGTACAAGTTGGCCCACAGACAGCCCAAGGCCCTGAAGGTAAAAATCATCTGGATAAAATAAAACTCATGAAATAAACAGGAGTTTTGTCACATTTCAGGTTAATGGAGAACAAAAAAAACAAAGTATTGGAGAGTTGAAAAATGCAACGGCTGCTTTTCTGTTCTTAGATCAGGACTGTCAGTGGATTGAAAAGATCAGGTTTCTCCTCAAGGGGGCGCCAGATGAAAGGCCATGGTGTTGCTTGAATTTAAAAAAGTTTAACCTCTGTGCAGTTACCATGGTAACTGTGGTTCAAGCGACATACTAACATGAGCATTAAAACCCTTTAAACTCCACTGACCTTCCATTGAGCCAGTCAATACAAACTCCTGCTGTGCAGCCAAATATTACTGAACCCACAGAATAAGAATCATAATGGTGATAATAAACAGTTAATAAAGGAGTTAGAAATGTAGCTCGGTCCTCGCTCATTAAGTGCTTTGTATAAAAGGAGGACGACCTTAAAATCAATTCTTCATTTAAAAGGAGGCGAGTGAAGACTTGTTCAGGTTCACAGCTGAGCTGCAGAGTTTTGAATTAAAGAAGAAGGTTATTTTAACTTCTAGAGGAGTTTAAATCTACCAAATACTGAACTTTTAGCAAATGATCTAAAGTTATGCTCAACGCGTCTGGAACATTTCTGCCTGATGGAGTTGTGCAGCCATAAAATCCTGGAACCGTGGCTTTGAGCGGTTTGACGTAAATGTCGTCTTGTTTCATTGGAAAGATGAGACAGGCCGATATAAGATACTGTCTGTGTGGAAAATGATTAACATCCGTTATAGCTACTGAAAGCTACGACTGTCACACAGATAGATTGAAAATTAAATCCAACAGCACAAGAAAAAGCCACAAACCTGAAGATGTAACATCTGATTTCACAGAAACTTCAACAACTGAGAGGTTGAGGAGGATGCTGGGTGTCAGAGGTCTGTTAGTTTCCTTGCCAGTGTTCAACAGACATGTTTGTTAATGCCCATGTTTTACACCTTTTCAGGCCAAGAAGAAGAAGAACATTTCCCACGATGCCTTTGGTACCAAGTTAGGCCGGGTGCATATGCAGAAGCAGGATCTGTCCAAGCTGCAGACACGCAAGATGAAAGGCCTGAGGAAGAGGAAGGGGGAGGTGGTCGCCGAAGAGCAGGATGGACAGACATCCAAAGTGGCCAAAGTGGACAGCTGATGTCTGAGAGAGACAGCTGGACTCATTCACCACCTGTGCGTGTCCATCCCTTTGTTTCTGAGACTGACCATGTGCTGATCATTACCAGCTTTTTACTGTTGGAGCGACCCGGCGTGATAGTGGCCACCAGGTCAGGATCCAGATCTATTACTTCTTTTCTTTCGTTTCAGCCGTGTGTTTTTCCACGTGTTACATTCAGATGCTTCTTCGTCTCGAGCGTTGTAAACGTGTCAGCTCTCGGCTTGTCTGGTAAACACAGTCAGTGTTGTCTATGTACTGAATTATCAACAGATTTCTTCGTTAATTTGAAGTGTGTAAGAAAAACAAAGAGATATTTTACTGGCAGCACTCGCTTTAAAGGAAATAAAACCTTCTAATCTTCCTGTTTTATCATTTGAAGTTTTTATAAATTTATTAAAATACACACAAACAGACATTATCATCTTTGGTTATGAGATATTCAAAAGTCTGTGATAAACTTTTTTTTCTTTTCCCAATGTTTATGTCCGTCCAGCATAAATAATTGGTCAGTAAACGCATCATGTGGAGCTTAGAAGGAGTAAAATAAAACCTGTGTATTATCTTATACTGAATACATTTCAATACATTTCCCCCTCAGCCTCCTTTAATATATTTCTCAGTATTGGACATTATTTTTAACCATTCCTCGTCTCCAAGATCACACATCACAGATTACAGATGTCTTTTTGTAAAACCACCAAGGTGCACCACACATCCTGTGAACCTCTCTCCAGACCGCTCTAGAAAGAGCCAATACTGGGTTTGAAGAGAAATCATGTCTATTAGTGGTTGACATTTTCTTTTATATTGATCCTTGGTCCCTTCTTGTCCCACAGGAAGTCCTTGATAATTCTATTAAATTGCTTAAACGACTGTGTTGGTTTACTAACAGGCAACATTATGACTGTCTGAGCTTTCTGGACTGTTTTTACAGCGTTCATTTTTAAAACTGTGTTCACTGTTTTGACTTCACGACCATTTTCTTCATAATGTCACATTATTTGTCTACATTGTTTGTCTTTTGTTAATTGCTACCAGTTTAACCGGTCTCCCTCTCTCTCTGGCTAATTTTTTAATAACAGTAATTAATACAAGATTCATTGTTTTCCATTAGTAATTATTGATTTAATGTTTCTGGTATTAACACTAACTATGTGGTTATTTTGACTGAATGCACAGGGAGCACATCAGATTAGAGAGCAGTGATTTTTAAATTTATTTATGTGAGCCATTTTAGCCTTTTAGGGATTTGGGATCAGTAGAAAGAGGCTTTGTTCATTATTTTAGAGGCTTAACATTAATGCTCCTTTCCTGAACTCTGGGGAAATCCATATTTGTTTCTTTTAAATGATAAAATATTATACGGACAAAATGTTAAAAAAAAAAGTTTAAATGCAGGTATTAAACCTTTAAGTACAGACAGAAATACAGATAGTGACAAGTTAAAGGAAAAACCTGTAAAATGAGAAACAGGAAGACAACGCCTCCATCCACAGGTGACAAGGGTTCACTGATGAATCAGATGCTGTGGCCTTCACTGTCACCTGATCTCAACACCTGTAGGAGGTTTTGGAGTGACGGCGCTCTCCACCACCACCACCACCATCATCATCATCATCATCATCATCATCATCCCTCCAGCAGGTTTTCCAGAGACTTGGAGAATCGACGCCAAGGAGCACTGAAGCTGTTGTGATGGTACGTGGTGAAACAACAACTTACTCAGACACTGTATGTTGGTTTTTCCTTCAATTTATCGCCTCTCTGTAGTTTGATTTGACACTGTGCAGAAAATCATTCAGTGTTTTCTAAAATGCTGAATCTCAAAACACTAAGACCACAAGAGTTTGAGAGCTGAACACACGTTAACAGATTATTACCTACAGGATTATACCACTCTGTATAGCACAACATTGGTCAACACAATCAGCATTAATACTAATGACGGTTGGAAATATATGGTGCCGAAAAACAAATAATAATATTGAGGACATTAAAACTACACTTTTGCCCCTGTGGTTCATAATTAGTCAAGAATAACTCTTGAAAGTAATAAATCCAATATATGAGCAATAATGGCCACTCCTGTTTAAGATAATTTACCAAACTATTAAAAATCATATCTGTATCATCATAGCTTGTTTCGCTAACTGCAACATTTAGCCACTATTTGTCTTCAAAGTATTTTTTTTTTTTAACATACTTAATTGTCAGTTAATGTCAATCAAACATACATTTCTTGTTATTTAAATATTTTGACACAAACTAACCCTAACCCAACCCACAACACATGATCCGTCTGATGTTTCACTGACATCAATAATTAGACAACTAGCTTTGATTAATCTGAAGAGGGCCTGTCGTTCTTCCAGCTTCTTTTTGTTATTATTGATTTTGTAAGTTACCTTTTCCATATTATATATATATCTTACTGTTTCTAACCATTTTCTTTAACTGGGGAGGTTCCAACTTTTTCCAGCACTTTATTTGCTAAAGAGCTTAATGATCCAAAATAGATATTCTTCCTTTTGCAGACTTTTTGGACGTGTTCCTAAAAGAATATTTTATTTTTCTAGATCCCCCACTTTCCCGAACTTCTGTTCTATAGTGTGTAAAATATCTGACCAGTTCGTTTGGATTATTTTTACATGTATAAAACATATGTCCATAATTTCCCCGCATTCTCTCCAACAGCTTGAGTTCTTCTTTGATTTAATCATAATTTGTATGTCTTGCCCACTAACCTATGGAAGTGATTATATTAAATAAAGTGGGAGTATAATATTAGGTTTTTGGAATATTTTTCTGTATTCTGTGTCTTCTGTATTCTGATTTCTGTGGTTTTGTGCTCACCGCAAAGATCCTGCTGCATGACTGTGTTCTTGCTCAGCACTTTCTGTTTCAGTTTCAGCAGCTGGAAAGGGGAATGGAGACCTTTCATCAATGTGGGGGCGGGTCGGGGGTGGAGGTAAACTGTAACGGAACTTCTAGTTTCCTGTCATTGAGGGTGACAGATACAGATTTTTTTTTTTTTTTTAATCCCAGTGTGGGGGAGAAAAGTTTTTTCTTTTCTTTTTTTTTTCACTTCAGATAATGACACCATATATAACCAATAAACAGCACGCTAGTATTTTTTTTTTTAACCTCAACAGGATGATGTAATTGGTGAAGTGCAAGTGTGGAAACCATGGTAACAGTCCGCCCCGCCCCTTTGCCACTGTCTTCAAGTGACCCAGCGCTGAACCGACCGGACCGTTGGAGTAGTAAAAAGGCTAGTTCAAAATTAATAAAGTAATAGAAGTGGTTGTTTTAAACGCAAGCGAAAAAGAATTAAGAAGTGTGCCATCTATTGATCACACGTTCCTTGTCAAATGGAGCGAGTCTGACCCAGCGTTGAGGCGGGAAATCAATGAAAATGGCCGTCCTTACATTTGTATCAATTTTTAACTGTCTCGCGATGCATCGTTACATCCCCCCGCGTGAGGTCACGGCTAACGGTAGAGACGTTAGAGGGGAGTTAGTAACTGTTTTGTTAGCCTAATTAAAAAACGCGGTATTATCCGTTAGCTACGAACAGTTAGTGGCCGGGAACTGAACCTGCTACTCACCCCTTGTGCGCTAAAACATTTCAGTTGCGTCATTTCTTATATCGGAATGTGTAAAAAAAAAAAAAAAGTTTCCCATTTAGCCAACAGTAAGTAAGCTAACTGCAGCTAGCATGTAGCATGCTCTCTGTTTCCTGTGAGAGAAGAGGAAAACGCATGGCCGGTCTGTGGGGGGATATAAGCGGTGTTTTCGGGCAAAGTAACTCAGTGTGATGGCGTTATTTCCCATTTGTGGTACTGAGTCTGTAAGTGAAACTAGGGTGTGACAGCGGTTTAGAGTTTATACCACTTATGTGACAGGAAACATGATGAAATGACAGCTATAGTTACAATAAGTGCACCAGTGTTGCTTATAAAAATGATTCACCTCCCCCATTAATAAACCAGTTCTGCAGAAATATGAATCACCTCTGCCATGAGTAAATCAGTTCTGCTATCACCAGTTTATCACGTTATTTTCTCCCTTTTTAAATTAATTTGACTGCACTTTATCAGGCAGACTCTCTGCTATGCTTGTTATCGTCCAGGAAATAGAAAATAAAATAAAATGTTAGACAGTCTTTTTTTTTTTTAAAGTCAGACAACACATGCACAATGAATATGAATGATGCAATAGTTTCCATGTTTCCTTTTTCTGAATTATTACATCAGACATACAAAATAAGGCACTAAAGAAGTAACTTAGCAAACAGAAAGTGGTAAAATAAAAAAATATATATTTAAAAAAGAATATATTCTCTGATTCTTATGGTCCAGGAAATAGTAAATAAAATGTTTGAAAGTCTTTTTTAAGTCAGACAACACATACACAATGAATATGAATGATGCAATAGTTTCCATGTTTCCTTTTTCTGAATTATTACATCAGACATACAAAATAAGGCACTAAAGAAGTAACTTAGCAAACAGAAAGTGGTAAAATAAAAAAATATATATTTAAAAAAGAATATATTCTCTGATTCTTATGGTCCAGGAAATAGTAAATAAAATGTTTGAAAGTCTTTTTTAAGTCAGACAACACATACACAATGAATATGAATGATGCAATAGTTTCTGTTTCTCTTCTTTTTTTTAAATCATTACATCAGACATATATAATAAGGCACTAAGGAAGTATCTTAACAAACTGAAAGTGGTACAGTAAAAATATATATTTAAAAAATAATATATTCTCTGCTTCTAATGGTCCAGGAAATAGTAAAAATAAAACCTTTGACAGTCTTTTTTTAAAAGTCAGACAACACATGTACAATGAATATGAATGATGCGATAGTTTTTCTGAATTATTACATCAGACATATAAAATAAGGCACTAAATAAAGTAGCGTAACAAACTGAAAGTGGTACAGTCAAAAAAATATATATTAATATTTTAAATTTGGAGCACAAAATGAAGGTTTTCACAGCTTTTCTATCACATGAGGTAGATAATGTTCTTATATCATTTTCACTAAGACCAAAGCAAAACATTTCTTCATTGTTTTTAGTGTGTGTCTTCTGGTTTCATATTTTGAGATATACCAAAAAAATGCCAAGCATACGCTAGTTGTGTATACTTGGCGGTAATGGAAAATGATCACCTGTTCATTGTGTAATGCCCCTCCAAAGCTCCATGCTTCAGAGGTCATCAGGTCAGTTTTGAGGGACTGTAGGCCCTTTTATGTGTGTCATTGTTTCCTGTGGTTTATTTGCAGGTTGTCTGTTTGACTTGACTATTTTAAAAAAAATAACACCAAATGCGTTTTTATACCTCCACGCCAGCGACAGTCAGAGCCGGAGGCCATATTGTTTTCGGGTTGCCCTTCGACCCGTTTCTCATGGACACAATAGTTCAGAAACACCTCGACAGAACTTCTTGAAATTTGGCACAAACATTAGCTTGGACTCGAGGATGAACTGATTAGATTTTGGGAGTCAAAGGTCAAAAGTCAAGGTCACAGTGACCTCTTAGATCAGGACTGTCAGTGGATTGAAAATATCAGGTTTCTCCTCAAGGGGGCGCCAGATGAAAGGCCATGGTGTTGCCTGAATTTAAAAAGTTTAACTTCTGTGCAGTTACCATGGTAACTGTGGTTCAAGCTACATACTAACATGAGCATTAAAACCCTTTAAACACCACTGACCTTCGATTCGTCTCCAAGATCACACCTCAGGTCTTTGTGCCTAATGCTCCTCATATTTTTTACAGATGTCTTTTTGTAAAACCACCAAGGTGCACCACACATCCTGTGAACCTCTCTCCAGACCGGTCTAGAAAGAGCCGATACTGGGTTTGAAGAGAAATGACTGTGTTGGTTTACTAACGGGGAACATCATGGCCGCTTGCTCACAACCATTTTCTTCATAATGTCACAGATTATTTGTCTACATTGTTTGTCTTCCTTCAGTTTTGTTAATTGCTACAGGACCAATTTAACCGGTCTCCCTCTCTCTCTGGCTAATTTTATAATAATAAGTAATTAATACAAGATTCATTGCTTTCCATTAGTAATAATTGATTTAATGTTTCTGGGATTAACACTAACTATGTGGTTACTTTGACTGAATGCACAGGGAGCACATCAGATTAGAGAGCAGTGATTTTTAAATTTATTTATGTGAGCCATTTTAGCCTTTTATGGATTTGGGATCAGTAGAAAGAGGCTTTGTTCATCATTTTAGAGGCTTAACATTAATGCTCCTTTCCTGAACTTTGGGGAAATCCACCTCTGTTTCTTTTAAATAATAAAATATAGGGACAAAATGTAAACAGAAAAATAGTTTAAATGCAGGTATTAAATCTTTAAGAGGGAAATACAGACAGTGACAAGTTAAAGGGAAAAACCTGTAAAATGAGAAACAGAAAGACACTGTGCAGAAAATCATTCAGTGTTTTCTAAAATGCAGAATCTCAAAACACTAAAACCACAAGAGTTCGAGAGCTGAACACACGTTAACAGATTATTACTTACAGGATTATACCACTCTGTATAGCACAACATTGGTCAACACAATCAGCATTAATACTAATGACGGTTGGAAATATATGGTGACGAAAAACAAATAATAATATGGAAAACATTAAAACAACACTTTTGAAAAACAAAAAAAAACAGGTGACAAAGAGACATTATAATTCAGTATTAAAGAAAAGTGTGGTTCATAATTAGTCAAGAATAACTAACTTTTTTTTTTAATTATGTATGCTTTCCTGAACTTCTGTTAAAATAAAATATATATATATATATATATGTCCATAATTTCATCACATTTACTCCAACAGCTGGAGTTCTTATTTGATTTATTCATAATTTTTATGTCTTGCCAACTAACCTATGGAAGTTATTATATTAAATAAAGGGGGAGTATAATATTAGGTTTTTGGAGTATTTTTCTGGATTCTGTGTCTCATGACTTCTGTAGTTTTGTGCTCACCCCAGAGATCCTCCTGCGTGATCCAACCGTGCTTGCCCGGCACTTTCTGTTTATTTTTAGTGCTGGAAAGGGGAAGTGAGACCTTTCATAACAGTGAGGGCGAGTGGGGGGGGGGGGGGTTACTTTACCTTGTGTATACATACGTATTTTATTACCAATCATGCAAAAAATATTGTGTATTGAAACAATATTTTGTCTATTTCAGTAAGTGTTCGTCATGGGGTCAATGACAGTGTCCAATCAGCAGCAGGATCCCCCGGAGCCCCGCCCCTCCGCGCTGTCTATTTATAATATTGCAACAGCAGCTTTAACAGTTACTGTAGGAACAGATGCTGCCTGACCACCAGCACAGCTCCAACGACAGCTTCCCTTCAATGGATGCAACTTCACCCAGACCTGAAAGCCACCACTGCTTAGACACACACTGTATCTGAACTTTTATTTTTCTGTCACTGAAAGAGACACAGATAGATTTTTTTTTTTTTTTAAAGAAAAAAAAAAAAAAAAAAAACAAGCAGCACAAACACTGCTGTTGACTTTTTCTCTTTAAATTACCCAGATTTAAAAAAAAAAACAATGACAGAGGGAAACAACATGCCAGACGGTGAGGCAGCCAGTATGGATGAGACGCTCGACGCCGCCGTCGTACCCGCAGGAGGAGAGGGGGAGGAGGAGGAGGAGAAGAAGGAGACCTGGGACTCTAAAGTCGCAGTCCCGGAGCCGGCTCCGGCGGCGGCGGCGGCGGAGGAGGAGGAGGTCGAGTTTGTGCACCCCGAAGGCGGCTGGGGGTGGCTGGTCATGCTGGCTGCCATGTGGTGTAACGGCTCCGTGTTCGGGATCCAGAACGCCTTCGGTATTCTCTTCCAATCACTGCTCCGGGAGTTCGGCAGCGAGCACGATGAAGACCTCCGCTTCAGGACAGGTGAGTGCGGGAGGTGGGGGCGGTCAGAGAGAGAGTCCCCACGTGAGGTCACTGCTAACGGCAGAGACGTTAGAGAGGAGTTTTTCGCTGTTTTGTTAGCCTGATTTAAAAAACGCGGTTTTAAGTTAGCTACGAACAGTTAGTGACCGGGAATTGAACCTGTGACCTTTGATACCGGTCGACCTCTCCACACGCACATCCTACTCACCCCTCGTGCGCTAAAACATTTCAGTTGCGTCATTTCGCGCCTTTCTTACGTCAGAATATGTAAAAAAAATAGGTTTCCCATTTAGCTAACTGTAAGTAAGCTAACTGCGGCTAGCATGTAACGCGATCTGTGTTTCCTGTGAGAGAAGGGGAAAATGCTCGGCAGTGACGTCACTCTGCGCGAGGCAGCTGTGGTAGAGTGGCACGTCTGTGGGGAGATATGAGCGGTGTTGGCGGCAAAGTAACTCGGTGTGGTGGCGTTATTTTTCCCAAGTGTGGTACTGGGTTTGTGTCTGAAACTAGAGTGTAAAAGTGGTTTGCATTTTACAGTTGCCCATACTTTTCTATGACAGGAAACATGATGAAATGACAGAGAGAGTTTACTGCAGCTATTCAACAATGAACTCACCAAATGATTCACCTTTCCCTTAAGAAAAACCAGTTCTACAGAAAATCTGATTTACTTCCTTGTAAGAAAACCACTTCTGCTGTCATCATGTTCCTTCCTTATCTTTATCCCGTCTTAAAATTTATTTTACTTTACTTTATCAGCTAAACAGACTCTGTGCTCTGCTTCTTATGGTTCAGTAAATAGAAAATAAAATAAAAATATTTAAGTAATTTCAGTTTTTTAAGTCAGACAACACATACACAGTGAATATGAATGAAACAATCATTTCCATGTTTCTTTTTTTTTTTTAAATCATTACATCAGACACATAGAATAAGGCACTGAAGAAGTAGCCTAACAAACTGACAGTGGTGCAGTAAAAATATATATTTAAAAAATAATATATTTATATACATTAATATTTTAAATTTGGAGCACAAAATGACGTTTTTTACAGCTTTTCTATTACATGAGGTAGATAATATTTCTAATATAGGACTCTGCTTCCTTCTTAAGTGACAAAAAGAGGGTTTAGTTTTTAGCACATTACATTTATGGACATGAAACTTGGCCAGTAACATGAAAAATCCGATTTCTAAATCTCTTCTATAATTTGTAAAGCCAAACAAAATACCCTTTAATCAAAGTAGGAGTGTGTTCAAAAGTCGAAAAATTGATGGAAGACGATCACAAGTAGTTCGGAATAAGCGGAGGATATTTCTACTGTTTTTAGAGTTTCCACGTTTCTCTGTATTCACTTTAATGAAAAAGTTTGTCATGAAGTGGTTGCTGTAGATGGCAGAGTCAAGGAAGAGATCATATCGAAAAAATCTTGTCCTTGTGTGTGTGTGTGTGTGTGTGTGTGTGTGTGTGTGTGTGTGTGTGTGTGTGTGTGTGTGTGTGTGTGTGTGGGGGGGGATATAGAGAGGGAGAGACTTAGCCCATGAGTAATGACCATGTGTTGTTCTGCTGTGATTTTAACCACCTGTTGTTGGTGCCGCTGTTTAACAGATGAGCATACAAGAGTTTCACTGTTACTGCGTCGACTTAAAGGTTGTTTTTACAGACGAGTAAAAGAAAACCTGTGTGATCAATACCCATCCTATTCTGGTGATATCTTGTTTCTGATTTTTAAGGGAAAAGAAATCAGATGTTTGCACCAGTTCGCACCCACTGACTGTGTAGTATGAACCTTTAGAAGTTCATTAGATTAATAGTTTGTCTTTCATCGATTTGCTGCTGTTACAGCTCTGTCTGACGATCATGTACAAACACACACACGCCACCTATTGCAAGTCACAAGTGATATCAAGCCCTGGGGCGCAGCTTTGGGTGCTAAAGATAACTACAGTCTAATAACAGAGGTCTTAATTTGTCATTTAATATTGAGTGCAGTTATATGACTCTGTTACGCCTCTTATCCTTTAAAAGCACAGCTTTAATCCTGTGAACCTTAGTTAGCATTTAAAAAAAACAAAAAAAAAACTACTGTTCCATTACTTCCAAAAATTTGACTAAATAAATGTAATAAAGAAGCAGGTTAATCAGCTTCTACAGAGATGAAACAGAACAAACTGTGCCTTTGGAGCTGGTTCAAATTCAGCATGTTATGTCATCATTCAGGTTCTCCTCAGGTTTGGTTTGGACAAAAGGTTGTCGACTGCAGCTCTGTTTGGAGGAGTAGTTGGTATTTGTCAGATTTCAGAGAGATTTTAAAAAGGTTGGCACTGAAATCAGCAAACTGTTGTGTATCCAGGGTTTAGCAGAATTATCCAATACTGATGTTCTGATTATAAGGTTGCCATATTGACTTATTCTGTCTTTAACATAATTGATTTCACTACAGAAAGCCCAAAAACTTTGACACGATTCCTGTGCAAGATTTCCTTCTGCAGGTGGCAGTAATGTTAGGGTTTACCGAGGGCTGCACGATATGAAAAACAAAATCACATTGCGATTATTTATGCAGATATTGCGATATGAGTCACGATTTCAGCTGGAACGGTTATTTTTGCATTTCATTCTCACAAAAAAAAAAAAAAAACAAGAATGATGACAAAATGCGGTTTAGCCTTGTGGACAAATGTCACTGTGACCTCACGTTTTTGCCCATAACTCATGAATTCATACGCTAATTACAACACAGTTTAACCCTAATGTCTAATAGGATGTCATCAGCTGTCATCACTCAAACCTCCCACAGTCGAGGAGTTCTAGTCAGTGGAGATGTGGTCTCCCTGGTCAGTCTAAATTGCTGTGTCATGTCCATGTTTCACTTGCTGCACACCTTCCTTGGAAAGTCTGCATGTATAGAGTACATGTCAGCAGTAGATAGAAAGCTTCGCCCTCAGCATAACTGCACAGCATGACATCACCACCTTGGTATGAGCCTTTGCAGTTGTTGGGACACCAGGGTTTTATCAGTTGTCTGTGTGTGTAAAGTTTAGATCAGATCAGTAATGATATTGTAACCGCCACAAAACCCAGTCATACAGAATTGATTTGCACTATTTTAATTTGATCGGTTGACATTACAGAGAATGAATGAAAAATGTTGATAGTGGATTAATAATTAAGTCCTACTTTTCTCTTTTTTGTGTTATTGTCAAGTCATTTTCTGTAGGTTTTAAAGGTTAGCACCTTATAAAGTGAAAAAAAAAACCACTGACAGATAAATTGTTAAAGAAAATAATTGTTTGCTGCAGCAATAACAATTTCCATATATGAATGTTAAGAAATTTTATCACACATCAATGTCAAATCAATTTGCAGTTGATCTACAGTTAGTAGGACTAATATAATTTACTTCCACTTAGAGATCCACTTGTAGTTTCCCTGTCCAGTATTAGTTTGTCTTCTAACGAGGGACAGTACACACCATATCCTCGCTGAGTACATGCCCTCACGTATTATCTGAAGTCAGCAGCTTTTCTTCCATCTTCATTATCACTGCAGCCTTCTGCTCGTCCTCTCCGTCGTATGTCTGCACCACTGTGGATATACGTTCACGTAAACATGGTGAAGATTTTACTTTTAGTAAAATGTTTTAGGGTGTTTGTCATCCCACAGTGCACATTTAGGTCATGACTTCAATAAGAATTGTGATTCAGTGTTATCATATTATAGTATGCTTTCAGTGAGATGTAATATCCCAGTTTATAATGAGCCTGTGTTGTAGGTTTCTGTCTGCTTTATTT
This sequence comes from Seriola aureovittata, assembly GCF_021018895.1. Taxonomy (NCBI): domain Eukaryota; kingdom Metazoa; phylum Chordata; class Actinopteri; order Carangiformes; family Carangidae; genus Seriola; species Seriola aureovittata. The sequence continues at coordinate 21,598,245 of NC_079382.1, read as the reverse complement.
ATCCCAAAGAATGCAGAGTAAACGTCCCACATAAACATGGAGAGATTACCAAATCACTAGTTGTTCATTTACTCTTTAAAAGTTTGCTCTTTAAAGTCAAACGATAGATCATTTTATAATTAAGTCCTTCGTTGGATACTCATTGTGGAAACTGGTGCAAATTGCCTGACTTGACGTCTGTCAGTGGGAATGAAATACAGGCGGTTACACATTGAAAAACCATCTGAGCTCCCAGTGTTGTGAGACTCTGGAGAGTCATACCAGCGCACATGTTGCAACACGCTTCATTACACACTGTTCACCCTGCATGTGCTTAGAAACATACCTCAATATGTTATAACCTGAGTAATGAAAATACTAATGATTCTACACAAGTTATCAAAAGCATCCTTTGTGTGTGGGGCCTTTACATGTGAAGTTCAAAGGTATGTGAGCAATTTCCACAGCTTAGTTTCAGGAAGTCGACAGATCAATTAACAGCTGCTCAGAAAGTTGAATGGAAGTTGCAGGGTCTTGTTTATGAATTTGTTCACTTGTTCACTGTAACTGTAATTTTCATATCCCGTTCGATAGGTGTGTTAAAGAGCAGAACAGATCTGTCACAGCATGTCTGTTTGTGGTGGCGTTTGAAAATCCTCCAGAAAATGAAAATCTCCCTCCAGTCATGTTTTAATTAAAGCAGCATGTGTTGTCCGCTCAGTTTGGGAACCATGACTTGCCTGTTGTTAAAGGAGTCCAGCTGGAAACACTGAAACACCACTGATACCCGTCTTCCAGGGTCTTTCCAGATTATGAACGTGACCCTGGATTATAGTTTATGTGACAGTTCAACTAGAGAAGCTGTAGTTTAACTTAAATGTGTGTCATACTTTATCTCAATTAGTGTCTATAGTTTATATGGTTTAATCTTAATTTTCTGTTGTGATAAGGCAGTGAATTCTGTCTTTTCAGCCCTCAAAGCCCAGAGTTTGATTTCATTAACACTAAGCTGTTTGGTGGCTGTAGAATGAGTCTTTCTTATTAACCATAAGGCGATTCAAACATTAAAAAAAAAAAACATATTGCAAATCTCTGATGCAAAGCACATTTCTGTCTCAGCGGGTGTCTACAGTGAATTAGCTGCATGTTACACCTACATGACCTTCTTGATCTGGGCCCCTTCTGTTCTCACTCTACATGCTTCCACTTGCACAGTATTTTCTGCATCACGGTGTGTCTTATCATTTCTATGCCGATGACACCCAGTTATATATTCCTGTAAAGCCCACAGATCCTCGCAGCCTGTGACTCTTGCTGACTTTTAAGGTCATGGTTTGTGACTAAGGTTTTCCCATCTATTGGCTATTAGAGCCCGGACACTCATCAGACACTGTGACTCTTTAACTTCCTTCAGATCTCTTCTTAAAACATATTTCTTTGTCTCAGCCTTTGGTAATTCCTGATACATGTTTTATTTATATTGTTTTATCCCTCATTATTGTTTATACATATTTTATTGCCTCTTTTCACTCACTGTCAGACCCTTTTGCATAATGTTGATTTGAGATGTTTTTTTATTTATGCTGTTCTACATATTTTATTATGCTCAAGTTCTTTGGACTTTTCTTTTATCTGGTTTTACTTTTTTCTAGTAAAGCACTTTGTAACTTTGTTAAGAAAAGTGCTATATAAATAAAGTTATTATAATTATTATTATCATAAAGAAATACCCTGAAGAAAATCAGCAAAAAGCTTGTATGAGACCAAATTTTGTAAAAACCATGTGGGACCTTGATGAATTTCCCACATTCTGGATAAGACCAGTGCATCATGCTGCTTGACGTCCTCAGCTCTCACAAGGCAGGAGTTATCTTTTGTAGTGCCGCAGACAGAACTGGGAAATTGGACATTTAAATCAACCAATCACAGTGTGTAACGCTGGGGCGGGGAGGTCCAGCTCATAGTCTGGTCTGAGCTGCCAGGTCAGTGGCCTTCACATCTGTGTTACAGGCTCTGGTTCTCTCCCTGTGGGAATGCCAGATGGGGTTATTCCTGGGCCTCGTGCCATTAAAACCTCTTGCCTGTCATCTAATGTTAAAGCAGCCAAGACCTTTGGACCAAACACAGAGGTTAGAGTCCTTGATTGTGCTGTTTTGGTGAATCTAAAGTAACCTCATGTGGTTGATTGACTTTTAAGTCAATAACATCGAGTCACGTGTCCGTATTTTTTGCGGAATATCATTTTAACTCGATTTCAAAGGAAAACATAAAGAGAAGCGAGATAGCTGAGGGCCGATGTTTTGTCTCTGCTTGTGAAACTGACACAGTGACTGTGCAGTGAAGTTGAAAATATTGTTTTAGTATCAGTGTCAGTGAGAGCCTGTGTTTCACGATCACCCATGAGCTCGTAGCGGCGGAGTGAACCCCGGCTCGGCAGCTGATGTGCCAGTAATTGGTTGGAGTTTGACCGGCCTATGCCAACATCAGATGAAATGTAGTTGAAGTGCAGTAGCCATAAATCCACGAGCAAGAAATATGACCCTGACCCAGGTGTGTTTGTGCAACACAGCTCGGATGTTAACTCTTCTACATATTAACAAGAGGGAGTCGGGTTATTCTGTCTCGCTGTGGCATGTTCACTCTTTTCCTGTCACAAGAAATTGACATTTCTTAATAATGCAACATCCTCATAGAGTCTTTGTCCCCTGCCTGACTTACAGCTGTAAGGCAGCCCGTCCTTTGAGGCAGAACCCATTGAAGCTTGATCCGATCAGAGAGGAAGGACTCCCTGTGTGAGGCTTTCCCCTCTCTTCAGATTTCTTCTGTTTGTCCTGATTCTTTTCAGTTCAATGCAAAGTGCTACAGTCAGTTAGGCTTTTGTTGGGTCGGTAAACTGCTGCCACTGCACTGCTTTACCGGGTCTTTGTCATGCAGCACAGACTCTTTATAAAACGTCTTTATGGGTTTCTCCAGCAGAAAACTAAGGGCCAGATTTACTAAGGGGGTTTGGTGCTGGTTTTTCAGGCCCATATGTGACACTGCTCAAACACATATGCTGTAAATATCAATCAATCTCAGCTGGCTGGAGTCGCATCAGGAGGATTGTGCTTAAAATAGTACCCATATTAATAGAGGGTGATTATGAAGTCCGCTGGATTTCCACTGTCAGTTTTGCCTCCAAAAATGAGACGTAACTACTGTGGAGATGGAATTGTAAAGGCTGTAGTAGTGGAAATTTAGCATTAAGTAAAGGCTTATATACAGTTTGACTTAAAACCTTATTATTAGAAAGAAAATTGAAGGCAATTATTAATGCAAACAATAAGTGATTACTGTAACTACTTCTACTCAATTCAACTCAATTCAACTGGCTTTACTGGCATGCCATTGTCAATGTGTTATCAAAGCACAATTACAATAATTCAATGGAATTAAATTACCAAAGAAAATTAAATGTAAATAACAATATCAATATCATAAAATACAATATAATTATTAATAGAATGAATAGAATAGATTGATAATGAAATAAAGAAATGGAAAACAAGCAACACACATATACATATGTACATAGACAAATATATACACACATATATATATATATATACATATGTATACTTACCCTCTGATGCAACCTCATCTATATTTTGTACGTCTTTGATTTGTCTTATACATCATATACATTTTGTTTACCATGATTATTGGCTCTGAATGGAATAAAAAAACTTTATAATGTAATAATTAAGACAAATATTTTAAGTAATGCTAACAGTTTTTCATTACAATTTAAAAGTTTTGTAATCAAAATAACTACGATAGGATTTAGGGTTGGTGATATGTTAAGATTTTCTGAAAGTTAAACAACCATCCGATATATTTGCCGTTCCACTCTTTTCACACTTCTCATTGCAAAGAAAGATTTGGGATTATTTTAGTTTTAAACTGGACGCAACCGTCAAGCCAGAGGACCTACATGAAGCACTTTGCTGTATAGTGTCCGCAAAATATTCACCACGGTACTAGCCTCGCTTCAAAAATCGAATCAGATTATGGTCTCAGTCAGTGAAAACTGCACCGCAAATTTACATATATTCAAATAAACATCTGGCCGTAAGTGTGCTGACCTGGTTTGTAAAAAGAGAAGCCGGTGTTTGTTTAAGAATATAAGTAACTTCCTAAAGCCATGCAGATTCCTAAAGGAGTCAGGTACCACTCTCATATCTGCACATTAGATACAAAGGTACAGTCAGCAGCTTTTATCTTATCTCAGTTTACCACAGAGAACGGGGAGAGAACAGGGAACCTATAAACTCCTCTAAAGTTCACTGGTGAACATGCATTTCATTTATTTAATCCATACAATTGTGGAGATGTAGAAATGACAGTGAGCTGTAACTAAGGAGTCCAGCATTAAAGCGTAAAGCTGTGTAACTTTTGCTGAACGAAGACTATTTGGCAACTACAGGATAATGATGAATGCAAATATAATGTAAGAATAGCAGGAGCAGTCATAAAGTCAGTCTCTTGACTCAGTAAAGCAGTTACACAGCCATCATAAGCTACTGGTCACAGCAGACTATGCTGCAGCAGCAAAGCCCTGAAATGTTTTATTTCTTGTTTAAAAAGTTTCACATAAGACTAGAGTCAGGAACTCACACAGCTCGCCTGTGTGGCAACTTAAGCTATATAAAAAAACAACATTACATTGATCAAATCAGCCCAAAAAAACCTTGACAAGCTTTAAACATCCACAGGTTAATGTTTGACCTGCTGTTTGACCGGCTGTTTGATCTCAGGCGCATGGAAGCTTGAGATTAGGTGAAGGTTGTCAAGAGATAAAGCCTGACGCAGGGTAAACATGTCGGAGGCAGAGCACCACTTCATTGGCAGCAGAAGGACCAATTGTTTGACCCCCTGCACATGACACACATCATCAAGCTAGTGCAGCCTGAGGGGCTGGAAGACACAGATGAAGGCCTGCTCGACTGAGAGGGAGCATTAGAGTCGTTGAGTCAACGATATTCATGTGACATTAAGATCTGATTCAGCCAATGCAATTTGATGTATTTTATTGAACTTCCGTTACAGTTCTGCCATTTTTGCAATCAGCCATGTGTAATTAAGAAACATGGACATTAAAGACGTGCATCCCTGAGTGCACCAAACGATCTGTCGTCTTGGAGGTAATTCACTTTGTACCAGAGAGCTCACAACTCATCATGGACACCATACATTACATGCAGCACCCCACCAAAGTGACAGGATAACAAGATTCAGACGTTATGAGCTGTGTGTGTGTTTGTAGAAGACACCATCCGTAAACAACAGGAGGAGCCATAGAAAACAGATTTATTGACATTAAAAAAGGTTATTATTGGATCTGCATTTTTAATATGTGATTTAATAAGTGATTTTATTATTTTGATTGTCTTTATCTAAAGTCACCTGTCGTGAAGGAATTAGTGAAAAACACCTTGATGTGGCTTTTTCATTCTCACTCTTAATGCAGACTCCAGATAGACAACCGCCTCTGGAGATACTGAGTAAAGACTCGATGAGGAGCATGTCCAAATGGTGGTTCGTTGCCATCTCTATACTGTGCACTTAAAAATGGGGTGGACGAAAATCTCCCCCAATCACCAGCCAGCTCTGACACGCCACCCCCTTTTTCTTCCCTCTCACACAGAATGCAACTCCCATTTAACATTTTTCATATGGACCTCTTGTATCCACAGCAGAGAGTCATTCCAAGCATGCACACTATTTTATTCACAGCCATAAATTACTCTGCGGCTGCTGCCCAACTCTTTTTTCTTTTTTCTTCTTCTTCTTCTTTTTTTTTTTGCTGTGTCATGGAGCAGGAGTTTTCACTTCCTGTGGTGTGAGGCCAGACGGCACATGACGGACCTGAGTTGGGATGCGAGCGCACACAAAAACTGGCATTTCTTACTGCCTCTCCCCCTTCAGAGCCTCCAGTGGAGCAGCTCTGTATAAATGGCTTCCAGCTGCTTGAAGCTGAAGATGGAGTAATGGTTGTGATGCTGTGTCGTCCACTCAGGGCCAGATGTGTGTCTGCAGCACAGTGAGGCCCTGATTGGGCTTATCACTGGGGTCTTTGTCACACTTAAGTCATACTTAAATAGGAGTGGTTGTTATACAGTGATACCACTTTAGGTTTGGCACGGTGCTTTCATGCAGCTGCAGGAATCAGAAAATCTGCTCAGGCTGCAACAGATTTTCCTCCATCTCCTAATTATGATGAAAAAACCTTGAACAATTGCACCCTAATAATGATGTCTCATAATAAGTCTTAAAGGGGGACTCCACTGATTTTATTTATGACCATTAATATAATCCTGCTCACCTTGTGTAATGTTTCGTGTGGCTCTGGTTTGTTTCCTTCCTTCGCCAAACCGCTCCACTAATATTAACGTAGTAATATATGATCCGGGGCCTGTGGCTGATCTTCTGTTACTGCAGCTCCCCTCAGGAGGGCGGGACATTAGTAATGAGTCTCAGCTATGTGCCAAACATGTTTAGCTTAACATAGGCCACAGCTTGTAAACCCATTAACCCTGCCGCTCGCTCTGCTTTGTCTTTTTCTTTTTTTTTCAAAAGGAGAGTGGGCTGCCAATTTCTTTCTAATGAGACAAGCAGTAGGAAACAAAGCTCTGGCAGGATGTAATCCAAGGCCAGCTGGGAAACACAAGGGTCCCTACACCAACTTCTACACCTTTTACTTTACTTTTCATAACTCCCTTTCTCTTTTCTTTCTTTGTCCTCTTCCTCTCACCGTCTTCACCCGAGAAAAAAATTTGCTCTGCCTTGTGGGAGCCAGCAGAGAGTTCAGTACAGTGTGGTTCACTTCCTGACCCCATGGGTCTAAAACTGTGATTGTAATGCGAGCTGGCTGCTCAGGCTGCTGGGTGGAGGTTCTACTGCAGCAGCGGTTCAGCCCATTGAGCAGCTCCATCATTCCTTCTGTCTGTGCAGAGCCAGTGAGTCTGGGGCCTGTACTGCATGTGTCTCCATCCAGGACAGTATGTTACACTGCAGGTAACACTGGAAGCTCAACACCTTAAGTTAAGCTACAGCTTTCTTCACACTGGAAGAGACTGAGCTCTACAGCAACACAGAGAAATAACAAAACAGTTTGTAGCAGGTTGTTAGAAATTAACAAAACACATTACACTACCATTGTCTGCTACCAATACTGCTTAAATGTAGTTCAAACATGATCATTGCGGTAGTTTACAAGTCCTCCAAATATCTAAACCAAGCATCTACCTTCTTTATATTTTTATGACATGCTGAAATTCAGATGTGTAATTAACATGGCTTTCCCTTTATTTTGATCTAATTTCATTTATCTATGATCAGCTAATATACTTTATTATATTAGAGAAAGATCATTGTCCTGAGACCGACTCCATCCACCTGTAGAGAAGCTCGTGTTCTACTAGTCTGCATTCCACACTGTGAGATCTCTTTAATCTGTTGTTGTGTTTCAGTTGAAAAGCTGAACCACAATCAGGGTTTCTGCAGAAACTGGAGCACCCGAAGGAGAAAACTACTGCACTGCATCTGCATAACTTCAGTGGCACTAAATAGACGTTATTCAGTCGTTCTTTATCTGCTACAGAAACACGTAGACTCTTTGTAAGCTGAAAACTCTTCCTTCTGTGAAAATTGGTCACATACTTACTATATATACTGTATATTCATATAACAGCAACAGTTCTTTACTTACCAGTCCTGCCAAGAGTTTCATCCATTGTTGGAGCGCCACTTCCTCAGGGCAGACTGGACGCTACAGTGATGAGACAGGTCGACCGGGCCGCAACTAGCTGGTTAGCATGCTAATTTCAGTCGAAGAAAAGATAGAAATAAAAGTAAAACGAGAAGGTTTCTTTCCACCTCTGGAGAGTAAAGGAACAAAGTGTGATGCTGAACTCACTATGTTTCTTCTAGACTGGTAAGTAAACAGCTGTTAATGCTAACGCTAGCTATGTAGCAATAGCAAAACTTACATATAGCTCCTCTAACATTACAGCTACCTCATCGCAAAACACCCAGAGAGAAATGATCCTTCCTGGGTTCCACGTTGAGGTGGTGAAGAGGAACATTAGGTGGTCCTTCATTAACACCGTATCTCCTCACTTTGTGTTTATTTCAGTGTAACAGTCTTCTCCTCTGGTGTTAAATGAAGCCTGACTTCATTACTCTGCGCATCTTCAGTTAATAGATTCCTAGAATGTGCTACAGGCACAAGGTGTTTATTTGACCAGGCCAGGAAAATGGCTGTCGCACCACTGCGATATGAGCCAAGTATCCTCGTCCATTAGTTGTTTCCATTAACTCTGGTAAATAGATAACGCTCCCGCCAGTGGCTTTAATGCACGCCCTCTGAATTTATTCACCATTAGGATGAATAAATGGAAAAAAGGATCCATTAGAGCCATTCTCTCTTTCACACACGGCCTTATTTGATGTTCTCAGCCAGTGATTGCTAACCTGTGGTGCTTGTTCCACTGACAGTTACATACGTGGAAAGTTCAGCTACTTTGAAAAAATACAAACGATGATCTGATTAAAAAATATCTACACACAGTATTGGTGTTTAGGAGGGAGGAAATGGTGTGATAGTAATCTTTAATAAATTAAAAAATATCCAGTAAGCTTCCGGCTGTGATAGGTTGACTGCACAGTACATGAATTGCCAAGCTAAGTCAGTTTCAAACAAGCATCAACCTCCGAAGCTTAAATATGAAGTTAACACTGAAGAGCCAAAAGCTGCAGTTCCTCTAATGGCCACTAGAGTCTAGACTAGAGTAAATCCCCATAGACTCCCATTTTAAAATGTCCAACTTTACAGCAGAAATAAACATGTTTACATCCTGGTACAAAGACAGTTTTGGTCTAATTTTCTCCTTCATGACAACTGTTTATTTAACTCACCTGTTTACATTTTTATTAAGGACTAAAGTTATGTCCATATTTGGATTAGTTGGGAGTTAGGGGTGGAGTCATCCACGGTGAGCTTCAAAACCGCTCTTCAGAAACCTGTGGGTGACGTCACAGAGGCTACGTCCATCTTTATTAATACTATGTGATCTGAGTAAGAGTATGAAAACAAGTTAGCAAACGAGCAGAGACACACAGTGGTTACAGAGTTAGATAAAGATATATGTTTGGTTACCTAACAGTAAATGGAGAAACAGTTGAAACAGCTAAATGTAATGAATAAACTGTTTAAACAGTTTAGCTAAGAGTGGGCACCAAAACCATGAAAAACATTGGCAATTCAATTTTGTAAAAAATATTGTAACAATATCCATTTTTATATAATAGTTAAATAACATCCATCTTTCAATCTATTCAGAAAAGTATTGTTCGCAGCAGCACAGACGGGTCAAACAGCTGATAGGCCCTGTACATACAGAGGAACTGGACTCTGAGGTCAAAGTCTGCAGTTCAGCTGTCAGTAGTGTCACATCAGAGGCTTTTGAACACATCATTTCTGGTTTACAGGAGGCAGGGTGTTATGCAGCGCTCACTGCTGTAGGTTCAGTCATCGCGGGGTGATCGGGTTCATAGCACAGTGGTTTCCAGCAAGGAGTCTTTAACAGAGCAGACAGACGACTTAGAGCAACTCCGTCTCAGTGTCCAAGCGGGGCCCGCGGCGAGCGGTGGATGTCACTGGGACAGAGAGGATCCTGAAATTACATTTTTCAATCTGGAATTCCTCTTTGTCTGAAGCGTAAATGCTTTTTAAATCAAGAGAGCCGGCAGATGAAACCATAACAACAATTTCCTGTTGTCTTTGAGGGATTCTTTGCCTTTCTACTTCACTGCCATTTATTACATTATGTTGCTTAAAGGGAGCTGATATCCCCACAAATATGAGCCCAGGCAGAGCGGATCCCATTGAATTTGGGCCATTCTCGTGACTGGTGTCTGGAAGAGGTCCTCACACTGGGAAACCAGAGAGGTGCATGTAGGTTACGCGTCAGTATTTCTACATGTGGAAGTATAAAAATGTGTTTGACTGTGTCCAGTAAACATCTGTAATCAGTTCAGGTTTGGTTTAACTCAGACTCTGAGTTTGGCTCCGTTTTTTAACACTGAATGAATGAAATGAGTATCGAACCACTCAAACTTCAGCATCTGTGCAGTGTATACAACTCATACCTCTGAACTGATGCACAGCAGTGTGGGAAAACAAACCGTAATCAATCAAGTGATATATTACACATGGAAATGAGCGTCTTTCCACAAAGACACAGATGCTCAAATGCGGACTCTGCTCCCGCTCTGTAGTGGTCAGCTGAGCTGTGATGCGTTCAGTCAGTCGCAGGGATCAAAGGGGAGATGCAGCGCTCTCTGCTGGACAAACTACACAATAACGAAGCTGGTGATAAAACAGCTCAAGCGCCTATCTCTGGTTTTTCCATTAGATTCTTCTCTCGGTAAATCTCTTAATCGTCATTTAATTGTTGTTAAACGTGTGATACTGAGTTATCTGCAGTTACCTTAAACTGTTCAAATAAACCTCCCCACACACACTTTTATCCAGCACCATCTTCCGCTCAATTTGAAAAATATTTTGATTTATAACTAAATTACTGCAAAACTAATGACATTCCCATCAACCTCAGCTTTCTTTGAATCCAGTGCAATTTTGCATGCTAGCAAATGTTAGCTATAGCATAATAACACAAAAACTAAAGTAACCATGGTAAACATTGTTACTGTGAGCACTCAAGCGTGACAACAGCTACACTCAGACAGGCTAAGGAATGAAAACAAATTGGACCCCATCCATTTTAAAGTTTGCTTTTCTTAGCACTATAGCCTTGCAGATTAACTAGACAGTACAGTTATGACTAACTGTGTCAGGGTAGTGGGTGTTTTTCTTCTGAACTGCTTTATTACTTCTGTCTCATGGGGAAACATGAGAGGTGTAATACTCTGACAGCGTGGGGTGAGATGAGGATTCTCAGAATAAACAGGGGGACAGCAAAACCAGTAATAAACCTGAAACCTGACACGGTGGTTTCCCCTTACTTATCGTAAGAAACAGACAACTTCAACACTGAAACTAGCTTTTCCACAGAGAAAAAAGAACGTCAACACCTCCTTCTCTTTCGTCCCATGTGCATGCTTGTTGTGGTCGTCTTTATTTAGTATAGGACTGTGGTATGATTGGAGGCCTAGAGATGTCCCAGGTAGTCGTCCCTGCCAAAACATGTCACCCCCTCCAAGCTTTCCCGTGCTCTCCACGGTCAAAGGGTGCTGCTCTGTGGGCTTGCACAATTTGTGTACCTGTGTGTTTAGTCAGCGTTACTTCGCAGTGCGCACGTAAGCATTTCTAGAGAAGAGTTGTTTCCAGCACATCTCACATGATGTCCGCCCAGTAATATAAAAACAACTTGAGATAAGGTCAAAAGCTTTTCAAGTTCTCTGAGTCTGTTAGATTTTTGTTTTCTTTGATAAATCTCAATATTATCAAGTCCTTCTCTGCTGTTACTATTCCAGCGCTGCTTATCTGCAGGGCTGTCAATGTGTCCCATGTATCTAAACACATATTAGAGGCCTGCTGCAGCATGTGACACTGGTATTTAACCTTAGACTGACAGAAGACTGCCGACCAAGCACTGAGCAAACACTGCAGATGTTTCCTGCTGTTGTCCTGATGGTCACAGTTTTAGTTCTACTGACATTTCTCAGAGGAAAAAAATTATCACTAGTTGACTTGAACAAGAAATAACTGGCTGTCTGCTCCGAAAACATGAAATAATGTTGTAGGAAAAGAATAAAAAACGACCTTTGAAGCCTAATTTTCCCTCCCTAAGAAAATACAATCTAATCTTACTGAGGTTGGTCAGCGAGCCCAGGTAAAGCAGTAACAAGAGATTTTATACAAACCTGAACTTAAGGTTTGTCAATACGACGATATTACTGCAGCATTGCATTTACAAGAAAAGATTTTTACAAAGACTGGTCAGAATTGAAGCAGCAAAAATATCATGAAGCTTCAAAAAGACTGGAGCCAGTTGTCTGCTCGAGCATGACACTTCAGGTTTAATTTCTCCTTAGCTGAGGGAGTTACATGAGGGTGTTGCACAGAATCTCTTAGATGGTATTTGCAGTAGCGAAAGTGATTTTACGATGCGATAAAATTCTACTGTTTCCATGGAGACTGCTGATTTGCTGCCATTAGCACTTGTGATACCTGTTGTCACTTTTCCGGTAACATTAAAGAAGCTGTTATCTCATCCTGCTGTTGTTTTGAAGTCACTAAGCAACAATTTAATTGACTTTAAGTGATTCCTTAGGTGTAAGACTAAGATAAGGAGAAAACCTTATATACTTTTTTTTTTTTTTAAAAAACACTTAAGGGTGTTTTTCTCAACTGTTTTTATTTCATAGAACCGTAACTCAGATTTAACTTAAGGTGTTTTGTGCAACCAGCTCCTCGATCCTACATTTCCCATCATGCTCCAGGGTTTCTGATGTAAATGTGTAAACTCCAAGCCAATGCTGAAACAACCCAATGACAAAGAGGGTGACCATTGAGTATCTCTAGGAATGATATGAGTGGAACTTCTTAATGGTAAAATTGGATGTACTGTGTTTATTTGCCTGTATTATTTCTTAGTGAGGGCGGTAAGCGAGTTACATCATGATGTACACATGAGGTAAATTATATTCCCACCGTATCTGTGTTGATATTAGGCCCAAGTGTTTTCCTGATCACTCTTTCCTGTCCACTCGGTGTTGTCTTCCTGCTGTTGTCATTGCGCACTTTGTCTTGAAAAGCCAAGTGGCATCTCTAGAGCTGTTTTCATCAAGGTTACAAAGACACATGGAGGCAGATACAAACAACATGGAGTGTAATTTATGACCACTATCTAAGGGAGGAAACTCCTGACATGGCAGCTGGTTTCCTGAGTAAACAGACTGTACAGTGTGTGTGTCTGCATGTGTGTTTGTGTGGCATCTGTAATATTGAACACCATCCTGCCCTGGTTTTGTTTGGTGTCTGTTTTGAATGTGAAATGATCATCACTCACATACAGTCTCACGTACAGCTCGCCATTCATTCACTCTCTCTCTCTCTCTCTCTCTCTCTCCTGCAGCGTGGGTGGGTTCCCTCTCCATGGGGATGATCTTCTTCTGCTCCCCCATTGTCAGCGTCTGCACTGACATCCTCGGCTGTAGAGTTACTGCAGTGGGCGGCGCCGCTGTCGGCCTGGTTGGACTCCTGGCCAGCTCCTTTGTCACGTAAGGAAGAAAACCCTTTATAGTTTTTACATTAAAAGATCAAGAGCTGTTTCCTAAATGGAGATGGTTTGACCGCATAAGCGTGAATGCCTGTCGCTGACTAACTGATGAAGTCATAGCGTCAGTCATGCTAGTGTTGGAGTTTCCCCATTGGCCGTTGCTCTTTCAAAGTTCAAAATGAGTTTTGGCCTAGCCTAGTGACAAATCTAGTGACTTCTGACCTTAGCTACTTCCTGTAGAAGAGAGTCACCAGTGCTGCCCTGCAAATGAACCAAACACCACTTAAAATGGATGGAGTCGCCCATCTCTCAGTTTAAAGCCAACGCAGACAGGAAGTCTTTCAAGTCCTCGGAGGAGGGGAAATTTAAACAGCTATCATCCCATTACAACTGGGCAAACTCTGCTGAGGAGGATCATGTGATATAACTGAAAATTACTAAATTACGGTACTTTGTGGTGAGATTAATCTATGAAACAATGGTGTAGTTGTAAGAATGTATAAGGATATTTAAAATGTGTTAATTAATCAATTTGTTAACAATGAAAACTCCTATGAAGTCTCTGTAATTGATGTAGTTAATGAACACTTCATTAATATTTGATAACACAGTAAATGTAATCATATAAAATCTATGATTTATTATTACAAACATGTTATAAAACATTTAATAACTGTTAAAACACGTGCAAATCATTCACATTTTGAAACCTATGAAGACAATGCTGCATTATCTAATATTCATTAATCCTTATATGCCAGTTATATATGTTTCATAGGAGAGCTTTTAAAACCGAAGTTATAGTTGTGATTAATATATTTATAAACACTAAAAATGTCGATATAGCTGCTTACAATTACATTACAGTGGCATTTATTCATTCTCTATTTGGGAAACACTCAAGCACTTCAAGATTTCGGTCCTGGTGTATTTAATATTAATACTACAGGTCACAGAACTGCGGGGGCAGCAAAACAAACTATTGTCGTTTTAATAAAGAATTCTGGTAATAATCATTAATAACCCATCAATCTGTGAGTAACCATAAACATTATGATTATGATGAACAAAGCTGGAAGCTCACCGACAAACACGTTGCATTTTCTGTGACTACTTCATAATAAAAGTCAACTCGTGTTTCACCAGTTAAATGCTTTCAATGTGAAGGTGCAGCAGTAGGAAATGTTCGGTTTGCATTAGCAACTGAAAACACTCAGTTGATAATACTGCAAATATATAAATATTTGGTATATCACCATCGTGTTACCTCCCTCTGCAGCGTGGGTGGTCTTGACTTAACAGACATCTGTATTTAACACACTGTTGTTAATAATTTCCTGGAATCCCGCACAGGTGAGGAAACACTCACACCAAGACACAGAAATATCTGATCCAAACGAAGCGGCGCTCTAACACGGTCATCGCTTTCTAGTGCAATAAATGAGTCATAAATGAATTAGTGCTTATCAAGTGAGTGTCAAGCAAGGGGCAGGCTGATAGCCGGCTGCACTGGACAGTGCAAGGTGCAATATTTCTTCTTTGTGTGCTTTTTTTTCCTGTCATAAAGCTTTTTCATAAAGCAGGTAACTCGGATTTATGTACTTCAAACAGGAGCACAATCCTGCGTTTATTTGAACCTGCTCCACTGGACAAAAATCACTTTCATCTTAAGTTGTTGAATTTACTGTTCGATCTCTTTTTTTAAATGAAGTAAATTACAGACTATATTATGTCCAGACATCACTGGACACGTCACATGGACATTGCAATGCTCAGCTGGAAAATTAACTTTATTTATGCAAATAGCAGAGGGCCTAATGTTGATGATTGAGGGACACCTTCACCAACCATCGGGGGATTTGATTTGAAACCATCTGTCTGAACTTCACACGAATGGTTTATATTTTATATGACTCTAGATAAACAGGGATTTAACCTGGAACTAGTCTGAGTGGCGGAGGGATACAACCTCGAGGATGTGATTCTAGTTCTTATTATCTAGCCATTGAATGTGCAGATAATTAAACAAAGAGAAGAACAAAACATGTGTTTAGTTGATTAATTATTTGATTCATCTGGATAATGCAGCAAAAACACTTCAGAATTAGCCATATACAAACAGCTCATATGTTTGTATGTTCAAAAGGCTGTACAGTGACATATGTGGTTGTTGTGCTCTCTCACAGGTCCTTGGGTCCCATGTATTTCACCTATGGCATCGTGTTCGCCTGCGGCTGCTCCTTCGCCTACCAGCCCAGCCTCGTCATCCTGGGCCACTACTTCAAGAAGCGCCTGGGTCTGGTGAATGGCATCGTGACGGCCGGCAGCAGCATCTTCACCATCACTTTACCCTTCCTGCTGTCAGGGCTGCTGGAGAAAGTGGGCCTCCACAACACCATGCGCGTCCTCTGCATCCTTATGTTTGTGCTGATGCTGGCAGGCTTCACCTACAAGCCCCTCCTGCCCTTCAAATCCCCCACCACCCAAACAGGCAGTCGGTGCCCACCCATGAACCAGGTCTTCAACCTCAACATCTGGAAGTCTTTGGGATATCGTATCTGGGCGTTTGGTGTTCCTGCAGCGCTCTACGGCTACTATGTGCCTTACGTCCATCTGGTAGGTTTGTGTTTTCTACTTTCTCCTCTCGTCTGCTCTCAGTCAGACTTACTTTCGCCGGCCTCCACAGGTAGTGCGTGTTTATGTGTTTACTGTGTTACCGGGTATCATCACCCCACACTCCGGGTCGAAGGTCAGTCCAATGACAAATAACAGCACGTAAATGCCAACAGAGGGATTCCGTGGTGGGATTTCCCAGTATCCTGATGCCATGTTTTGGATGTGCTCGTTGGCACGAGGGTGGAATGAGGGCGAGAGGTCAACTGGGAGCTTCAACAACACAGATATCAAAACACATACTAGCTGCGTGAGCTTTATTAATGTGAAAGGTGAGAGGGGAGGAGTATGCACTAAAGCCAGGGTCTTCCAAACATACAGTGATGGTACAGAGTGTTACAGCGGGGGGAGGTTTCACTAGATGGTTTATGACTATGGAAGTGTACTCAAGATTGTCTCTGCCAATTAGGAAGGTGTAAGAAAGGCAAAGGTTCTCAAAAAACTCTCTCAAATCTTTGATGAGAAGAACGATACAGCACAAGACACTTCTTATTGTAATAGACTGTAGCGGGACAGAAAACAACTTTCTATTTTAACTTAAACACCTCACAAATGTTGCTTTTGATCTTTCATTGTGCAGAAATGACGTCCCCTTTTAGATAAAGTACACTACTCTAATTAGTGATCATTTTTCTCCAGCGGGTCGCTCATTTCTTTAAACTCTTATTCTAAAAAATGATCTTGTTCTGTTGGTTTCATCTTAACAAATGATCCTGAACACAGAAACGACACCTTTTTTAGCCAAAACTCATAAATTCATTCGCTAATTACGACACAGTTGAACATAAATGTCTTGACAGGATAAAAAGATGAAGTGATCACATTTAATATCCAAAAGGTCAAAGGTCTATTTGTCATATGACCGTCACTCAGGAGGGACAGACTGTGACATACATGTGTCATACATAAACACGGACAAAACCTGGAGCCAAAAGACTTTTATGTTCAGTCTAAATGTTTACATCTAATCCTGAACCCTTAATGTGACCAACTGTGGATCACAGCAGCTTCCAAACTCTCTCACAGCAGCATTGTGTCCATGTGAGACACTAGCTGTGTGGTCCTGGAGATCGTCGCTAAATATGACAGGAAGGACTCAGCCTGCAGCTCTTATTTCAGTCAAAGACACGGGTCCGTAGACAGATGTAGCTTTCCAGAATTAGCCTGTTTTTTGTTTTTTTGTTTTTTTTTTTTAAAAAAGGAGAAACTGGGACTTTTGGGGAAACATTTTCTCGAGGAGGCTGCAGAGGAGAGGCGGGATGTGTTGGACGGGCTCAGGGGGTGACTGTTTGTTTGGACATGGTGACTCTGTTATTGGAGGGAGATCGGCCTGTCCCGGGGACCCTAGCCTGTTTTCTCAACACTTTTTCCCTCAGACTGGGACGCCACAGGGGCCCGGCTACAGCCTCAGCGCCAGCTCTGGCCTTTAAACCCCCAGCAGCTGTTCTCCCCCCCCCCCGCTCTTAATGCCGAGCCTTGTTACAGTGCACATAAAGACTATAAAAGAGTAAAGTCCAATTTGGGACATACACACTTTACTGAGAATTTGAGATAAGACGCTGGCTGTGTTTGCCCTGTAATGTTGTTGATAAAGGTGTGGTAGCACCCGGGGTACAGTGGTAGAAGAATTTAAATATACTCTCTCTGCTGCTTAATGTGCAGAAATAACAGAAGAACGGGAAACGGGAAAGTTTGATCTGATCGCCCAGACAGATAATCGCCGTAGCATCATACAGAACGTGTCTTTTCTTCACAAAGCTGTCTCTTGCTTTGAGATGAAGCTTGTTTCAGTGTGTTTAATGAGGAGCACCTGCAGGGCTGTGGTGTGTGGGCTGGAGGAGTGTTAGATGTTTAATGAGCATTCAACAGCCAAAAAGAGAGAGCTGAGAGAATGTGGGTTAGGGTTCTGAAAGTTCTGAAAATTCACCCTAAAATACACAATTAAAGTAGGTTTCAAGAGAGTGCTGGTGATGTGCCAGCTAGTCATTTAGTTTTTCTTATTTCTGTGGTTAACTGATGCAGCATGTCGTGTTATTTCCAGCAACTATAGATTTATTTTTTGCAGCAGGAGCTCTGGTGCCTCCGTAAATGTCATTAATTACACCTTTGTTTGACTTCTGTGAGGAAATCTGCTGATATTCGATATTTTTCTTGTTAAAACATCAAAACACACAATGAATTTTCCCTCCAACAAGTATTGTGTGCACACATCGTACTTTATTCTGACTGAATCTACACACACCGTCCTGCTACTCACCAGAGTCTGTACTGAACCAGACGTTCAGGAGGTTTTTACCAGCAGCTGAATTCTGTGGAAAAGTTACAGATTATAACTTTAACAATAACATTTAATAACGATAACACACCAGGTTCTAGCGTCTCAAAGACCTACATCTTCCTTCTGGACTCACCATTTGCAGCCTCAGTAGAGCAGGACGTGTTGCAGCCAGCGTGGAGTAGGGTTGTCACGATACCAAATTTCTGTTTCGATACCGATACCAATATGTATTTCGATACTTTTCGATACTTTTCGATACTTTTTGTAAAAAATATTTCATTATATTATGTATTGCCTTAATGGGTTATTTAAATATTTAAAGAATGTAATTTAATTTTTAAAAATATATTTTTTAATGTATTTATTAACCATGGACATGTTTTAGCTCTCTGTTTGCAGGCTACTGTAGGTTTACTACTGGGCTGGGAGGGGCTTTGTACTTCTTTCATTGACATTACAGTGCAGTGAACAGGTGAACAACATTATCACCTGTCGTTCTTGACTGAAGTCTCGGAACAAGTCCGCATGGTTGTCCTTTAAATGTTTCGACAGATTTGAAGTGTTGGCTCCTTCTGCGAGACACACTTTGTAGCACCGCTTGCACTGCGGTGCCTCTGGGTTCAGTGGCTCGCCTTTATCGTTCGGTTTGAACCCGAAATATTTCCACACCGAACTTCGGGCCCCTATTTTGACCACAAGTACGGGCTTTTCTGCAGCTGCCATCTCTATCTACGGTATTTTCTTCAACCCGCTCCGTCTGTCTAAGACGCGACCTTTCGTTTCTCTCTCCTCCTCAGTCTAAACATGCGAGTGCGCGTGGGACGCGGCTTACATCCTCTCGGGCAACTACGTCACACTCGCTGGCCTCGCTTTGCTTAAAGAGACAGGCTCCAATTTACCAATTCATTTGCATTCAATAAAATGAAATAAAAGTACCGTTTGTTTTTAAATGCCGGTATAGTACCGTTTTCAAAACTCTAGTATCGCGGTACTATACTGGTACCGGTATACCGTGCAACCCTAGCGTGGAGTCTCATTTCTTTTTACTTCAACACCTTTCTTACTTTATCACTCTATCAGTCATGCATTCTGAATCATGCATCATTCATTAGGAAAACAGGTGCCTGCATTGATGCATGTGTGTGTGTTTGAGCCTGTGTGTGTGAGTGTGTGTGTGTGTTTATTTTGCAGGGCTATAATGTTCTGTGCCACAAGGCCACCTGTCAGGCTCCGAGGTGCATCACATGAATGTGAACTCGTGTTCCTGAAAACGTGATCGAAGACGCCCACGCCCTCCATCAGCAAACAAACTTATATCCTGCTGCAAACTGCTCTTAAAAGCAGCTCTGATAAGCAACAGTGCTTCGTCTATCAATTTAAATGAAGTTACCTTTTCCAAATGTTTGCAAAGACCTTTTAAATAAACTATTTTTGTAATGTGGGGTAGACAAACAGGGAGCAGCAGTGTTTGGAGACTGGAGACAGACTGATAGTTGGTGAGGATTCATCAGCTTGTGTTTAAATGTCAAAACTCCCTGATAACAGGGTGGTGCGAGCACTGCTGAATCTATATGAGCATCTAATCTCATTAAAGACACAGGAGGAGCAAAGGTGCTCTTTGTTTTTCTGTCTTTTTATTCATAATGACCGAACACGGGACACAGCACCATCCTGCAACCTCGCAGGAAGCCTCGAATACATAACAGACATAATTGATGCAGTGTGTGAACGAGTCAGAGAGTTCAATAGGGAATGTCTTCTCGCGTCTGCCTGGAACGTCCAGTAGCTTTTACCCAGCCGGTCACTCTTACACTGTTTATAGATTTCCTCCTCACGTCTGTCCAGTAATCAATCATATGACAACACAGCTGACCAGACAGATCTTATCCGGGGGGGGGGGGGGGGGTATGTTTGTGGTGTTGGTTAATCAACTCATTACACCACAGTGTGTTCCTACAGATGACGAGTCAGTCGGAGAAATAATTCACATAAACAGAAGCAATGAATTTCACGAGTGAAGAAATAGTGAGTAATGTTCTGAGAGTCATTCAAACTGAACAGTTTTCACCTGCCAGTTTGTTGTAGTTTTACAGGAAACAACGTGGGAAAAAACAGGCCCGACGTCTCGACTTCATAACGTCAGTGAATTTAGCGACAAAACCACATACTGTAAAAGAAAAGCGGTTCAAAGACATGCAGCTGCAGTGGTGACTCTACGTTACCTGTAGGATAGACAGAGCCTCAAGGATGAGCAGTGTAGCTAACGGATGGATGGATGGATCTCAGGGTACTTAACCATAAAACATAAATTATTATGTAGAATTCACCTGGCAAATATAGAAAATACTCCTGATTTTTTACGCATTAAAAAACAACATTCTTACATTAACTGTAAAGCAGTGACTGTTTACCAACCCGTCACTGCTTTACGCCCAGAGGCAGTAATAAATATAAAGTTTAACCTTTCAAACAGAACTTCTGAAAATCGGTAACCCTGCTGATGCATGTGTGCACATTTTTTCTCGGATGGGAGAATCCCCTCTGAGCAGGACGGGAATGAATACAGAGCCCGGAGCTGTGGCGTATTGACAAAGACGAGAAGTCATCCAGAGGTCTTCGCTGATGGATGTGTGACTTGGTAGAGGGTGATGAGGCGGGTGCGGAGCAGACAGACCGGCCCTTTGAGCGGGACTGCCGCGGCCTGCCTGGAGGTAGAAGGATCTGGCAGGACTCCACACAATAGGCCCCCTCTTCTCCTCTGGCTCTCAAAACTCTGGGCCTCACAAATCTGCGCTTTGGGAGAGGAAAGACACAGATACAGCAGGCAGTCTGGAAAATGAACATCTGGGCCTCACAGTCTGAAGTGGAAAGTAACATCCACAGAAGACAAATGAGGAATGTTGAAATATGGACACGGGTGCAGATGGGTAGTAGCCTGTGCCATGGTAGCAACAACAAACTCCTCCATGAAAATGGCTGATACGGTACAGAGCATGGGGGAGACACCACTCTGTTAAGGAAGACGGGGAATTTCTTGGCCTCGTCACTGCTAAATATTTCAAACCTCACTTATGGTTACACCCCATATTTATACAGAAAGTATGCAAAACGCTGCCCATCACATGTAGATCCTGAAATAAAACCGGCTGAATGATGAAATATCTGCTGAGATCTAAACTAACATGTCTGTCTGAATCACTAAAATCATCGGCCAACATTCAACATATGGAGGAAAATTATGTTTTTAACTTGCTTGACATTAAGCAACATTTTGTGAAGTCAGTAAATTTAGCATTATGCTAGCTAACGTTCCGAGCCGCTATTTCATGACAATGCAAAGACGTCAAGTGAAATAATGTGACAAAATAAATACATTACCTCGTCCGTGAACATGATTTCTCCCATGATCCCACGCTATTTCATGACGTCACCCAACGCCGTCTCTTGTTATTGTTTGTTTGAGAGACACCTAGAGGCAGAAGGAAGTTAACGACGTTTAAGTGAACAGCTTTCAGTTGGTTTTGATGGTTCTGTTTAGAGCTGGGTCAAATTATGTTGGTGTGATTTGAGTTTAGACAGTTTGTTGCAGGTAGTTTTTCAATCAAGTTTAAAAATGTTCCTCTATTTACTCCATACGTGATGTCCATTTTCCAAGTCTTCTTCTTCTCTTATACAGAACCTGCACGTTTACGTTATTATTCAAATGAATATATCGGTTTATCTTTAAATGAATAAATCATGACTCTGTCTTTGTAGTAAAGTTGGTCTTTCCACTATTATCCAAAATGTATTTATATATATATTTATTTATATAATTTCAGACCAAATGACTGTTGTACATGAAACAGCAATTTGTTTCATTTCCTTATACAATCCTACATACTGTCTGCACTGGGTTATGAGTCACTACCGCTAAACCGCGAGTGATTTGACCATTGCTCAACACATCTGTCACACTCAGCGCTGTGGATTCAGATTTTTGTCAATTGAAAACTGGAAAATACTGGTTTCCAGCAGCTATGGCCCCTCCGAAGGACTGTAAAGTTCTACCTCTATTCACCTCTGTTGTGAATGTTTTAATTAGTGTGTTATCTGTTTCCGTGACTGTCCACAGATGCAGCACGTCGAGGAGACGTTTGGAAAAGAAGCCCGTAAAGAGGTTCTGCTCATGTGCATCGGCATCACGTCGTGCGTGGGCCGTCTCATCTTCGGTCAGGTGGCGGACTACGTCAATGGACCCAACAAGGTCTACCTGCAGGTGAGTGCCTCGTTCCGTCTCTCGTAAACACGCCGTCGTGTCGCTGTGTCCTTCATACTGGACGGGTTGATACTGTGAGTCACGGTTCAGCCAGTACGGGACAGATTTTTTTTTCTGCTGAATTTGCGAATAGTTTCCAATTTATGCTGATATTCAAAAATTTTAATTCCTCTGAAAACTCTGAAACAGCATTTAGATGAACATGTGATGGTCTATTCATAATGAAGCTCTTCAATTAAAATGAAACTGACCATAACTGGAAACTTCGTAGCTCGTTATAGTTGGTCACATGACTTCCTGAAACCTCTGACCAATTAAAAACATTTCCAGCCAGAAGAATGACATAACATTAATGTTTCATAACTTGCTAACACACAATGTACTGCATGTACCTAGTGTTTAGAATACATGTATTACAAATCACCTGGAAAAAAGCATTTAGTCTCATTTATTTAGACTGTCATAGCTGTGACCTCGGCGTTAACGTTGAAGTTTATTAATTCATTGATAATTAGTTCATTCTTGTGATATTATGAATTTTTTCTTGAAATATTATGATTTTATTCTCGAGATTTCTTCCGTAATTAAACCATCAAATGAGGAAATAAAGCTTTGAACAGTTTGCATTTGAATACACCCTCCTCTCACCTCTCACCTCTCACCTCTCACCTCCTCCCAGGTGACGTCCTTCTTCGTCATCGGCATCATGTCCATGATGATCCCGCTGTGCAAAATCTTCGGCGGGCTGATTGCCGTGTGCCTGCTGATGGGGTTGTTTGACGGTTGCTTCATCTGCATCATGGCGCCCATCGCCTTCGAGCTGGTCGGATCCAAAGACGTGTCCCAGGCCATCGGCTTCTTGCTGGGCCTGATGTCTGTGCCCATGACCGTGGGGCCGCCCATCGCAGGTAATACAGACTGTGTCAATTCTCACAGTGACCCATCGAATATACGTTTATATGACGGCTGAAGTCAGACTGAGTGTTAACCATGTTCAGATCTAGTAATCCACGGTGGTTCAGAGAACCTCTTTGAACCAGCTGGAGAACATGCACGTGTTTATGTTGCTGTGAAAAGCCAGAAAAACAAATTTTATTGTTATTATTGAAATGAATATATCAGTTTATCTTTAAATGAATAAATCAAGACCATGTCTTTGTAGTAAAGTTGGTCTTTCCACTGTTATCCCAAATCTGCTGAATAATCTAAGGCCAAACGACTGTTGGAGATGAAACAGTCAGTTGTTTTTATTTCCTGCTGCAAATGTTTTATTTTGTAAAAATGTGTCTGAATGTGTTGTGTTTATATTATTGTCTACACTTTCCTGCTGTTTCTTTTCAGACTTCTCACAAATAAAGTAGTTTTGACTTTATTACTTTTAAAATGGAGCTGGTGTAGCACCTTCAGTGGTCTTGTGACCTTTGCCCCCTGACACAAAAACATTCCTGCAGCGTTCTGTAGAGGCTCTCAGTCACTGTCCAGAGATGAAGAAGAACAGCGGTCGCTCTCACACGGATACTCACAGGCCTTTTGCGCCACCTAGTGTTTCATTTTTCACCTCGCAGTTGCTGAAAAAATACCTGAACCTTGAAAACACTGGATGGAAATGACAGAAGTCAGTGTCATGTACATGTAACATGCAAATCAGATCACGGTCAAGCTGTTGTAGTTGAGTCCATCCTCATTTGTAGCGTCAGGCTGGTAAAATCATGCTCCTTTCACCTGCGAGCAACAACTGGAATTAAAATGTTTTTAACACTGTTTGGTGATCTTGAGAAAGTAGTTCCATGCCTTTATTCGCTGTCACGTGGTTACTGCCTCAGCTGACAAAATCAGCATCAACAGACACAGAGTATCCCTCTAATAATCCAGTTTATTATTAACCCTTCAGGCTCCAGTAAGGTCATTGTTGTGATTGTGGGTCGAAGCTTCAGGCCAAACTCCCAAGTGATAAACTGCATCTATATTAATGTCTCATACAGTAGCTGTTTCTACTGTTGTTCCACTAAAGACGGGGTTTAAGTACTTTGACCTTTATTGACCTTTTCCTGACCCCTGTTGGAGTCGTGATAACATGATAACTCTGCCCGTCTCTGGTCGCAGGCTTCCTGAGGGACAGGCTGGGGAACTACGAGGTGGCCTTCTACTTGGCAGGCATCCCCCCGATCTTCGGCGGAGCCGTGCTGTGTCTGATACCCTGGGTGGAGGCCAGGCGCAAGAGGATGGAGAAGGTCAACAAGGAGAAAGACGTCACCCAGAAGATGATCGAGCATGAAAAGGCCGTGGAAGACCCGCAACACAAAACTGGAGAGTCTGTCTTCTAAACCCCCGCTGAACAGACTGAAGGAGAGACACACGGGGTCAGACTGAGACTGCTGCTGACCGGCAGCATTTACATAAGGTGTGTGTGCGTGCGTGTGTGTGAGTGTGTGAGTGTGTGTGTGTTTAGCCCTGATTATAATGACTGCCTTCAGTAGGAGAATGTCAGAAAATGCCAAAGCGATGAAACATATCAGAGAGAGCCACAGGTTGAAGTTGAGCGTGATGCTGAAGAACTATGCATTCGATCGTTTAAATTAGCGTGACGTCGTTTCAGAGCAGGAAACTTGAAGCTTAAAAGTTAATGGGAAAAAAAAATAAACGGAAGACAAGGGAAGGGAAAGAAGGGGTGCTGGGTGCTTACTATAACACTAGATTCGCAGTCTTAAGGGAAAGGTGGACTTCTATTGCTCTCAACTATCAGCTAGCACAAACTTTTAGATGTAGTACAAATATGAATCAATCACCATCTGTTAAAACTTGTCTGTTAATGATTTCTGGGGAAATCCGCCTCCTTTACCGTCGTCTCCGGAGCACAGACCGGATTCCCACGTTAAAACAGTCTTTAAGTCAAACATGTCTGAGAACTGGGTCCGCAGCGTTTCAAAGACACAGGATCTAGGGATTCTGGAGTCGGGGTCATTGTCAGTGTTAGTCGAATCGTCTGAACTGCAGAGAAGCTCAGACACTTGAAGGGAAGCAGCTTTAATCTGAACTTAATCTGAAACGCTGACACATCATCTCAAGACCTGTCGAATCCTTCTCTTACCTTCAGACTGGAGACGGAAATGTTTTGTGCTTTTATTGAATAAAAAAAAGAAGAAGACATGTAAAAACAACAGTATTCGTCCAGGTGCAGGCGCAGTGAATTTGTAGTCTGTCACTCTGCCAGTACAAATAGACCCACTGTCAGTGATGAGCCTAAATATTGATTGATAAGGAACATATTAACACTGTGTTTGTGTTCAAGTCTAGATGAATTGATTGTATTAGTGACTTTAAGCAGTATTTCTTTTAAAAACACACAGTGCTGAGACTTGTTTTTAAATGTGTTGAATGTTTCTCTGTTATTTGGTCCAACATTTTAATCCTTTTATTTTCATGAATTTACAATGTGATGAACGTCCGTGGTCCAGGTCATAAAACACGTGGTAACAACAGATCATCTGCTCGGAGGATGACCTCTTAAAGGACCAAGAAAAACAAAAAAAACATTAAATACTGGTGTTTGTATTTAGTTCCTCGCCACTTTATAAAACAGCTTTTACACATTTACCTACAGTATCTCTTCATTTCAGAGTCTCCACTATTTGAAATGGAAGAGTTTTTGAGTTTGACTAATCATTGACTACGTGACCATTAGTCAAGTGAAGTTAAGTTAATCATTCACTCTGTGCCCAGTTCGTTAACCTTGAATACGAAGGAGTGTGTTTGATGTTTCCATGTTGTATTTATTTTGTAGTTTTTGTGGAGAATGTTATGCTTTAATTGACGGGCATTTGCCTTAAAGCCTTAATTTCATTTTCTGAAGACCAAAAATGTATTGAAATGAAAATGGCTGAGAGTGTTAAATCCTCTCTGCTTGTTGTCATACGTCTCCCTGAAGCTTCCCGGTTAGTGTCAGTGAACCATCTGAACATGTCACTCATCAGTCTGTCGCTGCTCACAGTGACACACTGCTGAAGGAAAAAAGAAAACTCAGAGACCTTTTGGAAAAATCAGTGCACCACAGAACAGCTGTGGGCCGGTGATTGTGACACTCTCTACCTCAGATGTTGTCAAAAAATAAATAGAAAGTAGACCTGCCCCAGTCTGGACTCTGGTGTTCCTCCATTAGAGACAGTGTTCATGTCCGACAGTGACACTCAGCTGCCCGAAGCTTTGCTCTTTGATTAAATACTTCATTTTATGCAACAAGTGTGAGAAACTTCAGCAGCGTTTACATCTTTTCTCCTCTAAATATATATTTTTATGATGAAATCACATCAGTTGCCTTTCAATCTTTTTTTAAATGACATGCTTTACCGACAGTTTATTTTTAGACTTATTACCATTGTAGTGCGATTCACCAATGACAGCCTCGAGTAATTTCTTGTCAGAAATTACTTAATTTGTACCTCTGAACTTTGATTGTAAACGTCTTTGTTTTTTTTTTTTAATGCTTAATCACTTTTATTTCACTTTTCAATGTAATGTAGTTGTTGCTCCACACCTGCTTCTTGAAATGATCTGTGCCATCCAAAGAAACATTTGGAAAAAAAAGCCAAAAAGTGTATGATTTATTTTATTTAGTCATGATTTTAAATCATAAACTGCCTTAAAAAACAGTCTTAATAGCGTCTACAGAGGTTTAATGTGACAATCAGTCAGACGTGTGTGTGTGTGTGTGTGTGTGTGTGTGTGTGTGTGTGTGTGTGTGTGTGTGTGTGTGGAGGGTTTCTGGATGAGCTTATGTGCCCCAATGTTTATAGCATTTTATTGTTTGTTTGCTGTTGTCCAATCCAAACCTCTGGATTTATTCTGAATATCTGTATATACGTATGCATTTTGTTATTGCTGCAAGTACAGATAAAGTTTTCCCTTATTAAAGCTTTACAGTAAAGATTTAATATTTGCTCTTTTCATCCTATTTTACCTCATTTTGTTCTGTTCTGTTTCCTTCATGCTCAGTTTTCATATGATATATTTGCTATGTTTTGCATGTGGTTGATTTTTCTCTCATGAGTTCACTACAATGTTTTCTACTTAATATTAGTTTTGCAAAACTTTAGAATTTGCAGTGTTTGTAAATGTAATCACATTTCAACATTTTCAAGACAGTAAAACAAAAGAAAAAAAGATGTTTTACATTCTTGGTGACTTTCTCATAATGAATCTGAGCATGTCTGTGTGGCTGCTACACTGAGCTTCAGCCATTCATTTATTAGACATGGGCCCCATAAGATCACCTGTGTCAGGGAGTGTGTGTGAAAGCACTGCTGAGGTTTCAGAGACAGCCCAGAGTGTCACTGTGTCATTGATGTGAGGAAGTATATTACAACTAAACATGTTGAAAGGAAACAGACACTTTACAACTTCAAGACAGGAAACATTTAGCAGACACCTCCCTGTGCTATACATGAGAACATACACAGTTATCAGGTCACACCAGAGTCCTGGTGTTAGAGGAAGTGATGTCTGAGGGGGAATAAATATTCACAATGTGTGTGACGACTTTGGTGATACAGATAGTGTATGTGGATATCTAAAGCTCCTTGGGGGAGGTGGGACTCTAAACGTCTGCCAACACAATATTTATTAATATTAATAATAATAATTATAATATTGAAATAATGTAAGTTTTACTGTTTATTACATTATATTCATTTGGCAGGTGATTTTGTCCAAAGCCAAGTACAAAGATGTCATCATCACTTTTTATTTTAATTATAAACATAACATAACTAACACCCAGATTAAGTTAAAGCCTCCATCTTTGATTAAATATATAAATATGCATTCTGAAATTCTTTGAGAAAAAAAAATCCACTTATATAACTCATAATGATACTTCAACATGGATATGTTGTAGTACTGAAGTAAAATAATAAGTAAAAAATGAAGTAAAAACACTCTTACAAGTAGTTCTCTCTTCTTTTTTTACTTCAGTGGTGAAAAAAATCATCAGTCATTAACATTTGATGATGACACTTTATTTTTAACCAAAAAGACAAAAAAAGGTTCAATGTTATGAAGTTTTTAAAGCATGTTCTTCATACACGGACACACACACACTCTTACATCGGGATCATGGATGGACCTGTAGGAAAGCTGATACACTAGAGGCCGCCATTCTCTCTAAACGCTGGACCTGGTGGCTATTACTTCCTGTTGGACTGGAGGTGTGAACTGCATCAGAGAGGGGAAAGAAGCAAGACGTCTCACTCTGCCTTGAGTTCAGGATACTAAGAACTTCCGCGAACTACGGAGATGTCAACAGAATGGGTTTGTGGCACATGTTACAGAAACATGTTGCACTGTTACCTCAGGGTTATATTGACTAATTCAATGTTATTGATATTGGGCAACAACCGACAAGGCTACAATGCGTAGGACGTGGAAGAATATTCTGAGTAGGCGTCATCTTTGATTTACTGCTAGTGTGGGTGGAATCATGTCAGCAAACTTAATGTTAAGTGGCAACAATAAATTACTTTTTTTGCGTTACTATACTATAGTGTTTTTATGTCTTACTGTATTATGTCATTTTTATGACTTACTATACTATGTCGTTTTTATGCCTTATTAAACTGTCATTTTTATGACTTTTCATGCCTTACTATACTATGACATTTTTATGACTTTTTATGCCTTACTATACTATGTCGTTTTTATGCCTTATTATACTATGACATTTTTATGACTTTTCATGCCTTACTATACTATGTCGTTTTTATGACTTTTCATGCCTTACTATACTATGACATTTTTATGACTTTTCATGCCTTATTATACTATGTCGTTTTTATGAATTTTTATGCCTTACTATACTATGTCGTTTTTATGCCTTATTATACTATGACATTTTTATGACTTTTCATGCCTTACTATACTATGTAGTTTTTATGACTTTTCATGCCTTACTATACTATGACATTTTTATGACTTTTTATGCCTTACTATACTATGTCGTTTTTATGCCTTACTATACTATGACATTTTTATGCCTTATTATACTATGTTGTTTTTATGCCTTATTAAACTATGTCGTTTTTGTGACTTTTTATGCCTTACTATACCATGTCGTTTTTATGCCGTATTAAACTATGTCGTTTTTATGACTTTTCATGCCTTACTATACTATGACATTTTTATGACTTTTTATGCCTTACTATACTATGTCGTTTTTATGCCTTACTATACTATGACATTTTTATGCCTTATTATACTATGTTGTTTTTATGCCTTATTAAACTATGTCGTTTTTATGCCTTACTATACTATGACATTTTTATGCCGTATTAAACTATGTCGTTTTTGTGACTTTTCATGCCTTACTATACTATGACATTTTTATGACTTTTTATGCCTTACTATACTATGTCGTTTTTATGCCTTACTATACTATGACATTTTTATGACTTTTCATGCCTTATTATACTATGTCGTTTTTATGAATTTTTATGCCTTACTATACCATGTCGTTTTTATGCCGTATTAAACTATGTCGTTTTTATGACTTTTTATGCCTTACTATACCATGTCGTTTTTATGCCGTATTAAACTATGTCGTTTTTATGACTTTTCATGCCTTACTATACTATGACATTTTTATGACTTTTCATGCCTTACTATACTATGACATTTTTATGACTTTTCATGCCTTACTATACTATGTCGTTTTTATGCCTTATTATACTATGACATTTTTATGACTTTTCATGCCTTACTATACTATGTCGTTTTTATGACTTTTCATGCCTTACTATACTATGACATTTTTATGACTTTTCATGCCTTATTATACTATGTCGTTTTTATGAATTTTTATGCCTTACTATACTATGTCGTTTTTATGCCTTATTATACTATGACATTTTTATGACTTTTCATGCCTTACTATACTATGTCGTTTTTATGCCTTATTATACTATGACATTTTTATGACTTTTTTTGCTTTACTATACTATGACATTTTTATGACTTTTCATGCCTTACTATACTATGACATTTTTATGACTTTTCATGCCTTGTTATACTATGTCGTTTTTATGCCTTATTATACTATGACATTTTTGTGACTTTTCATGCCTTACTATACTATGACATTTTTATGACTTTTCATGCCTTACTATACTATGACATTTTTGTGACTTTTCATGCCTTACTATACTATGACATTTTTATGACTTTTCATGCCTTACTATACTATGACATTTTTATGACTTTTCATGCCTTACTATACTATGACATTTTTATGACTTTTTATGCCTTACTATACTATGACATTTTTATGACTTTTCATGCCTTATTATACTATGTCGTTTTTATGAATTTTTATGCCTTACTATACCATGTCGTTTTTATGCCGTATTAAACTATGTCGTTTTTATGACTTTTCATGCCTTACTATACTATGACATTTTTATGACTTTTCATGCCTTACTATACTATGTAGTTTTTATGCCTTATTATACTATGACATTTTTATGACTTTTCATGCCTTACTATACTATGTAGTTTTTATGACTTTTCATGCCTTACTATACTATGACATTTTTATGACTTTTTATGCCTTACTATACTATGTCGTTTTTATGCCTTACTATACTATGACTTTTCATGCCTTACTATACTATGTTGTTTTTATGCCTTATTAAACTATGTCGTTTTTGTGACTTTTCATGCCTTACTATACTATGACATTTTTATGACTTTTCATGCCTTACTATACTATGACATTTTTATGACTTTTCATGCCTTACTATACTATGTCGTTTTTATGCCTTATTATAATATGACATTTTTATGACTGTTCATGCCTTACTATACTATGACATTTTTATGACTTTTCATGCCTTATTATACTATGTCGTTTTTATGAATTTTTATGCCTTACTATACTATGTCATTTTTATGCCTTATTATACTATGACATTTTTATGACTTTTCATGCCTTACTATACTATGTTGTTTTTATGCCTTATTATACTATGACATTTTTATGACTTTTTTTGCTTTACTATACTATGACATTTTTATGCCTTATTATACTATGACATTTTTATGACTTTTCATGCCTTACTATACTATGTCGTTTTTATGCCTTATTATACTATGACATTTTTATGACTTTTTTTGCTTTACTATGCTATGACATTTTTATGACTTTTCATGCCTTACTATACTATGACATTTTTATGACTTTTCATGCCTTATTATACTATGTCGTTTTCATGCCTTATTAAACTGTCGTTTTTGTGACTTTTCATGCCTTATTATACTATGTCGTTTTTATGCCTTATTATACTATGACATTTTTATGACTTTTCATGCCTTACTATACTATGTAGTTTTTATGACTTTTCATGCCTTACTATACTATGTAGTTTTTATGCCTTATTATACTATGACATTTTTATGCCTTACTATAATATGTAGTTTTTATGACTTTTCAAGCCTTACTATACTATGTTGTTTTTATGCCTTATTAAACTATGTCGTTTTTGTGACTTTTCATGCCTTACTATACTATGACATTTTTATGACTTTTCATGCCTTACTATACTATGACATTTTTATCACTTTTTATGCCTTACTATACTATGTCGTTTTTATGCCTTACTATACTATGACACTTTTATGACTTTTTATGCCTTACTATACTATGTCGTTTTTATGCCTTAATATACTATGACATTTTTATGACTTTTCATGCCTTATTATACTATGTCGTTTTTATGAATTTTTATGCCTTACTATACTATGTCGTTTTTATGCCTTACTATACTATGACATTTTTATGCCTTACTATACTATGACATTTTTATGACTTTTCATGCCTTACTATACTATGTTGTTTTTATGCCTTATTAAACTATGTCGTTTTTGTGACTTTTCATGCCTTACTATACTATGACATTTTTATGACTTTTCATGCCTTACTATACTATGACATTTTTATGACTTTTCATGCCTTACTATACTATGTCGTTTTTATGACTTTTCATGCCTTACTATACTAGGACATTTTTATGACTTTTCATGCCTTATTATACTATGTCGTTTTTATGAATTTTTATGCCTTACTATACTATGTCGTTTTTATGCCTTACTATACTATGACATTTTTATGACTTTTCATGCCTTATTATACTATGTTGTTTTTATGCCTTATTAAACTATGTCGTTTTTATGAATTTTTATGCCTTACTATACCATGTCGTTTTTATGCCGTAATAAACTATGTCGTTTTTGTGACTTTTCATGCCTTACTATACTATGACATTTTTATGACTTTTTATGCCTTACTATACTATGTCGTTTTTATGCCTTACTATACTATGACATTTTTATGACTTTTCATGCCTTATTATACTATGTCGTTTTTATGAATTTTTATGCCTTACTATACCATGTCGTTTTTATGCCGTATTAAACTATGTCGTTTTTATGACTTTTCATGCCTTACTATACTATGACATTTTTATGACTTTTCATGCCTTACTATACTATGTAGTTTTTATGCCTTATTATACTATGACATTTTTATGACTTTTCATGCCTTACTATACTATGTAGTTTTTATGACTTTTCATGCCTTACTATACTATGACATTTTTATGACTTTTTATGCCTTACTATACTATGTCGTTTTTATGCCTTACTATACTATGACATTTTTATGCCTTATTATACTATGTTGTTTTTATGCCTTATTAAACTATGTCGTTTTTGTGACTTTTCATGCCTTACTATACTATGACATTTTTATGACTTTTCATGCCTTACTATACTATGACATTTTTATGACTTTTCATGCCTTACTATACTATGACATTTTTATGACTTTTCATGCCTTACTATACTATGTTGTTTTTATGCCTTATTAAACTATGTCGTTTTTGTGACTTTTCATGCCTTACTATACTATGACATTTTTATGACTTTTCATGCCTTACTATACTATGACATTTTTATCACTTTTTATGCCTTACTATACTATGTCGTTTTTATGCCTTACTATACTATGACACTTTTATGACTTTTTATGCCTTACTATACTATGTCGTTTTTATGCCTTACTATACTATGACATTTTTATGACTCTTCATGCCTTATTATACTATGTCGTTTTTATGAATTTTTATGCCTTACTATACTATGACATTTTTATGCCTTATTATACTATGTTGTTTTTATGCCTTATTAAACTATGTCGTTTTTGTGACTTTTCATGCCTTACTATACTATGACATTTTTATGACTTTTCATGCCTTACTATACTATGTCGTTTTTATGACTTATTATACTATGACATTTTTATGACTTTTCATGCCTTACTATACTATGTCGTTTTTATGACTTTTCATGCCTTACTATACTATGACATTTTTATGACTTTTCATGCCTTACTATACTATGTCGTTTTTATGCCTTACTATACTATGACATTTTTATGACTTTTCATGCCTTATTATACTATGCCGTTTTTGTGAATTTTTATGCCTTATTATACTATGAAATGTTTATGCCTTATTATACTATGTCGTTTTTATGACTTTTCATGCCTTACTATACTATGACATTTTTATGCCTTATTATACTATGAAATGTTTATGCCTTATTATACTCTGTCGTTTTTATGACTTTTCATGCGTTATTATACTATGTCGTTTTTATGAATTTTTATGCCGTTTTTATGAATTTTTATGCCTTATTATACTATGTCTTTTTTATGAATTTTTATACCCTACTATACTATGAAATGTTTATGCCTTATTATACTGTTTTTTTTATGCCTTATTAAACTATGTCGTTTTTGTCACTTTTCATGCCTTATTATACTATGTCGTTTTTATGAATTTTTATGCCTTACTATACTATGTCGTTTTTATGCCTTACTATACTATGACATTTTTATGACTTTTCATGCCTTATTATACTATGTCGTTTTTATGAATTTTTATGCCTTACTATACTATGACATTTTTATGACATTTTTATGCCTTATCAAACTATGTCGTTTTTGTGACTTTTCATGCCTTACTATACTATGACATTTTTATGACTTTTCATGCCTTATTATACTATAACGTTTTTATGACTTTTCATGCCTTACTATACTATGACATTTTTATGAATTTTTATGCCTTGTTAAACTATGTGGTTTTCATGCCTTATTAAACTATGTCTTTTTTGCAACTTTTTATGCCTTACTGTATTGAGTTTTTATGCCTAACTATCCTATTATATTTTTATGACTTAAGATATTTTTAATGCCTTACTATACTATGACTTATGACATATATGTCCCTATTAAAATTCTATATGTTTGTACATGATTTCCTTAATAACTTCTTATTAAATTTAAACATACACGGCTATCATTTATATTTCAATATAATACGAACACATGCTGACAGGCTTTGGAATGGATGTATATTTATGTAACATATGTCTATAATATAAGCAGAAATACTAAAATACATTTTTCTATTAGCTTCACATATATGTCAATATATGATATCATTCCAACTTTTAACTTTTATATGTGGTTTTCACATATATGCTATACTTTACATACATATGATTTTTACTTCATATTCATATATGGAAATTCAATACATGTACATATAGGCCTATTACATTCGCGTACGGACATTTCTGAATGCAAATTCAGACCATATGTTAGTAAACCGTTTAGTTGACAGTATTAAAAAGCCAATCTCTTTGTTTTGGATTGGTGGCGCGGTTGCTGCGTCCCTACCACTGTTGAGACCAAACCTACGCCCTTGTGCAGATGAAATGTGGGAAATACTCATCAAAAGCAATAAACACTACAGCTAAACCCACCAATATCTGCGGTGGAAGGTAGATAAAACAATCACCCAAACAAACAAAAAGGAGTACACTCGCTGCAGTTTGTTTTAGACTGATTCATTAGTAAAAATGAGTTTTATC
The DNA here is from genome assembly GCF_021018895.1 of Seriola aureovittata. Lineage (NCBI taxonomy): Eukaryota > Metazoa > Chordata > Actinopteri > Carangiformes > Carangidae > Seriola > Seriola aureovittata. The sequence continues at coordinate 21,562,790 of NC_079382.1, read as the reverse complement.
CGCGTCATTCGGAAGGTGTGTGACTTTAACGCACCGCGTGAGCATCACTCTCAATAGACGATCTTTGCGAGTCTCCAGCAGCCATAAACTCGCTGTTGACATATGGAGGACTCCGCGGCTGCTGCGGCGCTCCGCTGTCATTCCCCGGAACCATCCCGCTATTTAAAGATGTCCGACTTTATTTCAACGTCTTCGGTTTAGAAACGTCTAAACAGGAAGAGGTGAAACGGGAAGAGGCCAATTTAAACCGAGGTGGTGCGTCGATGTTTACTCGGCCGTTAAGCGGCAGTCTGACAGCGCACCATCACTTCCAACGGTCGCAGTAACTGACAGGAATGTCTTCGTCCGCCGTCGTGAAGAAGAAACACGTTAGATTCGCCAGCATGGAGGAGGACGACGACGACGACAACGACGACCAGGAGGAGGACACCTTGTTCGACAAGAGGAAGGACACCGGGCGAGGGCTGAAGAGTGCGCTGAAGGCGGTCAAGAGGGCGGCCAAGCCGGGATGCGACGACCGTGTGGAAGTGGTCGGCGGAGGAAGGAGCGGATACGGAGCCTGCGGCCGCTGGATCGTCACCCTCGCGCTCTGTGCATCTTTCCTGGGCTTGGTAAATGAGGAAATGTGGAAAATATTCCACCAAAATGTCGCCTGTGTTTCCTCAGGCCTTCTCCTAATTAAATACAACCTGTGTAGGGATTAATATAATTCGTTTTATTTAGCTAGCTAAGATTATTCTGATGTTATCAGTTAGCATAACAAACAGCTCCTGATACTCAAGAAATTAAGGAGTTATTTAAAAAAAAAAAAAGGGGATAAATGAGGAAAACAAATAATAAAAAGATGAGTTATTGTGAGATATTATCTTCTCCTATGCACAGAGACTAAAACACCTCTTTCTGTGGAGATAACAGCTGTTTGCCTCTAACAGGCCACACACTGTATCCTGAGCAGCATTCAGGCCCAGGTACAACTAAATCACATATATTCATATACCTTTATAAATGAGGTTGTTACGTGTTGTTACGTGTGTTCACCTGTCACCTGAATGCCCCAGTGTTAGTTACAACCACTTTAACCACATCAGATGAGTAAAGTCCACCAACACACACCTGAGTGTCTGCTCACTTCCTGTCCTTCACACACAGCAGCAGCAGCCTGGTTCACTTTTATTATTATTATTTATTTTAAATGAAATAAAAACACTCCATAACAAGTGTGAGTCCTCTCCTACTTGTAATTTTTACTTCAGTGGTCATTAACAAATATATCAAAGATACTTGCAATATAATAATAAGGAAGAAAATATGGAAGCTGCCTCTCACTGTTAGTGTTTTCACTGCAGCACAATGTTTTTTAAAACACTTAACGTCTTTTTTTTGTGCATAAGAAGGCGAACATAGTGGTTGTAACCCGTTGTGACCACGGTAACCGCCCTGTTGTTGTTCTAGGGGATGAGCATCTCAGTTCTCGGCCCCACCTTCGAGGACCTGGCTGTGAATGTGAAGAAGAACATCAGCAACATCTCCTACATCTTCGTCGGCCGCTCTGCCGGATACATCGGAGGATCCCTCTTAGGAGGCATCCTGTTCGACTGCATGAACCCACACCTCCTGCTGGGTAACCCCCCCCACCCCCACCCCACCCCACTATTGTTGTCAGTCTTCCAACATGCTAGCGTTGTGTCTCGTAACCTTTGGGTGGATGAAGACTTTCTCTCTGACGATCTGTTTCCAGGTTTTTCTATGCTGGTCACAGCTTTTGGGATGTGTGCTATCCCCTTCTGTAAGCAGGCTCTGGTCCTCACCGGGCTCATGTCCAGCATTGGGATGTCTATGGGTGTTCTGGATACAGGTAAGACAACACAAGTCACTTTATTTACAAAGGCCTAAGGAGAAAAGTACACACACGCTATGTTGAAGTAACGGGCGGATCGACGAGCTGCCATGGAAGAACCTTTCACTGACTGAAGAGGGGTGAAAGTCAACTAAGAGAAAGGAACATATTTCCCCTCATGACAGCAGAAATCATTTAGTAACGGAGGTTCAGCAACAAGCCGCAAACCCCCCAGAATCCAACAGTTTCCAAGTCCTTGAACACAACTCCAATAGTCCGATTACAGTGAGACTCCAGCCGAGGTGAGGAGTAATGTTGTTTACAGGTGCAGCGCGTGGCGAGACGCCGCACAGTTCATGACATACGAATATTAACTGCAGGAAAAGCGCAGGTGTAATTGATAAGATCTAAATGTGGTGATGTGAATCGTAGCGTGTCACCAGGTCACCTCGTCCATCCGAGGCAAAATGCAGCAAAACAAGTTGTTGTAGTTACTGGAGGAAGATGAGGAAATGATTGTATCTGGTGATCATGTAGTTTTCCTCTCTCTCTGTGTTTGTCTCTCTCTCTTTCTGTCTCTCTCTCTGTCTGTCTCTCTGTCTGTCTCTCTCTCTCTGTCTGTCTCTCTCTCCCTCTCTGTCTCTCTCTGTCTCTCTCTCTTTCTGACTCTCTCTCTCTCTCTCCCTCTCTCTCTCTGTCTCTCTCTCTGTCTCTCTCTCTGTCTCTCTCTCTCTCTCTCTCTCTCTCTGTCCCTCCCTCTCTCTCTCTCTCTGTCTGTCTCTCTCTTTCTGTCTCTCTCTCTCTGTCTCTCTCTCTTTCTGACTCTCTCTCTCTGTCTCTCTGTCCCTCTCCCTGTCTGTCTCTCTCTGTCTCTCTCTCTCTCTCCCTCTCTCTCTCTCTGTCTCTCTCTCTGTCTGTCTCTCTCTTTCTGTCTCTCTCTGTCTCTCTCTCTGTCTCTCTCTCTTTCTGACTCTCTCTCTCTCCCTCCCTCCCTCCCTCCCTCTCCCTCTCTCCCTCCCTCCCTCCCTCCCTCTCTCTCTCTCTCCCTCCCTCTCTCTCTCTCTCTCAGGTGGGAATGTGCTCATATTGAACACGTGGGGCGAGCAGGCGGGCCCTCACATGCAGGCTCTGCATTTCAGCTTTGCGGCGGGCGCCTTCGTGTCTCCGATCATAGCCAAGCTTCTGTTCGGGCCTGATGGGAACAGCAGCACAGGAACCACACCCCCCAGCTCCTCGCCTCCCGCCGCCACAGAGCAAATCACCAAAGCCGCCGACGCTCAAACAATCATCCGCTACGTCCACAGCCGGAGCAGCACCCTCACATCCATGTGGGCCTACGTCGTGATTGGCTCTTTCGTCTTCCTCATCTCCTTCCTCTTCTTCGTCCTCTACGCTCGCAGCAGCGTGTCACGTGACAAAGCCCGCCTGTCGTCAGGAAAGCCGCTGGTGGCCAAACATCATATGGCTCTTGTCGTCCTGCTCTTCTTCTTCTTCTTCGCATACGTAGGTGCTGAGGTGGCGTACGGCTCCTTCATCTTCACCTTTGCCAAGGACTATGCCCACATGCGTCAGTGGCAGGCGGCCGGGCTGAACTCGTTGTTCTGGGCCACGTTTGCTGCCTGTCGGGGGTTGGCCATCTTCTTCGCGGCGTGCGTGTACCCGGGCACCCTGATCCTGCTCAGCCTGGTGGGCTCCACCCTCTCCTCTCTGCTCCTCTGCCGCTTCAGCAGGGAGAAGGCGGCCTTATGGGTTTGCACCGGTCTCTACGGGGCGTCCATGGCCACCACCTTCCCCAGTGGCATCTCCTGGGTGGAGCAGTACACCACGGTGACGGGCCACACCGCCGCAGTGTTCGTGGTGGGTGCGGCGCTGGGGGAGATGGTGCTGCCCGCCCTCGTCGGCTTCCTGCTGGGGAAGTTCCCGGATCAACCCCTGCTGATGTACCTGTCGCTCATCACCGCCACCTTCACCTCCATCCTCTTCCCGGTCATGTACAAGCTGGCCTCCGCCCCCAGCGGTCAGGGCAGGAAACCCCGCGGCAGGAGCCAACCTGAAGCCGACGACAGTGAATTCCGCCAGGCGCTGCTGGACTCAGGGGCCAATGACGAAGAGGAGGAAGAGGAGGAGGAGAACGAGGCGGATCAGTGGAACGATGCAGACTTCGAGGTGATTGAGATGGACGACACAGTGAGTTTGGTGAATTCACCCAGTAAAGCTTCCTCCCTCCCCGACGTCCCCGCTCTGACAGGAAGCTCCGCCTCCAACCTCCAGGTGACGGAGGCCGCAGGTGGAGCCACTTTCTCGGACGCCATCTCTCTGGTCGGAGACTCCCCCAGACGCAAACTGCTGCTCTCCCTCGACAGAGAGAAGAAAGACTGAAACCTCCTCCTCCTCCTGGGACTCCTAAGTGCTGTTGATCTCTCTCTGAACAGAAGAACCTGGAAACGTTCATGTACAGTTCTGATCATTTACAGGTCAGTGAATGCAACACTGGCTCCTGTCCCAATCGTGCAGCTTATACAAACATGTTTCAGACGCCCGCTGGAATGAAGACGGAGAAGACTGAACTCTACAGCGCACTGCAGACGGTCTTAATGTGAAGGATCTGTGTCGGCCCGCTGAGGTCAAAGGTCAGGGTGGGCTGTAGAGCAGAAGCCCCTCAGTGCTGGTAGGAATTCAGTGCCTTGCTCAAAGGACGCGTGAGCGGAGTGAATGAGTTGAACATGGGACACTCGCCCTCGTCATCATCATGTCATCCTGCTGCCAAAAACCACGACGGAGTATTAGAACCACACGAGGGAAAAAAGGAAATTTTGAGAGTAAAATAATAAATTTAAAGGAAAAAGTCAAAATATTATGAGAATAAAGTTTTAATTTCAGGTGTTAGGAGTCGATTCTACTGCCACCGACTGTCCTCTCACCTGTTTTGATTGGTTGATGTAATATTACTAAAAATGATTTTCGTAAAATTCCGACTTTATTCTGGTAATTTTAAACGTTTTGTTTTTTCCCCTCGATGTGGCCCCACGTCTCCGTCTTAAAACTGTAATTAATTTTGCACTGTTGCTGTGAATGTGATGACGATAGTTGTGTAAGATTTGAATGAAGTGGGTTTTTTTCGTTGTACTTTTGATAAAGATCAGGTTTTGATGTTTGTTTTTCCGTGCTGTAATGTGTCATGTGACTAACGCGTGTTGTTACCGTGATTTTTGAAGTTTTTAAAAAAAAAAAAAAAACTAAAGCACTCGAAGAAGAAGAAGGCGTTTAACTTTTTATTATATCAATCTCAAACCTCCACCCACAGCAATGTCCATTAAAAACAAACAAAAAACACCTCCTTCATTATCATCATTTTTTACATTTATACAAATACACAGATCCTGTGTACAGCTGTTCGGGGAGCTGAAGATCAGATCTTGATATAGTTTGATGACAGGTTTTGTTTTGTTTTTTCTTTGCACAGAAAATTGGAAAGTTACATAAAACCATATGCACAAGGAAATAATAGACTCTTCATGACATAAATTATCAAAATACAGTATTGCAACAGTCCCAGATTTAAAAATAAAAACTGAAATGGTTTCCAGTTCCCACTCTGCAGAGTATGAAGTGTCAAATCTGCCAAAATGGACATCAATACAATCGAGGTTAATCAGATGAGAAACGGCGTCCTTTAACAGAAGGCGTAGAAACAGGTTTGATTGCATTCATGGCCGGAGCTTTAGTTTTTCTGATGCTAATGCACAGTGATGTCATAGAGGAGCTATACAGGAAGTATTTACAAGACTGCGGCCGTCATATAAAAATGGAGAAAAGTCTGTTATTGGTTTGAGTGTAGGTCGTTCTTGAGATTTGTCCGGAGCTCGTTAAAAACCGAAGACTTCAAACTGCTACAGCGCATCGACGACACAACACGTCGTCGCCGGGTCGGACTGCACTCGGCGCCGTGATGTCACCACGGACACCGGCCTCACTCAGCCCATAGCAGCTTAATGGGAGATGGCGGCAAACAAGCATGGAGACGAACACGGGCCCCAAGGCGGGGCGGGGGGGGGGGCACTCCCCACAGGAGGCTCAAACCCGACAGTCTGCACACACACACAGAAACACTTGTATAACAAATAACAGTTACAAGACAATGAAAACCCAACAGGGTTCAATCGAAGCACCATTTAAAATATTACAACTGAACGGACAATCAAACACTGAGATGGGGTGAGGGGGGGGGGGGTGAGGGGTGGGCAACAATTAGCACCAAATCATCAGGGAGCGCCAGTGTTCAGGAGCCAATCAGAACTGCTCCAGCAGCTGTCGGAGGTAGGGGGCCTTGGAGAGCTGTCTGTTGACCCGGGCCAGCTTGTAGAGGACGGGACAGTCCAGGGACACACAGGGAACCTGCCGCTCGGCACAGCCACTGCAGTTCCTGCAGATCTGGACACACACACACACACACACACACACACACACACACACACACACACACACACACACACACACACACACACACACACACACACACACACAGAGAGACCGGGTCAAAGGTCGGGATCATCACAGACTCCCCCTGTTCCCACTGAGAGGAAGAACAGCCCCCACCACCCCGGGTTCAGATCCTCTCTACTGGTTCACAGAGACATTTGCTCCCACCTCCACATCAGTTACCACATCACAACCAAGCAGCAATTAATCATTAGTTCATTAACTTTAACTGACAGCACTTTGTGACATCATCATCATGTGACGACGCCAAAACATGTTTCATACAGTTGTGGGTTTGGGACTTTTGATTTCACGCTCTTTATTCCCTCCCTTCACTTCCTGTTTGTACAGAAATAATGACGTAGGATCAGAAGTGACGAGAGCAAGTTATGAATTGATCATGGTGTCGGACGGAGTCGCGATGAGCTCCGTGTTTACACTGTCATGTCTTACTTTCTTGTGATGCTAATGTTAGCGTTAGCTCCTTTCATGCTTCTTCCATTCTTCTATCTTATCATTATTTCTTTTTTATTTTCCTGTTATGTCTGTTGTGTACCGTTCTTTTATGCTTCCAAGTGACCCTTGGTAACCACGGTAACCCTGTGTTTAATGTCACAAAGCTATGAACTTTGGGTAATTCCCTCAGGCCAAATCTGCAGAAATGCGGTTAGACACTGAACCCTCACGGACCTAACCAGGTGGACACTGGGGATCGGACCTGTGACACCGAGGGGTTCAGTGTCTTGCACATGTGGACTGGACGAGCCGCTCTGCCTCCTGAACCACGGATGTGTTTGTTCTCACATTCATCTGCTGCACAAGTTTCTCTGTTCTCACCTTGAATGCCAGATGAACACCTGAGTCCTGACACAGGTGTGACGTGGAAACTTTTCAGGGAAACGAGAGACGTCTGGAATCTTGTTTTCAGCAGTTAAATCTTCTAAAGTATTTCTAGTTGATTCAACATCATCTACACCTCAAACCAAACACGTCCGGAGAGGATCGTCTCTCACCTTCAGCAGCTGGTCCTGCTGACTCTCCCACTGTCTCATGTCCTGGTAGAGTGTGACGGCGACTCTCTGGGGTTCGGCGCGACACCGCGAGCACACGCCCAGCTGGGTCAGCTCGTCACACACGGGGCAGTGGAGCGTGGTGAAGTACTGGGAGATGGTTCCCTTCCTCCCCACTTCCTCCCCGCCGGCCGCCGAGGAGCAGGACGCTTTCTGGACCTGCAGCGAGACGCCGAGAGAGACAGACAAAAAACAAAAACCACCATCGTTATACACCTGAAGCTTTACTCCAATAAATACAAACGTATTGCATCAGAGCAGCGACTGTTCGTTCCTGAGATGAACTCCGCTCCGCCAGCAGAGGGCGTGAACGCTCCGCCAGCAGCCGACTTCAGGACTGACACAAAGACGTGAGACATCAGCGCTGCAGTTTGATGAGTCTCATTCCAGCCTCAGCAGGAAGGAGAGATTTTCTCTTCATCCTTTGTTCTCTCTGCACTAAACACACGGAGGGAAAGAAACTCGCCGCTCTCTGCTGCCATTCTGACCAGGGGCGACATTTTCTCCCCCAACAGCAGGATCATCGGTCGTTTATCAGTCAGACGTAAAAATCAATCAATCAAGAATCAATTCTCCAAACTCGAGCTCATTCAGATCCTTTGCTTCTTTTACTCTGAAGGTTTTCATGTTGCTGTATGAGTGAATTATTAAAACACAGGTGTGCTGCTCACCCGGGGGAGCTCCTGGTACCAGCTGAACACGTCCACCCCGATCAGCTGGAACATGCGGGCCAGCGGCGGCAGGATCTGCTTGGTGACGTAGTAGGTGGCGTTGAGCCGGAGGGCGGGTTCCTGTAGAACCTCCATGGGCCGACGCACCAGCTGGATGAGGGGGACGCCGGGCAGCCCGTACACGACCACGTAGGGAACCCGCTCGCCCACCCGTGGCTCCAGGCGCCGGTCGTACGCCATCATACGCCTGAGAGACACAAAACTGGTCAAAACTAATAGAAAACTTGACACGGCTGTTCATGACTGTTTGTACTCGTGTTCTCCTGCAGAGGAAGATATTCTACATGCGACTTTAAATAATAAATATTTCACAATAAAAGCGCCAACATGAAAGATAAGCTGCTGCTGATCGACACAGGAGATAAACTGTAACCACAGCTGAATATTTCCTTCTTACCCAGACTGAATCTGAAATCTGATTTTTTTTTCTTCTTCTTCACCCATTTAGAACTGGGTTGCCTAGCAACAGACTCAGGTACTGTACACGCAGGCTAGTGCAGCCAGACAATGAGCACTGTGGGGAAGGAGTAATTGGATTCACACTGAGTACAGTAACTGTAGTTGACAGCACGCTCTGTCTGTCTCACACACACACACACACACACACACACACACACACACACACACACACACACACACACACACACAGTAAACAAGCAAAGATATTCATCCAAGTGAAACTAAGGACTTTCTCTGTTTTATTTTGTGTTTTTTGAGCAGTTTCTCAGCAGGTGTCAAACGTTAAGTGACACACACACACACACACACACACACACACACACACACACACACACACACATCTCACCTGGTGAGCTCCAGGGCGGGGACGCAGGCTCCGGGCCGGTACGAGCCGCTGCCTCTGTACTCCTTGGCGAAGGTCAGGTCCTGCATGCTGGCCCGACCGTCCAGAACCTTCGCACACTGACGCTGCACGAACTGCTTCACCTGGCTGATGTCCCGCGTCTCAAACAGCAGCTTAATGGAACGCTCCAGGATCTGAGGACGGCGTGCGAGTGAAGGAGGGAGAGAATAAGAACGGAGGAGTGAGAGATGAAGCAGGATTCGTGTGAAACACGGGACTCTACTTCCTGTTGGATCCCTGGACAGAAATATGATTATGAGGAGTGACGCTATGACTGGACACAGGACGAACACGGGGACGTTTCTGTTTCAGTTTGAGTAAACGAGAGCGGGAAGGAAGGCGGCGTGGAGCACAGGGAAACAGGCGAGAAGATGAAAAAAAAAGGCTTGTTCGTTACCTTGGAAACAGCGGGGCAGCCGTCGCGGCGCACCGTCTCGATCCCTTTGGCGTCAAACACGGGTTCCTTTTGGTCAAGGCTTTCATACATGTATCCCACATAACGCTTCTTTGTCTGGAGCACGCAGGGCAGGTACACCTGACACACACACACACACACACACACACACACACACACACACACACACACACAGATCAGTCATTACCTCTAAATGTGTCTATGTGTATATGAAGAAAAGACTGACAATTACAGACCGTGTGTGTGTGTGTGTGTGTGTGTGTGTGTGTGTGTGTGTGTTACCTTCTCAAACTTGAGCTTGACAGGTTTGGGGTTGGTTGCGGTCACTGCCTCAGCGATCTCGTTGCCGATCTTGAACGCCTGCTCTTTGGTGGCTCCCTTCAGCAGAACAAACATGCTGCAGACGACAAACAGGAAGTGTGTGTGAACACGCCGCCACGTCGTCGGTCAGTTACTGCGGAGCTGAGTGATGAGAGTGAAACACGGCTGCTCCGTCAGCGGCCGACGAGTTTGTCAGCGGAGCAAAGTCGCTCAACTTCCCGCCGACGACGGTTCAGCAAATTTGCAGAAAAGTTGCGGTGGTTGGACAAAAACACAAAGTCGCTCAGAATTCACGGGGATTGGTTGAATTTGCGTTGATTATCACGACATCGCGTCTGTTGTCTCAGTGCAACAGGCCGGAGACCGGACCAGCACAACCTCAAAACTATTATGTGTGTAACTGATGACAATTAATTAATTAACACCTCCGAGTGAGACAATTAAAAAGTTAATGACAGGAAACCGGACGTGTGTGACTGAGAAGCAGCTCAGGTGTAATCACGGCTCGCTCGCAGTGTTAACGCAGCGTCAGTCAGGGTGCGTGTGTGTTACTTGTATCTGCTCTGGGGACGGAGACGGCGACTGATGCTGCTCACCTGTCGGTGTCGCCGTACACGACGCGCGCCCCCCACTTCTTGGTGTCATTGACCAGCTTGATGGCTCTCTCCAGCGTCTCTCTGGCTTTGTGGACGATGCTGTCTCCGACCTGAGAGCGACAAAGAGACGAGAAACTTCAGTTAGCGTTTGCAGGAACATCAGAAATGGAGCTTCAAAACTAAATCTCATGAATGTATGTGGTTCAGTTAATGTGAGCTCGTCTTCCTCGCTCCTTCCTCGCCGTAACCTCCGGTGAGCTCACCTCCACGCTGGGCATGCGCCCGGAGTAGTTGGCTGCAGCGTAGCCGAAGGTGACGTTGGCGATGAGCTTGAGTCCCAGCTGTCGGGCGTCCAGCAGCTTCATGAGGGCTTTGTCCTGCTTGTAGGTCTTCATGGACTGCTTCACCATGATCCTGGTGCTGAGGATTTCCTCCAGCATGCTGGGCAGGACTCCTTTACGCACTGAGGCCTGGACACAAAGAACCAACAGGTGAGGACAGGTACAGTCTGATTCTGATCCTCTCATACAATCTGATTTTTTTTTTTCCATTTTCTTCAAACTATAGTGAGCTTTAATTCTGAAAAGTTCTGACAGGAAGTTCCAATGGTTCTGTTGCTTGCTTGACAGACAGACCTCTGAACTAGAGGACGAAGCAGATTCCACTTCTATTTTTATCAATCAGTTTCTTAAAATTATCATTTGATTATGTTGTGACCGACATCACAGGTTACTGTCCGACCGCTGATCTCTGTCAAGCTGAACATGAAGGAAGACGACGCCATGAACTAGAATCACCTCCGCGTGGTCGTCTCCCTCCGCCACTAGTTTCAGGTCATTCTGATGTTTATCCAGAGTCGTATAAAATATTAAACATTTCTGGGAATTTTTGTCTTGAGTTATGGCTACAAAATGTTTTCTGAGGTCACCGTGACCTTGACCTTTGACCTCTGACCACCAAAATCTAATCAGTTCATCCTTCTGAGTCCGAGTGAATGTTAGCGCCAAATTTGAAGTGGAGGCGTTACGGAGATATCGTGTCCACGAGAATGAACCGAACTCCTCCTGAAACGGCAGAGTTGAAAGGTCACACGCGGCGGTGACGATCTGACGTCACTCTGCACACGCTCGTCACATAGCGATCAGGTGACTACGGGCGACATCACAGAACAGACACGAGGAACATCTTCAGAGCATCTATTTGACTGGCAGCTAACTACAAAATCAAACCAGATCCAGAGCGAACCTGCTCTCCTTCTTTAACAACCTCATCACTCACTGTGCTGTGGCCACGACTGAGTGTGTGTGTGTGTGTGTGTGTGTGTGTGTGTGTGTGTGTGTGTGTGTGTGTGTGTGTGTGTTATGTAATGAGCCTGTGGCACAGCAGCCAGGGCGTGTGGAGCACAGAGTGAGTGAATGAGAGGAATGAATGGAGGGATGCAGACGTGCTCGCCGCTCGCAGCAGCTGATGATCCGTCGCTGAGAGACGTGATTTATAGCGGGGCCGAGTGGTTTTCCAGGACGGCGTTCGGAGAGGAGCGGTCAGAGGTCAGAGGGCGCCGTACCTTGACGAAGGCGATGCCGTTGGGTGACACGGTGATGTCGTTGCGGAGCTGGTAGAGGAGCTCGGGAGGAACCCGCAGGGAGGTGCAGCCGAACTTAAACTCGTCAGGCCTGAGACAGAGACACGGGTGTATGAATATCATTCAAGAAAACACATAATCAATCAATCAATCAATCAATCAATCAATCAATCAATCAATCAATCAATCGTTTCGCCCTTTGATTTGGAGAAAGTCTTTGTTCTATTACACAAATTTATACTCGTCCTTTCTGATGAATATCTCTGTAAATGACTGAACAGTATTTACTTCATTCAATAAGTGATTGAATCATTGATCTCTCAGTTTTCAGAAGTGTGTGATCATTAATTAAAAGTCCTAATCATCATCGTGTTAAATATGACACAGATAACGGCTGTAAAAATAAACAAGTAAATGTGTCGTAGTGACAGAAAATGAATCATCTAAAATATATTGTGCTCAAACAAGAGGCCGGTTTCTCTGACTCTGTCAAAAGCAGTTTGGTCCTTGACCCTCTAAAGCCGGACTGTGGGACAAAGAATTCTGGGTAAATTAAGACTTTTTTATTTAAAAAAACCTCAGCAGAAAACGTTTTAAATTTTAATCTTTAAAAACTCTTTCCCTTCTCTTCGCTCTCTCCGTAACGATGTGAACAAACCACAGTCTGAACCATGATCCTCTGCTGGTTGCCGGGTGCTGCAGGTGTCATCGACAGGCTGTTGGGTCGTATATTGTTTTGGACGTTTGAGTCGATAAAGTTACACACAGAAAAAAAAACCTGTTGCATGAAGCTGCTTCTGTGTTTTATAAAGAAAAGAAAACTAGTTTCAGAACTGAAGACAATCTCCAGCTGTCCTCCGAGCTAATTTGTAAGTCGGAGCCAGCGAGGGTCTGCGGGGCACTTCTCTGCTAACATATGCATATCGGAGGGAGCGGATCATGGCTACGGCTGTTGCTAAGCAACTACAATAATCCTGCCAAAAAAGTTTAGATCTGCTGTGACTTGCAGAGAGCTCTGAGGTGTGAACAACACGCCGAGCTCTCAGCACGTCGGCTCCATTAAAAATAATGAGGGGAGGGAGGCGGCGCCGGAAGGACGCTCTCCTAAACCAGAACACGCCGTGGGTCTGGGGGTCCTTACGTGCCGAGGCTGTCCATGTGGCCGAGGCAGGTGGAGTAGCAGTAGTTGTACGCGATGACGATGGAGGGGTAGAGCGACTGGAAGTCCAGTACGACCAGTGAGTTGCTGTAGAAGCGCGACTCGGGCTCCATGACCAGCGGGAGGCACTGCGGCGCCCTCTGCTGGGCTCGCTGCTGCACGCTGGGCGTCACGGGGATGTAGTTCAGAGGCTTGGCCACACGCAGCATCATGGACTCGACGCGGTACTGCAGGGAAAGGAAGAGGAAACAGTGATATATCAAAGCGTTATTTCTTTCTTCTGTCTATCACTCACTCGTCTTCGAGTCAGTGGATCCACCTGCGGCTCTGACAGCTTCATCGGTCCCGCCAGGATTTATTTTTTGGGATTGTTGCGACTAAAATACCTGATTTCTTTTCTTAAAGGTTACAATGTTTTTAGGTTTGTGTGACTGTGATGACGTTTGACCAAATTTGAGGAAAAGGACTGGTTGAATTTGTGTTTATTATTGCGACATTGCGACTTTCTGGAGGGACTGATTTAAGACTACAGAGCAGAAACCTGAGGGTGTGTGTGTGTGTGTGTGTGTGTGTGTGTGTGTGTGTGTGTGTGTGTGTGTGTGTCGGTACCTGTGAACCTCGGGTCAGAACGTGGAAGAACTGAATCCCGAACAGTCTGGCCAGCTCGCTGGTTCTGCCGATGATGTCGTGCTGCTGCAGAAGCTGCATGGTGCCACACACTCGGCTCACGTAGTGGTCGACCGTCTTCCACCTACACACACACACACACACACACACACACACACACACACACATTATACAAGGACAGACTTTGTACTACATTTGTTTTCTGAAAGTTGAAATAAACACGTTCACACGTACGACGCCGTGTGGTACAAACCTGTATAAGTGTGTGCTGTGGTCAAACCAGTCGGACAGCGTGCGGGGACTGTAGAGCGGGAAACGCTGGTGCAGCACGTGGAACGCCACGTTCTCAAAGCTGTAGTTGTTCAAAGTCACCTGTTAATGTTGAAAATAATAAAAAATATTTTAACGAAGTATCGGGAGAAAAGTCGCTCGAATTCAAAGTTATTTGTACAGAAACATCTCATACCAAAGCAGATCAAAGTGATTCACAAGAAAAGAATAAATATAAACACACACACACACACACACACACACACACACACACACACACACAGAGTAGGGTCCAAACGTCTGTGTGGTAATTTGAGAAAACGCTTGACTGGAGAGGAAAGAGTGAGATCAGCTGGGACGGTTCACTGACAGCATGTCTGATACACGCCGAGGAGCCAGAACACCGAGTGCTTTGAAGACCAGGAGGAACATTTTAAACAAACAGCAGGACGCCGACCGAGTTCTGGATAAGCTGTAATCTATGATCTGATAAACAGAGAGGACGGCAGTAATCCGTCTCTGAGTCAGAGAGCCTCCGACTCCAGAAATATTCCGGCGCTGGAGAAAAAGGCGACGTTGATGACGGTGTTGATGTGGTCAGTCACCCGAGGTTACCCGTGGTGGAGTAGGTGGAAAATAACACGCGGCATCGTCCGCCATAATGTACAGTTTGTGAAACGCCCTGAGTTTCCTCGTCTAAATCATACGTCTGAATCCTTTATGACAGTGGCTCCGAACATTTACGTCTTCTGAGCCCTGAAAATGAAACGTTTACTTATAACCACTGCAGACAGACGGACGGACAACAAGCTGAAACATAACGCCTCCGGCTCTGACTGTCGCCGCAGCAGATCCTCGTAGTCGTATCCCTCCGCCGCTCAGACTAGTTCCAGGTTCCATCCTTGAGTCACAGAACGCATGAACTATCTGTGTGAAATTTTGTCATAGTTTCTGTGTGAAGTCTTGAGTAATGGCTAAGAAGTGCTGTCTGAAGTCACACTGATCTTGACCTTTGACCTTTAACCACCAAAATCTATTCATCCTTTAGCCCCAGTGAATGTTTGTGCCAACGGACGGACGGACAGTGCGACAACAAACATGCCTCCGGCTCTGGCTGTCGCCGGCACAGAGGAATAAAAATCAAGTGATGGTGAGAATCCTGACTTCTAGAGAAATCAGGTCACAGCTCAAACAGTGTGTGTGTGTGTGTGTGTGTGTGTGTGTGTGTGTGTGTGACGGGTGGAGGTCACACTGGGACACCTGCCTCAGTCTTCATCACCCTCCACAGATTGATGATGACGCGTCCGACGACGTGGATCTCCGTCATGGTGTCGGCTCCGTACTCGTCCGTGTCTGCGCCGAAGCGGTTCTCTCTGGAGTCACCTGAGGACACGAGCCAGACAGACAGCCAATTACAGAAGAGGAGGAGGAGGAGGAGGAGGAGGGGGAGGGGGGAGGAGCTGACAGAGGCTCTCGACTCAGCTGCTACACACACACACACACACACTGTAAAAAGACCCAAACACACATTCACACAAACAAATGCAGGTTCCTGAGATATCGAGTCCACGAGAACGGACAACTGGAAAACAACATGGCCTCCGGCTCTGACTGTCGCAGGCGTGGAGGAATAAAAACTACATATAGCACCTTTGACCTTCTACATTAACTACTGGCGTCGGCGGCGAGCGGCCCCTACCTGGCACTCGTGACAGCTGCTGACACAGGTCCACTCCGAGCACGGCGGCGCGCTGCAGCAGGTAGCCCCAGGATCGCATCTGCACCTCGTATCCTAACAGGATGTCTGGGTCGAACCTGACGAGAGCGCAGCCATGTTAACACAGACGTTTCAGTTTTAAGATCAAAAAATATATAATTATCTCCTACACACACACACACACACACAAACACACACACACACACACACACACACCTCCTCATGATGCTGATCAGCTCCTGCAACAGCATCTTCTCATCAGTGGCACATTTGACCTGCAGCCCAGAGACGCCCGACCTGACCAGCAGGGGCGCTGTTCCTCTGTCACCTGCTGAACACATTTAAAGAACAGACTCATCGATCTGACACGACCACAAACACCTCAGAGAAATCACACACGAAGACTTAAAAGGAAGCGATATCTTCACCTCCGTCTCTGCTTTGATAGTCTTTGTCCACCACAATGGCACCGGTCAGCTGTGTGCTGTCGACATCAGGCAAGGGGGCGTCAGAGCTGAGGCAGTAGAATAAGGCACATATGGGGTCGAACTCGGGGTCAGGCTCCAGGTCGCGACGAGTTCTTGCATGGAGCTCCATGCCCATCAGGGTTAGGTACTGGACCTGAGGAGGAGGAGGAGAGACATCAGTTTGTGTCTTAAGTCTGCCGCCTCCTGAAACCATATGTGAACCTGCTGGACTTATTTCTAACTGAAGCGATATCAAATGGAAGTCAAGTGGATACGAATATCTAAATATATATATCTATATATATATATAGATATATATATATGGTTTCAGTATTTGACACTTTGTGATTGGTGCTACTAAAGTATTGCGGCTCAAAACGCAGCAATTTAAAATAATAATAATAATAATGAAATAAAGAAATCAACTCACTCTGATTTCTCTGATATGAGCGGAGTTCATTAACTAAAGAGAGTCCAGGAGCAGCTCACCTCATGCAGAGCTTTGGCTTCCTGTAAGTTCTGCATGCTGACTTTGAAGCCGTAAGAGTTGGCTATGCTGGGCCCTTCGATCTGGGAGTTTTCTTTCTTTGGCACGTTCAGAGCAGCAAACTGGTTCTGTGGACGACCAAAGAGAATATGAGGAAAATCCAAAATGAACAAAGCAGACGCTTCAGACGGAATCGGGTTCAAACTGATGAAGCAACGAGAAGATGCAGAGGTCTGCACTGGTTTTTCTAACCAGGCCGAACTGGTGAAATGGTGGTTTATGTGTGTGTGTGTGTGTGTGTGTGTGTGTGTGTGTGTGTGTGTGTGTGTGTGTGTGTGGGGTCTGACCTTTATCTGTGTGGTCAGTAACACTCTCCTCAGCGGGTCCGGCTGACTCGTCCTCCTCCAGTGAAGTCTCTGAGAGCCGTGACTCTCTGCAGCAGGAAAGAAACAGACGAATGAGGCGATGGCAGGAAGCAGAAATGCGCGACGACGTCGGTCTGAGTTGAAACTCTTGTGTTCGTAAGACGGATCAAATGACTGATTTCTTACCCTGGGAGATGGGCGTGCTGCACACGGGCTCCACGTCTTCCTTGCTCCTCCGCCTCCTCCTCGAGAAGGGGGTGCTGTGAAGGAGATGGGGACTACTCCTGCCATCTTCGCCATTACTGCTGACAGGGAGGCGCGAGGGACTGCGGTTCTCTCCGAGCCGCTCCGGGGAGTTAGAGAGCCGAGGTGACGGCGGTTCTGGAGAGATTTCACTCTGCCTGTTTGAGCCGAGCTGGTCTGGGCCTGAGGGGCTGGGCTGACGGGACTGCTGCCACGGAGGCAGCTCGGGGGACTCTGGAGAGGTGGTTTTATCATCATCATCATCATCATCACCATCATCACCTTTGCCTTGTTCCTCCTGCTCAAGATCCACAGCTCCTTCATCTGAGACTGGACTCACCTGTGAGGATTTACTGTGAGAGCCTGTGTTCTTCAGAGGAGATATGAGTAAGGACAAACTCCGCTTCTTCCTCCTCTGAGGCCTGACACCGGAGAGGTTCCCGCACAGCTCCACCTTCACCGATGGCTGCGCGCTTCTCTCCGGGTTCTCCTCCTCAAAATCCAACCCAGCCCTCCCGTTGTTCTTCAGCAGCCCCGTGTCTCTCCTCCACTTCTGCAGACACTCGTACTGTTTCCTGGCCTCCAGCCACAGACTCACGCGCTCTCGGCTCGGTGGGTTTTTGCAGGGCAGAAGAATCACCTTCTTGTCGCCGGCTGAGGACGGGTCGCGTCGGGCCGGCTCTTTGCTCGCCTCCGAGGCTCCCTGCGCTTGGGAACATGAGGTAATATTGGCGGCGGGGTGCGTCATGGCGGAGAAAGCCGTCTTCCAGAAGCAGAGGCCCTCCAAAGAGAGCTCTCCGCTGAACTCTGCTAGCTCCTTCGTCAGTCTGGTGCCCACCGTTAGCTTACGGCCGCCAACCTCCCTGGAGCAAAGACAGAGAGTTTAATTATATCATTAACATTACTGTGATAGAATCAAACTAAATCTATTAATGAATCATCCGCAATATATTGATCAAATAAAGCAGTTTTACACATTTCATTCCTCATAAAGCAAGCCAGTCGTTTTGAATATTTTTACCTTTGACATTGTTATTCATATAGAGGCAATAATACATTTTAAGCGTCACCATTTTATCTGAGCCACAGAAAGTGGAGAAGCCATCTTTCGAGGAGTAAGAGGCTCTGGAGTCAGATGACTAAGTAAACAGTATTATTTTGAGGTACTTGTACTTTACCTGAGTGCTTCCTTCTCCACTACATCTAATCTATCCGCTGTACTAAATGTGATGATGCTGCATGTGATGATATATAAAATGTCTGGTTGCTGGTGTGTACAGTCTTACATTGGTTTCCCCGGGGCGTCGGAGGGGTCGCTGCAGAAGGGCTCTTGGAAGGTCGCCTCCGACATCTCCAGGTCCAGCAGAGTGTTGAGGATCTCCTCCCGACTCGGAGGGGACATGAGGGGCTTGAGGACGTGGGCTCCGCCTCCCGCCCCCCGCAGCAGCTGGCTCGCCCTCACCTGGGATAGCGAGCCGACGGAGCGGGGGGAGCTACTGGGCGTGGTGGACGTCAGTCCATCCATGCCCTCCAGGAGATCCCCCGTCGGTGAGCCCTCGTGGTCGACGAAGGAGGCGGAGCTTAAAGGCAGCGGCAGGACGGGCTCGAAGACGGAAAACAGCAGCTCTTTTCTCTCACAGTGAAAGTCTTGAAAGGGGCTGAGGCTGTGGGCTTTACATAAAGAGAGGTCCCACTCTCTGCTCTTGATCCGCTCAGAGTCAAGGAACGTGAGGTGATTCGACGCGGACTCCTTGTTCTCGGGTCTGTCGAAGAGGTCGGGGCTCGCGGGCGTCGCTTTGTGCCAGTCTGAGCCCCTTTGAAGCTCCTCCCCACAGACAAACAGCCTGTCCAGTTTCTTCTCGAAGCCCAGGCTCTGAGCGCACACGGCCTCCTGGCTCACGTCACTCAGGAACTTGACAGGTAGATTTTTATCAGTCAGGACAAACTGGCTGCCGCTGTACGGGCTGGAGAACTCCGTCTGATCGATAGCGTTGATATCGAACGTGTAGTTGTGCGGGAGCTCCGGGGACAAGCTGTCCTCTATGAAGTTACAAGCGTCCAGGCCCGGGTCTGACAGAAAGAGGGGGCAGTCGTCCGACACGTTGCCCTCCTGCTTCACTGTCGGATCTGGCTGAGTGCCGCTCGTCTTGCCTTTCCTGATTCGGGGCTTTTTACTCTTGGGGGTGGCAGGTTTCGGCGCCCTGGGTTTACGCTGAGAGGCGGAGGGAGCTTTTCTGGATTTGGCTGGTTTAGCTGTAGGATCTAGCAGCGCTGCGGCCTGAGCCATGGCAGTGGAGTGGCTGTGTGCACCGACCACTTGTCGGGGAAGCGTCTGTCCCTGCTGCCTCTTCTGGAGAAGCTGCTTGAGGACAGTCAAGCCGGAGGGGGTGTCACACAGAGCGGGGATCTCCCCGTTCTTAGGGCCTGAGTGTGGGGAGGCTTCTTTACCGTCTTCCAGTAAGAGTCGACCAGCCAGGGGAGGCGGAGGAGCCGCGCACTCCTCCTGTGACGCCTCCGCCTTCACCACAGCGGTCTGGCAGCTTTGCTGCTTCACATGAGGTGAGAGGCTTCGGTTGACCTCCATGATTGAAGTCTCACAGTCCTCCACCTTTGGCTCTACGGACCGGGCGTCCGAGCTGGAGTCTGGTGTGGGTGGAGTCGGGACGGCGCCCTGGCTGTTGCCGTCTGTGCTCACCGCCCGCTGAAATGGAGGCAACTCCTGAGAGGAGCTCTCAGAAGGAGGCGGCTCATCCTCCGGGAAGAGGAGCTGAGAGCCGTCTTTACTCGACTCAAGGCTTTTGGGTTCTGCCGTCTTCTTTTTGCGGGTCCTCTTCGGTTTGGTTGCGGTTGCGGGACTGTTGCTAGGACCTTCGACCACACCTTTAGTTTTCTTCCTCTGTCTCGCAGCAGCCGCTCTGGGCTCTGCTTCCTCTGGAGGCTTGGTGGTCGACTTGTTTACTTTCCTTCTACTTTCTGCAGGTTTCTTACAGCGGGCAGTTTGACGCTTGTTTCGCGCTCCTGTGGTTGAAGACGCAGCGCGCGGCTTGTGAAAAGCGGAGCTAAGACACGGGTCGCTGAGCGGGTTTATCAGCTGTTCGGAGCCGTCCATAAGAGGGTCGCTCGGGGACCAACAACGGGGGGGCGTCAAGTCCGTGGGGCTCGGGGATTGATCGGAGAGGTATCCCAACTCCACCATGACATCCGTATACTCAACGTCATGGTCATCGGCTAGCTCGCAGTAACATGGGCGAGGGGGCGGTAGAGAGGGGAGGATCGGACCTCTCTGACAGCCTTTAGTCCTTCTGACCCCTTCGCCCTGCCTGACTCGAGGTCTGGAGACGCTGCCGGCCGTCTTCTTATTGGTGGCGTTGACCTTTGTCTTTCGTTTGGGGTGTTTCTTGGCCTTGGGCTCGGCGACGGGGAACCTGACCGCAGTGGATTCCGGCACTTTGGGCCAGAAATCCTTCAGAGGCGCCAGTTTATTGTACAGATCCAGTTTCCCCGGCGTCAGCAGCACCAGCGGCTCCTCGGCGTTCACCTTGGACATCTTCACCAGCATGTTCTTCTGTCCTTTGAACCTGTTGATAATAATGTACTTGATGATGATGGGGGGTTCTTTCTTGCGCCGTTTCTGGTACTTCGCCTCCTGCACGCCGAGGACAACGCTGTCCTTGACCTTGCCGCTGTCCTTGACGGCGGCTGGGTTTTTTGAACGAGCAGCACCCGAGTGTTCTCCGTCCTCGTCGTCGTAGATCATTTTCCGTTTGGCCCTCAGGGTGTATTTACTCCCGGGCAGAGCTGAAGGTTTGGTGCAGGTGACTTTAGCGGATAAATCTTGCAGCGGGCTTAACCTGTCCTCCGCCGTGTCTGTAGCTTCTTCGGAAAGACAGGAAACGGCGGTGGAGTTGGAGAGAGCGGGCTCGGGAGCCTCTGGCTCTGTCCTTTCAGTTTCAAACCCGTCCTCCAGTTCTGGCTCCTCCTGTGCCGCCGTCTGTCCCTCTGTGACGGGCTCATCCTGAACCGGCTCTGCCTCTTCGGCCCTTTCGTCTGGAGGTGGCATCTCTGCGTCCACAGCAGCGGTGATTGAGGTGAAGCTGTCAGAGGTAGAGCTTTCAACTGTGTTTAATTTGTTCCTCTGTCCCGTCATCCCTAACCTTCTTTTATTCACTTTTAGCCTGGACCTGCGAGGCTGGGCTTCCACCGACTTGCTGCACGAATCCGTTAGCTTCTTGCTCCCAGCTTTTTTCCGACTGAGGCAGTTAGAGAGGATGACGCTGGGAAAGAACTTGTAGTGCGCTTCCTGCTGGGCCACGATAGTCTTCTCCGTCTTATTTTCCTGATAGTCCTCGTACCTGATTTTGAGTTCGCCGACGTCACCCTCCTCGCTGTCCTGGCCCATCTCTTCCTCCTGCGGATCGAGGAACTCCCTCTCCTCCATGGGAGACGGGGCGGACGACATGTTCCTCAGGATGGGGCTTTTACCGTCCTTCTGGCTCAGCTCCAGCTCCGTCTTGGCCGAGCAGTTCCTCAGCTCGGAGTAACAGAGAGAGAAGGTCCGGTGGTTCTGGAGAATGGACAGACAGTTTGTTTCTACATTCTTTATGCTGCTGTACTTCTTCCTGCTTTTGGTGACTTGTCCGTTACCAAACGGGAAACTTTCTAATTCTGTCTTATCCAAGGCTATAGAGGTTTTCTTGTCATAGGTGTACAGGGGCTGGATATCCTCTTTGTTTACACAGGGCGACGCCTCGGGGTGGTTGGCTATTTTGCAGGGGATGGGGTGTTTGACCGGCGGGATGTAGGGGATTTCTTTATTAACCCTGAACCCCGTTGAACATTCACTGCTGCTGTCCTGGCTGCTTTTTAATTGAAAGTGCTTGTCGAGCGGCTGCTCCGTGTCCAGCACATGAACCGGTCTGTGCTCCGGGTGCTTGTACTCCAGAAGGGTCTTGGCCGAGGAGGGCGGCTCCAGGTGAACCGTCTCCCCGGGGAAGGGGTTCCTCTTTCCAAGCATCTTTTCTGCGACTATGAGAGAAGACTGAGTCCTGGAGCTGCTGTCCGTTAACGAGGAATCTACGGAAGCAACAGAAGAAGAAGAAGAAGAAGAAGAAGAAGAAGAAGAAGAAGAAGAGGACCGTCAGTCAGCAGATGCAAGAAATAGATTTAAACCTAGTGTTAAATACATGTTCATTTACATTCAGCAATTTTTGTTTCTCATTTGTTATTATTATTATTATTATTAAACTGTACTTTATCAGATGCAAAAAATAAAAAAAGCATATCAGTATTTTATATATATATATCAGCCATCAAATACATATCGTGCAGTTACAGTTTCCCAGTGTTAATTGTTCATTTATCTCTTGATGTGTGTTTTTACATCAAAATCTGTGTATTTTCTCTTGCTATTCCTCTCGTCCCCTAAACTATAAATCCTGTCGGTCGCCGTGCTGGATCCATGAGCGAGCGATCGAATATCGTTTCCCCCCTTTCCTCTCGACCCGTGGTTAAGAAGGAAAATGTCTGGAGTTCGCTCATTTTGCTTTTTCATGCCAAAACAAACAGGAAGCGGCAGGGACAGACAGTGATGCAGAAAACATGAAGGAATCAGGGAGGAAAACGTGGAGTTTGACCTCGGTTTGGTCTTTTGTCACCTCTGAATGAAACATGTGCAAGTGTGAGGAAAGTGTGAGAATGTGCTCTGTTCAGCAGCGGTTTGATTCCCAGACTATGATCTGCACGTCTTCCTCCTACTCTCTCCCTGTATTTCCTTCGGTCTCGACTGTCTCCATCAAAGAAATGTAAATTACAGATAAATACAGATAAATATGCAGCGTAATAAGCCTTTAACTTCCACCACGTACCAAACTCTGCCTCCACAGCCACTGCAACGTTTCTGAAGAGTTCATTCAACTCCAGATCATCATTTAAAACCCCAACGTCCTGTATCATCCAGCATTAAATCAAATCTCCCCCAAAATGAAATTGGATCATGCAGCTAAGACCTGGTGTCAACCCAGATGTTTATTGTGCGGCCGCTGTCAGGTCCGTACTGTGATATCCTCCATGGGACATGAATCAGCAGGAGATGTAAGATAAGCATCAAAGCAATCTGACATTTAAGTGCCGTCTCTGTGTGTCTCAGCGTGAGATGACTCACCGCTGTTCTCGTCCGCCGCCCCGTCGAGCTGGGGGATGGACAGGTTGGCGAAGAGAGAGTTATTCCCACTCCACTCCATGTCCTCATCAGAGGACTCCTGCTGCTCCTCGCTGAAGCCGTCCTCTGCCTCCCTCACACCGGGCCTGCACACACGGGAATGACAGGAGCACTGATTAAACGCTGCACGGGCACAGATCACTGTGGACGACCTTCATGCGACTGCTCGCCGTCGGCTGGCTCGTGTTTCAATGGGGACGGTGAAACATACATTTTCTTTCATTTATCTCAATGACAGACTCATTTTGACGCCAATTCGATCGCTTCGATTGTTTGGTTTAGAGTCCTGTGAGATCAATGATGATCAGACAATCAGGTGGATTTCAGGTGAGCATGCATTCACCTTCCTGCTTCCTGTTTCTGACTCATCTGTGCAGTCTGAGGTTTTAGCTTCGCAGAAATGGTAATGAAAACATGTCGTGTGAGCAGTGTTTCTTTTCACATTTAAGTTTAGAACTTGGGAACGTTCCCATGTTCTGCCTACACCTGTTTTAAATTCATCGTCTCTGAGCAGGTTCACAACAACAGACGTGCCTCTGTAAGGACGACCTCTGAGGAGCCTCGTTGTCCCACCGCTGTGACATTATCACGCTGAGCTCTGCCTCCGCTCTGTCCAGCTCCGGCTCCGCCTCCTCCTCGTCACTGTTGCAGTGGTAGCTCCTGGCGCCGGGAAGAGACTGGGGCTGGGAACTCTGCCCGACGGGGGTCCTGCAGAAACCATCGTCCTCCAGGCCGGCCAGCAAATCAATGATGGCGTGGTCTTGGCTGCTGTCTGCACAGACAACAAAAGCAAAGCATTTAAATCACATTTTATCAATTAGCTGCAAGGAACAACTTTAAATGTGGCTAATCGATCAAATCAAGCCTATAAATTGCCTTGAAAAATAAAATAGTATGTCCACAGACTGTCAACAGAAAAACCAGACGATTTATGATGGAAACAGGATTTTAAATATTGTAATATATGTTTGAGGAGAATATCAGACGGTGAGCAGATCAGAGCTGTGTCTGGATCGTACCTAACAGAGGTGAGTGGTTGGATGTTTGGGAGAGCGGGAGGAAGGTCTGACTGTTCTCCAGGAGACTCAAGATGGCCTCCTCATCAACCACAGCCTCCTCCGGGATTTTACCGCTGTTCCTCACAGAGTCTGGAGGAGGAAAAGCAGAAGAAGAAAAAAAGCAGTTAGCACATTTTGATTGAAACAGCGTCGAAGATCCATCAACACACACACACCAGGGCGGCATCGGCCCTGTGTGAGGTCAGTGTGTATGCCACTGGCTGGAGAAACGTCAGTCTCAAGAAGAAGAAGAAGAAAAAGAAGAAGAAGAAGAAGAACATTATTTAAACATGGTGTTATGGGTTAGCCTTTAGCATAGCTGTAGCTGCTCAGTATATACGAGCTCTACCAGCTAACACGTAGCTCCTCACAAATGTAACTAGCCGCTGCGGCTACGGTGAGCAGGTTCTTTCTTCCTCACCTGGCTGCGAGTCCCTGTGCACCTCCACAGCGTTGGCAGGAGTGCACAGCGGTCCCTCTGGGGTCAGGAGGTCAGAATGGAGAGTGAGGTCACCGGGTAAATCCTCGTGGTCGTCCTCCCCGTCGCCCACAGACGAAGCTTGTGTTCTGAGCAGAGAGACGATATAAATTCATTTCTGCACGATGGTGAATAATAATAATGATAATAATAATAATGAATAGGTAATTTTACGGCTCCGAGCTTCAGATACTGGGAACAAACTGGGTGCCACTTTACAATAAGACTTCCCTTATAAAGGATTTATAAATGGTTTATAATTAGGTTCTTAATTTGCTTGCTAACACTTTATAAATCATAAATAAACAATTATAAACAAGTTATAACACAGTTTTAATACATTGATGCAGGCGGAGTTAGCACCATTTATAACAGGTAAAAGGAGCCTTGTAGTAACTCAGTAATAAATGATTTGTTTTAAACTTTACAATAAGGCATTTTACCAGGTATTAATGTTTGTAACTAAATGGTTGTAAAAATGAGATGAAACATATTTGTATCGTATATATTTTCTATTTATTGTTTTCTATAATATTTATTCACATTTTATTGTAAATATTTTTTATCTTATTGTTATTTTTTCTATTTATAGCTGTTTCATCTTTGTTTATATTTCTTTGTTATATTGCTTTGTCTATAAAACACTGAAGCAAATTCTTTTTATGTTGAAAACCTACTTGGCGATAAACCTGATTCTGATGTGAGGCTCACTATTTGGCAAGGAACAGATCACTGTTGCCCTTTTATCCTAATGTGTTATAACAGCTTATAAAAATGTTAAACTAATAATAAACTAGTTATAAACCATTCACAAATCCTTTATAAGGACTGCAGACTAATTCTCCCATTTGGCCTGAATGAGTCACGAAGCAGAGGACCTGCTGGTATCTGCCTCACGCCGTCGTGTTTTATTAGCATCTCTTTACTCTGGGTCTTAATCAGGGGAAGTGATCTGTTTACTCTGTGTATGTGTACACAGAGCTGCAAGTGTGTGTGTGTGTGTGTGTGTGTGTGTGGCTGCACAAGTGTGGAGAGTGTCTCTCATCTGATAAGTGTGTGTGAGTATGTGTGAGTATATGTGTGTGTGTGTGTGTGTGTTTGTGTGTGTGCAGCTAAGTGCGGTGCGTCTGTGTGTTGGAGAGGGAATATGAATGGAAAACGGGCAGGCAGCCAAGAGTGCTCTCAGCAACAAGCTGCCTATCATGCTCCTTTACCCATACTGCCCTGCTGCATCGCCTAGCAACTCACTACCACTTAGTGACTCTGAAATATTGAAATGAAGAGTGAGGATGGGGCGGGCGGGCGCCACTTGCAAGTGGAACAATTTTCCCAGGAATGATGATTAAAGAAAAGAAAGAAAGAAATGGATTTCTGCACTGACTCGAACCCTGTGTGAGGAGGGATCTGATCAGAGCCTCGTGCTCCGCAGGTTGCAGGTTTAAATCCCACAGCGAGCAGGAGGAAGTGAATGTTAAATGCCCTCGAGCCGCTGACTCCTGACTGCGGGCGAGCGTTATCACCTTCTGCAGGATAAATTCAACCGTGGAAAGACGTTCTGATGAAACACGCTGCAGCACTTGAAGTCACAGTCACATGACCAAACGTTCACTCTCTTTAAAATGATGAATGAGCTGAGGACGAATGATAAAAACCCAAACGGGTAGCGAGGCTGATGGATGATGAATGATTTTCCGTGGCGACGAGCGACGAACACACGACTGTAACTGAACCAAATCAGCGTTTTGGAGTTTGAGTCATCAGCTGACATTTCTCTGCTGGGACTTCACTGCAGCCTCGTTGTCGTTCAGAGACTTTGTTCTGCCGGGGCGCTCCAGAGAGTCGGTGTGCACGTGCCACTGTCTGGCTGCCTCTTAATTAGTCTGCTGGTTAACGACTTTAGAGGCGACGAGGGAGGGAGCCTGGCAGGCGTCGGGAGATTACAGCGGCGATTAACACATTTCGCTACCATGCCACGCCCCCCCCCTCCCCCCCTCCTCGCTGCCTCTGTTTCACTATGAGGGTTTGAGTGATGGAGATTTTGACCCCCAGCACCATCTCTCTCTAAATATTACAACTTTTACATGTTGTAACATCAGATGAATCATGTGACGCTGGTTCATGTTTTGTTTTTGCCTCGAGGAAACAAAAGCAAAAAAAGAAAAGAAAAAGAAATCTGTTCTTTTCGTTGTTTTTGAATGATATATTATCAGAAGACTCCATCTTCCAAAATATCAGGAAACATTTTTTTCCGCCCGAAACATGAAGGTGTAGCAGCAGGTGAGACGTGGCGAGCGCCGCCGTCGCAACAGCAGGAACAAGCCAACGGCAGCGAGGTGACAGACTGTGTGTGAGTATTAACAGAGACAGTGACCGAGGCGGCCGGGCCCCGGGAGAGCTGCCAGCGAACTGTGTGTGCTCCATCACTCAAGCCCAGCCCCACTGTACAAGGAGAGTCCATGCACCCCCCCCCCCCCCATCCCCCCGACCTCTCCTCTGTTCCCTGTTTGATATCGGAGAGGGTGAATCGGAGCCATCTGGATCTGATGCAGATCACGCACGGCTGCTGAGCCAACTGTACTTTTAGTTGTAACAGGAAATAGTTTCTGCCTAAACATGGTGGGAGTGGGAGGGAGGGGTGTGTGACCTCATCATTTTACTCTCTCCTTCCCCCCTTTCCCACCCGCTCTATACATCTGTTCCGACTCCGTCACTGCCCCCCCCCCCCCCCCCGTCTTCCAACCTCTGCTTTCACTCCCTCGCTCACCGCCCTGAGAGGAAAGAGGAGGCGGACGTGAAGCTGAGACGCCCGGGGAAACTGAGGACATCCGATGGCTTCATCACAGTTCAACACAAAGAACCAAAGAAGAAGAGAAACTTGAGACGACTGTGGTCCGAGACTGTGGGAAACTCGTCTCAAGCATCTTGTGCTTATTATCAAACATTGTTTCTCTTCTTCCAGAAATTCCAGCTCTCTGCAGCGACTCTGGCTTTCCTCCGGGGGGCGGGACGATTGTCCAACAACAACTCTCAGATCTGATTTGTTCTGAAAACGTCTGACGAGCCCCGGCTGTCACCACATCAACAGATCAGATGAAGGATGAACAACTTACACGTCAAACTCGTTCTCCTTCAGAATCTCCTTGAATCTCCTCATGAAGATTTTCTCGCTCTCCGTCGCAGTGACGAACTCGCGATCTGGAACACATCAGAGAAACAACTTCATCATTCCTGGAAACGCTCTGTTCTCGGATTCCAGAGTTACACGGGCCAGAAAGTCTGAGCCACGATTTTGAAACATGTTGGTTAGTGATGTCTGTTCAGTAATAAAATGAGACTGCATGTAAATCTACATTCAGGGGCCTAAACAACAAAACCTTTCCAAACTAAAATCTGTGTAAAACCTGGACACCATCATTTCCTCTCGCTGCACTTCTCAGACCTGGGAACCCTGTGTACTTGGACGTAGTCCTGCACATTTAATCACAACACAGCAGATAAGCCTGCGATTATTTATTACCCCCCCATTTCCACGAGAACTCCCTGTGTGCGGCGATAAGTCAGAGTTTTGCAAGATTAAAGTTCGTGTATTGCCGCTCACACAGGCAGCTTTAAGACTGATGCCTCTGTGACGCGTGGAGGTAATGGAAAACGTCGTCTTTCACTGGAATAAGGCCTCGACAACAAAACTAAGACAGATGTGATAGCCGGATAATGAGGATCCAGACATGATGAAACAATACAGTTAGCCACAAAAGAGTTTGTGTCGCCCGAAAACACTGTCACGACCATCAGAGAGAGCAGAGAGGCCGGCGCCACTGAAATGAAAACAGCTCACTTCGGCTCTGCTAAAGCTTTAAATGCAACTTCTTTCTATTATCTGCCAACACCAATTCATTTCAAACCATCCACTCTCTTAAACAAGACAACAGTTCAGCCACATCGGCTAAACCAGGAGCTCCCGGCCTCGTTTTGGTTACTCACATTTAAAAAACACGGACAGACCTAAACACTCAGGTAAAGTCCTCCCACAGGTGTTGACCTCTCGTACTGATGACCTACTTTAAAATCAGTGAATTATTGTTTTCTAGATCATGTAAGTCATTGATCCATGTGTTTGAAAGACCTCCTCTTGATAATGAAGACATATGATGATGAAATAATCATCAACACCATGACTGAGTGTTTCCACTAATGACCAACTTGCGCTCCCGTCAGTGCAGAGAGAGAGAGTTAGCATTAGCTCAACCGCTAACACTGTGTCAGCTACAAGCTAACAAACAACATGAACATGTAGAAGATGCTAACTACGCTAACAGCTCTGATTCTGGTCCCAACAGATTATTCTAAATCCTAAATAATAAGCAACTGTTGGGTTGATGATTTAAACCAATAGTGATTTGCTGTCACAGTTTGTTACTCAGGAATGTTAATTGATATACAGAACATATAAATAATAAAACAACAAAAAGAACTGGTAAGAGAACCGTTAAAGTACTGGATCAATAATGTCCTCACCTTGTGACTCGGGGGTTTCTATCTGGGTGGCCTGGTTCTTCTCCCTCCTCCTCTGCTTCTCGTCCTCCCAGATGGCCTGCAGGCCTGGGTTCCTGCCAATCTGATCTGGACGAGACGAGACGAGTCACAACACGGCGTGTGGGCTGACGATACCATCACACTGTATCACTGTCTTTTTATGGAAGTGTTGAACCCGACGACTAAACATTTCTGGTGCTTGTGTATAAGCTCCGCTGACCAATAAACGTTCAAACCATAAAATTCATCCCATAGATGCTGTAATTCTGTTTTCAGCAGCACAGTTTTAATATACTGTTATAAAGCGGATGGAAAAGCATGAGTCACCACACATGCACTGGCCTGGACTGGCCTCTCATTCTCTTTCTTCACTCTCAGGCAGATGCTTGGTGTGGTTTACCCCTCTGTGTCCAGCCTGATCTAAATCATGTCTTTACCAACGGTTTGCTTCGAATGAAGGGACCAAAAAAAAAAAAAAAAAGATCCAACACTTGTGACTCCAGCTGCGTCTTCAAACTTTCCATTTGTTTAACAGCACAGTTCAGTTTGACACTTCCTGTGGATAGAGACGTTTTTCACTCACAGACAAAGTCAGAAATAAAAGGGCAGATCTTTGACGTCTCAGTGAGGGAGAAGATGGATGTTTAGCTTTGTTATCAACATGTAGTGACTCCTCTTCCAACTCTGATCCAAGCGTTTCTCCCCTAACACTCTCAAATAAACATAATCCAAATGTATCGATGTGAGATTTTTAATAATTATAAACACAGACTGTGAATAAAAAGATGGACGTAGTCTCCCTGACGTCACCCACAGGTTTCTGAAGAGCAGTTTTGAAGCTCAGAGTGAGCTGCTCCGCCGTCGCCATCTTGGCAGTGTCTGACTCCGCCTCTAACTCCCAGCTAATCCAAAAATGGACAAAGAGGAGGGTTTGTGTGTGTGGAGCTGAGACTTCAGTGAACAACTGTTTGTGGCAAGAATATGCTCACCCACCTGTCACTCAAAGAGGCCCCGCCCTCTATTATTCATAACTTTAGTCCTTAATAAAATATAAACAGGTGTCATGAAGGAGGACATGTTGATTTCTGCTGTAAAGTTGGACATTTTAACATGGGAGTCTGTGGGGATTGACTCACTGTTGGAGCCAGACTCTAGTGGCCATTGGAGGAACTGCAGTTTTTAACACGTTTTTTAAGGATGCCGCTTGATGACAAAGCTTGAGGTGAAAGTATCAATGTGCTCAATCCACAGAGAGAAATGCACCTTAAAACGAGCCGTCAAGACTTACCGCACTCAGCATCCAACCTTTTTTTTAACTTTATTAACAACACAGCACCGAGCGCCGGCTTTAAGACCAAAAAAGGTCACAGACACATTCACTAAACCCTGATATTTAAGGACTCTGCAGAGAGACAGATTCCCTCATCTCTGTTAATGTCTCCTTGCGACAGGCTGTGTTAGGTCAGCTCCCCAGTGTTTACGTTGAGGGCTGTTAACGGATTCTGATGTGTGGAGACAGTCGGAGGATCCCAGCAGTAATCTGAACCCTGTTGTACCTCGAGCACAGATGACTCATACAGTCAACCTTTCACCTTTCCTTCTCTCCCCCGTCTTATTCCTACAACTGTGTCGGAGTAGACGGTCGGCACGCTCTCCTGAGGGAACTTACTTTCAATTTCCAGGCGGTTGAGGACATCTACTGCCACGGCGTCGACCTCCAGCTCACAGGTGCTCTGCTTCGCCACGTCATCCAGGACTAAGGAGCTGCAGACAGAATATTATTATAAAACCTTCAAGCGCTAGCCAAGTCGAGAAAACATCATGGATTTGATTTGTAATTCGCTTTTGATTTTTCAGTTTTTGTTTCTTTGTTTTATAAAAAAAAATAAAACAAACATACGAATAAAAACTTTTAAAGAAACTAAAAAGAAAATGTTGGTGAGAGCAAACGAGAAAAAACTAAACTTTAAACTAATTTTTGGGATATTTCAAACCGCAGGAGGTAACTCGTCACTGGCTGTCACGTTGCAGCCGGTAGGGTATCTAGTAAAAACAAAAAGATAATGCAGCAGCGTCTGCGCAGGTGGGACTCACCAGGGTATGGCGTTCTCCTCCCAGCGGACGAACGTACCCCCCAGGCTGCTGTCGTTGAGCTTGGAGGTGCAGGGACTCTTCCAGGGGCTGATGCTGGGACGACTGGGAGTCTGCCTGTCTGGGACTTCTGCAAGAAACACAAACACAAACATGACATGAGTGAAATATATCATTGTGCTTCTCTGAGGATAAAAAAAGACATTTCCATTGATTTCACAGGTGGAAATTTACAATAGACATGAGCCACAGCCTGAGCTATGTAAAGTAAAATGAGTGTGATTATCTGGATGGTGTCGACAGGTCTTTCCCTCTGTGACCTGCAGTGCAAGTAAAATTAATTAACTTAATGACTGAACTTTGTCAAATTGTTGGCTACAACTTGTGTTTTAGTTTAACAGCTTAGATTAAAACTCAGTGAAACTGATCTGGGAACAGAGCTGTGGAGGAGCAGTGATGTCACAGGAAAATTAATAAAGCATTTCCTTCATTTCAGATTTTAATAGGCGTTAAAAATAGGAAATGTAAAAAGAATTTATAAATGAACCATTAATCTATAAATAAATACATCAGATTTTAAAATGGATTTACAAAAACAGCACAAAACACTCATTAAATAAACCATTTAAAAATAAATGTATTAATTCATGAATAAATGACAAATTGAAAAACTAAAAAAAAGGAAAACTATTATTATATATTACACTATATGAATTGAGGAATGTATTCCCATTTTAAAATGCTCATTACTACATTATAATGTAAAACCATTTTATAATTTATACATTTAAATTCTACATTATAATGTAATTTATTCATGAATTGATACATGTATTTATAAATGTTTTATCTAATGAGAGTTTTATGGTGTTTACTGATGGATTAACCGTTCATTCATAAATTCTTTTTACAATTACTAATTTTAATTCCTATTAAAATATGAAATTAAGGAAATGGTCCTGGTCCTCCATACACTGACGAAACGACCGGTCCATCAGACGGGTTGTAAACGAGCTGACAGGTTAAAATGTTGCTGATTAAATAACTAATTAATATTTACATGGACAATTACATGGGTAATTATTTTACTGTTATTGATTGGGGTGAAGACAGAGTTGTTATTAATGATATAAAGGATGAATCCAGGTTGTAACAGGAAGTGAGACTGAAACACGGCGTGTTCAGGCTGAATAATGGACTTCGAAACACATTAAGAGTTCTATTCATCTTAAAATGGCCCATTTTTCTCGACCGGCCCCTTTCATCATTCCTTCACTTGATCCCAGATTAAGAACTTGCTTTCAAGTTTTATCACTTGAGGGGAGAAGAGAATGTAAACAGGTGTACCCATTATGGGAGTATTTTGGCTTCTTTGTCGTACGGGGGGATTGGAGCCTCTTTCTATTGATTGCATCATTGTAGAGGTGGATCAAACATGGGAACCCGGCTTTTGTCAGAGGAGACTCAAGCGTGGGGATTTTGAAAAAGGAACTTTATTAAAGTCAAGTGAGGAATTTCCTGTCCCGACTCGTCAACGCCGTCACACGTGAAGGCGGAGCGGAGGTGCAGGTCTGAGGCTACGACTAAGCTCTGATCAAACGGGGTCCGTCACACGGAAGAGCACTGGGGTTTTTGTGAGGGATCTGAGGAGGGACCCCTCAGTCTGACACGCCCACCGCGAGGCCCGAGGGACGGAAGCGTCCGCAAGAATTCCCGGTGGGCCCCTCGTCTCAACCAAGCCCAGTCTGTATTTGCAGTGGGGTCGGATCTGGACCTGCCCCCCCCCCCCACATCAGGTCACATTCGGCTCCCTCCTACAGCTGCTCTGCAGTGTCAACACTTTAAGTATCACAGCGTTTGTACCTGGCAAACAGCGGGCAACACGGAATCCAAACATAAGATTGAAGATATTGATTATGTAAAACAGAGAGAGTCTGGAGACGTGGAGAAGTCCCTGCTACCAACACAAATATGTGCTCGCTTGTTCTTCTTCTTTTCTTTTTCTCCTTACAAGTCTGAGCTCTCTCTCTCTCTCTCTCTCTTTCTTTCCTGTTTCTGTGGAAACTTCCCACATGATTTTCCGTTGGTTTTTACTCTTTCGTTTTCTGAGCAGCAGTCGAAAGGAACCGAAATGGTTAAAATGGGCAAGACGATCCGGAAAGGGCACGGGAAGAAAATGTGAAAGCAAAAAGTGCACGAGGGGCAACGCGAGGGAGGAAAACACAGAGAGGGCTTTCAGAAGACAACAGAGGCGTCCTGAGGCAGAGGTGAGATCACGACTAATTCAACGTGACAAAAGCCACGGCAGCCGGTCCCGGGCCGCTGTCTGTCCCCGCTGAGTGCAGTGAGCATGAAGGAGCCCTCACTGTCCACGCTGATGACACAGCCAAAGTAGGCCACTTACTCAAGGGGGGGGGGTCTAACATAAGAACTGCCCCAAAGAGAAACAAGGTAGACAGGTGAGGGCAAATGATTAACCATTTATTACATAATCACAACCTCAGGACGAAGGAGAAGAAAACCGGGACACAAGGGGAAAACGCCTCATCTCTTACCTTTGCTCTGGCTCCTGCGGAACTTGACGGCTCCCAGGTTGAGCAGGTTCATGCCGTACAGGTTGTAGTCTATGAAGAGCTGCAGCAGGTAGGGGATGTGGCCCTCGTGGGGCTGGTAGCTCTTGCTCATCACTGCTCCGCTCTGCAGCAGCTCACACACCCTGCGACACACACACACACACACACACACACACACACACACACACACACACACACACAGGTTATTGAGACACTACACACGGTTTCTTTTGGTCTTTTCTAACATAGTGGGTTAATGGTCACAACAGGTTGTTTTTTCATTTCACTCTTTCAACGCGTCTCCCAGTGAAAACAGACAGAGAAAAGACCTGTTGATGTGACATAGTGACATCATAAAGACATTAAAAAAAGGCCTTTATTTTTACAGCCAGAGGAAATAATACAACTGTCTTTACACGCTGAGGGATTCAGAAACTCAAACTGACTTTGATGTTTAAAATCAATGTGAGGTTAAACCCTCTGAGGTCGACGGATGTTTCTATTAATATCTTTGCGATAGCACAGTTTAAATGTTGTCTCCACTTTCCCTTATATATTCTTGTGAGATCATACGTGAATCATTGCCTCTAAAATCTGGTTAAAGTGACAAACACTACGACTCACTGATATTACAAAATGTCATTTTAGGCATTTATTATCTATCATTCTACTCATATATTGCACTATTTTTATGACTCTATAGACTTTAGTAAATCCATTTGAAACATAAGAACAATTCATCCAGAACAATAAAGGTTTGTTTTCACAAAATATTTGAAGAATTTCAAACACTAGGCTTCAAGTTTTCTTCTCTGCTCCGCGACAAAAAGGGGCGTCATTATAGAAAGAGCTGAGATTGTTCTGAAATTTAAAACATTTAACACTTTTATTTAATGTACAAGAACCCTTTAAAAAGGTGAATTTAAGAAATGATGTAGAAATCAAATAAACGGCTTCAGACCTCAGAGGGTTAAAGTGTGTTGAACCTGTTCTCCAGAATCATCCTCACAGAACCACAGTCCTTTCTGGGTATGCGAAGATGAATGGGGAGCAATTCATGTTTAAGGTCTGTCCTGGAGTCATGTTTCCTCCATAAAGGTCAGAGCACCATGCTGACTGACTGACTGGCTGATCTGCAACTCAACCCCCTCCTCTTTTCCTTCCTCTCTTCTCCTGTTTTCCTTTAATCTGCACCTCACCCTCTTGTCAGTTATTCTATTTATCTCGCTCCTTTATTCTTCGTCTTCTCCTTCAGCCTCTGCCTGTCACTCTCCCTCCTTCCCTTTCTGTGACTCACTCGCTGTCTGCCAAGTACCAGTTCAGCAGCACGACTCCACACCCACACACACACACACACACACACACACACACACACACACACACACCACACACACACACACACACACACAACACACACACACACGCGCGCTCTCCTCTCAGCCAATCAATTTGTACAACTGAGTGCGCAGCGATCGATTTCAGTTTAGCGAGAGCCGGAGTCATGCGCGCGCAGCCCGGCGTGCAGCAACATCAAACGGCAGGAGCGCGGGGATGATCTCTTTTCACATTAAACTGCATCGATCCGCAGTAACCTTACCTTTTGACCATCTGCGGATTGAACAGATAAATCTTCATAAAGTGCTTCTCCTTGTTGTGGTAGCCGTAGAAAGGCCTGAGAGAGACAGAGCAGAAGGGAGACATCAACCTGCGACGCTCATCATCAGGACCCCCCCCCCCCATTGTTATTCTATGAATCTTAAATAAGATTTGTAATCGTGTTTCACGCTATTTTTGGGGCGAATCGGCTCCGTTAATGTGACGATGACGAGGCGCTTACATGCCGGAGACCAGCACCACTTTGAAGACGTGCTGGGTGCTGGAGGCGGGGTTTCCCATGGCAACGTTGAGGGCCCTGTCGATGCTGAAGGCCACCTGGCGCAGGTAGCGCTCCGGCTGCTGCCCATGGCCGTCGTACGGCACGTAGATGTAAGGGAACACGCCGTGGAGGTGGAGGCATGTCTTCTGACCTGCAACAACAACAACAACAACAACAACAATAAAAATCTGTTCAACGACAGTTTTATCCATTTCATCTGTTTTGTAGAAACTTTTTCATTCTAGATTAATTTTACAACACGCTCTCAGAAACAGCTTCACTTTCGTCAAATCACTTTCATCTTCTTTCACTGTTTCCCAGTTTAGGTACCTGAGCACTGTGACCAGCAGGGTCGAGTTTCAATGTGGTAAATTAGTCAGAGCAGCATGTTGCAATGATGAGGGATAAAAATGTTTCAAGCGTGAGAATAAAACTCACAAACTCATAAAACAGAGGAACGCAAACAGTCTGAAGTTAGACTGAAAGTCTGCAGCTGGATACGTTTAAGCAATAAAGTCTACAGACTCTGAGAGAGAGACAAACACACCATCTACACGGTATCAGCTGGGGGGGGGGGGGGGGGGGGGGGGGGGCACAAACTAGAATTACTGTCTCGTGGTTTTACGCCTCCGCCACTCGGACTAAGGTTGGCCTGAAGAGTTCTCGCGTTCACGAGGCCCGAGTCATGTTTCGTGAGGTCACCATGACCTTGACCTTTGACCTCTAGCCACCGAACTCTAATCCGGTTCATCCTCGAGTCCAAGTGGAGATTTGTGCCAAATTTGAAGAAGTTCCATCGAGGCGTCGCTGAGATATCGTGTCCGCGAGAATGAGACGGACAAAACGATGACGCCTACGAGGAGCAGTTCAATTAGAAAACAACAAACAAACAAACACTTTATGAAACTCAAAGTATCAACAAATCTAAACACAAAAAAAAAAAAATCACCAATATGAATCAACCAACTCCGCTCAAACACTCATTCTCTCGACCTAGTGACACGTAAGACGATGTACTGCATCAGTTTGACTTCCTTCTACAGACACTATTAAATCTACTGACAGGGAGCAATTGAGATGGATGGAGAGTGAGAGGGTCGAGTAAACTGTTTCTTCCACCTGTGCGTCCTCTAGAACGATCACTGCGGCGCAGCACAGATGGATGAGTGCGACAAAAGCCTGTAACGCCACGACTCACGATGCACTCACACGCCGTGTTAAAGCAGCCCATTAGCTAAATAACTAAATAGAAACCAGGTGGGGGGACGTTGCAGAGGATTGTGGGTGGGAACGGCGGTGGAGTGGAGAGGATTGAGGTCTCGAGTGATGTGAAGTGAGGTCAGCCGGTGCGTAGAGAGAGAGAGAGAGAGAGAGAGAGAGAGAGAGAGAGAGAGAGAGAGAGAGAGAGAGAGAGAGAGAGAGAGAGAGAGAGAGAGAGAGAGAGAGAGAGAGAGAGAGAGAGAGAGAGAGAGAGAGACATGCTGGAGAGTCATCTGAGGTAAGCTGTGCTGCAGACAGACACCACGCTATGATTCATTCCCTTCACGCCGCTATCTGCCCCGGCCAGCGCTCGTGTCTGTGCGCTGCTGCAGGAGCCTGCACTGTGTTACATAAGGGATAATAACAGCAGTGTAAAAAATTAAGACAACAAACGCCGGGAGGTGCAGAGGCCGACAGACGAGGACAGACAGACAGACAGACAGACAGACAGACAGGGGGAGGCAGTGTTGAGCAGGAGCTCGGCTTTTGCCCCAGATGTGTCTGCACATGCCCGGAGACATTACTGCCTTCCTCACCATCACTGCTGCGGGTGGAGCTTCAGGAGAGGAACCAGTAGGAGGGGGTGTCTGGCACTACTCCTCCACCCCAAACACACACACACACACACACACACACACACACACACACACACACACACAGCTTGCCAATTGTCCATCATCTCTCATGCTATGACAGATGCTGTGTGAGATGTAATGCCGCAGGACCCCAAAGTGGAGGCTCCAAAAGTGGAAGAAGTATTCCTAACATCTCTTTGCACAACGATGCATATGACTGCTTCAGCACGGGAGGGGGGGGGGGGGGGGGGGTGTGACGCAAGATGAAATGTGATGTTGAAAGACAATGAGCTTCTCACGACAGAGTGTACTGCACTGATACGACTGAGGCTGGAGCTCACAGGTGGAGGTCCCTATGGAGGGGAGTGGTATCACTGTGTGTGTGTGTGTGTGTGTGTGTGTGTGTGTGTGTGTGTGTGTGTGTGTGTGTGTGTGTGAATCACACATTGGAAATTTCCACTTGTCTTTGTGTTCTTGGAAATGAAATAAAGTTTATTTGAACGGTCGACTGGATGAGGGGCCACATTATGAAAAACAGTCCTGACAGAAAATAAAGTGTCGGATAACTGGAGACAAACACTTCCTGGTTCCAGCCTCTCCGGTGTGAGGATGTGCTGCTTTCCTTATTATTATTATCATATAAAGTTTGTAACTGAACACTATAAATATCACGATCTGCCCCTAAAATGACTGTTTGGTCGTTGTATTTATGATTTCCTGTTTTAATTTGAAATTAGCAAAAAACCAACGACCCAGCTCTGATTGGTCACAGTCTCTCCTCCCTGAGTTACAGTGTTGAATAATGACCAGAAGTGTTTTTGAAGAACATTTTGATGTCACAGTGAAGTTGACCTTTAACCTTTTGCATATAAAATGTCATTACTTCATTTTATACTTATTTGAATTGTGTCATTATTAGAGAATGAATTTGTGAGTCGTGGCCACAAACATGTTTTGTGAGGTCACCATGACCTTGAACTTTGACCTTTGTCCACCAAAATCTAATCAGTTCATCTTTGAGTCGTGGTGAATGTTTGCGGCAAATTTGAAAAAGTTCCATCAAGTCGTTACTGAGATATCGTGTCCATGACAACAGGAAGTGGTGAACAGTTAATCAATCAAACGATCAACAGATTCTGGTATCCAGGGAGATGATGAGAAACAGTAGGATCCGCTCTTCTCAGTCTAGTCTGCAGTGTGTACCTTTGTGTCTTCGCTGAACAAGGCCAAGGTGTGTGTGTGTGTGTGTGTGTGTGTGTGTGTGTGTGTGTGTGTGTGTGTAGCCACACAAAGGCTGGCAGCCACTCCACTGGTGAGGGAGCAGCGAGGACGGCACGCGCCTGTCTGTCCTCAGCCTTCCGTGTCAACATGGACTCTCTCTTTCTCTCGCACGCCAACGCGCACCGCGAGCAGCCAATGCCGGCTTCTGCTGCAGTTGCTAAGCAACAGTGCCGGCAAAGCAAAAGCCCCTGATGGACAGGGGGGAGAGATAAACAAGTGATTCTTTCCACCCAGCTGGTCAGGCCACCGAAAGAGACGGAGGGGGAAAGTGTGTGTGTGTGTGTGTGTGTGTGTGTGTGTGTGTGTGTGTGTGTGTGTGTGTCTGCATAAAAGAGACAGAAAACAGGGAGGGATATGAAGTCAGAAGAATAAAATGAGGACAGCTTGAAAGTAAAAGCAGAGTGTGCGTGTGTGTGTTTGTGAAATCCTTCTCATGTTACAGACAGAAGGAACATCTGCTGCTTCAGACAGATGTTGGACAATTAACCAAGAACCATCTGAAACTGACATCATGAACATCTAAACTGATCTTATTCATGTCACAATGGCGTGTTGTGCAAATTTCTCCCGACATAGCGAGAGGCCCTTTAATGCACCACAGGGAGAAAAGCAGAAACACATCCAACACAAAGCAGCTGTGGTGGACGATAAAATCGAATATACTCGACGTATCGCGGCTTGTTCCACGTGGGAGGAAAAAACATCCAGTATAAATTCAAAAAAATCGCAGTTCACAAACAATAATGGTAAAATTTCACGCGTTGAATGTGTTGATGAGATCTCATCCAGTGTAAAGGTCTGTGTCCATGTGTAGTGTGATTATAGATCAGCTCTAGCTTCTATATTAATACTGTGAAAGTATCAAAGCCTCAGTCCACAGAGAAATGCACACAGCCTGTATTCAGAAACTGAGCCTTAAAACCAGCCGTCAGGACTTCTGGAACGTTGTGATGTCACAATTTACATTTGCGGTGTTGATTAATCCTCCATCAACTGAGTAATTGATTAATTAATCGCTTTGCCAGGGAGCTACTTTACAGGTTGTGCATGAGGCGGTTGGAGTGTGTTGTGGGCAGTTTCCTGTCTACCTTCCAGCTGGAGGATTTCTGAATGAGGGAGGGAGGGGCTGTGACAGCCTCGGGGGTCTTATCAAGGAGGGGGTGGAGCTCTGAGGCAGAGGCGGGCCTCTTTGCCAAACGCCTCCCTCCGTCTCTTCTCCTCCTCCCGCCCCAAACTTTCTCACTGTAATCAGCACTGCAGCTCCATGACTCAGCACCCGTCGCAGGAGCAGCCACCACGGGGTCAGTAAGGCAGTCAGCCCGAAGCTTAGTTAAATAATAAAACCAGTCAGTTAGTGAGTCTGTCAGACGGCGTATCAGCCACTTAGCCGAGCAGACAGCTGTTAACCTGCTGTTGGAATGGGCCACAGACAGAGACAGGAGCAGAGAGCCATTTAATCAGACAAACACACTGCAGCGTCTACAGTCTGAGTTTAAAACACAAACAAAAAGCTAAACTGCAAGCGTGCAGCAGAACAACTGCAGGCACACGCTACCACAGGCGGACAGCAGGATGCATCGGCTACAACGAAAGGTGACGAGTTGATCGTTAGAAAACTAACTGACAACCAATTAAAAAGGTCATTTATGGAGAAGAAGAAATACACAATAGGTTAAGGCAGCGTGTTCCTGGCGTTACACTTCCAAACACTGATTCTCAGATGCTTCGTTGTAGTGAATATCCACTCGGGACAACTTCGCTCCCTCCTCCAGCCTCCAGCTGCTCAGTTTACTGACAGGTCAGAGGTCAATGAAACAGCCTGTTGAGCTAGTCGGTAAATTTTGAATTCAAACTGGTCATTTTTCCCCTGCGTTCAACCCAATGTTTGATTTTTTAATAAAAGGATAAATATTATAATGCGCTGTAATATAATAATATAATGAATAGTAGTAAATTACAACGTGCTGAATGTTTGGTGTGTTTGAACAGCCCAACGCTGTGAATGCCTGTGGCCTTCTTCCAAGCTCTGCTCTCATACTCCGTCTCTACGTTTGACTGACCCAATATGGCGACCGCGCACCATAAACACAACATTAGACGGGAAGCGCTGCAGGTTAAGTGCTGTGTATCCCGGTGGTTTACTTTGTAGATTCAACACATGGCTCTGAAGACGCCAGGTTTCCTCAGGACGAGAGCGCGGAGTCAGCACCGGCCATCAGTCATGCTGCTAACTTTTTCCTTGGCAGTAAACTCTGTTTACTCTGTCAGCCGCTCTGCCTGGTAACCAGCTACAGTTTCAAACATTCAGCTGCAGTTTGGGAGTCCAGCTCGTTATGAGGAAAACAGTCGCTTTTCCTGGCGAATGTTACAATCTGTCGGTGATGGCGCTGGACGACAATGAGGTGAGTTTCCGTCCCTTCTGGTAAAATATGTAAATATACAGAGCCAATATACACAACTGTTGATTTTCGCTCGAGCAGCAAAAAATTCTCACTCTGTTACGAAGATTACTTCTGCAAGCTGAAAATACAGGAACAGCCCGCCGGAGCACAGAGGCAGAGAGAAGGTCCGAGGTTTTCCAGGAAACACTCGCACATAACAACGGTAACAGAAAACACATCTGCACACATCTGCCCGGCAGAACACAGTCTCATGTGAGACCTTGTTGGGAATGTTGCGTTTGGTGTCGCCGGTTATTCTGAAGCTCAAACTGAACAACCCGACTGCGCTGAGAGGAGGCGCAGCAGTCGCTCTGTCAGCTCTGCATGTGAGCACAGTGCACCAAGTTCAGTTTCCCTCCTTCACTCTCAGAGGTTTTTTTCTTTTTTTGGGGGGGGGGGGGGGGGGGGGGCAGCAAGACTGTCTGTAATCAGACAGACAGCTGCCACAGGGAGGAGTGGAAGAACATGTTAATGAAGCCAGTGTTGGTATTAATTAAAAAAGCCCAGGGAGAGCCGTGTGACATCTAAGACAGAGCACTCCCACCGCCTGGAGAGGGAACATGACAATCACACACACACACACACACACACACACACACACACACACACACACACACACGAAGATGGTGGAGACAGTGACGTCCCTCTCCCACAAGAAATTAAGTGCCAAAACGTTAATGTAAATGTAGAGGGTGGGGTCTGTGCAGAGCAAACCTGTGCTGCAGGGCTGCACAATCAATCGAAACATAATCGGAATCATCCTCCGTTATTTGGAAATTACTTCACTTTTTTTCTTCTTTTTTTAATGCAGCCTAAGACAGCGATTGCTCTGTTCTGATCAAT
The DNA here is from genome assembly GCF_021018895.1 of Seriola aureovittata. NCBI lineage: Eukaryota > Metazoa > Chordata > Actinopteri > Carangiformes > Carangidae > Seriola > Seriola aureovittata. The sequence continues at coordinate 21,520,336 of NC_079382.1, read as the reverse complement.
AAAACGGTTCATATCGCAATATGATATACATAGATAAACTGTCTCAGGCTGTATTAAAATAAACTTAAATAAGTAACAAATAAGAGAGGATGAATTATTTTTCTCCACCGAATTGCCGCTCACATCTTCTCCAGCGTCTTCTCCTCGCTCTGGGCCAGTGTCGGGGGGGGGGGGGGGGTGGGGGGGGGTGGGGGGGTGGGGGGGGTTTACATTTAAAATATGTTCTTCTAGGAGCAAGTCTCTCAGAAAGGTAGTGGTCTAGAAAACAGATGCCTACACAGAAAAACACAAACAGCCGCCACCCACGCAGAACCCGTCAGCCTGCTGATGAAATTGGAAGTGTCTGTTTTGTGTGTGTGTGTGTGTGTGTGTGTTTTTTTTTTTTACCCTGCAAATATGTAAATATAGTTGATTCCACGCAGGAATGAATGCCGGCCAATCAACAGCTCCTCTGCCAGGGGAGCGTCACTGGCACCAGCCTTCGTATTCTCTGCTGCTGCTCTAATGAGTTAATTGCTGCTGGTGTGTGTGATCATGTCTCTCAGGGATGTTGGGGTCATTCCAAATGGATTCCAGTAAATGTTAGTGAGTCCAGCTCCAAGATTAAGATCCTTACAGAAAGATTATAGAAATTCACTGAGGAACAGTGAAACAAATATCACATCAGCCCTGAAGTCAGACATGCAGGGATACACACAGCCACAAAATGAATAGAGTTCCTGTGTGTGTGTGTGTGTGTGTGTGTGTGTGTGTGTGTGTGTGTGTGTCTTGGGGGAAGAGCAGAATGACTGCAATAAGAGGAGGAGTGAACAGAGGAGTGTGACAACCCTCTGAATCACAGTCTCTCTAATGGATTCACTGCCATCGTCTGCTGGTTGAATCAACAGCTGGAGAGCGGAGCGGCGACAGAACACAGACGAGCAGCGAGTGTCTGAACCAGAGCGCGAGAGGACTGTATGTTCCCTGCTTTAAAATACTAATAACACACAACAGCAGCATCGCATCAGGCTGTTGATGTCCGGCCATGGTGGGGGGGTGGGGGGGTGGCCTTTAGCTTCTATAGAAACCTGATGGGAAGGTGAATGAAGGATTCTCAATGAGCTGTCAGGAGTAGAGATGGATGTGAACACTTGACAATACTCAAAATCCAGTGTTTGGTTAATGGACTTTTACAAGAGGTGCTGTGAGTGCAGAATAAAGCCCGTCACACCAGGCGTCCGCAAACCTCTGCAATTACATAATTGCAGACGGCACTCAGACGCAGAACATCCCTCTCAAACTCTGAAGCATCGCAGCATCCTGCTGCACTGGTTGTGCACAGCTCCTTGTTGCTGCCTCTGCAGCTTCCCTCTGAGGCTACGTCCACACTAATACGTTTTCTTTTTAAAGCGCATCTCCTTTCCTACGTTTTACTCCTGCCGTCACATGACTCCGGAGTTTTTAAAGCACGGAAAACAGAAACCTTTGGAAACGATGACGTAGACACCAGCGGCTGCTCCGATTGGTTCCTTTCAGCCTCGACTACCAGCGGTGAATACAACATAACAATGAATTAAAATTCTTATTAATTCTTCAGTGAAATTGAAAACGTGAAAACAACCATTCCAACTGAACTCGACATCTGACAAAATAATCATTGTATGATTCTGTTTGCACTAGTACTGTCCTAAAATAACACATTTCACACATGCACTAAAATGATCTTTATATTGGTTCACAATGTGTAGCCTCATGCACACAGGAGATGTTTAGATTTTCAAAAGATATAATAAACATGGCTGTGAATGAATGTTGAAATTAACCAGTTACTTCAGTGTTTTCATCCAGTATAAAGACACTGATATGGGGAGAGAGGAAACCATTATGATGAGACTGTGTGGTGATGATGGCCGTGGTGTGGCTGCAGTGAGAGTGAACAGCGTTAGTCAGATCAAAACTCTTCAACGCTTCTGCAAGAAAAGAGAAGAAATTATCTATTTACCGTCAAGAACCCATCCGTCTATCAGCTGCTGCTGCTGTGACCAATACGACTCAATCAGCTCCTGGCACACTGGCATAATGCACAGAACTTGACTTTGACGCCCGGAGATACCAACTAAACACTTCCTGCTGCTGCTTCACATTAAAAGTCTGTTGCCAAGCCAACCGCTGAAATGCTTTGATCGGGAAGTAACTGAAAGAGCAGCCTCAGGCCTCCAGTGTTAGTTATGGCGCTACGTCATTATCCAATAAAAACTCAGCGCTCAACAATCTCACCTAGAGGTCCGTTGAGTAATTGTTCTGGAGCTTTTGATTGTGTCACACAGGTGATGGGAGTTTGTGCAGATGTCTTTAAAAATACTTATTTTCCGTGTTGGCTTCAAAGTTGAGTTTCAAAGTTCATTATTGGAAACAGCAGCTGAGGCACCAAATTTAACTTCAACGTCAATTTAGTAGCAGTTCTGGAGCTTTCGGCCACATGATCTCACTCCAGAGATGGAGTTTACAAAGTGAGGAGGAAAGAGCTCATTGCAGTCTGAGCAAACCTCGAACAAATCACTGTCTCTGGTTACGGGTGTTTTGCCGGGACGATAGCCACAGTGTTTATTTCAATGATTTAAATCAGCTTCTTAAATCTAATTGGGAAAAAAAGCAAAGCAACCAACAGTGTTCAGAAGCCAACTTATTGTAATATAACACCACCCAGATCAGAGCATAACATACGACATATCCTGATAGATAAAGGGTCATTTCCTCATTCAGAATGGTTCCAATTACGGCTTCTAACAAAGCGTTTCCCAAAACACAAATTTACGCTGTGGAAGGGAGAGCTGGGTCCAAGCCTCAAACTGGCAGGCTGAGTCTGCCTCTCTGACTGTGTCTGGGCTTCGTTAAACCGGACAAATAGGCGGGGCCCTCCCTCCTGCTCTCCAGCCAGGCCCGTCCTGGCTGCAGGCCTGAGCAACAAGCCAGAAGGCTGACGAGAGATGACGGTTATTCCCAGGCGAGCTGGAGGACTTCCTACACTGCTCCTGTGCACAGCGCCTCAGGCCTCGTGGAGACAGGGTGAAGATGTTTTCTTTTTTACTCACACTTTTCCTTCAGATAGCAAAACTCTGTGCCCGGTCTTCGCATATCAGAAAGACAAACAGTGAACACGTCACCACGCCAGACCAATCCACAGCTAGAATCACCTCCTCGTGGTCGTCTGCCTCCTCCACTCAAGATTAGTGTCAGGTCACTTCCCTGTTTATCCAGCGTCACGTAAAATATGAATCATTTGTGTGAATTTTACACCACTGAAATCTAATCAGTTCAAGGTGTTACTGAGATACCGTGTTCACATGGCCGAAACCACACTTTGTGAGGTCATCGTGACCTTGACCTTTGACCTTTAACCACCAAAGTCTAATCAGTTCATCCTTGCGTGCAAGTGAATGTTTTGTGCCGAATGTGAAGTAGTTCCATCGAGGCGTTACTTGGATATCGTGTGTTTTGACGTGCAAATGTCCAAACGACCTCAGTAATCAGTGCGTGATTTTCTTATTCAAAGCCAGTCACCTGCGTCTCAGGTAACACTTCAGATGGACGGGATGACTCATTGATACCCTGCTCCAGTTTCACGACGGGGGGGGGGGGACAGAATGAGCTGCCCGTTCTTCCTTGATGACCACTTTGTTGCCAGCACGTCTCCGCCGCTCACGCTGAGCCTGCTGGAGGATGGACATGCTTACACCTCCATGCCAGCTCTCCCTGGCGTGTCCTCGGCTGAGGAGACAGACAGCGACAGTCGGGCCAGTCATTTGAGCAGACAGGACGAGGCTGACCAGATGGTGACTCGGCCGCGCTTCCTGCCAGACGTTCGTTAAGCGGACAAAGCGAGGATACGTCCATCTTCATGAATATGAACTCCAGAATCGAGGTTGGCTGTAAGGTGGCGTTTTGGCCGGTCTACGCTGCGATTGTGAGGGGCCGCTCTTCCTGTTAAGATTCTTGTACGCCTGCGTGGCTGGTGAGAGGCCGGCGCAGATGGAGGCGACAGCTTCGACCGATCTGGACTGGGTCAGGGATGAATCAAAAGCAAGATGGACGTCTCAAGGGACGAGATTAGGACGGCAGAATTCTTCTCTACTGGTGATGAATCACAGAGTCGTGAATATGTATAACCTTTAACGTGACGAACCCACAGTCTGTGACCTATAGGAATTCAAAACGACTTTCCAATCAGACCAGACGACACTAATGACTCACACTCTCACGCTCTCCTCCGCTCACACAGTGAACAGCAGGTGGAACATGATGCTGCTTCTCCTTAAGTCCTCTGGGTCTCTGCGCAAAGATGAAATCTCTTCGGCCGATTGCTCTCTTCTTCTTCTTCTTTTTCTCTCCGCTTTCCATCCGTCCACCTCTCGCCGCAATGTGCTTGGAAGATGTGCGGCGTGTTCAAGCGCATAGTTCGACATGTTACGCTTTATATGACAACAGTCAATGTGAGTGGAAACAGTTGTACAATAAAAAAAAACCACGCTGAAGTCAATGAGAGTGAATCACCTAATGACCTATAAGACTGTGTGAATGAATGAATGAACTGGCCAGACCAGATTGGAAATCTCTAATATTTTCCAGGTAAAGCTGCAAATAATCAGTTTGAGGATTCAGAAACATTTAAAAACAAATGTTATGTCGTGTAAGATATTTAAGATTCTTCACTGTTTCTAGGTCAGCAATCAAATTCAGGTTCAATCAAATGTTTGTATGTATCTCCAGCCCTGAATACATACATACATATATACATATCATCATAGGATAGAAATTCATCCATTCAAAACAGCTGAGGTCTCATACTGGTTGGGAAGCAGTCATGAATTGCTATAATGTACCAGATATAAAGTTACCGGTTATGTAATCTTGTCTTGACTTGTCTGCATTTAATTTCGCCAACATTTTGGAAATCCACTTAAAAAAAATGTGTGCAACATTTGAAGGGAAACAGCTGCAGAGCATGGAGATGGGAGGCAAGAGGTCTGGAGAGAAAGACAAGAAACTGGCTTTTACTGCAGTGTGGACAGAAACAGATGAGAGAGACAGAAGCAGAGAGAGCAGGGGTGAGACAAACTGAGAAGAGGAAGAAAAGCCAGGGAAAGAGGGAGAGCAACAAATCGGACGAAAGGCACCGAGAGGAAAACAGAGTGTAATTAGCAGGCTGCGAGTTTACAGGAAGAACCCTGTGAACTAGGACACTTTATTCCCATACAACCTCAGCTGACCTCCTACTCGGAGCAGAGCGAGAGGGGGGGATGGGTGGGGGAAAGCAGGACTGTTTGGCTAGAGAGCTGTGCAGAAATATGGGGAGCATCAGCGTAGGCCATGTAGGCCAAGCACAGCCCCGAGGGCAGGAGCAGGAGCAGGGCCAGAAGAGGTGGAAGCCCAAGTCCTGCAGCGAAGCATGATGAAGAGGAGGGAGGAGCTGGAAAGTGCAGATACAGCAGGATAGAGGGAACATAACAACGCTCCGGTGTTTTTCAAAGTTAAAAAGTATGTTTAGTACCAATTTCCCCTGAGAGTAGCTCCATGCTAAGCTGTGGCTGAGGGATACCTGCTGGTAGCCGTGTGTGGAGGTTTATTACGCACAGTAGTTGCAGTGTATCTTCCCACAGCTGTATTGTCTTCCAGAGCACAGATGTAGACACACCCGTCCAGCACGCTGCCGGATGAAAGAGTGAGCTGCAGCCCCGAGATAAGTTTCAAAAACACACAACCACATCCAAGTGTCCGACACGGAGGCTCCGACACTTTTACAGGAGTCCAGGAGTCTGTGTGTGTGCGGTCTGTAAGTGCATGTGATGATGTGTCCTCATTCCCAACAGAAAGACAAACTCGACTGGCAGTGGAGAAGGCGTCAAACGGCTTTTATTAGTGGTTTTACCGGCGTTTAAAAAATGCGCTTATAAGTGCTAATTTTGGTGTAAAAGGGGTTATTACAGTCACAGAGAGAGAGAGAGAGAGAGAGAAAATGACATGCAGCAAAGGACTCGAACCATGTGAGTTGCCGGAGCGTCCGGAGAGGAACATTTTCTTTCCTGATCACAATCACTTCATCCAGAAGACAACAGCAACAACGTGATTGGTTTGAAAATGATTTTGCAGTTCACAAAGAAATACAGGAAGGTTGGTGTCTCCTGGTGGTTTGTGAAAGAAAGAAAGAAAGAAAGAAAGACCAAGGGGAGTTCAAACACTTTACCCACACATCTCCATTTACGGGATTTTGTTATGGCGGCATTTAGCAGGAAGCTTAAGGGACAAAAATTAAAGACCTGTCCAGTTCATTTGCAACTTCTCTCAATTAGCCCTCACAAATGATTACTACCATCTTAATGTTCAGGTATGCAAGTGAATGGGGCCACCAAGAGGTGGGTGTGGAGGGTAAGGGGGTGGTGGGTGGGAGTGGTGGGGGGTTAAAGAGCATGTGGAGCTTTGAGTTGAGGAGGGTTAGCAAGGAGGGGTGGGGGGAGTTGACGGGGATGAGGGCAAAGGCCGAAACAGCTCCAGTTGTAAACACTCTCTGTGCCCTCTCCCATGGAGCCAGTCCGGGACAATCTGAGGGTAGGGTGGGGGAGGAGGGGGGAGGAGGGGGGACAGCAGGGAGAGAGATGAAAGGAAACGCTGATGCGATTCAGGGGGAGAAAGTGAAAATCCTCAAAACTGGAACGGCATGTCGAGTAAAACAAAGGAATGTGGAGGACAGGAAGAAGAGGGGCTCGAGAAGAGGTGGAGGTGGACGGGGGGAGGAGAGGCTGAGTACAGCAGAGGGAGAGAGAGATAGAGAGAGAGAGAGAAAGGGAGAGGGAGAGAGAGAGGGAGAGAGAGAGGGAGAGAGAGAACACAGACAGGCAGAGACTGTGACCAGCAGAGGGGAAATCCTCAGGGCGCCTGCAGCTACTAGCACACACACAAGCAGGGATATTCTCATTCACACACACACACACACACACACACACACACACACACACAATCACACACACACAATCACACACACAATCTATGATCACAAAGACAGGCGGCTGCAGAAAGTGTATGCTGCTGTTCACCACAGCCTGAAAGGAAAGAGTTGAACTATCAGGGAAATGTGCTTGTTTTCTTTCATTGGAGCCACTTCTTCACCTCCTCCTCCTCCTCCTCCCTCCTTCACCTCCTTCTCCCTCCTTCTTTTCCTCCTCCTCCTCCTCGCTCGCTCCCTCCTCCTCCTCCCTCCTCCCAGCACTTCTGAGCTGTTTTTTCTGGTAACAGCACAGTCTCTGCACAGGCCTGTCACCTCACAGCGACATATAACTTCAGGCTGCTTGTCCCAAAATTAGGATTGGATTGAAAAAAAAAAAAAAAAACAAACAAGATTTTCAAGTTAATTGCATTTTTTATTTAAATGAAGACTGAGCTAAAACTCTATATACCGATCGTGTGTCTCCATTTTAAGAGTGCAGTTGTGGGGAGACGTGGGGAGTCAGAAGAAAAAGGGCGTTCGAGGATAAAAATGCACAAGGTGTTCAAGAGAACAAATCCTGAGCCCTAAAAAATCCTGACGCGACGGCGAGAACTGCAGAGAGATGCTACAGATTTCATAATGAGTGTGAGGAGAAGTGGTTGCCACGGTGCTAGAAGACGCTGTGTGTGTGTCGGTGCGTGCGTGCGTGCGTGCGTCCAGACTTGCTCTCTGATAAGGGGCAGCAATCTGTCACCAGACAACAGGAGAGATTTTTCCGAGCACCGCCTGTCCCCCTTCCCTCGCTTCAGACGAAATTTGATATTCACGGCATGTCTTTTCCAGTCGGAGAACACAGAGCGGATACAAAAAGAACCGAGCAGGTCTAGACATATAACTCCTCAAGGAATAAAAAAAAAAAACTAACAAAAGGTGGTAAATGTCTCCCCCCCCCCCCACAAAAAAAAAAATGTACAGGAAAGCAACTGGAGACACTGTTAAACGGCAGCAACGACAACAACCAGCCCGCCGTCTATCTGCAAAGACACAACTGTGGTCGCATTAAAACACACACACACACACACACACAAAAGCTGTGCTATTTTTAGAGCTGGGCTTCCAGAATTTCCCTCCCCACCCCCCCCACCCCCTTTTTTTTTTCTTTTTAATAAGCCTGCCCTCAAACTGACTGTACACAGCTATGGAATTAAAATTTGATCAAACAGACCGTTTCCGTTCCCACTGCAGTCTCGCATTGAACAAAAACAGACGGACGGGTGTTGGTCTACGGCTAAGAAGAAGAAGAGTGGACTTCGCACAGGTAGAGGAATGCGCTGACTTTAAGCAAATATGCTCTGCAAACAAATCAATGCAGGAAGATCGAGTAAAGATATGGAGTTTATACAAAAAAAAAAAAAAAAGACCAAAGCATTGTATTGAGATTTGAGGTGCGATTAACATTTTCCAGTGATGACTAATCGGACCTCCGCCGTAAGAAAACAACAACACTTTTAAAGCCTGATCCGGAGCTGCGTGAGGGAAATAATACTGAACATGTACAGGCAGAAATCCAGTGATGAACCAGAGCGTTTACGTGCTGAAGCAACGGTGCATTCCTGTTGCAGATACAGCCTCAATGCTACAGATAAAAACTTAATCACTTTGTTTGTCTTTGAGTGCATTCGTGCAAAATGTGCACACACACACACACACACACACACACACACACACACACACACACACACACACACACACACACACACACACAGAGGCCTCATTAACATCCATGTTGAATGGCTCAGCATGGCAGGTTCAAAGCGTTCTCCCCCCTCCAGCAGCGATTCAAGCTTTCCTCAGCCTGCCAAATTCTTTCATTCTTTTTAAACAAGGTCTTAATCTGCCTTGAAACACTGCAGAGTTCTCCCGCAGCAGTGCCAGAGGCCCTGAGGGGACACGGAGTGGGAAGTCTCCCTCTCTCACAGGCCTGGGTGGACAAAGCACGGGGGCCCCTCCTCTCTCTCTCTGTGGGGACAATGGTGCAGGAGGAGAGAGGAAGGGCCCGACACCGAGCGCAGGACCTGAAATGACCCGCCACCACGTGCCAACACAGGCCTCTCTCTCTTCAGACCACACAGAACCACATTACAGAAACCTGCCAGAATATACGACTTAACAAACAGCGGCCCTCAGCGGGCCCCTGCATTAGAAGGCACTTCACATCAAACGCTGGCTTTTTAATACAGCTGCATCAAAAGACAAAATACTTCCTGTTATCCCCCCCACCCCCCACTCACCGGTGGGCATCCATCTCACCATGGAGATGAACTAAATCACATTACCTCACTGGCAAAGCCATCTGGCATACAGCTACCACAGAACAACAACAACCCCATCACAGCCTGTATGGCCTGGTGCAGTGGTCCGCAACTGGTGGCCCACGGGCCAGAAGTGGCCCGCCAGCAGTAATATCTGGCCCTCTTTTTATATTAAGGAGGAAAAAAATGGATCTCCATCTGAGCAGCAACAGTTACCTGCAGAATCAGAAAGATGGGAATCACAACTTCCTGTCTGGACTTTCAGAATAAAATCAGAGCGGAAACAGACTGCAGATGATGAGCAAGATCGTGTATTGAGATTCTACCCAAAAAGATTATCATACGGTCTTTTACACCCCCCCCCCCCCCCCCCCCGAGACCTTAACGCACTGCAACTTAAGAAAACACATGCAAATAGATAAAAGACAAACGAATTCAGAAAACACAACAGAGGTGTTTCCAGGGGGACGCTTGGTGGCTCACCTGGCAGAGCACTAACATGAAGGCGTTATCCTAACGACAGCGACCACAGGTTTGCGGTCAACCCGAGGCCCTACACTGCATATCACCCTCTCTCTCTCTCTCAGAATTAAGGCAAAAAATAAAAGAAAAGGGATGAACCTGCTCGGACGAACTTGTTGTTCGATGCTTCATTGAACAACAAGTGCGTCCCAGCCAGGCTCATCGCTTTTGGAAACATTTCTGGAAACACTTCTGTCGTGTTGTAATTATGTTGCAGCACACGTGTTGTCAAATTGAAGAAGATGTTTTCTGAATTCCTGCGTTTTCTTAAGCTGCAGTGCATTGGGCTCTCAGGGCCACCGTACAAGACTCAACGTCGAAGAGACCTTCACAAGAAGCCGGGCCTCGGCCTGTGGGTGAAAACACCTCGGTGTGAGGATTAGCGTGGAGCAGTGTTCAGTCTCTTTATGTGACTCTTCATCATCAATATCATCAATATGGCTCCATTTTCCTTTTGATAAACCTGCAGCAATTACATGCCTCACTTATCAGACACTCCCTGAAAGAAAACTGGAAAATCATGAGGACATAAGAATGAAAATCAAATCTAGAGTCACCATATCAACAAACAGATATCTCTCTCAATTACAAAATAATTAGAAGCAACTAGGGCGGTAGTTAGAGGAAGATAATTGAACCCGAGTAACTGATAGGAAGGGAGGAAGGTAAACAGTTAAGGGGACAATAACCCTCCTAATGAGCCAAAGAGCCTGTTCGAATCCACCTATTATCCTACTAATGGATCCGGGAGGAATTCCTTCAGATGGCATTAAGGAGACCCCTGGAGAGAGCTAAAGCGGGGGTGGGGGCCGGTTCTATTCTTCACTGCGCCTCACTTCTTGGCCCCCTCATTCAGGTCAATTGGTCATGCAATTCTCTGCTCTCACACACACACACACACACACACACACCTAACAAACACTGAAGTGCACACGTCCAAAGCAAGGAACCAAAACGCTGCGCCTCCTGTTGTCACAGGTGGGGCCCGGGGTCCGTCAGCGCATCTGGGCCGAGCTTGTCGGCATCAAGGATGGAGATCAACGCTGTCAGACCTCAAAAAGGTCGCAGCCGCATCGACAGCGAGAAGCTCAGCGGCGCGGGAAGGTGCTCGATGTTTACCGCCCTAGGAGCTTATCAAAAAAACCAACTAATAATAAGAATAATTCAATGCTGATCACGAGTACAATTTTCACAACAAAGGGGTTTCTGTTTTTTTTCTCCCCTCTGCCTGAGCTACTTCAGAGATGGGAATGCATGTACAGGATGAGTGCAACACAGGCAGGCCACTCACTGAATGCTAACAAAGAGAGGGGAGGGGGGGGGGCAGTAGTGTGGCATCGAATTACACAGGGCTGATTGGTGGGAGCGTGCATGGTTGGGTCAGGAAGGGACAGGGAGTACAAGGCCAGAGCCACATGGTGCAGATGCACTGCTGACCGCTTACACCGGGGTAAACACACTGATGAGATAAAAGCCGACGCACATTTAGCAGCAAACTGCCCATGAACTCCTCCCTTCAGGTCAGACAATAGAAATCACCATGAAGGCAAAAGGAAAATATTTAAAAAAATAACTCTTCTTGGTAGGTGTGGCCTGATTCTGAGCTCCAGAGAAAGAAAGAAAGAAAGAAAGAAAGAAAGAAATAGAAAGAAGGAGATTCCTGCCTGCTTCAATGTGTTCCAGATGGTGATGTAATTTTATTTCTGGAAGCGCAGAGCCGACTCTTGACTGCGGCTTGCCACAAGTGATACATAAACTGAGCAAAAGGAGAGTCCAACCATGCAAATATGCGGGGCTCCCACCACAGCTCACAAACTACAGACGGGCTACTTCGTCAATACTGCAACTTGAAACAACACAGAGTCTGATTCAAACACACACACACACACACACACACACACACACACACACACACACACACACACACACACACACACACACAACAGAGAGATGAAGCTGCGTTCGTGTGCACACTCTCAAAAACTCAATCAAAGTTTTTCATGCTTCGATTGGAAACTGAAATCTCTTTCAAAAAAGAAAATGACGGGAATGTTAACCGATCAGGGTGTCGGCATACTGTTATGACGACTACACTACTACATTTTCATTTTTTAAAAAAAGCATCACTTTTGTTTTCCAGCGCCTGAAACGGAGACTTTCAGAAACGCTGCTGTCCCAGTGTTGGTCTGTCCCTGCTCCGGCTGGGGGTCGAGCTAACCTTGTACTCGCCACCTCTGCTGTATTGATCCGGGGAAACACAGCTGGGGCGAGGTCTATCAGGGCAAATATCAGGCCTTTTCTAAGCAAACTTACATAAATAATATGTAATATAACACAGAATATAACATTATATAGTCAGAGTGTCTACAGTGATGTGACCCAGGTTGGAAAATTCCTTTTTACGTGGATTAGGCTTGAAATGATTGGTAGATTGATCGAGTTAATCATGGTCGTATCAGCTGAGCACTTCGTCAATAGCAATAAGAAAACGGTTTGATAGACAGTCTGATAGTTTCATGCCTGCATGATCAAACCCTGAGCGTGCCCCCCCCACCCCCGGCTCATAAACGCACCCCCAGTCACATCCATTGATAACGGAGAGCGCAACCAGCCGATCGTTGAACAGGTGTGTTGTTCAGCTGCACCAACGACGCTTTCGCTGCCTCCACCCTTCGGAGCACACAACATGTCATCAGTCAGGGCCGACATCTGCTCCATCTCAATAAGCAACCCACATAACCCACGCAGTAGCGCACTACGTTGCTAAGGATACGCTAACAATCAGCGTCCTTGAAGAGTCTGGCTTCATGAGAAAAGAAAAGAAGGTTAAATTCTTTTTTTTTTTTTTTTTTATCTCGATATCGACCAATATTACATTTTTGTCCGAATCATCCAGCCACACATACTCGTTTTTATTTGTATTATTAAGTGTTGGAGCTGTCTAACAAGCCAACAAGGAACGTGCACTGCTGAACTATAATGCAGCCGTGAAGATCAAACCAGAGGAAGGAAAAAAAACAGCTTAAGCAAAGATACGCCCATTATATACATGATATGGATAATATTATTCATATATTATATCCCGGTCTTGCATCATAATATGAATTTTATTTCAGCAGACTAGGTAACGCCCTGCTGGAGAGCCTAATTGCAATGCTATGGTAATTGGGTTTATTGTGTTTGAATGAGTGTTGATGAATCGCTGCTCAACATACATTCAACTGACAAGCTACCCAGACTGCATCTGCTGCAGTGTGTGTGTGTGTGTGTGTGTGTGTGTGTGTGTGTGTGTGTGTGTGTGTGTGTGTGTGTGTGTGTGTGTGTGTGTGTGTAGTCCCCTCACATCAGCACAACCGCATGGGAACTTGCAGGTTTATGACAGAACCAAATTAGACCTGACATTCTAACCCGGACCCACCGTCCTTCATTTCTTTGCTCCAAAGCCTTTAATCCCCCCTGAGGTACATCCTATTGGACACTCCAGGTCGTCCTGTGAAGGAGCACTGACACATTATTGGGGGGCGGGGGGGGCAAGTTTGACTGCCACCCCCAACCCAACCCCACTGGGGAGTTATGCGCTTAAAATATACACAGTCACCTGCGATGGTGTTTTAACCTGTCAAATAGGGTTGAAGAGGGGCAGGGCAGGCGCAAGAGGATTTGGCAGGGATGCTAATGCTGTGCCATTGTGCAGGAAATGATTCTATTGTTTTTCGGCATGAGGATTAAGGTACCCAGAGTGTTTGGCTGTAATGGCTTTATTAAAGAGCAGGGGATGTGCCAAAGCTCAGAAAATGAAAAAAGAAAAAACACTCATCTGCAGAAAATCTTCACTCCTTTGTACAATGTGTACAAACCAGAGCCATCTGTAAACGATGGCATTTTCTCCATATGTCTTGTCAGTAATGTCAACAGGCATTTCATTTTCACACAATGTAAGAATGTGTGTCCATTTATCATGACTCCCCTATTCTTATTCCCTGCATATTAATGTGCTGTCACGATGGCTCCTGCCTTTTTCAGATTGTACTGCACATACTTATACAGAGCCCCCAATTCACTCTCATTCTCCGCCACTAATATAATATTTCTGTGGCTGCTGGAATTGCTGCAGTCACCATATTTCACTATGGTAATGGACAAAGTTTGCTTTCATTGTCCTCTCTCTTTTTTTTTCTAGTATTAAGCTGCAAAAATGGAGGAAAGCTCAAAGAGGCGGCAGCATTTTGTAGTCTAGCCTGTCAACACTCCACAGGTTGCTTTAAGCACAATAAACCCGCCATAAAGGGAGGTGCACGTAAGCCGTCCCTGGATGCTTTATGAGGCGGGCACAGGCAGAAGTCGAGCCCTTACAGGAGCCAGCAGTGTCCGCCGCCACCACCGTGCCATGATGGAGCAAGGGAGCGAAAACAAAGCCGAGCCGTGCGAGGGGGGAGAGAGGAGGGGGGAGGGAGCAGAGGAGGTCTCCCACCGCTGCAGGCAAAGCAACAGCGGTGCACACCGCGTAGATACAGCATGTCAACACCCTAAATCATCTTCCTGTTGTCATTTTGCACCTTACACCCGTAAGATTTCCTCTAAACAATGAGGCGCCGACGTATTTGTGCGCGCTTGTTCAAACAGCAGCCGCAACCACGTATAACACGCCGCGTGGTGCAAACAGCACAGCCACCATTACCTTTTCATAAAAATAAACATCATAATAATAATAATACAGAGAGACACAACAATAAACAGAGGAGTTGACTGACCTGCGGGTGTTGCTCCAAATATCCGCACCACCGGCACTTTCTTCACGTCGCTCTGCCTGAATTCAGAGTAGCAGACGTCCAGGTCTTTAATGGGTCTTGCCAGGTAATAGTCTGCGGTGACGATGCGCACGGCAAACATGACTGTCCGTCAGAGAGGGACCGACCGACCAAAAAAAGAAAAAAAGCAAAAGAAACTACTGTTAGGAGTCCATAAGACGCGAGGACCTCGGTGGCCAGTCGATACCAACCGAGGGGGAGTGCTGTCACCGGGGTAAAAACAACGACAAAGCGGAGGGGAAAGCCCGGTTGTGTCCCATGTAAAAAAAAAAAAAGAAAAAAAGAAAAACCGCGAACAAAGATCCCCGGTGGCTCCGGCTCAGCTCGAGGTGCCGCCGCGGCCGTTGGGAGTCCAACCGCCGGCTGCGGAGAGCGAAACTCAACGGTGGCGGGTAATTGTCCGACGCCGTACAGCTGTCGGATCCATGTTGTACTTACTAATTTGTGGCTGTCCCGTGATTTTTTTTATTTAGCCCCCTCTCTGTGGTGTTTTTGTTTTTCGGCCAGGAAGACGTTCCCCCCGGGGGCTTCCGGTATGTAGCGTTATCTTTCCAAATCACGTCCCAGAACTAGTCCCAGCCAGTCCCGTTTGATCAGACAGCCCCTCGGTTGTGCTCCGTCTTCTTCCATAACAGGCTAGCCCGCGTTAGCTAACCTACGACGGACTCCCAAGGTGCTCGGAATACGGAGGATCAGTACATCCGGTTACGATTTTCAGAATAAAAGCAATGCCGAAGAATTGGAGCGTGATGATACAAAACACCTGAGTAAAAAATAAACGTGTCTCCATCGCTACGTAATTTCATGTTGTTAAATTATTGTTACGTAATATAATAATAATATAGTATATTATGTTATTATAATTTAACATGTTTAGAATTATTATATTATATAAAACATACTATTCTGTCACAACACTATAATCATATTATTTTACTCTATTTTATATTTATTACATTTTAAAATATCATTTTAACATATCTTCCTATTTTTTTTAAGATTAATTTTTTTTTAATTGTTATTAAATTGACAGGATATCATATATATTTTAGAATTTTTTCTCCCTACGATTTTCTATTTATATTAAATCATTAATGTCCACTATACTTTCCTTTTCATCCTCTCACAAAAGACATAAGACACACACACACACATGGCATAGGCACATACCATACACATCATATTCTTCTCATTTTGTTCGTCTCTATAACTGTTTATTGTTTTTTGTTGTCATTTACATGTTGTCATTTACATGCTTTTATTTTCATTTACATGTTGTCTTTTTCATGCTTTCATGGACTGCCTGGCCAAGATTTTTAGCTGCTTGGTGCTGCATATTATTTAAGTTAAATTAAACACTATTAATGACGAATAAATAAGATGGTTGTCCTCATGAGGATGCTATCAGCAACCCAAAGCAACTGTTGTACAATTACAGTGTCTCATGAACACCAGTAGCCTTTTAACAACACATTAGTGATTTATGGGCTAAGCATGCAAGCTGCCTCTGGGTAACTGCTGTGGCAGTCTTTAATTGGAAGAGGGGATGTTAAATGGATGGTAAGCAGAGAGTCTTGAGTGCTCCTTCAGTTGAAGATATTTATAGTGTAAAATGTGCGCAAGAGTCAAAAAATCTGTTAAAAAATATCTTGATCTAGACTATATCTATCTCGATATCTATGTATAGCTCACTATCTTGAGCTGTAATGTCTAGATTTCTTCTTTGGGTTGGGGTAGAGTCAGTAGAGCCAGCTTACACTTCTTGTTGTTGTTATTGGTTCTTGTACATAAGCAGGTACAGTATGTAAACAAATGCCATACAACATAGAAACTGGTCAGACGCTTCCCTTAAAAGTGTCCATTAAACCACACTCAAAGCTCAACTATTGATCTGCTATGAACACTTTATATCAATTTAAACCGGCACAGGAAGCTTAGGCTCATACCTAATATACCACTTATGTAATATGATCCCAGTATTCCAATAAAATTACACTTTAGTGGGAAAATATGCAATCATAAATACTTTTTAAAAAGTGAGAAATACAAGTTACACTTTTATTGTTTTAGTCACTCTGATATGTGAGTGCTAACAGCACTTTAAGCCAGTGCCGCAATGCCACCCACAATATCAAACAGATGCCTTTGGAGGACTTTTATTTTATAACTGAATGCGTTTCAGCTTAGGAAGTGGAAACAGGCCTGTGGAACATTGAATTGACATCTTTGCAACTCATTTGCTGCTGCAGCATCAACACATGGATCAGACCCAGATCAAAGAGATGGAAAGCTTTGCCTCCCTCATTGGTCACTTGTTAGGGGACAGGGTTTTTTTTTTATTGGCTGATATATTTCCTGTCACTGAAGAAAGAAAAAAGCTTATCCTAGAATACATAAAACAAAAAGCATCACACAGGGAAGCATTCATAAAGGAATATTTTACAACTGGATTATTTTAGCACCACAGATATGCTGTAGGCCTATACGGGAATCATTGATATAGGAAAGATTAAATTACCATAAAGAGATAAATATGAAGTGAAAACAAACCAACACTCGTGTGCTGTAACTTCTTCAATATCTATATTATTTATATTCATTAATTACTACAGTTTGTGGGAGTTTTCAGGAAACTGAGAGCTTTAATTCTGCAGACAGCTGGACAGTCTTTTGCAGCATAAATCGCCTCTTCAGGGCCATATTGACAATAACAAGGACATGTCAATTCTGGGGTTTCAGTGACCTGTGGAGGAGTTTATATCATATAATGACACAGAATTATGAATTAAGAACTGAAGAATTAAGGATGATTCAGTCAATATACAAAAACTTGATTGATTTTTGGTCATAAATCACACTTCCGTTTCCACACAAATCTAGGGGATATAAAATGACAGTTAAATCCATTTAGAAAATGTGAAAACAGAAGAAAGTTTGGACCCAGTATACAGTAAAATCTTGGTTACAGCTGTTCCTATTTGGAAATATTGTCACAAATAGAACATATCCAATGAAAATATCTGTAAATGTTCTGTTCTTCACTCATTGCATTCAGTTAATTTCTGTTATTAAGAAAAAGATTCATCCAAAATGTCTCCAAACATGAGCACGATCTGAAATAGTCTTTAAAATGAAAGCTTTAACGGAGGAAACACTTGCTTTTTAATCTGTCAGGACTTCAAATGTATATATATATATATATGTATTCTGTATGAATCTACCACCTACAGGTGCTAGTCTGGTGATGCGTCTGATGTCTTCTTGCCCACTACACATCTTCAGGGCTGTTCAGTATTCCAGTCAGTTTCCTTTAATGGCCTGACAGGCATCAGTGGAGGATGTGCTGAGCTCACTGCTTTCTCCTCTCCACTGAAAGAGCCATAACCGTCTCCGAACAGCTGGTTCGGTCCGGTTCATACTGGGGACATTGCAGTCAACGACTCCCCGATGATGAAAAATGTGTCATTAGCATTTTAATCTCGATGGAGACGGAGCCTCTGTCTGCCTGAGTGTGTGCTGACCTTGAGTGAGAGCCTGGCCCTCTTAATGAACCAATCACCAGGCATCTGCTTACATTTGGCAGCAGCACGTACTGTCTATGTGCATGTGTGAGGGACAGTTTTAACTTCAAACTAATCCAGGGATATTATATACGCCACATGTAATGCAGTGTTAGGCGGGAGCTTTTATCTAAAGTGCCTAACAGTACCGTATACTGATGGTCCCAGCGGGAGCAGAACCCCGACACTGCCACTGTGAAAGTGCCATCTTCTACTCGTTCCCATCACGAAAACCCATTTGTTTTTAGCAGTGTGTTCCTCTCAGTGATGGTGAATTAAAGGAGGGAAAAAAAAGAGACGTGGCTTAAAGGAACAGATCCTCCAACACGACGAGGTCCAAACCTTGTAATGAGGCTGGATCGCGAGCAGCCAACGAGCGAGATTGAGGACGTAGTTGAAAACTGTTGTAGAACAGCTGTAAACACCTGACATCATCGCGTCCATGATGATGATGAACTATGATCACTCAGTCAATCAGTCAGTCAACTTCATGTCTTTCAAAACTGGGAGCCCACAGAAGAAGAACGTGAGTCTGAACTCAAACTATGAAAGAGAAACTCCACTGAATTCTGTTTACAGGCGTAGTTTTAAAGTTTTTAAAAAAAAAAGTTGTAGAAAGCCTTTTGTGTCTCCAGAGCGAGCCGTGTGAACGCCGACACACTGCCTCAAGTGATGTGTGAGTCAGCGTCAGTCGGGGCTGAGGATGACCAGTCTGAAAATGTAATAATCTAAGAAGTGAGGTTACAAGACCTCTTACTCACATCGCACGCCTGAATCTGCAACGTGTGGGTGATGTAGGTTTTTGGGTTGCCTGTCCGTCCGTCCTTCTCATTCTCGTGGAAGCTATAACTCAGTAACACCTTGAGGAAACTTCTTCTAATTTGGCACAAACATTCACTAGGACTCGAGGATTAACTGATTAGATTTTAGTGGTCAAAGGTCAAAGGTCAAGGACCTCACAAAACACGTCCGTGGCCATAACTCACAAATTCATTCAATAATTATGACACAGTTTAACTCAAATGTCAATGAGGATAAAATGAAGTGATGACATTTTATATCCAAATGGTCAAAGGTCACTGTCGCTGTGACATCATAATGTTCTGCAAAAACACTTCTGGCCATAATTCAACGCTGTAACTCAAAGGAGAGACTGTGACCATACTTCCTGTAACTTGGCTGGTCGGTGGAGGAAACAGCAGTGAGGTCGTAATTCTAATTTTTTACATCTCCAAGCTCGACTGATGCTCAGCATGAATATGTTGTGGCCTGAGAGAGAGTGGGGATGGAACGATGTGTTGTTTTGGTGGCCTTACAAAATGGGAGTCAACTGTTCCGTTAAGAGTAACGTCCCTCAGTAAAGATGATTCATAATGGAAAATAAGGAGCCGTTATTTCTCTCCCGTCATTGTTAATCCTTAGTTGGAGCGTCTTCCTTCACTTCTGATCAGTTTACTTTGGTCAAACGATCCTCCATACTTCCACAGCAGCTGACCCGACTGACAGGGACCGACAGGTTCGACCGTCGCAGCTGCCTGTGTCAGTGCGTCACATCTACACTGGCTGTAAAATGTAAAAATAGAATTGCAAAAACAAAAAAGAATTGTAGGATATATTAGGGTAAGAACTCCTCTCATTTCCCATTTCAGCAGGAGCGATGCATGTTGTCCTGAATATACTAACGAAGGGGAAAAAGTCATAAAATCAGTCATCACAGGGAGTGTATTTTGCAATCAGCGGAGCAGATGGATTAGGGGACCCAGGCCTTGTTGGGGAAGGTTGTGTGTGTCTGGTTGCTTTGGACTCACCAGATAAGGCAGAGTGGAGTGGCACACAAGTCCTGGAACAATAACAAACACTGGATTTATTGGCGCTGGCAGGGCTTGTGTTTACAGAAATCACCCTCGTGCAGGAGCTGATAAAAGCCTGGACATCACCACCAGAGTTCCCTTCACACTCACTGATGTGAGCAAATAAATTTCTCGTCAGGTTTGGTAAGCAGGCTGAACTGGTCTGTGCACACTGACAGCACCGATGAGGAAGTTCAGGGCTGTTGAAGGTGTCCCACACATCGTTGGCTTATCAGGGGGGTTAGGGTGCAACATATGGACAGGATGTTTCTGTTCTCAGATCCCAATCTACAGATCCTTTACCACAACGTTGCTCTCATGAACCTTGTGAACTTCTTCCTTAACCACAGTGGAGATGACAGTTGTCAGTCAGACACCCTCACCAGCTGATTTATAATAGAATATATAAAATATATAATATCAATAATATATATGGAAGACCTGTTGTCATGAAGAGGTGAACATGTTTATTATGTGGGACATGCTGCCACCTTTTGGTTAACTGTATGTGTTACACAGATTGTGCGCGTGGCACTGGAGCAATTACAGGCTTTGGCAGTGTTTTGTTTTTTAATTATAATCTCATAATAATTTTTTTGAGTCCAAAGAATCTATCAAAAAATGATTTATTACATTTGCAAATTACGTTTTATTAAACTGAAAGCAAAAAAAAAGAAAAGTTAATTACAAAAAATACAAAGCATTCGAGGTATCCTGATCTCATGAGCCGTGTTTCCATCTGCAGCAGACAAACTGAGAGTGAACTTTGGACTTACATTTGTCAGGTTGACAGAAACACAACTATAAATTCCTGCTGATTTCGCTCTTTGTCTGCTGGGTGTGTAAATAGACGACTGTTCGTCAAAACTACTTCATAAAGTAAAGCTACGCCAGGTTTTGTGTTTACAGGTGATTCTGCTGCCCCCTAGAGGCCAAGCAAAGGAATTAATAGAAGCTTTAGGTTTAAAATGTGTCCAACCTACAAAGTACAACTACCACCAATTTGTAACAACTGTGTAATCAGAACGGCTTTTATAAAAATATATGAATTTATAACTCCATTAAAATGGCAAAACACTGTTAAAAGCTATAAGTACTGCTAATGGCAGACTCCGGGCTCTGTAGTGTGCGGGATGCGTTGTTAATTGTTGCTGTCCTCAAAGAGGAAGCTGGTGAGATCAGTAGTATAATGGATCAACACAACAAACAAACAAACAAGTGACTCGTCTGCTGCAGGAGTAACAGTCCTCATCTCACCCACAGCATGCCGGGGTTTTAACAAGAATAAAACTTATCGTCCGCGTGTTTTCCTCAGAGCGGCCGGACAGTGAGGGTGAGGTCGGGCCCCTGCTGAGGGATGAAGTAGCGCTCCTCCCTGAGCAGGCGCAGCAGCAGGTCCTGGGTGTCCTGGGGCCAGCGGTAGATCCTGGTGCTCTGGAGCCAGGTGGGGACGTGTCTCTGCGACACAGACGTAACACACATCAGTCACTGAGATGTGATGTGAGCTTCAGCTGCAGTAACCACCATTTATTTACCTTTGACGTTGTGCTTCCTTTATTTAACACCAAATATTTAACCCAGAGCGAGATCTCCTCTCCCGGCTCACTGCAGATGTTCTGGTCTCGGCACAGTTCACAACACTGTCCCCGAACATCCACAGTAAGATCAGGCCTTTGTGGCTTTGGGGGGGTTTGCTCTTCAGTTTTTCAGGGACACTATTACATTATTTACAGCCTGTTTAAACAGCTTTGTGACGATAGAAAAATATAGAAAACAGATGAATAATTTTGGATGGATATGGTTTTGCATACACTTGCACACACCAGTGACAGTGGCAGGACGGGGCGACCACTAGAGGGCACTGTGGGGTCAGGTGCACAGACTGGGAAAGGGAAGTAAATACTGGAATGGTCAAACCAGGACTGTGAAGGGTGAGGTAGACGTCCATGTGTTCTTTGATTATAAAGCAGGTGTAGGTTATTTGAGTGCCGCTTATCTAGCTCAAGGGAACGTTTTATTTGATTAGACAACTTATAAATGCTCGGGGGTTCAATGTGTGCCATTGTTGGGTTTCCACAACACTGTAACCAGGAAGGAAGGAGAGACCGTGACCGTACTTCCTGTAACTTGGCTGGTTAGCGGAGTGAACTGGGGTCAGGTGACTCTTCGCTGTGCTCTGCTGTTTATTGCTTGTACCTACCTTAGTCGCAGTAGGAAACAGCACCGGCACCAGTCTGAAGTTGCGGCAGCCTTGTTGGATGAACTCATTTTGGATCTGTGCCAACAGGGAAAGAGGATAATCAGCTCTCACAGCACTCAATAACCTTTCTGTAAGAGTTTCACTTAATATCACAGGCTGAAATAAAATCAATACACTTGCTTCTTCCTTTATCTTTGTGTGGGTAAAATTGTTAGCATTTGTCCGTGTCCTTTTTTTGTCTTCTTTTTTTGTTTTTTAACTGTGAGCTGAATTGGAGCCACTGATGCGCTTTTCATTTTACAGAACTCAGCGAGGCGTTCACTGTAGTCTGGGAAATGTAATGAATACTGGACAGACACAGGCGTGAAAGTGAAGTTCATTTTCTCTCTTTGGATGTAAATAAGTAAAAAAAAGCTTCTTGGTCTTTACACACAGGCTGTGACAGGCCACACTGACACTGTGGGAGTGGGAGGTCTTTACTTCCTCACCCTCCTGTCTTTACATGCATGTGTGAGGAGGGAGTTTTATGACGTAATCTTATCTGGCGAAAGTTTTCCTCTCACCTGATTGTGAATGTATTTAGTGTGCAGGCCGTGGTCGTCGTCTCCGTCTCCCTCCACGTCCTCCTTGTACTTGGGGCTGATGACGACGATGATAAGCACTGATTTCTGTAAAAAACAAATAAATCCATCTCACTCTCAGGCCTCACAGACGACTACATTATAAACGGATTCACTCAGACTTGCATCATTCAGAAAGCTGTCCATCCATTTGGTGATGCCCATTCTTCTGATCGGATTATCGAAGATGTCGATCTGTTGAGAGACAGGCGGAGTGTGAGTGTTTGTAGGGAAAGTCACTCAGACACAGAGGTGAAGGACAGATGTTCTTACCGCTGGTTTGAATCCTTGATCCGTCAGAAACTTGGTGAAGAGAATAATGTCTTGGGCTGTGTCCACTGAATATGTGATGAAAACGTTCCCTGTCGAATGGAGATGTGATTATTACATCATTTAAACTCAGGATAAAAACAAGCATTACACGCACGTGCTGGTGCAGGGACGTGGATGGGACTTACTGCATTCCTCAGGTAAGCTTATGGTCTTCCTGATCTCCCTCGTGGCCGGTCCTGAACGTGCACCGTAGGAGCAATCTATGCTGACCTCGTGCATCACGTCTCGAGGAGGCGCCACGCGCTGAGCCACGGACTCTGGGGCCGGATGTGGGGCATCTGGAAGTTGCGGCCTGTTTTCGGCGGGATTCCTGTGAAAGGAAATAATCAGAAAACAGTTACTGTTCATGATGCGGAGAGAGAGAGAGAGAGAGAGAGATAATATTAGACAGGAGATGTTCTCCTACCGGGACCGTTGGTGGTGCGGAGGCTGCTGGTGTGGATCTGCTGAGTAATGATGCTTATTATAATAACCATAATTATGAATGTGACGGCGCTGATTTGTTGCGGGGCAGCACGCACAATATCTGAGATGACTCCCCGGCTTTGGGTTGGCGCCTGCAGGGAGACACGGAGGAGAACCATCACAGACATGTTTTTGTCCTGCTTTGGTTTTACAATAATTTAACAGCAGTTTTACTTCTGCAGACTGATGTGGCCTGCAGCCAATATTAAACACTACTATCAATATCTTTAAAATGTACAATAATTGCCACGGGGGAAATTAAAGTCGTAATTTTAAGAATAAAATCATAATATTTCAAGAAAAAAAAGTCATAATGTTACGTTAATTAAAGTTGTAATATTTCAAGAGAATTGAAAATGTAAAATAAAAGCTTAATTTTAAGAACATTACATCAACCAATAAAAACAGGTAAAAGGTGAGTCAGTGGCAGCTGCTGTTTGTCTGTCTAACTATAGAATAGACTCAGTTTCTACACAATGTTTTCAGTGTCCTGATGATGATGATGATGATGATGATGATGATGATGAGCCAAAAGAGGAAGTTTCTCCTTATTTGTGAAACCTAAAGTAGAACCTGACAGGATGCTCCATGTTCCTCATTTTAAAGCTTCTGATGTTTCCCCTCTAAAACATCACAGAACCTTCAATCACAACTTTACTCTCGTAATATTACGACTTTTTTTTTCCTTCTTGAAACTGATTACTTTTCCCTCCAGTGTGGCTCTAACCCTCCGTCCTGCCACTGAGACCCAGACAAATAAAATTAGTTTTGGTTGAAGAGCTCATTAAAACAACGATGCACACCTATTCAACAGGAGGTCTACATGAAGAATGAAGCAGGTGTGTGACACTGTGTGAAGCTGATAAATACATTAATCCTATGTTCATAATGTGTTATGCACATCATCACACAACGCTGGCACCGGCACCAGACGTCCCTGTGTTTGCACTGATAGTGAAACACCTACACTGAGCAGGCTGCCTGTGGGCTGCAGGGTGTTGTGACGGGCCGTCGTAGGTCCAGTTAAAGTCCGACACCAGCGGGAGAGGAGCTTCCAAGCTTTCCACCTCCTCCACGGAGCAGTGCTGGGGCCAGTTCGAAGGGCCTGCAAAGCCTCTACAGGGGTTCAGCATGCGGCCCCGTTCATACAGCTGTATCTCCCTGAGGCCGTGAGGCCAAACAACGGCAGGGTGCGGTGGGTTCACTTGTCCCGGGTGTGTTTGCGGTACAAAGCGGGGATCCGGAGCAGCGTGGCCGGCAGCTCTGGGTTCATGCTGGTGCTGGGTCTCGGGGAGTCTCCTCTGCCTGACGTCGTGTGCTCCTCCACCAGGCGGCTCAGGGTCGTAGTCCTGCGGCCTCCGGCTGGTCTCTGTAGGTCCGCTACACTGTTCACAAGAGGGAGGCCAGACCAGGTCCAGACTGGAGGACGTCATGCTCTCATCCATCTCCACAGGAACACTCTGATGAGGGCAAGGTCCTGACAACAAGAGCCGACAGATAAAACAGGTTTTCACTTCACTTATTTTGTCTCACGTGTTTATTTAGCAGGTACAAAGCACATTAATAAACATAAATGTAAATGTGACAGAATTTGCCAAATGACTCCTTTTCATCTGCTTCCCTGGACACGTGGCAATGTCACGGTTTGCCTTAAGGACTCTTTGGGTTTGGACTTTTTAAATCAGTTTGGTCATTGTCATTTCCTGTTTTATTTTGAAGTGGCTTCCCTCTCGTGTGTCTTGTTTTTACTTCC
Source organism: Seriola aureovittata (assembly GCF_021018895.1). Lineage (NCBI taxonomy): Eukaryota > Metazoa > Chordata > Actinopteri > Carangiformes > Carangidae > Seriola > Seriola aureovittata. The sequence goes on along the minus strand of NC_079382.1, from coordinate 21,494,955 downwards.
TGTCTTTGTCCCGTTTCCCTCCTGTTTGATTGTCTGCCCCGCCCTGATGTGTTTCACCTGTGTTTTACTGTCCTTCTGAATTTAAGTCTCTGTCTTCCCTCTGTCAGTCTGTCTGTCTGTCTGTCTGTCTGTCTGTCTCCATGGTGATTCATCTGGATCTCCAGTTTTCATTCTTTTCCTAAGTTATTGGATTTTCTATGTTTTTTTGTTCCTGGCTGGTTTATTTTAGATTCATGTTCTTTTTGAAAGTTGTTAAACCTTTTTTTGCAACTTACTACTTTTATACTGTTAAAACTATAAGAAGGTTCAAAAAAGCAGAACCACAGAGAATCTAAAAGTCTCGCTGGTAGTAAGCACAAACAATAAGGGCAAAAGAAATGACACAAAGATTTAAGTATTTGAACTTGATGTTTGCTGATAACTGATTAAACATTTCTAGTTAAATTTGGATGACGTGTCTGTTTTCAGGTCTAAAGGAATAAAAACAGTTTGTGGCAGCACAGTAGGAGCCAGTCCGTGCAGGAGACAAGGATCTGCATATTTAATGATGTTTTCTTGGTTTAATATGTAGTATTTTGTGTGTAATGCTTCAGTGTTAACCTGGGACCAGGTTGTCAAACAAAATGTGATATGAGAAAAGATCCCAGAGTGCATATACATCACTGCAGCCTCTGTATATATAGTCTCTTAAAATCTCCAGGTAAATGTGACCCTGTAGTTCCAGGTAGAGAGGTGATCTCCACCTTTCGGATATTCAAGAAACAACAGGATGGTTAAAACCAATGACATCCTCAGCTCCGGATGACCTGCAAGAGCCAATGAAAGCTTGTTCTGTTGGTCCAGCTGGACAAATATTCAGGGAGAAAAGCCCTAAGTGGGTGAGAGCAAAAATCTGGCTTTGCTTTTTGTCTACAAGTCACTAAATGGTCTGGGCCCTAAATATATTTCTGAAATGTTCCATGTATAGAAGCTTAATGGGCTGAACTGTAACTGGCTTTAAAGAGAAGCTAAAAACTGCTCTATTGTCCTCTGCTTTCAGCTAATCTTCTAATCTTTGCACCTTAATGAGATATTATCTTTTTTACAATCTGTGCTTTTATACTGTTTTTCACTGCTTTTTATTTCTGTTAAACACACTGAATGATCTAAACATCTAACACTGATGATGGTGCGTTTTCAATATGGTGTAAACACAGGAAAATCTAGGTTAGAAACAACGATATAAGATGGTGGATTTGGTCTTTTCTGATTTAAAACTTGTAACTTGAACCCTTACCAGGGTTCCTTTCTTTATTTAATTCAATCTTTTTATCTATAAGACATGTTTGTATTCCCAGATGGCTTGTCATCTCTATTTTCAGAGACCAGGGTGCAGTTGATTTAACACGTCATAGAATGGAGAGCAGAATATTTGTGGTTATTTCATCACAGACTGGACAGATTTATGAGCGCTGTGAGTCCGATAAGGTTTTGTCTCCTACCTTTGAAAGAGTCCATTTTCTCACAAAGTGTCTGTACCTCTGGTGAAGTGAAAATAAAAGCAGTGTTAAAGGAATTTAATAGTGCACGACACCTTTAAAGAGACACGTACAGTACAGCATATTTACAAAGGCACAACTGGCACAAAAACAACTTCAGTTTCAACCAACAGCAAAGCCAGTGCCACCAGGTAAATGATCACTGTTGAAAATACACATTTTACAAAGTAAAAAGCAGATAGAAAAGTATTAGCACATAATGAAATTGGATCTTCCTCACTTAGTGAAACACACAGATGTTTATAGAACCGTTTGGGTGTAACATATCAACTCGATCACTGCACTAGCACAAAGGTCAAAGTCACTGATCTACAGGTATGTGAGGTATGTCTCTTTAAAAAAGTACTTTTTTATTATGTTTTCCCCTCACATACACATAATTCACATGCAGTGAATTTAAAAACACGTCACTGTACTCCCACACCTACCTTTCCTCAGAACTCCTTATCCCTCAGGCACGGCACGGCAACAACCCTGTTCTGAGGCAAACAGGAAGCATTCCCACCGCTGGGCCCTTTCTGGTTTATGCAAAACTTGGAAGTCTCGTGACCCATTTATGCAAATGATGCGGGGCATTAACACTACAGCTGCCAATCAGGTTGTTCCTTCAGCAGGGTAGGCGTCCTGCAGCCAGTCAGGTCTAACAGCTCCTTTGATTTGAAAGGTGTCGGGTGTCTTTTTCAACTCACCAGCGGAAAAGACAATATAAAGCAATGAATTACAATAATATGACAAGTAAAGAATGACATTACACAGTTGGACCTCATGTAGCAGGTTAACTAAAGGGCACACCAAAGATATTACAATTCATTCTGTGTGGGCCCATAAAGAAATGTAATATATGACATACATGTCCTTATATCAACATATATACATGTCAAAATATCTATATGATGGATTTTTATATGGTATAGAGTATATAGTAACATTTTGTGACCATATATGTTGACAATATATGTTTAATTTATATATGCAAGACAATTCAAATATATGAACATATATATATATGAAAGAAAACATATTTGTATGGTAAAGACATACTGTATATGTCAATATATGAAGTAGTTCCAATTTCTAGTAGGTTTTATATATAATTTTTACATCTATGTTTTTGTTTTATTTGTACATATTTCATAAACAGACATTCAAGTATGTACATGTGTGACATTTGCATATGGCCGAACAAAAACACCCCAAACCAAATTTAATGGCAGTCCAGTAGTTGCAACAAATCTCATGGTGGCGCTGGTGAAAAACTCGGGACCATCAAAGTCATTCCAACTTGAACTTTCAGGCTAAAGTCTGATCATTGTGTGTTCTACTGTCTGTTTGAGGTCGGTTAGCACCACAGTCACAGGGTCGCTGGATGGCGACGCCTTATGATCCGTAACTGAGAAGACCTTCATGGTTGTGTGGGTGAGAACGGAGCCCAGCTCACGTGCCTTCGCCTTACAAGTCACCACCTGGACCAGCTCCCGCCGGAAGCGCTGGCTGACCATGCAGTACAGCAGGAAGTTGGTGGTGGAGTTAAGGTTCTGCAGCATGTTGGCTAAGTCTCCGGCCACGTTGATCGGGATGCTGTAGTTGTTCCTGTTGAAGTTCTCGTTGTTGTACTTTGTTCTCAGGATGCAGTATGTGACGAAGCGCGGCAGGCTGAGAACGACGAAGGTCACGGAAACGGTGCCGAGCAGCAGGATGGTCCTCCTCAACATGCCCCTGGTGCTCCTCCCGTGCATGACGCGGCGCTCCTCCTCCGTGAAGAGGTTGCTGGCCCGGCAAAGATGATATCCGATGAGGTAGTTAAAGATGATGACCAACACGATGGGGATTCCCCCTGAGAGGAAGGTGGTTATCCACACTATAACGGTAGAGTAGGCCTCATCACGGTATCGGCACCTGGGCAGCGTCACGTTCTCCCCGTCCACGGTCAAGTTAACCTGTGTGACAGTATTGATCCAGCCCAGTGGCACAGAGACCAGGTGTGACACCAGGACGATAGCCACGCAGGTCAGCTTAGTGACCCGGGCCTGGGAGAAGTTCTGCCTGGCCGCCGTGCTGCGGAGAACGAGGTAACGCTCGATGGTAAACACCACCACGATCCAGGAGGAGCTATACAGCGACCCATACTGCAGGAACCCCAGGATGCCACACCAGGGGTGGGAGTGCCAGAAGGGCTGCAGCAGCCAGAAGGTGAGGGTCAGGTCGATGAGGATCACCCACACCAGGTAGAAGGTGTCCACGATGGCCAGACAGCTCAGGTAAACGATGGCCGTGTTGGACATCCCACACTTACGGAAGCAGATCATGTAGAATGTGAAGAGATTGGCTGAAGGAAAAGACAGGAGCAAAGGAGCTTATTTATCTGACTGGTCGTCCATGAAGTGTGATTACTTTATTGATTAAAGCAACATTAATGTTGGCCACTTGGCAGCAGCAGAGGGAGCAATAAAAAAATACAGTTTACAATTCTTGTTTTTGATGTTATGTGTAAACACCGATGTGCTGCAGATTCAGACAACATTTTCCTTTGCCACCAAGCTACTGACCTGGAATACCCACGATGCAAAGTAACGGGTAATAGATCTTCTGAACAGTGACGAAAATGGTGACGAAAATGACGCTGGCTCCCTCCATGACTCATTCACAGCCGGGCAATCGCTCACATGCTAATACCTGCAATAAAGCCATTAGAGAGCCAGGTGAGGGGGAGGAGAGTACGGTAAAGGAATACTGGGGAGGGTCCGATGCACATTAGAGCTTTTTACTGCTTGATTTGATTCTTAAACTGAAGGTTTTAAGCCTGTTGCACTTAATTTAAGGTTCTACTGTGTAAACTGTGACTTCACAGAGAAAACGCAAGAATTAAACAAAGCCATATAGATTAATTAAGCTTTGGAGATAGATTTATATTTGTATATTGCAGAGATGTCATTTTACTCCTCCCTTTAACCCGTTTGGTTGCACAAATAATGTCTCATCAGACACAAAAATGTTTTTTAGTTCAGTCGTGTTTGAACTCGTACACAGAGACTTGACAGCTCCTTGTTGCAGTAAGTAAAAGAACTTGATTCAGCTGCAGAGGTAAACTGATGACTCACAGTGAACCCTGGATGCAGGATGATCTCTCTGCTCTGGGTGGGTCTCACCTGAGAGAAACAAGCCGTTTTCTTCAGTCTCTAACTACCTGGAAAATAAAGCTGTTATGTAATAACAGAACATAAAGACCTGCTGTTATCTTGATCATACACAGATCCCTGTAGCCGTCTGGATAATGGTCTTTTGAGACTGACTTTCAGTGAACATAAAGAGATTAAGCCAAAATATTTTCCATCCTCTTTTTTTCTTTTACATTTCACAGTGAATTATCAATATATCGATAATAGAATACCAATAATCTGGGCTGATACGGGTTAATCATCTTCATCTGGGTGAAAATCTCAGTCCTCAATGTTAAAACAGATAAAATCAGACATACCTGGTGTGTATGGGACGTCCTTGGTGGTATCGTACAGACGTGGCTCTGTCCACAGAGGTGCAGGCCAGCTGGAAATGTTCTCACAAGGACCAGACCATGGATGATACGAGGAGGGAGGGATGTGTGCGACAGCTGCAGCTGCCGCCTCTATAAAGCTTCGGGAGGAGGGAGTCGCATCACCTGAGATATAGATGACACGAAGAGTCAGCTGTTTCCAGAAGGAGATACTCAATATCTGATGCCCATAAATGATGAAAAATTAAACAAAATTATGAATTAACACAAGCCTTTCCAATTGTAGGACTTTGGATTTATTATCTTTAGGAAATTGATTTTTGTGGGGAAGTGTTTAGAAAACGATCGGTTAGGAGCTCCTAGCAAACCAACCGTCACCTTATTGATCCAAGAATCAATTCTTTCTCAGGGACACGGGTTTGGGTTTCTTCCTCCACCGGAAAACTGCAACTGAAAACAAAGTTGTGAGAATGAAAGAAAGATGTTTTTTGGAAAAAAGAAAAATGGAAATATTTATATTAAAAAAGGGAAACACTGCTACAGGCGGTACTTGGATTTCTGTTCACATAAGCAAACGATGATGCTGCACAGTACTGATGGGGCTAAACTGAGTCTGGATGACTGGTCAACAGGTGACTGGTTAACAGGTGACTGGTTAACAGGTAAGCCTGTTTGTCAATGTGGCTAAAGGTGAAACTTCTGGTAAAGGGCCCTAAGGATGAAATGCTCAGAGGGCAGAGTGTGCAGCTGCCCTGTAACTAGCTAATCTTTTCAAGATGCAGGCAACTTATTAAATCTCTCATCCAGGTACTTCTGGTTTCAGCTTGTTTCGCTTAGAAGCCGGAACAGGTATCTGACAGTCTGACTGTCAACCGGGGGAACTTTTTAAAACCCTTATGAACCTCCTGCCAGAAAGAGCTTATAATTGAGGAAGGTTAGAACATGTGATACTGATTTGTCTCGGAGGATCTGCTCTGTCTCCAGCATCTCGACAGTTTACTGTAATGAGTCTTTTGAACAGGAGTAATGAAGAACCTGATGAGGCTTTTCCAACAAAAATCTCTCCATAAAGCTGAACCTGACCTTTTCTACTGACTCCCATTCTCTCCCTCAGTGTATTTTAGGTTTCCCTCCCTTTCTCATTTTTGTTTTACATACATTGCATTAAAAGTTTTGATAAGGTCTCATGGTTTGAGTAGAAAACATATGCCTCAATGAAGATTATAAGTTTGCATGTGGACGGTAGGGACATGTCCCTAACAATATTTGTTTTGTTTTTGTGTATGTTTGTTTTTGTGATGTTTTTGTGCCACCCACATGGTTGTTCAGTTAGTGCCGATTGTTGAATTGAGACGTTAAACTAGACGAGACTGTTTGGGGACTGGGCCGGGCCGGGTTGTGTTGATCCACAGTTGCTGCTTCAGTTTGATTCAGAGCAGGTTTTGGACCCTGTTTGAGTCAAATCGACAGCAGTAGTAAGGACACACACACACACACACACACTCACACACACACACACACTAGTTGAAGCACACAAACACTCGTGTGTAAAATAAATGTCTTGGAAAGAGTGTAAAATGTTTATTGTTATTTTCTGAACTTCAAACGCCAAATCACTGAATTAACAAAACAAGTTATGTCAAAAATGGAAATAAAAGATGTAAAGGAAGGAAGTTAGCAACACTTAAAAACCATTTAGCTGTAAAAATGAAAAATTAGGGGCTTTTCATTGGCCATGAAACCATCTGCATTGAGACCAGATCAGCAGCCGGGACCAATTCAGCTTCAATTCAAACTTTCAAATCTTCAGTTCCTGTTGTGAATTGCAGCATGAATCGGCCCCGAAGCTTCTCTGAGCCGACAGAACAACCGTCTCTTAAAGGATCACTTAAACAGGTTAAAAAGAAAAACATGATCTGTAAAAACCAAAGACTTAAATACTGATAGAACATAACATTGTCATTAAAACATAAAAGAAGAAATAAGTCAGGAGGTGAGCTGGTCCAGGGTCAGCTGCAGGTCGGCACCCTGCAGGCTCGAGTGGAGGAGGAGAAACTAAACGCCACAGACGTCGTTGATGATGAGGAGGAGAGGCCTCGGATTCACAGCTCAGATAAAGGCAGATAAACTCTTCTTCTATTAAGTCAACTTGTCTTTTCTCCCCGCTCAACAAAAACATCACTTGTGGTGCAAAGACAGAAATATTCCACTCAGATTTTCTCAAAATTAGAAGCGAGGAGGGAGACGTTGAAAATCCTTTCACGCTTGGCTTTAATTTACAAAACATGTGACGTAAATCATTTGTAAAAGAACCTTGTTCCGACAGCGTCGTCTAACAGCTGGCGCTCTCAGGAACGTTTGGCGGGAAAGACAAAAGGCTGATGGAGGATTGCGTCATGCTTGTCCCAAGGAGCCTCTGCAACAACTGAAGAGTGAAGAATAAAGCAATAATCTTTTTTTACATTATGAGGGGGAAAAAAATAAAATGGAGGCTTCCAATTCAATGTCTAGAAAATAATACAGGAACTACAATATAATACAGATTAACTGTGCCCACTCAGGTGCTCATCTTCCTTTGCCTTTATTATTTTTATCATTATTATTATTTTGTGCAGGAGAAAATAAAATCTGAAACGGAAGCAAACAAATAAACTAAAACAAGCTTTTCTTATTTACACTGAATACAGGTTTTTCATTGCATTATAACAACCCCAGTTGTCGCTGTCCATCCTCCACCTCTCAGCTTCCCTAATCATCGCATTTGCAGAGTTCAGACACTAGGGGGCGTGTCAGAGACTGAGGGTTGTGTTTCTGGGGGTTTGTTGTTGGAACTGAAATGCTCAGGTTGAGCTGAGGAAGCTGTACAGATCCCTAAAATAAAGGCCTATCTGGGAAGGCTCCATTGTTTTTTAACAGCACTGATTCGGCTAATGTGGTTCCAGCCCCGAGCCGCCGCCGCCCCCCCCCCCCATCCCTGGAGAGAGAGAGAGAGAGGGTTTGGAGGGGGTTTAGAGGTTGTCCCCGGGCTGGTACTGAGGCTCAGTGGCTGTGAAGTAGTCCTCCAAGAAGGCCTGCAGGTACTCGAAGGTGGGCCGCTCCTCGGCGTCCTTCTTCCAGCACTGCAGCATCAGCTCGTGCAGCGAGATGGGGCAGTCCTGGGGGCACGGCATCCTGTAGCCTCGCTCCACCTGCTCCAGCACCTCGCGGTTGTTCATCCCTAAAAACATCACAACACACAGAGCACAGGTTTGCTCAGGGGTCTGAAACCGATCAATAAGACAGTTTGACACGGACCTCCAGCAGACGGCGAGCTTTAAACTCCCAGTGGAGCTGAGTTTTGCTTCACATCTTGAACTGGTGCTAAAGAAGTTACGTTTCCATGTTCACAAGCAACTTGTTGCACTTGTTTGTATAGTTTTAATGTTTTTATCTTTTACTCAAGTAGATTTTAGGAAGAAAATAAAACTTTATTCTGTAATATTTGTAGACGGTCCTCGCTTTACTTTTATTAATCTATTGTTGTTACAGTGCACATCCTGTTCTTCCCTTCTCCAACTTCAGACTGATGGTCTGATGAACATCGTCTGCATCAAGCATCAAAACCACTCCTGCTACTTCTCTAATGTACAGCACAGTATCTGTGCAGTAAACACACAAACCTTGTTCCAAACCTTGTTGGATTATGAAGAAGTTTCTAGTAGTTCCCCCCCCCCCTCACCTGGGTAAGGCACCCGGCCCTTGGTGACCAGCTCTGTGAGCAAGATGCCAAACGACCACACGTCTGACTTGATGGTGAACTTCCCGTACAGCGCAGCCTCCGGGGCCGTCCACTTGATGGGGAACTTTGCACCTGCGGGAGGCAACTCGGTGTTTACTTCTGTTTGTTCATTTAATTCCTTAATTTACTCTGAGTTTGTGGCGAACATCGTTACGGAGTCATGGGAGTGTCTTAGAAAAGAATATAAATGTAAAAGTATAAGAAAATAAATGTGGAAATATAAACAGGAATATATAAAAGAATAATAATGCTTTTCTCTTGTATAATTAATTATATAATAATAATTATATAATTATATAATTCTTTTATTTATTTTTCTTTTTATTTCCAATTTTTTTTAATTTACTTATTTATTCTTTTATTTACACTTTTACTTTCATATTCTTTTATAGATGTTTTCTTTTTTTCTGGCACTCCTATGACTCCATACGTCATCACATCAGTGATCAACAGTTTCTTGATTTTATCATGGAAACAAAATCTGTACGTCAGAAATTATTAACGATTAACCGACTATTGATTGTGGATTTTGGAAATTGCTTAAAACTGACATCGTTAGTCACTAGTAGGTGTAAAAGGAAAACCTCATTCAGTCTCATTAGGAGCATGTGAGAACTCCAGACTGCTGCAGTGGTCAATATGAGAATGACATTAACTTCCTTATAAACTGCGTCTCTCTGCAGCAGCTGGTTCTGATTGTAGCTTCATTGCTAACTATTAGCTTGTCATTTTGATGAGGGCCCGCTGAGAGAATTTCCTCCATGACCTAATGCAGTCATCACGTGAGAGTGTGTGAGTGGGAACATCAGGAATGTGCATTTCACATAACATATGTGCGTGAGAGGAGTGTGCGGCCCCACCTTGCCGAGCCGTGTATTCATTGTCCTCAATGAGCCTGGCCAGGCCAAAGTCAGCGATCTTGCACACCAGATTGTCTCCCACCAGGATGTTGGCGGAGCGCAGGTCTCTGTGGATGTAGTTCATCCTCTCGATGTAGGCCATGCCTGCTGCCACCTGGATCACAGCACAGAGAGCAGGCTGCATCAACACCAGCGTCCTCACGCTCATTCTGAAATGTGATTCGCTTCAGGAAACACGGAAGGGAGCCTGTTCCAAATCTTTACATTATGATTAAGTTCCACTTTGTTTCTGGCTGGTAGAGAAAAAACAACGCGTCCAGCCACTTTAGCGAAAATGAATCTGACTCTGCAGAAAAGCAGTTTGTTTCAGACGGAGTCTAAAGTCTGGAGTCAGGGTGTAAAACATGTTGGATGAGGGAAAAAGCCTCTTGCGTCTCTTAGGATTAAGAAATGCCAATAGCTGCTGTTACTTAAACATGCAGACGTAACAAATACTGTTTCTACTGTTTCACCTGCAGACAACAGAAGGTTTTATCACCTGCTACAATAAGATGCGCTGCTGTAGACTGCATGTTATTGTCCAGGAAGAAATGAGCGTTTATTCTATAAAATGAAGAACAAGAACAGGTGACGGATATACAGCTTTCTGTCACCAACGATCTCGTTCTTTGTGACTGTTGTCGAGCGACGAAACTCAACACTGCTGGAAAGTGAAATTTAATGTGGAATATTTGTGCAGGAAGGGTTTGAGTTTGACCTTGACAGCAAAGAGAAAAAACTAAACAGAAACTGACACTGAGTGAGTGTGGTGTGTGGAGTGTGCTGAGTGCAATCAATCAGTCAATCGACAAACGCCTAATTGGAAACTGTGTGAATAATCGATGACAGTAATCGCTGCATTCTTCAAGCAAAAACATTCTCTGGTTTCAGCTTCACAAATTGAAGGATTTGACGTTTTTCTTTCACATATTTGATGGTAAATTGAATATTTTGGGCTTATAACAGGAACTCTAGATATGTCACCTTGTGCTTTAGATAATTAAAAATTGGCATTTTCTCTATTTTCCAACATCTTACAGACAAATCGATTAATCCTACATTAAACCTGTTTCAAATAACAGCCTGATGTTTCCAAATGATCTGAAATCTTTTGTGTTGTTTTCCAGAAAGCGATGATGACGAACGCCTCCTTTCATCCCTTTAATTGCGACAGTGAAATGTTTCCAGATAAAAAAACATGGAGTCCTCTGATGCGGGTCTACCTGAGCCGCCATGTCCACCAGGTTGGGCAGCTTCAACCCTCGTCCCTCTCCGTCCTTCAGGAAGTCCAGCAGGCTTCCTAAACAGATGTCTCGTGTTAGTCATGTTGTAGATACACACACTGAAGACTCTTTGTCCTACATCCATCAGAAAATCAATGGTGTCCTATTGCCCCCACTCTATAGGAGCCGTTTCTGACTCAGCGATCACAGAGTCACAGCTCAATGTTCTGGACCTCAGGTTTTTTTTTGTAAATCTGCCTTTTATATCATGAACAATAATGACAGAGGATGAATCCAGGAGGAGGGGACATTCATAAAACTGCTTCTCTCTTTTTTGAAAACACATTCTCCAGTAATAGGCTGACCCAGATGTGGCAGCATCTGCATCCAACAGACGCGGTGATGCACATCAAAAGTTTCCACTATTGCGCTCTTTGGTGGTTTAATGTGCGTCCACGCCTCTTTCTTCTGGGGTTTCTACATTCCAGGGTTTTGGGAGGATTGTTTTGAAATAAAGACCTTAATCATCTTCAGCCTCTTTGAAACAAAAGCTCACCATACAACAACAGTTACAAAAACACTTCTGCTTTAATGAAAGGGATTTTTACAAAGCTCGCATGCGAGCCAGCGCCGTAGGCTTCAAACACACTAGCACACAAAGAGGAGGATAAATACAATCCGCCGCTTTAGATTTAGATCGTTTTAGTGCATTTTACTCTGCTGTTGTTTGCAGAACTACATTCGCTGTGGGTATTCACGGTCCCCAGAGGAGGATTCATGATTATTTCAGAAAAACCCTGAGACTTTTCTTCTTGTACCAACACCAGGATAAACATTTGCATGGCCAAACACAAAACATTTAAACCTAATGGCAGATTCTCATCTCTGCTAAATGATGCCTGAGAGAGAAGGAACCCCTCTCCACTTTCCAGTTTCTCCTTTGGGCCAAAATATAAACTTGATGAACCAAATATATAACCTTCATGACATCTCTAACAGGCAGATGGTGAATACTTTACTGAACACATTCTTGCCTCCCAGGAGAACTCCTGCTCTCAGCCTTTGTGACTGAACAGCAGAGCAGACCAACTTCACAGAGGTGTGACTGCGCGTTGGGGCGACAGATATGTCGCAACTTCTTCTACAAGTTTCTGATGGATGATGAGCGAAGGCGTCTCCGCTGCAAAACCTCAACCGCGAATGAAACAATGCAAACCCAAAGACGGCAGCAGTTTCTTCTCCTCGTAAAGAGACGAGGCGAAACAGAAGCAGCCTGGATGAATCTACTGTCTCACAACAACGCGCAGATACAACCTGATCACATGCAATAAATATATATGATGCTGACGCTGACGATACCAGCGTTAAATTTATTAATCAAACCCCAATGAACCAATCACAGTCTCATAAACACAGATTCAAGGTTTCATACGTCACAAACCTCAGGAACCAATCCTGTCACCTGGTGGAAACCTTGTCAGTACAGAGAGAGAGACAGTTAGCATTAGCACAACCGCTAACACTGTGTCAGCCACCGCTAGCTACAAGCTAACAAACAACATAAACAAATAAAAGATGCTAACTACGCTAACGGTTCTGATCCAGCTGCTAGTCTCTGGTTCTGGTCTCATCTGAGTCTGAGTCTCTCTGATGTTTCCTCCTCTAATCATTGTGATACTCTCTGCTCTGTCACCTGTCCACCTGGAGCCAGCAGGAGGTGGTGGGCGGGGCATAAGGCCTGATCCAGATTTCTCAAACAGGAAGTAAGAGCTTCAGACCCAGTTTTTGATTTTGAGCATTTTCAAACAGGAGTTTAAAACACGTCTGAAGGAACTTTAACTTCTATTAAAGAAAAACAATGAGCACTCAGCCTCGAGCTGCTACTAGTGGAGCTTTAGATTTCAGGTCTTGTTTCAGTTTTACATTTTTAGATCACTTCCTACAGCTCTGTAAAACAGGAGGAAAAATTAATGAGCCGAGCTTCTGAATCTGCAAAAAGTCAAAGAACGATCCACATGCCGTGTTAGCGAGAGGTGTTATCTGTGTGCGTGTTCACACACCTTTGCCCATGTACTCTGTGACGATGTAGATGGGCTCCTCAGACACCACGGCGTACAGCTGCACCAGCTTGTCGTGGCGGAGTTTCTTCATGATCTGAGCCTCCTCCAGGAAGGACTCTGGGGACATGGTGCCAGGCTTCAGAGTCTTCACCGCCACCTTCGTGGTGCCGTTCCACGTTCCTGGTTTCACGCACACACACGCACACACACACACACACACACACACACACACACACGACGGCGTCAGCGCACCGCGAGCATCGATTCATATTCAAATCTTATCATTTCAAAGTCAGACTCCACAACCCCGCTGTCTCACCTGAGGAGATGATTGGCAGCTGAGAGGAAACTCTCTCCAAAAACAAGGGGAGAAGTCTGGCTTTGAAATGACAATGAGGTGAACGCGCACCACAGAATGAGATCAGGAGACAGTATGAGAACCCGTCCACCTTTAATTCTCATGCCCGGAGGTTGTGCTGAAGGATAATTAAATGGGTACGAGATTTAGAGTGGACCTTGATTTGAAATGGCTTTTTAAAGCCAGCATCCAGCGGGGCTTTGAGAGACACAATATGCCAACACGGGAGCAGATAATCCTTTGTAGGATGATTAACAAAAGCGAGCCTGTAAGCTCCTCACTGGGTGCACGCCAGCTACTGTAACGCAGCAGGGCTGTGCCACCGAGGTGCGCTGCCTCCACTTACTGTGCCACAGTAACATACGAGAACATGTGGATCACTGGACTCGCTTCAATAAAGTAGTCCTCCGTTTATCTCATTCTGTGGATGCGGGGACGGGGACGGGGTTAGGCTCCGTGTGTTTGTGGGTTAGGGGGTTTTCATTTGAGAGTAGGCTTCTGTAGTGATGCTGGGTGAGGATCTAAGAGGCTGGGTGTCGTCATGGTGAGGACCTATCCCCCGGTATCTGTCCGGCTCAATGTGGAAAGTGCGCAGGTCTGACGTGGCAAATATTAAAAACATGAATGAGACGTTGTGGAATAAATATTCATATGAATAAAATATAAATAAACTGAGAAACTATTTAATGAATTCTTAGAGCTCATCAATAGGAAATATTATTTCATCATTCCTAAAGGAGCATTTATGATGCATTTCCCAAAACCCGTTTTCCTTCCAGACAGTGATAAAAATTAATATAAAAATCACTTTGATTTGCAGTAAAGTGATTTTCTACATTCATTTTATTACTGTCAGGAAGGAAACTCTTGGGAGAGGCTTCATACATGTTTTCTTCAGTAAACTCCGTCCTAACTGCTTCAGAACATCTTACCCACAAACCTCTCTGACTGCTCGTCTGACATTCACACCCGCCTCACGCTGCGATTGGCCAGCTGTGCAGAGACCAGAAAGTTCTCTCCCTCGCTCTCTTTTCTTACACAACTATTCTTTGTTTTCAAGTGCGACAGTATTAATGTTGTTATCTCCTCCCGACGTAAACAAATGTGTGCCAGTAACTGTAGCTTACGAGCTTTTTGTTAGCGGTTTGCTTTAAGGATCACGCCATGTAGCATGTAGCTAACAAATATGCTAACACTTATTCAAAGTGCTACAGCTAATTGGCTAAGTAACTCACTTATACTTCCTGATAAGAAGCCGACACAAGCTAGAAAGCTAACGTGAGCTGAGCGGTTGTTTTTATGTCTCAGGCTGTAATTAGCTGTTAGCTGTAGAAACACGGTACACAGGCACAATAACTTACCCCCTGCTAGTAGCAGCTAACTGGCTAATTCATTCTAAAGATGTTTGATGATTGTTAATATTATTTATCCACAATGTCTTATACATATATTTAATATCGGCCGTTGTGCCGTGCTGCCGAACATACTGGATGAATTACACTGATACTAAAGGGATAAAACAGCCTTTGCTTTCATCTCCAGCTACTTAACAAAAAATTTCAATTTGTTTCTCGTCACATTTTTAAGAAAAAAGATAAATGAAAATCTTCACATTTATTTTCCAGGGCGGCCGAGTGTGAACATGAAAAAAGAAGGTTCTTTTATTCAGGGATTTTTCTTACCATAAAACACATCAGCAAAACATCCTGTGCCCAGCTTTACTTCCAACTCAAGTGCGTCTCTGCTGATCTCCCAGGCATCATGACTCAAACCCACAGTGTCAGGGATGTAGTTCACACACACGCCCGTTAAATTAAAGCACAAACCATCCGCACTCTCTACAGGGGGAGGGAAGGGAAGGCACACAGTGTTAACTACAGGGGAGAGGAACATGCAGTGAGGCACATGGAAGGAAGCCATCTTTAGACTGTGGGAGCAGAGTCTCCTGACACAACTGGATGTTTTTCCACTTGATTTTGGGAGGACGGGGTCAGAAACCAGAAGTTTTCCTCTGGCAAATCCTCAAAATGAGAACGATCAAAATTTCCTGCCCCGTTTCATTTGCTCCCCTCCTCCCGGGCCAGATTATTCGCTTGTGTTATTGTTGTATTATCATAGTGATTTGGAGTCAGTCTGGTGTCTCTGCTGGTTCAGCGTGGCTCTTTCCTTGTGACCTCGTCTTTGGAGGCGACCGGATCCGTACCCATCCAGACCTCCCCAAACTGCCCGTTCCCAAGACGCTTGATTAGCTGCAGCGACTCCCGTGGGATCTCCCACACGTCTTTGGTTTTGACGGACAGGTCGGCGAGGCGGGGCATCCCTTTGTGGCAGGGAACCACCAAGCGACAGCAGAGCCCAGCGGCTCGGTCTGCACACGCCACGCAGCGACGCACAAATAAGAGCATAGAGAGAGAGGTACAGAGTTAGCATAGCATCCAGCAGGGGACAGAGGAGAGGCTCGCAGCAGCAGCAGCAGCAGCAGCACAACAGCTGGAAACAACAGTGAAGTAAAGCGAAGTCAGAAAACACGAAAAGCCAGAAATCACTTCCTTTCCTTCTGCTTCCTGGACGGCGCACAGGCCGATCCACCCGCAGAACATCTTCTGTGACAACAACCCTGATGATGTCATCGGGCGGGGTCGGAGACTACAAACTGGGTGTGTGAATTTTGAAAACACAACGCTTGAGTTGCATCATGGGTGAAAGCGAAGGATCCCATGACATGACATAACGTATCACCACGACGTCCAAGTCACAGAGCTGAGCATCTGTTTCCCTGAAGATAAACGCCGAGCCGACCAGGCGGCTTCTTAATGACACTTATTCTATTCTGACGGCAGGAATCCTGAAAGACTCGTCTAAACATCAAGTCTATTTCCTGAACATGGTGACGTGGAACGATTAGATATTTATGATTAATAATTCCTCTGTTCATTTATGTTCAATTATCAGTGATTTTTTTTTTGAGTTCAATGAAGCTTTGCAGTCACAGGCTGGCGTTGTTGATTATAAATATCCGCCTTACTCTTTATTAATTATTCATAATAACTTATTTTAGGCTCAAGCGTCTCCTGTTTGTTGCCGTGCCGCGGTGGCGTCTTGCTGGATGAATAAACAGCCAGTATAGGAGCAGGTCATAGTCAAAGTATAGGCTCTATGTTATGGCTCACTTTAGCTAATGGCATCTACGGCTCGCGTACACTTTACGATAATGACGGTACTAAAGAAAGAGCGGGGACTTCCTGCGCCATGAGAAGCATTAGCAGCCATGCTTGTTCAGGTGTGCTGCCCTCACGTCGATCCTCTCTTCCTCCGTGTGTTCGCTTGTTTTTAACCGACGACACCGTGTCGTGAAATCAGTGTTTACTCTTGAGGAAGACCTGCTGTTTGCCAGCCATTGATTAAAGCGCTGAATTAGGGGAGAGTTTCCGTTCATACTTCCGCGCTGATATCTCCACGACCTGATACCTGGTGGTGGGGGTGGGATAGGGTGTGTGTGTGTGTGTGTGTGTTTGTGTGTGTGTGGGGGGGAGGTGTTTGCCCCAGGGTGTTTGCATGGGGCAGTAAAGACGAGATAAAGGCCCGCGTTCAACCTTCAACTCGGCCATTAAAGCCCATCTGTGCTGCCTGCTGCTTCATCTGCTCCACTCAGACATCAATACAGCTCCATGTCGGCTCCGCCGGCGTCACCGTGTGGAGGTTAAAAAAAAGACAAGGCACCGATCCAACCTGAGGACAATGAACCAATGAGCTGAAAGCTACGCACCTACAGCACAGATTCTCTCATGTTCCTTCAAACAAAAACTTCTGCCGTCAGCTTTAAACAATATGATCACCTTAAAGTTACTAAGCGGTCCGTCCAGAAATGTCGCAATTAATTAATGCAGATTCAACGAATCCCCGTGAACTCTGAGCGACCTCGCATCTTTGCATCTTTGTCCAATCACTGCAACTTTTCAGCAATTTAAGTTTGATTTAGACATAATTACGAGATGAATGACTCATTAAGTCAAAATCATTAGATACTGTGTCAAAGTAAAAAAAGATAGTAAGTAAAAATATTTTAGTATATTATATTATTATTATTATATTATTATTATATTATATTATATTATTATTATTATTATTATATTATATTTGTTCTAGTGCAGTGTTTCCCAACCACCAGGGGACACAAAGGTATCAGTGCAATTCTAGTGATAAAATAAAATTATATAGATATATATATGTATAAATAATGTTTTTAAATGTTTTAAATTGAAATGATCTTTAAAAAGGTTTTAGGTCAATCACAGTTATAATCCTCTGTGAAGACTGTGGAGTTTTCCCTGCTTTCTGTTCAGTCCTGAACGTTTACTCGTTATCATTAAATAAAAAAAAATTAATACAAATAAAAAGTGCTCTGAGAACGTTTTATCTGTTGGGATGGAAAAGGTTGTGAAACTCTGTTGTCGTGGAAACGGCGTCTGAGCAGAAGAAGATTCATGAGAGTTACAGAGAAATATCCGTGTTGTTTGCTAACATTAGCCAGCATTAGCTTCTGAATACAGAGGGCTGCAGGTGTGTTGCTGTGCTTCGTTACTAAGAGGAATAATGCACCGTGTGTTCTTTTCTGCTTCTATAGTTTCACTTTAAATGTGTTGTCTTTCAAACTCGCGGCGGAGCGAATCCTCAAGGCCACGCGTGTTGTTGTTTTTCCGTCTCTCTTCAGCTTCGTCTGAATAAATATTCCACCGAATGAGACGTGTCTCTTTAAAGATGATGAGACGCAGAAGAAAGCAGAGAAGCCATGAAAGCACCAGCCCTGAAAAGAAGTCGAGGTTATTTGCAGAGGTGTGTCGCTGCCTCCGTATGTCGTCTGGAGCTGAGTGAGAAAACTGTGAGAGGGACGGTTCATGTTCCATGACACAGACGTACAGAAAATCCATGGTGTTGATTTTAGGGCTTAAACATCGAAATGTCAATGTGCCAATTGGAGCATGACAGGAATAATATCCTTTTCCCAGCGAGAGGGAGACTGAGGATGAGAGTGATAAAACAGAACACGTGTGAGAGAACAAAGAACAGATAAATACAAAAGAAGACAGAAAACAACTGAATACTTCAGTAAAACGAAATCATCCTGTGAATGAGATGAGAGAAGGTGTGTGTCAGAAAACTCCCGGATGAGCTCACAGTGACGTAAACTCAAACTCTGACACACTAAAAACTCCCCATCTCCCTCTGTGTAACAAACAGCTGCATTAAAAAAAACAACTGCGAACCTAAATGACTGAACAGGTTGCGGCGCTGTGGCTTTTCTTCTTCTTTCTGGTAGCGTCTCGTGCTCAGCGCCGCCTTTTATTATTATATTATATTATATTATATTATATTATTATTATATTATATTTGTTCTAGTGCAGTGTTTCCCAACCACCAGGGGACACAAAGGTATCAGTGCAATTCTAGTGATAAAATAAAATTATATAGATATATATATGTATAAATAATGTTTTTAAATGTTTTAAATTGAAATGATCTTTAAAAAGGTTTTAGGTCAATCAGAGTTATAATCCTCTGTGAAGACTGTGGAGTTTTCCCTGCTTTCTGTTCAGTCCTGAACGTTTACTCGTTATCATTAAATAAAAAAAAATTATATGACTTTTTTGTAAAATTTTAAGACTTAAAATTTTTTTTTTGTAAAATTTTATTGTTTTTTTTGTAAAATTAGATTTTGACTTTTTTGTAAAAAAAAATATGACTTAAAAAAAAATTAATACAAATAAAAAGTGCTCTGAGAACGTTTTATCTGTTGGGATGGAAAAGGTTGTGAAACTCTGTTGTCGTGGAAACGGCGTCTGAGCAGAAGAAGATTCATGAGAGTTACAGAGAAATATCCGTGTTGTTTGCTAACATTAGCCAGCATTAGCTTCTGAATACAGAGGGCTGCAGGTGTGTTGCTGTGCTTCGTTACTAAGAGGAATAATGCACCGTGTGTTCTTTTCTGCTTCTATAGTTTCACTTTAAATGTGTTGTCTTTCAAACTCGCGGCGGAGCGAATCCTCAAGGCCACGCGTGTTGTTGTTTTTCCGTCTCTCTTCAGCTTCGTCTGAATAAATATTCCACCGAATGAGACGTGTCTCTTTAAAGATGATGAGACGCAGAAGAAAGCAGAGAAGCCATGAAAGCACCAGCCCTGAAAAGAAGTCGAGGTTATTTGCAGAGGTGTGTCGCTGCCTCCGTATGTCGTCTGGAGCTGAGTGAGAAAACTGTGAGAGGGACGGTTCATGTTCCATGACACAGACGTACAGAAAATCCATGGTGTTGATTTTAGGGCTTAAACATCGAAATGTCAATGTGCCAATTGGAGCATGACAGGAATAATATCCTTTTCCCAGCGAGAGGGAGACTGAGGATGAGAGTGATAAAACAGAACACGTGTGAGAGAACAAAGAACAGATAAATACAAAAGAAGACAGAAAACAACTGAATACTTCAGTAAAACGAAATCATCCTGTGAATGTGATGAGAGAAGGTGTGTGTCAGAAAACTCCCGGATGAGCTCACAGTGACGTAAACTCAAACTCTGACACACTAAAAACTCCCCGTCTCCCTCTGTGTAACAAACAGCTGCATTAAAAAAACAACTGCGAACCTAAATGACTGAACAGGTTGCGGCGCTGTGGCTTTTCTTCTTCTTTCTGGTAGCGTCTCGTGCTCAGCGCCGCCTTTTATTCCTCTATGTGAAAATGTGCTGCCAGACGAGATGCAATTACACAGTGTAACAGTGTGTGCGTAATGCGTCCCGGATCAATCAGACAGGAGAGGGGACTTTAACGTTGTGCAAATGAGGCAACAGTGTTGATGCTCTGTCTCCACCATAACAAATCTCTCTATGGCAACATCTGTCTGTTTCCCTCTCTAATGGAGACTGGGCCTCCACGACGTCCTCCGTGCACTTTCAGTGAGGGGCATGTTGCAGCCAGACCACTGAGAGGAAGCCTCGCTGGTTTTCAGGTTAGTTAAAACACCAGATTATTTCACCGCTGAAGGTTTTAACCTGCACAAGTCAATAGAGCCTCACAGCGAGACACAGAAATTTAAACTGAAAATAAAAAAGTGATGTCTAAGACAAAGTATTAGGGCGTCACTGAGGAAGACAAATCAGATGTGTTGAGAATAAAGTTGTAATTTTAAGATCAACCAATAAAAACAGGTGAAAGGTCAGTCAGTGGCAGCTGCTGTTTGTCCGTCTAAAATTAGAATAGACTCAGTTTCTTCACAATCTTTTCAATGTCCTGATGATGATGATGATGATGAACCAAAAGATGAAGTTTCTCCTTATTTGTGAAAGCTCATTTTAAAGCTTCTATTTCCCTTCTAGAAAAAACATCCAAAATTTAAAAATTAAACCTTTATTCTCATTATATTAGGACTTTTTTTCTCGTAAAATTACATTATGACTTTTTTCTTGTAAAATTATATTATGAAATTTTTTTTTTGTAAAATTACAAATTTATTTTTGAAATTTCAAATTTATTTTTTCCCTCAACGTGGCCCTTATACTCTGTCGCAGGTGTCGCCTAATGGTGATGAAAACCTTTTATCATTTGTCATTCAGGTGTGACGCTGCCTAATGCAGCTTTAAGTCCGGTCTATATTTACATGTTCTTTATGCCTGTGTTCGCTGGCGTCTTCCTCTGTCCGGAATATGTCTTAAAATAAAGATGAAGATGAAACTGTCGTGAAAAGAACTTCGTAAACATGAGCGAACAGTTTTTCGTACCTGAGTAGTGCTGGACGAGCTGCTGCAACGTGTCGAACTGAGCTCTGGTGGTGATGTAGTAGCCGCCGCTGTCGAGTTTGCGGATCTTATAATGTTTGACGTGGTCGCCTTTCACGTCGTCCCAGTCTCGTATGGACAAGGAGAAGGCACCTGTGGGACACAGACCAGGGGGTGAGGGTGACGCCCTGCAGATGTATCCCTCCGCCAAACCAGCGAGGTCACAGTTTACATCCACGTCCGTCCAGACTCATGTAAAATATGCAGTGAAGGAATTACTTTGTCATAATTAGTGTCTGAATGCTTCAGCTGTGGCCAAAAATGTGTTTTGTATGATAACGGTGACCTTTGACCTCTGACAACCGCAATCATAATGACAAAACATAATGTCTCCGGCCGCAGCTGTCGCTGTTGTGGAGGAATAATAAAAGTTTCATTTAGATTTAAATCAGGAAATATTTCATCAAATAATGAGTAAACAAAACTTAATGTTCACTTTTCTGCGACTGACACTTTTCAGTATCCGTTGCTATGGAAACGACTCATGAGCGGTGGATGGCGTGAGTTTGCGTCCGGTGGTTTTTTTTACCCTTTGTGGTTTCGCTCTCCCGGATGAGATAGGTGCCTCGTGGGTTGCCGGTGGACAGCAGCTGCCTCTCCGCATCTTTACGGCCCAGTTTACCGAAGTACCAGCTGCAATGACGGGACAGAACATGTTCACTCCGACACTCCGACACTCCGACACTCAAACACTGAAACACTGAAACACTGAAACACTCCAACAGTGGATTCAGAGGAGACCACTTCTGCTCTGGCTCTAGAGGAACATCGAAGGCTTTTCTCGTTTTATTTCAGTCAGTGTAACTGTGTGTGTGTGTGTTAATGAACACACATGTATGTATGTGTATGTGACCCTCTGATTTCATCACTACAATCTGCATCAGGTGCAAAATTACTGCACGACAAGAAATTAAAATTCAGGGCTGAAACTGAACAGTCTCCAAACCTGGAAAAACTCTGTCAATACCTATTTGTTTTCTCGTGACACCGGTCAACACTGAGGCTTTTCCACTCATCACACGTCGATGTATATCAATACAGTAAAGTCCCACCTCTGTCCCACAGCTGCTCCGACATTTCAGACTCTGAATCCATGGAAGGAGAAAACGTAGAAATAGTAGTAACTCTCTGCACATGTGTGGCTGTCGGGCTGCGGCCCTGCGTCCACTAATCTCAAGCTATTTTAGAGCACCTCCCACATGAGAGTCACCAGTCCTGGACCAGTGTACCGTGGCTCTCTGAGGAGCATTCACACACACACACACACACACACACACACACACACACACACACACACACACACACACTACTTACTCCTCAGCCTGGATGGAGTCCACTGGAGCCACGTAATTACTGGGAATGTAGCCGCTGCCTCCAGTGGTGAGCGAGCGAGCGTCCCACCAGTCCCCTTCACTGAGAGAGAGAGAGAGAGAGGGAGAGAGAGAGAGAGAGAGAGAGAGAGGACAAGAAGAGAAGAAACACATTATTACACTTCATGTACGAGCTGACGTCCTCTCTTGTCCTTCTTCTTCAGTTGGACCTGATCACACGTCGGAACAAGTGAGTGTGTAAAGAATAAAGCAGAGAGTGACGTGGCAGCCACACACACACACACACACACACACACACACACACACACACACACACACACACACACACACACACACACACTTTGTTGAACCCTTCTGAAGCATCAGAACAATCGATCCACAACAGCAAAGGTTTGTTTTCACGAAACATCTGAAGAGCTGAGCTGAGATCTGTGAATGTGAATATAAGAAATAATGGAAAAATGGGAAAAAATGCTGTCAGACCTCAGAGGGTTAATAAACGTTATAGTTTCACGCCTGCATGAAACAGCAGCAGGAAGTTGTGCTGTGCAGCTGCTGCTGTAGAAGTCAGATTAAATAATAAGATAAAGATTCTGTTATAGAAACATCTATAACAACCCTCCGCCCCCCTCCCTCTCCTGGTTTTTGTCCGATCATATTCTAATACACAAGTTCAGCTATAAAGTTTTCCTCCAGTTACTTCCTTCCTTGTTGATGGTGACATGAGCGTGAGTGTGGAGAGCTGGAGGATGTTGTTATTTTAATACGCGAAGAAGAAATGTGTTGGAAGTGGAAAGAGGAGGAGGGAGGACGCCCGGGCGCCCACGCAGCCGCTTCTCTCTTCCTCACTAACCACCAGCTCTAACCCATCCGTCCCTCGCCGCGGCCTCAGACTCTTTCACCCGTCCACTCTCTCAGCTGCTCGTCCTCCATCTTTCCTCACGTTTCACATTTCCCTCTTTCTTTAAGCCTTAAAATCCCACACTTCACACCTCCTCCCTTATTCCGATATATTTTCGTTTTTTTAAAAGTCAGAAAAACTGTGAAATGCATTAAATTCCTTCGTTACTTGCCACAGGTTTGATAACTCTTGAGTGAGCGCTGAAGCGCCGGCGTCTGACCGCGGCGTGCAGCTCACAGGAGAAATCAATCGCAGAGCACTTTCACCCTAATGTGTTATTTGAAGTTTAACTCGCTCCTGTCAATAACCGCCTGAGCTCAAAAGGTTATGATGCCACCTAGAGATATTTTCGACACAGATACAGCAAACAGATTAAAAGGGCGGGAAACAGACTCAGTATGGACGGTTGTCCTTCGCTCAGCGCCCAACAGTCGTACAGGAAGACCATGATGCACTGCAGCGTAAAGGTCTGCTGATGCCACTGAAGCATTTAACTGGAACAGCTTCTGCTCTTCACCTTCACCACTGCCTTTAATGCCCTTAAAGAACCTTGTGAAAGTATTCATCCGCAGCTGAAAATAGTCCCAAACAAATGCACTATTTCTCCCTGTTCGAATAATATCTGCTAAAAAAGAAACTACAGCCTCTATCTGTTCATGTCCCTCCTTCACTCCTCCTCTCTCTTCTTCACACATATCAATATCCAGCTGCCTTTAAGGACAGCAGCGGTTTACCGTCTGTCGTTACCGATACTTGCACATGAACGCACAATCACACGTGTTCGTGTCTCAGCTTTGACAGCGTCTCAGTGCCACCCTGCGCCGCTCTCTATCACATCCTCCACACGCCAGGAGGGGAATGGCTCTGGGTGTGTGTGTGTTTGTATAGAGGGGGGGGGGGGGGGGGGGTGGGGGGTGGGGTGGGGTGTTGTTGTTGGTCCTTCATTTCAGCTGAATAGAGCCATGATAGGGAATCGCCTGGGGACGACATCCCAGGCAGAAACAGGCCTGCTTCCCTTTGTTCAGAGAGGATCCCTCAGGAGAGGAGGGAGGGCTCCACAGTCTGTCTTCTGAGGGAGGAAAGTATGTGTGTGAGAGAGAGAGAGAGAGAGAGAGAGAGAGAGAGAGAGGGAGGGAGGATGTGTTTGTGTCGGTATGTGAAGCCGGAGAGACACCGACAGACGGGGTGGGGTGGGTCCCCAGTCTGTCCCGCAGCCTCTTTTGTCTCCAGAAACAAACCCCCTTAAACCAACTGTGCTCCGCCACAAAAAGACAGAAAACAACAAGAGTAAACAAAGACCCTCCCTCCTGTCTGAGAACGGCTTCAAATCCTCTCTCGCTCTCTCTCTCTCTCTCTCTCTGTGTGTGTGAGCACGTGGTGACTGCTGATGAAAGGATAATCAAACACAGGGCTGCGCTGACTGAGAGGAGTCACACGGCACAGCTCCATTCACAACACCACAGCGGTTTACTCGCAGCCTGCAGGCAGTTCAACCGGAGCAACACTGGTTACATTCACTTCCAGCGCAGACTTGAGAACAGGAGCTACTTCCTGGTTCTGTCTGAAGACGCCACAGACACACTGACACACTCGCGGCGGGTCGTAACCAGCCTGAGCTCAACGCAGCACCTGATAAACATTGATGGTGGATAGAGGATGCCATCACAAAATAAAAAAAGGGACAACATTGCCATCTGTCAGCTGGGGGGGGGGGGGGGGGGGGGGGGGGGGGGCGACGACTGGGATCTCTGGTGGCCCTGCTTCACATGAGCCCCGCCTGTTTGGGCATCTGTCACTCACTTCCTGCCAGCTCTGACAGGCCGGCGCGGCAGTCTGAGGATTTTTAAGGAGGATTTTCTTTCAGACGTCCAGCAGGGGTCAGTCTAAAGAAGCCCCAGTCTGAGGCAGAGGAGGCGGGGGTAGATAGAGGGAGGAGGGGAGAAGATGAAGGGAGGAGGAGGTGGAGGGAGGCTGAGCTCTAATGGGGGGGGGGCTAGGTGTGCGGTGGAATGTGCAAGACGCCGGCTGGGACAGGATGCTAACTGGGTGTGGAGAGGAGGAAGACTGACCTCGCTGGGCCAAAGGCTGAGGCGATAAGGCCGCCGTGTACAGTGGGGGGGGGGATAAAATGCTTTAAAATCTGTCTTTCAGTCTCGGATTTGACTGTGTGAGCTTCTGTTTCACAGCAGCAAAGAATTCATTTCCAGGAAAACTGCTGTTTTATCTGGATTTGAAACTATAAAGTTTCGATCCAGCACTTTAGGCCGCATCTCACAGACACTGGTATCAGTATCGGAGCGACTCTAATAATAGGGCTGCCATAAAACATTATCTCATTCTGCTGGCTGTGGGTTCGTCTGTTTGCACAGAAATCAGAGACGACTCGGCGGAGTGACAGCTGACCTGCTGCGCCTCTGCAGCGCGCACGCCGAGCCGCCTCATTACAATCAACATCTAAAGGAGAACCACGGTCGCTGCAGTCTCCCCGCCTCCTCAGATATCTGTGCGCCACCGCAGAAACCTAAACAAGCGGACGGGCGGCCGAGCTTTCACTCCGGCACCATGACACACCGACAGAAAATGAAAACCATCCACAAGCTCAGGCTATGAGCTGGCAGATGATCCTGACTCTCCTCCCACACACACACACACACACACACACACACACACACACACCAAGTACATACTGGTTGTCTGGAGGAAAAAGGCGAGCTAACATCACTGTGGGTGTAACAAGGCACTTCCTGTCCAAGTCCAGAGGGAAGTCTTGAAGGGAACGCCACACTCATCACTGCCTGCTGGTGCCGCGGCTCCACCCTCCGTAAACCTTAAATAAACTGTGTTCCACCGATTGTCATGTTGCAAGTTCAAACCAACACTTTCACCTCATTTCAAAATGTGTGGCAGCCTTTAACACTGCGCCCTGTTGCTTCACGGCTCCACAGAGCGAGGAGCAGCTGACTTATTGGGCTCCAGATCATGAGAAACCAAAATGTTTCCGTGCACAAGCTGCAGCGTCTCCGTTAACAAGGCGACGAAAGGAGGGAAAGTTGCATTCAGTGCGATAAGTGCGGCCGTGGTGACTCACGTGCTGTTGATGATCTGGAACCTCTCTCCTTTCCTGAAGCTGAGGTCGTCCTCTGTCCGCGCCTCGTAGTCGTAAAGCGCCACGAAGAGGGTGACTCCTGCGGGAGCGATAAAAAACTCAGCGTCAGCACTCTGCAGGTTAATAATAATAATAATAATAATAATAATACATTTTATTTAAAGGCGCCTTTCTTGGCACTCAAGGACACCGTACAGAGTTACACAAACTGAGATTAAAAACACATTAAGAAGAAGCAACAATAAAAATGAAATCTAAAAATAAAAACAATACAAAAGTGACAGAGGTTAGTGAATGAAGATGAAGGTGAAGCTCAGACTCACACACTGGACGGACGGAGCTCGGATCAAATAAGAACCAGACTCTGGTTCAACTGCAAGTTGCTTGTGTTGAATTTAATGAGAATGTCATCGAACGTCACAGTCGATGACTCTTGACTAGATACTGTTGGTATTTCCTCCCCCGCAATGAAACTGTGGCTCTGAATTCATATCTGATCTTACTTCTACATTTCTATATTTGACATTGACATTCTGAACAATTCATAAGAAAAGCTAATAAAAACCATAAACCTCAACCTCAAAGATGTGTATGTGTGTGTGTGTGTGTGTGTGTGTGTGTGTATATATTTATATATGAAGAAACTGAGGTTGAGCTTGTTTGTTTTGTGTGTTTTTTTTATATGATGAGAAATCTATATAAAATCTTATTTAAAAAAAAACAAACCAGTCCTCCATGGTCCCCTGAGGATCAAACACAATCATTTTTGTGACTTGTGATCTGTTGCTACCAGACGGACAAATTATTATTTATCCGGTGAAATTTTAAAAACATCTACTTGGTGGATTTGCAGATTGGAGACAGGACAGGCCGCCCTTCTAAACATCTGCAAAACTCTGTGTTTACCGCCAATAAGCATGAAGCTAACATGCTAAACCAAGATGATAAACATGGCGTCACATGACTCATCGCATACAGACAGCAAAGACAGGAAACTGGTGAAGAACTCTTGGGGAAAAGGTCACGAAGGCGACGCAGGGTGATGCTTCAGAACAGACATAAACACTTCTGGTCAGATGACATGTCGCACAAACCAGCTACTAATCCCCTTCGTCTTGCAGTATTTATATTTATCCACTGTAAAACATCACTACCACAACTTTGTCTGAGGTCGAATCTGCTTCATGACGGCAGGACAACCCTTACAGAAATAAAACTCTTTAACCTGAAGTCACTGGCTCTTCTTCTCCTCCTCCTCTTCCTCCTTCTCCTCTTCCTCCTCCTTCTGCATCTTCACTAATCCTCCTAATTTTACTGTCATCACTGAAGTAAAAAAAAAACAGTCGCTTTTCATTTTAATACCCCCCCAGCAGCTCTTCCCTCTCTCACATGAATACCGCCTCAGCCTCCTGCTCGCCGCTTGTGGCACGAGTGATAAAGCAGTTTAGGCTAATTGTGGGAGGTGTGAACAGAGAGAACGGCGGCGGCGGCGGGCGGGGGTTTGTTAACAGTACAAATGAAAGGTGTGAAGGAGAGAAAAACTCAAGACTGTTAAAACATTAATATAACAACACAGTCGATAATGTGAAGGTACGATAACAGAGGGAGGGAAATGCTGGGAACACACACTCTGGATTTTAAAACCGCTTCAGTTAAATTAAGACAAAATGTAAAACTACATTGTGAAAAGACGGACTTTTAATTGGGGGGTGGGTGTTATACAGCAGTTTGAGAATTAAACCTGTAATTGAATTGACTGTGTAACCACTGTCAACACTCGCTGTGTGTTTCTCCTGATAAGTGCATCAGCTAAATCCCTGTAACACAGTTTCAGTGGCTTTAGAAAAGTGCAGTGTTTCTGCTCGTCCGAAGCAAATCCACCACCTGAACCGCATGAACCGACAGTAATGTGGAGCCTCCCTCGCAGGGCAGCCAGCGCCCGTCACTGTCCACTAACCCAAGCCGGGATTTCTGGGCTCCCTCGCTCCGGTTTGACTCCTCTCCAGACGAAAAACCAGCGGCCTGAAAAAAACTTTTTTCTCAGACATTATCTCACCGACATCTCTGCAGAGCAACACGACCGGGGGGAACCGCGGTGGCTGGGATAGAGGAGTATTTGTTTGCTATAAGTTTATGCTGCCAAGTGTTTTCACTTCACACAGTTTCATTAAAGCTGATGTCCACAGCTTCCCTCATGCTGTAGGCGTCTGTAGTGAGGAGAGAAAACTGCAGTGATTTTCACACTATGAACAAATACACTCGTACTGACTGAAACTGAGTCTGACGACGAGTCTGGATTCAAACAGCCAAGCCGCCTTTCACTCAGTCGCTCCGGATACGGAGAATATGCACTTCCTGTAAACTGGCACCGTCCTCTTTACACTGATCACTTAAAACCATAATCATGTTTATCTGGATCAATAATGAGAGCTCGTCAGGTTGTGACGTTTTTACAGGGCAGCAACAGAATAAATTAATGGTGCTGAAAGGCTAATCAGTTACATTACTTTGATCAAGTAATTAAAGGAGCTATTTATAAGCTTTGCTATTGCTACATGGCTAACGTTAGCATTAGCAGCCGTTACTTACCAGTCCTGCCATTAACGCGTTTACAATACAGGAGGTTATAACACGTCCTCTGAGCAGCGCTACTCTTTCAGGGCGCTACAGTGACTCGTGTATTTGAAAGTGACAGGCTGAAGCTAACTAGTTAGCATGCTAACAAGAGTGAACATTGGCGTCGCTTTCCACCTCTGGAGACAGCTGTTGACGAGTAAGTTTGATGGCGAACTCACAACGTTTTCCTCTGGACTGGTCAGTAAACGGCTGCTAATGCTAACGTTAGCTATGTAGCAATTGCTAAACTTACAAACAGCTCGTTTGGAGCCGTTACAATACTGATTTTTAACTAATTAGAAATCTGTTCCAACACACAATATTGTTATGACCAACAGGAAGGATTAAAGAATGAAAATAAGACTCAAACTGTAATAAACTGGAGCTCCGTCTGTCTCACTTGCTTGATTTTTTCTCGCCTCAGAACAAAAGAACACGAGTGCGGAGACGAGAGCGGCGCTCAGACAACAGCAGGTCCGAGGTGACCGCGGCTGTCGAGCCGTTTCATGCCTCTGAGTGTTTGACAAATGGAAGTTGAATGGGCACTTCTTCAAAGTCCACTTAAACTCTCTTGATTGCATTTTATTCAAGTCATTTCACTTCAGACGCTCTCAGCAGCAAGGCTTTCTGGGAAATGTTGATATGAAGAGGGTATTTGAGGCTGTGGCTGATGGGACTGTAGATAGAAAGGACCTTCTGCTGTTCATGTGATAACAAACAAGCGAAGGGGGGAGCAGACAGAAAGAGTTTCACTTTGGCTTTCTAACCTTCAAAGCAGTAACGAGACCCTGAACGCACCACAGCTGTGGTTTACAGCGTTCAGATGTTCCATTCAGGTCAGCAAAGGTGGGCGCGAGGTATAAACCGGTTTGTTGATTCACTCCGCAACCGCCTTCGGGGATATCACTCAATTACTTACATAAGGTCACAGGGGCGGCTGTGAATTTCCATTTGGGAAAATGACATCAGCAAAAAAAAGATCAACTGATAATCAATGAGATGTGTGTGACTGCGGAGGGGTGACTGTGGCAGTTAGGCAGCTGTGTTGTAACGGAGGTTGAGAGGAGAGGGTGGCTTATGTCCAAATGTCCCCAATGGTAGAAAATTAAAAAGCTAAACCCCTCTCTCTCTCTCTCTCTCTCTCTCTCTCTCTCTCTCTCTCTCCTCCTCTCTCTGCTGCCGTGTGGATTTGGATTATGCGGTGCAGAAAATAATCCACACTCTGAGGCAGAGGACTCCTGCTAAGTTGAGTGGAAATGCTGAGTTCCTCTGCACAGCAGCCTGAGCTCAGTCAGACATAAAGGATATCCTGAGTAGGAATATTCCCTACCTAAACAATGAGCCCGCCGCACAAAGCCCCGCGCTAATGCCAGCCGGACGTTCCCGACAGGGTCGGGGTGGGGGGTGGGGGGTGGGGTGGGGTGGGGGGTGGGGGGTGGTGAACAGGAGTGAGGCTGTGAGGCGAGGACTGTCAGGATTTCGGGATGCCATGGGAAGTCTTTAACAACTCGAACAATGTTTGAGCTTTTGCATACGGAGGTTTTTGTGTGTGTGTGTGTGTGTGTGTGTGTGTGTGTGTGTGTGTTTGTGTGTGTGTGTAGGCGGCTGCGAGTGAGTGAACACAACACAGTGTGTGTGTGTGTGTGTGTGTGTGTGGGAATGAACAGAAAAGACGTGACCTTTAAACTTCAGTTTATCCGTCTCTCTTCCGTCAAACGACTGAGGCTCATTTCTCCGAGAAGCGCCCATCACATTATTTCCTCTCTTGATGTCACTTCTCCTTTGTACAATAACTTCCGTCTCTCGTTTACTTCACTTGTGAAGAGTCTTTTAAGATCAGGGTGGTTTCACTGAGAGAGACGCTCTGCTCAGCTGGTACAGGACAGTACAGCGATCATCTTTACTTATTTTTATTGACATTTTATGTTCATATTTCATCTTTATCTTTTTATCTTTATAATCTTATTCTCTGTTCTTTGCTGTTGCATCTCCATCCTTGGAGATCAATAAAATGTTCTGACTCGTGAGAAATATGATCGACACTGATGTTACCATAGAGTTCAATGATGAATTAAATTAAAAACGAGTGATTGGAATAAAAACAGTAACGATGTGTTGAAGGGAGAATCTCTATTAACTAAGAATAACCTTGATTGTATGAGACTCATTAACACTCAGGATCATGTTTCATATTTTATATCTGTGAACATCACGTCTCTTACCCGTCCCGCCACGAGTCCTCAGAGTTCCAGTGTGAGAGGAAGTGCTGACTCCCCCGAAGACGGTCATCCCCTGTCCGACGGGGGCGTGGAAGTTGTTGTAGTTGGGGATGGCGGTGACCCCGAAATTGGGGTAGTGCTGCGGCGTGGGGTCGGCCCCATAGCGGTATCCGGCTCCCTGGGAGATGCTGGTATCTCGGTCGTCTGTGAGTTTGGTTGCTTCCTTATCCTTGCATTGCACACAGCCCATTATCTATAATCTGAGAGAAGGGAAAGAAAAAACAGGCGGTTGGTTCGGATGAAACTGGACCTGTGAGATAAA
Source organism: Seriola aureovittata (assembly GCF_021018895.1). Lineage (NCBI taxonomy): Eukaryota > Metazoa > Chordata > Actinopteri > Carangiformes > Carangidae > Seriola > Seriola aureovittata. Next base: position 21,463,292 of record NC_079382.1, on the reverse strand, counting down.
ACATGGTGAGGAAGTGTTTCGAAAAATCACATTAAATTACTAGAATCAACTCCTCGTGGTCGTATCCCTTCCGCCACTCAGACTGGTTTCAGGTTACACCCCTGTTTATCCAGTCAGATAAAATATGAACCATTTGTGTGAAATTTTGTAAAGTCACCGTGACCTTTGACCTTTGAAGTGTAATCTGTTCATCCTTGAGTCCAAGTGAACGTTTGTGCCAAATTTGAAGAGATTTTCTTGAGGAGTTCTGGAGATGTTGCATTCACAAGGCCAAAATCATGTTTTGTGAGGTCACAGTGACCTTGACCTTTGACCTTTAGCCACGAAATATAATCAGTTCATCCTTTGATGCAGGACAATGTTTGTGCCAAATTTGGAGAAAGTCCTTCGAGGCGTTACAGAGAAATCACATTCATAAGGCCAAAAACGCATTTTATGAGGTCACCGTGACCTTGACCTTTGACCATCAAAGTGTAATGAGTTCATCCTTGAGTCCTAGTGAACGTTTGTGCCAAATCTGAAGAAGCTCCGTCGAGGTGTTACGCAGCAACAAGAAATAAAAACACACACAGGCCTGAAGCGCCTGGATGCAAACAGTGATTTGAGCTCAGCGACTATCAGCTCGACCGGTGGATCGATGAGACGACACGCGGCGTCTGGAAGAAGAACGAGCGCTCGCCTGCACAGCTCGCCGAGCGGAAGTGAACTCATCACTCTGTTTGAGGTTTCCACTTCACACTGCTCTCTCCACAGACGACGCTCTTCCACTGATTAGCACTCTGGTCTGGGAGGCAGGGACCTTTTTCTTTTATAGCCTGACACGCGGCTCGGTCTCTGGATGACTCATACAAACAGTGTGGCTCTTTCACGGTCAGGAGGAATAACGGCGGGGGGGGGCAGGACGTGGAGGCGCCGCGCTGTGCTGACAGCACTGCCGTGTTGATCTTAATGGAGAGTGGTGGGAGGACGACTGGACGCCGGCGTTACGGTGGAAGTCGACCTGAGCTGCCAGAGGTGAGACTCTTCACCTGCCCTCCCCATGTTGGATGTTATCAAAGCGTTCAGCTCTGGTCTTCCACCCTGCGGCCTGCACTTCTACCATTTCACATCATTGTCTTTATGTAAAAAGTTACACTCCTGGATGTTGCTAAACTGAAACCTTCTACTGAAGAGGTTGAAAATAAGTTGAAAATACAGTTACAACACACAACCCTAACTTTCTCCAAACCAAACAATGAGCACCTTTTATTTTAAAGCTCCTCCAGTGTAAAGGTCTGTGTCCATGTGTAGTGTGATTATAGATCAGCTCTAGCTTCTATATTAATACTGTGAAAGTATCAAAGCCTCAGTCCACAGAGAAATGCACACAGCCTGTATTCAGAAACTGAGCCTTAAAACCAGCCGTCAGGACTTCTGGAACTTTGTGATGTCACAACAAAGCAGTCACCAAGCCCCGCCCACCTGGACCCACCATCCAAACCTTGCAGGATTTGGTTTTACCTTTACAGTGTTTTACCTGAAATCTGCCATATTTTTTTAATTAGATCACTCAGAAAACAGTCAGCCAATCAGAAGAGAGGCTCAGAGCCTGCTTTGCTGATTTGCACTTAAATCTGAACTTGTGTTGAGTTTGACTAAAATGGATTTGATGCACTAACATCAGAACCAGTTTAATCTAAACAGCCTCGATTTCACAGCAACAGACAACTCTGTTTGTCATTTATCATCATGTTTACACTGAGACGAGTATTTAACACACGAGAGAGAACTTCATATTTGAATCAAGTAAACTCGTCTTTATCTATGAAATAGAAAGAAGAAACTGGATTTGGGTGTTCATCATTTACCTCAGTGTTTACTGGGCTTGGACTTTTTTAATCACTGTCTTTAATGTGTACGATTGTTTGGCCTTCTGCTCAGTGTCGTTCAGGTTTTTACTATTACTATAAACCTCTTTGGGGATTAGTATTAGTATTTAGCATTTATTATCGCACCAGAAATCACCCAATCACTACGACCAACAAGTGTTACAAAATACTTTTATTTTGTAATAACTAAACCATTGTATGTGAGCGAGCCAGGACTGTATCCACTGTTGACGTGAAGATAAGCCATGTTGAAGAAAAGGAAGGGATGTTTGTGTTTGTGAATAATATACAGACAGCTCCAGACTACAGACGTGAGACAAAACATCTTGAAATACTTGCTGAATGGTTTGTTTATGACTAAACTAGCACGGTCTTCCCCTCAGCAAAATTAAAAGCTGAATTTAAAAAAAATAAAAAAAAAAATAAAAAGAAAAGACAGGAGCCACAGCGCAGCGGGGCGCCACATTACCCTCAGACAAGTTAGCGCTCTCCCAGAGGAATTAATGTCATCTAATTGTTTCTCTGCAAAACAAGGATGAAAATAACTGCGTGGTTTATCAGCGCAGACACAACAGGCGATTGATCCAGGCTCGCTCTGTCTTCCAATGTGTCACTGGAGAATATATTTCACTGCCACTGCTCCTTCTGTCTCTCCCCCTGCTTCCCTTTCATCTGACTGCAGAGAGGAGCGGGGGGGGGGGGGGGGGGTAATGAAGGAGGAGGAGCGTGGGCTCCCCCCCCCCCGCCACTTCTCAGGAGCGGGAATAAACAAGAGGAGGATCATGGGAAGAAGGAGCCTCACTCTTGCATCAATCACCAACCAGTGTAATGACAAGCTGCTGGAGACTGGAGGAAGATGAGAGACTGTAACCGACTCCCGGAGGATGACTCCCCGTGGTTTCCATGACGACGCGACCTCTCCTCAGGCCGAAGTCTGAGGTTCACAGGTCTGTTTCCATTTTGACTCCGGTTTCCTTACATTTACATTTCCTGTTTTGTACGTCGTGAAGAACGTCAGCACCAACACTTCATATCGTAACGTGTCACTACCCATAACACTGTATATAAGGCAGTTTATTAATGTATTCATACCTTTGTTGTTCTATCCAGTTTAATATAATACAGGTGGGTACAGGTAAGTACTCTCATCTTACCTCTGATTGCTCCTGTAACCAAAGAAAAAGAAGGAATGGCCACTACAGGAGCCACAGCCTTTAACTTTTCTCTATTCTTTCAATAGAAATGTTAAATTAAAAGCAGTGTGGTCTTTAACCTTGTGGTCTTGTTGATAGATCGCAGCTTTCACGACGTGATCAAGTGCTGCCCTCTTGTCTGGGTCTCCGGTCTTTCGTTAATGCCGGCGAGGCCACGGAGAGAAAAAAAACAAAAACCCCTTCCTCTTCCAATTAAGCGAAGCAGCTCCGGACCGACTGACACGCCGTGACGCTCTCTTTCAACATAATTACAGACTGATCCGTCAGATGGGACGCTGGTGCAGACAGAGGCCGCGGCGCCCGTCAGTGCAATCAGAGGTTGTCACAGGAGGTGGAGGAGAGAAATCCGACCGTATTATTTGTGTGTGTGTGTTTTTTGTCTCTGTGCCGAGGACTGGGACTTTTAAACTGAAAGTCATGTCTCTTCCTGTTTGGCTCTCTGAGGTGTTTCCTTTAAATTTGCCTCGTGTTTTATGATAATAATTAAAGTAGAAGCGAGAGTCTGTGTCTCTCTAGGACTCTGATGTGTCAGCGGGTTCAGGAAGAGCGCAAAAATCACCTCCGTGCCGCTTGTAATCAGCTCTGTTCGACCCGTGTCAACAACCTGGCATCAAACCCAGGGGGGGGGGGGGGGCGAAATGGCCGACTCACATATGCAGCAGCGGTGCAGCAGAACACGCCGTGACGACGTGCTGTCAACTGGTGCCTGTAATCCTGTGTGACAGGACACGGAGCAGGCAGGGGGCCAGGCGGCGGCGGCGGCGGCGGCAGCAGCAACAGCAGCAGCAGCAGCAGCAGCGATGCTACGCTCAGTGCAAGACTGCAGAGCATCTCTAATCGCATGTGCTCACAGCAGCAGCCAGCTCCGACTGAAACCACAAACCCCGCTCTGCATCCTGACTCTTTACATAACCCCTGACTGGCAGAGGCGGACTGGGTCGGCTTTTGGAAGGGAAACAAGTGTATTGATTCCCTCCGAGCTGCGATGAAAGCTGCTCCGATGCAGCTGTTGAATGATAATCTCTGGAGGGAAGGATGGCGACGGACAGAACGAGGCTTCTTTCAGGGAGAGAGACGGTTTAACTTCACACAGCTGATCACACGGAGCTGGACGTCCCATAGAGACACACACACACGGAGTCTCTCTCACCGCTGTGAAGCGTGCAGCACTGTGGACGCCCTGCGATCGCCCTGACTCACATCACACATCAGTCAGTGACGCCTGCGTCTCCAGGCGGAAACACTGAAGAGGAAGGTTATTACCTCATAACATTACAGACCAATGAGTCAGAATCATCTGTAAGTTCGTTAGACTTTCTGTACATTATACCTTGAGAGTGACGTTGCTGCCTGGAAGATGAAATTCATTAATAATAATATAATATAATATAAATAATGTAAATAAAAACTATAATTTTGTAATATTTTGATCACTGACATTTTGGATAATGTCCAGGAATGCATGAATCAAAAGGAAAAGTTTTACTATAGAATAAGAGAAAGGATTATGAATGTGATCAGATATTCAGACATTTGTTTTCAATACTCGGTGGATGTGATCGGTTTGATAAAAGACGTTGGCAAATAAAAGACCAAAAAGAGTCTTAACGAAGTGTCAGTGTCTGTGGGTATAATAAGTATAATAAGTCTGCAATAACACATTGTGTAATTCAGTTACGTTGTTCTTCTCATCAGCTGTAATCAATCAGAACAATTGTTTAAGAGTCAGATTAGTGAAATCCCGTTAAACGATGATTTACTGCTCCGGCTCCTTCCTCCTCAGCCGGGTGCGGGGAGAGTTATGGCCGACGTCGTCACTGACTGTTCCCTCTCTCTTTGAACTGAAGACTCTTTCATCTCTTCACCCCCCCCCCCCTCCTTTCCACACAGCCCCTCTCTGCTGATTAATTATTCCTCCTTCGCAGAGAAAGCCGGCACCTGCTTGCTGCTGGGGCTGTTTTGCTGCGTACTCCCCCGGTTTCTCTCGCTCCTCAGCGGGAAACAGCTCGAGAGGCAAATAAAAGTGACAACCACAAAAACGCGAGGCGCGCCGGATCACTTCCCTAAGACTTCCTGTAACATCTCCACATCGGGCGCCGAGAATTATTTTTTACTTCTGTCAAAAATAAAAAAAAAAGCAGCGAACACACGACAACTTCCCTCATGATTCATATAAAAAAACCCACCTCCTCCCACGTTCCAGCCACTTTCAACTTGAAATTAATGAACCCTCAGGGAAACACCGCGTGGACAAAATTCATTAGGTTCTTTAATTGGAGCCGAAGACCTGAAGGACCTGAAGGTGTAAAGGCCGTGATTTAAAAGGATGGAAGGTGCTGCATGTCTGCAAAAAGACGGAGGGCATAAACAAAAAGGTGTCCGCCCGGAGCCACGCCCCTTATACGCGTGTCTGCGTTTGCATTCGATGGGGAGGGGGTTCATTAAAAGCCCCCAGGGAAAGCTCTTTCCATCCCTTTAGTCATGGCAGGGCTGAAGTGGTGGAAGAGTGTCTGTCTGAATGAAAAACACCTCCAGCAGAGAGGAAGCAGGGCGGGTGCCGGGTGGAGAGGCTGATTGTGGGAGCGTAGTATATCCTGCACAAAGACACATGTTATATACTACAGCTGTTTGGCATTTTACACCTTCGCTGCTGGACACGGATCCACTTCACCTCTTTACCTGGCAGGTGCAGTAAAGAGAGCGTCGAGTCCCTGAAACCCAACAATTAGTTTTAGCATTTTTCATTTTAGCGCTTCCCCGTCCCCTCGTCCCGTCGTCTGTGTGTTTTTGGTTTGATGAATGAAATGACAAGTTTTACTCTACGACATAAAATCAGCCAGTAAAAGCTTTTACGTCTCGGTTGCTCACGAGCGTCTAAATGAGGTTCAACATGAGAGAGTGACGCTAGCATCCGGGTTGTGCATCGGTCTGGCCTACAGAGGATTTCCACTGCCCACTGCTTCCTGTTGCCTAGCAACTTTAACAACACATAATTTTCTTTTACTCTTGTTTTAAGGCTCTTTGTTTTAACAGTTGTATCGTTAGCTGTTGAACTGAGCTGAAAGCCAATGTTTACACTCAGACGTGCGATCCTCGTATTGTATTTTTAATTCCAGGCGAGTTGTGCCACCAATGATCCACCTGTTGGTGCGTTCACTGCCCAGGAAAAGAATTCGAAGGAGCCTTTGAAACGGGACAGTCGGGTCACGCCGCTGTGACACAATCGGTTCTCAAACGCAGCCTTTTGAGGGTTGGTGCCCCTGAATTGTGACACAACTATTATGTCAGTGACGCTGCCACACAACACGAAACAACTGCAGGCCACAGATAAGCTGCTGCAGTTCTGGCTCCGTCACACCAGTATTTTTATTTTTAATGGCAACGTCTGATTTCATCAACAGAACATTTGCTAATTCATGCCGGCGTCGTGCCGTAAACTATCTGAACAGCGGTGACCTTTAAAGGGAACAGAGAGATACTATCATGGCAGCCGCGTGGCGCCGCCCACAAGCTGACAGCACCACCTATTTCTACTGCTCCTACGTCTGCGACGATCCTCTCTCTGTTGGGAGTGCAAAAAACAAACACGCCGTTTCTCACCCTGCCGTAGCACAGTCAACACATCGGGAAAGTAATTATTCACTTTACACCGACCTCGTGCTGCGCCGAGGAAATGGTGAACACCGAGGTAGACGGAGAGAGAGAGGGAGGCTGATAGAGAGGAGGGAAAGGAGGTGACAGGGAGGGAGGGAGGAAAGGAGGTGGGGGACAGACACTTGACAAAGGGAGCAGGGGCTAATGACGGGCTCTCACAGGCTACGCCCACGTCGCAGCCTCCTCGCTGCACTCCCAGCATGCCGCCCTGCCAGTGTCATGAAGCAGAGGGAGGGAGGAAGCCTGTTCCCAGTCAAGGCCGTCCACAGACAGACAGATGGAGGGATGAACAAACCAGCGCCACAGTAACACATCCTTCCTCAAAATTACTACAAGAATTAGACACTTTTTCCAAACATTTTGTTTCCTGCACCAAATCAGTCACAAACCAAACCAGTCATGAACTGCTTCTTCAGGTCATGAGACAAAAATGTGCTCAATACCAAACACAAAAACGTATTCAATACGCAGATTAAAGCAGATTCAAAACGAGTATATGATGAGTCACAATTTCAAACGACAGTACAGAGAAACAACAGATACGTGTTGTAAATGTTACAGTCACTGCTCTGAACGTAAACATCACGTCTATAAAAAGTGTCTATAATCATGTCAGACTCAGCACATGTTTATACGAGCCGTATGGTTTTTTTGCTGTGAGACAAAAAGATGACTGAGGGTAACCCTGCTGGCTTCACAGCGCGGGGTCACCGAGGTCAGCTGGCACATCACAGAGGAAACGCTGCCGACATGACACGGCTGCCGCGGCAGCTGTGATCCCGGCCTCCCTAAACACTCGGCCATGCCGGCTTAACCATAATAAGAGAGAGCAGCCTCCCTTTTCTTAGGAACCGGGCGAGCAAAAGGAAAACACACACAGCTGACCAGGGACAGTTACCGAGGGGGGAACGTGGGCAGGGCTATTTTTAGTCGGCCTGAAAACTGACAACAGCTCTGTTACAACTGTAAATGATTCATGACCTCGGGACGATGTGAGTAAGGCAGGAAACGTTCGAAAAAGTGGAAATAAAGTTAAAACGAAAACAAATCTTTTCTTTTTATTTTTTCTTGTTTTTTTTCTCCAGTGCCAGAATACTGCAAAAACAGACTTCACCATACCTGAGCAGCTGCCACCAGCTTCCCTAAAGTCAACATTCGAGAGTTAAGCGCTCCATTTTGGCCTCGAGAAAGCATTCCTGCGACTCGAGGCCCGGCGCCTGCGACGTGCGGTTTTCAGTTTGTTTCAGAGAGGCTGGGCGCAGGCAGAGCGCTCACAGCACGCGTCCCTGCAGGAGGTCGGCCCGAGGATGCTGCAACCGCCGCCATTAAAAATCACTGAATTCATCCCCCCTGAACTTATCGCTTCCAGCGTGAGCTCCTCCGATGGTGATGAAGGACACGGCCAAAAAGCTGCACCGTAAACACTTTATTTATGATTATTTTTTAAATAATACAGACCCGACCCGTCCCCCTGCTGCACGCCTCGCCGTGTCTGTGCTTCTGCTGCGGCGAGCGAGAGGCCACACGCTTGTCTACATCTCTTCCTGCTGGCTGAGTGCAGATCACAACAACACAAGCCTCAACCATGTCTGCTCCCATGATCCTCTCTGCTCTGTCTCTCTCTCTCTCTCTCTCGCCGCAGGAGAAGGACGCCAGCCTCTGTCCTCCCTGCTCCTGTCAGTCAGATTCCAGCTGGGCGGGGCCAGCGGTGACACCATTGTGTCAGGGCGGCTCAGTGTCAGCGGCAGCAGCGCTGCTAGGAGCTGGAGGAGGATGACGGCAGATACCTGACGGATCCTCTGAGGTGAAGAAAGCAGGGAGCCATGTTTCCCTTCGTGACACTGTTCTGCTTTGGATAGCGATTAGCTCGGCTGTTAGCCGACCACGCTCTTTCTCGGCGAAACTACCAGGATGACTGGAGTGCGGCTGTTCAGGTTGGAGGAGCGGTTGGGTGAAAGCTATAGCTGCCTAAACAATCAGTCGATCAATCGATTGGTTGATCAACAGGAAACGAACTAGTGACAGATTTTGCAACAAAGAAATGAAATGTTTGGTGTCGGAGCGAGGAGAGTCACTGGGATCCGACACCGTGAAGACCGACGACCTGCACCTGTAGTGAGGGCTGCAAAACACTGTCAGGAGTATTGATCCGCTGAAGACCCTCAGGACAAAATGCACCAGCAGTTTTTGTTCAATGTGTTTTTATATAAAACTCATCACAGCGATCAAAGGTTTACAGTGAGTAATTCTTTCACTTCATTCAGCAGCTGTTTCCTGACGGGCTGCTGTCACCAAACTGAAATTCACCTGTTTCCTGTTTCCCTCGTGATAGGAGAATAAATCATCTAAATGATGTTCGGATGAGAAGTACTAGGAAATACTAAAAGTGGATGATAGGAAAGTGAGAAATGTCTTACTCAGCTTGGAACGAGGGTTGCATCACGATCACTGCGGCTAAAAGAAATCACGATAACGATATAATCGCGATATCTAGAGAAGACTTTGGGCAAATGAATTCGATTGCTAAGCTAACATGATGCTAGTTAACATTAGCTATGACAATCTGCTGCTTGATAACCTTAAAATATTGATGTAATGAGTTTAGAGGAGGGATTCAGACTGTTTATTATCAGTCAGACTCACTGAGGGTTCAGCTCTGCCTTCCCCTCTCTCCCTTGTGTTTCCACCGACTTCCTCTTAGAGGAGTTTCCTGTTTGTCCCTCTCTCTGTTTGTGTTTGTGTGTGTGTGTGTGTGTGTGTGGATGTGCTGGGTGTGGCTTCCTGGTCCCCTGCTCCCGCCAATTCCCTCTGTACGCACCTGAACCTGATCAGCTTGCTGCCGCAGTATATACACCCCCAGCTCTTCACTCGATGTGTCTTTGGATGCTGACTAACTCCTGTTTGCCTCAGCCTCACCTCTGCCTCGTCTCCAGCACCTGTACGCACCACCTGCACCACCTGCACCGCCGCCTCCCACCACCCCGGCCTGGTCCACCTCTCTGCCGCCTGTCCTGCCCAATTGCCTCTTCATCATCTAAAATCAACTGTCCCTGTGTTTGATTTCTGTATTTGTGGCCAAAACAAAAACTTTATTGAACACAACATAATTTACTTTCTATGACGGAGTTTTAGAGCCACAAAAAAAAAATCTGAAATTCTGATAATAACATCGTAATATTCTGACTTTTTTCTTTAATATGATTTTATTCTCAAAATGATCCAAATACTCCGTCGTAACAACCTTTCCGTTATTTTTCAACTGTTTACCAGACAACACAGTGACACAAGGAACTTACAACTTTTTGTCTGTTGCTAAAAAATATGTTTTTTTTTTTTTTTTTTACATTTTATAGACTAATCTATTATAACAGACACAATATTTTGGTGCTTATTCTTGTCACAGCGCTTTAAAGCTATCTGGGTCAATATGTGCAGGCGACTTCCCAATACATCTTATACGTCCTTTTTTTTTTTACAGCAAGGTAATAAAAGTCCCAGATGCTCTGTGGATTATTTGCTTCCTCTGGTCTGGCTCTGTTTTATTGGAACAAGAAGAAAGGAGCAGAAAGTAAAAGGAGAGGGCCTGCGACCCTTCATTAAATGGCCTACAAGGTTACAAACATGTCAGCCAGAGGTGCAGGATGGAGTGAGCTGCTTGATGTGAGCCCTGCGGACGTGTGCTGACAGCTGACCTTCTGTTAATAATGCAGCTGTGGCCACGACTTGACCTGGCAGCCCCCACACTCTCTCTCTCTCCCTCTCTCTCTCTCTCTCTCTCTCCTTTTGGGCTTCGGATGAATCAACACCAACACACAAGATGCTGCCTCTTCTCTCCTCACTCAAATATTCATCTGCTCCCTCCGAGGAAACCATCAATTATCTTTGCATTTCGCTGCTTTTTGCCTCCGCGCTACGAGTCAGGAAAGCTTCCACTTTAAATTCACTTTTTCAAATTTAGTTGCATGTGTGATTTTCTCATTCACAGCAAATGCAACGAGTGCAGAAACGATCTCTGTTTTAGTACATCGAGTAAACAAGTGGATTATATTAATGCCGTGGCTCCTCTGGTTTGTCTCCAGCGGACACTCGTCACAACAGAGACAGACACACCAGTGACTGAAGGGAAACAATGACCTGTAATGAACACGATGACAAGTAAACACACACTATTGTGAATTCTCTCAACGACAATCCGTCCAAGCAGCATTTAAAACATGTCCGTGTGTGAATGTGTGGTTCATCAGTCGACTGAGCGTCTCTCACTGACACGGCACGACGAAGGAAAAGACGACCTACTGTACGGCCCAGTTAACGTGGCGTCAAAGCCTCTCGTCTCAGCAGCAGAAGAAGTGGCTGATACCGAGTGTCACCCTCACAACACGCGCTCAAAACCCACCACTGAAACAGACCCGCGTCTCAGAGCTGTCACATGACCCGCCACATGTATGTGCTGGAAACAGACACGCGGACTTTAACATCCACTGATGCTTCTGCTGCACAAACAAACAGAAATGTCACATCTCCTCCCTGTTCTCTACAGTTTTATCCATCATCTGTGGTTTGACCCTCTCTTTTGATTAAACCACCTCGTCGTCTTCTTCTTCTGCGCCGGTTTAACGTAGCGCCGCCACAACTACTAATATTTGCATTATGTGAGTGATTGGAAACGTTCATTGATTTGCATTTTCCTTTACAGATTATCTGGAAAGTTATCCAGCTATCAGAGATGTCATGATGTCGTCCTGATGCTCGGATCCTTTGCGCCGTGCAGACATTTGATATCTCCCTGAAACACCGTCACCTGTTCCCATTGAAACTCTTCTCTGTTACATTAAAGAAGTACAAAGTTTTGAGCCGAGTTTGGCTCCAGGTGCCGTGGAAACGATTCTCTGTGAAGCGAGAGGTGCGCTGCACGTCCTTCGGGAGGTTTAATACTCACGGAGATCTGGATATAATTCACAGTTCCCTCGATGTTCGGATCGTACGACATTTGACTGTGAGCCAGAGAAAGACAAATGACTGTACTGATCAACAGTTTAAGTGTCACCTTTCAACTTACGGTGATGAATGAAATACAGCGGAAAGCCCGAGTGTCAAGACATCCTCCGATTACTGAGGCTGCTGATTGTGCGCTCCACAGGAAACAGGAGGAAATGAACCTTTGTTAGAACACGTCGCTGCAATTCCTGCAGCTCCTCGACACTCGGGGCGGCGGAGTCAGAGTATTCTGCATTCAGACATCATCATATCAGAAAATAAACTGCACGGAACGGCGAGGAGCGTATCCAAACACCGACGCCGGTAGAAGCAACTTCCTACTGGAGCCATCCACGTTAAATACACACGGTCTTTCACCGAAGATGGCACGTTTACAAGCATGGATAGAAAAGACCACAGACTGCGACCTCAGTTTGACAATAACACTGACAACTAACTAACTGAAGATAAACCAAAGGCCAGAACCGCCTCCTCCTGGTCGTCTGCCTCCGCCACTCAGACTAGTTCCTGGTTACATCCCTGTTTGTGCAGAGTCATTTAAAATATGAACCATTTGTGTGAAATTTTGTCAAAAGCTATGGGCAAAAGTGTTTTGTGAGGTCATAAACACCTTGACCTTTGACCTCCAAAGTCTAATCAGTTCATCTTTGAGTCCAGGTGAACGTTTGTGCCACACATGAGGAAGTTCCCTCGAGGCGTTACTGAGATACTGCATTCACAAAGGCCAAAACTGCGTTTTGTGACATCACACCGACCTTGACCTTTGACCCTTTAGCCGCCAAAATCTAACCGGTTCATCCTCGAGTCCGAGTGAACATTCGTGCCAAATATGAAGAAGTTCCGTCGAGGCGTTACGGACATATCGTGTCCACGGGAAACGGGACGGTCGGACAACCATGAGGACAATATGGCGGCGGCGGCGGCATAGAAAACAAAAGCTGTGTAACTGAGCGGTTCAGCTCGTGGGTGCAGCTCCTGCCTGCTGGTGTGCAGGTGTGAAGACGGTGCAACACTCTGAGTGAATCCCCTCATCGCTGCGACTGTCTACAGGATGTGGCTAAAAGCCTCAAATACACCTTGAAGTTGTGTTAAGTTTCCATTCACTTCTCTGAGCACAATGTCGTCGGACAGCTGTGTAATAACATGGCTCAGCCCCAAAACGCTGAAAATAACCCCCCCCCCCTTCCATTCGCAGGAAGGCAGATCTGCTGATGAAGTGACTTACAGCCGAGTCGATCGTTCACTCTATAAATAGAGCGAAGATGCTTCTGTGTCCTGCTGCTCTCTGCCTTTCGTCCTCACAGTTTCCCTACGAATGACTCGGCCGACCTGGAGTCAAACAAGGCCGCACGGCTCTGACTCTGACTCACGCTGCTCGCCGCCCCCCCCCCCCCCCCCCCCAACAGCCTTGTACAACCCAGCAGCCACATGCGTTCTTCATGGCCTGAAACTTCCCCGACCCTGCAGGTGAAAAGAAGGAACTGCACTGTCTTTAACAGTGACCTAAAATCTCTGGTGGCGTTTTCACACACTGACACGACCAGGAGCAAAAATCAAACCATGCAGATTTGTTTTCTGAACTCACAGACGGTGCGTTTACTGTAATAACCACCAACTCATTTTTTTCAACCCACTTCTTAAAGTGGTTAAAGTTTTCTCTGCTGCTGAACGTGGTCGAAGATCCTCTATGACAGAAGATGACACATTACAAGCAGCGCCAGTGGTTTAGAAATGGTACGCACTTCCTGTCTCAACCCAGCTCAATCATAATGATGATAAGTTTTATTATGCAAAGAAATACAAGTTTAATTTCAGTTTTAACTTTTAATTCACGGTTTCCCGAAGCAGATGTTTTCCAGATGAAGTGAACAGCCGCTAATGCTAACGTTAGCTATGAAGCAGCAGCAAAACTTAGTTATTTCTGACAGACTTGTGCATCTTTATACACAAACTGCTTTAACGCCATTTTTTCCTCACTCTCTTTTAAGGAAGTGCTGCACACATTAAAACGGTATCAGAGCGTGTAGTGAAGTGTGTGTGTGTGTGTGTGTGTGTGTGTGTGTGTGCGAGAAGGACAGCAGATAAACCTCAGAGGGTGACATCACACGTGCCCTTCAGAAAGCAGGATTTACCTCCTAAGCAGATGAGGCACGGTTGCCCATCGCCGACCCGACGCAGCGATCTGTCTCTATAGCCCCGTTGCTAGGTTACCACATTCCCGAGCACAGTGAGGGTGTGTGGGTCCTTGCTCTGCTGGCAGAGTCTGTGGGAGTTTGTAAATGACGCGGTGGCCGTGATGATTTAAGAGGCTGTGAGTGACGGAAGACGAGGAGACACGACTGCTTCAAATATTTATCTCTCGTCTCTGCGAGTGTGTGTGAGTGTGTGTGTGCGTGACTCAGTGACCCTCTGACTCGCCTCCGAGGAGACGACGTGATCCAGCTGTGACTCCCGTGTGCAGCCGCCGGACTCGGCGCAGCACGTCGCTGCACACAGAGCAGCGGCGGCGTCTAGACAGCACCCAGACTCAGAAACGCCCCCGCTGCTCAGCACCTCCAAAGAGGATTGTGTTCCAGCGGGGGATAATCTTAAAGGCTCATCATTCTTTGTCTTCAAATGGTTTATATGGATGATATGGATGGGTAACACACACACACACACACACACACGCACACACACACACACTGAACTGCAAGAACACCAATATCACAAACTGAAAACTGCGACTTCAAATTAAAAACATTAAAAAACTATTTATCACCGACGCGAACAAAGAAAATCACAAACAAACCGGCACATGTGTCCGTGGGCCTGGATGATAAATCGATATTAAATGTTATCGCTTTGCCAAATTCTGCTGTCAAACTAATTGTAATAAAAAAACAAATGAAAACAAAAGTTGTTTTTTTTATATTTTATATTTTATACAATTCGCTGGTAAAGAGGAAACTTTGGCCTGATGACGGCCGCGAGAGAAAAGGTCAGGGGTCACCGCACATTCGCACCAGTAAGAATTATCCTCTGGAGGCCATGAATATAACGTAGTCGCTGGAACATCCTGCTGAGAGTGTAACGAGCCCAGAATCCATCAGTGGGAACAACTGACCACTGGGGGGGGGGGGGCTTCCTGTGTGTGATTGATTGACCGTCAATCACGGTTCAATCATGTGAAGCCATGTGAAAAGCAACGCGGCCTGTCAGTCTCGCTCTCTCCTCCTCTGACGTCACGCACAACCGGCCCCAGTTAAAACATCTATAAATAGGTTTATATATCAAACGCAGATCCTCCAACACTATTGATCAGTGTGTGAATCTGGACCCTGGTTTCCATCTCTTGGCCATCAAAGTTACTCTTTAAAAATCAATGCTCTCTCCGTCTGACGGAGGCTTTTTCTCCGGTGTAACCTTAGACACTGGCGCTCGTGTTCATCCTCCGCCTCTCAAACAGCAGTAACATCATACGAGGGAGTCGGGCCTGATGCAATTTACCCCCCGTTGTGTTCCTCTGTTTGTATTTAGGCCGCAGCACAACGCAGCAGGTGATCAATCAGCTGATAACGGTGCGACGGACCGCCGCCACAGAGTCAGTCTACTGCGTTAAATATAAATACATTCATTTTCATAAATGTGTTGTGGTTTCCTGCTGTGCTGCGCCACGGCAACACAACTTTTTGTACAGAGTTAAGTCTTGAAATTAAAGTTATGATTTGTCATTTTTCCACATTAAAGCGTCTAAAAACAACAAACTTCATGTTTCTACATGTTGTTGAATTGTGTTCTTACATTATCCCCCGGAGAAACGGTAACGGTGCGTCTCATTGGTCGCCTGTCAGTGACATCATACTCCTGACTGACTGACACTATCTCAGCTCTTTGATGCGTAAGTGGAAGGTAATGACAGGTAAGAGTGAGTTTACCGATTCCTCACAAAACGGTTACACACCTGGGACACACCTGGGACACACCTGGGACACACCTGGGACACACCTGGGACACACCTGGGACACTGGTGGAAAGAGAGTGTGGATTTAGTGAAGTTAGTTCTACCCACAACTCTGACTTGAATTAACGAGTGTCTGGCGTTCATTTAAATACGTCGTATATTATTTATTGAAAAGATCTCTACAGGTCTAACGTCAGTTTACAGTGTAAACAGTGCTTCTCCAGTCTTAACGACCAATCACGTCGCTTTACACTGGAAGCCACGTTCACCCCATTCACTCACATTCACACGGCGCTTTTCAACCATTCACAGACACTCACACACCAGGAAACAGGAGGAGGCGGGAATCAAACCGCCGACGCTGTGTGTTCCTGCTCGCTCTCAGGTCGAGGAGGAAACAACCGTGCTGCTTTCAGAGAAGTGTTAAAGCTCAACCTGAAACGATTTAGGAGGAAGTCACCGTGTGTGCTAACAGACAGACAGGATGAGGCTCCAACCTCCTCCTCCTCCTCCTCCTCATCCTCCTCATCCTCATCCTCCCATCAGCGGCTGTAAATCAGCTGAGCAGCGGGCCTCTCCCAGCAGTCAAAACACAGAGGTTAAAGTAGCACTAATTCCTGTGAGGATGCTCATTAAGCCGCTGGCTTAGTCCCTGGGGACCCAAGGCCGACATATGGCCACAGCCCAACGCCCCCCCGCCCCCCCTCCATTATAATTAAAACCACGTCGCCGCTAAACCTCCAACATGTGGAGCGCTGATGGAAACTGCAGCCAGTTATTGACAGTCCAGACTGCCCCGAGCAGAGGAAGCCAGGGCAACATCCGAAGCGCTGGCACCATTTAACAGCACCGAGCCACATGACCACCTTCAGCCAGCGCACGAGTAAATAACACATAATGAGCTGGGGACGCTGGGAAGAATCAAAGTGCAGTCCATGTGGTGAATTCAGATAAACAAAGCTCTGTGAAGTGATTTCTACGCCCGATGGGATTTATGGGGTTTTCCCGCTCCGGAGGGTTTTCCTCTGCTGGATC
Source organism: Seriola aureovittata (assembly GCF_021018895.1). Lineage (NCBI taxonomy): Eukaryota > Metazoa > Chordata > Actinopteri > Carangiformes > Carangidae > Seriola > Seriola aureovittata. The sequence goes on along the minus strand of NC_079382.1, from coordinate 21,446,580 downwards.
GATGGCCTTCGTGCCTTCGTGGGTTGAGCTTAGGCTAATTTTAAAAAATAAAAAAAAGCACAAATGTTTTTGGAAGTGAGTTTTTCAGTGCGGCCACGGCCGAGTGAAAGACTCCATTGTCGGCCTCTGTGCAGCCGTGTCCATAATAAGCCCGTCCGAGTGTGAAGCCGTCACAGCTGCAGCGACAATGTACCTGTCACGGCTCTGAGCGGCCGGCCCGTAAGTCTACAGCTCGTCAATGAGCTGCTACAGCTGCTGTTGTTCCGGCCGCCTGACTCCCCACCTCTGCTTTTTTCAAACTGGCCAATTAAAATGTTAATTTTATTCTCCTTGGCCGTATGGCGGCCTCGACGTTTGGACCGCACGCACGTAGACAGGAAGCTCACCTAGCCTGGCGTTTCTGCAGTGGAGATTTACAGGAAAGATACAAGGGTGCAGTGACATGTGACCGGTGCTGGCCAGTAATCAATCAGTCATATTATTACTGCGAGTAGGGACTGACACCAGTTTGTTGCTCTTCTTGCAGATGTTAGTTGTCTGAAGTTCAAACTCTGACGGCTGAGAGACGAGGGCAGGAGACAGGAGCCTGCCTCCGTCAGCCACCAGGAAATGGACGTAGAAGTGACGGACTATTTGAGGTCGAGGTGGAAGAACAGAACTCCGACCATCCAGCTCACCAGCGGAGCGACAGTCTGATCAGAGAAGCTGCTGTTAATGATATAATCATTATTTCACTTCGGACCTTGGTTAATATATCAGGGCTTTAATAACAAAACAGGAAGCTATGAAATCACCCTAAATGTGTGATGTTTAATGTTCTGTAAAACCGTTAAATACTCCCTGCTTCTCTTATGAGAAAATACTTTAGTTAAAAATCTTCAGAGACTATTGTTTATAAAGAGGTTTGATTGTTGACGCCTGTTCCAATAGAGAAAGTAACTGATTACTCTTCCTGAGTAACTGGAATGTGACAAGATAAAATTAAACAGCAAGAAAACGTTGCAGGAAGGAGAAGAAGTGTCCGAGACGTTCAGTGAGTAAAGAGTGAAGTCAGTCATTAGTGCTCTGCAGCAGATGTGTTGAAGGTGGGCGAGTCAGTAAAACAGGATGAGGTTATGGTATTGTACCATCTGCACAGTAGGCTCTCTCTCTCTCTCTCTCTCACACACACACACACACACACACACACACACACACACACACACACACACACACACACACACATCCTGTAAACAGCAGAACAACAAGCTGCATCCAGCTCGCAGTCTGTGAACTTTAAACCAAGTTGCTTCCCCCCCGTCAAACAAACAAAGTAAATCAGCATCAACAGACAACACGCTGCATAAATATCCAGGTTCCAAACATCAGCCCCTCTGCACATGGCCCCCCCCCCCCACCCCACCCCCCACCCCCCGACCCCCACCCCATCCACCAGAGGGTTAAATGAGAGACGCACACCTCCAGCTTCCTACGCCCATCTGGGTCTATTTTCACTGGAGGTAAGGAGCTGCTGATGAGGTGGTCGATCATGTCATCTCCTCCTGCTCCTACGCTTTGTTCCACAGACTGACCGCAGCATTGCACACAACTTCAATTCAAACTTTGAATATTATTTAAAAACAAACAAAGACTCTGAGGAGAAATCCATCCTAAAAAAAAAAAAAAAAAGCTGCTGTTGGCAAACCAACCTGCCACTTTCAGGCCCATTTTTGCTGCGTGGATGCCTGTTTTTATTTTTAGATATTTCTAGCACATTGTTCTACAACCGTTCGGAGGAATGAAGAGACAAAAATACCAACTTCTGCTCTGGAAGTAAACAGATCCCAGAGCAGTGCAGTGAGATTTAGATTGAGGAGCAAACAAACTTAACTTCACCAGCTGAAAGTAACAGCAGGGATTCTGGGATTTTTCTGACTGAACTTTGGAAAATGTAGGAAAAAGGTTGGTGAGCTTTAACGTCATTTCTGTGAAAAAACTAAAGGAAAAACTGGAACATAAACATAATGAATGAAAGTGGTTAAATACAAGCAAACGACTGTCGTTTTGAACGACAAGAGCTGCTGGTGACGCGTCACGCTGAGGTTTCAAGAGGCTCAGAAACGAGCATAAAGAGCTAACCTGCTAGCAGCAGCAGATAACTGTGTAGTAATCTGATCTTTCTAAACTCTGCACCTGTTAGCCACTCAAAAATCCAAGATGGCCGCCATTGATGCCTTTTTTTCGCAATAAATTCATCCACCGTTTTCTATTATTGCTCAAAGAAAGAAGAAGAAGCTTGCTAACTAGCCTAACACTAGCGAGTTAGCCTAGCGAGCTAATGTTAAGACAAGTTAACAAGTAGACTGTCGACTCTTGCAGAACCTTTGGTTTGTCATTCATAACAAAATGTGTTTAATGGAGAAGTTTTCACATCACATATTTGATCCCGTTGGTAAAATTCTGTGGCAGAAGTGGCTGATGGGATTTTTCTAATGAAAGGCCCCAGAGGGAGAGACATGTTTCTGTGCTTGTACCCGCTGCTCTAACAGCACAGTACGCCCCGTGTCAGCTTCGCTGGGTGCACTTGGGTTTGAAGCCGAGAGCCTGAGCAGATCACTTCATTAGGCGGAGGGGGAAAAGCCAGCAGATGTAAAATGCCACCAGATGTTTCAAACTCCGCTAAACTGCAAAAAAACGGCGTTCATTAACGGCATCACTCCGACCGACTGGGAACCACAATGAAGCCACAGTCTGAGGGCAACGCTGACATTTCAGTGAATAGTTGCACAGCCCACACTGGCAGTCATTATCGTGGAGGTAACAAGCAGGGAGGAGGGGGGAGGGGGGTGAATACTCGGCTTTGAAGCTGCAAGGAGGCAAACGGCGAACACAAGTATGTTTGTCTCATGGCTGCGAATAATTCTAGCAATGAATATCAATGTCGGGATAATGTGAGGATAATTACCACTGTGCTGCTTCGCTCCTCTTTCTGCACAACGCAGGAACTCGCAGAGGCAGAGAGAGTCATGAAAACATGATTGGAATCAGTGACTCATTTTCTGCTTCTCACCAGCCTACAACACCACCCACCCAGAAACACACACACACACACACACACACACACACACACACACACACACACCTGCTCCACGCTCACACAGTAAGTGTTCTTGATGTGCTACCGCTGCAGATCTGCAGAACGTCCTCTGACGCCTGCTGTGTTCTTGTGGCACGTCTTCCTCGCCGAAGCCGCCTCACACGCCGAAGAGGCTCTTCTTCCTAAAAACGCTGAGTCACGCGTGAATTCGGCTCCGAAACGAGGCCCGAGAAACGCGGCAGAGGCGACGTGGGAAACCGGAGCGCGCGTAATAAAGGGTGTCCTATGGGTGTCCAACGCTCAGCTGACTCCTCGTTCAGTTGTTTCCACCAACACACTGATGAAGTCAATGGTTGCAGAACAAGTGAAGCTCACTAACAGCTGCTGTGTAGAACAGAAGGTTCTCGACTCGGGCTGGTCTCCATAGAAACTGACCCGCAATTTGGATACGGCACTCGGCCGTATTGCGATTTCGATTATTCTTACGATTTAATCGCAGATATGACTAAAGACAAAGACTGAGCTGCTGTTTGTCAAATCATCACTCAGAGAGAAAGTTTGAAGAGACGATGTCTATCTTTTTTTACATCGTCTCTCAGCCTCCGTTGTCAGGGTAACAAACTGCTGCTCCACCTCTCTGCCACAGAGAGTGTGAGGTCAGACTCACGACTCTCTTCTATGAAAACAGCTGAACTTTGTCACTAGGTGCTTTTTTGAAAAACTGGTCATTAACCCTCTGAGGTCGACGGATGTTTCTATTCATATCTTTGTGATAAATATGGTTCAATGTTGTTAAAACCTGTGGACTCTCAACTTTCTGTTTCACCTTCTTGTGAGATTGTACATGAGTGAAAGCCGCAGCTGGAAGGCCTCGAAGCAGAGTGAGAGAAAAACGCTTCGACTCTGTGATATTACAAAATCTCATTTTAAGCATTTATTATACATTTATCTACGATTTCACTCATATATTTTGTATGAACCTGAGACTTAAACACATTTCAGTTCATCCACGTCAGTAATTTGGAGAATTTCAAAAACCAGGCTTCAGTTTTTCAGCATTCGGGTTGACCTCACATTGACCCCCGCGGCACACGACCTCACTGCAGCGCTGCGGCTCCAAGATGGAGGCGGTAGCAAGCGTGAAGACATGAAGGAATCCAACACTTTAGCTCTCAGCCGTCTTCATGGGTCGTCCTGTAACAACATCCACGTGCCGCTCCAGTGACGAAGGACACGCGAGGTGGCAGCTCAGGACTGAAACACCTGCAGCCAACGTTAACGCACCACAGGTACCTGTTCGTACTAGAGACAGCAGATCGGCCTCTGGCAAACAATCTCAGCTACTGATGGCCAGCTGGTGGGAATCTGTGTGTGTGTGTGTGTGTGTGTGTGTGTGTGCTCGCTCCGCTATCCCCATGACCCACATGCATTCGAAGACAAGGAAAATCCTCCAGAACGAGCATGTGTTACTGTCCGTCCATCTGCCGTCAGTGTGTACACGAGGTTATTCTCATATGGTGACGTGATGCGAGTAAACATGCCTGAACTCATCCACGTGTGTGTGTGTGTGTGTGTGTGTGTGTGTGTGTGGAGTGTGTGCAGCGTCGTACCTCTGGTTTTCAGCGTTTCAGGATCTTTATTTCCTCCACATTGCTTTGTTGCGCCGCCAAAACAAGAGGCCCTGCAGGGACACACAGATGCTCAATTATTAATCGTCCCCATTCAATAAAACATGGATATCAACTGCGTGTGCCAACCGCCGTCATTCACGCTTCTTTGTGAAAATAGGTCTTGGCGAAGCTTTCCCAGAATGCTTCGGGACGACGCCAAGGGACTGTCGGCCTTAACTTCTATCAGTGCGGCTTTTTGTCACCCATCGTCACGGTGATCAAACACAGATTCGTCCAGTGTCGGAGCCGCCGGCGTCGACCTGCGGCCTGAGTGACGGCCACGTTCCACGGCTCTGGAGCTTTTCTGTTTTTCTCCAGGTGGATTTTTTTCATCATTCATAAATGTGGAGCATCGAAACTCCCTGACGCCACCTGGCGCTGCACTTCTCATTTCAAATGGAGGCTGTGTGATTATTCTACAGGAAAGAAAAAAAAGACTCATCTTTCCTCCCTGTTTATCCAGAGTCACGTAAAATACAAACTGCGTGAAGTTTTGACTAACGGCTACAAAGGTTGTTTTGTGAGGTCACACTGACTCTGACCTTTGACCTTTAGCCACCACAATCTAATCAGTGCAGGTATCGTGTCCACGAGAATCGTACGGAGCCAGTCGACTGTCGACGGACCGGTCTCTGCCCTGGACGTACACGGACACACACACACACAAACACACACACACACACACACACACACACATCCAGCAGTTTTAATCACTCACTTATATTTTTTCTGGAACGTCTCTCTCAACCCTGAAGGTTCAAACCTCCAGTAACGAGAGAATAAATGCTTTGTAAATCTCAGAACTGTGGAAAACTGAGCAGTGAAACCATTTACAGTTGTGATAAAGGAGCTCAGATCTTTTAGTTCTCCTGCTTTGGTAAATTTCTTCGCTGATGCTTTGATTGAGACTCAATAACTCCCGACATCAGAATAAGTCCTTTGTAAACTTCAGAGCTGTGAGCGAAAAAAAAAAAAAGTGCAGAACTAACCCATGAAGGGCTTTTCTGATGCACTACATGGCAACTTTTATTCAGCAGATAAATCTCCACCAGGCGTGGATAAACTTTACAGTAGCTGCCAGCTCTCTGACTGACAGCACAATCACACAGTGGAGTCATTGTGTGGCGGCAGGGTCGGGGGTTAACTGCATGGTGCGCCTCCTAACTGCCCTTTCTTCACAAAAGACGCGCTGTCTCTGCTGCCAAATACGGTCCAACTCATTAGCTGCTGCTCTGACTTTAAAGCTCGGCCCTTGCTGATCTAATTTAATCTATCTCCGTGGCTTCACTGTTTGTTAGCGGAGCGGCACGGACGCTGCAGATGCATGCGGCTTCGCTGATGTGATGCAATCGTTTGTTTTGCAAAAAGCAGCCGCCCACGTGAAAAGCTGCTGCTGCTGGTGGTTTGTGGGGGTCTGTTACATGAATGTTTCCTGTTATTGGCTGTATTAAGCCTCCACAGACGGAACAATTCATTTGACTTTGAAGTGAGCTGATTTTATCTGCACAAAATCAATACATGTGAAGCAGAGCATGATGGGGAAACAACCTGAAAAATATACATTATTTTGTGTGAAGCCCATTTTTATCTGGACAGTCACGCTCAGGTGGAACCTGTCACTGCAGATTATTATCAGCCGAAGTTCGTTTCGAAAACAGCGTTGGAAGCCGTCACCGCTCGCTCGGCCCTTCCTACTGTTTTTAATCCAAAATCCCCCGGTGGAACAGCTGACTGGCAGACGTGGGCGTAGAGAGTGAGGTGGTGTAGAAATAGTAGAGGAAGAGACAGCGGAAAAAACAAAAACAAAGATAACGAGGACAACAGGAAGAAGATGTCTTACACTTCCTTTCCACTTTTTCTCACCTGCTATAAATGACATTACACACCTTCTTTTATTTTACTCTCTCTTGTAGTCAGGGCAGGGAGGACCGTTACTATAGTAACGTCATTACTATAGTGGGATGTGAGTAAAGTGCAGGTAGTGTTGAAACGTCCAGCCAGGAACTAACCAGCGTTTTCAGCTGCTGGTTGCCCCGTGTTTATTTTAGAGCCGTGTGAGGGAATCTCAAAATACTCCGCCGACCTCAGTGTGAGCGAAACATGTGATTTAAGTCTTCACCAGCAGAAAATTGCCATTTGGCCGCCCCACATGTCTGTGGACTCCTTCTCCTCCTCCTCCGCTCTCTGCCCGTCGGCCCAGGCAGTCATGGCGACGGGCTCCCAGCAGGCCTTGCTGCGAGTGTTGTGGATCCCCACCCCCCCACCCCCCCCCGGCCCCAGAGGGAGAGCTGACTCTTGTCTTTTCATCAGCAGCCCCTCTAATAAAACATAATGGCAGTGGGGCTGCGGGGCGAGTCATTCAGCCACACTGAGCTGTCACATGACCCAGCGGAGGCACAACGGGTTCACTCATTCTGCCGCTGCCTGGCTACCGGGGCGGATGAGTGGGCTACCGGACTGAAGTGACACACAGAAGGTGCCTGACCTCTGGGCGGGAAGGCGAGTGCTGAGCCGCACAGCCAGAGTTCAAGGCGGGAAAAAAAAATCAGGCTTTGTGCCGATTCTTTTTATTTCGCTTAGCTTCATTTCCTCCGAGGACGCTCGCTGCCAACTCCATACACTGTATGTATCTATTAGAGCAACTGTCACTGCCAGCCCCCGTCTGACGGCCTGGGGAGGCTGAGCCCACTCTGTTCTCCTTTAAACGCTTGATCACTGTTTTATCCGTCAATTACTTTTATCAGTGATTCACTGATTAAACTAGAATTACCCCACATCCCTGTTTATTTCAGATATTGCTGTGTGAAGTCTGGAGTAATGGCCTTTGACCTTTGACCACCAAATCTAATGGACGAACTTTTAAATGACCATGTTTAATTAAATTTATTTAATTATCTAAGTTGTTTTTGTTGAGATATTTTTGTTGAGTTTAGACACTTTAAAGGGAAATTAAACTTTAACTTTCAGTGTTTTGGGTGTAAGACACAGGAACGGTACAAATATACACACAAGGGTCAGTGGAAAAAGAAATGAACAACTATTGACTTTTAAGTTATTTATCAGGCAATTTCTAGACTGAAGCATTATTCATCATCGTTATCTATTGATTGAAAAAATAATCATCAAATCTTCCAAAAATGAGAAGAATTGTTGGTTCCTTCTCAAAACAGCTGTATATTTCCTCCACACTGAGAACAGTAACAACAATGAAACAGAGGAAACTTCACACGTAAAGAGTCTGTACAATTCACCGCCTCAGCTACAGGGACACGCTCCCTCACTGGCTTCCCACCCGCGATCACAGCCGCTCATACTCTTCAGGGACCGGGGGGCCAAGTCGGAGGTGCCCCCCCCCCCCCGCTTTCCGTCTACGCCGCAGACGGAGCCGTTCCCTGTACAACCGAACATAAAGCTCCTCGTCAGCCGCCCACGTCTGGTTCAATTCAGGGCCAGTCTCTGAAGGGGATGTAGGGCTCTTTGCCATTTCAATAATAGCTGCATTTGCAAAGCTTACAGCTGCAGGCTACAGCCTTTACACAGATTTAGAGCAACCTTACAGACGGTGGGGTAGTTCAGTCGTACTAATATATTTCCGCTGCCTGTGGGGTTTTTTAAATTTTTTTTCCTGAAACGTTGCATGAAGTTTCTGGTGAAGACGTGACATGCTAGCACTCCGGTTAAATCCTCAACGTTTCACCCGCGTTCCCACGAGCCCTGACGGATGTGATGCGATGTGATTGACAGGTCAGGACCGTCGATGGGCCGCCGGCCCTCACACGCAGAGGCTGACTGACAGACGCCGCTGAGGAGCGGATTAAAATGGCCAGTTTTCCTCCCGGCAGATTAGAGTTCTCTCTGCGCTGGATTCAAACGTGGAGAAAAATAAAAACCCCAACTGTAACGACACGTTTGACTTTGAGGGCGACAGAGCGTCTTGTTTTCCAGCAGAAACTTGACTATGAGCTTGACCTTTTGACCCGTCAGTAACCTGAGATAATCACTAACTGGGATCAGCGCCTCACGGTCGTCTGCCTCCACCACTCAGACCAGTCTCAGATTACGTCCCTGTCATAACTGCTGTGTGTCTCGAGTAAAAGTGTTGTTTTTGTGAGGTCACACTGGCCTTGACCTTTGACCTTTGACCAACAAAATCAAATCGGAGCGAGCGAAGCCGCGTTGACCGGCTTCTCCAACCCTGATCAAAACCACACTGTATATACAAAATGTCCACAGAGGGAGGAGTCGCATCTCTGGCGTCGGGGGGTTGTCAACATGTGACAAGGCGTCCTGAAGATAAAGCCCTGTCACTCTGCCAACAGGGGTTTATCCCTTGGTGATGTCACAGCCGGTGATGAAGGCCCCAGCGCCAACATGACGCCACAGACCTGGACGAGCGATCGTCTCCTTTGTCAGCATCTGGCAGCTGCATCAGCAATGCAGAGAAAATGACGCTGCACAGTCAAGGCGAGAGCGCGGAGTTACACAGAGGGCAGACAGGAAGCAGAGTTCAGGAGACTGTGTGCTGCAGTGGAAATTGGCCATAATAGAATCTCTCTGATACACGGTTACTGTCTGAGGCTCAGAAGACTTTTTCCACATAAACAGAAACTCCCATTGAGCTCCGGGAGGAAACCTGCGTGCACGAAGCTAAATCAGAAACAGTGGAATTCATACAAAACCATAAAGCGATGCATTTTTGCAATGCAGATTTTCCAGCAGCGTGGTGCACGTGCAGCACAGTCTGGCTTTGTTGAGGCAGAATATGGCCTTTGTCACTCACACATGACATTAGACGCAGCTGGAAATTTCACAGCAAGTTAATTATGTATGAAAAACGTCTCTCGGCTATTAACATATGTAGAGACACGGGCGCTTTTGTTTTCCCCCTCAAAATACAAACACTTGTCACGGGTCCGCCCGCCGCCGCCGCGGTAAACATATCATTAATAAATAACGAAGCGTAGTGAGATGGTGTCGTTCTCCTCGCTGAAAGGGCGAGCGAGGAGAACGACGCCCACGTGATTGCTGCCTCCAGACGCTCCAGTGTTCACTGTGCTCTTACAGCTAGTCGTCAACACGGAACCATCCCATAATTCACATCAGAGCCAGATACAGATCAGAAAGTTATTAATAACAATATTGAGATCAATTCACAACTTTAACTTTTAAAAATCTTTCTTGTATTTCTCTGCAGTCGACACACTGGAAAGGTGGAAACATAAGTGTCACCGTGTTGTCGTGTGTTAACCGCCACTGTGTCTGTTTACCAGCTCTGTTTCTGTTTCTGTTTGTGTTTGTGAAAAGAAGAGAGAGAACTAGTTAACACACTGCGCTCGGCAACTGGTGAAAACGGCCCCCACCGGCAATAATATCATCTTTTTGCCTAGAAAATAAAAGCAGCAACGCTTCATTTCAAGCTTTTGTGAGCTTTTATTCTGAAAAAAATTCCAACTTTTCCTCACCTCTGGAAGACTATTTCCTGTGGTAGTCATTGGCCTGTCAGTCGCCTGGCAACAAGAAGTATCACAAAAAAAAAACTAAACTGAAAAATAAAGGGGGAAAAAGGAATTGATAATCGATTGAGAGAAATGAAAGAAAGATTAAAGACATCTTTGCTCATGTTCGCACTCTGTAGATCTATAACTGCAGGGGAACTGTGTCAGCATGTTTACATAAAGTAGAACAAACCACCAACCAGGTCAGTGAGAGACACAACATTTATAGTAAATACTCTGACACAGGAAGTAAAACATCCACCTGGCCACACATTAACGCTCTTCAACACATTAGGACTCTTTAGTTTCGGACCACGCCTTTCTACACTTTCAAACACTGTGAAAACTTTCCATTTTAACTTTTTCTATCGCTGCGTCTCCGAGCGCCACGTGATGCCGTGGACCTCTGGATCTCCGGCTCCCTGCTCGGACAGATGTGTCTGAAACCTGCTGCAGGACTCTCCCAGCTGCCGGCCCACGGGCCTCGGCACCGGGGTGACCTCTCAGGTCGGGTGGCTGGCTGGCAGAATTAAAAGATTTCTGCTCGATTCATTCAGCGGTAAGGTTTTTAAACATACACCGAGGCGCTCCAATGCACTATTGAACTCATGAATAAAGGCTAAATGGAGTCGAGAGCTAAATGGAATTGGAGAGATTAAGAAAAAAAGCGAGGGAGATTAAAAATGGAAAATGTTGAGCAGGATATGAGAGAAAGCCGTGTGTGCTGGTGCTCTCATGCCTTGCCTGTGCTCCAGATGTAAATGAGCAACTGTGATTATGTTCACAGGAAATGAAGCCACACTCGACGACCAGCAAACTGACTTTGCACATTTCGGGGGGGGGGGGGGGGACGACGCTGCACGCTGAGCACAAACACAAAGAGGAGCGGCGGCAGGTGGAAGTGGTGGGCTGATAAGGATTGTGCGCGATGCGATCAGCGTGATAGGATCTGTGTCACTCCAGCTCCTCGAAGCGAGACAAACAACTCCTGCTAATTGAATTCCTTTTGAAGAAACACCCCTAAGACGGACATCTCCGTGGGGCCCCGGTTTTGACAAGCTTTCATGCAAGTGCATCGCTTTCACACATCATTTCCTCCCATGGTGTCACTGCAACAATGATCCAGCGGCAGACGGCCCGGCTCGCAAACATCCCTGTTTTTAATGAAGCTGATGGATCGTGTAAGAGGGAAAGTTCTGGGTTTTTCTAATTAGCAGAGAAAGAAAACTCGGGAGTTGTGGTAGCGAGACGCTGGAGGGGCGGATCATATGATCTGTAGCTCTGCTCTCACATGTCAGCGTTACGTCCCCACCGGCTCTTCATACCCTGCGTTCATTTATCCGTCTGTAACAATAACTTCATTGGAGCCTGCGAGTATACGTCACGACTCCGCCACCAACTGCAGGGACGCAGGAAGAGAGAGACACATTTCATCCCCCTCTCCACTGGAAGCGTCACACAAAGGACGGCATTGTTGTGGTCGTCTCGCTGACCTCTGAGGTCCTGGCGTGATGCTGAGCGCCATGAGCCGGGGCCGCCACACCCACTGCGAGCTCCCTGTGACGACGTCAGCTCCTGGACTGGGGGTATCCCAGGCCGTCTACACCGTGCATGTACTCTTATCTGACGACGTGCATGAGCCGCCTCCGTATATATAATAAATCATTACATATTACAGGTGCAAGGATACGCAAAACATTTCAGTACAAACCTCAGTTCTGAACATTACGATACTTTTCATTTATTATGAATTTCTTTTACTATTTCAAACTAACTCAGTAACAAACTGGCCATAATTTCAAATGGGATGATTTGTTAAATAAAACACATAATAATAATAATAATAACAACAACAATAATAAAAAAATCTAGGAATTATTGATATTGCTGTAATAACAAAGATCAATCAAAGTGCAAATGATTGATACATTCACTCTATTCTCGTGTTTTCATAAAGATTAATGTATCCACATCGTCCTCACAAGGGGCAGATCTTTTTTTTACCTTTATTTTGATAGTGAGAGAGAGAGAGAGAGAGACTGAGAGAGAGAGAGACAGAGAGAGAGAGAGATAGAGAGAGAGCGAGAGACTGAGAGAGAGAGAGACAGAGAGAGAGCGAGCGAGCGAGAGAGAGAGCGAGAGATAGAGAGAGAGAGAGACAGAGAGAGACAGAGAGAGAGAGAGACACAGAGACAGAGAGAGAGACAGAGAGAGAGACAGAGAGAGAGAGACAGAGAGAGACAGAGAGAAAGAGAGAGAGAGAGAGAGAGAGAGACAGAGAGAGAGAGACAGAGAGAGAGAGAGAGAGAGACAGAGAGAGACAGAGAGACAGACAGAGAGACAGAGAGAGAGAGAGAGAGAGAGAGAGAGAGAGAGAGAGAGAGAGAGAGGATGACATACAGCAAAGGGCCACAGGTCCTTTATATAAGGCGATGTAAGTTTGTTGTTGAATTGTTTTTGTGTGTTTATACGATCTAGAAATTTTACTCTGACAACAAACAAACCAAAAATAAATGTAATTCAGGGTCCAGTTGCTCATCAGCGGATGAGATGGGATATTGATTGCTCAGTTGTCATGGAGATTAGAGATGCTCTAATGCCTGAACTCTGCGTTCAGATTGAACAAGTACACGAATGCAAAAGATATTATTATTATCTTCTTCTCCACTCTGTAACAGCAGAGTGGACAACTCAACTTCCTGTGCAGGCCACGACTTCACAGCCACGAAGAAGAATCGATTTATCATCCAATGTTTGTCTAAAACTGGTATCAGTTTCAGAACAACTGTCCAAGACTTCCTGTTTGGGTAAAGTGTGTGATTTTGCAGTAACAAAGATTAGAGGTTACATAACGCCGCCGACTGATGATGTCTGGAGCTTCACCGTGGCTGATATCCGCGCTGTGCAGCCACATCTGTTCAAAATGGCACCAGCCACGGAGCGTACGGAGCCCGGAGTGACATTAGGAGTGATGTAACCAGCGTAAGTACACTTCACACCTGCGCGTCCCGGTAAGTTGTATTCCCCCTCTCTGAGCCGGGGGCCCGCTGAGGACAGCTAACATCACAACACAGCGAGACACAACCTCACCAGCAGGAATCAAAGCTACACAAGGCAAGTTTAAAAATAAAAAGCACTCAAGAGTAAATACCTGGACCACAATCTTCCAAATCTGTGATCACAGAGAACATCAGAAAATGTCAACATCTCTTAATGTGCAAAGCGAAACTTGTGACAGGATTGTTTTCATTCCACCGCAGTGAGAAAAGTGCAGCAGCAAAAAGTTCTACCTATTATGCAACGTACCTATCCTGTTACATCAGTGGTTCCCGGCCAAGAGGTCTGAACCCACAAGGGGTCACGACCAAATCTGAGGGGGTCAAACCATGAGAGAAAAAGATGCTTGTTTATTATTTTCTCAGTTCTTTCTTCAGTACTTTATTTTTAATTATTCAAGCCTCTAAAACTGCTTTAAAACCAATCGAACACACCGCGGCCATCACCTGGGAAGAGAGGTCACGAGCGAACACCGCTCAGCGTTCAGGCTCCACGACCCAAACACATCGGGAGCCACAAAAGAAAAAGCAGAAACCACTAAAAACTATAACCATAACAGATTGAACCAGTCGACAGTAAAGTACACAACGTGTTCAACACGTTAAACAACTCAGACGGACCTCTTCAACATCCAACCAAAGCTGTGTTTAGACTCATCCAAACAGACAAAGGTGGAACAGGCGGAGGAAACAGGAGGATGTGTGAAAACTGTGGGACAGTTTGGAAATAATCTAATTTCATTTAGGAACTACGATTTTTGGATTCCAACGATCATGAAAACAAGATAATCGAGATAAAACTTTATATAATTGTGCCGCATTCTGTTTCAAACAACAAATTTCACACAAACAACAAACATCCATGAAATCTAAAAAAAACAAACTGTGGATTAAAGTTTATTATTTGTACTCTTCAAATTAGAAGAGCAACTCATCAGCAGACACCGCACGCACACAACAGCACCGCGTTCAGATTTCCTGTTCCACAGTCCGAACCCTCTCACCTCTGTGTGACAACCTGCCTGATCAGGTCTCTCCTGCCGGCTCTTAGTCTCCCTCCGTCAGTCAGTGGCGGGGTGAAGTGTGATTAGGAACAGAGCTCTTTGGCAGCGTCTCACCACAGAGCAAAAAAAAAAAAAAAAGAAAAAGAAAGGATGAGAAGCCGTTTGAAACTGTCTGTCTGAACGGGCCAACGAGCTTAACACCAACAGATACCGTGCACGCCTCTTCCTATTGTATAGCACCAGCAGAGAGAATACAGAGGAGTGGCTCTTGACTCATAACTCAACCTGACTACAGCAGGTTTTTTATTTCTGCAAAAAAGCCGACGAGTCAGACGGGGACATCTGCAGTACACAACTCCACTGCAAAAAAAAAAAAAACAAAAACGCCAGATTTAAGACAAACATGGAGGCAAGGATTTATCTCCTATCTCTAATTTTCAAATCTGGCAGGATTAATGCCAAATGCACAACAGATGTCAAATGATTAGGATTTGTAAAACATGATCTGCACCTTATTTTGTGTATGTAAAGCTTGTATTTCCTAAAGCACACTGGTTCCTGAGTTTAGTTTCCAAAAAACTACAACTACATCTGATCAGAGATCATCCCGGCGGCCTGTGGACACGCATCCGCTCACGGTTTATTGTGCTTTCGTTCACTGCACCTGCAAGCCGGCCGTCACATCATATGGTGGTAAAACAAGCAGCTTTGTCTTCTTGGTGCAAAAGTCTTAAACTCGGGGGAGTCAGCGAGCTGTAGACCGGCTGCTGGCAGCGTTCAAAAACCCAAAGGAAGCCGAGATTCTGAAAATAGGGATAATAGTACTTCTCCAGACTCGACATCAGACTGTAGTTCCTGCAGTTTTTCCCTTGAGTAGCGCCTTAAATAACTTCACCAGCGACCAACAATATAATCAATTACGGTAATTTAACACAAATAAATGTGCAGAACAAATGGCTGCGGTTCAGACTTGACCAGGTTTTTATTGGCTGAAGAAATGGATGAAGAGATGCCCATCAATAATTCAAAAAAGGAGACAGAGGTGACAAGAGCGTTTAACCCCAATTCACAAAAGGAAAGGGTGGAGAAACTTCCCTTCGGTGATTAGGAAGAACAAGAGGAAGAGCAGCACAGTGCTGTATGAGCCGGATTACAATGCAGGATTGATATGTGAAACTTGCAAACACACAGCAGGGGTGCAAGAGTCAAAACACCACGTTATCCTCCAGCAGTCAGAATCAGAAGCGATGCCTGTGCACTTCAACCTGCACAACAACACCGTGTATGTGGAGGAATGCAACCTGGTCCTCAAAGTTAACTGCGTGCATGCACAAGCCTCAAAAAATAGAAAAGCCTCCTAGATAAGACAGCCACTGTGAATCATGTGAGGTTGTGTCCTTGATCTGACTCCTCCGAGCATCAGTAGGAGATGCTGCTGATGCTGCTGCTGCTGCTGCTGCTGATGATGATGATGATGATGATGATGATGATGGGAGCGAGGGAGAGTGGAAAAGGGGGGAGAGTATGGTAAACAACCGAGCAGAGAGGATCAAAAAACCAATGCGTCAGGACGATTTGAAGGCTAAACGCCTCCTGTGTGAACATAAACAACGTAATAGCAATGACCGTGGATAACCTACTTGTCTAATTTGCTTCGGGTTTCAGTCAGACTAGATGTACGCGTCTGTGTTTATATATATATATATATTTATTTATTTATATATAAATATATCTCACTGAACACACACAGAGGGGATCGCATTTAAAACAGCCGACGCCTCACCTACACTAGCCTTTCCATTCAGAGGAGGCAGACAGGGATGTAGCTAGCTAACAGGCTGAGCACGTTTACGTTCAACAGACGTCAATAACAATAATACCTGGGAGAAAGAAAAAAAAAAAATCAAAGTAATTCATTCCGCTTCAGGGATAGAAGCGAGGTGAATGATGAGTAAAAAGAAATGTCAAAGTGTTTCTTACCAGTTCAAAACGCGTCTAATAATCCGCTGCTCTATATTCCATTGCCGTTATAATGACATAAAATTGGCAGTGATGAGGACTGCGCTGCTGTGGTGGCCCTGATGTCACCGTGCTGCTCGTCGTAGCCGCTGCGTGTGATGGCGTTAGCTCTGCAGGGCCACAATGAAACTGCTGCTGCCTTCACTTGCTGTAGGAAACTTCAAAGTTACATAGGCGTAAGCGAACGTCACAAAAACAGCAAAGGAGGGGGTAGGATACGTCGAAGAATTAAAAAAAGGGAATAGTACCGGGGAAGGTTGTAGGTTTTTTTTGTAGTGGCCGGCGTGTCGAGACGCGGTTAGGAGGCAAAAGTCGTGGTAGTTATTTATCGTAATTACTCGGTGATTTTGATTAAGTTGCAGTACATTGTTTATCTAGAAGTAGCGTTGTTATATCGCAATTTTTTGGTGTTTGTTTTCAAAAAATGAAACACATGCCGCCATTAATAACTGACAGTTATTTCAATTATTATTTTTGTTGCCTGTATTTTCAATAAGAAAAAAAACAAACAAAAAAAACACATGTACCGAGAGTTTCGATTCCATAGCTTTTGGAGCAAGTGAAGTGAGCACGACTGACTTGGTCCGTTGACTGACAGGACTCCCGTCCAATCAGAAATCAGACAGCGAAAAGGGGGAGGAGGGGCGTGGTAGTTGTAACAGATTTCTTCGATTAAGATGTCTAATAAAACTATGACAAAACTCAAAAGAATTTTATGCAGGTATCACAGCAGAACTAAAATGTTCCGGATTTTTTTTTTTATTAGCCTTTAAAGAAGATAAAAGATAAAGATAGAAGTAGACTGAAGTAGAAGATAAAAGTATTTAAGGTCTCCATAAAAGTATAGTTCCACTGAAGCTACCGAGAAATTCAGTTTTATTGCGCTATTTTAAATTTCTGAAAGGTCGAAATGTAGTTTTTGAGCTTTGTGCTAAGTGACGTGATGTCTATTAACTGACTTCTGATTAACCGCTGTAACTGCAGTGAGTGTTCGGGTTTTTTAACGTGACGTTGGGCCGCCATCTTGTGTCTCCACGACGAACAGCACCTTAACGTCTCCTAATGAAATATCTCAACATTTACAGAGAAGACACAGCTGAAAAGTAATGTTATAACGGGTCAGGGCACTAAAGTAAACGTAAGTATCGGTCTGAGTATTAATTAGTGTAGAATCCGTATTTCATTTCAAATTCAAAAACGAAAAAAACCGTTAAACTGTTATTTGCTTGAAAAAGAAAACACAGCATACAGCAAATGTACTATATATATATATTATGATTTCTATTGATAACGACAGCGTTACAGTGTGTGTTTATGTGCTGCAGAGTCACAATTCGTTGTTCAATGCTTTTTTTTTTTTTTTTTAATCATTAAAAAATGTATTTAAATATACACGGACAAACAGTATTATTATTATCATCTTTGGTTTTTAGATATTCAAAAGGTCAATGGTAAACATTCATATTTAAAACAACCAAAATAAACATTTAGCAATTAAAGTAGCATAGGTTGAGGTTGTGGCTGGGAGGGCCTCACACCTGGTCCCTGAACTTGGCTTTGGTTCCCATCCTCTGTCTGGAGACCAATGGACGCCACCCTGAGACCAGTGCTTTTATAACCTGATGGAAGAACTTAAAACACACAAAAAAAATTTCTAGCAAACCTTTATTGTACAAATAACATCAGGTGTATCAACAACTTTGATCACCAGACATTGGTTCTACAAAATCTCTGCATATAAAACTAAACTACAGGTCAAAAGTTTTACAATGGCTCCGTTTTTTACAGTTTTATTGACATTTAAGTTGCTTCATTTCAGAGACATTAAAGGATGGAACAATTGAACTAGGGATTTAAAAACAAAACTATTACTTGATCATTGAAAATTGTATATTTCTGCAATTTACATTATTTTTCAGTTGTTGTTTATTGTCAGTCATTTCAATTGAATAAAAATAAAAGACATACAGTACATTTCACCTTTCACCACACCTCCCACCCAGAGCTTCACTTCCCTTCATCCTTGTCTGACTTTCAGATTTGTTTATAATCTGGACTTTGTGCCAGTGAGTTTCTATTCCAACTCATAGGGAAAACACAAAGTAAAAGGTTGGCATGGCTGGTGCAGATAACACTGGTAATCAATCAGTTTTCCCTGGCTGCACTGAGCTGACAGGAGACACCTTACAGCGCCGTGGATTCAAAACTAGGAAGGAAGGATTCATGTTTATAAATTTGTGGTCCCAAGATGACGAGATAATTATCCGGTTATCTTGACATAACCGGATAATTTTCTCCCTTTCTCAGCTTTTTCGCCTCTTTTAGCTTATTGTTTTATCTTTTTGCCGTCAGGCAGCTGCTTTCAGCAAAAAAGCTGCGATACACATAATGTCCACGACGCGTTCAGCACAAAACCACAGACAGACAAAGTTAGTATTTAGCTAGTGAGGACAGTGGAGCATTTAGCAGCTGAAGAGAAGATTTCTTTTCCAGACCAGGGCTGAACACTGGACTCACATTCATGAGGTAGCATGACTCTGTTCACTGGATGCGTAAACAGGGGATTGTTTGCTGAAACAGCTTTACATTGTGATGTCAGTGTTGCGTTTACAGTTTGTTCTGCTGCCACCGAGTGCTCAAAAATAATTACTGCAGTTTTAATGCCTGAAGCGCTGTGATTTCTGTAAATTGAGGCAGTTTGAAAAGACACACTTGTGTCTTTTCAATGAAATCACCTAAAAAATAATAAATCTGCGTTACCTGAAATTCAAAATACAGATGCTATGGCAGCTTAAAGACTGAATCCTCAGCTCCTAGCGACTCCTTACATATGGAGTAAGTTTCTTTCTTAACATTACACAACAATCAAAGTGAGTAATTTCATTCAGCTATCAAAAAAGACAAAGAGTCAGCTGATGATATCTAACACACTGGAAGACAATGTATAAAAACAAACTTGAACAAAAGTAAAAAGTGAAAAAGAGTAAAAATACTTGAGCACAAACTTTGGGCGTCTTGCAAAGACCCACAAACAAAACAAAACAAAGACTGATCCTGACTTCCACTGGAAGCATAGACTTGTGTCTTTGGTATAGTCCTGAAAAACACTGGCTGCGGTGCCGCTGGCGTTTGTCAGTCCATCCTGCTGCTGCCTGCGTTCGTGTTCCTCAGAGACGCGTCGAAGATGACGAGCTTCACGCCGCCATCTTCCTCGCTGCCAAACAAAGTGAAGAGAACATTTAACTCAAAGGCAGCTCCGTGCCTCGCTACAGCTGCGTGCACGACTGCAGTCTGCTGTTAGATCTTCAAATCCTAATCTTTTAGAAGAGGGAAATATAATCTGCCCGATTCAATGACCAACAAAACTGTTTATGTCTAAATAGTTAATATTCCCGATTTTAATTAAGTCTCAAAGTAGAAGTCCACAGGGTTCTAGTCAAAGTCAAGTGTTTTTGATTTTGTTAAGTTAAATCTGAAGTAATGAAAAAATACATGCAGCATTTGCTACCAGGCTGCAAGGAAACACCATGATTCAGACAGAAAAATACTAAACAGAATGATATTTTAACATTATTTATATTACTTATCAACAATTATCTTATACTCTGTCATCTCCCACTAAGTTATATCTGAATGCGCTGTGCTGCTTTTACTGCTACAACCAGCTGTGTAATATAAAAACAGTTTCTTCAGAGAAAACGGCAGAAAAAAGCAAAATGTCTGTTATGATATCCAAATGTTTAACCCTTCTATTACTGATCGTTGCTATTCTTGTTATTTAGGTTGTGATTTACTTCCTGCAGTAAAAAGTATCTGCTGTTTGTAATTTGGGTGAAGTGACCCTTTACAATCAGTGGTATAACAGTGGTGGTGTCAGACCTGAGGCTGGTTCCCTCGATGTCTTCGATGGTGTCAGGCAGCGGCTTATTGGCCGTCTCGGGCAGCAGCAGGGTGAGGGCCGAGCCCAGCAGGGGGCAGAGACCGCACAGCACCATGGGAGCTTGAGGACTGATGCTCCTCAGCAGGTACATCATGGGAGCCAGGACGCCTCCAGTCCGAGCACACATGGAGCCGATGCCGATCCCATTTTGTCTGTGAATCAGAGAGTGAAGGGGAAGAGAGGAGAGGAGCCGCTGTAACTGTGGTGTAATTATACAGCCTATAGGAAACCATTGATCTGTATTGATCTTCATCAGCAACAAGGAGAAAGTGCAACAACATCAGTAGGACATGTATCCTGCGTGTGTGAGATGGTGACCCGTAACTAGTGTAGAATTTACACTATATATACATCAAACTGCACATTCAACTTCTACTTTAAAGTCAGATTTTCCAGCATCTGGTTTCTATCTATCGCCCAGGAAAGTAACATCTGTAAAGAATCAGTCAAACGGACGCGCTCCAAAATACTTTTCTCCACTTATAGTTTCCACTGACTCAAACTGCAGCTGTTTACAATAAGAGATATTCAAACATATTTAAATTATATGACCACTTGCATTTTTATGTCTCATTCTCCGTGCAGGACTGGGAGACAGTGTTTCACTTGTGTTTTCTCTGTCACTGTTAATAAATATCACTAATTATACACTATGTTTGTTGTTTTTTATATAATCTGTAGCTGAAAATGTCTAAAAACAACTAAACCTGTGTTTTACATGTTGTTGAGTTGTGTTTTCACATTATCCCCAGATGTTTCCATCAATTCTCAAACCAGAGAAATCTGTGATTTTAATCATGGCAGCGTCTCATTGGTCGCCTGTCAGTGACATCATATCCTCTACGATCATGTGTCAGTGTGTTTTGTCTGACAGAAGCTCAACATCAACTTTTATCTACTTTTTAAAGTCACATACACTGTTTACACCTTGGTGGCTTTCAGCTCTGTATTGGAACCAGGACGTCTACACCTGAAGTTACCAGGGAAACAAGCAGCTCCCAGCTGCTGGAGACGTCCTGTCCTGTGTCACTGAAGAGCGTCCGTCAATCTCAGATGTTTTTTAATGTTATTTTTGGGGCATTTTTTCCTTTATATTCAGATCGCTACAGGGAGAGAGAGACGGGGGAGTCAGGGAGAGAGAGAGGAACTGAACGTGGAGGCCTACTCACCTGATGACAGTGGGGAACACTTCAGCCGAGTAGACATAAATAATGGACAGAGAAGCTGTGATTCCAAACTTCCCGATCATGGCCAGGACTGTTTTGATGATAGACAGATCTAGAGGAACGAGGGAAAAGGAAGCGGCGGGAAAAGCTTAAAGTAAACATGAAAAACACGGATAGATAAGAGCTGAAAAATGTAGCTGATAGAACGAGAACAGTCCGTGTGTCCGTACCACTGGGGATGAAGATGGTCAGCAGGCAGGCGGTGCCGCCCACCGCCAGGAAAGCCAGCTGGGAGATTTTGCGGGAGCGGTTGAGGGTGAACAGGGTGATGGTGCGTGCAGGCATCTCCACCAGGCCGAAGATCAACTGGGTCAGGTAGATGTTCATCCCGAAGTCGGAGATGTTGAGGGAGAGGCCGTAGTACACGAGCACGTTCACAAACCTGACACAGTCGAGGAAGAGAATAAGAAAAAAACATCATTTAGGAGACAGCTGTGTGACCTCTGACCTTCATCATATTATCAACACTCTGTGACTGTGTTCAGCAGACACATGAGACACGGTGACACAGTTAGTGAGTTAGAAATCTTCAAATCATTATGATTAAATACACGTTTGTTTGCAGGTAAAATGAAACAATCTCAGGAACTGAATTTCACAGAAAGAAGAAACCCAACGGCTGTTTGCCGCCGTCGTTCTTCGCACCGCCACCTGATGGTGCCAAAGTAAAGAATCCTAAACAGGGTGACTTTAATAAACCCTCCTCCTCTGATACAAGAACAGTTTAAATCACTCGGCTGGTTTTTATCCGTGAACAAAAAAAAACAACAAAAAAAAATCAAATTTGAAGAAGTTCCTTCGAGGCTTAAAGAGATATTGCGTCACAAGGCCACAACCATGTTTTGAGAGGTCACCATGACCTTGACCTTTGACCTTTGACCACCAAAATCTAATCGGTTCCTCCTTGAGTCCCAGTGAAGGTGATACCGGGATATCGTGAGGGAATATCAACATATTGACGTCGTATTGAAAGTGATGTGAAGACAAAAAGCTTCTGCTCGTACTCACCAGAGATAAAAAACAATCAGAGACTGCTTCCTCATTTTCGGGGTCCGAACCAGGTCTATGAACGAGTGTTTTTTCCTCAGCTCTGTTTTGTCTTCAACTTTATACATCTGGTGAAACAGTTGAGTGAGAGACAGGCTTATACAGTCAATGAAACACGGAGCTGTTTAAGGAGTTTGCATGTTTAAATGATAGTCGCCAGTCCTGAAAACATTTATGCAAAGTGCGGACAGTTCGGACTTAGACAGAGCCGTCCGCTTAACCTGTGTCACACAGGTACTACACTCTCACTGCTGCCAGAGCGAGAGCATGACGTCGCAGACATGCAAACTGGCGTGTGACTTCATCTGGCGACGTTAGCGACGGACCGGAGGAGCCGGGGATTGAACCACCGTCGTCCTAAAAGCCTTTTCTCTTGTGGAGTTAAAAGTTAAAAGATACTGTTTGAAAATATTAACAAGTATGTGTGAGCAGTAAAAACATGAAAGAAACATGTTCAACCAACTCATGGAGCTAACTTCAGGCTAATTAGTTAGCCATAGTTTTTAATATCTGGTAAAATCACAGGCCAAAATCACAGGTTCATCTCTGTATGAAGTAAATGACCCACTGTTTCAAAAATGACAAATTTTCTGTAGTTATCACTGTAAACTTTCACATGAGCTGTGTGAGAATGAAAAGCTCCACAGGTGAAGCAACAAGGTGCGCAGGGCGTATTTTGTAAAGATTAAATAAATGAAAAATATCTATAGACTTGTTGCAGCTGTACCTCAGACATCTCCAGATCTTTGGTGAGGGGCTTCCCGTTCATCTGCGCCGCTTTCCGGATCAGCTCCCACGCCTCCTCCTTCCTGTCGTTGGCCATTAACCAGCGAGCCGACTTTGGCAGCACCCTGAAATTGTAAAGACAAATTGCTCAGATGACCTACTTACAGTCACCTGCACCTGACCCGCCGCGCTGCGGGGGGAACGCTTCCACACACATCTCACACTGTCGACAAACTTGACTTGCCATGGAGAGAAAAAAGGGCTGGTGTGACTGAAAACATTTGCTCAAACAGCGAAATGGAACGCAGCCGCTCATTCATTTTCTGTCTGACAATTAAAAATGAGCATCACATGTAAGATCTACGGCGAGAGACGAAGAGAGAGATTCGATCAGTTCATTTTTCCTGACTGTTACTCCAGAAGTGTGAGAGGAATGTGGTGCCGAACACGCATGACAATCAGTATTAGCTACGCCTTTTGCTTTCAATCACAGGGGATGAAGTGGGATTTCCTACATCACAGACCTTTTTTTTTTTTTTTTTTTTTAACAGATGCTGTTAAAGTCCTTTTTTGTTAACTATGGAAACATACCATAGACATTGCACCAAATCTGGGTCACACCGCTGCCCACTCACCAGATGTAGAAGATGAAGAGGAAGCCAGGTGCTGAAATAGCCAGCTGCAGTTTACGCCAGTCTCTGATGAGGTACGCCACTCCAGCCAGCAAAATGTAGCCGAAACCGAAGAAGTAGTCCGTGATTATACCGGCCAGCATCCGCTGCTTGGCCCCCGTCCACTCTGTGCCTGTGTGGGACAGAGACCAGAGGTCACACGGCGTACTGACTCTACACACACTAACAGAATAAATCAACATCTAATACGCTATTTCTGTTCACATTTTATAGTTTATAGTTTATAGTAAAGTTACACAATCAGTATTAAAGGGATAGTCTAGAGATTTAAAGGTGCATATTAATTAAATACCCTCAACTGTTGCCCCTCCCTTCAGAAACCAGGTAAATGCCCTCGTCTTTTGGACTCCACACCAACACGTGAGCTTTCGTTCAAAATTTGCAGTTTCCAACCTCAAGTGAGGTTTTAGTATTCCTCCTGGTGGTGTCGCCTGATTATTCATCCACATTTAGGTACAAAACTCTGTTGTTGCAGGAGACTGCCTCTATTTTCTCAATAAATAACAAACAGATCACCCATAAAAAACCCTGCTCAGGGTCGTCCGATGGCTTGGTGGTTTTCAGGCTGAGGGACCTTTGTTGATTGTCCTCTCTCTCTCTCTCTCTCTCTTCCCTTGTTTCATGCCAAACATTTTGAGATCTCCACAACCTGTTAGTCAGTAACCTGGGAGCTGGTAAATAGCTTCCATTAGCTAAACAGTTTCCTTTGAACGCTGTTAGCAGTGAGCACCTGCAACATTATTTCTGGAAAGACATAAATGAGACCAATCTGTCTGACTATTTGCTTTAAATTAAGTGAACATCTCCTTTAAATCAAAATAAACAAATGAAAATGAAGCAGAAAAAGCTTAAAGTTTCTCCAGCACACTGACCTAGAACGAACGCATTCATTATGACACCGGAGATGGACGTGCCGACCATAAAGCGAAGGGCAGCGTAGACGTAAAAATTGGGGGCGAAAGCGGCACCGACCCCAAACACAGCCTGGATGGCCAGGTTGACGAGGATGACGATCCTGCGACCGTACCTGCAACGAGACGAAACATTTTCCAACTTTTTCGTGCTGATGCAAAATTCCACAAAACAAAAAAGGAGTTAGAAGGTACGTCGAGTATTCAACGGTGAACTTTAGATAAATGACATCTCTTACTTATCGGCTAAGCTCCCGAACACCACGGCTCCAACAAGGAGGCCAAACATGTAGATGGAGGAGCCCACGTTGTTCAGGCTGGCACTGTCACAAACCAGGTCCCACTGCAGGGAACAAGCACAATAACATTAGGTGAAGTCATGAATTCTGGCGTGTACGTTCATGCTCCCCAGAGGATAGTGACTAACACTTTTCCTTTGGTGCCAGTTTATGTCCACAGCTCCGCTGGACAAACACTTTGGCATAGGTTTCTCAATAAGTACTGGATGCTGGATCTCCATGTTATCAGCAGTGAGCGTTCATGGTTCCCACAGGATGAATCCTAATGATGTTGGTGCTGTATCCGCACTTTTAGTAGTTAGTTCCACTTATATATGACAAGTATCCCAAACAGGCAGATTCCTGAGCACACGCATGCTCCAGAGGGGATGAAGCTGTTTGATTTTGATGACCTCGTGGCCTTTCCTTTAAGCCACGGCACTAAGAAACAAGAAATCGCCCGTTTGTTTGGTCCAACACTTTTGTTTTGTGCCGTGGAAGTTACACTGCTCTAGTCTTGTTTTAATAAAAGGCACAAGTCATTTAGACTTTCATTGTCCTTGAGGTCGGACATAAGCAGACTGCTCTGTTTAGAGCCAGTTAATGCATATACCACTAACGTCCTCCATATTGTCCACAGCTGGAACCCCGCAAAGCCCTGGGCATCTTCCCATCAGGGTCCACAGTAGTGGACTGGCAGGCTTCCAGTCTTCTAAATCAACTGCAGATCTCCCCCCAGAGAACCTGTTATGTAGCTCCATGTGACATTGCTTTGTCCAATCACATCATTTCGGTCATGTAACCGCTGCTGCCCACCCCTCAGGTTCATGTGTTACAAAAGCTGGCAGGAAGGCAGGGTGTGTGGAGAGACCCGGAGGATGCCTGCGCTGCGGGAGTCCATGTCTCGACCCTCACCCTGTTCAACCCTGTCTCAGATATCAGCACAGCTCACTGTAATAAAGCTGCTAAGCCCCTCCACATTCCTGAACTTCATGGAGTCCTCATGTTAAAAACATCAGGTGAAAATGTCGATATTCAGGAAATTCAACACCCAACCCCCCCCACCCCCCCGAGTTGAGTAACTCACCTCAGTGACAATGGTGCTTTGGAAGGTCTGGGTGCTGTACTCCCAGCCCCCCTGGCAGCTCCCAGCAGGGTGTCCATCCCCGAGACTGACAGCGCCGCTGTGGTTCAAGGGGACCGAGCAGGACAGGTCAGGCCGGCCATCCGGGGTGGTCAGAGAGCTGAAGTTCACAGAGGCCGGAGCACCCGCTGAGGGCCACGTGGAGCGGCATAAATGAGGAGGAACAGCTGAAGTGAAGACAGAAACCAGCATGTGGAACGCAAGAAAGATCTGAGGTAGACAGATCCATATATACAAGGTCTTCTGGAACTTCCCAAAGCCTCCGATAAGACGGAGAATTTCATCAAAATTCATTTCTCTGGCACTTGGTGGATGCACAATTCAAATGTGCCGCTCTGTCACAGATCAGGTCTGATTCTCCAGAAGATGCACAAGCAGGTAAAAGGCAGAGAGCCAGGCGCCAGCCAAACGTCAGAGATGAAAGACCAAAATGAATGTGTGAGCCAGGCTGATGATTAACAGGTAGAGAGAATGTCCTCACTCTGATGCAGTCACACCTGTGCTGTTGCTCCGCTCTGAGAGCAGCCTGTGGTTATCTGTGGTGAACTGTGCAGCTCTCCGAGGGTGACTTAACCTCCGTGTGATGGGAGTGAACAAAAGCGGGAGGGAGGTGATTGCCCTCTGTGGGAGGAGCTGCAGAGTGATGATGGCTGAGCTGCCTCCACCCCTCCCACCCCGCCTTCTCTCACTCAAAAACTTTCATAAGATTTATCTCAGGAAACACATTTTGACGTCGCACTGAGAGTTTGATCTCTCGGCCGAGGCAACACACGTCTCAGTCGGTGCAGTTTTAAAAGTTGAAGTGAAAAACACCTTCACAGTCACATGAACATCTTGTTTACATTGCATAGGTGTCATATGGCCTTTGTTTCAGCTGTCAAACGTGTTCAATTATAATACTGGCTAAAAGACACTCACATTCCAGCTGGTATTCAGTGATTCATCTATAATGGGATGCAATGTGGGGGGAGTGAGCGTCTTAAGCTGGTGACACAAAAGAAGCAGATAAATACAGCAGGGAGGGATTAAGTGAGGCTCCGACTTCTCCGTACTACTCTTCCATCACGACTGGCTCCCACTTCTCCAACCTTATCGGGTCATCTCCCGGCCCGAGCTGCGGTCTCAACTTCTTTCTCCGGGTGAACCTCGCACTGCTGCGTTTTCTCAGAGCGGACGTCACTATCAAAACCATTCACAAAACTGGAACAGAGCTCCCGGGAGTGGGGGGTGGGGGGGGTGGGGTAACTGGAGAGGGCTGACGTTTGGCATTCTCTGATGAGGTGTGTGTGTGTGTGTGTGTGTGTGTGTGGGGGGGGCTCATACTGTGAAGGGTCAACATATGAACTCCTTTTCAAGGAGTTTATATTCCGAGTCAGACGCGCAGCAGGAAAAGAGCAGGAGTTAAAGAGTCATTTCATAAATACACTCAAACTGTGTTACATGGTGAAAACAAGACCGCCCATTCAGTGCAGAGCAGAAACAAATGCAGTAAAGAGTGAGCGCTGCGTGTTGCGTGTTGCATGTTGCAAAACAGATGCCCCCCCCCCTCCCAGGAAATAGAATACGTTACATCATAGGCCTCGATTGAAACGCATTCAAATTCTCTGGTGCCACAATTTAAGGATTGTCTATCAGCGGTCTGTATTTCTCTTGTTGCTCGAGGGAGGGGGGCGGCGCACCGACGTATTCTTCTCACAGACAATCAAACAAAGCCTCCTACAGGATAAACGTATCATTCGGTAACCAGGCCATCGTTTGTGTCACCTGTGTCGTTACCACACCGTCCTGTGGTCACGTCAAAATAAATCAAACCATCGAAAAGAACGAAAAATAAATCAAATCCAGATGTAATTTTGTATAAAAGGTCTGAAGGATCAAAAGTTAAACGAGCCCAGCTCTTCATTCAGTCCATGTGGTGGTACGGTTTGATCTGTACGTCCAACATGCTTCATGTTTCAAAAGCAAACAGATCCAGATTGTCGCCTCTCTCACGACAGTTCACTCTCTCAATGTCTTGAGAGTCGTCTAGACTTCCCAGATAATGTTTCCCTGCAGGGGGACGTTAGGTCCTGTCTCCTAACAGCGCTGCTGTCCGGGACGTTTATTTATAATCTTTAACTTGCACCATTTTGTCTTTGAGGTCGTCCTCAGTGGAACGTGGAAATTAACAGACATTTAAAGAAAAATAATACAAAGCAATCGACATAATAACATACAGAATGTATCAGTAACAGACCTAAATATCTGATCTTGCAGTATAACCTCCAACTGTAGTGATGTGGTTTAACACGGGAAACATTCACAGTGACTAATTAATCCCCTGGTATTCCCACCATCCGCCTCCATCTTCTACTGGTGAACCTGATGCCTGCTCTGCTCTGCAGCTGTGAGACCTTTTATAGACAGGTGTGAGCCTTTCCACATCACGTCCA
Source organism: Seriola aureovittata (assembly GCF_021018895.1). Lineage (NCBI taxonomy): Eukaryota > Metazoa > Chordata > Actinopteri > Carangiformes > Carangidae > Seriola > Seriola aureovittata. The sequence continues at coordinate 21,417,864 of NC_079382.1, read as the reverse complement.
ATCAGCCGACTTTACCATGTATGAGAATTTTATCACAATAAAAATCAATGGAGGATGATATAGACTATTGGAAAGAGTTGATATATTATTATTACTTTAACAGACGTCCTGTCAGAGTGAAGGGCTCACACTCAGGCAGCTGGAATGTCAGACTAACACACCTTGCAGGACGCAGGGCGTAAGATCAAATGAGGAGAACAATTATGGTCATTAAAGATGAGATAAGAGAGAGGACCTGCATTCAACTCAAAGAAACTGATCACAAAGGCCGACAACAAACGGCAGATGTGCATTAGCATCGTTAGGACACACCGCAGGACATTCTTCAAATTCCCAGAGGGAAGTCATGCTGCTTGTTTCCTGGCGTTGCGTCTGGGGAGGGGGTTCGGCCATCTGAAAGTCTACAGCACCAGGTTTTCCAAGGATGAGGAATTACTTCCTCATACCAATAAAAACCTTGTGTAATGGGGCTGTTTTCTACAGTGTGGCCTCAGTCCAGACCACACTGCACTTCTGACTTGCACAGTCAACATTTTCATTTATTTGCATCCGACAGTTCAGGGAAACCAGATCGTGTAAGTGTTATCATGTGTGGATTTAATAGAGAACATGCAGAATCAGCTGTGATGAAAACAACGTTATCTTCAAACACTAACTTCCTCTTGTTGCCCCCGGGCCGGATCCCAAATACTATGAATACTATTGATTCTCTCATCATTTTTTTTTACTTATTCATCCTTAACTTGATTTCACCACTGTCAGTCAACAAGCCAGAAAGAGAGAAAAACAAAGATGATTATATCTGGAGACTCTGTCTTTACAATATGTGGCACAATATTAAGGGAATATAGAATTACCGCCTCGTGGTTGTCTGTTTCCTCCACTCTTTATCCAGAATCTTATCAAATATGAACCATTTTTTCATAATTGCTGCGTGAAGTCTTGAGTAATGGATAAAAAGTGTTTCCTTCAGTCCAGGTGAAAGTTTTTACCAAAAATTTGAAGAAAGCTCCTCAAGGCGTTACAGAGCTATTTCATTTACGAGGCGAAAACCGCATTTTCTCAGGTCACCACGCCCTTGACCTTTGACCCTCAAAATCTAAACAGTTCATCCTCGAGTCTTAGTGAATGTTTGTGCCAAATTTGAAGAAGTTCCGTCGAGGAGATAAGTGAAGGTGTTTTTCTTTCCCTCGACAAAAAGTGAGGCCAGCATTTGCACAACGCTGCGCTCCTGTCTGTGTGTGTGTGTGTGTGTGTGTGTGTGTGTGTGTGTGTGTCTGTGTGTTTGTTGTCAGTCTGAATATAAATCCTCTCCGTTTACAACCTTTACACTTGACTTCTTATCTTGGACTCTGACTCCTCTGCAATTTGATTATCTTTGTGAAGAAGAAAAAAAACGAGAAATGGAGACGGAACGAGCTTCATCTACAGAACATCAATGCAAACACACACCATTCGTAATTGTGCTTTGTTGACTTTTCTAAAAAAAATAAATAAATTGCTTCTATGTTAGAATAATTATATAGAAACCCCTCAATCATTGCTTCTCCATTCACTTAAATATCCAAGTTAAAATCCCCTTTCTGGAGTGAATCATATTTCTGCAGCGGGTTCTGTCATGAGGGAAGGGGATTTGAGAAATTCAATTTCTTCAGCTGAAAATTTCTCCCGGACAATAAAACAGTTTCTCGGCCAAGTGTCTTCAGGTTTTATGGCGGCTTTGGCAAGACAAAGGTTTTCAGAAAGGGAAAGTAAATCCGACAGCAGAGAGCCACGAAAGGTAAGATCACACATAGACACACTCTCATATTTAAAATAATCACATCCACAGTCGGAGTAAAAACTAAAGCATGAGTTACAAAGTATTCTGGGTCAATTATTTGTCGAATTCAGACATGTTTGTTTTCCCAACAAACCTGTCCTCTAACCGAGAAACCAACCAACAAACAAACAAACAAACGAAGCAGGAAGCAGCTCAATGTATAAATACTACAGTCAGAATAAATAAGCAATACTTCCAAAATAAAGTCGGGGTAGGAAAGAATGTGCTGCATGTATATACAGCTCTACAGTAACCAGTGGTACAGTGCTGGTAACTTTAGTTCTCTGAGTAACTGCTCTGAGTCGACACTTAGTCAGTCAGTATACTTCATCAGGAAGACGGTCTCCTCTGTGCCTTTTACATCAGAAGGGGTGTCCTCATCACCACCAGCGTCTCTTAAACCCATTGACCGCTTCGATGGTGATCCACTTCCTGCCGGTGTCCGAGCACCAAAGTCTTTTCCTTCTGTTCACAGTAAATTTCGTTTAACTGACACTTCTCATTCTCTCTTGTTGCTCTCATCAGTCTCTCCCGAGTGAAATACTCGATGGACGATTGAACCGTTTTGGAAAGAGATCGAGGATAAATCAGCTGATATACGCCGAGTCAGGCGGCGAATCTTTAAATCGAGATACACGGTTTTAAAGTGTCTGCAGTGATCAGGTGGTTAGCACTACTGGTAGTACAGTAGTATCAGTAACAGGAGCATTACAGCACAAATAAGCAGTTTTTGTTTTGGTCTTTCCACCTGATCTCAAAGGGGCGTCGGCCTCACATGAATGTAGGGGGAGGGGCTGCCTCTGAGAGGGCCCTCTCTACTCAGTGTAAATAATAGTGGAATGTGAACTCAAACACATCAGTCCACATTAAGTGGGCACGTACAGCTTCTGCACCACATTAAACAAACAACATAACGAGACTGCAGTTACTGACCAGGATCCCGCTCCTCATGAAAGTCAGCTTTTGTCCGGTAGAGGATGAACTGGACGGTACTTCTTGAAATGTGCTTTAGTGAGTGTTACGCAGCACAGACCTGCCGTCACACAGTTTACAGATCTGACTGCTGGTGTCACCCAGATAAATGTGAGCAGAGTCTGCAGACTAAGAATAAACAAGTGGGCAGGACTTGAAGGCCGCGGAGCGACCCGGCAGTTATGAAGACAAATATTTCCCCTCTGGATCAGTAAGGCGGGGGAAAGGTGTGTTTGGAGAGGAGACAGAGGGGCGCTTTGTCCCGTTCTCTGACAGGTCAGTTCTCCCAATCCCCCCCCCACCCAACCACCCAACCACCCATTCCTCTCTCCCTTCCCCTCGATCCCACCTTCCTGCTCCCTCGCTCCCCTGCTCTCTCCTGGAGCTCACACAGACCCTCTCACTTGAAAGATGCTATCGCTTCTCTGCCGTTCCCTCCTGCTCATCCTTGCTCAACAGGTAAGAAGACTATTATTTCTTTCTGCTCTGACGCCGCTGGGCTTTCTCATAGGACATAACACTTGGTGGCACTCTCCACCTGCCATACACGGTGTAACAGGAAGATCTTCAGCAGCAGAGAACCAGCTATTTAAAATGTAAAAATAATTAGCTATTAACAAACTCTCAGACCTGGTGGAATGTTTTTTAAGTGCACACTGAGCAGGTTTTAATGGTGCTTTTATTATTTTTACTGCTGGCAAAAGAGGAGCAGAGTGTGAGGTCATTATATCTAAAGCTCCAGCGGAGCCAGTTTCACACCATGAAATGAGCTTATTCAGTAAACCTGGCAGACAGGCTTCAGATTTTTGGCATAACCCTCAGTGACCCTTGGAAGCGCTCGGCAACCGGGAGACCCGGAGCACAAGAGGACGGCATCTCAGGAAAAACAGCAGCCAAAGCAAAACCAGAAGTATCAGAGACACTGAACACTGGAAGATCCACGAGCTGTTGATGTGGATGTGGACGCCGCCACTCGGGCAGTTTTCACCTCATGGGAAAATAAAGATGTAGATTTACGCATCACACACGGGACGATGACGTTACACTGGAGCTGGTTTCTTATACACCTGAAGCAGCGCAGTAATAAGTAGTGTATACGTGTGTAGAGGCTGACCACTGCCACACTTTTATTTTGGGAGAATTTCTGGAACCTTAACACAGGAAATTCTGCAGCAAATTGACGTGTATATTTACTTTATTCGAGCGACCTGCCGGAGGAAATGACAAAAACCTTTTGAAAATATTCACAGCAGCAGCAGCAACAAAAAAAAAAAGAGCAATTACTAGTACGTGGTTACAGGCCGATCCACATACAGTGGACTAGAAATGATGAAAGAGATTCATGAGATTTTGCTGTTCTTACTGTTCTCTTGAGAAAAAAGCCCAAATTACACCAAATTTAGTAATAAGCAGGTAAATGTTGCGTCTCCTCTGCAGACAGGTCGGAGCCTCCGTGTGAGAGGCTTCGGTAAATGTGTGTTTTAAAACTAATTTCGGGGAGCGCAGCCCTGAGTCCAGCATGCAGGGCGGCTAGCAGCTAGTTAGCATGGCTAGCATCGTACACAGACTGTATGTAAATAAGGTGTAGCCGTTGAGTTTCTGGTTTAAAAGCACCCGTATGCTGTTGTTGCTTGATCTGATCAGGATCTCCTATAACGTCAGTAATCATCCTCATTGTCAACTTTTCTGAAAAGAGTGCGCAGACCTGCAACCTGCTCACTGACTCCATTGTATTAACAGTAACCGTGATATTTAAAAAATGAAAAATGTATTTTGTGTTAATAATACGCATCTTTTTACCTTTTTACTATTTAAATGTATTTGTTCTTTCTGGCTTTTGTACACGTGTGTTATAAAGCCGTTTCTGACCATGAACATTTTATGGCAACGGAGTGAAACATCTTTTTCTGGACCAAAGTGTTGAACAGACAGACTGATGGACTGATGAATGCCACGGCCGTCCAGATGCAAAGAAAGATGTATTACAGATGTAGACGAATGTGTCACTACAGTCTCTAATCTCTACAAGTCTACATACATTCAAAATCTTTCACAACAAGCTGCACAAAAGAATATTGATATTTTTGCTGTATGGGAAAGTGTTCAGAAGTCAGAGCAGTTCCAACAGTAACTGTGTAGAAATCTTGAAATCCTGCACATTTCCACATCAATGACACATTCAAAATGTCGCTCTTAGCTTGTTCGACAGCTCGCCAAAGTTATCAAACATTGAAAACAGCGCTTTATCTGAAAAATTCTGCAAATATGATCTTCTGATTTCAATCCAGTGGTCAGCAAAAAGCAACCCGACTGTTTGTCCCTCTGCTCACCCAGTGCTTCAGCAGGGCTCCGAACAATGGGCAGCTGCAGGCCACTCGAGGCGGACAGTCTGCGGCTGAGAGGCGGCAGTTCTGCCAGTGGCCCTGCAAGTGTCGGGAGAGAGCTCACTGCGCCCCAGGGGTGAGCGCCGTCCTGGACGGGTGCGGCTGCTGCAAGAGCTGCGCCAGGCAGATCGGAGAAGCGTGCAACGAGAGGGACGTCTGCGACCCGCACAAGGGCATGTACTGCGACTTCTCAGCAGACCAGCCCAGATACGAGGTCGGAGTGTGCGCATGTGAGTGACGCTCATCTTTTCTTTTGGTTTGGTCAGCAGGTACGTTTACATTTCTCCACACACGACATGACTCCGCACAGCTGTCCTGACTGAATGCATGAGTGCATGTAAACACCAGGATACTTTCAATCACTTCCCATGTAAACAGATGACCTGAAATCTTCCAAATGGAATAAATTCAGTCAGGATCAATAAACATTTGCATGTTAACTGCAGCTGTGAGCGAGACATTAGAATAAGCCCAGCGGTTCCCAACCTTTTCTGACTCATGGCGCACTTGCAAATCTCAAAAATGTGAGACACCGGATCCCGTAACAATGGAAGTATACGACATCGTCACATCATTGGCTTATCACAGTGATAAGTCTAGGAGAGTATGTGCCAATAATTAAATCACATTCACGGAGCCAAAAGGAAGTCACGTGGTTAAACTGACAAAACTCTGCAAAAATGCAGAAGTGTGAGGGAGCCTGTAGAAGCTCAGCGTCTGTCTGTCAGGAATGAATAAAGCAGCGTCTTTGAACGCAGCATCCATTTCTGCTTATTGCATCCATGGTCTACGCTCGCTGTTTTCTTTTGACCATTTGACATTCATCGTAAGATTCGCCGTCACATCACCAGGGAGGAGCGCCGCCAGCAGCAGTGAGCACAAGATCCCTGAGATGTCTCCCCCTTCTTCTTCTTTCAGACATGATGGCGGTGGGCTGCGATCTGAATGGGGCCCACTATGAGAACGGAGAGGCTTTCCAGCCCAGCCCCCTCTATAAGTGCACATGTATTGCTGGAGCCATTGGCTGCACCCCTGCTTTCATCCAGAAGCCTGCGGGTCTCTTAGGCACCGCCCCGCTGATGGGCAACTTGCCAGCCGGCCTCCGCAGTGGTCAGAGCCCGAAGAAGCACCAGCAGGACACTACCTACATGTCAGGTGTGTGTTTATACAGTAAACCTGTGGAGGAGGCTGGATGGGAGGGGGAGGGCTTATCTCATTCCTCTGGCAGTGCGAGGAGAGAGGGAGGAGGGAGGTGTGACTGGCTGTGGTTAGACTGCTTCACAGGAAGCTTGGTTCCTGTTATAAACTCGCATCTTATTAAAAGGTTGGGTTTTGCTTTGCTTTGCATGAAACTCTGATCTTTGGAAACTTAATGTGTCACTGTAGAAAAACAAAGCTCATGTTTTGATTTAAATCCAACAGCTGACGTTAGAACAAAGTAGATGAAACCTTTTTTTCTTTGGATGTTTAAAAGAGCATTTCTTTCTAATTGCAGTAAGTTAACAATGATCTGGGTGCTGCAGTGAATGTTGTCACTGGAAACATTTAGAAGTTTACCAGCTTATATTCACCAGTAGCGGGAGATTAATTCCCTTGTGGTGGATCATTTGGTTTTAGGTTACTTGGCACTTCGGTGGCAGAACAGGTTTGTTTCTTTGTGTGGGGTGTTGTTGACACAATGCCCTTTAACTGTAATAATGAAAGCTTACAGGGATCCTCCTTTAGCCTGGAAGAAGAACTGTCTGATCCAGACCACGCCCTGGAGTCCCTGCTCAAAGACCTGCGGCCTGGGAATCTCCGTGCGCGTCAACAACGACAACGGCAAATGTGAGATGAGGAAGGACCGCCGCCTGTGCCTGCTGCGACCATGTGACAAGACTGTGCTTCGGAGCATTAAGGTGACTAAGTTAAAGTCAAATTCAGGTATTCTTTTATATAAAATTCAAAAAGGTGCTCATCACTGTTTTCACCTCTAGATGGCAAAGGGAAAGACGTGCCGGCCGAAGTTCCAGGCAAAGAAAGCAGAGAAGCTGACGCTGTCCGGCTGCACCAGCACCAAGAAGTTCAAGCCCACGTACTGCGGCGTCTGCACAGACAAGCGCTGCTGCGTCCCCAACAAGTCCCGCATGATCAAGGTCAGCTTCACTTGCAAAGAAGGCTCCAACACACAGTGGAAGATGCAGTGGATAACGTCCTGCGTGTGCCAGAGGAAGTGCAACAACCCGGGTGACATGTTCTCCGACCTGCGGCTACTTTAACGGCGCCGCCATGAGACGCCCAGAGACACAGACACAGGGTGTGATCCTGCTGTGGTTATTAAGTTCTCCTCAGCTGTGGTGATGTGCCTCAAGGAAGCTGAAGACAAAACCCCTGAACTGAAACTACAAAACCTCATTTCATAAGAATGGCGGGGAACATTAACGAAGAAAAAACGCTCTTAGCTCTGATGAAACCTTTTTATGAACCCTGTCTTCAGGACACGTATGTGCAATAACAACATGGACTGTGGCCAGTGTAGTAGCTGTAACATGAAGCAGATTTGACTCATTAAGAGTACCTCATAATATTATGGTCAGGGAGCCGAAAATGGCAAAAGAGATCGAGTCCGACTCTTTCTTTCAACAGGTTGTTGCTGTTTACTTTTTCAGACAGACGATGTTTTAATCAGGTTTACAACAATATAAATATATACAAAAGATTTGGTTGTGTGAAGTTGTTTTTGGCTAGTTATGGCTAAAAAGTGTTTTGTGAGGTCACACTGACCTTGACCTTTGACCTCCAAAATGTAATCAGCTCATCCTCGGGTCCAGTGGACGTTTGTGCCAAATGTGAAGGGATTCCCTCGAAGAGTTCTCGAGATATTGTGTTCACAAGGCCAAAAAAAAAAAAAAAGTTTTCTGGGGTCACCATGACCTCGACCTTTGACCTTCAGCCTCCAAAATCGAATCAGTTTGTCCTTAAGTCCAAGTGAATGTTTTTGCCAAATTTGATGAAGTTTCGTCAAGGTGTTACTGCGATATCGCGTCCACGAAAATGGGACGAAAACAATATGCCTCCGGCTCCGACTGTCGCTGGCGCCGAGGCTTGAAAAGAGAAAAGTCAAATAGATTTACAACAGATTGGACCTTCATCTGCTGATGCTGAGCCTGGGGGCGTCGTGCATGAGCGTCCCCTTGGTGGCATCAAGATGCTGATACTCTTCAATCAGTGATCCGAGAGAGGCGATGGCCTCCGAGAAGCAGCTCTGCTCCATCCCCTCGACATGCAGGTAGTGATGCAGGTGAGCCTTCAACAGAGAAGAAGAAGAAGAACTTACAGTCACTCAGTCTCTTTATTACTTGCTTAAAATTTAAGCCTATTAAATAATTAGTTGATCAACAGGAAATTCATGAACAACTATCTTGATGATAAAGAGCTTCAGCTGTTTTTCAACAAAAATGTCTCAAAAACTCAAACCCAAAGATTCTGTTGTTTCTGTGTCAGATTTGATGGTTCAAAATAATAATTGTTAGTTGCAGCACTAATATACAAATATATTAATTAATATGTAAAATAGTCTCAGATAAAAACAATGATAGCAAAAGCTAGAGTGCGTCTAAGTCAGTTGTTTCTTCCAACGGTCTGAAAACATGGAGGGAACTTGAGATGCACCTTCTTCCTGTAGAGTTTGGTGAAACGCTCCCTCAGCTCCACGAATGTGGGCTTCACACAGGTGTTGTTGGCCAGGGCCAACAGGGAGTGGGAGTGACCCACGGGAGGCACCGAACACAGGCCCGTCTTCCAGCCCTCCTGGTTCCACGAGACGAAGGGCAGCGACGGCTTCAGTCTGGAACAGGGAGCAGAGAAATTCAGAGGGTCACACGGTTCCTGCGACATTTTACACTTCACTATAAACAGAGTTACACTTGAATCAGCCTGACAGCTCTATTACTGGATCGTATTATTGTTTGTTAATGCTGATATTAGTACAGAAATAAGGATCTCAACATACTGAGGCTGCAACTCATGATTAACTTCATTATTGATTCATCTGCTGATTATTCTCCCATGAATAATTAGGTTAATGAAATATAAGACAATGGTCAATCACAGATTTACAGATTCCAAGGTGAGCTTGGAATAAATAAACAATTCATCCTCCAACATGATTGTTGGAACAAAAATGTAGAGCACGAGGTCTCCACTTAAGTTATTTTCTGGTTTTTCTGGTGGGGAATATTTCTGTGATTTCCCTTCTCCCCCTCCCCCTCCCCCTCCTCATTTAAACCACGGTCACGCATAAATATGTGTTCTCACACCGGCTTCTGTTTCAGTTTCTCTTGACAACGTGCCACAGGAAAACAAGGTCTGCAGGGAGAGCAGAGGAGAGATGGGTGCTGAATGGACCAGTCATGAATCACTGCTGTCAGTGCTGAATGGAGGCACTATTCCAGAGCCTGAGAGTGGAGGTCATCACTGGGCCTATCGGGGCAAGCGTACTGGTTCGTTGTCTGTTTCAGTGGAGATGGAGACTGAGCGGGAAGACGGCGCTCTGACCTTTCGATGTTCCTGCGGAGGTCAGACACCTGCACGTTGCCCCTGACCATGAGGGCGCAGGCCAGGTAGAGGCTGCGCTTCGGGTCGGCTCGGATCAGCTGGTGGTCTTTACTGAAGGCGTCGCTGAACATCTGATCCAGTCTAGAGGGAACAGTGAGAGGAGACGTTTCCACATCACTCCACTTAAAATATCAATGCAGTTAAAATCTTTTCAGATATTACATTTGAATTGACAAATAACAGCCTTTGTCGTTTGCCTCTTCAGCACAGAGTCTCTATTTACTGACTGTAGTGAGTGAAACGTCTCTGCAGAGATTTCAGGTACAGTGGAGTCAGACTGGGGGCCAGTGGGCCGATGTTTGAGAAAGCAGCATTTCTTTAACCTTGTATTTATTCAGGGACGTTCTGCTGAGAAGGCAGAAAGATATTTTTAAGCAACACCCTGCTCTGCATTCATACAGTCACATACATTCAGCTCCGGGAGCTGCCCAGCTCAGCCACCACTCTGTCTGACCAATGAGCTGCGCCGCTGAGGCAGATTTGGTCTCCATGGCTCACAGAAGGCCACTTTCATGGCAGTTGTTGTTGAGGAGGAGGAGGAGGAGGAGGAGGAGGAGGAGGAGGAGGAGGAGGAGGAGGGCTGGTGGTTGGGTGGTGGGTGAAGTGGTGTTTTTTCCTGTCACAATCCTGCAGCACTAAACCTGAAGCTGCCACTGTCTCACTTGATAAAGTGGAGGCCGGGCTCTGTGGTGTGTCGAGAGTCTTACTGTCTCCTGATTAAATCACGGTGCTGATTAGAACAGGAAGTAACAGCCATGTTTCCGCTTTTGGACCATTTTAAAATCTGTGGGTAAAATCAGGCGTCCTCATGTAAATATGTTTTGGAAAACAGTTTCAGGATTCTTACTCGTCTCTGGTGCTGAGTGTCAGTGGATTGATATCACGAGGACATGATCCATCATGTCTATATGAAAGCTTTATACAAACTACAAACAGTTCTTATATTGCGATGCTAACCACGTCGCCCAGCTCCATCTACGTTACATTTAGTCATTTGTTCCACGTGACCGGCGCCGTTTCATCACGTTTCAAACGACAGTTGGAATGCCGGCGTAAACAAATTCTACACAGTTGTGATCGGTGAGGTCACCGCTGCAGGGGCTTCCCTCATCACCGCGGTCAACATGAGACGCGTGTGAACGGATGATGGAGTTCCTGTCAGCTAAATACACGGAGCTCTGCGGGAGTCAGAACAACTGTGAGGTAAAAATAGCGGCGGCAGACCTTCTGGTGGGGACGCTGACATCGGCCAGTGTGTAGAGAGGGGTGAGGCTGGGCACCAGGTAGTGCAGACGGGGGAACGGCACCAGGTTCATGGCGATCTCATTCAGATCCATGTTGAGGGAACCCTCGAAACGCGCCGAGCTGAAACACAGGAGAAATAACACAGGAATCTAAAGGCGACACCTCAGCAGCTTTTACACGCACAGGAAAGTCTAATTGATGCGACTTGTGTCACAAGTTTTTGTTTGCGTTCACCGTTTCTCACCAAAACACCTCGTTTGAACACATTTCCCTCTTTATAAAACACTTGTAAAGCTGTTTATTTTCCCCAAAATATTTTAACAGTTTATAAAAGTTGCAGGCTGTCTTCTTCTTCTTCCCGGCTTTTGTTTCTGCACGTTGCTGCATTATGGATCAGTGGAACAGGGTGAAACTACTGCCAGGAATGTGGGTGTGTGCATGCATGAGCAACCAAACAGATGAAAATTTGCCTTAACCACAACTCACAGAACTTCCCTCACTTCAGACTAGAAAACGACAGATTGGTGACAAATACAACTAATAGATAACAAATGTTTCCATTCGTGCGTCTGTGTTCTCACTGAATGTTCACAGATCTCAAACCAACGGAATAAAACGGGAGATTTTGGATTTAAGGACGAGAGAGTCGTCACCTTACTAAGACATTTTATTTTCTGTGATTAGTGACCAATCTGAATCTGGCATTTAACTTAATTGCTCCTTCTGTTGAAGAGGTGGAGGGTGTCGAAGTTGGTATTGGCCTTTATGTTACAAGTCAGGGTGTTAGGAGTGTTATATTATAGTTTTATAGAAGTGACATGAATATTTTAGCAGCATGTAAAGTAAACACTGCGGTCCTATGAGTCTCCTCTATATGAACACGCCCACAGTGATACTATACCTGGTAATACTGAGCAACAGGTTAGCCACAATGTTGTTCATGGCATCAAAGGGCTTCTCTGCCGCACTGACGCCGCCCCGTCCGGAGATGATGGCGCTGTCTCTCCTGATCACCTGCCCTGGCTTCGCCCTGTGAGACATGTGTTGGATTTTGCTCACAATGTCGACCAGTGACTACAGGAGGAGACGTGAGGGAGCACGAGAGGTTGTTAATCGCTGATGGTTTAGATGTGCACACACAGTAGAGAGATGAGGGGGGGGGGGACGTTCACAGATACACAGACCTGGTTTTCCACGGGCAGGACGCAGTCGGCGTGCTCTGTGAGCTCTCTCATGGCCAGGACGCTGTTGTAAGGGGAGGTGATGACATCATCCTCCGCAGACGGGTAGATGGAGGTGACAATGCGACACACCTCGGGGAACTCCTCCTCCAGCAGACTCAGCACTCTGGTCCCCAAGCCAGAGCCAGTACCTCCATGTACGAGTAAAGAAAGAAGCTTTCAGCAGAAACCTGATTTATTTAGATGAAACCTGTTTCCATAATCACAGTGAGGGATTAGAGAAACCGGATTCCCTGGCTTTTTATACAAGTAACCTGATCGCTTTTTATAACTGTGCATGAGCACTGCAAAGACTTCAGGTGGGGATATATTGTAGCTGTGACAACAGTGATGGAAGGAAACATCAGTTAAAGCAGTGATGTCCTTCCGTTTAATTAACTTTCACTCTAAATCAGACTAAAACAGAAACTAATTGGTCTCAGTAAATGTGAACATGTTGCTTCCACAGTGGAATAACTGAATGAACTGTAAGAAGCAGTGTCTTGCATCACTAGGTTTGTGATTCAGTCTATAGCTTTTAGCAGAATCTGTACAAAATGAATTTACTGAGTTAATGTTTCAATGAGGGAACTTCCATGTAAACATTTGGTCCTTACCTCCTCCCATAGAGTGAATGAGAAAAAAGCACTGCAGGCAGTCACAGTGTTCTGCTGCCCTCCGCAGTTTCTCCACGATCTGCTCCCTGTAGGCTGAGCCGTACGTCATGTGTCCCACCGCCCTGCCGAGGACGCAGAGCATCAGAGCTGGCTGCTGAGCTGCTCATGTATTTAAACAACACTGTGGTTTTCTGTCTCATGGGTCAGAGTGAGAGCTGAGCCTCAGGTATGTTTATGATGAAAAGTCTCATGTATTTCAAGTGGTGGAGAAAATGCAAGAGTTTAACATGAAGAATAAAGAGTCTCAGGTTTAGCAGATGTTGTGAAGAGTTGCAGCATGTGTGAATGTGATGTGTGTGTGCATGTTTAGCTTTAAGCTGCTGGCAGCTCAGATACAGTAAATGATTTAGCAAGAATTTTAAAAAGTCAGTTCCCTGCATATTTTCCATCCACTTTTGTTTTTAACTTGAGAATAAAAGGCAGAAATAGACCAGGACTCCAGGGGAAATCTATACGCTATAAGCACAGCACCAACATTAAGTCAGCCACAACACACGTCTCTGTGAACTCCCATTTAATATGCTGAACGTTCCACCCCCCACTGTCTGACCAACAATCCTGCTTGACGGACGTGTCACTGCGAATAGGGATTGTTATCAGCCATGACAGCTTGGCTGCTAGTGTGTGTGTGTGTGTGTGTGTGTGTGTGTGTGTGTAATTATGGAAAAATGCGGTCCTGGGTGTTGTGGTTGGTATGATCCCATTGAAGATGGTCTCGACTTTCTTTTCTTCAATGCCTGTCAGGCTCAAGAAAATGTATGGAGCGAATATTCGTAGCAGCCCTTCCAAGAAACACTGACCTTTCCCCCAAATTAAACTGTGCGGGCTTGAAAAGAGGCAAATAAGTAAAAGTCACCCAGTTGCTGAGGCTGTTCCTTTGTTTCTTGTTCTGTCATTTTCTTGGGAATCTGAAATGTGGTGGCCGTAATAGAAAGAATATTTTAATCCTCTCATTATTTATCGCTTTTTTTTAGAATCCCTGAACACCACAACATTACCGTGCGGTGTGATGCAACTGCATGTGTAAACGATTGTAAAACACACATGCTAAAAATTATGGTTTGTAGCAGTTGCTCCTGGCCATGTGAGCACGTGAGACGGCGTCCCGTGGCTCGTCTGTCTCTCACCAGTTGTTGCCTGAACCCGACACGTCCGTCAGGAGCTGAGTGCTGTCGAACACTTCACGCAGCGGGCCCTGAAGGATCTCGTTGACCACACCCTCCTCCATGTCCACCAGCACCGCCTGTGGATCCAAATGCGAGTTGAAGGCCAGCACATGTGTTTCATCACCATACGTTCAAGCACATGCCTTTGACCCCCCGCCATCATTCCATAACTCCTCTTTGTAACCTTAACCAATGGATGCCAGAGCATTCTTTGTGTAAACCCAAATCCTGACCTTGACCCCGACTCTAAAATAAGCCCGTAACCATGTGAAGATATTTTTTATTTTTCTGGTAATCGGCAGAACTCACTCTGGCCTTCAGATGTTGGATTCTCCCTCCAACACCACAGGTTCTCCCCTCACCTTTCCTGGAAGAGCACACCAAATATAAAAGGTCTACATGTGGACCACCGTGGCGGAAACATGTCTCAACCCATGCAGCAGTTAGTGGATTAAAAACTGTTGTGATTACCTTGAGTCCACATTCCTGAAAAAGCTACTGAGAGCCTCATCATACAATCCTTTCTGAAGAGAGGAAAAACAGGACATTAGGAAAGCTTTTGTGACGGGTGACTACATGTCTGTCATTACAGGATGAGAGGGGGCAAAACAAGAAGAGGCTTCCCTTTAAATAAATGATAAATAATAATAATAATAATAATAATAATAATAATACAGATTCGGTACAAGAGCTCAGCAATTACTTTGGCGAATACAAATTTATTATTAAAAATGTAAACAACAGTAAAAAACACCAAAACCCGAGTTGTAGTAAACTGGAATTATTCTATAAATGATGTAAGGCTTAAACTGATTTAATTCTATTTGACTCAATTCCTGATTCATTAGTGGTGTATTTCATTACTGATAAATCTATAGTTTTTTTGGTTAATGAATAATTGTTTAGTCTTCAGAATTTCAAAAAATACTGAAAGACAGCTCATCATAATCTCCTGAGACCCGATGTGACATCTTCATATTGCTTTTTCATTACAAAACACAAACATATTCAATTTACAGAAATATAAAACAGACAAAAAGGAGCAAAAAGCCCACAATTGAGAAACTGGAGCCAACGAAAGTTTAACATTATTACAGAAATGTTAAATCAATTATCAAAGTGAATGGCGTTTGGGGCGACACTTGTTGCATGTTTCCTCTACTCGAGCAAAAGTGAGATGACGTTCCCTATCAAGTAAATAGGACCAGTGGTCTCAGACCTTCGGACTGCACTGTATTATGTAGATGAACAGCAGCACTGTGCAAACATATTAGGCACCAATAGCAATGTGCGGAGGCTGCAGTCTGCCTCAGTGTCTTCTGTCTCTTCATGTGATCCCAGACTGACTCCATGATGTTGAGATCTGGACTCTGTGGGGGCCAGACCATCTGTTAGAGATAGCTCTTTAAGACTCTGGCTGAATGTTTAATGTTGTTGTCATGCTTAAGAATAGTTTTTGAGACCAATCAGATGCCTCATTGATGGCATCGCATGATTGATGCCTAAAACCTTTGCACCGTACCATAGATCTTTCATTGTTCTGTCAAACTATTATAGTTTTTAAATGTTTTTGTACTGACCATTACAATTTAAACAACTTAAGAAAACACATGCAAACAGACAAAACACAAACAAATTCAGAAAACATCTTCATCAATTTGACAACAGGGGGTCTACCTCCTGCAAAAAAATAACTTAAATGAGAAAAATTATGAACCTGGCTGGGACACACTTGTTGTTCAATGCTTTTAACTTCAAAAGTGAACATGTTGTCTTAAGTTTTGAGCTCTCAGGGCCACCGTAGGGGATAGATATGTGGTGAGCGAATATGAGTGAGGATAGCTGAAGGTAGGGGCTGGTGTGTGCTGCCAGGCAATAACCCCATGATGTAAACTGTATTTCCCTAATACTGGTTTATAGCCTCACATTTCTACCTGCCATAGCCAGAAAAGCACAGGTGTAGGTAATAACATGAATTCATTTACAGTAAAACATGGAATGCATCCAACATTATTGTTATCACTTACACCTTTGTTTTCCTGTATTTCCTATGACGTCAAACATGTGCAAAATGTGTATTGTTGAAAAAAACCATCATCAGTCTAGTAAAATACAGCGTTAGCAGATGTGGGATAGGAAAGTGTACTGTCCGTGGAGTTGCTGTATGGTGTGTGGGTTTGCACTTACTTTATTGACATGGGAGTGTTCTCGCAGAGCAAGGTCCCAAAACCTGCAGCCGACCTGGTTACCGCACTGTCCGACTGAAGAACACGAGTGCAAAGTTTAGTTAACATCTGTGAGGGAAATTGTTCCACCAGTTGAGCCGACCTTTCGGGTAAATCAGCCGTAAACCGACTCAACAAGAAATGGAGCTACACGTTACGACAGTTCAGTTTCTAGCTACCAAAACACAGCAAACTGGCGGCTAGCTAAGCTAACGTCCACTTCAACGACCTGCACTCGGGTTTTACTCACCCTGAACAACAACCGACTGTGTCATGGCAGCAGCGACACACAGACACTAAGTCATACTTAATGTTAACATTAGTCCTCAACCGTCCATTAAAAGCAGTTTTGTGGAAAAAACCTTTTGAATGCTCCTTCAGACTCGCGCCTCTACTGTGTTTGGTCGAGTGCTGATGACGTGTGCCATGGAAACGACGTTGCGTTACGTTACGTAAGCGGTAGAGTTCAGAGACCAAGTCATGTTAGATACCATAGGCGGAGCGAGGGGGGCGGCTTATGGGGCTCCAGGCCCAGCTGTTTTCCCAAAAGCCCCGAATCTTATATGAAATTTATTATGACATTATTTATATTTATAACTTCAACCAGGTGTCATTTCCTCTCAGTCTCTCTGACTGCACCTTGTGCAGGTGAAGAGAAAAAGGGATGGGTATGGAGGTAGATTTGTCTCAATATTATTTATGTGAACTGATGGACAATCAATGATTAAATGTGTGAGCTGTAAATATAAAACGCCTTCCACAAATACAAAAAATATTTGTAAAAAAAAATATCACAAATATAAAATGAAAACAAATGTCACAAATAAAAACATATCTGTGAATACATTCAATTAATTTACAAACAAATGAAAAGCATTAGTGAATATCTTTCTAATATTTACAACTTTCAAGCACACATTTTTGAGAGTGCTGCATGTTCACAAATATTGTTTGTTCTGGGGCTCAGGAATAACAAATGTGAATTCTTAAAAAGGGCTGGATTCTCCTTTAAACGCACAATCCATGATTATGATATAGTGCTTCATGCTCAAAGCATCTGGGAAAATAACAGGCTAAAAGTATGAATATTAAAGTCATTATAGAAACCTATTGGGGACTTTATTAAGAAAATCATGTAAATTTGTGGAGCTGAGAGAGTGAAAGAAGAAGAAAAGAGGAGGGATGAGAACAGAGTGATCCGGAGTAGATCAAATAAAATACTGTCTGATAATATTACAGTACATGAACATGTTGTTTATCCTATGATGCTATTCTTTAAAGAAAGTTAATATCATTAGAGTAAATGTTCTACTGTTGGCCTCATATTCAGTTCTGAGTCGTGAAGACATTTACTTGTTCTTGTTGTGGATCCATGTCAGTGCATGTAGCTGCTGTGAATGGGGGGGGGCATGTCCCCTGAATATCGACTTAAACTGGGATTAAGGACCGAATGTTAAATATGTTTATTCCGCCCCTGTTAAACAATGTATTATTTATCCACTGTAAATAAAATGAAAATCAATTATAATAGATTAATAAATATACTCTCCTGAATAAATATAACTGATCATCTGTCAGCAGTTTATAACAGCTGGACGTCTCGTGACGGATATATAAGGGAGTCAAATATATTTACAATTAAAAGAATCACTACACTATCTGGATTTTATATTATGGTTACATAACTCACGGCTAAACCGACATGATAACAACAGCTTTTCAACAATGACTGAATGAGTGTCGATACTCATTGTTCATCTATGATAAGTACAGTTTAATACACAGTAGAGGGCAGTGTTTCCACGTTTATCTCAAGTAGAAGTATTTTTACAACAAGAACAAAATGAACCACTTCATATCTAGTTTTCCAGTTAGGTTGTTCTTTGTCAGCACAATTCACAAATGAAAATTCTGTATTAGCTTGTTAAATTCCACAATATTGCCAGTGAGAAGGACCACACTTCTGATAGTTTGAAGAAAAAGAAGCAGGAAATAAAACAAGCTGATATGGATGTAAAACATTATTTATTCATCAGAAATAAAACTGTAAAAAAAGAGAGAGTTTTGAGCATGAGCTTGTACAAAAAACGTGTCATTGAGATTATAAAGTTGGGGTGATGGACCATAAAATGCATTAATATCAAGTGTGTCTTTCACACTGTAAAAATAACTGTAGTCTTAACCACTGATACACTGCAGATTCTAAACCTGACATCTCACTGTCTCATAAATGATTCGTTGTTTTCCATTATTAAATTTGGACGATTTGGTCATTTTCTTGGGACAATTTCATGTAGAACAATTAAAAAAGACCCAACAAGTTAAAGACAGGAACAAAGACAAAACTCTGACACAGCGAAACGAATGACATCACGTCTCTTCTTGGTTATGTTTGACAGAAAGAGACGTTTTTTTAATGTGTTTGGTCAGTGCTGTATTGGGGATAGCGGGGGGGCGGGGCGTGGCGTGGCGTTGACGGAGGCGTTACGCTGCCGGGCAGGTTCCCACGCTGACGGCTCCACTGACCAGAACGGCTTTGCTGAAGCTGGCTTGGCTGTTATTGATGGTCAGGTTCCTCATACAGCCCACGTAGGCCTTTCTGGTGGGGACGCTCTCCGGGAGGAAAAGATCTGACGGGAGGAAGAGCGTTAACGTGATGAGGAAAGACTGGAGTTTGTTATCACAGGGGAAAAGCTGTGTGTTCCTGACTCACCTGGAGCTCCACCGATGAACACTGGCTTTCTAGCGTCTGCGGCTCTGGCGTTCAGAGGTCCCACCACGTGGTTGACCTCGGAGCCCACGTTCAGCTGGACAACGTTGGCATCTCGGATCACTGAGATCATGCAGGACACAGTGCGTCAGTTCAGCCCAAAAGCTCCTTCACTTTGCATTCGTGTCAGTGACAAGGGCCGACTTTAAACTTTAAAGATTTAAATTCTCACCAGTGATCCTGTGCCAGTTGCCGGCGCACAGACCCTGTCTTGGAGACACCTTCGTGAAGAACTCATGGGTGCCGTCGTTTACAAGAACCACCACCTGGAAACACACATCACAACTGTGTCCACGTTTCATCCCGAACAGCAGATACATTTCCCCTGACTAGAATGTGTGACGTTTTTCTGAGTGACGGTGCAAGAGACCCACCGCTCCTTGATGAGTGTACATGGTGAAGAAGCCCTCTGCTGCGTGCATGTGCAGTAGCACGCCGGACGCCACACGGGGGCGCACCTCCATCACCAGCTCAAACCTCAGCCCCAGGTCAAAAGATTCATCTGAGGGAGGGAAACAAACAGAGAGAAGACGAAATGAACTCTGGGTACTTTATCCACTCACCTTTTTTGCTGCGTCTCTCTGTGATTGGTCGGTAATGGGAGATTACTCGGCTTGTTCAACAGCTGCAGCTCACTTCCTAAGTTCCTCAGAGCCTTCATAACATAACATAACCCCCTGTCTGAGGTATCGTGTTCCCTCGCCCAGCCGCACTCAGAGACGGTGAAAGACCAGAGGGGCTTGTGAGTTTCCCCAAAAGAAAAATTTAATGAGCCGTGTAATAAAACAGATGCTGAGTTTCCAAACAGTTTTAGATTTAGTATGTTACTCTTTGGGAGGTTGACTGCACAAAATCAACACTTTTGCAAACTTGGTTTCACGTTGCAGCTGGAGGAAAAACTCACCGAGCATGACGTATCCTCCTTCCTCTGAGAAGTACGTTCCCGGCTCGGAGACTCCCTCAAAGCAAGGAGTGACCCCATACGTCTCCGTCACTGAGGACAGCCGCTGTCCGTCCAGCTCAAGGTTCTTCAGACAGCCAGTGAAGCTGTACGCAGAGTTTGTCTGAAGAGGGAAGGAAAATAAATCACAGAAAGAAGGAAATGAAAGTGAAGCTACATAATATTTTAAAGAGGATATAATCCATTGATCCTCTTACAGAGGAGGAGCTGAATTCATAAAGAAATAAAATGGTCGGAGAGGCGGTCCTGACCTCCCTAAGCCCCTCCTACCTGACCCGTGAGCCATGTTTAGACTAACGCATGGCTGAATATGTGATGGTTATTATTGACCGAGAGACGTGCATCCTTGTTTTAAACTTCTG
This sequence comes from Seriola aureovittata, assembly GCF_021018895.1. Lineage (NCBI taxonomy): Eukaryota > Metazoa > Chordata > Actinopteri > Carangiformes > Carangidae > Seriola > Seriola aureovittata. Next base: position 21,397,464 of record NC_079382.1, on the reverse strand, counting down.
CACAAACATACGGACGCACGTTCACATCAGATACTTTTATCTTTTCCAAGCCGGAGGCCAGAACACTGTCGACCTTCAGTGTTTATCACACATATAAAAGAGTTGTATTTCACTGCGTCAGGCACAGAGGTTACTCTTATATCATGTGCTACAGACCCTGATAGAATATTGATGTGTGTCGGAGGATGTTTTTAATGTATAAACTTTAACCTACCTGAATATTCTTCTGAGCTCTTCCAGGAGGAACTCCTCCGACATACAGGGGGCTGCTGACGTGCCAGGAGATGTTGCTTCTCTGGACTCTGTCCTCCAGCACCGTGAGCCCATCGATTATTAACCGCCCCTTACTCCCATCACGGATAAAAATAACCTTCAGCAGGAGAAGAGGGAAGATTGTCACTGTACACGCTGTTGACACACAGGCTACATACAGAACTGGCAGATGGAGCGAGTTCACAGACTTACGTCGTGCCATTCACCGTCATTGTATTTCTTCTCACTCTTGATTTTCACCCTCTGGTCTGCTGCGTTGAAGGTGTACACCAGTTTTCCGTGGGCCAGGAAGAGCGCCATGAAATTGTCCTCTTGGACATCAGACACGTAGAAGATGGCACCGAAGGATGAGTGGGTCTTCAGGGACAAGGAGAAGTGGGACCTGGGAGGTGGAGGGAGCGGTTAGTGGTGAGGACGTGATGAGCTGTTGAACAGACGTGACCTTGAGGTTACTTCAAGTTGCGTGTTAGACGCACCTCTCAGAAAAGGAGTCTGGGAGATCTGCGTAGTGCTGTCTGCTGTTGGCGATGCCGCCGTAGTGGAAGGCTTGTTGAGGCGCTCTGGGGCTGGAGGAGAGGTAGCAGGGCTCGATGTTCGGCTCCGACGGCTCCTGGTCGTCGCTCTTCAGCTCCATCAGACCCTGAGGGAGGCCGGACTTGTCCCTGGTGACCTGTGAGGGTGTTTATTGAAATATGTCAGAATGGACCAAGCGACTGCAACCAGAGGAACAAAGACACGTCGTCTCTTTTGTCTTTACCTTGAGTGGCTGGCCACGTTTGGCGCTGTGCCTGGACAGCAGAGCAGCGGGGGGGCGCTGCACCGGACAGTCCTGCAGGGACGTCTGAACCTTCTCCGTGTACCGCTGGAAGTCCTCAGGCTCGATGTCCCGGTCTTGTCTGCCGAGACACAGATAAAGGGAGTGAGAGAGTGCAAGACTGCCGAAGCTGCAGAGATGCTCTGGACACACTATCACGTCTCCATAGCAACAAACTCTCTTTAACAACACGGCTTTATTTATACTCTTCCTCGGATAGAGGGAAAGGCAGAAAGGCCTCCACACCAGGCAGCAACTACAGTCAAAACCTCAGTGAGGAAAGCACAAAGAGAATCATCCGTCAGCTCCTTCAGTCGTGATCTACCTGTTGATGTAGGCGTAGCTGATGCAGCCGGTGAAGTTCTTGAAGCTGCTGCTCGGAGACCCGCCGTAGTAGAAGGACTTCGTGGCGGCATCTGACGAGGAACTTGCAGCTGACGCGGGACGTTTCTTATCCTGCTTGTCTTTGTCATCCACCAACAAGGAATACCTGCGGGGAACCGTTCAAACAACACTTATTACCTTCTTTTGTAACTACGGACTTGCGTCTGTTTACGACACACTTTTTATGCACACATAATTGGAATTAAAATAATTAAAATAGACCTCAGATTTCTGTCAGGAGCTGCAGATAAAGATTTGTTTGTCTAGAAGCTAAAACCTCTGGTTGGTTAACTGGTCAGCTCATGTGGGTAATGATTTAGCACATATTGGCATGAAACTAGAAACCACACACTTGATTACAAACCTCTGAAGGTTTCTATAATCACAAGAAAATTCTTCATGTTCGGCTCTAAGAAGTCAAATAATCTTGAAATGAAATAAATAAGAAAAGATGCGCACAACAAAATACTTACTTCTGATTGTTCACTGAGGCCACTAGGAAGTGTGTCCTTCCATCGTTGTACTGCTTCCTGTGTGATTTGACTCTCGTGCCTCTGCAGTTCAGCACCACTGCTCCGTTCTCCAGCGAGATGCTGAACTCATCAGACTGAAGAAGAAGGAGAAGATCAAATTACAATTATTATAATATACTTATTAGTTATCGATATATATTGCAATATTTGGGCTGGACATAATTGGACATAATCATATTGTTGTATATGTTATTGTATTTTATGTTGCAGGTAAGTGATGCTGCCACTTAACTTGTATTTGTCACATGCCACAGTAAAATGTAGAGCAGTGAAATGAAAATGCGAAACGATATAGATATAGAAAAATATTGCGATATTCGATATCATCAAATATTGGCTCAAGTGTGTGAGTGATTATAGATTATAGTCATTATTCAGCAGCTTCTTTATAGGAAAAATCCCTGTTCTTGATTAGAGGATTCTTAAATCTACATAAAGAGTGATCAAAACGAATAGATTTCTAATAAAGACGTGGATCGGCACGTACCCCTTCGCTGTGGTAGAACAGGAGTCCACTGGGCTGTAATGTCCTGAAGTTGAGTCCTCCCTCGAAGCTGTCGAAGGGGGAAATCTTCGCCGTGGATCCCAGGTAGCTCTCTCCGGTGAAATAAGCTTTACGGGACATCTGTGGCGATTAAAAAAAACACATCTCGTATCACATTTCATTTCCTTTCTCTCAGCGTTCAGCGTGCACCGTCAGAGTGAAAGTTTGTGCATGTGCAGATGCGTGAGTGTGACTGTAGCACCGGCGACCACTTACAAACGCCTCCTCCGGGCAGCCGCTGCTGATGCCGATGGTGCCCGGCTCCTCCAGCAGGTTGAAGTCCTTCTTCTGGAACTGGAAACCTTTCACACAGCCCTTCAGGCCGGTCACAGCAGACAGCTCCGGCCTGTGGTGATAAACACACACTGACTCACACACTGACTCACACACTGACTCACACTACCCACCCACTGTAGTTGTGAAAAGGGTGAGAGACGAACTGTAAATGCACTTCCTGGAAACAGGCCTCTGGGTTGCAGCATCATTTAACTCACCTGGATTTGAGGATGCTGGATGGAGCCCCACCTATATAGATATCTGAGAAAGGCAGCGTGGTTTTTGGGTTCTCCATAGATTTAACGTGGCTTTTGTCCACCAGCAGGATCACCTTCTTCGACTGGTGGTAGATGACCGACACCTGCACAAAAAACCCCCGACACCGACAGTTACAGCGACGCGTAACTCGTCCAACATGCTGAAGCTGGATTGAAGCGGTGAATTAAATCAGAAGGTGTGTATCGCACCTCGTGGTACCGTGCGTCATTTATTTGCAGCTTCGGTAAGTTGTTCTCCAACAGTTTTGGGCCGTTGCTGAAGCCGAAGTCGTACATGAGACGCAGGAAGCCGTTCTTTAATTCTAAAAGGAAGAATTTGTCCTGTAGAAAATAAAAATAAAACACAGAACTCGGTTACCTCAGCTGATAATGTGTGACAATATGTAATGTACAATATCTATCTAAAAATACACTTCAAGATGTTAGAGAAGAGGATGACAGTTGTAGACTTACCCCATTGACCATGAGGAAAAGGACGCCATTGTTTGCAACTGTTCGTACTGCAATATCAAATCTTGTGACGACGCCAAATTTGCCCCTCCTCTCCATATTATTGATGAGTGCGTAGCCCGTCCCGTCGAACAGGTAGCTGGCGATGCGGCTCTGCGAGAACGCCAACTTGTACCTGAGAGGAAAAAGGAGAAAACGTGAGTGAGTGGATACTGGATATTTGAAAATTGCTTTGAGAGAGGTGAGAATCCAGCTGTGCACATCTGTACCTGGGGCACGGCGCTGATGCAACCACATCCATTTTGTGTGTCTCCTTGAAATTGTACAGACTGATGACATCACTGTTGAGCGAGGCCAACTCGATGCAGCCCACAAACGGAGCCAGACTCAGCGGGGGAGGCAGCTGTCACAGTCACGTGTGATTATTTAGGAAAACTCAAGATGATTAAATAGGGATTTATTTGTAATGAGGACCTTATTAAAAATGCGTTACCTTGACCTCCGGGGGGACGCCACCAACAAAGAACACCATGTCCTTGGGGTCGATGTCGAAGAGTGAGTCGGTGCCTGGAGCTTCGCCTTTCTGGATGAACTTCTGCTCGTCTGTGGAGCTCTGACTGGGGATGGTCAGGAAGACTTTCCCGTGTCTGCCCAGCCTACGAGCACAAAGCACAAAAAGCACAAAGGTCATTTCTGCCACTATTTATGCTTCTTATCACTGATCACTCCCCTAACTTTCTACATGAAGCTACCTGTTCTGCTGCATCTATGGGACGTTATGGTCACTTACATGTTCCCCCAGAGGAGGAAAAAGAAGCTAGAAGAGCTACAACTGCTGCTGCTAGAAATCAGGGACCCAAAGAAATCAGAAAAACATTAATATCAGAGCCAGAGACGTCTCATCAGAGCCGTGAAAGAAATACAGGAGGACGCTAGAAAACGTCTTGCTGAAGCGAAGCAGAGCGTCCATCTTTATTTACAGGTTTACAAAGTGTCTAAAATCTCAGTTTGGTGTTCACTACTGACTGAGCTATTGAGTCTATTTTTATACGTTTATATATTGAGCATCTATTGAACAGGAAGCAGTAAATGAGGAGTGATTTCAGACACAAACTTTGCTCTTATTCACCACCTGTTGTCATTTACACGAGAGAAACAAAAGGTACAGCTGAGGAAAACACTGATCCACAGTGCTACTAGTGCTCAGTCCCGCTACAGAGCACCTTTAAGTTTCTTTGTTTTATGTAATCATTATTATTTTTGTGTATTGCAGTGACGTATTTAAATTTCAAATTCATTTAGAGTAAAAAATTGTTGAAGAAAATGGGTGAATCCTGTACGAGCCACTTGAACCGGTCGTTGCGTGAGGCCGACGTTTCTACAGCTCATTGACAGATATTACCTCTCCACTTTGATGTAGTTGAAGACTGCAGGCCATTGGCTGACGGGCTTTGACCCCAGAGGAATCTCAACGTCCTCGCCCCCGAGGTTGTACACGTAGACCAGGTTGTCATTCTTGATGGCCAGACCCATGTAGTCTTTCCTCCCCTGAGGCAGAAACATCACAGAACATCAGAGTGAGTTCTCCTGCAGGGAAAACACTATTTCACCTAAAGTGGCTCTAGTGGTTTCAAAAGCACGAAAGACAAAAGCTGTAGACAATCATGGCTGCATACATTACAGGGGCAGAGAAATCACCGAGGTGAAAGGCAGTCAGAGCGAACAGAGGGGCCTCTCTCTGCGCCGCTGGGCGGGGGCTAACGGTATTTATGTAAATGAGCTCCGGCTTTGAAGGCGTACACATGCTATTGTCACCGGCGTCTCTTGGAGACCTTTTGAATGGGGCAACTGTTCACGTTGAAAGGGTTTTTATTCCTGCTCCCATGATCACAACAAACAATTCATGTCCACATGCTGCTCCCTGCTTTTTCTAAATGTTTTTTATCTGTGCCCCCCGGGGGCCTCTGGGTGCAAGGCTGTGAAGTTTCAGCAACAGATCTGGGCCACATTCCCACCCACGCACCGCGCCGTTACATCGCTGCTGTATTTACTTCATGTAATAAAAACATTTATTCTATCATGACTAATGAGACCAACTCTCTCGCGGCACTCCTCACATTTCTGTCTCCCAGGTACAAGATGAAACGGTCCTCGATGGGATCCTTGTCGGGGTCCACTCTCATGAACAAGCTAATGGACGTCACCGTCTTCAGCTCTTCCAGGTTACTGTGAGGATGAACCTCCACCGACGACTGGCCATTGAACTTCATGGACACTTGGACCTGAGACAGAAAACAAACTCACGGTGAGGTCAGTGTGGTTCTGTGAAACGTTCCAGCGGCCCAAAGCTAGCTATTAATTAATCATTTACATTTATTTTAATGTTCTTTATCAGAATGTTGAATTGTTTTATTTAGATTTTTCCATGCTGTTTAAATATAGCTTCTTGTTCCTCCTTTATTATTATTGTAAAGAACAGCATGAAGCTCATATATCATGTGTTTAATAATATATTTTATTATAATACATATTGTAATAGAATATATATTAATATATATTATGTTGTAATATTCAGAATTAATATGCTCATGTTACTTTTGTGATGGTCTAGTTCACACCTCACGATCATTACGACTAGCAGCGGCCATTTCTCATTGAATTCCATCAGTATGTCGCAATTAATGGGTCACATGCTTCATGGACAGCGTCTAAGGAGGCGTGGCCTCTGAAGACCGCAAAGGCCGAACCGAAATGAGATGATCTGGTCTACGGAGGATTTTACTTTTTATCCTCCGCCTTGGATCCACCTGTTGCATCCTTTGTTGCCCGGGAAACAAGGGTTGCATTTTAAGGAGCCTTTGAAATGACTAATACTCTTTACAATGTCACCTGTAAAAAGTATTTGCTACGGCTCTAAATACAGTAAATGTGTTTTCTGCTGCTGCGAGCGTCGTTGGTCTCCTGAATCCAGCTCCCTGCGCTCATGAAGCTTTAAGTGATTTACTCACTTTCTTGGCCACGCTCCGCGCCTGAGCTATCAGCTCTCTGATCCTCATGATGTTGGTGGTCACGTTGTTGACGGGCTTCTTCTCCTCAACCACCTTCAGTTTGTCCAGCAGCTCAGGAACGAGCACGTTCAGGTTCTCCACTGCAAGACGAGAAGAAAAAACAAGAATTTAAATGTAATGAGAAACTGTTCAACCAACGAGGTAAACGCATTTCTTCTCCTGAATCAGTTACCGGCTTCCCCAGCGGAGGAAACGGCCTGTTCGTAAGCATCTGTGGAGTACTCGTTGTTTCTCATGTTGGCGGCCCACTCCTCCACCTTGCTGCTGATGGGCGTGACGGTCTGAAGGACCTCTGCCGAGCGGTTGAGGGTCCCCTCGGCCACCTCCAGGGTGAACTCCAGGCGCTTCGGCGTCCTGTCTGGAGACGATGCAGAGGATGAGGAAGAGCAGATTCTAATAGAGCAGGTCAAGGTTTTCAGCAAAAGGGGACGGGTGTAAGGAAAGTTAAAAGCTTAAAGGTTGATCTAAATAAACTCAGACTAATACTACAGACTGTCTCTCAAAAGTCACCTTACCCGCCTGAATCCCACCGATATCCTTCACGATTTCTGCCAGTTTTTTGCTGTTTTTATCCATGGTCTCTTTGGTCTCCTCGATGTATTTCACCTTGTCGACCACCTCGGATTCGACCTCTGCGACACAGAAATGCAGTGAACGACCCGACACATTGACAATCTATGCGACAGCGACGTGCAGTTCTGCGTGAGCCAATTACCAATTTGCTCTGAGTGTAATGAAACAGATTCCTTGAAAACATTGTCGCTCTGCGTCACCAGGTGTCCGAGCTGCGTGTTGATGCTGGTGATCGCCTACGACACAGAGCACATGATGGTGAAACCCTGAACGCCATATATACGCCATATGTATCAGAACTGAGTGAAAGGTGAGAGGAGCGCTGTGCAGTGTAACACACGTCTTCAGCTCTCTGGGATAAGTTGAGGGTGGTGATCGAGGTGATGTTGGCGTCGTTGACGTATTTCACGATGTTGTTGTAGACGTTGGCGGCGCTTATGGCTCTCTGCACGAAGCCGTTGGCGTCGCTCGCTCTCAGATCCCTGGAGGAGACAAGATGGAGGATGTTACAGGTTTAATCTGAACGGTTTCTCCTCGTGAACACGTCACAGTTCAAATCTCTTATTTGTGTTATTTATTCTTTTTGCATCAGTGAGTGAAGCAGCTTTTAATTGTTGATTTAAATGTGAACTTTGCTCGTTACTTTTGGTTTCATTTTTCTTTTGTTGCTCCATTGATCTCGTTGTTTTAACACGTTTCCCTTCTCTGTTTATGTTTGTGCAACACAAAAGTGTAATATAAATAAAGTTATTATTATTATCATTATCATTATAAAGTCATCTGCTGCTACACTGAATAAGTGTTTGAGCAAGTGTTGAGGTCAGAGTCTGGACTTATTGATCACGCCTGGAGGAAGATTAATCGACTAATCTATTATTCAATAGATTCATCAATAGAAAAATGTTGGCTGGTGGCAGCCCTGTGGTTCAGTAGGAAGGGGAAGTGTTGAGAGACTAACTGGTGCATTGTGGGTTTTGCTCATGTAAGTTTAATTGAAAAGGTGTCTCACTCTTCCAGCTCGTCGGCCTGTCTCTCCAGCTCCTGAGCGTGGGCGTCGGCCCTCTGAACCAGATCTCTGTCCGCCAGCGACAGACGCTCCGTCTTCTCCGTCAGCTTTTGGCTGGCGCCGTCGATCGCCGCGTGGTACTCCGTCACATTCTGCGCACGCACACACACACACACACACACACACACACACACACACACACACAGATACACGTGTGATTTACTTACAAGGACACTCCACTGACTGGCATCAGTCATCAATCATTTATACACAGGTGTTATTCTCAGTCACATCATGAGACACACACACACACACACACACACACACACACACACACACAACCTCGGGTCCTCACCTGCGCCAAGGCGTCCACCTCGGCCACAGTCGTCTCCGTGTCAGAGAGGAGGCCTCTGGCTGCTTCCAGTGTGTGGTTGACAGCAGCGTGGTCCTCCGTCAGCCCCTGCTGCTTCACCTGGAGGAACAGAGAATAATACGTGAAGCTTCAGGACGTTCCCCGACACTATAACCACTTTCTCTCCTTTATTACACGAGGTACAGCAGAGATAGATTATGTATTTTGGCCCCTAAACTTTAGAACAACTTGTGAGACTCAGAATCAGTTTTATCTTCTTCACTTCTTAAACACATTTCTATTAAAAAAAAAGAAGCTTTTATTGTGTGATGTCTTTTTAATTTTGTTTCCATTTCACTTTGATTTGTTTGGACTTTGTTTCTTGTATTTGAAAGTGCTATACAAATAAAGTCTTATCATGATTATCATTATTTTTATTAAATGAAAAGCTGAACTGTGGCTTTGCAGAGCGTCTTAAATACTTAAACACTTACTCTGAAACATTTAACACATTTAAAGAGGCGGTTTGTCCTTTAGGCAGATACACTTTTTTCTAAAGGATGTTACACAGCGAAGCTTCATAATAGCAATTTACATACTGTATAGTAAGCAGGTTCACCTAGGAGGCATGTGGATGTTGGAACCCACACCCCGTCTTTTGTTTGACCACTGCATGACTAAGTATGGCACAATGCTGAGATGCTCTGATTGGCTGTGGTAACTCAGCAGTGTGCACACTGCGGCTGCAGCTGGTGTCGACCGGTCTGCGCTGAAGGCGAGGAAGAGCCCCAGATTAGGAGAGGCTCTGTGTTTGGTTAGTGCGCCATTCATGGCATTGATTTACAGCAGAGACCCTGATCATGGAGATCCCCACTCCCGATAACACATGCGCACACAAACATATGTACACACACACACACACACAGAGACACACACACACACACACACAGTCCAGCAGCAGCTGTTCTGCTGGGCAACGGACCCATAATGTCAACCAGGGCACGGCAACCAGAGCTGAATCACAACTTCCTGGATCCAAATTCCAGCCACATATGATTTTACACAGTTGAATATGAGATTTGAATCCAGCAGATAAAGTCAGACCGTACGATTGTTTCTACATGCTTTAACCCGTTTATTAAACCTGCGAGTATTATCATCACTGCCAAACATTTTCCAAAGCAGATGTTTAGATATTTGGATGTTGTTTCCTCCCTGACAGGCAGCCGGTGGTTTCTACATCTCACTGTGGTGTGAACATGAACTGGAGTCGTGGGTTCCGACCTTCGCCTGTTATTAGCAGCTACACGCTCTGCTATGTTCACCAGCTACTTGCTAACTGCAGCTGTCTGCTGTTGGTGCTGGGCAGGCTTTTGGTGTGGTATTTCCGTTGCCATGGAGATCGTAAGATGGACATTTACAGTATGTATCTCTGGATCTATTAAGCTACCACTACACCTCCGTTATCTGTCTATCATATATACATTATATTACATTACATTTACTCTTTTAACAGACGACTAACCAGTGAGGGACATGACTGAAGCGTCAGCGCAGTGGGAGACTCGGGTGTAAGCGCCGAGCACTACATCGATTCAATAAATACAAGGAGATCGAGTGAAGAGGTCCAGCGTAAGTGCGTAGTAAGTGCTACTTAAGGCATCGTAGGGAGTTAGAGGTGTTAGGAGAGGAGGTGCTCTCTGAAGAGATGAGTCTTCAAGAGGTTCTTGACGCCACCCGGCTCTGATAGAGTTTCAGGGAACCACCGAGCAGAACAGTCCGGACTGAGACTGGGTCTTGTCTGGACCATCTGTAAGTGATGTGATCTTTCTGGTAATCATATACTTTATAAAGTATAATGTATACTGTATGTTTGCTGAGCCATCTAAATGCACTGGCAGTGTTCTGGTTTTCTCTCCTAGTGGCGGGAGAAGAGAAGATGAATCTCCTCTGTACAGTAATAATTCTGTGTTTTGGCTGTGGTTTGCATCATGGGAAAATAAAGCAATGTTTCTGAGTGTAGGCTCTGGATATTATCATGGGAAACATTTTTCATTGCAGCATTACTCCCCACCCCCCCCATGCAGGCCTCCTCCTAATGTAACAGTCCAAAGCTCCCACAGATGGTTTAGAGTTTCTGTTCCCGGAGCTTAAATACCTCGATAATACACTTCTCTGACACGCATGGCAAACTACAACCAGATCTCCCCCCACACTCCGTGCAGAGCAGACGGAGGACGGGCTCTCCTCGAGTCCTTTAAGGACAGGTACCTCCGTGTGATTGAGTATAACTCAGCATTGTTTGAAATACTGTGAGTGGAGATTAAGCAGAGAGCACTTAGAGGAGGAAAGTCATGACAGCACCCTCCCTCTCAGCAGGGAGGAGAGACTGCGGGCTCTTTAACTGGACTGTATCATAGTGATTACCACAGAAAAAGAAGGGAGTGCTGGGGGAGAGCGACGAGGGGATGGGAGTGGCGCTCCGTGAGAGCATGGGGGTCATGGGAAATCACCTCATTCCTCTGGAATTTGAGGACGCTGGCTCTGTTCTTGTCCACGGTCTCCTGGACGGCGCTCGCCGCTTTCTGGAGGAAGCCCCGGGCGTCCGACAGCTTGGTGGAGAAGCGGGACAGAATCTCCCTGACAGGTGGGAGACGGCCATCTGTGATCATCAGCTTCTTCTCCAACTGACGGATACGCCTCAGCACTGGAAACACAGTCAGACATGAGCCGTCACTTTAGCATCACTAGCGTCACGTTCGAGTGACGCACGACTTGCTACAGTCACTATAGATTTTTTTCTTTGGTGTGAAAAACCCTTAACTCCACCCTTTTCGTGCTTGTTAGCATATGTTAGCATGCTAACACACTACACAAAGATGCTAACTGTGGGAAACTGTTAGCATTGGTTGTTAACTGTGGTCTGTTCAGGCTCGGTGACTGATATACAGTATATTTATATATTTAATATGCGCTTTCATTTCAGTCTCATTCAGATACAATTTCACAAGTTGTTGTATTAAATTGACGCCAATGATGACGGCAAAAGGTAATCAATATGTGCTTTTTTCTGTGAGCTCCGTGTCCTTACAGTCATGGGCCTCAGTCGACTCGTCAGTGGCGATGGGCTCTCGTGGGGACAGGTCCAGTTTCCTCATCCAGGTCACCATTGCCTGGGCCACCTCCGTCTTGCGTCTGACCACCTCCGGGTCCACATCCTGGTGAACGCTGTACAGCTCCCAGTCATGGATCATCTCTGCACACACATTCAAACACACACATCAACACCCCTGGAAACACGCACCAGACACAGATGACACAAAAGGCCGTGTTGTACGTGTTTGATACCTTCGATGCGAATGTTGAGATCGGTGAGGTTTGTGCTGAGCTGTTCGGCCAGGGTAAAGGTCTCCAGTGTGTCGTTATCCAGCCTGTTCCCCAAAGTCACCACCACACTCTCCTGAAAACCACCACACAAACTGATCAATGTCGTCTTGTAGAGAGATGAGTCAAAATAACTGGAAAAGATGTATTTAGAAACCGTACAGAACACAGATATGTATATGTAGCCACGCTGTTATCTGTATACTAGTTACTGAGAGCTGCTGGGAACAGTTGCAGCACTGGTGTATGATGTATTTTTAGGGAAAAAGCTGTGGTTTAAACGTCTTCCAGGAACTACTTAAATGGTAAATGTGCATTAAGTGAAGGATGACTCTGCTGACCGATTCTCCCAGCTCTTTGATGTCGAGCACCACAGCGTTCGTGGCGTCCTCCAGCTCGCCGGTCAGCGCCCTCATTGCAGATGACTTATTTCTCCAGCCTTGAAACTGAGTCTGGAAGCAAAGCAATTCGGTTCACGCACCAGACAGCATTATAATCATTTAGCAATGGTGAAAATCTCAAAGCAGCATAAACATTTAAAGGAAAAAGTAAATTTTCCCCTTTTAACATCTCAATGTATTTGTATCTTCTTAAAGAGGTTATAATACGTCCTCTGAGCAGCGCTACAGCTCCGGGGCAGAGTGGAGGCTACAGACAGGCCGGAGCTAGCTGGTTAGCACGCTAACTTAAGTAGAAGAAAGGACTTATTGGCGTTGCTTTCCACTGCTGGAGGCAACTGTTGGTGAGTAAATGAATGAAGCTTGATGCTGAACTCGTAACATTTCATCTAGACTGAAGCTGTTAATGTTAATGCTAATGTTAGCTATGTAGCAGTAGTGAAACTTACAAATAGCTCCTTTAAACTGCTTTATCAAGTTAAGAAGTTTAACACATAGCCTTCTAATGTTGATGTTGCTAACATATTAGCAAACTACTGCCTGTTGAAACATAATGCAGACATGGAGCAACGTTAGCATTCATTTGGAGTTGTGTTTTTAGCAAAGCGCAAAATATCTGATGCTTTAGCTGCTAGCCTTTCAACTTCTAGTTAGCTAGCTAGTTGCTAACTCTTGTAGTGTGCAGTACAGTTTATCAGAGTTCTTCTCTTCTCGGCGGGGTTTTTTTTTTTCTTGCTACAAACAACCCATTTCACAAAACACACAGTCATTTGATTGTTTATAACAAAAATATTGATTACTGCAGCTTTAATTTTTCTTTTAATCCATATTGTATTTATGTTCTTGCATTTACACTGTATTCATGTGCATGTACCTCCAGTCGATGAGCTGTGTAGTTGTAGTATTTAAGCCTGTCGTTAGCCGCAGCCCCAGTGGAGATGTTCAAAACTCCAACTCTCAGCTGGTCCAGTGTCTTATTGGATAACCGCAAGTCCCCAATCAGATGCCAAATGCACTCATCACAACCTAAAGAAGTAATGTGAATTAAAGATGATTCAAACAGACAAGCGGCCTTTTGTTCTCCTACACTGGAGTCTCTGCTATGGTTGTAAAGTCCACTTACTGATGTTGCACAGGTTGATGGTTGCAGCCTCTGCCAGGCACTCTCCTGTGTGCATATCACAGTGGCCGCTCTCACAGTCACACTCTAGAAAAAACAAACAAAAAAAACAAAAAAAAAAACAGATGCATTTCATCATGTTACAGTGTAAAACAGAAAGTTCTGCATATTAGCTTAACTTCTTGATAAGCTGGAAACAAGTCGGCGCAGTTATTGAATATACATGAGGACAAACAGATGGTGTCTTGGCTCCAGGCCTGCACATCTGTCTTGTGGCCTCTCTTGTGTGGGACTGATGGTTTTTAGCAGCTGTCTGTGTGTATGAATTTGGGCAACATGGTGATGTCATCCTGCTCTCCGCTGAGAGTCTCCGGCCACGGGATCACGGCGCTCAGCAGATGCTTCTCTGACATCATGTGCTGTGGCAGTGGGTGTGGGAATGTGAACCCTCGGTGCAGTTTTTTATTTTTTATTTTATTTCTCTCTCTGGGAAAGCGTTATCTGCATTGAACGGTACGACAAATGGTCTGGGGGGCGTTTTATTAAAACGAGTAAGAGAACATTTGGCGTGTTGTGTGACGGTTAAATGACTTACTCTGGCAGCCGGAGGGGCTGTAGTCCCAGTAACCTGGGAGGCAACGCTCGCAGTAACGACCTGAAGCCCCCAGGCGGCACGGGCAGCTGTGGGTGAGAGGATGGCAGGTGGAACGAATGGAAGCTGGCCCACATTCACACCTCCGACAGCCCTGACAGCTGGAGAAACCCGAGTAGCCCTCCTAGATTACATGAGTACAAAAGACACTGTTGGATCCCAGCATCTGCCTGTTTAAGTTCAATTTGAAATACATTGCCACGCATCATTTAAAAGATGATTCTGGTCTTATTTTGGCAATCACTTCAATCAGTTATGATAACATCATGCACAGTAAAGTAAACACTAGGATCAGAGAACACAGTGACATTATTACAACAAAGTCTGACTGGAAAGAAACACGAGCAATTGGTCTGGTTGTCAGCAAATCACCAGTTTAGCCAAATGATCTAAACCACTTTATTTAGAGATGAAACTGTGAGTGGAATCTACGCCAAGTTTGTACCAGGACATCGGTGTATAAACTTGGTGCTGCCCGATGTTTATAAGGAACAGTTTGTGTAATCATTTCACCATCCACCCTGGGTTTTCCTTCCAAACAAGGAGGTGTAAGTTGTTCTTCAACTGACACTTCAGTAATTTTCATTTCATACCCTTTAAAGGAGAGTTCAACTGTTCCATTACTACACTTTAATTACCAGTTCAACTGTTTAGTTATTACACTTTAATTACCAGTTCAACTGTTCCATTATTACACTTTAATTACCAGTTCAACTGTTTAGTTATTACACTTTTACTACCAGTTCAATTGTTTAGTTATTACACTTTAACTAGCAGTTGAATTGTTTAGTTATTACACTTTAACTTTAAAGTTGAGGCTTTTCTACTTTGATGCTGCGTTCTCAGGTCTTTGCGTTAACGTGTATAGTACAATGTTCCGTGTAGGAATGAAAACCAAAACCATGAATACCCAGGTTGTAATAAACCTCCTGTACCTCATCCTTTAACTGTGCTTGTCACAGAGTCTGAGTCTCCCAGAGGAAGAGGAGTCACGAGGCTTCTCTTACCTCACACTGGTCACAGAGTCGTCCGGTGACTCCTGGTCTGCAGTGACACACTCCCGTCCTGTCGTCGCACGAGGAGGTGCCACATTTATTGCACACGCACTCTGGGACGGACACAGGACATATGCCGTGATGAGAACATCAGAGGTCAAATGATGTCACAAGCACGGTTATTTTTGGACCTGCAGGGCCTCGAAAGACATATGGTGGTCCTTGATCCTGAATAGTGACCTTCGTCTTGTTTTTCCACTGAGCAGCATTAGGTTTACATACAGACCGGCACTGAACCATTAACAGTAACTGTAACTCTGATGCATTTAAAATAACTTTGATATTTCACAATTGATAAACAGTTAAATATAAAAACAGAGAACTCCTCAAAGTTTTCATATCCTGCAACAAGCAACAAACAAAACCTTCAAGTATGGATCAAACATCTCTTGAATTAAAGATGCGGGAGTTCACTCGTTGCACTCACCTCTGCAGTCCTTGGCACTGATGGCGTCGCCATAGAAACCTGGGGCGCACCTCTCGCAGTTGGCGCCGGCGGTGTTTCCCCAGCAGTGCTGGCAGTGGCCCGTCACGTTGTGGCACTCGTTGAAGATCAGGTTGGGGTCGGAGTTGCCGTTACAGTCGCACCTCTTACAGGAATTGCCAATTGCCATGGGGTTGCCATAGTAACCAGGAGCACACCTGGATGGGAAGGACATATCGAAGCTGTAAATGTGTTGCAAGCTTTCCACTGCAGCTTGAACTGTGACCTCCAGTCAAATATCTTGGACATGGAAAACTGTTTGTTGCATAACCTCCAGTTTTTTCTTGAATGTGCACGGACCACATTACTGCTTACGTTGGATTTATACAACTTCTTGGCCGGTTGAGGAAAACCTTGCCAGCACTGACCTCTCACAGGAATGTCCGGCGTAGCCCTCTTGGCACTTGCACCGCAGATCGGCGCCACCACAGTGCACTGCGAAGCTGGCCGCACACACAGGGGGGAAAGTATTTCAGAGATTACACACACGCCGCTTGGCAACACACAGCCTTATCGCCGCAGAAACAAGAAGGCACCGACTTACTTGTTGGAGGGGACTGAGAGGGGGCAGGCGCAGGGTTGGCAGATGTGGCGTCCACCCGGGCCGGAAGTCAGCATGTAGCCGTCCTCACACCTTTCACAGAAATCCCCTGCACTGTGCTCCCTGCAGTTCTGACAGGGAAGCATTGAACTTATGGCACCTTAACTCTTACAATATCAAAACAATCTATTTGCTCTTCTCATGAATATTGATGAAATAGTTTGTTAATGGCGATATCTTAAATGCCTGATGATTAACAATGAGAACTTACTATACAAATGCCGGTGATGTCCTCGCAGTAGTCGGCGTGGCCTTTACAGTTGCATGGTAAGCAGACGTTTTGCTCACTAAGGAAAGATCCCTTCTCACACTCCTGCAGCTGAGACAGAAATTAACATGTTTACTGAAAAACCAACAGAAGCAGAAGAGCCTCAACAACCGAGCGGTTCGATCTGCAGCCTCTAGAGTTTGTTAAAGAGGCACAAGAAGAAAACAACGCACATTTTCATTTTATATTTCTAGTGTACACGTGTAAATTTCCAGTGTCAAACAAAGGGCAGACTAACCAACAGGAGGTAATCGACACAGCAAGTACCAGGAAATGAACAGGCTTATTTTTAAAAGCCCACAGCTGGATAAGAATGAAGTTATTTATATAATCCAAACATTTAGTGTCTCAGAGGGGAGCTGGTCTGAGGGACGCACAAAGAAACAAAGCATTCGTAATCAAAATGAGTATCAACACAAAAGCTTTATTTGCAATATAAACCCAGTGAAGTGAATCTCACCCTGAGGTATGAAGAACAAAAATTACTTTGCAAGCAGAGACAGATGAGTGAACAGGCCTCACCACGTGCTGTCATTAACATCTCTTCTTTAAAAATTAATGAAGGTCCTAATCATAAAGTAATTTACCACAGTAAACTAATTAAACAACAAAAGAGATTTTATGAGCTTGACAATCTGCAGTTGGTAACAGTTTATTGTTGTTAGACAAACGATCATTTAGACTTGATTAACCATCGTTTCATGCATGTTACTATCCCCTGATAATACTGGTAATTACTTAAATGTTTTTCTGCAGTGAGACTTTGACTTTATACGTCAGTTTTAAACTCGGACAGACTGAGCTGTGAGGAAACTGTCGAGAGGCAGTTTCCTCCCGTTAACAGAATCTCATTTTAAAACCTGCATCCTGTCTCATGTTTGTTCGCCACGGTTTCTCAGGATGGTGTGATGTCAGAGTTCACAGACGCCCACCACACACACACACACACACACACACACACACACACACACACACAGACACAGACAACCCCTTTGAACATGAACATTTGAAGCAGCACCATTGAAGGAGGGATACATGTGTACAATAGCACTTTGTCTGCAGCAGACTGTACGACCTCCATACTTTGACCTCCTCATTCCAGTCCGTCAACTGGACATTGACACTCTGCACCCAGAGCATCCAGAAGAAGGAACATTCCCCCAGACACACAGTACAGTATGCGTACAGTATTTTCCTTTGATTTATTCGCAGATGGCCCCCGTGAGACAAAGACGCGCTTCTGTCTCCGAAACATCCTGTGAACAGCAGCGCCGAATCTTCCCCCAGGAACCGGTTCCTGGGGGTTTCCCTGACCCGCAGTTCACATACACTGACACAAGACCTATCCATCAGTGCCCACTCACACACTCAATGTGTCAACCCTGCCATGTAAACACGTCCTGAAAACGCAGCTAATGATGCAAACGGGTTATGATGTAGTCAGTAGTAATAAACCACAGAGTTCCAGGGCTGTTTACCATTTGTAACGCCACTTTAAAGAGTTTTGAAATGGTTCAGCTGCGTGACGCTCGGTGATGGGTCAAACAGCTGTAGCGTTGTATACACAGGGGAGTGGAGGACAGGGAATTTAGGGTTGGAGGGAGATGGAGCAGATGGTGTCGAGGTGGGACATGGGCCCTTTAGAGTTTCCTCTAAAATGAGAAGCATTCATCTGGAACTTGTCGAAACGTTTGGATGAGACCTAAAATGACTCGTTTGACATCTTGGAGAAAAATAGCTCGGCTGCTTTCTTTTTGAGAGTGAGGTCATACATTAAGCTGCCGTCACAATGCGTTAGCCTAGCTTAGCATAAAGACGGAATCCAGGGGGAAATAACTAGTCCATCTAAAAGATAAAAATACACCTACCAACACCTGTAAAACTCATTAAACATGTGGTAACTTGATTCTTTCACTTCACCATAAACAGAAAAGTAAAATTTGTGCTACTTCTTGACGAACTGTCCACTCCCTGTCAAAGGTAGCTGAAACCAAAACAGACTAATATTATATTAACATACCAATATTAACACATTATGAACCTTAAACCAATCAATATTAGCATAACAGGAAATTAGAGACAAGAGAAGGTCTTCTTGACTTTCACATATTTTGGTTTTGACAACCTCTTTGCTTGATTACCACCTGGGTTTGCTTCCTCCCTGTATAATAAATATCCTCTACATGCTAGTCCTGCTAGCCTTGTTAGCATGACAGCAGTAGCGTTTGTTTATTTTAACCCCATTTACTCATTAATTTATCTTGAGTTCTGCTCCACATTCTCTCTTGGTCATGTTTTGAAAACCAAAGGGGTGAAACAAACATTTAGCTTGTTATTGAGCTTCAGAGCTGTAGGCTGCTCTCACTCAGTCTTTAACACACAGACATAAGTTTAATGTTAAACTTACTCCCAGAAATAAAGTGTAGTTCCACTAATCTTGATCTATGATGTTAAGAGTTACGATTTCTCGGGAGGGGGTGGGGGGGTGGTAATCCTGTAGTACTGAGCCTGATTGTTTAAATAGGATGTTCAAACATGGTCATGATAAATTCATTCCTCTTAACTCTCATGAGAAATGAAAATAGTTCAGATCAGCACCCCTTTGCCAACTATGCGCACGCTCAGTAATGTGAACTATTTCTGTGGCCTTCGCACCGAACCCACGACAACAGAAAACAAAGATGACATTCAACATGTTGTGTGAAGCTGCTTTTTCCAGTGATTCACCCTCTGTTCCGCTCTGATAGGATTTTATCAGTGTATTTCCTGTGTGCCGACTGACGGCTAATATGACAGACCTTTGGGCTCCATCTCCGCGATACAGAGACAAACAAACGGAGTTCGTATCAAGCACGGAAAAACAGGGTTTGGTTGTACAGATGAGTGATGTCCAAAGTCAACACACACTCTCTGGTCATGTAGCTTCAAAACTGCAGCCGAGCCTCTCTCTCTCCGGAGTGTGTGAGGGCGTGGGAAGCCTCCATGACAGACAGTCGGATCTCTAACATGTTGCTTCATAAAGACAAGCCTCTAACTAAGATCCGTCCTGTGCTTGTGTTTTTTGCAAGAATGGGAGAATTAAGTGGATTAAACATTAAGTCTTAAAGGCTGAATCTCATTTCTGCTTTGCTGCTGTACTTAATACTGACACTGAAGACGGGTTCAGACGGTGGATTTAGTCGTGCTAACTCCTCCCCAGTATGGGACAGATCCTGGGTCATGGGAATCTCATCCTAACTCAATAACTGTGTCTGTCTGCAGGGGTGAGGCCAGCTCTCAGGGGACCCTCAATGCCACATATTAAAAAAAAATAAACATGTGCATCCGTAAATAATTGCTCTGGTTTAGCACGGCCGAGTCTGGGGGTTGTATACCTCCAAATACTCTTAGACATTTCTGACCTCCAGCACATTTTCCCAGGAAGTTTCTTTGTACTGATCCCTTCTGAGAAAAGCCCAGTGGACACAAACCAACCTCAAAAGCATCTGTAGCATAAAGGCAGTCACAGTGTAAAAGAAGATTTCTGTAAAAGGATAAAGTTGTAGTTTATCTATGGCCTGATATCTTGTTCTGTCTACAGCTACCGGCAGCTAGCACATGCGTGTACAGAAGAGATGTGCAGGCTACATCCACTGTACAAGAAAGTCTGTCAGCTAATCAACTGATCAATAAATCAGGATATATTCTTTTGTCATCATGCACTGAATCATCAAAGAATCTGGCAAGAGAGAAGCTGCTTTAATGTGAAACGTGGTTTTTGTTTTTCATGGTTGATGATAACAACAAGATATTGTTGAACTCTGTAAAACCCCAGATCACGTTCACTGATAGTTAAAGGGCCTGTTTGTGATCGCCGCTTGACAAGAGCTTCGGCCATCGTTATCTGAGATCGGACGCCACAGTGAGTCGCTATCGGAAAGTGACGAGATGGGCCGTGGCTAGCTGGTTAGCGCGCTAACTTCAGCAGAAGGGAAGATGTGCTAGAGACAAGAGTTGATGCTTGTGAAAAAGTACAGATAGCTCCTCTACAGGGACAGTTAATAAAATCCTGAATGTCAAGTGCAGGTTTGTGACATGAACTCTTCTCTCCTGCGTGAAAGACGTGCCGCACGCCGGTCTACCACCGCAACCTCCACATCCTTACTCTCTACGACCGACTCAGTAACGACGGCACTGGATGTAAATCTGGTGGAGGTGTGGAAATCGTGCGTTTAGAATGGCGAGGGCGAACATGTTTCCTCTTCTGTCAGAAAATGCAACAAAAAAAAAAGAGCGACACTCGTATCATGTTCACAGTGCGGCCAAACAAACGGTGGCCTGAGAGGATTAATCAGGTTTAAATAAAGAAGAGCGATGAGGACAGTCCAACAGTGTCGCCATGGTGGCGCTGAACCCAGTGCAGGCAGCTCACATAACGTCTTCTGCATTAGGTGAACTGTGTGCATGCATAGCGTCCAGGATGCATCATTTCCTGTGATTCTTTTGTGGATGGAGGATGCAATTTGAAGGCTGAATTACATGAAACAATTAAGGTAATGTATGGAGAGGCAATTACAGTATGCAAAATAAATCTTGTCGTGAAACATTTGGCCGTAAATAGCAACAAAAATGGGTTTATCCGTTACAGATTATAACGGATAAACTCGGAATTAGAGAAGACGTCATAATTAAAAAATGTTTGACATGGAAGTTGATAGTTTGGCCTCTGAACATCCATTGGAGCGACACCAAGCCAAAGGAACACTGGCCTGTGTGCCAGTACTACCCTTACTGTTTATTGTGATCCCTCTCTGCCTGGTGTTGCTCAACATTTGGCAACTGGTTCCCATTAGGGAACTGTCAGGGAGGGGCATGACAGTAACTCAGAGCCCGTCTGAGCTTTAGCCTTGGGGCACCTCTGATGACACAAACACACACACACACGAGTGAACACAAAGCAGGACCACTGTGAAGTCCAGACACAGAGTCAAGTGACCAGACATCCCAAAAAACCTACCACTGCTCAAACTGTCTCATCCTTCACAGTTTTCACCTTGACATCAGGGTACATGTTCATCAGCCTCGTTACAAACAGCACATGTAGAGTAAACACAGCTGTGATGGCATGCTCAGTGTACCGGCCAAAAAGAGATAAAAAAACAAACAAATCTGTCTTACTTCCAGCACCAACTGTTGCTGTTCCCCAAGCCTGGCGGCAGAAGCTGGACGGGCAATCCCTGAGAGGATGCAGAGAAGGCAGAGGCTGGACAGAGATTTAGCAGCCATATTTGTGTGTTTGCCCAGTGGAGCAGTGATCCCCTCTTTTCTGTCTCTGTCTCTCTCAGTGTCTCCTGGCCGTAGGAAAGTCTCCGGGCAGCTCCTCTTGCTCGGCTGAACCCGTTTGGCTTTCGCCGTTTTCTGCTACTCCGACCTCCAGATGCGGCGCGGCGCCTGGTCCCAGCCTGAGCTCAGTCCTGTAAAACAAACTTGTGTGGACTTCCTCCTTTTCTCTCCCTCCCTCCCTGCCCTGATTCCTCTCCCCTAGCGAACTTGCCTCTCCCCTGAGCCTGTGCCTAAATCACTAACAGATGGGAAGGCTGGAAACTGAGGGAGAGAGTGAGAGAGGGGGGGGAGAAAAGAGAGAGAGAATGACAGAGAGTCCAATGAGCAACAGAGGGCTTCTGTCTCCTGAGCAGAAGGCAGGCTCCAGGCGGACAGTGCACACATCCACCCCCCCCCACCCCTGACGAGCAGAGTCAGATTGAGTGTTAGCTCCTCGTCTCCGTTTGCAGGTCTGTGGCACCCTTTCACCTTGGGCTCACAGGCAGCACCCCTCCCTCCCTCTGTTTGGCCGGGGTGGGCAGAAGAGAAACAGCTGCTCTCATATCCCGGCCTCGGACGTGAGCTTTCAGTTTGTCTTCCGAGGTTAGGCCAATCAAAAGCTGCTAAATTTACGACCATTATTGTGAGGCTCTTAAAAGGAAAAGCCTGACCGTCACACTTCCAGCACAAAGACAGGGATTGTCAGGGTCTAAAAACAGAAGTTCCCGAGGATGTGAACTGCTGGAAAAAGGGTCCAGGTCAGACGGTTTCTACCCCACAAAGATCGCGCTGCAAGCAGCTCCAAATACGTCCCGAGTAACGCCGTACCAGAAGTTATATGTCTCAAGTGACTAATAAACAGGTTGTCACATTCCAGTCATGTATGGCAGAGATGTCATCCACACAAGAGGAACAACAAGGCCTCAGGCAGCTCTATATTTACAGAACCAGGGGTTAGAGTTGAAATGAAATATGCATTCTCACTTTTTTTTTTTTTTGGAAGGATATATTAAAACATAATGTCCCTGCAGCTCTTTTATACGTGGACACACTTGTGGAAGGAGCTTGTGAGTTTCTGAGTTTCAAGCCTCTGGAGAAACGTCTGCAAATGAAAGAAGCTGACTGTTATCTGAGAAGTGCTGATGATACAGGAAGAGGACGCGCCGTCGACGTCCATGTTGTGCTTCTGACTGGAGCCCCCCCTTATTTAAATACCTCTACACTAACAGATCAATATTCGTCCTATTCCCGTCCAGTGAAGCTCTACACTGTTTCATTTTGCCTCCACTTTCTATTACCTGCTCATGAGGAGACTGTGTTTCCATTACAGGGTTAATTGCCGTCCTGGGAGAAACTGTAGACTCCGGTTTTCTGCCTTTATAAAACACTTTGATGGGATGTAAATGGCAGAGGGATGGCACTGACCGCCAGTAAGCAGATGTTAGGCTTTGCTGAACCACATCATATCTGTTTACTTCACCGGCTCGCCTGGGACGGAGAGGACTCGCTCCCTCTCCATGTTTGGCTGCACATTGGTATTTTGAGCACAGGCACAGTATAAACACCAGAGATCACTCACGGGCCGGGGGTGGGGGGGGGGTGGGGGGTACGGCAGAACTGTATTCTTAACGTCTCCACAGAGGGAGGAGTTTGTCCCCGGTGGTCGTCTTTGCCCAATCCATTCAGCTCGGGCCGTTCATGTGATCAAAGGCCGCTGCAGGGTCTGGCATGGCACAGTGCGACGCTGCCCTCCGAGCCAAAAACAACAGGGAGAAATCCATCTGATGTGCTGCAGAGTCAGTACCACAAGATCCCGCTTAACACAGTACAACAAGACTTTGTGTCTTACTGACTCGTCCACTGTGTTGTCTCTAGTTTGCCTGACAATATTTTGCCTGTAAGGGTTTTTCATAAAAGGATATTTTCAGTCAGGAAAAGCAATGGATTAATCACATTTACTGGTTTTGAGATTCCTCTGAACTCATATAACGCATCTCCAGATCATGGCAGCCTCTCCTGAGCGTGACCTGCGGGTCAGGAGGTCAGCCCTCTCCCCTCGGTGTCTCCTTACACTCTCCACACATACCAAAGAAAACTACGACCTCTATCACAACAAACACCTCCGCACTTTAACGCTACACACCGACTGGGAAGAGCACATCATCATTTTCAAGACAAATAAATGTGAACTTTTTTACATTAGATACAGAATGAGTAAAGTATTATGAGTGGAACTGGAACAATTTGAATTCAGATCCATGCTTTAGAAATGTAGCTCACATTCCTGTATCACCAGCATCTTTGAGGAGTAAAGAGTGCAGGTCAGAGTCCTGGTTCACTACAACATGTGTTATGAATAAATTATTATCACTCGCCAAAGTGTGAACACAAGGTTATTTCTTCTTCTTCTGGGATCTCTCAATCAAAACAGTAACAAAAGACAGCATGGCAAAGCAGCGTGGGATCATGGGAGTTGTTGTCTTCACCACCATCGCCGTCAGCTTCTCCCGGTTTGGATTATCCACGGGTCTCCTCCTCTCCGTAACCAACTGACCTGCAGACAGTACAAAACATGCATGTAATTAACGCTGTGGGCCTCAGTAACGGTGGACAGCTTGACATGGTGAATCACATTTCAGTTGAATGTGCAGATTCCAGGGCTCAGGACGGGGCACGCCACCTCCACCTGTGCTTTTCTACGATGAAGCAAAATATCTTCCATGACAAATAAAATGATGGATTATGTCTAGACCCTCAGGATTAGAGAATATTAATATCAGGAGTAGAGAATAATCAGATATTAAAGGTTTCTTTTCTGTTTGTGTTAAATATTGCAACACAACGATTTGGAAGAAATGTAAAATGTCTCGTAAACATCCAGAGGAATAAACATTTAGATAAATATCTTGTTTAGCTTCCTATCTAATGTTCCCCAAATTATTTATAGAAAATGTAAACTGCCACCCGTGGTTCCTAAGTGCGGCTCTCCAGTTCGTGAGCTGCCTCTTCAGGAGGAAGTTGTATCTCCAGCTCGGCAGTGAGTGTTGATTAGAAACAGATGGAGGGAGGAGGGGGTGTGTGAGAGAGCGATTTAAAAAATGTCGAGCAGAGGTCCGGCTCGGTGGGAAAATGGAATGATTCAATCACCACTCACATACGCTGTCTTCGCCCGAAAACTGAAACCACACGACAGATTAGAGCGCAGCAAATCACATGTGTGAATGTTGGCAGGTATTGTGCATTTTCCTGAAGGTGGGTTTAGTCCATCATCTGCTCCGAGTCAAGGCTCTTCCAAAAACAAGAACATCAGGCCAAAAAAATAAATAAGTACAGTGCATTCATAAAGTATTCAGACCCCTTCACATTTAATGTTGCAGCCAGAGACGGTGTTAAGAGTTTCTCCACGGACAGGGTCGTAGAAATTCTGTCATAATCTATTATTAGCTGCCATTTTCATTTCAATTGTTAATGCTAACGAGCAAAATCTTTTTAATAGCATTTAATTCATATACAGTGACACAAGTGTAACCCTGGTTAGACTCTTATCAGTGAAGTCATATGGACTATTCAGTTTTCTCAACAGCGTATCGACTTGTTGATTGGCACGCATCAAAAATGATCCCACACAGATCCCCTACATAGGAAAGTATATGTAATCAAATGTGACAACAACTGCACATTTTAAAATATAAGACTAGAATCACGTCCTCGTGGTTGTTTACCCCCGCAAACCAGTTACAGGAAATATAGTCACAGTCTCTCCTCCCTGCATTACAGCGTTCAATAATAACCAGAAGTGTTTTTTCAGAACATTATGATGTCACTGTGAAATTGAACTTTGACCTTTAGGATATAAATTGTTGTCACCTGATTTCATCCTTAGAGACATTTGAGTTAAACTGTGTCATAACTAAAGAATGAACTTGTGACTTATGGTCAAAAGCGTGTTTTGTCAGGTCACTGGGCGTTCCCGATATATTGCATTCACAAAAACATGAGGTCATTGCCACCTTGAACTTTGAACTTTGACCTTTGACCACCAAAATCTAATCCGTTCATCCTCGAGTCCTGGAGAATTTTTCGGGCCAGATTTTAAGAAGTTCGTCAAAGCATTACCGAGATATTGCGTTCACCAGAACGGGACGGACGTATGCAGGTTTACGTTTTTGTGTGACGGATAACCCGAAAACTTAATGCCTCCGTCTTTGGTTGTCGTTGGTGCGGAGGCATAAAACCAAGATATGGTCCATCAGGGCAACACTCAACATACAGAGATTGGAGGAAGTGTTCAGCCGGCTGAGCAGTCCGCTGCTGCCTCAGTGTGAAGCGTTACATGACAGATAGCGGCGTGGATACAGAAGAGACACGTGTAATGCTGAGGGGAACAGGAAAAGCCCACCTCTACACTGAGAGACCACAGCTGTGTGCTGTTTACACAGCCTGGAAACATATGCAGACAACCTATACACTCAGAGAGCATTTTATCAGGAACACACCCCCCCCCATGCATGGATTCCACCAGATGTTCTGCTTTGTGTTCACATGACTGCATCACATCGTTTCTGCAGATTTGTCAGCTGCACATTCATGCTGCCACATCCCGAAGCTGATGTGTACTGGATTCAGGTCTGGAAACTGAACTGAAACCTGTGACATGGATCATTATCCTGCTGGAAGATGGTAAACTGTGGCCATGAAGGGAAGAACACGGTCAGTAACAATACTCAAAACAGACTGAGGCATTCAAACGTGATCGATCCATTTTATTTGTAAGGATAAAGACATTATAATATTATGGAAAGAAACCCAACAGTTCCCACAATAAGCATTAACTGGTGACAGCGGGGAGGGAAAACTCCCTTTAAAAGGAAGAACCCTCCAACTGAACCGGGCCCAGGGCGGGCGGCTGTCTGCCTCGACCGACTGGGTTTGAGAGGAGTTGGTCAAGCTGAAGTCAATAAGCCTCAATGTGCAGGACTGCTCCCGGCATGATGTTTTCTTTTAGACAAACAGAGAACACTCAGTACGTCTGGTTTCTAACTCCATTTTCCTCCCATTGTCCGGGACTGGACTTACCGGTCAATCACAGTTCATATGTAATCAATTTTCTGTTGTCTTTAGCGTACTGAACCCTATAGCCACCGGTGCAGCCAAACTTCATTGGTTATGTAGGTTTTTTAAGGCTGCCATCTTTGTTGAGAACCTCAACTTCCACTGACACACAACAGCTAAAAGTCCAATTCATCCACGAGAAGAAGCGTCTGGTTGTGTTCTTCTTCTTCTTCTTCTTTTTATTCTTGCGAGAGTTGCTCTTGTCTAAAAAACGAACATTAAGTGCGTCAGTTGTCTGTGGTGGATTTAACAACAACGTGGAAGCCTTCACCATTTCACATCAAGTGAAGGTGTGTATTTCGTACCTGCTGTGCTGTCCTCCGGCTCCTCCGCGATGAGTGTCTTGATCTCCTCGTTGGAGTTGGTGAACTGAACCTGGTCGGGATCCAGCATTAGAGTTTCACAACTCAGCGTGTCACTGAGGCACTCTGATGTGACGTCTCCGTCACCGCGAGAGTCCTGAGCCTGGTCAGTCTGGGTCCTGAACACACAGGCAGCAGATTATAGCGTATTGGTATGTAGCATCTACAATCTCTCTACCTCACAAATGTCTAGCCACAGCAGGAAAAGAGAAGTATAGCTACTGTACCTGTCGTCAGTCTCGCTCACGGTCTCTGTCCTTCTGAAGTCGGTCAGATCCTGGTAGCTGCTGCTGCTGCTGAGCTCATCGGTTGCTGTCTGCAGAGCTTCGTTCAGGTAGCTCTGCGTGATGAAGGGATGCCTCAGGACCTCCCTGGGAGAGATCCTCTTGCTGGCGTCTACCTGTAGCATCGCTTTCAGCAAGTCGACGCACTGCCTCCATCCTTCAGCTTCACCTGCCATCTCCTCGCTCAACTAAACGGGCAAATCAACAGCAGTTGAGTGTTTTTTTTTCTGATTCACGAAAGGAAAATCAGTGAAAGTAATTTTTCAGAAATTACAATCCAACTACAATACGTACTGTTTTCAGATCATCCAGAGAGCTGTAGGAGAATTTCTTGTTTCCAAAGGAAATCTTGTTTTTCCAATACTGGTCATGTGTCTAAAAGAAGGAGAAGAAAACTTGACTTTAACTTACCTCTTACCTAAATTTCAGACATTAAAATGTTGAGGTGTTGAAGTTAAATAAAGAAACCTTGAGGGTCCACTGATTGTCATAAGTCTTGATGAAGAACTGCCTCGTCTTCAGACCGGCATCCAGAAGATGATCCGCCGGTCGGCCCAAGACTTCACAGATGGACTGCATCTGGAGACCAAACACAGGGTCACACCAGAGTATTCAACATAAATGACAAGATCCAGCTCCCAGTCATTCTTCAACTGCTGAACTCAAGCTGGGTGCAGGATATGAATGATGCATTACCAGGTCTGTGAGGAAGAGGCATACTTAACCTGATTATACTCAAAGTACCACGGGAAGATGAAATTTCCAAACATCATCAACCCCATCAGAGCGCCTAGAGACCACATGTCGACGGCCTCATCGAAGGGGAGTCCCAACATGATCTCTGGAGCTCTGAATGTGGAGGAAAAGCAGCATCTAAGTATCTATATATCTAACGAAACTGGGATATTGCAAACATACTCTAGTACAGTAGTTCCCAACCTGTGAACCTGTAATTATTAGAAGAAATAATCAAAATATAAATCATGTTTTTAAAAGTTTTAGAATGAAATAACCTTCACAAACATTAGAGATGTATAAAAAACTCCTTTCATTGTTTTCACGTCTCTGAAAACAAATTGTTTTCAGGTCGTGCGTCCAATGCCCGTCCCGTTTTGTGGACACGTTATCGCAGTGACGCCTTGACAGAACTTCCTCAAATTTGTCACAAACATTCATCAGGACTCAAGGATGAACTGATTAAATATTGGGGGTCAAAGGTCAAGGGTCAAGGATTTTTGCGTGGGCCATGAGTTGGAAGAGGTTGGGAACTAGAATTAAATGCAGTCTCTCTGTAAACCTCACCTGTAATAAGGTAATTGGTGAGTAGAGCCCACCACGGCTTCAGATGCGTGAAAGGCCAAACCGAAGTCAATAAGCTTCAACGTCAACGGCTGCTGCTGATCCTTCACCAGCATGATGTTGTTGGGTTTTAAGTCTCCGTGGATCACTCCAACGCTCTTTAATCCATCAAAAGCTGTGGCCAACTGCAGGTGCAAGGTCGTCAATGCAATTCAGATCCGTTTTTTCCCCACAGTTTTAAAACAGGTCCATCAAGAGTTTCATTCTGACGCTGCATGCATACCTGCTGGATGATGAGCCTGATGTCTTCTAAAGGCAGACGCTCCTCCTGCATGTAGTCCGACAGACTCATATCAAGCATTTCCAACACTAGCCCAGTGGAGTTGTTAATGTGGTACCAGTCATGGAGCTTCACAATGTTGGACTGGTCCAGGTTGTATCTCATCAGCTCTTCTAATATGGACGCCTGGGGATTTGAAGCGTTTAGGTGTAAGTGGATGAAATGAAATCATGATCTTCATCATCCCTGTTAACCAACCTCTTTCGTGGCGTTCTGGACAAATCTCGAGACTTTTATGGCCACAGTCTCTCCGGTGTCTCTCTTCCTGCACTTCACCACCGTCCCATAGTCCCCGCTTGACACAAAGTCAACCAGCTCACAGTCGCTTGGGATCGGGAACACATCCGGGTCACTGCTGCCGTCCTCTGACATGGTTAATTGATTTATGTGCTGAAAGCAAAAAAGGGGAAATGGCAGATAAATGAAGACCAAGAAGAGTTCACTCTCATTCTTTTTAAATGTCATCAATATCACTTGCTTTAACTCTTGTGTTTTTCTGGGGTTTAATTAAAAGCCAGTCATTGCTGCACAATGATTACACTATCTATCTATCTATCTATCTATCTATCTATCTATCTATCTATCTATCTATCTATCTATCTATCTATCTATCTACAGGTGGTTACTGATGGCTCTGGTTTTTCTGTTGCAACATAACTGGATTTCAGAAACAGCATCTTACCAAGTTTCGTTTTCAAGTTGGGTCTTTTCAGTTCGCCCTTGAACGTGAGTGAACTTATTGCGTGGATCCTCAGGTCGTGTGTAGTCTTCTTGAAATTAGTGAAATGACTGAATTCCAAGTGTTTTGTGTCATTGCGACTTTGGTTCTACGACTTCTTTATGACCAGGTTCTGAACGGACTGTTCTGGAACTCCAGTGGGTGATGTAAGGAGTTGTTGATGGATTTAAATAATACAACATAACAGAGCAAATTGAAAAACATACAGCATAGGTCTGTGTCTCTGAAAATACTATGGCCTCCCAATGAACCACGTATTTTTATGCCTCTGTGCCGGCGACAGTCAGAACTGGAGGCATATTGTTTTTGGGTTGTCTGTTCGTCCGTCCGTTCTCGAGGACACGATATCTCAGTAACGCCTTTGACTTCTTCAAATTTGGTAAAAACATTCACTAGGACTCGAGGATGAACTGATAAAATTTTGGGGGGTCAAAGATCAAAGGTCAAAGACATGGTGAACTCACAAAACACAGATTTGGCCTTGTGAAAGCGATATCTCAGTAGCTGCTTGACAGAACTTCTTCCAATCTGGCACAAACATGGTGTCGCGCCATGGAAGGCGTCTTCATTCAGCCCATGCAGCCATGAGCTGCATCGCCACGATGAGCTGTGACATCATCACCGGGGCACGCAGATCATGGACGTGTATGGACAGTCTGTGGATTCCTCTGCTGGTGGTGGTTGTGTTTCCTTCTGGACCAAATGTGGTTGTGTGAATGATGTAAAAAATTTGACTTAAATATTCTTAAATTAAAAAATGGGGAAATATAAAGAGAAATTTATAAAACAATGAAAAGCGTTTTTTTGGCTTTCATTTATTCCTCTTTATATTTCAACATTTTTATTCATATACTTACTTATATACTTATTCTTTTAATTATTCCTGCATTTATTTACAGAATAAAACCATCTGCATTTAGATTAATTCTTATTATAATCTTTGCTTTCATTATGCAATTCCTGTCTGCCACTGGGCATTTAATTTTTCCAGGAAAATGAAGTACACCTGCCACAGTGAAACCAAAACAGAAAGAGGATAGTGCTTTTATTTTACCTGGTAGATATTGATATGACGGATGTTTGAGTAACACAGCAACAGAAATAGAGCCCCGTTGCGGGAGGAGGCAAAGAAGGCCAAGAGGGAGAGTGACAGTCAGAAACCAAGGTAAAAAATCTCACTCGGTGGAGAGAAGCATGGTCAGACTGGGACAGAAATTCAGCTGTGGACTTATCCACTGGGAACAACTTAATGGATATTTTACTGTCCACCTGCAGACTGCTGTGGCAGCCCACAGCTCCAAACAGACATTCACTCAGCCTTGTTTCTACTAGATCAAACCTGCGTACTTATTAATACAACCAGGTGTTTTCCTCTGTCTTTATCACTGCACTGAGATCAGGGTTTCTAGTTCAAATTGGGATTCTTCTGGTTGTTTCTTGCTTTGGACAGCAGCCAGGCTGACAGCGGTATTCGTGTTGCTACAGCTACAGCTACCGCTACTGCTAGCAGATGGAAACAAACAAGTCATTGTCGATTTGATAATCTAAACAAATAACATGTTCCCTGGTGGTGACCTTCCTAAAATAAATCAGCAGCAACATTAACACCAGCTGGAAAAACTGGGGAAGAAAGTTGTATATCGCCCCTTTCAGGCTGAAGGTATTTGCTGTGTGAAGAAAAAAAGTAAACAATGGTTTCAATAAGGAAAATGAATCAGCTTAATGAGTCTACAACTGTCACCCAATCAGACAACAATCAGCTTGAGAGCTGAGACTGAATCCCCGAAGACAAACTGAAATAATTTCACAGAGTGTCATCATCTCCCTAATTAACAGTTAACCTCAGAAGTCTTGGATGAGCATCTGATGAGCATTTCAGCCACAGTTTAAATCCAAATCACACGGGGTGTCGGCACCATGGACATTCACACACACACACACACACACACACACACACACACACACACACACACAGATACGCTGTTACTGCTGCACAGTCGACGTCTGCGCAGGAAAACAGAGCACTTAATCAGCCCCAGTGGGAATAAACAATCTGATCTGTCATCATCAGCAGTCCCCACCACTGTCACAGCCTCACAGAGCAGGCTGGCTGTCTCGCTCTGAGGCTGCACCTACAGCAGCAGACACTCTAGAGGGCAGTGTTGCCCTCAGATTGGAGCTGAGGAACCAGCTGCAGTGTCTCCCCGTGGGCCTCCTGGCGTGGAGGAAGGAGGCTCTCTTCCTCTTTTGTTTCCCAGTTGCTGCAGGATGGGACCTCTGCCAGCCTGCCTCTGAAAGACCAAGTGAAAAAAAATCCACTGTGTGGCGAAACAGACAGATCATAAATCTGCAAATCTGGCACGGCTCACTTATTGAGTGTCACGGCTGCAGCTATACCGCAATTACGGCCTGGGCCAGTCAATAGAGAATCATCTGATTTCCTCTCAGGATGCTGTATGAGGTGAAGGCACTGAGTCTAACTGTGAAGTGAGGGATAAATAAGAAAACATGCTGCGTTCGCCGGTTGTATTCAGACTCTGAATTATAATTGTGTTTGTTTCCTGAAATTTGATCTGATAGGATCATTTTTCCCCGAGGTGCCTGTTTTTTTTTGTTTAGGCATCAGAATGGATAACCTTATCTTTGGCAGACTGTGTCGCCTGCAAAACACTAACCAAACACAACAAATGGATTCCTCCACGCTTCCATACGGACCTCAGAGGATTGTAGAAAGCCGATCCTGGACCTCTGAGATCTGCAGAGGTTTATCTCACATTCTGCAGGTAAGTGAATAAAAAGAATCATGGAGGACTGTAAAGGATCTGTATGAAGAATGCATCTATCTGGATCCAATTTGTAAAAAAAAAGGCTAGATTTTAGGGTCCTCTCAATGTTTACTGGTTATACACTAAACATTTACTTTACTAAAAGAGGATTGTATGGGTGTATCTTGGATCCTGGAAGAGAGCTGGGGGTGCATTTTTTCTGGAAACTAGATTTTTGGAGACAACAAACCAAATAAGATGGATTTTGTTTTCTGAAAAACAGCTGATGTGTCTCTGTCTGGATTCTCTGTCCATGTGTAGTGTGATTATAGATCAGGTCTAGCTTCTATATTAATACTGTGAAAGTATGAAAGTCTCAGTCCACAGAGAAATGCACACAGCCTGTATTCAGAAACTGAGCCTTAAAACCAGCCGTCAGGACTTCTGGAACTTTGTGATGTCACAACAAAGCAGTCACCAAGCCCCGCCCACCTGGACCCACCATCCAAACCTTGCAATCATCATTACACCTGGGTCCTGTAGAGAGACCCTGTTCCCTGGAGAACTGGATTTATAGTCTCTAGATTCTGGAGAAGGTAGCGCTGTGTTTCAGGAGACATGTTGAGGTTTTACTCAGACCTTATTCTTTATATTTTTTAGGGCTACATGTTTGTATAAAAGGGGCAATATAAATAAAGTTGAGTTGATCTACATTCACAGGAGTGTATGTGTGGGTTTATTCACCGGAGGAGGTTATCCTCACGTGATGCAGCTATAATTTACAATCGGTCTTGTACGTGACCCATCAGGCCTGTCACTCTCCACACTCCCTGAGCCATAAATCAACCTCCACCAGGTCACACACACACACACACACACACACACACACACACACACACACACACACACACACACACACACACACACACACACACACACACACTGAAGAAAATGTCCGTCTCAAATATCTAAGTGATTTTAGCCGGTTGCTGCACATCTCTGACACGTAACGACAAACACATCCCTCAACGTCACTCCTGTCTAATCTGTATTCTAATGCTTCGCAAGGAGAGCGGGAAGAGGTCAAGGTTGACTTGAAAGCTGCGAGTGTGCTATGAAATATTGATTGTGATGATAAAATATTCTAGATTTAAACATCAGTCTTGCCAAATGTGCTAAAGACCATCGGTGTGAAGAAAAACAAAAAACAACAAACATCAGCAAAAAGCACTGCGGGTATAACGGCTCGCCGCTCACACACATAACAAACCGGCTGCAGTGTACGTTTGCGTTTCCTGCCTCGGACATGTGAGAGGAGATTTAATCTTTTTACCCGGGCGCGACCCCTCCCTTGTGACTGCTGGGGTCATGGGTGCAAATCAGCCACGGCGATCACACAAGTACTGTCATCGTACTCCAGCTCTCACTCTCCAACATCCATCACATTTTTCACACAAACTGCTGTTCTCAAATAAAATACAAAGACACAGTGTGGACTCGGGATTATAAATCACCTCAGCAGCAGGACCATAATGCAATATTTGCTGTAACAATTTCCCCGAGTAGCGCTAGGTTAGCTTCAAAAGGCAAAGCAATAACAGTCACAGGTCCTCAAATAAGCAACCTTTGTTTGCCCAGGACGCACAATCGCTCTGTGCTGTTGTTTGAACCTTTCTGGAACATTTTCAGGTTATTATATCTGCCCATCTTATTTTTCAGAGAGTGAAACATGATTCAGGGACTCAGGCAATACTTCTCAACACTGTGGCAGTTATGACTTTCCGCGTCGGTGTATTTATTTCAGTGTTTCTTGTTAATGTGACAATATATGCCGTTTAATTCCTAACTCATCCCCACAATGCATCTGTGCACAGACGTTAGCAGTGGAATTTGATGCTTTCACACCAAATGTGCAACATCCATATGGTTGATGTTGGTCGATTAAAACACTAGGTTAATGTTAGGGATAGGGCTGTGCAGCAGGTTATCATGACCCATAGTTACCTTTTGTTGCTAGGCGACATCTAGTGGTCGTAGTAATTATGACGGGAGCAAAGGGAAAAGTGCGGTGACGTAGCATAAAGAGTCAGGAGGAGGGTTGTGGTGGACGGATGGATATGACACAGGAGAGCGGTGTTCGATTCCCGTGTGAAAGTTGCTGTTCATGTTGTTTCTATTATCCATGACCGCATTGTTATTATGTAACCATGACGACAACAGTCGTCTTCCTTTTGATCGTCTTCCTTTTAGATTTTAACCCAAATCATGATCTTTTCCTCAACCTAACCATGACAGTTATTACAGTAACCATGGCAATGAAAGTAGGTACGCCGCTCTCGCTACAGTCTGTGTGTTTATTATTGTAACCGTGACAACCAAGGTCCAGTACACCTGCTGCCATACGGGCGCTATTTCAGGAGACACTCCTTATGGGTCGAATCAGAGGGCGACCAAAATTCAATGTCCGGGGCATCGTCTAATTCCAACGTTAATCTGACGTAAAATACTGACACTGATATTTTGTTGGTTTTAAGTTGTTTTATTAAGTTAACAAAATACAACATCTTCTAAACGCCTCATGCCAAAGACGTTTTGACACAATAAAATACCCACATTCTGGTCGTGAGCGAAACCTAATATCTGCTCATGTCAATTATCCAACTACCTATAGCTTGTCATCATTTATGTGGTGTATATTGCTAAATAAATTTGTGTTTAACCAAATTACCACACACACAGAACTGAATCTACAGGTGTGAACGCATCCGCTACAACAGACCCATGTGGTTTTCTATATCAGGGCTGGTGTCTTTAGTGCGTCTTTGCATTTTCCACATTAAAAAAAATTAAATAAAATCTTTCAGGCGTGTGAAAAATATCTGAAGGGTTACATGCATATTTTATGGTTTCATAGACAATGAAAAGTCAACACTAATGCTTAATTCATCACTCACTTTTATATTCTTTGTAGCTTTGTGCCAGTCAGGCAGTTTGTTCGGCCCAATGCTGCTGGTCTCCAGAGGAGACAGACTGTAAAATATGGTTAGTGCAGTGTTGACATTATAACAGAATGACCACAAACAGCAATTTATGAGCCCATTATTCAATTAAGTATGTTTTGAAAGGAGGCCAGTTCCCTTCAACCTTCTGCTTTGGGCTGCCTCGCCTCTTGCCTCTCAGCTCTCTCTGGTTTTGTACAGAGTATAATATACTGTGGTTCACTAAAGGTGGGACACATTTTTCCTTTCGCTCCCAGTCCAAATGGAAAATCCATATACCTTCACCTCTTATTCATGTAAGAAATGTCTTTGTCAGACAAGGTCATGTGTAATAAATTTCAGTCTGGGTTGACATTTGAATGATTAACTGTATTCAATACATCATACACTCAAAGCACAGTTTGAAGCACAGGGTTGGAAAAAGGCTGTCATAGCAGAACTGTCCGATACTGAGCCAAACTCTACGGCTTTGATCCGTTTCACCCTGAACAGCAGATATTCAGGATCCCCACCAACAACATGACCAAGGTGATCATTAATAACGATACAGTTCCTCCAAAAACATTCTTGTCAATCTTCCCAATCTCTCTCTCTCTCTGAAAAACACAGTACAGCACAACCAGCTGAGCAGCCTGTTAGCATAGCTTAGCATAAAGACTGGCAACAGTTGGCTCTATCCATAGGTAACAGAATCCACCCACCAGCACCTCTAAAGCAAAACAGCTAAAACGTACTGTTTTTAGGCATGACGACAGTTGTATTAAAGATGTGGTGTAAATAGTGTCCAGAAGACGAACCAAAGTTTTCCTCCAACTGTTTTCAATTATCCTGATACCTCGACATTTAAAAGAGGAATTAGAAAAAAAATTGATAAGACATTCATGATTCCCAGGTAAAGGCTCAGCTGTATGTGTTCAGTGCTAATTAGAAAATGTTAGCATACTACATCGTTAACATGATAAAGATTTAACCTGCTTTACTTGTTAGCGTGCTAACATGCTCCTAGCACGGCCTCACAGAGCCAATAGCATGACTCTAAATGCTTGTTGCACTTTTTTCTTTGTTCATATGAAACAAATAAGATATAGCCTGGCTAGCTGTTTCCACCTGTCTCCAGTCTTTGTGCTAAGCTAAGCTAACAGGCTGCTGGCTGTAGCTTTATAATTAACTTTACAGATATGAGAGTGATATCGATCTTCTTATCTAAGTCTTGGAAAGACTTTTCCAAAGTGGAAACACTGCTCTTTGTGATTTACTGCTGTGTATTCACTGGATTTATGATTTCAGAGCGATATACAACACAGGTATAAAGTTTGGGATTACTTCACCTTTCTCTGATTTCTATGGATTTACCTTTTCTTAAGTATAACTCTCAGGAAAGGCTCTTGAAGCTTTCACAAACGAACATTGCTGTGGCATCAGCCCCAGATAATCATTACCATGTTGCACTTGAGATTAGATGTTATGAAGGACTCCCAGCTTCACCAATTCACGAGCTCAGTGGCGCTATAACGAGATTATTTCACACGCGCGCCGCAGATAAACTGGATCCTCGTGTGACCCCCCGAAGGAAGTCTGACGTTATCATCCTGAAGTGTGGTATAGACAGCGGAGGAGAGGAACAGTGGTAATTAGCCCAGATTTAATGCCATACCCTTACTGTCCACATCTGAACACTAATCACCCCACCAGGGGGACAGCAAAGGGAGGACAAGCTGCTCAAAAGAAATGAGCCCGACGACGTGCTGATGCTCCACAGACAGGAAGAGTAGGAGGCAACAACTGTAATCAGCCAGGGCCCTTGTGGAATAGATGCTGGTGCAGCTGGGTCTGGGACTCATGAGCTTGCACTGTTGTGTAACAGGGACAATACAGAGATGCTCTATTTTAAAAAAACCCTTGGAATCACAGTCATTACAGTCATCTTCAAGTCACACACCAAAACACTAAAAGTACAGTACGGACCTCCGCCAGTTGCTTCTTGAGGAAGCCATTTTTAAAACACCCTAATGATTCAGTTATTCTTAAAGCTGCACTACTCCTTATTTCTATATTAATAATAAACGGGTCAGATGACGTCTAAGGTGAAAACAGCTGCTCATAATGACAGATGACGACTTTCAGGTCATTCTTATGGTTTTATGGACCTAAAACTTTTACTGTTTTGACAAAGTTAGCAACTAGCTAGTGAATATAGTGCAGCATTTAGCAGCTCAAGAGTTGGTGGGGACCAAAATAGAGCTAAAAGAGAGTGAATACTGGAATAAAATTCTCGATGTGGATACAAACACAACTCCAAGCACAGGCTGTTGTCTAGTGGATGAGTGTACAGGCTAACACATTAGCCATAGCACGATTATAAGATGATTACTGAGTGTATAAAGGTGGCCAGAAACTGATTCTGATTGCTTCAGGTGTGTTAAGACTGAATATAATGCATTATTTTTACAGTTCACAAACAGCCATTATGCTGACTGTGCAGACGTTAGCTTTAGCTAGCTAGCAGTATATGTTGTCACTGTAACTAATTATGAAGTGGAGTTATACAGCCTTCAGAAAAATGCACTTCTGTAGTGCGCACGGATGCAACTTGGCGTCAGTCACGTTGTCATGTCACGTAAAAACCCTCAGAACATTCAGCAGATCAGCATAATTACAATCACAGTTCTGTATTGTGGCCTTTTAAGGATTCTTGGCAAGAAACCCTCCCGTCCGTCCACCACTCCCCTCCACCCCCCCCGCCCTCTCCTTCGCCATGTCCTTCCACACACTTGGTTGTACAGTACGTGGCAGTTGGTGCATCAGCCCCAGCGCAGCAGAGTGCAGGGTGCTAATGCCAACACCCCACATGAATAATGGGAACCCTGTGCAGTGGCCCAGCTGCTCCTGTCAGGCCCCAGCGCAGCGCAAAGCCAAACAGCGGGGGCCCCTCACACTCTGCCCTGATAACACTCTCTGTCATCGTCCAGCCACACAGGAATGCAGCCAATCACAACTGACCTCAGCGTGTGGCGATATCTCAGACCCCTGCCCATCTGCTTCCTGGCCTGCCTGACCTTGGAGGTCACTCGTACAATGGGTGTAAGGCCAAGGCTGAGGCCAGAGGGTTTGGTTGGCTGAACTCTGACTGAATGATGGACCTCTGCTTTGCCTCATCAATCAAAAACTACATACAGTTAATACTTTAATAGTTTGTAGGTATAAACAAAATGTCTCAAAATTATAAGATTCATGCAAAATAAAATAACAAATAGCAAGAATTGTAACACGACCAAAGTGCTTCAGTAGCTATACTTCCAATATACTTCCAGTGAAGGAGGATTTATTGCAGGATGATTTAGTTTAAGCTAGGTGTTCCTAATAAACTGCTAACTGAGTGTATAGTTCGATAGGTGACATTTTCCAATATATATTCAATCTGGAAATGTGTCACTCTGATTATTGTAACATAGTCCAGGCTGTCTCGAACTGAATTTTTAAAACGTTTCATAGTAATATGTGGTTCAGAAAGAATCCTGCTTCCTTCTCTTAGATGTCATAATAATCTGATGTATTTAAGACTGCATAAAAAAGCTATATACATTATATAACCTGTTGTATATCTGCCATATCCACCTGCAGTGATATTCACAGATGCAAAGCCAGAGACAGAGTATGTGGGTAGACAGCTGAACAGCAGCTATTGACCTACTCTGATAAAGTGCCAGGAGCTGCTCTGGTTCACTGTCTGTGTGTGAATGGCGCCATCTGACAGAATCCGTCTTCACCCTGCGACTCCGGGGTTATTACAGCGTAGACTGCACATCAACAAGCCGTCAAGCCGTCAAGCTTCAGCTCGAGTCCACGCTGAGAAGAAAGTGACAAAATACTGTCCATCACGCTTTGTCCCGGGGGGCATGTGATAGAAGACTGTACGTCTGCAGTCTGATATTATTGATCCCTGAAGGGAAAAACTCTTCATGTAGATCTGGTAGTTTGGCTCAATAATACCTCAGCAAAGTGACTGTGATGCAACGACTTTAGAAAAAACTAATTATTTAATCAGTTGAGGTTTATATCACCTGCAGACCCATAATCACAGTGTTTCCAGCCAGCTGAAGTTAAAGCTGCCATGTGTATAATTTCATCAATGATTAATTAATAAGTTTCTGTTTTTATAGAAAACAACCTCAATGTGTCACAGGGGAGACAAAATGATTAGAGATATTATAATCTCTAAGTTATATTTTTTTCTATCTATCAAGGACTTTCGTCAGTTCTGGATCGTGTCACAATCATAAAACAGCTGCTCTGTTGTTTATACATTTACGTGACTCTGCCGAGGTGAAACTAAAATGGTGCATCTCTTTAAATGTAAAGGAATTATGGGACGGCATTTTCTCCTTTCCTTTCATAAAGGAAGGTCCAGTGTTTCCTATGCTGTACTTCCGGTTATGAAGATTTGGTGAGACAGTATATTCACCTTTCAGGTCTTAAATATTATATTATTATTATTAAATATTATAATAGGCCACTCTCAAGCAGACAGTTTAACACCGACTACAGCAGAGAGTAGTGTCTGAACATATCATCTTTAATTATTAGCAGCCTGTTCTGTAGCGTTGTGGGTGGGCGAGGTGACCCGATTTCTCCCCGAAGAACTCATTCTCAGTTAAAGTTGTGCCTCTTTAACTGGGGTGGAAAGATTAACCTTCACTGTGACAAAACTGTTTTATTTCCCTCACATTCAAACATTCAATGACATGAGCGATTACCCCTTTCAACATGTCCGCTTCATGTTTCATATGAAAACACTCGGCCACTTTACAGTAAATGCCTCAACGCCCTCCCACTGTTTAGAAGCCGCCAACACAATATTGTGACAAGAGATTATGGTCGTGTAGTTTGCAGGAATTTATGACAGCTCAAGGTTATGTTCAGTTTTTTTCCCCCGCCTTTCGGTTGTATTATTAGCTGCTCCACCACAGATACGTTAAACACTGTATTCAGAAAGTGAGCCATAAAACCAGCCGTCAGGACTTCTGTGACTTTGTGATGTCACAACAAGGCAGTCACCAAGCCCCGCCCACACGGACCCACCATCCAAACCTTGCAGGATTTGGCTTCTCTGAGTGTTTTTACCTGAAATCTGTGACATTTTTCTTTATTGGATCACTGAGAAAAAAGTCAGCCAATCAGAAGAGAGGCTCAGAGCCTCCTCTCTTCTGATTGGCTCACCGGCCTGTTGTTACTAGAGCTCCAGAGAGAAAACTGAGAAAAGTGTAAAATATGAACCTTTAATATAAAAAAATATTGATCAGTGCAGCTTTAAAATGACCTACAGTTTTTTTTTTTTGCCTAACCTTTTCATGACATAATGATGTTATTATTTTTAAGGAACCACAGTCACCATGGTAACAACATACTGACTGCTTGTCCCTTCAGTGACCACAGTAAAGTTTTCCGCATTCCCCTGATGGATGATAAAATAGGACACATTACAGATATCAGCTGTACGGTGCACATATAAAAACTATATGTGAGTATAAGGACGCTGGGTTTTGTACGGGCCAGAACTGGGAACCTACTGTGGGAAGCAGGGTTGGCCAACATAAGGGAGGGTGACTAGGGGGTGTACCACTTGGCAGCTTTACTGACAGGAAGTGGGCGCGCTCTGTCCCCCACATTCCTCCAACAGATGTTTGACAGAGAAAATATTTTCACAGCTGGAGAGGGAGGGGAGGGAAAATATATGTTTTACGATACATCACACTGGATGTGGGGAGAACCGAGGAAAAGAAAAAAAACTCAACATCCATTATATTCTACATTAGGAGGTGAGCGCACTGTATGTACTGTCCTCAACTGGTCATGGTCACTGTATCCTACTCAAAAATCTCCCATAATTCCCTGGGTTCGTATCCGTGTGTTATGACAGGAAATGCATCCATTCATCTTTTACGCTCAAGGGAATGTGACCTTGCCCTTCACCTGGTCTCCATCAGCAGCACACTGCTGTAATGTGAAGTGAGTGATGATGATGATGATGTTGATGATGATGATGGTGGTGTTGATGGTGATTTCTGGAAATGCTGAGTTCAGCAGTTAAAAGAGAAATTAGCGCGAGGAGGAGAATTATGTGCATCCAACTCTCGTCTGAACACAGCGGGAAAACTGTTGTAGCTGCTCTGTTGTTGACAAGAGACAGAGTAGTTTCACATCACTCTTTTGTGGCCGAGTCAGATGTTAGAAAGTGAGAAGTGATCTTTCATCGACAGACGGCAGAGGGACTTCCTGTTGACTTCATGAGCCGCCGTCTCCCGAAAAAGCGACACTTTTCCGGCCGTCTGAGAGAGTCACCCATCCCGACCTCGTCCTGAGCTGCGTGGACTCAACTCAAACTGTTCACACTCCCACTGACCACTCAGTATCTCCACTCTGATCCTCGCGCAACAAGTCCTAATACCTGGCATTAAAATGATAAGATAATAATAAAGTTTATTTCTATGGCTCTTATCAAAATCAGAGAATACAAAGTGCAACTAATTACTCAAAATAAAAATAAAAACACAAATAGGAAACATACAAATATGTGTAATATTTAATATTTAAAAGAGATTAATCAGACGCTTTGTGAGCAGGATGTGTTTTTAGAGGCGATTTAAAAAAAGATGCTGATTTTGAAAGTCTATGTTGTTTTCCGATCCTCCTCTGTGGTGAAGGTCCGGTTAAGTTTAGGCAACTAAAACCACCACGTTGTGTCACAATCTGCTCCTGTAGTTCCCCTCGGCCTCGGCCTCCAGCCCCCGCTTCCTTCTTCCTGTCCATGTCTGACCCTTCATCTCTCCAGACCTGCCATTTGCCATCTGCTCACCAGATAAACCCCCGGACTTATTTCCTGTCTCTTGACCCACCTGCTCACCTCTTCCTTATCTTCAGTCACCTGAGTGTGATTGCTACCTGTGTTTTTGTTCAGTCCTCCACCTGCCTGCTTGTAAACTTTAACTGTAAGCTTCACTTCCATCAGGCATCATCCTGTCTGTGCTGCTACACCAGTTTGTGACGTGTAACGTTAAAGATGTTTAATAACGTTTATTTACTTTTAACGTTCATTAATTAATAAGTTGAATTGCGTCAGTCTTTTATTTTATTTTCCGTTTGAATAGTTTCTGTGAAAAGCAATAAAACGTTTCAATAAATAAACGTATGTATATCAGTGTATTTAAAGTTGAAATTGTGGCGCTCAAAGGCACCTTGACGTGAGCTCATACCCTCCACTTACCTCAGTGTGAACCCTCCGCTGAATCCTCAGTGTTGTGACAGCTGTGAGGTCTGTTTGAAGATCCTCTCAGTGGAAGGAAAACACAGCCTGGGAGAGGATCAATATCCCTCCTGTTATTATTGCTGGTGTGGCCTGGATGGTTGTTGAGTCTGGCCGGGGCCAGCAGGTAGCTGTCAGTCACAGACCACCTGAGGAGACTCCTGCCTCTGGAAGTAGGAGGTTGGAGTTAGACGAGCCGCTGAGATTATTACCTACATTTATACAAAGACCATAAAGTTGATATATATATATATATATATATATACATACACACATATGTGCTGATGCTTGCACCAGATTCTCCCACCAGACAGTTCACAACCCCAGTTACATACAACAGATATCCAGTATTCAGCAACAGGGCATGGTTGTTTAGCTCCCAGATGCAAAGTATGTAAAGATGTAAAGCGTGTGCTGTGGTGTAATATGAACCTGAGCATTGCTGAGGAAAATCAAATTAACTGGAATAACACTCAGCAGAGCTCAAACCTCCACCGAGGCCAAACAATCCCACACGTGTCTTTTGTTCTCAAACATCTTTATTTACTTTATTTAATACCTACGCAAGACAGCTGTATGATTTTTTTATCACCTGCTGCGTGAAACGATGATGTCATGATGTCCCAGTTCATACGGATCTACAGCTGTTGTTGTTATCGTGTAATTCTATTAGTTGCATGTTGAATGAAATACTGTTGTAAGCATTCCTAAACGCTGCCGGCGCCATATGGACTGTTACTTACTAGAAGGACAGAATGAACAACGCCCTATCTCGCAAAAGTGATTAAAAAATTCCTCTATCCGCTCGATTAACTGGATCAGCACCAACGTTTGGAGCAAATCAGTTCAGGACCTTTTCATAACAAACAAACAAACAAACAAACAAACAAACAAACAAAC
The DNA here is from genome assembly GCF_021018895.1 of Seriola aureovittata. Classification (NCBI taxonomy): domain Eukaryota; kingdom Metazoa; phylum Chordata; class Actinopteri; order Carangiformes; family Carangidae; genus Seriola; species Seriola aureovittata. The sequence goes on along the minus strand of NC_079382.1, from coordinate 21,353,550 downwards.
AAACAAACGTAAGCACAACTCTTCCACCATATTCAGATCGTTATCTGGATCCGCACTAAACTGAACAGACTCACTCATAGATCTCAACACTATAAATATGTATATGATAAATAATACTTTTTACTTCAAGATCCAAAACATTATATCCTGAGGAATTGACATAAATGTTGCAAAACGCTTAATAAAAAAATGACTGGATCTGCCCTTAATCCTGTCGACAAACAAACAAACAAACAAACAAACAAACAAAGAACAAAGAAGGGCTCTCAGAGAGTACAGACCTCCGGCAAAGCCAATCTCAAACAACATACACCAGACCTCAGAGAAAAAACAATCTTAATTCATAGTAAATGATCCGTGTCTGTCCCAAATCTTAATGGGTTCTTGGCCCATGTCCCGTCCCTCCACCATGTGTAAATCGGTTCAGTAGTTTTTGCGTAACAAACAAACGAACAAACAGACATGGGTGAAAACATAACCTCCCTGGCAGAGATAAAAAAAGATAATCGCCACCTTAAATGCTAAAGGTGTTGGAACAGTATGAGAAATGTGTGTCTCTCTAGGCAAAACTGGAACAACTACAACTAAAGGAGAAGACTGAGATTCAGTTTAAAGCTCTGGAAAAACTAGTAAGTAGATGTTGAGTTATGAATGAGTCAGAAAACTGTCTCCAAGTTTAAGAATGAACCTTTACATTCATCTTTTAGATCAATATAAATGAGAAGTCCTAAAACTGGTCAGATAAAGGAAAACAATGAGCAAACTTCATCTGCTGAGGAAGACTGTGAGATGCTGTCAAAAGCTAGGGGGGGAAAAAAGCTAATAAGGATTTTTCTTTTTGTCAAACTACTGCTTCAAAAGGTCAAAAGTGAACCATCATGCACAACCTTTAAACCTTTAAACCTTTAAACGCCCTGAAACTGAAACTCAATCCATGGAAGAGGAAGAGGAGGAAAGAGACATGCAACACTGCTCAACATTTTCAGAATAAAATCATTGTAATACATAAATGATAAGACATCTGTGGTAGCTTCATTAGATTTGTCCTACACCTCAATCACAGTCACCCCTGAAAGTAGTCCAGCTGTACCGTTTGTATCTCCAGTGCACTGAGGAGAAACGTCGCCTTGAGACTGAACTAAATCAAACATATACAAGTGACGAAGGCAGTAACAGACAGGTCGTGGCAATGATTCACCTGATGACTTGCTCATTGTGAAAACGTGATGATGAGCACATTCTCTGTTTTGCTAAATCTCTCGTTTCCAGTGTCTGGTTACGCCGTCGTTGCTTATACAGGTGCAGGGAGGAGAACGCCATTCATCCGTTTCACTACTGCGACTTTGAACTGAGCGGTCTTCAGAGAGCAGGAGAACTTTGACCGTTTTGGGTTTGATTCAAAGCAGGTGAGAAAAGATCGTCCTGCAGCATCGAGCCGAGCGCACGGTTTGGCTGGAGTCTCTCTCTCTGGCTCTGCTCCCGCTCAAGCTGGACACACTGACTACTGAGCAACACAGGGCGGTGACCCCGTGACCGAGCAGCCCAGAGAGCGGCGGCAAGCAGTGTGGCTAAACACCGACAGACTAGTGAGTCAATGCTTAACACTTACTGACCACCACAAAATGTCTGCTTAGTGTCGGCCGGGATCGGGGAGCAGAGGCAACTGGAACAAAGCTGATAAAACACTTTCTGGGCATTGAGAATCAGTTAGTGATACGGCCCTAAATGTCAGATTTCAAGGACAGCTTAACCGAAACACGCAGACAACCAAAGAGGGGGAGGTGAAAAATAAAGTTTAATGACAAAAACAGAAACTTACAAAGCCAGGAATCCAAAATAAAAACCAGAACTCATGAAACACTGGAGCGCGATGAAAGGCCAACAAGGGAACAATGATCCACAGGATAACACATCGACGAGACAGGCCGACTGACAAAGACAAAGGGGAAGACGGAGACTTAAATGCACAAGGGAGGTAAGGGTAACAGAACACAGGTGGAACACATTAGGGCGGGGCAGACCATGAACCAGGAGGGAGACATACAAAGGAAGTGGTTACAAAATAAAACAGGAAATAAATCAAATCCAAAACAATCAAATATAAAGTGTCCAAAAGAGACCGAACATATTACCAAAGTCCAAACACAAAATGTGCCAGAATGACACAAAATCTGATAAGGATATTCATTGTCCCAAGAGGTTGATTCCTTCGGTGACCCCTCCACCGCCCCCTCGAAGGCCACCGAAAGGTCAAAAATTGCCCTCTTCTATGACGAGTTCTCCCATGTGGTCATGAAGTTTGCTGTACATAATCGTGATCCCCAGATGATAAACCCTCATGGTTTTAATGACCAACTGAAAATGACTTCCTTTAGTCCAGCACTACCATGCTACCACCAAGCACACGTATAAAATATCCTAATATAATGGAAACTGATTAAGTGGAATTTTTACACTCCTCAGAGGATAAACCTCTATTTTAAGTTTCTTTTCTGAGTACATTCATGCTCACAAGAGGTTACACCCTTCTGATTTTATCGGCCTTACTGCCTTTCCTCTAACACCACGCTCAGAATAAATACCAGATAAGAATATCACAACTGTCAGCTTGTTGTTCACTTCATCTAAAACGTTCATGCTAATAAAAATGGGAATTACTCAAATGGAAATAATAATTCCATAATTCAATATTATTTTCATGCATACAATGGTACACTGTGGTTCGACATAGTATCTGCATGCCAAATGAATGAGGCAATTTTTATGCAACAAGACATATCCCACTCCAACAGCCACTCGGAGCAACACTGTGTATTTTTTCCTTTCTGCCAGGATGTTGCCTTAAACAAACTCAGGGAACCCAAAGTCCTGCCTGCGTTTGTTTAACATCTACGTCGCTTGCTCCGAGTTTGTCGATTTTCGCAGGCGACTGGTACTGTGTTGTCGGAAAGAGAAGTTTATAATTTACTTCCTGTTAATGTTCCAGTTACAGTAAGGGTTTTATTATCAAAAATTAAATACATTAAATAAAATTAATTAAATATTAAAATAAAATAAAATATAAAATTAAAATAAAATAGATAGATAGATAGATAGATAGATAGAGACTTTATTTATCCCCTAGGGGAAATTCGTGTTAAAACCATTGCATAGAAATGCACATGCCTGCACACGCAAGCATGAACATAAAGTTGTAGCACAATATTAGAGAGAACGTTTGTGTGACTTTCCCATGCCTTTAATTTGACACACCTGTTGAACTGGAAACCGCCCACAAATCCTGAGTACTGTGTTGTGATGACTAAATATTGTCTTTCGGCTCTGACTTGCAGATCAATATGTGCTATGGGAGTTTAACTGTACAATAACTGTTAGAAATGCATTATGAATACACGCTGCGTCCTTTCCAAGTGGCAGAGCTTGTTATAGCGTGACCTTCATCTGACCCGAGGCCAAACCGTCACAGTGCCAAGAAAATAGCTCCAGTGTTTCATTGTGGTGTATAATCTGTCTCCGGAGATGGGATGAATCTGCTGTACAGTATTCTTCAAGGAGAGGGGAGATGATGAAATTTAGGTTGGCTCCGAGTCAAAAGAAAAATAAGTGGAGGCCATGGCAGGGGTTTACTAGAGTCTGGGAGCCAGTTTCTTCCCTCCCTGTGAAAAGAGCAATGCTCAAGACAGGTGGAGATAAAGACAAAGGGGGAGACACTGCCTGTCTTCTCCCCATGATGTGTTATCTTCCTCCCCAGTATTGTGTTCAGGCCATTGTTTCCTGACAATGCTTATACCTTGCAGACATGTTGCAGTGGGTGGGTGCTTTATTTCCGCCCAGGCAGCCTGGAGTTCTCTTGTGCCCAGGGTCAGGAAGCGGGGAGGCCCGGGACTGACCACAACTACAGATGTAGAGGAAGGAGGAAGGCAATGACCTCTGGTCTCACTCTCTTTATCTCTACCTCACTATCTCTGTCTCTCTACCATGTTTGGAAAAGTTCTTGAACAACTCTAAACACTAATTTCTTCTCTATCTGAGAATCCCTTTCGGAAGCCAAACCAAGCATGTACCAGTCTGGGTTTAGGGTCAAAGAGAGTATTACTATACCTCTGCAGCTTCCTCTTAAAAAATACTATCAGCTGTGCCAATGAACGAGGCTTCTGACACTTTTTATTATCATTATCATCTCTCTTCAGTCAATTAATTAAAGATAATAAATATAGACCCTCTTGCTTTTACAAAGGTGTTCCACAAGGAGCAATTTTAGGTCCTCTGTTGTTACAGTTATTGAAAATAATATTTGCAGTGCAGTGTTCAGTATATTTCTATGCTGATGATTCAGTTTTATATTCTCAGCCTGAGTGTGTTTGTTTCACTGACTGATGACCAAGCCTTGTAAATGACATTTAATCATCTTGAATTACTTCTAAACGCAAATAAACAAATTAAAGGCATTAAAGGTTTTTGTCACATTTTTTCCTGAAGAATTGATGGAAACCAAAACTGAGCTAAAAGGAGAGTGAATATTGGACTTACATTCATCAGCTGGCTAGAAACATGACTCCAAATGAATGGTACTGTGTGTAAATAGGCAATAAAATACTACTTTAAATTCAGAGGTCATAATTATTTCCACATACATACTTTTGTCTGCCTTTATAAACTGGTTTTACGGTTTCCTGATTGTAAAGCTGATTGTAAGCCTGGACTTTAACCAGGCTTTCGCTGAGATGACTGGAAAAAATGCAATCTACAAATGTTACGGTCCGGCGCAAGTCTTTAGTGCAGACAATGAAAGAAGCCGAACCGTGAACTATGGATATGCAGATGTGACATTTGTCCAGACCACTTAGGTCCGTCTGCCGAGACCAGAAAGGAACTGAAAGGGTGGACGGAGGAAGTGACTGTGTGAGAGCAGTCAAAAGGAACATTGCCCTTGGGCCTATGAAAGCACATTTTTCTCCAATGTCATGGAGATTTCTTTTGCTAATGAGCTGTATCCATGGGCTATCAAGTGCTGCCAAATGCAGAGGGGAGTTGTTCCTCCGCTTAATTAAATCATGGACAATTTTGTGGCCTTAATACTTGGGACGGAACCCTTCAAGTAACTGCTGGTCGGGAACCTAGACCACTTATTTTGTGTAAAACGAGGCAATGAAATGGGTCTGATTTATTGACTATTATGTTATTAATATGGAATTTTTAAAAAAAGCACACCACAGTGGGCCTAGGACATAGGACGATTGCACATTTGAGGATTTACGTCACTAAAAGTGCAGGAAGTAGTGTTTCCTTTATGCAACAAGGCAAAAAGTAAAGATAAGTGTATCCTCTCCAGAAATGTTTTAAACTATGTAAAAATGTTGCTACGTTTTCGCCTCCCATCCACACTACAAGTCCCTAAAACTGAGACTTTTGGAAACGCTGCTGGACCCGTTTTAGTATGAAATTTCTGGGGTTGTGTTGTCGTCTCAACGGGCGAAAACTGAGACCTTTCTAAACGATGACGTAGTCACCCACAGTCGCTCTCTGATTGGGTCTCATCAGCCTCGACTACCAGGGGTGAATACAACATGATAATGAATTACAAGTGTTACTGACCTTGTTGATTCTGTATTTTAAGTATTTTCTACAACTAACCAACTGCAGAGAAGACAATCTGTTACACCAGCTCGTGCATACCCAGTGTGCGTGACTGGTCATGTGATATGTGTTTTCAGGTGTGATATTCTGGACTGAGATCGTTTCTGATACGGAGCTAAAACGGTCGTCTGGACGGAGATGGCTGTTTTAAATTGAAAATGTATTAGTGTGGACGTAGCCTTACATGTATCTATAAATACTGGACATAAAGTACAGTTTTGTTTTCGTTTTATTGTGTGCCACATATTTTCTGAAACTAAAAACCTGCCAGTTGACGCTCTTGTCTGGCAGTAGGGTTTAACAGGTTCCAGTGAGAAGCCAGTTTTGCTCTATTCAAAGCAGCCAAACTGAGTCTAACTACTGAGGTGTAATGCAACACCCCCGCAGAGAAGCCGAGCGCTTCAGCCCCATGGCACTTTCAGTGATACATGATCCATGAACAATGCCTTGGTAAATGCAGACACCTCAAAGAGCTTAGGTGATGTTAGCTATATGGCCTGCGGGTCATACCTTCGGTAAGTGGAATGGAATCCAGGGAGGAACTACAGATACAGTAGTTCAGGAGGGCTCGTTATCCTGGAGGAAAAAAACCCACAAAACAGAGATGAATGTGAGAACTAAGCATTCGCTCCCTTTCATTCACTTGCCTAACTCTATAACTCTCGACAGGAGCGATAATAAGAAGTAAAGGGTTTACATTTAAAGCTTTTAATCTACATTTTAAAAGCTTGTACTTAACAGGACGACGGTGCGGACAAACAGGAGGAAGAAAAGGATTCTGGGATACTCGGCTCAATAGTTTCTTATTGCCGCAAGTCCTCTGTAAAAAGGGAAGTGAGGTTTTGTGTCCGACAGCTTTGAGATAAAAAAAAAAAGAAGCTCCTCACAAAAGCCTAACTGAACAGCTGTTTTAGCAATGTACAGAAGTGTGAATGCATTTTTTTTTTTTTATGTTCGAGACATGAAAGGCTCCTTTCACGATCCTTGTGTGCAGTAAAAATGGCCACTTGCGCGGACCAGTTGTTATGTTGTTGTGTTAATTAATCTGAAGAGTGGAAACTTTTCAAATGCCAAAACAGACATTTATAATTGCAATAACTTAAAAAGCGTTAAGAAGTTTGGCCTCGGCTCTGAGGAGTCCTTGCATCATTGCAAATGCACTTCTGAATGAAGACTGTTTTCTTACATGTGGTTTCAAGTGTTTGAAGCAAAATAAAAAATGATAGCATGCCAGAGAAGGCAGCGGTCTGTTGTCACACTGCAGCTCTGCCAGACTCCAGCTCTCTCAAGTTCAAAGTGGAGTGGTCCCAGACTTATCTTGCACTCGCCACAAGGGACCTCATTTATGACACTGGAAAGCCTAGCGGGGCCTGATTTCAACCAAAGAACACCCCGACCAGATTTTCAAAGGGCCAAAAAAAAAAAAAAAAAATTACTCTTCCTGCATTTTCTAACTCCAGCGAAGCCTAAACGCTCCAACTACTGTATATTACTTGGCACAGATTTCAATCTCATCCACATCTGTTCACAGTGCTGCTCTAGAAGAACACACACACACACACACACACACACACACACACACACACTGATCTGGTGGAAAGCAGCTCTGGAGAGCATGTTAAGTGGTGTGGAGGTGGTACATTTGAAAAAGGGGCTTAATGAGTAATCATAAGTATAACAGTATGGCTCGGGCTGTTTGATGTGCAGCTCTGGATGTGACCGCTGCCAAGAAGCTGCGGAGGTTTTTGCCCCGCTGTACGTGTTTCCCCTGACAGAGCTCCTGTCAGAGACGGCTGCTGCTGTCAGATGAACACACACACACACACACACACACACACACACACACACACATTTTCATGTTGAATTTTCTCTGGAAAGCCTATAAACAGTCATAATTCACAGAGAACAGTTCACACATTAAATACTGTTAACAAATTAAAATTTTAATTAATTTTAATTCATTTAAATTATAATTAATTTGACTCCTCCTAGCTCTTCTACTGGTTACGGCTTATGGTGTCCTCTGGACCAGAAGGTAGATTTATATCCTCTCATCATTATCCTTTTTCACATGAAAGAACCTGACAAAAATCAGACCACTGACCCTCAGCTGATAAGATTTTTGCTTTTAGAAGTTTTACTACAGGAAGTGTTTGGCACCCGCGACCAAGATAGTCTTACATTCTGTCACTGTGTTACTTAAGGATCAAATTACAGTGCAAATGAATGATTCCCCTCTTTGCTGTGGACCCATAAAATTCACTATTAAAAGTTAATGCGTCACAGAACTAAAATCAAAGCTGCCGTAAGTCAATTGAAAATGTCCTTCCTTCCTTTTCTGAAAATCTGCATGTTTGAAATATTTGCTTTTCATTTTCTGTCTGAAAAAAAGGGCAACATCTGGAAAACATATCATCCACTTCCTTTGCTTTGTCACATAGTAACTGCGGCCATGGCAACAGGGTTGTGGGCGCAGTCGGCGTTCAACAGGAGTTCGGTTACGTTTCTGCTGAGCGGCGGCGAAATGAAAGCGTGAGTGGGGATGAAAAGAAGCCACGTCCTGAGCTGATTCATCAATAGAGCTTTTACTGAAAGGGAAACTGGGCTGAATCTCGTGCCACTGTCTGCGGTGTGCACCAACATCCAGATGAAATGAAGTTACGCTCCCTCTGTGGTGCGTCTCCTCGTGCTGTCATCACAGCGAAGGATCGCCCGGTCAGATCTCTCTCTGACAGCCATCTTAAATCCACTCACAGATCTCAGGGGGGGGGTGGGGGCGGGGAGGGGGCAGTTTTCTGCATAGTCAATGTGCTCACTGCTCCTTCAGCCCACACTGTCGCCATGGCAACCTTGGACCACCTCTGGCTTCTAGTGCATCTGTCAGTCAGTTAAACCCCCCACCACACACACACACACACACACACACACACACACACACACACACACACACACACACACACACTGCCATCTTGCCTCTTTGTAGCATGATGGTGCGTTTCAACACCGGCATGAAAACACAAAAACAACTTAAATCTTAAATTCATCCTTGTGGATTTTTTTTTTCGTCTCCTTGCCGACACCACCGGCAGCGGAGGGGCGGCGAGGAGAAACGCTGAGGCGGCAATGCACAAGTCCCATTTGTTTTTTTTTTCCCCAGTTTTCATCCAAAGAGGGCAGCCTTGAGCCTTTCCTCGTGCCACCCTGTTGACACTTCCTCACCACACACACACACACACACACACACTAAATCCACGCAAACCTGCTGTGTCACAACCCACACTATGAATGCAGGACCACCCATCCAGCACTAAAAGTCTCTGGCTGGGATTTAAACCTTACTGACCCCCCCCCCCCCCCCCCGTCAAATCTACAGCAGGAAAAAAAAAACCCAAAGAAAAGTATTCGGTGTGAGTATGTGCTGGCATGCGTGCACGAATGCGTGTGCGCAGAGGGGGAAGGAAAGCAAAGAAGAAGAAGAAGAAGAAGCAGGAGGAGGAGGAGGAGGAGGAGGACAGAGAGCAGCTGAGTGGTGCAGCTCTCCTCTCTCATCATTGAATAATGTTTTGCACCGTTTTTTTCTTTTTTGTTTTGTTTTGTTTTTCAGAAAAGAGTGAAACAGCATTGTGCGTTCAGCTGCACCAAATGTGTCTATTCTATTTTTCATTGGAGATCTCCCTCTTTTGTCTAAAGTCCCCCCGGCCCCGCCCCTCTAAACCCTTCTGATGTCCCCACACTTCTAAAAAGGCAGTGCAAAGAAGGAGGAGGAGGAGGTGGTGGTGGGGGGAGTCCACATGAGGAGGAGGAGGAGGAGGAGTGTGTGGCATGTTGGGGGAGGGGCGTAGTACTGTTGTAATCTGCAATTGCTACAGTCTGGAGCCTTGCTACGCTGTCACCATCCCAAATTGATTTAACCATCAATGGCAGCATCCATTCGAGGGCCGCTGGCGCTCCGGCCACGGCTGCACCGAACGCAGCTGAATGTGCACCGAGCCCCCTTTTTGCTCTCTTTCCCACCATCGGGTCTCAAAGGCTATTGTGTCCAGAGAAAGTAGAGGGGTCACCCGTTTGCCCCCCTGGGGGTCAACCCACGAGCTGGGACGGGGTGGAAAGTGAAATGGCAGAGGAAGGAGAGCGGCGGCGAGGAGGACAGAGCTCTCTCAGGAGGTGAGGATGTGTCTGTGGCTCCTGGTGTCAATGGAGCCATTTAATATGACACACTGAAAATACTACGTCTCGGTGCTGCTATCACTGGGGATGGATGTTCCTGTTTGACCCCCCCCCCCCGGCGGCTTTCTCTCCTCAACTGGCTCCCTCCCCAGGCCTGTGTTCATCACGGCTGGAAGTAGATTCTGTTTTTCACGACTCAATAACTGCAGTTGTTTTTCTGCACCATGTCTCCGGCGCATAGTCCCACAAATAAAATAAACGCCGGCACTGGAAACCCCTTGGTGCACTGGTTAAAATGTCAGTGGTTTGTGCCACACAGACGCCAGGCGAGGATCACATGACATGGCTCCAAAAAAAAAAACTCTCCAGTTGCAGCCATTTTTCTTTTCTTTCTTCTTATTACATGTTCTCATATGTGCAGGTTTGAGGAAGGAACATGACGATGAATACTCACTCAGTAGCACAAGTAAAACTCACAGTAAATAAAAAGCACTGCGGTCTGTGATGCTTGATGTTTACAGAAAAGTGGGAGAGAGAGGAGGGGGTGGGGGGGTAATTTGAATAATGCGATTAGGGATGAGGTAATACTACGCTGCCCCTCCTGTGTTAGGTCCACTGCTGCACAGTGCAGGATTAACACACAGGGGTTTTTTTTTCTCCACTTGTGAGCAGCAGTTAGAAGCAAAAGCCGACAGGGTTTTTGTATTGAGAGCAGATTTGTTGAAATGCTTAAAGTACTTATGCTTAAAGGGTCGGTTCGCACAAATTACTGAATTTTTACACTCGCTTCACACTTTAGCCACGTCGAGATCTGCTGCGATTTCTGCCTCTCTCCTCAGAAGTCGTCAAAACGTTGTCATGTCTGTGCAGGATAACCGAAGGAAACGAGAGCAGTTAGTGACAACAAGGCTGAACATGACGGGGAACCATCTTGGAATAAGAACAGAAAGCCTTCACTTCCTGTTCTGTGAATGAACGGCCTGGTCACAACAGAACTCCAAACTTTGTGGTCAAGCAAAAAAAACGTTCATGCCTTTGACAAGTGCTGACCTTTGGGTGCACAGAGAGCACATGAGCCCAAAATGGAGGAAGCTATCTAAACCTCTCTGCAAGTAATGTACACTGCTATAATACTATGCAGTGTTTGTACACAGCCAGTAGCTAGCTAGTTTATGTTTTGATATTTCCCACTTGGCAAAAAGAGCTACAGGAGAACCAGTTATATCTATATAAAACCAGCACTAATGCTGATGTTTGTGTCTGTTTTCAACTGTAAAATAACCCCCCACAAATGTGGTTTTATCAGGCTGTTAATCTGGTGTGAATACAGGGATATCAGTGGGATCACCTCAGAATAATAGTTGAACATTACCGAGGTGAAATAATGGTAGTTCTTCTCTTCTACATCTTCTCTTCCATCATTGTGTGAATGCAGCATAACTAGGCACTAGCAGGTTCCTGCCAGTTACAACCAACGAGCCCTGCGAGTAATCACTACACTACGGCTTACTCGGTGTACAACTTATTTCAAGATGATGTGCAAATAACAAGGGCTTAACTGGTACTCTATATCTGGAAAGAAAGATGATGTATGAAACTGTGAGCGCCATAAATAAAATTCCATTTATCTTCATCCTAATTGGATGCAGAAATTTCAGATAGATCAAAAAACGTAGTCAAATAAAACCAAAACCATCCGATATCCACAAACCACCAACCTCTTTAATTAAATAAGAAATAACACAAAATAAAATCAAAGAGCTAATGAAATGATCAACAGTCTAGATATGAAATCAAGTACGACTTTAGAACAGCAATTAGTCATCCGCACAGTCCACAATGTCGTATTATTGTCACAGTAATTTAAATGAACATCAACAAGCCGGGCCTCTTGGCACGCCAAGATGTTTTGACATTTCACTGTGCTGCGTGTGTGCCAACAGCGGGATCCAAGTGATGCAGCCCCTCGTCCAATTGGATCACTGCTGTGGGGCTCAGAAGAAGGTGACTCAAACGCGGCCAACAATGGCACCGGTCTGGGTCTGAGTCCGCCATAATGTCCCGTTTAACCGCCCAGGCACCAGACACTAGATTATTCCGCTCTCTGGCTCTCATCCTGGACGTCTGGAGAAGCTGTTTTTTCACTCCTGTGACAAGCTTCGGGTTTTATGTGCAGGGGGCTGTTACTCTATCTGCTAATCGTCCAGGAAGAGCTCCACTGGAAGAATAACTTGAGATGGAGTGTTGAAGTTTTAAACGGAGCGGAGGGAAAGCAGAGAATCCCTCCACCTCTAAAGCAGCCTCGGGGGGGCGATAGCCATTATGCATAGGATATCTTTGGGTTGATTCATGTGCCAGAATACAGATGAGGCTGCCTTTCACATTCCTCTCCTCTACAAAGAGGGTAACACTCCCCTGTCACCCAGAAAAAGGGTCCGCTGCGCTCGCTCTCCCTTTATTTCCAGTTTTGCTCCCGACGTTTCCATGGCAACCCAAATACTATTCAGCCCCTTGCGAGCAAAAGCGGTCCTCGCAGGTGGCTGTGCTTTAAAAGCAAAGAATGCCACAAGCGCAGCTCCTTCAAAAACAAATGTTAAGTGAGACCCCCCCCCCGTTTGGGATTCGTCAATCTCAGATGCCAAATCATTCCCGTCAATTCAAAGCTGGGAAATAAGTCATGATTTATTTGGAATGAGGAGCGTTTGATGAGGCTGTAGACTTCAATACAAAGACGTGAGGTTGTTTAAGAGAGCTGGGGTTCACTAAAGACTTAACTTAATGACCCATTTGATTTTTTGCTCACCCGAACAGCTCTCTGTCTGATATGATGGGGGAGGGGAGCGCTGGAGTAATAAGACTGATGTAACATGAGTGTATTTCTATGGTGAGCTTGTCGCTGAGTAACCAGTTTCCTTGGCAACCCTCTTCTTCCCACTTCCCGACCACAGCTACTCCCCAGCCTCTCTCTCTCTCTCTCTCTCTCTCTCCCCTTCAGCACGGTGTGATCTCCTTTATAGGAAGGGGGATATTAAAGCGTTCTTATCAAGGCTTCAGATAACAACAAGGCCAGCACAGTCCGCGCTCCCGCACAGGTCCAGATAAACAACACGGGCCCGGTGTCATCCGCCATATGGTCGCGAGTGGCTCCCAGGAGAGTCTCGGCCATGTTGTGTCACTGACTGAGCTAATGGCTCTACTCAGACAAATGAGACCTGAGGGCTGGATGGTGCATGGCGATCTGCTCACCTCCACAGGGAGCTTTCAATTATAGGAAAACTATCCGTACATGCACAGTTTTTTGCGATGTGCTAATTTAATTTTTAAAAAATTTTTACCATCCAAATGTTTAATGCATTATTCTTTTTGCCCCTTTGACCTGATTTTAATTGATTTGGTTCTTTAGATTATTGCATTCATTTGTATATAGTGTTGTTAGAGGACAGCAAAGTGATTTCAGAGGTAAAAGTGCACTTCAATGTGAGGTGGCTGACAGTAGCCTGGATGACCACGAAATCATCATTCACCGTGCAAGAAAACATCTGCTTCTTCAATAAAAAATAAAAAAGTGACAGGTACAAGACAGATTATATGACGTTAAAAACTGTGTGCCAAAACCTGCAGTTCCTCCGATGACCACTAGAGTCTGGCTCCAACAGTGAGTCAATCCCCACAGACTCCCATGTTAAAATCTCCCAACTTTAAGTACATAATCTTTTTAGGAATTTATTCACCGACCATTCTGTCTGTGAACGAGTCAGTGTCAGTGTGACTGTGGCCTGAGAACGCTCATCTTGTTGTTCACACACGGCGATATGTCTCCTTTATGCTGTGGTGTCATTAGGAGCCAGGATTACAAGGACGTTCTTCATCATTGCAGACAAGCGCGTCTGTGCCATGAAATAGCTCTTCTTGTTCCTGGACTGAACACAGTGTTTGGCTCTGAGTGATTCCTGTTTCATTATCTGTCTCTGCTAATGGGGGTGGAATAATGGCACAAATCATATTAATCACAGCAGACTCCAACCAAGGTCAGTGCTGATCCTCTCAACGTGATACACACTGCATTATATTTTACACCACGTATTAAATATAACAGTGAGATACATTCAACTGTTCAGTCGTATTTTGTATTATCACTTTTTCTCCATCGTACCTTCTGCCGTACAAACTGTTCAGATGTAAAGACGTTTTTAAATTTAACAGCCAAATTCATCTGGATGATGACGTTGACAAATTCTGACAAACCCTGCGTCTCACTGAACAATTATTCTACTATTCCATATCACAGCATTACTGCGATTTGAGACTGATAAATAAACTCACTTTCTCATGGAACAGTTTGCTGGTATAATTCCTCTGTGGTTTTGGTTAAATACAGGAAAAGTTAATGTGTCATGTGGTCCACAAGACACTGTTGATTTCTTTCCCTAACCTTAACCATGTGCTTTGGGTCGCCTAAACACAACCATAAAAATGTTAATCATGCCGAGATGCTGGAGCAAAACAAATATGTCAACGATGAACATTTTTCAGGCAAGTCACTGCGAACACTTTGCAGAAAAGGTCGAGAGAAATGTTTCTTTTTCACGCTGATAAAGAGAAAACATTGACAAACACTGCAAAACTGCCTGCTAGTGCAAACTGGATGTGTTTGATGATGTACAGGTTGACACACTGAACTGAGGCCGTCGTGCTGCATTATCACCCAGTAATGAAAGTCTATTCTTCTCCTCTGTAACTGTTGCGATAAGTGGAGACGCTGATTTCCTCCTGATGATCCTGTGGAAACACGGCGCACCCCTCGGAGCACTGTTTTGATTATAGCACCGGCTGCTCCTCGGGAGCCAGGCAGCGACGAGAAGTTCTGATTAATAAATTCTGGTTTTAGAACGAGTCCCAACACAACTCCCACTCAACAAGCAGAGAATTACCCTCAGGTTTTCAGATCAATAGGGGAACTCCACGAGAAAGAAGTGTGTGGGTTAGTTTCTGACCATTTTCTTCTTCTTTTTTTTTTCTTCCGCCAGAAAATCAGGAAGTGAAATCAAGGTTTTTTTTCACTGTTCAGGGCTTTGATTAAAACATCACATCGTTTATAACTTGTAATGGACTTGGATCTTATTTACTAACATTTCACTGATTCCAATAGTTAATATTCTGATGCTCAAATAATCCCTGGACACCATTTGGCACACTGAGCATGTTGTGGTCTCTGGAGCTGTGGTGTTGACATGAAATACAATCTGGGAAATCCACTGAAATAACATATCCATGAATCTGAAGGTTTATCAGATGCCAAAACACTCCATAGCGATTCATAATACTGTGACACAGGGTTTTACAGCTCTGGAAAGTTATCACAGTGTCGGACATCCCAACTATAACAAGATTAACGGTTGAAATACAGCAGGAATGTGTGCTGGCATGTATTTGAGTGACCACGACAGCAGTTTTGTTGCATAACGTTGAGTTGCAGACCAGTAAAAGTTGAGCTTAGGTTCAACTTCAGACTGACAAAGTGATGTTAAACCTGCATCAGGGGGTCTATCTGAATCCAACAGAAAGCCCACGTCAGCAAACCTGGACCCGGCTTTGTTGAACTGGCATAGCTAGCCAGTACATCCGGGCCTACGCTCGGGCCACATGCTTGTTTTCTTCTGGCCCAGTATACGCCCGGTTCCACGGCCCGAGGCTCGTCCATACTCGGCACGATTGTCAGATTCCACTTC
The DNA here is from genome assembly GCF_021018895.1 of Seriola aureovittata. NCBI lineage: Eukaryota > Metazoa > Chordata > Actinopteri > Carangiformes > Carangidae > Seriola > Seriola aureovittata. Next base: position 21,338,017 of record NC_079382.1, on the reverse strand, counting down.
CACATCTGGACCAATTTCAACCTAATTTCATGGCAGTCCATCCGTATTTCACTCAAAACCAAAAACGTACCCTCATGACAATGAGGGAAGCTCAGGGACCATGAATGTCTGAACACAGTTTAATGGTTATCAGTCTGGATCCAGAGTGCAGGACTGACTGGGCTGACAATGCCAACCATAGAGCCATGTCGCTAGTAGCTAAATATTTGGCACTCACTAATATTGATCCAAATTCTAGCTCATCAATAAACTGTATATATGACAGTAATTTCCTTTGGCTTTGGCCTTCCATGATTGATTTGCAACCTGTCATTTAAGTGAGGGTAAACAGTGAGAGTCTATGGAGCGATGGGGTACTGTTCTCCTACCCCCACCATGTGTCACAGGCTGAACGGCTTGGTGCGTTTTTACAAAACATCCCGGCGCAGCTTTGAATCTTCTGCTGGATATCCTTCCTGATGGAGAGGCAGTGGGGGGAGGGGTGTGTGGGTGATTTTGGGGTGGGGGGTTGCTTTGGAACAAATTGAGGAACATGATGATATTCTGCCAAGTAGGTTTTTGCCCAAATCCTGTCATTCATAACAAAATCAGGCAGCTCCAAGTAACTATTTATCCACTTAAAAAATTACACAAATAAATCTGGCATGAGAAGAGCTGCAGTGTGGGAATCATCACTTTAGACATGTGGTTTCCTGGTTTGGCTACAAGACAACTGCTGGATCGTATGCAACTAGAATGGAAAATGAGTGTGGCTGGGCAGAAGTATGAAGGTTGCATACTACTACACTGTAAGAAAATTAATCTTCAGTTGATTATTACTTTCAACTTTGTGATACACGTGAAGATTTAAAGGGAGGATACGAGGCCACAACAGGCTGGTTACTTAAAATGGTGGAGGGAAGCAAATATCTGTCCTTTAAGACAAAATCTTTGCAGCTCCGGCACGCACCACAGAGGAGGTGAACCAGCGTGTTCATCACCCTGGAGAATCATTTAGAGACACTTTACAAAAGCCTGCTTGTCCTGCGGTTGATCCAAGAGTGCAGCTGGGATCCATGATTTACGGCGGCAGCAGGACCCACAAGTCCTTGTAGGGCTCATCACGCCGGCAGTGGAAGACACTGACCAGGGAATGGAATGAGGAAGGAACACATAAAGATCCAACCGTGAAGCCCAGGGAACAACTGGTTGAGAGGTGACTGTGGACTCTACAGGTCCGTCTACTTCAGCATGAGGAGGTGATAAAATCAAATATTACAATAGTTGCAGCTGCGGAAACAATTACAACAGTGCCCAATGTACTTTATCACCTAGCAAATGCCCTAAACTGGGCGACCTGATAGCCGAATGGTTAGGGCGCATACCTTGTGGGCACAGACGCATCCCTGCATTTACTGTCAATTTCATTAAATAAAGGCAAAAAAAAAAAGCTGATTTTGTTCCAGACTATTGCTGCTTGAAGAGCTCGTGAATCTCGGCCTTTTCTCCAACAGACGTCAAACATGACTCGAACCAAAGGATGTGCGTCAGATACGTAAATACATAAGACCTCCACTTGTGTGTCACCTTGAGTAAGAAGCATTCAGTTTTCTGTTACAATCTGCATTATCAGTGAAATCTACAGCAGTTATAAAGGAAAAGTAGTGTTTGTGAGATAAAAAAAAAAAAAGCATTTGTGCGACTTTTAACAAACATAACTTGTCCTCTTTCAACTTGGACTCTCACCCTCTCTGCCTCATTAAAGAGCCTTCCCATGATGCTTTCACCTTACATCCCACTTTACTTCCTCATCAGCAAGTCTACGATTCTTTTGTTTGCTATTGGGATGGTTTTAAATTTGCTTCCCAGGGAGCCACTGAGGTTCATGTTACCTTAAAGACCTTCTGGCCTTGAGCTCAGATTCGGATTAAGACGATTATCCTTACACTATATATTGATCCCTATAAATAACCTACAGTTGCTATGACTGACTATGATACATACCATATTTTGAACTGCGATCTTTTAACAAATACACAATGGAAGAAAAATGCCTATGTTTCTCCACTATATCTTAGGTTAAGTAAGTCTCCCCTTTGTTTTGCAGTTGATCAGAGGAAGCAGCCTGTAACTGAGCCTATGAATGACACAGACAGGAAGTGTACTGATAGTAGCTGTGATTCCCCTGGTGAGTGTCTATACACATGAATGCAAGGCAGATCTAAATATAACTTGCTGTTTTCCCTATACAGATGGCTGGCAGCGAACACCAACTCACAAGGCTTCAAAGCTCATGCCGGGGAACATTGTGGAGATCTAGAGGGGGTTGTTGCATACAGAATACATTCCTACATCTATATTTCATGAGCTGATACAGCACAGCAAGTGTTTCCTTCCTTTTACACTTTGACCAGAACTGATGAAAAAGACCAGTGAGCCTCAGTGCCGAGGTTCAGACCTACAGTGGCATCAGGGTTATGGGCTTCTGACTCTTCATCCCAAACCCATATCAGTAAAAACCCTGTGATATGGAGGAGGACAAAGCATGTAGCATGAACGGCTGCTATGTCGTGGGTGTAAAGAACTTAACAAGTCTAAGAGCCTACATCCTGATGCTAGCAGCTCTAGTGCAGCCAGTACTTAAAATCAGCAGTGCTTTGGGCTTAATGCTAATTCTGAGCTACATGCTAACATTAAGGACCATATTTGTGTGTTAATTCTAAATAGCACCAATTGTGCTCCAACAATGGAAATGAAATCAGCTTCATTGATTTATTGCAGTTGCTGATTATTTAATGTAAATATCATGGACTGTTGAAGACAGTGGTGTCTGATTTTGGGCTTGATCGTCATCGGTGCTGCAAAATGTATTGACAGTAGTGGGATGTTGTTGATGAGCTGATTGTAATTTGATCTTGTTTTACGACTATTGGTAGCTGGACATCCTTGACTCTACTCTACTGTTTTAAGCAAAAGAAAACTTTTAGCTAATATATTTTTACTTCAGTTTGACAGAGCATTTTTGCAGTTTTTCATTCTTGCAAAGTGACATGAGCTACACTTCCATTCTCAGCTCCAACCTTCACACCCTTACTTTTCAACTCATCTTCACAGAGGGCACAGTACTTCCTGCACTGGTGTAATCTTCCAGTACGGACATTAATCTTTAGGATACTGGGCTGGCAGTGTGGTTGCTTTGGGTTGCTCAGTGCATGCATGGGATACAGTCCTGTCAGATGACTCCTGCAATCGTCTAAAATTTAATGTTATTCTGTTGTGTAACTTAAAGTCAGAGCTATTATACCTGCAACAACTAACTGACGGAAAAAAAAGACCCCAAAACAATTTCACTGTATCCAGCCTCCATATCTGGAACCCTATTTTTGTTGGTCAGCGTTTTTTATGTTGCAGAGAGGTTCAGCAATCACGGAGGAATCTGTTATAGGAACAAAAGATATACCAATTTCTGTTCTGACAGTAGACTTAATAGAAAAGAGACAAGTGATGTTATAAGTATAGGGGCATGACTCTCACTTTTTCTTTACTTGGGAAACTCATGCTCTCCACAGCCTCGCAGTGTGCTTCACAATCCGTCTCTCGAGTCAGAATACGTCATAGTAGGTCAACGAGGCTGCTGCAGGGACACGGCTTCATTCGTTTACTGTCTATCACTTTCTCTTTTGCTCCCTCCACTGTGTCTGTAACTCTCAGCTGAGAGCAATGAGCCGACGCCTGTTCTCTAACTCAGTCAGGGAGATACAGGAAGTCACTGACACAGTTATTACGAATCAGCATGAAATAGCTTGTAATTACTCCTGGAGTGCATTAAACTTCCCACAGTGATCCTGTTACAGTAATGAAGGACTGACTCTTCCCCTAAGAGTTGAGTTTTAATAAGAATTTTTATTATGAGTTTTAGTACTAATTAGCTATTATGAGTTATTAGTTATTAATTTCTTTAACTCTAATCATTTGGATCAGGTTTAATAGTGAAAACTCTAAAATTGTTTACAAAGTGTAATCTTTAGCTTAAGTTCACCATTAGCAGTGCATGTAACAGCATTTTAAGCTAGGTGATTGGATGTTTTTAGTCACTGTTGCCTGATATCTTAGGCATTTACCTTAGACTTTATATCACAGAACAACTGTACAAATCTAGATATAAAGTACTTCCTTTTTCAGTAACCACTAGCTACTTTAAAACTGGTAATTTACTAAATTGGGTTGCAATTTAGTAAGTGTAAATCAAGTATTAGTAAATATCAATAGAGTCATTCCAATTAGAAGAGACTAACCATGTAAACAGGAAGTCAGTGCAGGATCAAGAGCTGTAACAACTGCCAAAAACAGGCTCTAAGCCAAGTAGTAGGTTTAACTTAACTGCTAATCCTCTCTAAACCTAGGTATGACTTTAACGTGTATGCTACCGGTCAAAGGTTATTCCAGGTTTTGTTGAAATTTTAGCAGCTCAAGTCCAGTGTATTTCTGTCAGAACAGAGAGAAAAAGGCAGTGACACAGGGAGACAGACCGGTTGGTCAGAGCTTCATCCTTCAGCAAGATAACGAGCCACAACATTAGAAGAACAGAACCAGACGGAGGCTTCACAAGATCAAGACCAGCACAGTCTCTAGACCTGAACCCTGTGGAGCCGGTTTGGGATGAACTGGACTGAAGGTGAAAGCAAAGCAAATTGCAAGTGACAAACATCTGTGGGAACTTCTGCAACAGTGCTGGGACGAACTTCCTGAACAATAATTCATGTGTTTAGCTGCTGAATGAGATAAAACTTTAAATAAAATTTGGGATTTAAGATTTTTTATTTCCTGTGCTTTAATTTCAGAAACACTGCGACATGTGGCCAGTAGTGTACATTCCCTGTATAAACCATAATCCGATTCTGACCTCCTGTTGTATCCCCACACCCACATCAGCACCACTGCCACAGCGAGAGCATCCACAAGTCAAGGAGACACACACAAGTAAAAATAAAAAGAAATTTCAAAGCAGCTGAGCAGCAGAGAGCAAGAGCAGTGGAGCTGGTGATGAATTATTTATCATGTAAGATACAAGACATAAGAATGTAATTTTAAAGAGTTTCAGCGATCTGGGTTATTTTTAGTAACCACTGAATATTTTACTTCATTTTGCCCTCTAGTAAGTAAGCAGGTGACCTCCCTCTCTCACTCCGTTTCCCACACACTGACTGTGATGGGAAACCTACGCTGCTTCCTCGTGTTTGTTCAGAGCATCTCTCATGTGTGTCCATTGAAGTGTGTGAATGAGGTCATCCTCATGCTTTTGTCAATGTGAAACATACTGTTATGTTACATAACATAATCTGAGACTGGACTTGTATAACTGGATTTCTGAGCCTCACTAACCTTTTATATATCAAAGGACAAGATCATTCATATCCTCTATGATTCCTTAAAGGTCCCATCTAGTCTAAAGGTCTGTGTCCATGTGTAGTGTGATTATAGATCAGGTCTAGCTTCTATATTAATACTGTGAAAGTATCAAAGCCTCAGTCCACAGAGAAATGCACACAGCCTGTATTCAGAAACTGAGCCTTAAAACCAGCCGTCAGGAATTCTGTAACTTTGTGATGTCACAACAAAGCAGCCACCAAGCCCCGCCCACCTGGACCCACCATCCAAACCTTGCAGGATTTGATTTCACTGAATGTTTACCTGAAATCTGCTATATTTTTATCCGATCACTCAGAAAACCTTCAGCTAATAAGAAATGTATTGATGTCGTTATATCATCCAGAGTCAAAAACTCTTCATCAATGCAGTTGAGAACAAAACACAATGTCATGATGTTGATTTCACTCACAACAGACCCAGAATCTAAGAGAATTGATCAAAGCTGCAGGTTGGGTTTTGAGTTTTTCCACACATAAAAGAAAAAAACCAAACATACTTTACTTTACTATATAGTTACAGAATACACTGAATGGCTTCTTTAAGAGAATACTGGCTATAAGTATCAAAATGATGTTTGATATAATGAAGGATTATATGTCTAAAACAGCTGAGCGTTATTAACAAAAGAGAAAAAATAAACTGAAATCAAACACTGTCAAACAGCAGAGGTGTGAAGGAGCTTCAGGTGGTTATTACGGTCCTGTCATGGCAGTGATGGATGGTCCGTTAAATTCTTTATATGCTCTTTTACTACGTCCATGACATTGATAGGCATGTACTTTTCTTTACAACGCAGTTCATAGTGACATTTTTGTAGTGGGACACAGTGTGAATAAAACATGACTTGACATGGAAATAAATAAAAACAAAATAACCAAACTGCCTAAGGTGTATTTTAAGCTCTAGAGGATCGCTGCTGCTCTCACACTCAGACAGCCATGCAAAAGGTAGCTATTACACTCACATTATCTGCTGGATTATGGTGCTTATCTGCTCACAGTCGAGGTTCTCTGGATACCTTTTTGTCGGAGACCTTTACATCCTCTCAGGATATGCTGCGCATGAACTTAAGAAAGATAAATGTTTTTTAAAACCCCTGAGAAAGGGAGTAATTATGTGGGAAAAAAAAAGCGTGACAGAATAGGTCGTGGTATGACCTTTTCCTTTAATGTGAAAACATAAGTAAAAGTAGAGAATCAATAAGTTTCTTGCAAACATAGATCATTTAGTTTAACTTCCTTATTCTGCTTTATCTTCTAATGGAAATCTTGTAGATAACGTAGGGTATAAACGTTTCCTCATTTATTGAAGCTCCGTATTTTACTTTTCTTCTGTGTTTTATTTGAAGTTTTGATCCATAAGAAGATATATTTGTGGTTTTAAGATCCAAAAACCATCTCAGTGTAGTTTTACATCTCCTCTCTCAGGCTTCTCTCTGGAGCTCTAGTAACAACAGGTCGGTGAGCCAATCAGAAGAGAGGAGGCTCTGAGCCTCTCTTCTGATTGGCTGACTGTTTTCTCAGTGATCAAATAAAAATATTGAAGATTTCTGGTAAAAACACTCCAAACCAAAATATCTCCATTTAGTACAAATTGTGCACAACAAGGTCTGTGGCATTTATTCTCAAATGTGAATATTATTATCTTCTGTGTTTTGTCTTTGTTTATACAGAACAAAACCCTAACTGCATTGAACACTAAGTTTTGTAAATGCCCCTTTTTTTCTGCTTGGGTTTCCATTGTTCCAGGTTGAGCTGCAGCCAATATAATCAAACCTTGGCAATTGCACCAAAACTGGGTATTAATGTGCAATCTATCATTCTTGGATAAAAGACGACATTCGAAATAGTTTTCTGGTAATATAACATAAATTATGATTACACAAAAACACATAACACATGAGTATAAATCAAATCAAAGCAATCCTAATACATCAGGATCTGCTGTGACAGGCTGCTCTTTAGTGTGGTGCCATCTACAAAGTACTGGAAAACCTAAGAACAAAGCTGCTGCTAATGCTTTAAATTGCTAATGGTTTGTTTTACTTAACATGCTGTGAGAAATTGTGCCTCTTTTCAAACATTTTCTGCTCATTATTCTCTGCTGTGGGTTCATGTTTGTCTTCCAGAGTAGTCACGCACAAGCCCAAGCACGCAGTGAGACAAATGTGGTCCTCCCAACGTCCAAAAGAGCAGCAGATGGTGGATAGCTCAGGAGAAAGGGACGGGCAGCCAGGTCTGACTGCAAACACATTAACTCCATGGCTGCATGAAACCACATTCAGTGAAGGAGCTTGATTGAATTTGCTGGGACTCTTGTGTTTTCATTGGCTGCTCTGCCATTTATCTGTAATATAATGACCAGGAGATTGAGCTCTTCTTCCTGCTTTTGGTCTGGCGAGCATGACTTCATAGTCTGGACGGGGCGAGAGGATCATAACCTGATTATCTGATAAGAAAATGGAGACAAACACAGCTTTGTGATGACTTCGGGCTAATAGGTGCCTGTCCACCCTTGAGACAGAGGAAGAAAAACTCATTAACTCACCATTTAAATCTCTGTTTCGTGCTGTCAGACTACGTGTCCTGGGATATCACACCCATAACCTTCGGTTTCTTCTTCTCTTACTGACGAAGTTCAACCTCATTTAGGTTTTAATTACAAACTGCTCAGTCACAAAGGAGGCCCATGGCTTCTCGTATTCCATTTCCTTTTGACTAATTCGTCTTTACTTTCCCCTCAAAGGAGGAACCGACCTTTGTGAGAGAAACCGCACATCTTTCTGAAGATGAAATCGTTCACCTCCTGTTTTCTTGCAGGGACAGATTTGTAATGATTTAAATCAGGTGTAAGTGAGATATTTTAATTTTCAGAACCCCCCTCATTTAATAGATTTAGTACATTTTGCAAGGGTGGCCCCAACTGGAGCCATTGTTGACGTCATTATAAGAAGCATTTTATCCGGACACAGAGGAAATGCAGGTGTTCTACCGTGGAAGTTGGAGGGTGGGGTACGATGGAAATGTGCCGATCTAGCTCAGAGTCAGAGTCATTCTTTACAGATTTTCTGGCAAGTAATATATTAAGGAACGGTGCCAGGACTGCGGTAGTAGGCGTTTAATTTCCTGCTCACAAGCACTTAATACTGGGTTCAGTGCTCTGGGACATGAACAATATGAACATTAAACATTCAGTGATTTATCTCTTTAAATTACTGGATAAGTAGTGCTTGAAACACGGGACTCTGGCTTGATTCCAGTGTCAGATCCAATCATGTTGCGTTCACATAAAGGAAGCGTGACATAAGCACTGGGAAGAAGAGGCGTGGCCTGAGATTTATTGCTGGCTCGCTCTCATCCTGCCCGTCTTTCTGGTGTGTGGAATTAGACATCTGTAACACATCTCTGCCAGCAGATTTATCGGTTGTTGTGCCTGGCTTAATGGTGCAGTTGACAGGTTTCTCTGGCTCAGTGAGCAGGCCGGCTCCTGGAGAACCTCCTCCAGCTCCTTCACAGTGGTTTACTGTATTACCTTGTCAGGCCGAATGAGCCTGTTGATCACTGCTAATTATAAATAGAGGCTGGAGTGTCACACAGAGAGAGAGAGAGAGAGAGAGGAGTGGATACTTAACAGACCAGGTGTGTGGCCACATGAAGATGGACAGGACTAAACATGGGGGTGAGAATTACTCAGGCATGTTTTGAGAATGGAAGCCCAGACTTGACCTCTGGGAACAGTAAGTATTCCCAAAGGTCAACGCCCACCTTCTTCCTTTTTTTTTTACTGAGCTTTCAATTCCAGCTCACAGTCTTCTACAAATTCCATCTGTCAAGGAAGACTGAGATGTTATTGAAAGTTTATAAAAGTTAAAAGTAAGTTGTTTTTTTTCTCAGTGGTGTAAGTTTACATGTTGCTTTAGCATTTCTGGGGTGCATCTGCAAAGGGTGGGGCTTAGTGGTGTTCACTGCTGACTGCCAGGGTTTTGTTTATGATACTTTTTTGGCCACTTGTTTGTTTGTTTGTTTGCATCAGAATTAGCAGTAACCACAACAAGGACATATTAAATTATTACCTTATAAAGTTGTTAAAGCTAATATGCTAGCAAATTTCAAATCCCTCCTTCCTGCAGACAGAGTAACATTAATGCTCATTTGGAGTCATGTTTGTGGCCACCTCACAAATACACTGCACCATCTAACAAACACCCATAAGCCTCACTATAACTAACTACAGGTAAAATGTGCTTGAATTAACCGACCATAGAAGTTTTTTATCCCTAAACCTCTGATAAGATCCACTGGTTAAGGTTATGGAAGGGACATGGTTTGGTACAAGACAGTGGTTTGGGTTCAAATAATTACTTCATTGAGGTTAAATCACCTTCATATTCATGGTTACAATAATAAACACACAGTAAAGGTTCTGGTTAAAAGAAACAATGCTGAGAATTGGGTTGATACAGGAAATGAACCCATCCATCCACTCCTACTTCCTCCCCACATGGACTTTCTCAATCTATAGACAACATCACATGACTTGCCCTTTCGTTCCTGTGAGGTCCCCTAACAGAACAATAGAGCTGCTGCACAGACGATCTATGAGGTCGTTTTTTATGGGCGGACATTCTTGACAGTCAGAAAACAACATAACATGATATGAAACATATGTTGTCTGTGCCTGTTCGCGAAGGTTTATAAACATTTAAGATCAATTGTGTTTATGATTTATCAATCAGATGTTGATTCTCCTGTTTTCACTGAGTGGTGGAAACACAAAAAGGGACACCGCATCTTTTAATTATGGAGGTACTGGACAGTTCTCTCCAAGATTTTAAAAGTTTAATTTGAGTGCTAAGGATCACTGCCACTCTCCCAGTGACACAGAGTCTGTGTTTTCTAGAATAAAATGGATGAAAATATATCTGTCCTTAATCTGAACGTAACACTGAAGTTGTGACTGAACGGTGAGAAATTTCAGCAGCTAAAAACAATCGAACTAAAACCCAAGACGGTTCCTTTTCGAACAGACTCGTGTTCATTTTGACTGCTGAATAAACTCCTTGCTCATTTTTCTTCCTTGGTTATTATTCCACTGTCTTCGCTGCCGTCCACATGGCCAGATCTCTGCCCCGACAAGTTCAAAAGGACTGCGCCTCCCCCTGACCGAGAGGACAACAGATGCCGCACGCTGCCTGCTTGAAACGGAGCCATTAATCACAGCAGAGCCGTTAATGAACGGGAATTACTCAGTAGAGCAAGAAAATGAAGAAAAAAAAACAAAAAACAGGAACACCTTATTTAATTAAGAGGAAAATCCCAGATTGACAATGACTGGCAGCACTGAGGGAATCCCCAGATTGATTTACTACAGATTTTATTTGTACCTTTACAGGATATTTTTTAGGGAAACACAACAGTATATTCGTCCTTTGACAAAAGTATCTACGGTCACTATAAATACGGTGTTGGAGTCATTAACTAATTGCCTGCAGTGAAATTAGCTGTAAATGTAGACAAACTTTTCTTCAACTCAGTTTAAACTTTGCCCTGTAAAAGTGAATTGAACCCTCTGATGTTTTGTTTGACATTAACCTGAGAAGTGTGGGCCGTGTGTCGCAGGTCAGAAGCCACTGAGGGGGAGGGGTGGGGGATGGGGGTGGTTGCTGGTACAGTATTAGTTTGCACATGGACTCCAGAGAGAGGTTCTTGGTTAAGCAACAGATGCCTGGTGTCAAAAGTCACATTGCCCCCCCCCACCCCCGGACAGAAGGGAGATAGGGAGGGACAGACGGCCTGTGGGCCCCTTTGAGGGGTCCAAACAAAAACACTCCTTTCTCCTAAGCCCCTGATGCCTGAGGCTTTGTCTCCTCTGGAAACCTGCCACTAAGATCAGCACTGAAGTGGCCGAGGGTGAGCTGCAACATCATTGTTGGATGCATTTGAAAATGAATTGGACTACATCAGTGTGTGCTGAAAATGCTCATGGTGGGACGTTGTTTTTTTGTGTGTCATATCAGTGGCAACATTAGCAAAAAAAAAGCAACAAAATCAGCAAAAAAAATCATCACATTTTTAGAAAAATCTTATTTCCTGACCAGATCTACCTGGTGAGCACTGACTCGGTGAGTTACAGGTAAAAAGATTTCTATCTAGATTAAATCTGGACTAAATCTGTTTGTTTTTTTCCGCCGATGTTATGGTTACATATATAACCACAGTGGTGAAGCCAAGTAATCAGCAGTGGTAGCCATGAAACCATTGACTAAAGCCTCGCTGCCACAATCAAAGCTGCCTCTGTAATCACTCACTTTTTGGCTGGGCCACAACAACCATCCCTGTAATGGAAATGTCACTGACTGACTGACTGAGTGATCATATTTCCACCATTGGTCAGCCCAAATCCACATGAATGGACCATGTATGGATGCCGACTGGGGGCTTAGGGCTACACCTCTACACCAGTCTACCAGTCTACCGCTCTGGTTTCCTGGCTGCTCGGGAACCGCAGGGAAGAGGAGGAGCACTTCCAATACACTGAGCCTTCACCTCCATTACAGCAAATAAACTACTTTCATTACATGTATCATTATTACTGAAGGAGGCAGTGGAATAACTAAACATAAGACACACTGAGCAGAGAGAGCAGGAGAGAGAAGTCATCAGTAACGAGGCTTCGCACTAACGACTATGACCAACTCTACGTATCAAACAGAGGGAGTGAGACATAAACACCTGCCTCTAATAAAAGTCTCTTACGTTCTGGAGCTGAAGTAAATAAAGATTAAACGTCGATCGTCTGTCCCAGCTAAGTCTTTGCTTTTCATTTATGTGTTGTGGTGATTTTGTCAAATGATGTCACAGTTACAAAATCAGGATTTGACCAACAAATAAGCTTAGGTCAGACTACTTTATCCTAACATGATCTACTGGACAGGGCAGCCCACTGTCTCTGCAGCTCTTTGCATTAGTAATCCAACCCCTTGCAATCGCTTTGTGAAGCTCATGTGATTATAATGGGATTTTTGGAGAGGGGGGGGAGCACATAAAGTGGATATTTTATCATTGTATAAATTGTAAGATCATTTATTTTTTAAGAACATTTGGTTGAATATCAGGATATCGGCTCAATATCAGTGAAAACATACTGTTCCCAATCAATGAGCTAGCTGATTAACAAACTTTTGAACATTTCCCTTTTAAAGTTTCAACTCAATTTAAATACTTAGGAATTAATATTACAAAAAATGTCAGATGTATATCAGAAGAACTTCTTAAAATAAACCAAGTATCACAGGATCTGCAGATATGGTTCCATTTTAGCTCAGTCAAACCCAGAAATAGCTGCAGATACACTCATGACTCAATGATCCGGGCTCCTGTATAAGTGTATGTGCAGGTCGAGGCGTGCAGGTCGAGGCGTGCAGGTCACAGCTCATGCTTATCAGCTGATATTCAAACAATGGCAGGTTGTATGTTAAGACTTCTCGACATGGATGAGTGAAGGAAAAACAGGAACATCAACATTACGAACATGTAGAAATGTTTTTTGAAGTCATTTTATCATTAAAATCTGTGTCTGGTTTCACTTATGTGGGCTGCTGCTGCTCCTCCTGCTTTTCATGGGACAGTTATGATTATGTGATGACAATCAGCTCTGTTAGTAGCTGAGTCAGCATTAACATCAGCTTTTGTAAAAATAAAAAAAAATAAAAAACTAGAATCACCTCCTCATGGTCGGATCCCTCCGCCACTCAGTTTCAGATTACATCCCTGTTTATCCAGTCAGAGAAAATATGAACCATTTGTGTGAAATTTTGGCATAATTGCTGAGTCAAGTCTTGAGTAATGGCAAAAAAGTGATTTCTGAGGTGATCATGACCTTGACCTTTGACCTTTGACCGCCAAAATTGAATCAGTTTGTCCTTGAGTCCAGGTGAATGTTTTTACCAAATTTGAAGAAATTCCCTCAAGGCGTTACTGAGATATTGCATTCACAAGGCCAAAACCGTGTTTTGTCAAGTCACCGTGACCTTGACCTTTGACCTTTAACCCCTAAAATCTATTCAGGTTATCCTCCAGTCCTAGTGAAAGGACAGACAATCCGTAAACAACATCCCTCCGGCTCTGGCTGTCGCTGGCGTGGAGGCATAAAAAACTTTTTCACAATAAATTTCACAATTCAAATACTTTATTTGAGCTGTGTTGTTGGTACAGATTTATAACATATTTGGTAAATATATAATATACAAGATGTCTATTAATCAATAAAAATAAAAGTCCAGCACAGATTCCCCAACAGGAAGAGACAAACAGCTGGTCTCACAAAGTACAAACCAAACAAAAACATTATAGATATATTTATGAATATATTTATTTTTCTAAACAGTAAAATATAAAAAAGTAACATGATTTGTTCCTAAAAAGATCAGCTTTAAGTTCCAAGATTATTAGTCCTTAAATTCATATTTTGCTCTGTACCTACATGTTTGTATCAGTACATACTCCATTTGTACAAATAAACATTACAAACTATAATGCAAAGCGTAAAGTTAGCAAAAATTTAAAGTGATACAGTTTTGATAAAAAGGCTAATCATTGAATCAATCATGAAAAACAGAAGCTAAGTAAAATTAATTCACTTATTAACAGGTCAAATACAAAAAGTAAATTGTCAAACTAAGTAACAGCAAACAGGAAATAAGAAATTAAATTCAATGATGTTTCCCTTTACGTAATCATATCTTAATATAATCATCCTCTTTATCGCTAACTGTTCTCTTCCACTGTCACAGACACCCTCATTGGAAAGAGCTTCACTGAGAGGTGATCGGCATTTAAAATGAATGGAAACATCCTCTCAGTGAAAGTGTGTGTGAAGGTGTGTATGTGTGTGTGAGTATCGGGATCAGAGAACGACAGCTTTCCTCTGTTCCAGTCCAGATTCACTCTGACCCTCTGGAGCTTCCTCTGCACTCGGAGAACGGTGGGCGAAGCTTTCGGTGACCACGCCGAGTATTCGCCTTCAGACAGCCTTATTCTCCAGCATCCAGTCTGTCCTCGTACCTTCCTCTGGAATGACTCTCTTAAAATGCCCAGCGTCCAGCGTGCACTTTCTCCAACCTGGACGTCCCAGCTGTGAGTCCCAGAGTTAAAACCCTCCGAGCCCAGGACGATGAGGCCGATGAACCTCTCCGGATTGTCGGGAAGTGGCTGTTCCCATCCTCGACTCACACTGGTCAGATCTTCAGACAGGTGGAATCTGGGATGAGCAGTGTTTGGGTCCAGAACCACGGGACTGTAGGAGACCATGCACTTCATCTTGTTGTAGATCTTGAAGGTCAGGTTGCCCAGGTGTTTGGCCTGGTCTATCAGAGCTCCCGGGGGCAGCTGTGGATCCTCCAGCAGGGGGCGCTGCTGGAGGCTGTCCACTGAAGCATTGTAGTTGAGCAGGAGCGAGACGTCATCGGCTCTCAGGTCGTCCTCTGCGGCTCTGACCGTCTCTGAAAGAGCTGCCATCTCTCTGCTCAGAGCCTCCATCTTCTCCTTCATCATTCGACTCTTCTGCTCCTCTTCATCAAACAGTGCAGACACCCTGGCCTCCTCTTCCTCCTCTAGAAACTGGTGAAGCTTCTTAAACTGCTCCCTAATCTGCTTCTCTGTATGTTGGGCCTGGACCCTAATGTAGTCTGCTGTTTGATCAAACTCCTCTTTAACTTGTTCAAAACCCTTTAACTTCTTCTTTAAGGGCTCCAGAGTTTCCCGAAATTTCATCCTGTGTTGTCGAGCAACTTCATCGATGGGTCTGAATCTGTGGCTGCTGTGTTTTACTGAATCCCTGCAGACGAGACACACTGGCTGCTGATCGTCCAGACAGAAGAGGCAGAGTTTCTCAGAGTGCAGACTGCAGAGACCCTCCGAATGTTTCCTATCTCTCTCCTGTGAGAAGGCCTCACACAGGTTCCTTAAGACCCGATTCAAAGGTGGTTCTATCTTTGAAGATCTTCTCTTACAAAATGGACACTCTTGTGTTGGTTTCTCTCTCCACCAGCTCTTCAGACAGTCTTTACAGAAGCTGTGGCTGCAGGACAGAAGAACTGGGTCTCTGAAGACCTCATGACAAATCGCACAGCAGAAATCCTCCTCTAATCTGGAAGCCATTTAGTCTGAGTGAAGCTGAAAACACAGCAGAACAGAAAGCACAGTCAGTCGTGGCTCCCCACCTGACTTTACTAAAAAATTCACTTTCTGAGTCGTGGTTTTTGTCAAACTCACCTTCAGTGTGTGGAGTCTCAGCAGGTTGAAGCGGCAGTGTCTCTCCTGTAGCTGGACTCACTCAGAGGAAGTTGTTAGTTTGGTGTGCAGAGGAATCTGATCGACTGTTTTTCAAACAAGCATCTCTTTAGTGAATGATAACAATCTTTTTCCTGGTTTGTCTCGGGTCAGGTGAGGGGCGGAGCTACGTCAGACAACATCTGAAAAACATCTTTTGTTCCACAGGGGTGTTTTTCATTCCAAAATATTGTTTCATTGCTGGAAATGCTGTTGTTGTGTCTCGCAGGCTGCTGCAGCAGCCATCTTTATGTTCAAATGTAAACTGAACTGACCTTGAATCAAAAATCTTCACATGGAGCTTCATGTACAAACGTATCAAGAGTGAAACAAAGATGAGAATTTGCTTCAGGCTGCAGCTTCGTGTCCGTCGTACGCACGTCTCCGATGGTTTTACTCAGCTGGCGACGCTCAGAGGTGATGCAGCGAATCTAGTAACGTTAGGAACCGGTTTACGAGTCTGTCGGACCACACGTGAAAACAACTGATTTACACATCACAGGATGCAGCACGTAACAATGGCAGCTTTGGACTTATAGACGACATAGTGAACGGGAGAATTTAGTGAATGGGTATTTAGAGACCACAAGTTTAATCTAAACTGCACTTCTGGACCTTTTTAAACCTCTTTCTCAATTTTGTGACAAATTTATCCACTTAAAAACAATTAAGACAAAACTTTCCAGCCACAAGATTTCCAGCCAGAATGAACCTGGACCTGGAGCTGTGACAAACCCCCCCGCTCAGTCATGTATTCATCAAACCCTGATCCCTTGCAGGTAGTTCAGGCAGTTTCAGCTTCCACATACAAGCTGGTGAAATTAGGCAGATGGCGTTCATTAAAGCAAAAACTCATTAGCCACAAAATGTGTAAGTGGACAGAGACACTTGTGCTACAGGCTCTGGAGCTGTGTAGCAAACATGTAAATTAGTTTTAATCATCATGCTGGTCCTGCCCACGTCCAGGACTTCCAGGAAGTGTCTTGAGTCGTGCAGCTGATTATAGTTGGAGGAAAATCAGGAAGAAACCTTTTCTAAATTGTTTCTAGTTCAACATAATGTCACAATGTTAGTTCAACTTTAAATACCAGTGTGAATTCCAACCTGGTTTCCTTTCATTTCCACTCAAATTAAAACTGTGCTTTTCGCCCAGTCGCCGCAAAATTCATTTGATTGGCGTCAGCTGTACTTCAGCATAAACACTTCCTGTTGCCACAGTGTTGTCCTGTCACTGCTTTTTGGTTACGCTGTGTGGAAACTGATTGAGCAGCTGGTGTTCCTGGAAGCCGAGGAGAGGGACTGGTTTTGATGGACAGAGGAAGTGCTGCGTCAAACATTCCCAACAGCTCAGAGAGAGAGAGCGACGGACGCTGAGGTTGATCCCTTCAGCTGGACTCCTGCCACCAAACATTGTGACTGGTCATCTGAAACTTGTTGTGACATGTATGGTATTTCACTGCATACTGAAGTGCATTTGAACGGCGATGCAACAGCTTAACAAACTACAGGTATATAATCAGTGACTAGAAACTGATTCAAAGTTATTTGTGATTTCCACCTCAGGAGGTGTGAAGGAGGAAGTCGGGGGTTGAATGGGTGGGTCTACAAAACATCTGACCTCAGAAGACTGCTGGTCATTTCTCATTTCCAACAAGCAAGTCAGCGCTGGTTTCTTTTAGTCATGACCACGATTGTGCCAGACGTTAGGGTTGCAAATTCGTGAAGGAACTGCCTGAAGACACTCGAGGAACTGAAACAATTTCCTCCGAGCTTACACTTCAGATAAACACAGGGTGTGTCCGAAAATCACCCATTCACTGCTCTCTACTCAGTATCCAGGGAGTCCAAGGTCGAGGACTCGAGTCATTTTCGTTGTGTTTTTCTTTCTTTTGGCAAGAGCACACTGCATGATGGTATATATTGCTTACATCGTGAGTCCCTTGTATAGGGTTTTTATAATTCTCACTATACAAATATGGTGAACTCACTGACTGTACAGGGAGTAGTGAGTGATTTCAGACAGAGCCAAAGGTTTATAAGTGTTTTAGTCCAAAGATGAGCAACCACACCATTTTATAAACCTTTAAATTATTTATACAAAAACAAACAGTGGCTTGAACTTCTCTCTCATACAAATAATGGAGTGGACGGACCCGAAGCTGCACTTTTATTTTGTCATTTTCAAACTGTGTGGTTAAGGTGAGAGGCCACCTGTCAAACCCACCACAGCTCAGAGTGGAAAAAACATAAGACAGAGATTCACTCTGCTGCTGCATCGATATCAAGTTTTACAAATCAAACCTCTGAACCGTCTCTCCTTAGTGTCACAAGTGAACAAGGAAACTAGACCCACAGGCAGGCGGGTGCAGCCGTGATTGGGAATGGTGAACAGGTGAACAGGTGAACGGGTGGGTGTGGGGAGTCAGGTGACTTGGACCGGAGGGACAGTTTGGAGAAACCTGGTGGCTCTTAACCGCCCCATGTTTAATGTCACAATGCTATGAACTGTGGGTAATTCCCTCAGGCAAAGTCTGTCAAAATGCTCACTTAAGGAAAGTGCACATAAAGCGCTCGAAATGTCTCCCAGAAAGCCCTCATGGCAGGAACGGGCTTTAAAGTCAGTGAGTCTGTGAGTGTGGGACAGTGTGGGTGCAGCCCAGACAGGAAGTGGTTGTATTGTGTCCCCAACAACAGAACCTTTGGGGTTATCTCCCTGCGGGGTCAGCCAGACATCTCTCCGACGCCGTCTGTGAGCAGTGACCCACTGACAAAGAGGAAGTATGAAACTGCGTAAAAATAGCTGGTATTTCTGTGTGTACTGCCTTTAATTTGAGCTTCTTTCACAATGCATAACAAACGCTTTTGGTTCAATAACTACAAATTACATATACTTTGCATTATTGGCAAACATCTTTCAAAACCAAAATCAGTTTCTAAATCGACTTCCAGTCTTCCAGGAAGTTTCAGCGCACAGTGCACAATCAAAATCAACTTGCAGAGACTCAAAAGCAGGAGGCTGTGTTGATGCTGGGAAGGTGAAATATGATTCAGGACGTCCCATGAGTTTGAAGCTGAGCCCTCTTCACTGTGACTCCTGCTTCATCAGTACACTGGTCACATCGAAATGAATAAGGAGGGAGGGAGGTTTTTTTTTCGGTGTCTGTGTTGGTCCGAACAGGGACTTAAGGTGGATTTACAGTCCTGCTTTAAGGAGTTATAGCAAAGCTGCAGAACCTACGCATGTAAGCTTGTCGGCTCCTCAAAAAATGTAACTTGGTGCCCGACCATGAGCTGCAGCATCCACAGTTCAAATCTGGCAGTTGCAATGCCATTACCAAAAAAAACAAAAACCTACACTGCAGTTATCTCTGAGGGGATTGCCATCACTCTCATGTGAACTCATCTTTACAGAGGAATCTCAAACTTGGGCTTTCAGAGGAGAAAATCGTGGGTTTCTTCCCGTCTCTTACCAACAGTCGACGGCCGTTTCTCCTCACCAGTTTAAACACGGATCCCTGAACTTCACCGAGTAGTTTTAGTTGCTTTAACCAGCTCTTAACCATAGAGGATTTTACATTCAGTGTTTAGCAGCAATGTGAGACAGTGAGGTGAAATCCAGTGTGTACTCTTCACCATCTGCACCGATGCAGAGCTGTCAATGAGCCGTGCAGCTGTGGAGAAACAAAATCATGTAATATCAACGAGTAATGAATGAAAAGCGACTAATGAAGCCGTGATGCTGAAGCGGCAGATGTGCATCACATTATGAGTAGATGGACCAGACGTGTCCTTCGCCACATCGTTTTGGCCAAACGCCTCACAACGTTTTCTGGCACCGCTCTTCCAAGAAAACTGCAAAGAGACCCTGGATCACGGCCAATGAGGAGGGAACTACCTCGGCTAAATCAAGTGCTGTGTTGCAGGAAATATACATAAATATTTTCAAATCTCATGTTAATTGCTGGTGAACCTCCCAGACTGAAATAAATCTATTTTCAGCTCAAAGAACAGAACAAGTGTAATGTACTCGCTGACAACATTTAATAAACGCTGTCTGTTTCCAGTCATTAAATCATTAGAGAGGGAAATTTATATGAAGCATGTTTGGCTGGAAGGATCCATCAGTACATTAATAAAGCAGAGAAACTCCACACATGGTTTTTCTTCTGATCCTGGACACAGAGTCAGGATTTAAACCCTGGTATGAAGTTTAAATCCGAGATGGAACATGCTAAAATAGAAAATTGAGCTTGTTTTGGTGTTAAAATCAACAATTGAGAAACGGGAACACAGAGACATCCGACAGGGACAAATAATACTCATTGTAACTGTAACCAAGCCAACAGTTTAGCCAGATTATGGGATAAACAAGAAAGTGAGTTATAACAACTCAGACACTGTTGCCATCATGTGGGGTTGAGACTTTGGTTCATGCCAGTTTCTGTCAAAGAGGCCACGCCCTCAATTCTCCATAACTTTAGTATAAAGTAAATCTATTTTTACTATAAAATATAAACAGGTGAGTTATGTAAACAGATGTCATGGAGGTGGAAATTAGCTGTAGAGAACAAAACTGTTTTTGTAGCAGACATTTTAACATGGGAGTCTATGGGGATTGACTCACTGTTGGAGCCAGACTCTAGTGGTCATTAGAGGAACTGCAGGAAATTTTTAGCACTTCCGACCCAGAGGTTGATGCTTGTTTGAGGGTCGCAGGGGGGGCTGCAGCCACCCCCAGCTTACATTGGGCGATAGGCGGGGTACAACCCGAACAGGTCATCAGTCCATCACAGGGCCGACAGAGAGAGAGGGAGACATCTATTCATGCCTATGAATAGAGTCGCCATTTAACCTAACCTAACTAACACCACATGGAAAGCCCGCGGCCGGCTGCCATGTTGCAACCCAAAACGTTCTTGCTGTGAGGCGACAGTATTAACTATCCTTTAAATACAATATCAACCAAAGGGTCAAAAACATCAACAGAAAATCTAAATGCAAGACTCCAGAAAACAGCTCTATACTTTATGTCCACAGGGATAATCCACTGTAAATCCTATGTCAGTATAATGAAACTCATTTAGATGATTTCTGTCTGAGATGACGAAGATGATGTACAAAACTTTCAAGACTGTGTCATCATACAGTAGCTGAGTGAGCAAACAGAGCAGGGGAGGGAAAGTAAACCAAGGTAAGAGGAGAAGGGGAGGGAGGCGAAGTACGGGTTATCGTAGATGAAAAGGAAAACGGCCCGAGAGGATGTTTTGTTGTTAAGTTCAAAGCGGGCACCCAGTCATGGATTGAAGGTGTCTGCTCGAGGGTGCACATCAGAGCAGCTTCCTCATTAGCATCACAGCTGACAAAAGCCATGCTTTTAATTAATCTCTTCATTTCTGTCACTGTACTAAATGCCAGAAAAGTACACAATGCAGGGATCCCCTGGTCTTTGATGTGCGGAGACTGGCTGCTCCGCCGTGTACCCGACCCATCTGGCCCGAACTGACAATGGCAGTCCTACATCAAATCTCATTAGTAGTGACTAGTATTCTTTTCATCTTCCACAAAAGGCTTCCATTGTGCTCGTGCTAAAGTGCATTCCTCAGCTCCCACTCGTCTTCTCTGTGTCTCAGAGGGAAGGAGGGGAGGGGGAGTGGGGTGGTGGTGGTGGGGGTGGTGGGGGGGGGGGGGGGTGAAGACATTACTGACAGAGTTGACTAAGTTCAAATTCACCTTCCCATGCAGAGAGAGATTACACCAGTCTGCTGTACGTTTGATTAATCTTAGAAAATGAATATGCAGCCCTGAAACACAAACCGTGGAGCGTCACGTCCCTGAACTGGCACTCTGAGACTGAGATAAAATTGTCTCAGAAATTAGTGACAACATGGAGACTAGTGCAAAAACAATTAAACAGACTCTGCAATGAGTGTGAGGAAACACAAACTCGCAACATATGACTCTACTGCTTTCAGAGCTTCAGAGGTTTTGGACTCATATTGTGTAAAGGTCGACCTCAGGACTGGCAGCAATGGATGAAATGAATAGAATATTTTTTATACCAACACATGTTACAGTAAAGCACAAACAGCCTGCACAACTGAGTTATACTGTATATACTGTGACGACATTAAAGTGGTGAAGCTAGAGAGCAAATAAGCATTTTTCCTTATTATACTTATTAAACTACATACAGCCCGCTCTTCTATTATTTCATATTAAAGAGTTAAAACACATTTCTCCCAGTTTCCCTTTTGGAGAGGTTTATGTAGCTGTATTATGTCAGAAATGTTAGTTTTTCTCCTCTGCTCTGTTGTTGTTGTTGTTTTGTTGTGATACTTTAGATATACTTTTTTTACTCTGATTGGGACTCTGAGCTAACATAGCCATTATTAGCTTAGCAACCATAGTCAGTCTGATTAATCGATAACAGAAATTTACAGCCAACCAACCAAATAACGTTTTTTCTGCATGTTGAATCAGACATTACATTATATAAAACTCACAGAGCATTAAGCAGGTAAACAAATGGTATCTTGTATATTATTCACCATCAATACTTTGAATATTTTAAAGTTAGTGAGTAACCTTGCTATCATCCTAGCATTAGCATAAGCTGTCAAAATGCCGCTCCTCCACAAGTGACATACCCTGTTGGATCCTGGGAAATAGTTTTGGGTGGTTTTTCACCATATTTTTTAAAATTTATAGATAAAAAAGATTAATCAATTTATCAATAATGAAAAAATAATCAGCAGCTGTACTGCAGCTTTTCTTAGAAGCAGAGTCTCATATTATGTGAAAACACAAATAATTAACTTCCTCCATTATCTATCATTATCCATCCATATGAGGAAATCTGGTTTCTCTCATCCCCTACACAGATTACAGAAACCTGGCTCTTCACATTCATGACACTGAAAATAAATCTGTATAAAAGACAACAGCATCCTGGTTATTCAAGTACATATACACACACGTGTATAGAGTGAGAACTAAAAACAACTAAGCTATCTGTGAGGCGAGAATAACTAGCAGCCCATAAACACGTTCCCAGGCAGAGGTAAATCTATTTAGTTTCCTTTTCCCTCCCGTAATCGTACGTAAAGCCTCCAGCTGAAATGTGCTGACCTGTAAAATCCCAGCTGTGGGCCCTGCGGTGCCCAACACAAACTGGGTCTTTCCCATTGAAACTCAATGCCCAGGGTAACATGCCATGTTTTGCTGCAGGAAACCAAAGAATGTTTGACTGCTGGGCCTGGCGTCTGATGGCAGACTGCGTCCGTTTGAAGTATTCCCCTTCCAAGGCTGTGGCCAAAGTAAATAAAAGCAGACCGCTCTCTCGACCTCCATCAAACACATCACTCAGAAACAGCTGTTACCATTTAGCTGGAAAAACCACAGACATTCCTCCCCTCAGAATGTATATGGGACATGGGAGATAGCAATCAACACACACATTCTTTGACTGCGGTTACACTTCCCATTTCTTCCCCTTCCAAGTGTAAACAGACCGGCCCACTGCACTGACCAGGTTGGTGTTATGACCTCAGAATATTGTTTTGTTGTTTCAAACATTTCTTCACTGTGATTATGTCGTCTGGTTTGTTTTGCTTTCACCCAAGAATCTTTGAAACTCTCAGAATGGCTGCTTACAGTTTCAGCCCCGAGATAATGTTTGCTTATCACTATTTACAGCACGGGCAGAACTGTAAAGCAAACACAGTACAATTACGTATAGTTATTTCATAACAGAAAACAGCCCCTCCAGGAATCTCTCAAGACCACATACAAATAATCCCCACTTTATTGGACGGGACCTCATCAGAGCGAGTACTGTATATTCCTTACAGGCTTCACGATATTCATTATAAATCATGAAAACGTCCGTGTTTTATAAGCTGTTTTTGTATGTGCACTTCAGGTCAAAAGTTTGAGAGCACCTCTCGTGTTTCTGCAGGTGGTGGTGATGGTCGCCTTGCGTTTACGAGACAAGAGGTTATAACACGCCCTCTGAGCGGCGCCATTACAGTGAGTCTCTATCAGCTAGCTGGTTAGCGTGCTAACTTCGGTAGAAGAAAAGACGCGATACAGACAAAAGTTACAGGGTTGAATAGTAAAGTAATAGTGAAGTTGACCTTTGACCTTTTGGATATAAAATTACTTAATTTTATCCTTTTAGACATTTCTGTTTAATACTTAGTGTGTGAACTTTAAAAACGTGTTTTGCGAGGTCACAGTGACCTTTGACCTTTTACCACCAAATTCTAATCAGTTCACCCTCCAGTCCAAGTGAAGTGGTTTTTACCAAATTTGAAGAAATTATCTCAAGGCGTTACTGAGATATTTCGTTCACGAGAACGGGACGGACGAACAACCTGAAAACAACCTGTCGCCGGGTCGGAGGGATGTAAACCGGACCACTTGATTCGCGGAGCGCGTTGGGACGGCTACACGGACTGGACGTAAACATGATCTGACTCAAGTCAGAGCTAAAAACATCTGTTAACAAAATTTCAACTGCATGATTAGCTGTTATAGTAAGACTACACGCTGCTATCACAGAACAACATAATATGTTTGTAACTGTTTATTGTTTAAACAATTTTATTTTGGGGGTGTTTTTTCTTTGTATCTGTAACAGAAAAATACAGTAAGTTACAGATTTGATTTATTTATTTAATTTTTAAATCAAAAAAGCCGCAGAGGAAGTGGCCCCTCGCAGGGTCCCTACTTCCCACTCTGCTTTATCTTGCCTGGCCATTCAAATGTCACATTGATCTCAGCCAAGCATAGTGGTCTTTCAGCAGCCATTGTATGTGCATTTGCTGAACACGGGGTAGAGAGAGTCTGAAGAAAAATCCTTTCACTCGGGAGGTACGACAGAGCTGAATCCTCACTAATGCAACTTTAATGAGGAACGGGAAAGGGTTTGGGGGGGTGGTGGGGGGGGGGGGGGAGTCAGCTGATGGCTGGGTAGACATGCTGCTGGTCTTACTACTGTGGTTTGGTTGGTTAGAGGCATAAACAGTAATATGAAAGCTGACACTTGAATTGACTACATTTACAGAGAAGTGTCACTTTAGCTCATCGATTTTTTTGTTCAGGTGTGAAACTTTATTGTTTTCGGGTTCCACTGCTCTCGACCTCGTTTGCAGCTGCAGGCCGGGATAACGTTCTGGCTAGCAGCTAGTTGGGAGAACATATCGAAGCATTCAGCAGCTGAAGAGCCAGATATGTTGACAGAGGTCAAAACAGAGTAAATATTCGCAGTATTTACCAGGCAGCCAATGAAATAACTTTTTTTATTCTTTAACTTTAACTACTCCCACGGCCTCTGGGGTCCATTTCCTGGACTTCCTCTCCTTCTTCTATATCGTGCCAGATGTTACACGTCTGTAACTACATATTAAAAGTTTTCACAGACAAGAGATAAATTCTAAACTAGACTTAAAAGGTACATTTTATATCTTGAATAAGGTTGACGACATGTATTTACCACACCCGTCTTTCCTTTCAACATCTGGATGGTCTTTTCTCCCCTTTTCACGATAAAAGTGTCGGAATTAACGTTACACAGACGAGGAACCAACACGAAGAGGTCGAAGGCGTGGACGAACCCGAAGATGATTTTGTCACGATAATGAAATTTACAGCCCGGCGTGAAACCACCACACATCCCAGGGAAAGAAGCAGTGAAGGTGAAAGCGCTCATGGAGGAGAAGCAGATGTTTCACTCATCAAACTGATACCATCCTCTTCATCGTCACGAGGATTGATGAGGCAAATGTTGGAATTAATGTGAATTATAATTGATTCAAATGGAGGATGTTGAAAATGCAGTATGGAGCATCAAAAATTGATGTGAAATGAAAAATGGAGGAATCAATCATCAGGTGATTTAATTAATTCAAAGCCTATTTCATTTAAAACAGTCATGAGCTGATGAAAACTGAGCCATGTTTTATCACAACACAACATTTAAGACGGATCATCTCAGGAGGGAGGCCTCAAGGTGGAAATAAGAAAAGATAATTGAAAAAAAAAAAAAGGAAATTAAAATGTTTACAAATTAATTATGTCAATTCCCGTGTAACAAAAGGAAATACGTATATTGAATTTCCATACATGAAATATATGCACATATAAAATAAAAACATGTAAAAAATTATATATGAAACCTGTAAGAAATTAAAACAATTTCAGACAGTATGTGACATATATGTCTAACCCACACAAACATGTATGTTTATGTATTTACGCTTATATTGTAGACATGTTACATAAATATAAATCCATCCCATAGCCTGTCAATGTCTGTTGATGGGAAGATCGACATGTTTAAAGTAAATAAGAAATTAAAAACAAAAATAAGTATATAGGATTTTTATATTTATATCGTTTTAATAAACTTGCACATATAAATTAAATATATGTCGTTAACACACGGTCAGAACATGTTATACTATATAGATATTTTTTAATATATGTAAATATACAATTATACTATGGGTATTTAATATACGATATAAACTTCTTCATCCTGTGCAGGAAGGGGATTAACCAGCAACACTACATTACAGAAAGAAAACAAAAAAATAAAAAAATAAATTTCCCAAAAGTGTTTCTTGTTAGAAGAAGAAACAGCAGGGCTAGAAATCTCAGTGTTATTAATCAATATCAAACAAGCGCTGTACACTTCTTCTGAAAAATCACTGTGGATCTCGGCTCTCTGTCGGATTATTTTGTGGAGTGCTGAAGGAAAAACAAACATATTTGTCTTGCGGAGCTGCTCTGGTTTCACACAGAACAATAATCTGTGTGGGACGGGAGTTTATTTGCAGTCTTACAGTGCTTACGCTGCCTGATGAGAACACTTGTTTTCTTTCCTGATCACAATATATCGACTTTATTTGTTTTTCTAGGAAACTGCTTTTTCTTAGGCCACAACTCCACAGAGCAGCTTCATGTAGAACTTCTAAATACATGTAATGTAGTTACATTGAAAATTGATCATTCAAATGATGAACCAAAGTAAGTGCGGTTCTGCACCACCACAACACCACCCAGTCTCCCTGAATTCCATCAGGAAAGGATCCAAGACGACAGGGACCAGCTGAGCAAACACTCTCTCATGTTGTAACTCAAACCTCAAACTCATCCTTCACGCCTGTGGATGAAAGAGACTCCTGTGTGATTTAACGCAGGCTGGATTTCTTGCCAGGCAGCAAACAATGAGAAACTCATTAAAAAGCAACAATACGTGACACTCACTGGGTGATCTGGCTGGTTTTACCGCTCTCTCTCTCTCTCTCTGTCTCGCTCTCTCTCGGTGGACTGAGCAGCATCAGATGCTCCGTATCCTAATCAATACGTATATGTCCAGGTTATGGACACAGCCGAGTGCCGCCTGACTGGAGCGGAGGGGTGACTCGGCAGTATGTGGCCCGAAACGACCAAATGGCCTGTCTGTGACCCACGCCACATTCCCTCCCCATGGTCTGCTGGTCAGGGCACTGGTGTTTTACTGGGCAGGCACAGATACAGACTGACACGCCTGCACAATGCCGCTCAGACTCATTATCCCGGACCGAGAGAGGACAGAATGAACTGGATTCACTCCTTCACAGTGTGACAGGCCAAACACTTTAGAAACATTAATCCACTTACTGACCATGATACCCGGAGAGGAAACGCGACGTGAGAGGAAATCAATGGAAATGCTTATATAGACACAACCTGACAATCAATACACCTCACAATGCAGCGCCCCAAAAGAACATCGACCGTATTTGTGTTGTACGTCACGGATGACATCATCTGTCGCAGAAACACCTGTAGCTTACGTCTACATTTAAAGTGTGCCCACAGGTTTCTGAGGAGCGGTTCTGAAGCTCAGAGTGAGCTGCTCTACGGTCGCCATCTTGGCAGTGCCAGACTCTAGTGGTCATTGGAGGAACTGCAGCTTTTAGTTCTTCAGTGTTGGCTTCATTTTTCAGCCTCAGAAGTTGCTGCTTGGTCTTAATGGAATGGACGTCTCGTATAATAACACTTTCATCCATCCACATTATAATTTTGGTTTTCTACAAATGACTAAAATGCAACATCTACTTTACTTTCTGAGTAGTGTTTTTAGCAAGCTTGAACAAATAATCAACACTTGGATGAAGGTCTTGAATTGAAAGGTTACACAAGCCTAGAAGAGAATGAAAAATATAAACTCGGCAGGAAAAAACAAATAGTTTCAGGTGACAGCTGAGCTCTCTGAAATATGGTGGGTAATGTTCAGTGTTGTTCAGCATTCAGCTGCGTCTTTATCAGAATAATCACCGCCATGCCAATGTCCTCTGTAGCTCTGTTACACAGTGCTGTTCATAGACAGGCACGTCAAAATCCCCGGAGAGCTGGATGATGTGATGGTGTGTTTAATGCTATCTCAGGGTAATGCAACCCCCGGCCCCGCGGCCTCAGGGAAGATATCCAAGGGATCTGGACACAGCTGATATGAATCAACGACGTATCAGACAGGACTGCTGAGGTCAGACCGCAATTCTCCGAAAAACTGACCAAGGAATAACTCCAGGAGCTGGGTATCATCAGTGACATGCTGTCTGTCTGCAGCTTGCTCCGTCTTGTGTGGAATGCAGTGTTTCCCTCGTGCTGCTGGGTTAAAATAACAGTGATTTCAGCCTCGCGGTGATTACAGCTCCAGGTCCACCACGAGTCCCGCTGCATCCCCGAGAGACGGAGCGGCCATCGGGCCGTGTGGACGGCAGACAAAAGCAAAGCATGTACTTATCAACAGCACGATGTCTATTACTGACTGTGCCACCTCCAAACAGACGGCAAAGGTGAAGTCCAGAAAATGAAAATGAAAGAATTTTGAAATGTTTAATTAAACAAATACATCATTTAATATGAAATATTAAAGACTCTATTCCTAATATATATTTTATATCTTATTAAGACATGCCCCCTTTTTGAACCGTATTAGCTGATTGGCTCGAGGGGATGAGTCAGTCAGTAGCTCAACTCCTGAATGTCACGGTTACCTCAAACTGTGGTACAGATGTTCATCCAACTTACTCAGATTGTACTGCCATGTGTCTCGAGCGGGCCGAATAAAGTTTCGGCTCACCTGGTGCACCTGTGGCACTGGATCAGGTAAGAATCAGGAAGAATACATTACTATACAGAGATTTGCTCTGAGGATGAGATCTGGGAGCTGTCCGTCTGATTAGCAGTTTAACAGCCGTTCAGTCGTGTATAATTGTGGCTCGACAGTTTGCAACATCTTCCCAGTTAGAGACACTTGTACGTCTCGCCTTCAGATGGCTGCACAGAGTCTGAAGAGTAAACGAGCCAAACCTGAGTAAAGTAGGGGTTTTTTAGATGTCGTCACACCGTCTGATCGGCCTCTCCTCCCACGATGCACCAGGAAATACCAGACTGCCAACGTGACGCTGCACTGACACCGAAAGAGAACCGTCAGGAACAGACTTACAGTGTGGCCGGGGTCAGTGGGGGAAAATGCATGGATTGGGATGCTTCACCCTGTGTTGTTGCCATACCAACCTGACCTCAGTGGTAAAAAAAAAAGAGAGACACTGCTGTGCATTTAATCTGAGCCAATCATTCCCATCCAATTTTAAGCATCCTACTGGGTTTTCTCACAAGGTGCTATTCTGTTCTGCTGTGTAATTTCAGCTTGAGCTACGGGAAAGCTTGATGGGATGCAGTAGGAGGAGGATATCAAGCAATGAATTAACTCCCAGCCACCAAGAGGGATCCTTTGTGCACTTGTCTCCAAGGACACCTGACTTATTTGGCGAACAAATAGCCGTCTCCCGCAATAATGAGAAATAAATGAAGTTCCCGGGGATAAGACGACAAGATTTCCCTTTCGGGAGAACAGAAATGCAAAGAGTTGGGAAATGAATGACAGCTTTATGTTCTGCTGAGGACATATTGAACCCCTCAGCTTTAAAGAGTCACTCACTCTTTGAGAAAAGTGACTGTAAATGCTAAAATGATCACCGTGCACGTTCAGCTCGTACCAGGTGTTTTACACTTGTCATTCTGCTGGGACTCTGGCAATTTGTTCCCAAAGCATTACTCACAACATGACGACAATATCCAATGCAGAGCAACGCAATGTTAAAAAGGCCTGACATCTGATTTTTAGAGGAACAACATGGACAGCTTGGATCAGCTGCTTGCATTTGTGTATGTGTCGGAGAGACCGGGGATGATTGGAACATTTCTGTCTGTATCTTTGAGCAATGTGACATTAACTAGTTACATGTACCTGCTATCGAATGGTGTAGCTGTTATCTAACACACACAGAGGAAATGAAATGTTGCAGTTCTTGTTACAGGTGAGTTGTAACATCCTGGGGTGAAAAGCAACAGCACGATATAAGGATTAGGACAAAAACTTGGTAGTGAAATTGAAACACTTAAATTATTTTTTAATATAATTTTGTATTACAAAAGCAAATGAAGAAAAAACAAGAACTTTCTTATTTCAAAATTAGTTTTTCCTCACGTGTGGAATAAGGACTAAACTGAGCAGGTATAGAGTGAATCAGCTGATTCCTAGCTCGTTCCTGTTGATAGAAATAGGAAATGTTACAACTGACCCATGTTAAAACCATCCCCACTCTCCCCTGTGGTGTGTACGCTAATGTTGTGGAGGATCAGGTGCGTTCGTCAGGGACAGGTGAGCTCGTTCACGGAGGGTCTGAGTTCAGCTTGGAGGGAAGGACGCAGCGCTGATGAGGAGCAAGAGGACGATGCTGCTGGTTCCCTCTGATAGCTGAGCTTCACTGACAGTCGGGGCTTACGCCGCAAAACACAACAGAGCCACTAACACACCAACTGACACACTGACAGCCTGACGGAGAGAGAGAGAGAGAGAGAGTGAGAGAGAGAGAGAGAGAGAGAGAGAGAGAGAGAGAGAGAGAGAGAGAGCATGTCACATATCTGTGCCACTGAGGTGTGTCAAAGCGTTGCCATGTTCCACTAAGTCAGCATGATTTTTCACAGGATTCATTCTAAAATTGTGTAACGTGCCAAAGAATCAGTCATTTCAGTCTGAAACCGTTTGATGTTCAGTATCTTCTCTCGCCCCTCATCCGACTGACTGACAGCTGGCGGAGCAGCCGCGGAGAGTTATGTGCAAAAGCTGCCGTTTATCTGAAACAGCGAGTGAATAAAATTTGACGGACACCTTGACTAGCAAATTGTGACAGCAGCGGGCTTATGCTGCTGATTTAAAGTGTGAAAATAGAAGCGTGGTGCGAAGCTGCTCTCTGCCACCGTTTTGAACCGGGTGAGGTGAACTCCACTATACAAATGGAAATTATCAGCCATTTATCAATGATAAACAATACATGCATCTTGGATCTTTGCAGTTTCCCCTGAACTGCTGCAAATAGGACGTGGCTCTTAATAATCAAACAACACATGGACATCTACCTTCATACAATATGGGAGCTTTAAAATCACTTGCACAATCCCGAATCCTCGCTCATGACATTGTGTCAGCGCCTCTGCTTTTGTTTCTCTCTGTTGCATTAGCAGTTAGTGGCTAATCCTCTCTGGACTGAGCTTCGTGCTTCAGTCACTCTCAGGAGGCCCAAAAAAATATTGCATCAATACTTAATTACCTTTGTTCGACCGAGTGTTGCCTCGTTTCTGTAAAGACAAACAAAATTAAAGGATGGTGAAGTGCCAACTGGAGCATAAAAATATTCAATTAGGTAGAATGTAGATTAAAACAAATCACAATACGTCTGATATGGAGAGAAACGTTCTCGTCGATATGAGACGATGCCGATGCAAAACGCAATTATGCAACAGCCCAGTCGTGCAGCGTCACTGTCCCTGAACAAATTACAGTGCATAATGATTAACCGTGCATGAGAAGAGTCAATAAGCCAATGAAATGACTTCTAACACCTCATTTAAGGCTTAACTACTATAGAGTTTTTTTTTTTACCAATTGTTTGATCGATTCATTAAAAGTCTACCGTTTACTGCAAACATAAACAGAGCATGTGTCAGTGTGGAATATTAGCTCATGATATTCGGTGCGGTCGTAAAGTTTGTCACATCCCAGCAGCGGTCCACTGAGCTGTGTGCTTCAGTGCATATACACAGCTGGACTCTGCAGTTCACCGTGCATTCATGTGCCCAACAATAATGCACCAGAGTAGGGTCCATATGGGGTCATGTAGTGCGCACTCATTGCTACGTCTCTTAATAATCATCTGGGTTTAATTCCATTTTATGGCAGTTGTTAGACTTTTCCTTCTTCTCCACCTTTTCCCGGCACACTGGTGTGTTTGTCTTCGAGTGTTTGAGCGCTACACATTTGCACCCAAGTGCTTGTGCATGAAGATGTGTGTCCTCATACGTGAGCGTGGGGAGAACATGATACGAATTAGAGAACCATCAAAAACTCCAGGGGTGATAGAAGAAAAACATTTAGGTGTCAACACTAGTGATATCCTGATCAAGTCTTTTTTAGCCATGATCCCGATCTGAATCCTTTAATATCAGGTATTTACAGTCCATATTTGATCCAATATTTATTGCCATAGCGACAGAAGAAATGTAGGGTTGATTAAATAAATATTTGGTATGTTGATTTAACAGCTGTAGCCTTCTGACTTTGGCACAGCATTTGCTTTTTTCAAGAGCTACTTGATCCAATTACTGAAGGTTCTGGTTCAGAACGATTAAGCTGATGATGATGATGGGAATAAAAGTCTCTGCGGGGGAAAGAGTGTGTACAGTAAAATCACAGAGTGGATGTTCTTCCGTCACGAAGGATCTTTGGCCTCACCCTCCATGTTGAATCAATAGTCTTTGACTTTTAGTTTCTCTTTTAAATTCATACTGTTGTTATTCTTTGTAATACAAATGATCTAGTGGTGGCAGCATTTCCTCGTGCAGTGTCATTACCCCTTCATGTCTGAATGATTGTTTTTTTCCTGCTGTTTACTCTGAATAATTCAGCTGCAATTACAAATGGACCGTGTTTCTCGGTCACAGCGAGAGATTTGCCCTTAAAAGAGTGAGGGCTTCATTGTGATGGTGCTCAGAGGACCTCCTGCTGAGAGCCGCCGGCACATGAACCATACACAATCATTATTTGAGACCTGAAGATAATGCTCTCGCCAGGGCATGATTTGAAGAATTTTACGAGCCCTATTTAACTGCTGGATCTTTCCACAGTGAAACGCTCTCATTGTGGTGAGGAGGGTCCTGAAGGTCCGTCTGGCGTTCCAGGTCTTGAGCCGTTTTTGCAGGGTGAAAGGAGAAGCCCTGAGGGGCAGTCTGAGTGCGTGAGATTTCACCTCATACCCAGCTCACAAACCTTGCCCCTGATACCGGGACAAAGAGCCGATCTGACGTTAGACATTCAGCATGCCAAAGATGATTCAAATACAAATCCAGTTGAACATCGTCACGTGGGGTTGAGGATCAGAGGATCCCTGGAGGTCAGGAAAATTTCAGTCATGCCTTTTCTTTCTCTGTTGTTCCAGGCATCCATTGATTTCCATTCATTTTTCTATCATTTGAAAATCAATTAGACTCTTCAAACTTGCCAAAGAGTGTAAATGTATTTTCATCAAAGTAACATACACCCAGTATTAATTTATTCTAATACTGTACAGCTCTACCCCGTTTATATCAATGAGGCTGGATCAGTTTTAAATAGTTTTAGAGTTCTGCTACCCAACATGAAAACACATGTAGCATTAGCATTAGCATCCAGTGGGAATGTAGTTGGGTCAGCCACGTCTTAAAGACACAGGTACAGCCTTGTCGCATTAGGTTTATTCATATGGCAAATGTTTTTGTCTGCTCTTAACTCTAGCTACATGTACCTAATAAACTGGCAATTAAGAGTAAATGTTATAAGGTGCTATGAGATTTGAAAAGTCTAGTATTTACTCCCTTTAAGCTATGTTTTAATGATCCAGTTTCACCAGCTAATCGCAACTTGTGTCTGTCTGCTATTTGAGCTTTCACAGGTGGTGTACATTGGACTACATCAGGGCTTTGTTTTCTGAAAAGAGTTGCCTGCTGGTGCCGGAGACGAGGGTGATGAGGGTGGCGAGACTGAATCAAAACAGTCAAGTTGAGGACCACGAAACCAAAACAATGCGCTGAAAGATGCTAAAATGCTGCATAGAGCGATGGGGAACTATGTTGTTGAGTTGTGTGATAATTCTTTGTGGGTTCAACACTGTGAGCAAATCGCTTACACAATACAGGGACAATTGATCCATTGCTAATACAGAAATCCAGATTACAAGCTTCAGCCATCTTTGTTTTTATAATACAAGAGGTTATAATACGCCGCCTGAGCAGCGCTTCTTCTTCTAGACTGGTAAGTAAACAACTGTTGATGCTAACGCTAACCTGCAGCAATAGCAAAACTTACAAATAGCTCCTTTAAGTCAATTTTAACAGTTTGCTAATTGGTTTTCATACCATAAAGAAATGAATGGAAGATAAAAAATATATTCATACATCTAGAACTGTATAGCGAGTTGTAAAGTTTAATCTTTTCATCTTAATATTCATCTTATACAGTAAATGAATATAAGCATGTGATGAGCTAACAGAAGCACCTTACACTCTTACAAAATGCTTGCTGGGATGCAAATAAAATAAGTCAGTATTTAAGGTCAGTATTTAAGATTAGTGTTCACGATCATTACTTACAGTTATACTAACCTTCAAACAGACACTCGATCAATTGATCCAGCCGTGATATTTTCTCTTCCTCACAAAGCAGGATGACTCATGTATGCACTGACCGTGACCACTACAGGCTTTTTTTTTTTTTTTTCCCAATTTTGTTTGTGGCTCAGTTGCCATGGAGATGACACACATGCCTTTTCAGCTTCATGACACTAGATGAATAAACAGTGGGAGGCATGTGTTTTGGTAAAGAAGCGCATTTCAATTTCATGGGTATTAACAGTTCTCTGGTATAACAAATAGTCATTCAAATAAACAATATGAGCCATTTGCAGCCAGCTTAGCTTCAGAGCTCAGTTCACTGTAGATGCATAGCCTGTCACAGACTTGCCCAGTGCAGTTTTTAATGCAGCCTTGTTGATCCCTTGAGGCTACGAGTAGTTATTTGGTGGATAACGTAGAGAGCAGAGCAGCTTAAGTATTAAAAGCTGACAGGTTTGTTGAATGAATACGAGTCAAAACCGGAAAAGCTGTCACCCTGATCCACTCAGACCTTGTAAACGTGTTTTGACAGGACAGAGACAGAAACAGCCCTTTCCTGTCCGCATCTGTGGTGGCAGGTTTGGCCTAGCAGAGGGAGGGACTGTACCGTCATGACAAGGTCACAAGTTCAATCCCCGATGCGGCAGAATACTGCGTGTCCTTGAGCAGGACACAGAGTCTCTGCTTGTTCACTCACTGTAAACGCCAAGGGCAGGCAGCAAATATAAAACACATCTTGAAAAATATTACTAAATAAAATAATACATATTGATATTTTAACAGCCATTCTTCCTCTCACTCATCCTGCTCTGGAAAAAAATAAGAACCGAAGGTTGACTTGCTAACTTAAAAATAAATCAGTTGCTTAGACAACATGAACAAGTCTAGCCTCTCCTGAGCTTTTTGCATTGAGTACAGTTTATCTGTGCTGGGACAGTGGATACGAAATATAAGGACAGAAACTAAATAATGAAGGTATTAGAAAATGGTGGTGTAAGAAATAAAGAATGGCAATTAAAGAGCCATCAAATTATTTCTTCAGTTTCTGAAACATTCATTAGCGTTAACAAATCATCTGTACATACATCAAGGCGAGAGCTGATTCAGACAGAGGATTAAACTGCATCTACATCCATTTTCTAGAAGTAATAATAATAACATAATAAAAATAATAGTCCTTATTTATAGGGCAGTTTTAAAATACAACGTGGTAACATGAGGAAAGGCAGCAGCCAGTGTCATGACACACTGTTGGTAGGTTTTCAGGTCACATGACCTCAATACAGACCAGCTGTGGGCTCACAGCTGCATCTCAGCCATGAAGGCATTCATTTAGTCAGAAACTACAGTTAACTTGTGTTAAATGGTCTGTAGCGTCCAAGATAGAATTCACTGAGGGGAAAACAGAGCTCGGATTTCAGTTGTAAACTAAAAAGTAGAAGAAAATACACTCAATAGACCGAGGACGGGCAACCAGTCTTTCTTTTAGGCAGCTGTGCTGGATAATAAGTTTCCCCCAAGACAGCCAGCCACACTGAACCTGACTGTAGACCTTTTCATATACATGTTTATTTATCTGCTCATGTTCTTTGTTGCCAAGGAATGACTGAATAAATAGATAAATGCTTCTTCATGCTCAGATCCATTCAGATTCAGTTCTAGAGGCTGCCGGGACAATTCGGGCCGAGGTCTTTTTTTTTTTAATGAAAGGTTCTAATTCAGTTTCTGGAAAGACAGTCATGATTCCTTTGGGTCAGTTTTACAGTGTTAAAGCCGAGCTGACCTCAAATACAGAGCTATCAGATACAAACACGAGTATCTTGATACAGATAATCTCTCTGTGGTGGTGTACAAGGGCTGTAAGTGTACAGACATTCGGATCAGCATGCGACTGTCTTCCTACTGCTGAATTTAACTCAGGTAGATCCACACCTGAAGTGTGAGGTCTGCCCAGAAAACCTTTTACAGTAGGGCAGGTATTGTCTGGTAACTAAACAATGGTAGTCGAGTTTGCCTCTGGTCTTATTTGATGGAAACCAGAGCTGCGAGATCCTATGATGTCATTTAGATCTGTTAATGATTTTCAAATGAAGTCTCTTAAGACGAAGTTAAAGTAGATGATTTGATTGCCGGTCTACCACTTAGTGCTGATGATATCATTTTATTTGCGGATAATTTCGTTCTAAAATGAAAACATATTAGTGTGAACATAGCTATTAAACCGAGGTTGGCTCACGAACGTCCTTGGAAACAGAAGCCAAACCTTATGAGACATCGCCACACCATTGACAGTAAAACTATGGCCAATGAGACATTTGATGCTTAATATAATATTTTCTTTAGCATTTCTTTCTTCTCTTTTTCCAGCTGTCCTGAAAACAAACCGCGCTGTCATCCAAAACTGCAGTATGGACCAAACTGTGGCTTTTGAGTACCATTAACTTTATGGTTTACAGTCCATTGTTGAGACATTTTCATAAATCATAAGCCTGTGTGTTTTCATTCTGGCTATGAGACACAATGTTAATGTTCAGTACCCTGAACTAGCCCTACAGTCGCTTCAGGTCCTAATAAAAGTAATAAAAACCTATTAAAAACCTATATGTTACACTTCGAGTCAAGCTGTTACAGAACTCAGCTTTGTGAAGGAGAGAAAACATCAATGAACCAAATGGAATTTGAATCTGTCAGTCATATTACCACAGAAGCCCAGAGCAACGTCATGGGAAATGTGTCTTCAAAGCATTCTGTACATAATGTAAAATCATCAGATGGGACTCCTGGAAGGGCCCTTGTGTCGAGAGTTTGCAAATCTGCCTGTGTCATGGTTTTCAGCAGCCACGTCTACGAGTGACCTGCCAAACTGGAAAACCAGAGAGCAGCAGATGCCAAGAGGAGCCTCTGAGCACAGCAGTTTTCAGACGGTTTTTTGGAGAGCGGAATAAGAATAGTGAACTCTGTTTTACCCCGTCCTTCATATGGTCGTCTGAGGACACGGAGATTACGCTTGGCAGAGCTCTATCGAAGACAATTTGAAAAAAGAAGAAAAAAAAAAAAGGAGCCCTACAAATGCTATGCTTTATACTTCATGGCGTCTGGGAAATGTCTCCGACTCATGGACCGACTTCCCTGGTTACAATGTGATTATTTTGGCATCTATGCTTTACAATTACAGAGCAAGGGGTGAGCTTGTTAGAAGTGGTAGTCTGGCCAGTTACACTACAACACACTGAAAGATGTATAGATGTTCTCACCGTGCTACTGGTCATACATACAAATGTTCTAAAACATGTTTATGATAATAGCAACATATGCAGTACTTAAAGTTCCCAAAGGTAGATGTCCTTGTGTTGTTTGATTATAGATCAGGGCTAGGTTCTATATCAATACTATGAAAGTATCAAAGCCTCAGTCCACAGAGAAATGCACACAGCCTGTATTCAGAAACTGAGCCTTAAAACCAGCCATCAGGACTTCTGGAACTTTGTGATGTCACAACAAAGCAGTCACCAAGCCCCGCCCACCTGGACCCACCATCCAAACCTTGCAGGATTTTGTTTCTCTGAGTGTTTTTTTTACCTGAAATCTGCTATATATCTGCTATATTTTATTTGATATTAAGTGGAAAACAGTCAGCCAATCAGAAGAGAGGCTCAGAGCCTCCTCTCTTCTGATTGGCTCACCGACCTGTTGTTACTAGAGCTCCAGAGAGAAGCCTGAGAGAGGAGATGTGAAACTACACTGAGATGGTTTTTGGTTCTTAAAACCACAAATATATCTTCTAATGGATCAACACTTCAAAATAAAACACAGAAGAAGAAGAAGAAGAAGATATTGGTCCTTTAACATCTGCTGTTGTCCCAAAGAAGACACCCATAAATCTAAATCACTAACTGCTGCAAGGCCTGCTGGTATTTCTTTTCTTTTTTTAAGTTACATTAGTTACAGAACTGAAACAAAGTGGAGGAGAGTTTCCATGACTCCAGATCTTCAGTATCTCAGAGACTGCACTAATACCTCAGAGAGTACACACACACACTTTCTACTGAAGTAGTTCTCCAGATCTGTCTGAGTTTAACTGCTGCATGGTGGCTGACCTCTCCCTCCACGCCGCTGTCCTCAGTTAAAAACAACTCAACCTGTCAGCTGCACTGTATCTGCTCTCTTCATCGCAGCATCTTAACCTTGTACAAGACGACGGACCATTTACTACACTTTGCGCCGTTTTTCTTCGTACAGAGAGTAAGAAACATTTTTGCAGACCTTTCTGATGTCAGCTGTGAGTAGTGGTAGTTTAGCAGAGGGTTGTTGCGGCTTCAGACAAAGTGCTTGTCAGATTGTCTGAAGCCGCCCTCACTCGTAACCTTTCTGACGAATACATTTTTGGGTTTATCCAAAAATTTTTAGAACTTTATGAAACTAATGTGAAGCAGCGGGAGAAGGATGTTGTGTTTACACGAATGGTAAATCATTAGTGAACAGTAAACAGCGATCTGTGAGATAAACTTGCACATGTAGAGTGTCACTTATAATCTACATATAGACACAGCTTATTCCTACAAAAGTACTTCATACATACATGTATGTATATTACTCCATGTTACTATGTTGAGGGCTATTGCAAAAAAAAAAAAGCTGATTGTAAACAGTGGAAATGTTTGTTTTTATGAAAAGTGATAATAACTTTCAACATACTGAGACCTACATATGCTAAAACTTACTACATACTTCACATCAATACATAATGATCATACACTGTTGATGAAAACTGTGCTTAAAAAGCAATGTTACGGAGAAGGCTTGTGATAATCTGTATTTCTTTTCTCACAACAAATACTGCGTGTGCAGCCAAAGTCTGATGAAGCTTATTCCTCTATAAACACAGTAATAAAAATTTTTGTGGCCCATTTTTTTTTTTTTTTAAAGCTTCAGTCTCCAGTAGGAACCAATATTCAGGGCTCAGAGCTGCAGACAGGGTAGGAAAGTCAGGCAGTATTTAGAGTACTTGCAATATAGTGTATGCACTATGATTATGTCTGCATGAGTTGCCAACCTATTCACTGAAGTCCATTTTAATAAATCTTATGTTACAAATTCTAATCTCCAAACTAAACATTTAGCTTTTCAGACTCCTAAATGCAGATTCATAAAAACCACGTCTGCACAGTCAGTGATCGACGTGACGAGTTTATGTCATGCCATCAATCCTCGCTCTATTTCTAACTCTCATCTGCCTGTGTTTAACTTGCTGTACATGAAGCATGCAGTTCTACAAACAGACCATAATAGGTTGTGTTGCACAGTTAAATTAATTGCCCCCACTCCCGTTTTAGCAGATGCAATCTGCACACACGAGAAGCAGTCGTTTGAGTCATTTGTCTGAGACGATGGGGAAGGCTCCTGTGGCATGATCTGCTGCACACTGATAACAACAATACGCTGCGTGAGGCGAAGGTTGTTGTTAACTACGGATGAGCTAACCCTAACCCCAGCGTGTCACTGTTTGTAAAATGATTTATATTAAATATTAAGCTCCTCCGTGGCAGTTTTATGTGTGCACATTTTCACAGGTTTGGCAGTTTACCTCAGGGGGTATACTGTAAACTCAACACACTGTGTGTTTATGGGCATGTTCATACAGCTACACGAATTAACAATTGATATAATGACTATGTGTAATGTGAAGACGGCTGCTTGAGGTGACCATCAGTGACACGTTCCTGCAGTTTTCCTCAATCTGACAGCCAATCAGCTAATTTCTGGTTTGAGCTTTACAGTTCTGATTCATTCTCACCACTATCTTCAGCACTGTTTCCAGCTGCAGACAGTTGTGCTGTTAAACCCACTGTACACTAACTTCCTAGCAAGGTTAGCGAGGAGCTATTTGTAAGTTTTGCTATTGCTACATAGCCAATGTTAGCATTAACAGCCGCTTACTAACCAGTCTTGCCAAGATCTTCGTCGATTGTTGCATTTAGAAAACAAGAGGTTATACTACGCCCTCTGAGCATCGCTACTTCTTTAAGGCAGACTGGACGCTACAGTGACTGGTTTCGGAAAGTGACGGGTCGAGCGGAGGTAATGCTTCAATATTGGAAGGGCCGCAATTTGGCATGTGGCAAGGGTAACGAGTCTGTACGAGCCATGTTGAGTCACGTGGGTTTGTACAGCTTTGTAGTACTGAACGCTGTCAGCAGGAAGTGCACAAAGATACGGGGAACCTGAAGGGGAAAACTGTGCTGCAAACAAGCTAAACTTTCATCACTCAGAACTAACTCAGAAAAGCAATCGTGCAAAAACAGGACAAAAAACTAAATAAAAACATTGTAACTTGAAATAAATCACTGCTGCTTTAAGTACCTTCATTTAAAGCAATAATCTGGAGACTTTCTTGTTCAATACAGCTCCACACACGAGCTGCTACTGCAAACAAATCATCATGAGGGAAAACTTATGTTTCAATCAAGTGTGCAATGAACAAAAGTGACATACAAAACATAATTTCTGCTTGAAACATTTTAAAGTGAATAATGGGGCAACATCGATTTTCGTTGCTGAGGTACAACACGCAGGGCTGCACCTCAGGCTATTTTACAATGAGGTGAAAAGGGATGGAAAGCTAATGTCCTGAGCCACCTGCCAGTGGAATCTGTCTGAGGGAGATAAGACCTGCTGGACTGTAATCTAGCTCCCCAGCACTGACACTCATATACACCAATACACTTGGTGCCTAATGAGGCTCCAGCATTTTGTTCCCCTTTCAGCAACGGTTAAAAAAAACACATGGATACAAACAAGTGACATGTGTGAACTCTAAATGCACACATCATCTTTTTGCTTCATTGCACAACTGTTATTTGCATCTTTATGTTTGGTTCGGCCTGTTTCAGCAGCTGTTAGAGGAATCACTGCAAATTTACAGTTTAACCTTGGTGAAGTGTGATGGATTTGTCTTCACTCAAACTGAATTTGTCCTTTTTGGTGTTTGTGGGACACATGAGTAGAAGCTAACAAATGAGTAAATGCTGAACATTAGCTTGTATCTACCAAATATTTCAATCTCTTCTTGCTCTCAGTTTATTTTGTTACTCAGTTTTTTTCTGATCTCTCCCCACTCTGAGCCTCTCTTCTGATTGGCTGACTGTTTTCTGAGTGATGGAAA
This sequence comes from Seriola aureovittata, assembly GCF_021018895.1. Lineage (NCBI taxonomy): Eukaryota > Metazoa > Chordata > Actinopteri > Carangiformes > Carangidae > Seriola > Seriola aureovittata. Next base: position 21,296,356 of record NC_079382.1, on the reverse strand, counting down.
AAAAAATATATAGCAGATTTAAGGTAAAACACTCAGAGAAACCAAATCCTGCAAGGTTTGGATGGTGGGTCCAGGTGGGCGGGGCTTGGTGACTGCTTTGTTGTGACATCACAAAGTTCCAGAAGTCCTGACGGCTGGTTTTAAGGCTCAGTTTCTGAATACAGGCTGTGTGCATTTCTCTGTGGACTGAGGCTTTGATACTTTCACAGTATTAATATAGAAGCTAGAGCTGATCTATAATCACACTACACATGGACAGAGACCTTTATACAATATCAATCCTTTAAATTTTCAACAGGAGGTCAAAAATGTTTGCAGGACTGTGGAGAAACTCACCATCTTAGACATCTGCCTGTGGTTAAATACATTTTCAGGAGTAGACATGTCAATTTTCTTTGAGTATTTGCAACAATTTTGTACTTGTACTAAAAGATGAGCATCTGTTAAAAAGAACAACAAAGGAGTGTTTGCAAAAGAACACGTCCACAACTGTCACAATGGAATCAAAATACGGAAAACAAAAGAAAATAATATTACATTGTATTAAAAAGATGGATAAAATGGCAAATTACGTTTACTGAATTGTCTCCTACTACTTGAGGTAAACCAAGCTTGCTGATTAAATTAATCATCAGCTGCAGCCCCGGTGTATTGTTATCATAACTGCAATGAAAAAGAAAAGAAAAGACGAGCTCGGCCACGAAGGGAGAGCAGCATCTCTGTCAGAGTTTAAAGGCTCCAATCAGACGTAACCTCTCTGCTACACTTTGGCCATCAGGGCTGGTCATCAGCCGTCCTGCCCAGGATGCAGAGTGCCAGCCAGAGAATGAGTCACTCTTTGGCACCGGTCATTAGCTTGTCACCGGGGTTTCACAGTGTTGTTAGTAATGACAGGGCAGGGCGAAGCGTGCGTGATGACTGTCTCCATGCACAAACAAGGCCCTCTCAAGAGACCTGTAATTCACTCAGCCTTCTACTTTGGTGCTGTGTGATTCACAGTATAGATCTGGTACAAGTAGCACAATCTCCTGCAGGCTCGGCCACTCAACTAAACCACAAATCATGGTGGTCTGGTGCCGGTCTGCTCAGCGCCATCTGACCATGAATGAGGCCGACAGTGGTGTTGCCGTAGGCGATAAGTGGTAAGTGGTAAGTTGTTCACTGCTTTGCTTACAACCAAAAACCTGCAGAGCAAATCAGCCTCTGCTGTACTTTGTGTTTAGTGCTAATTAGCACCATGCCAGTATATTTTGTTTAGTTTACCCTGTCTTTAATATTTCTGCCAACACACTTATTCTAGATAATACGCAGAAGACATAGTCAGAGGGTTTTCATAGGGACTATTTTCTACTGAAGAAGTCGTTTCAGCGGCGACGTAGTTCCAGAAAGACGCGTTGTTAAAATGTCTTTTTAAAATGAAATGTAAAACGTAAAGCTGTGAGCCCATCAAAGGATGTGTAGAGACTGTCCTCCTGTGACGCACTAGCCCGCGGGTCGTGTGTGCGGCAGGTTATCATGAAACCATGGTTACGTTTTGTTGCTAGGTGACATCTAGTGGTCGTAGTTATTATGCGGTGATGTAGTATAAAGAGAGGCAAAGTCCACGTCAGGAGGAGGTTGCGGCGGATGGACGGATACGACGCAGGAGAGCGTTGTTCGATTCCCATGTGAAACCAGCAGTTTATGTCGTTTCTATTATCCATGACCGTTCGACGAAGTTAACCACGTTACCAAAGACCGTCTAATGTTGAGGAGGTACTTGTTTTAACCCAAATCACGATCTCTTCCTAAACCTAACGAAGCCATGACTGTTATTACAGTAACCATGGTGACGAAGGTAGGTATGCATCTCAAAACCTGGATGAATAAACTACTAATCATTGCCAGATACCAGGAGAGGTAAGAGAGAAAAAATGTTTTTTGTAATAAGGGTAAACTAATCATTTAAGTTAAATTAAGAAGAGCAGACATCAAGAGATTTAATTCCTTAAAAACTCTCTGATAAAATTAATTCTGTGTATGCCTGCTATATTTCCCTGAGATACAGTAACAGCTCCCACTTGGAAATCTCTTCCAATTTTTGAGTCTTCAGTTCGCACTGGGAGGCTTATTACATGGAGGCCGGTTCCAGATCTGGAAGCAGCTCCACATGCAGTTGTCATGGTGATGATGTGACTCAGAAAACCCGTTTCCCTTCATGAGCTCTGGTCTCAGACTGTTTGAAGAGTCGCAGCGAGGCTCTCCACCTCTCCTCCTGGCAAAGGAACTGCTACTCAGCACCTCTGCCGACACCGACATGGTTTGTTGATGAGACAGATTCTTCTTCTTACACCTACAGAGTGTGTATTATATAGTGTAATATTTAAGGGAGGGTGGCCTGTGAAAAATCAAGTGGATAAAAGGTTCTCCAAAGGTTCATTTAAGGCGCTTCCAGGTCCTGAAATACAGAAAACGACACACTGATCCTGAGCTTTTCTTGGCAGCTACAAATATTCCTTCCAGTAGCTTTATGGCAAAAACTGTTTTCACAAAATCTGCTTTCAGTTCTCTATTACTCTGAATATCTCTACCACATGTGAAGGTCTGTTTTCCCCTGCTGCAGGCCTGCCAAAGCCTACATCATTTGTTCCTATACAGGCCCGGTGACAAGGACAGCCAGGTGAGATGCTGAATCACAAAGCTACGCAGGAATCCAAGCCAGAAGTGATGATGTTTCCAACTCATCTCGGCCAGAAAGAAAGTCATCAACACATTCTCCGACAATAATGGAAAACATTAGAGCTGCAATGGAGGAATCTGACTCTGAGCCACTGTAATGTGCAATTAATTACAGATATATTCTTTTTTCTTGACAGGCATTCCTGTGGGTTTATGACTGTGGCAGGAGTTCGTGTAATGCTCATATTCCACCTCAGTTAAGTTCAAGCTAAGTTTACATTGAGTAACTCAATTTATGCACAATATATTTTGAGAATCCCAGGAGCTGCTGCCACAACAACAAACGTCTCCTGCTTTGATATGAGGGGATGAAATGAGTTTGCAAAGTATGGGAACAACAAGGATGTAAAGCTGCGTGGAGTTTGTGTTCGTGCCACTGCCGGGGGGTTAAAGTGAAACTGCAGTTTATTACAACCTAGTATGTATCTTCATATTCACAACATTAACTGCTGAGATATGTGAATATGTTGACATCTCTAAAAATAAGACAGACGGGATGAGAAATGAGCCGTCAGGTAGTAAACAAGTCATACAGGTAGTAAACAAAAGTCATCTTCATTAATGAATTGAATGTGAACGGTGAAATGACGCGTCTGCTGTAAACATCCGAACAGTCTCAGAGAAAGACATGTCAGCAGGATTATTTTGGCCGGGGCATGGAGGGAACAAACGCTTTACACACAGCCTGCATTACACACATTCTGAAAGATATTTTAAATAATAAGTTAGTAATAATACGTTTAACAGAACAGAGACAGTCTGACAAAAGATGTCAACGGGTTACGCTTTACAGCAAGTGTAGGACCTAGCATCCTTTGAGCTGAACCCTGTACTAATATCTCAGGAGTCTCTTGTGCTTCAGCCCCTCCACTATTGGAGGTCAGTGTCACTTCTGAGCCACTGAATCCAAGTAAAATATGGGAGCAGACGATTTTATGATGAAGAGGAGGCTCTGAGCCTCTCATCTGATTGGCTCACTGACCTGTTGTTACTAGAGCTCAAGAGAGAAGCCTGAGAGAGGGGATGTAAAACTAAAGTACTTTTGATTCTTATAAACCTCAAATTTATCTTCTTATGGATCAACACTTGAAATAAAACACCAAGTGTAACATATGGGATGTTAAAGTTTGACTTGTGTGGAGGCAGTCGGCTAAAACTAACCCTAGTCTGACAGGCCTGCACAGAGGAACTAACTAAACCAAAGACAACATCTCTTTCCACATCAAAAATCATGTCTTCCTCAAAAAATACCCTTGAGGAAGTTCTATACATTGACTCTAAATAAAGACTTTTCTGTGTAAACAAAAAGTTTCTGATCTGCCCTGGTCAGTGAGGAATCTCCCCAGACACAGGGGCTTTTCTTATTTTATTTGATCCTTTTTAATAAAGTACCCCCCACTCTCACTTCTCCTTTCCTGCGAGCTGCTGGGTCCGTTAAAGTAGGCAGAAAGTTGAAGAGTGGGCAGAACCTTGGCAAGCGTATCACTTTCGATTGAAGAGCAAAAACAGGAACCCAATTCAGCGCTGTCACACCATCCCCATTCAGCGGTGCATGAGAGAAAGCCCTGATCCACAGGAAGTGAGCCGGGCTCAGCTGGACTGGGGGGGCATTGACATTCTGATGGAATGCAGTCATCGTGTCATCCTGAGCGCCGAGTCCCCGGCATCTAATGACCCCAACAAGTCATGTTATCTGACTGGTTAACAATGATGGCATACAAAAAGACATCTTGCTTATCTGAAGCCATGAGAACTTTCCTGTAAAGAAGCCCTCAGTGTGTAAACTGACTGACCACATGGTGAAAGCTGTGACCTTTAGAGGATGCTCCAGAGCTGATAAGTGGGGTAAAAATAATTCCCTCTGTGACACGACATTGATTTGTGAACAGGAAAATCCAGCAGATGAGTTTTGCACACTTCCTGTAGCGAACAAAGATACGAGGCGGCGGAGCCCTTCACCCCGGCAGACCTCGGCTCAGACACCGCTTACCATCTCCAGACAGGTTAGAAAATGGTATTTCCAGTCCGACGGACACCTAAGCTTCCTCTTAGACTGCGTGTTTGGGTCTGTGGACGAGTGGATTCCTTGGTTACTTCATAGAAATGCCTTGTTGTGGTCATATAGTGAAGCCACCTCTCAATTATTAAAAAGGCGACTTTACTGGTATTTGTTTGCAGGCTTTCCAATACAGTGATCACTGCTTTGCTCCCTGAGAAGAATCTTGCTTACTATAAACAAAGCTCTATCCCAATAAATCCTACTGATGTCATCATGCCCAAAGCCTTAATAAAAAAAATCTCCTTCATTCTTGTTCACTTGAGCTGTGTTTCATGATTGAACTGTATTTGCCAAGTGCAGATAGTGTAGATATAAATTATTTAAAGCTCCTCCAGTCTAAAGGTCTCTGTCCATGTGTAGTGTGATTATAGATCAGGTCTAGCTTCTATATTAATACTGTGAAAGTATCAAAGCCTCAGTCCACAGAGAAATGCACACAGCCTGTATTCAGAAACTGAGCCTTAAAACCAGCCGTCAGGACTTCTGGAACTTTGTGATGTCACAACAAAGCAGTGACGAAGCCCCGCCCACCTGGATCCACCATCGTTTCTCTGAGTGTTTTTACCTGAAATCTGAATATTCTTATTGGATCACTCAGAAAACAGTCAGCCAATCAGACGAGAGGCTCAGAGCCTCCTCTCTTCTGATTGGTTGTTAATGCTAATGTTAGCTATGTGGCAATAGCAAAACTTACAAGTAGCTCCTACTTCATAAACACACAGAGGGACAGGTAGCGTCTGTACAGCCAGTACATTCAGGGATGAATTTAGAATAACTGTGAAAACTGTGTAATGGTTGAGTCTGACCATCCGTTAACGAGGACATCACTTTACCTACGTTACTGCTGCTTGTAGCCAGTATAATGTCTGACGTGCAAGTCTACCACCTTGTTTCGTGGCACTGGGGATCCTTCCGGCGGTCAGTGAACCTTGCCACGGTGCCTCTCGGGGGACCTTTAAACAGGACATCCTGCCATTCAGAGCAGCTGTCAGAGTTGGGACGGTGGTACAGCTGCAAAGAACTTCCTGAGCCACAGGGTCACAGTCTGAGAACAGGGAAACAAGCATTCGTGACGTGGAGCAGAAAACGCACCAGGCAAAAATGTGACCCCATCAGTTTTGTCTTTGCGTGACGCGTGTATGTGTCTGTGAGAGAGAAAGAAAGTGACGATAAATGGGATGGTTCTGTAAAAATCGTGTGGAATTTGGACAGCGCCAGATCATCTCTTCCTCACCGTCAGACTGAAAGCAGACAGTTTTGACTTAAAAACGTGTTAAAAAATTAAATTGACTCATTATACAACATTTGGTAAAAATGGCAAAATTTAAATGGGAAACTATAAATTGTAAAAAAAAAAAACAATAACAACAACAAAAACTGAAAATATATATATATAAAATATAATTATCACACGTTTGACAGGGATTGCTTCAAATGCGTGGAGGCACCATCCAACGCTGAAATCCTAAATGGTTCAATCATGAGTTTCTCTCAACAACAACACACTAACCTGCACTTGCACTTCCATTTTTTTTAATGGAAGAAGGGGGTGATAACAAGTGAAGGGAGAACACCCAGTTTGATGATCTCTCCCATGGCAACAATTTAGCACATAAAACTTCCCATTGCTGTGCTTTTGTTGGCCAGCTTGGCAAGGGAAGAGCGCAGTGGTTATGACGCACAGGCAAACCTGGGCTGCGTTGGACTGCACGGTGCTGGTTGAATCTGATGTCCTGGGGCGGTGACATACAGCTGAGGGGGCTGTTATTATTCCAGCTTCCTGTTTGGCATTACTCTGAGAGCGCTGTGAGTTTCTGCTGTCACATCTGGGCCTGATAACAACCTTAACAATACTACAAGATCGACTGTAAAGCCAAGTCTATTAAGGCCTGATGTCTTCCTGTCAGTGTATCCCCATTTATAAGGCGAGTTTCACCTTTATTCAGTAAATGATTAATGGACTTCACTCATATAGGGCTTCAGTCATATTACATTCATAACACACACACAGATTTTCGGCCATACAAGCAGAGATGTGAAGAAATAAGGCTCCTTCACCCCGGGCCCTCCTCCGTGATGCAACAAGTTTTTGGGAATTCAAAATGCCAATAAACTCTTTCATGTGTTTATAAGCCAAAGTAATATATATATATATATATATATATATATATATATATATATATATATATATATTTGTATATATCAAGGGTAACATATAAATGTAGCCTAATACTGACTGACAATTCATTTTTATGCCTCAGTGCCAGCGACAACTAGAGCCGGAGGCATACTGTTCTCCAGTTGTCCATCCGTCCCATTCCTGTGGACTTTTCAAATTTGGCACAAACATTCTCTAGGACTCAAGGATGAACTGATTAGACTTTGGTGGTCAAAGGTCAAAGGTCAAGGTGGCCTCACGTTCTTGTGAATACGATGTATCACGAACGCCCAGAGAGGATTTCATCACTTCTGTCAGACTGTGGCCTCACAAAAAAAACTCAAACGTTTATAAGGATGAAATGAATTGATGACATTTTATATCCAAAAAAGGTCAAATGTCAACCTCACTGTGACATCATAATGTGCTGTAACTCAGGTGGGAGAGACTGTGACCATGTTTCCAAAAACTTGACTGATCGGTGGAGGAAACAACCACGAGGAAGTGATGCATTGTCGTATCAATAATGTCGAATATCAATCATATTTATGAATTATAAAATAAATAACTATTTTAACCTTTAGCTCCAAATCTAAGTGAAAGGATGGAATATTGACATGATCAATTTGCCGATTCCTGCCTTGTCACCTATAATGGTTATTGTATAATATAGTCTAAAGTACAATAGACACTGGTTTGGTTTTACTTGACCTTTCATTATTCTCAGCACTTTCTAAATAAAATGATGTGTACAAAAATACAGGACAAACTGCATTCAGCACTTGGGACCGGTGGCCACCCTGCCTCTCATCCAGGAACTACAGCATGCTGTCTGAAAATCACACACTGAGGGATCTTCTTAACATCAATAATAGCAGGATCTCCGTTTAAAAGAGGCAACACATAACTATCAGCTGTCGTCCGGGCTGGAGACACTGTGCTGACTTGCACTCATGCTTGTCATTCCAGCTGTTTACTTCTGAGCTTTGTAAACTTCTCTCGTGTTGAGCAGGGGACTTCAAGGCTGACCTGACTTTATTTCGGCTGCACAATACAACACCTGCCGACTGAGAGAGGTGATTCATCTGTATATCTGGCGCTGTGTAGATATCTGTGTCTGTGTGCAGTCATTGTATTTTCATTCAGTGCCATCATCCCCAGTGGGTACGGACCACATAAATCTGCCCTCGTCCTTAATGAAAATCAAACAACGCCCAGAGTCTCGGCCTCTGTCACTTGCCAGGAATCCAGATGGTACAAGTCTATACATCGCAGCATAATGCTCTTTCATTGTACACGGCCCTGTTTGACATGATGTGTGGCTCTTTTGTGGAGAGCCGTCACAAAAGTACATTCACTGAGAGCAAAACCTCTGACTCTCCCGCAGACACCACTGCCTGTGTCCCATCTTAAAACCCGAGTACATAACAGCGTCATTGTCCTTTCGCCTGTGGCTACAGAGGGGACACTGGTTGTTAAAAAGGCATTTCATTAACTTTGCGCCCTCCATTTTGCAATACAGATAGTTCTATAATGACACGTCCAACCCAGAGGCAGCGCATACACACAAAGAACAAAAGGCTCATCGCTGATAAGAAGGCAGCAACAGTGGAAGGGCCTCTTGTTAGAATTCCCATGCTGCATGATGACACGCTCTGCTACTCCAGGCATTTCCTTTAATGTTTTTAAAAATGACAAGAATGTGATTGTTCATTCACTGGCAGCGAAAGGAATTGCAGCTTATGGGGAGATTCCAGCCACTTTTGGTCTGTGGTCGAGGTCTGAGCGGTGGTGACAGTGGGCGAAAAGCAAAAGGCAGCTCAGGCGGGCGCCCGACAAAACACAGACGCATCTGGACTAGTATGATGTGTTGTCCAATAAACACAACTTAAGGCAAAAGCTGTTCTTAGCAGCTGCATTTGAGGGCAAGCTGACGAGCCTGCCGTGACAAAGAGGTGTACTGAAGTCAAAAAGGAAACAGTGAGTGGAAGAAAAGTGCATTTAAATAGATACAGATATAGATAGATCAAAGCGCTTTACAATGGAAGCCACATTCACCCAGTCGCACATTCACACACCGGAAATCAAACGGGAAATTTGGGGGTTCAGGCTACGTCCTCACTACTATCTAATTAATCACTTTTGCTACGTTTATTGACTGCCATCAACACTACTACAGAGTTTTGGAAACACTTCCTGTTAACACCAGCTCACTCATTCTTAGTGTGACATACGTTTTCTGGACGGAGATAGTTTTCGTTTTAAAATGATAAAGTAGCAGTGCGGATGTCGCCTCAGTATCTTGCCGAAGCACACTTCAGAATCCGAGCTGGAGGAGCCGGGAATCGAACCACTGAGCTTCTGATGAATGGACGCCCGGCTCCTGAACCACAGCTAGCTGCTGGAGGCCAGAAATGGACTCATCTCCTCTCTGCGGAGAGACCGCATGATCTGTTTACTCCACCAATAACCGAGTTTTCCATTGCAATCCATTCATTTTGTGTCGTCCTCGGGGGCCCCCGCCAGAGGAACAAATCTCTCCACACCTTGACAAGACGACCTAATGACTATTGATTAATGAATTATTCTCATTTATGAAAAAGTGACGAAGATACTTTGTGGTTGAAGTAACTTTTCCACTTACATGTGTGTAAACCAGGTGAAGTGACATCAGATACTCTGGCCTACCGCTCATGTTGCCCCCCCGGGCCAGATCGTTAGGTGAACAGAAACATATAAAGCACGTATGTAATATTCAAAAGCCTAGTCCGACACGGAGAAGACAAGACTGTATTCAGAGTTACAGAGCATTATGCAACTTTTTGCCTGGGGACAGGAAGTGTTAGAAGGCAGTTCTCCCTCCCCTCACTTGCTCAGGTTTCCACCCAAACATGTGTCGTTCATGTTGACGAGCTGTCACCTCGGAGCTAACCACAGTTCATGAAGTCTACACAGGAAGTGGAGAAGCAAACGCAGCCACACTGCAGCATATGGAAACATTCAAATATGTTTTGTCTATCATACATGTAGCTTAGTTGTTTATGTTACTGCTTATCATTTTTATTTACCTGTAGTATGTCACCCCAACACCTACAGCAAATGGTACAAATGGCACATGCACTGAGGCCGATTCTTCTCAAACAAAGCTAAGCTAACGCAATACATATGTAACATGTCAGACCAGGAAGTGGCTGAACAGAATTCATTTGCGTAGCCTCCTGAAGTGGGCGGGGGAAAGGCTCGCCTAGGTGGCTTGCTAACCAGGAGACGTAGCTGCAGTAGCATATACTGCTATACATATATATATATATATATATGATATAACTGTTAAACTTCAAGGTGTGGAAGGTGTTGCTCAACTATCTAGGGTAACTGGCTCATTTGCAAACAGTGCATCTATTATGGAGCAGTTTATACTCTGGCAGGGCAAGGTTATATAAAATCAGATGCGACACAGCTAACATGCTTCCTCCATTTTGAATTCTCGGACACTATGTTCCCTAAAAGGTCATCGAGGTCGAGACATCTTGCGTACGTCTGTCAGAGAGAATGAGAGAGCGAACTGTGATTACTGTACAGATGGAAGCTGAGGGCGAGAGAGAGAGAGAGAGAGAGAGAGGACCTCAGACTGAGAAGACATATGTGGCCTGGGATGATTTATTCTCTGCTCGGGGGCTTTTTCATGTGGGTGTGACCACAAATGTTTACAGTGACCACATTTGAAATAATTTCAAAACCCAGTTTTGCTCATGGATACAGTTAAGTCAGCTCCCAGGAGCACAGTTCGACTTATAAAACTGTCTCTCGTATGATTAAGAACTCGATCATGTGAGTATTGGTGAAATAAATTAAGTGTTTTCTGGCATCTTAATGTGATGGTAAGAAAGTTATTCAGTTATTGTTACAACAATCCAGAAAAACAGCTTTCTTTAAAGAGTTACACGAACTTGTCATCGTCTGTCCTCCCTTTATTTGTGCCAATAGTGCAAATGATTGGGGTCCCTAAAGGGAAAAAGGCCCCCCCAGTGGCCCCTCGTATGAGCACATTTTTTAATGATGATAAAGACATTATACAGTACGTGTGCTGTAGTTGGCGTCTACCAATTGCCTGCACGTGAGGCGTTTAGGGGACATCTGGAAATTGCAGCAATCTATTGGTAGTCTATGTGTGTGTGATCTTCGATGGGCCCAGAGTTTAGGATCGCCACTGCCAACAAGTGCCTTTAATATTTGGGATCCTATCACCGGCCAGAGTGCTGATATGTGATTATTCTGCAAAACCCCAAAATGTTTTTGACACACCCTACACACCCAACCTCCACAATCACACAGTGCAGCACCATCTGCGTCAGAGGAGATACACTACTCCTACTCAACTTGTATCTTTGCGGGTCCATTTATACTCAAACTTCATTTGCATTAAATGTAAATAGAAATGTATATTAAAAATAAAGTGCATCTACAGTGGGAGGAAACAGCAACTGAGGATTTTTCTCCACATTCCAGAGAGATAAATGAGCCTGTACAGCGCAGCAGGCATCAGCATGTATTATACAGCACTCACAGTGCAGCTCCTCAGCCCATAATCAAGGCTTCCATTTTCCACAACATACAGGGCCATGTACTGTACATGTGGCAGACAAAGAGCCTCTGTGTATGACACCTGTCACTGCATTAGACTTGCATGTTCTCGTCTCCGCTGACAGGAGGCTCATTAACATGCGGCAGACATGTTTCATTGTCATTCTGGTGGGGGGCCAAACATCCCGTCTCCTTGCTGCTAATTCAGCAAAACAAGGACATTTCTGATGTAAAGCTCATTCTGCACAAGGGTTGGGTAACATGACAATACATGCATCCCATGAGATGATGGATAGTTCTGTACAATTTAATGTTTAAATGAGACCAGGCGGTCTGAGTGTGCGGTACCTGCTCAGCAGGGAGGAGCCCCTGCAGCCGGGGATTGGGTTTCTCTTGTCCTGTTTGCTGTTTCTCCTCTTATTTCCCCTGCGAGCCACAGAGAGAGTAAACAAAAAAGACACACCCCTGTACTAACACAGTTTGTGTGTCCTGTTGTAAAATAATACCCACTCTGCTAAACTGTTTCTGAACACGTCTAAGGGTATCGAGTGTCAGTCACTCCTCCACCCCCTCCCTCCCATCCATGGAGGTGATTAAGCTTTTACTGACCAGCTCTCGGCTCTGTGGTTAATGTGACTGTGACTTTCTGTTGAACTGGAAGTCGTGTGAAGAGTCCACACAGTCTGTAACTTCTGCCTCTAGGTGTCTCATTCAAAACAATAACAAAAGACGCCGTTGGGTGACGTCATGAAATAGCGTGTTTTGATTGTTTCTCTGATAACTCAGTATTAATATATATTAATATACACCTGCTTTATAATCAAACAACACACGGACTGAGACCTTTAGACTGGATGGAGCTTTAACCCGTACAGCAACACCACAGCTTCAGCTGCTCTCCTTCAGCCTCAACTCCAAGGTTGGACAGTTTACAGTACAACAATATGCACTGTATTCTGTTCTAAGCTTCATTCTTTCACAAAGCGAGGAGCATTAAATGTAATCTCAAATCTGGAAGGGACAATGTTCCAGACCGAGCAGCCAGATGTCTGTTTAAGCATACAATTCCCTAATTCTGTTGTGGATTAGTCTAGTGGAAACAAACCCTCGCCCTGTGGGCACTGAAGGCCCAGGTGTGTGCGCACGCACACACACACACACACACACACACACACACACACACACACACACACACACACACCTCCACCACAGCTTCCTATCCCTCCCACCCTCCCCTCAGGGCACACAGCACCTTGGCCATATGAGATCTAGGAGGCGAGTGGCAGCGTCATAGGAAAAAAACAGATTTTGGGAAGTGGTGTCAGACTCTTTAGAGAGGTTAATGACAAAGGTTTCAGGGGGGGTTGGACGGGGTCAGTTCAGTCAGGTGATATGAGACTTTCACTGGTTTCCAGGAAATGTCGAGTAGTTTTTCAAGCTACTGAACTAAAGCTCCTGTTGGAGTCAACTCGATTCTGTTTCAGCTTTTGGTTAATGAGCGTTCAGAATCTGATTGAAACTCAGTAACTTTACTCTTTGTTCATTTCATGTGAACTGGGAATATTCACTGAAATTCTTTGTCTGTCTCCGTTTAGCAAATCTCCATATGCTATTATAGTTTTGAGCCAGGATTTATTCTTGGTCAAATGTGTCCACCACTCCGTTCTAGAGATTCTCTGCCACGTCCAAGTAGGATCGCTGAGCCGAGTGCTACAGCCTGCCACCACTGTTTGCAGCGACTTCATTTATCATCAGTATTTTGACTGTAAGTGAAGCTGCGTCTAGAAAATAAACTATACTGTAACCGAGATAATAGCTGTATCATCGGGATACAGCTGCGCTGATCAATACTGAGAATCTCAGCGTGTGTCTCAGTGACCCTGGGAAATGTGTTGTTGGGGGTGTTAGCCCTTCGTACGGGCTCCCAGGTTAAAGGAACTCTTTGTAAGTTTTGCTATTGCTACATAGCCAATGTTAGCATTAACAGCTGTTCACTTACCAGCCCAGAAGAAAAACGTTCAGCTTCAAACTTCATCTCTTCACTCCCCGAGAGCTGTCTCCATCTGTGGAGAGTAATGTCAATGTTGACTCTTGTCTCTTTCACGTCTTTTCTTTTACTTAAGTTAGCACGCTAACCGGCTAGCACCGGCCCGTCTCGTCACTTTCTGATAATGACTCACTCTAGGCTCCAGTCTGGCCTGAAGACGCTAGGAGGTCGTATTACAACCGCTTGTCTTGTAAATGCAACCACCACCTGCTCCCGGCGGGAGAGAAAACAGACCAATGAGAGCTGGGAGGTCGCAGTGACATTTTGTGATTTAAGTGTGTTTGTCGTCGGTGCTCTGCAGATCATAGTTTGCGTTCTGGATGTTAAACTGAATCCGGAGCTCAGATATCTATTTTGTCACATTTACAAGAAAGTGTAAATATATGTGAGTGTCTGCAGGACAGCGTGAGTGCTGCTGTACAGAAGCCAGGGAATATTTACTTACAACATTAAAAATAGACATAAACATTACCAGTATGCATTTTGGCAAGATAACGAAAAACTGTGCACTAGGATGGATATTAACATCACACAGACATAATCCACTCAATATGCAAACAAGGCAAACACACAGTATTAATGCCAGGTGTAAAGGTTGGCTTTGTTTATTTCTAATTGCAACTCCACTGCTGCAATAGTGTACGATGAAGGCAAGCCAGCAGCCTGTTTACTGCTGGTAATTGCTTCCTCACTTCCCACAAACCCCTGCTGGTCTCCCAGCGATACGCATGGCATATTAAGAATGATGAAGCTGTGGCAGATGGGCACACTCCCCCCCTCCATGCCCACTTGCCTTATTTCTGTCACAGGCTGGTGAGGGAAAGCATCATCATCTGCTAAGTGGCTTCTTTTCCCGGGGTGTGCAGCCAGGTCTCGGCTCCGAGAGCCGGGCAGAGGAAGACATGAGCGGAGCGAGGGATGGAACGAGAGAGCACGTCGCCTTTCCTGTGGTTCTGGTAATCAGCTGGAGTGCAGCCCCGGGCCCCTGCCGCCTGCACGCCGCTGAGCCTCAGGAGATGGTTTTCTTTAGGCTGTCATGCTTCACAAAGCTACTATCCATTCAACATAGCACTGAGTTAAAGGCCTGTGATTTATTTGAAGGGCTCCATCATACAGCTTCACACTGGGACGCTAAAGGTAGTCATTTATTTCCAGGAATTAATTATCTGAAATAGCTAATTAATAAATGTCTGAATAGATCAGAGGGAGAATATGTCATCGCAGTCTCCACAGAGTCACATGTGACCGCCGTAATGGGCTTGGTTCATCATCACCTCCAACTGTGACTGTCTCAGGAAATGGCCACCATTATCGCTGATGACAGCGCTGCCCGCGCTAATGGCCACGTCATTTATCACAACTGCAGGTGTTTAATTGTTCAGGAGGGAATCCACTGACAAACAGTCAAAAGCCAAACCCATTCTGCAACATAAAACCCTGCTGCAGGACAAATAGGATGAGACGATGCGCCGCTGTATTTGCCAGATGCTATCAAGGCCCGACTGGCCGTCTTCCAGCAAATAATGTCCGAGCGCACCAACGAACGAGCACACAGCAGCCGGGGGAAGGACGCAGAACACACAGCAACCGTGATAAAAATATGCCGTGTTCAGAGGGAGGCAGTAGCCAGGCAACAACTCAGAGAGAAGCATTGGGATGTTGTGAGGCCCCTCAGCGGGGTGCCTGGAAAACAAGCCCAAATAAACCACGTTATTTATCCGTGTCCATTTCAACCATCTTACTTCAACAGCTTCACCCTTAACTGGACTCAAGACTCCATTCATTCCTATTAGACGAGCCAGGGCAGCCAGTTATTATCAGCAGGTATCCAGGCTTGATCTGATACTGCAGCACTACAAGGAGACACAGAGAGCCCCTGATCGATTCTGTTGACAGGATGGATCGTATGAACCCATCACTCAACGGCAGGAGCTGTCGTTGTTGAGGCATCAGGGTATTTAGGTAGTATCTAGTACATGCTCTGAAATCAGTTTTGCCTCTGAAATCCCCCAAAACCCTCTATGGAACAAGTCATTCAATACTAGGTTATATATTACTGAACAAACTTCACGTTACTTTTGTGTTTCTGCATGAAAATAGTTAAATTCATGTCTAAGGCCTGGAGCTTCTCTGTGGCCTATAGGCAGCCATTTAAAAGCCAGTAACAGTGGCCAGAGCGAGACTTCTCCCAGCGAGACAAACCGTTCATGAATAAACAACACAAGGCTGTATGTAGCTTAGGTTAGATAAAGACAGACATGAAAACGGTAATGAAATTCACACTTCCCTTTGAGAGTGAGCTGCAGCCCTGAAATAAGTTTTAAAAACAGTCAATCAGGTATCAAAACTATTGTATTGTGTGTGGAAGTACTGAGCAGAAGTGAGGATGTGATTAGCCTAGCTTAGCATTAAAACTGGACCAGGCTCTGTCTGAGATATAAAAAAAAAAAGAGACACACCCACTAACAAGTCTAAGGCTCACTTATTAACACATTTCTGTCAGGTTTGCCAGAAGAAGTGAACTCAAAGTGCAGACAAACTAAAGTGAAAGTGGAAAAAAGATTTAATAAATAACAAAAAAGGGAAACTTACAAAAAAAGGAAACATGAATCCAAAATAAAGAAGCCAGGAACTATAAAAAGAGAAAATCTAATGACTCAGGAAAGGAAGGAAAACTGGAGATTCAGAGGAATCACCATGGAGACAACAGACAGACTGACAAGGACAAAGGGGAAGACAGAGACTTAAATACAGAAGGACAGTAAAACACAGGTGAAACACATCAGGGCGGGGCAGACAATCAAACAGGAGGAAAACGGGACAAAGACAGGAAGTAAAAACACACAAGGAAAGTTACTTCAAAAATAAAACAGGAAATGAGAATGACCAAACTAATTTAAAAAAAGACATAAAAACATAATAAAAAAGTCCAAACACAAAAAGTCCTTAAGGCAATCCAGTTTTATTTGTTATCTTGCACATAAACAGTAATGTAAAAACAAAATTGTGTTGCCGGGTTGCCAGGTTCAGCATCACCTGTTGTTCGACAAGAAGTAGCTCCACCGCAGAGGAGCTGATTTAAGATCTCAGAGTCGCTTCGTAAGGCAATCTGTTCGACCGCGATGGAAATCAAAAGTTTTTGTCGTTGTTCTGAATGGACGCACAGGGGTGAAACGCCGGCTGTCATAGGGGAGGGGGGAGTCCCACAAACAATTTTGTGAAAAATGAAAATAATACAGCTAGAAGGAAGTACATTGCTTGGCTCCTTTCTTGCCTCTGCACAGCTGGCCAATCAAGGCAGGAAGTGGGTGCGAATGCGGCTTGTTGGTTTCAGAAAGTTACAGAAATGGTCGGACACAGTGCTCTTTATATCTGATGATGGAAAGGTGTGGGCTGAGGGGGTTTTCCGAAGGTATCTGACCTTTATTTCTGAAAATGAAGACACCTTGAGGATACGAGAGTAAATCAACAGCTGTTCGTCATCTGTCTATTGAACAAGACATAATGTAATGACATCCAGGAAAGGAGGAGAATTATGTTCCATTTCCAGTCAAATATTTACATACAGTAATACAAATGTCAACCATCAGGTAGTTCAAGAATAAAACTGGCAAAAGATTGATTGAAAGACGAGCTACATTTACTGTAACCACAGCAACAGTCTCCCGCTGTTGAAGCTTCATCTCTCTTCAGTCCAGTCAAGACAGCTGCATGCATAAAAAATATCAGGCGTTTATTCAGCGCTTCACCGAATCCCTTCACTGCCTTTATTGTTTAAGCCATCCGAGTTGTTGAATTCACGTGTAAAATAAAGAGAACGTGTGCACTTCATCTGTCTGTTAACTCATAATGAGTGATGAGTGATGAGTCCTCTCCAGCTTCCAAACCAACCCTCACTTGTAACTGGAGCCCACATGGAAATCTGGACCAGGGGGAGGATGGTGAAACAGCCAGGAGGAGTTTCACTGGACTAAAACCTCAGAGTGAACCCAGAGAGATGGAAGGAATTTTGGCATTTTTTCTCGCTTTCATCCAGTGAACTCCAGCCCCTCTCTCTGCTCCTCTTGTATGTGATCTACAGAGTCTTCCTCCTCCTCCTCCTCCTCCTCCTCCCTGCCTGTGAAGGTTTATTCTCATTGATGGACCTCCGTCAGGCAAAAGTTCACTGAACGTAGCAAAGATAGAGTTATTTCCCCTGGAATTTTATCGTGAAAATCGTATTTTTCTGAACACAAATTACAGTTAAGTGAAGTGGTTCTCGTACATGTGAAAGAATTTAAATTATTAAGAAATATTAAGAGTGCTTTACCTCCGCTGCGGGCACTGGGATGTTGTAAAATCGAACAAGAAAGAGACCTGTAGGTATTAAGGTAATTCAGATTCCCCCATTCTCCCATTCCCTCCCTTTTTTTATTTTATAGTGTGAGAAATGTAAAATAAACTTTCGGTTCATTATGAAACTGTGGTGGGACAAAATTAGTCTAGGTTGATGGAGGGGAACAGCTGCGGCACACTGCTCCAACAATGCACCTGACCACACCTCATTTAAAGAAATGGGCGCAAGTGTATTTGTTAGGCTGGATGGAAAAATGAGAATGTAATGTATTCACCCCAGTGTAAAATCCAAAGGCTGTTCCAACATTGTTCAGCCAGCAGCTGATGCTGTTAAACGTGCCGCTCCTGCATAACCACACTGAAACAGAAAGTCTCTCACCGGCAGAGCTACAAGTGATTACTCTCAGGACGGGCCAGGTTTAATTTGAGTTGAGAGGTTAAGTGGCTGAGACTGAAGCTCAGCAGATAATCTTCTTCCTGAAGGAAAACTTATTCCTGAGGAGGGAGGGAAATGGAAGACAGAGTTCTCACCCTGACCTGTGACCTTTAATGATCTGAGAGCTGCCACAACTGGTTTCGCACGAACACTCCGTCACAAAGCATTAAAAATAAAAATAAAAATAAATATAAAGATTTTAAAAAGATTTAAAATGTTTTCAAGTGAGTTCGTATGAATCTGGATGATAAAATGTGTCTGGAGACAGTCTGATACTATTCCATCATTTTAATGGGATCTTCGAGTCTTCAGAACACAGACACACGTGACGGTGAAAACACGATATGATAAACCACTTCAATGAGGAAATGAAAAAAGACGAGGGATAATTTTACAAAGTGAGACTCTTCCACACAAGTGTCAGCAAACAATAACACCACGCTGTCACCGGGGAATTCCAGCTCATCTAAAATCCCTCCTTAAACGCCTCCATTAGGCCCCCGAGGTATCGCTGGCTGTAATCTGGGGCTTTATTGCAATTCCTTTATGGCGAGAGGTCAACCAGCAGAGGTCAACCGCAATCTGGCTGCGAGCGTCGCTTTCAAAGGCGGGGCGAGCGCCTGGGTGTGACAGCGGCGGCACACGCCCGCGAGCACTCAACCCGCCGAGTTCATTAGCTTAATATCTGTGGACATCTGTTTAACGGGGCAGGCTGCGACTACATCTTACCTAATCAGAGTGCTCCTCTGGGAAATCATCCTGAGGAGTTAGAGACGCCATCAAACAGCAGCATCCGCGCCATCCGCAGGGCCGCTCCATCATCATGGTAATTAGGATCTCAGTGAAAAGGAGCCGTGTCTTCGCAGCTTTTCTTATTATTTCATTCTGTGAGTGGGAGGAAGATGCATTTCATTTGAGGCTTTTAGTTGATACTCGCAGCCACAAGTGAGGAGACACGAGTGTCTATACTCAAACTGCTTTAGTCTTAAGTGCCAAGGAGAGAAAATGACCCTTTGCACCAAGCCAACGACTCCCTTCAGGAACACGTGCAGGTGCTTTGGGGATGGAAATACCTGTCGGTCAGTCACTGCGGTCTGGATCTTCTGGGCGGATTGGCACAAAGTTTGATACAGATATCCGCGGTAACCACACGGATCGACACACATGGTGTACAGACATTCAATTAACCTCGCAGGGATTTGGTTTCTCTGAGTTGGCTGATTGGCTCTCATCAGCCTCGACTACCAGTGGTGAAAGCAACATGGATAATGAATTACAAGCCTTACTGGCCTTGTTGTTTTTGCTAGCAGCTGCTGTTCGGTTACATTCTGCATTTTGACACTGCAGCTGTCTTTGCTGCTCCTTGTTCAGAGGATTTTCTGCAGAGTAGACAATCTGCTTCCTGTTTACACTTCATTGCACCTGCCCAGGATGGAGGGTAGGAGATAGTTTTCATTTTTGAAACTCTGTTTTAAAAAAAGCAGCATTTTCAGACCTTTAACCCTTTAACTCTTTAGCCTTCAGTTTGATGACAAACTTTGTTTTAAAATGAAAACGTATCAGTGTGGACGTAGCCAGAAAAAGTCAACATTGATTAAAACCAGACATGTTTGAGTCAACGAACAAATCAGAATGTGTGAGGTGACTAGGATAAATTACCTCAAGGCAAGCTTAATAGCTATTTGAAAATGTTTTTAATTTTTCTAAAAAGTTGCAGAGATTCTGTGAATTTGCCATCAGAAGATTGTAAATCTGTGGCGGGACATGTCTTGGCTTCAACTGTAAAAGAAGAGCATCTTTCATGCAGTGAAACTCCCAGCCGCCAGGATCTGGCAGACTGAGTGTGATGGATGGACAGGGGGGAAATAAAGGAACTGCTGCATCTTAGATTTCTTTGAAACGTGGCTACAGCTACGTTAAGACAGGAAAAGTGCGTGAACGCTGTGGTTGTGTCTTTGACTGAAGTGACAGCCATTACCATCTGTTCACTGCTGTCAGTACTGTAGCCGTCTACCTGCGAGAGACGTGCAGCACCGGTGACTGAACCCAATCAGCTTTGCTTTGTTTGCAGTTTTTTTTTTTCGCAAACTCAGTTTCTGTGACTTGTTCGAGGCGAGTTTTTCAAATGAAGCTCTGTGATTTATTTCTCTGCAGATGTGAACACGGAGCAAAATCTCCATAACGCACCCGGCGCTGATATGTCCTGTGGCGCGTTCTCAACTGCTGCCATCAAACTAAAGGAAAGAAGTTGAAACGGTCTGAGATTCTTCGGTGGACAGTAAAAAGAAGAAACATACTAAAAACCCACTTTATGACTATTCCAGGTGTCTTTAAATCTCCACAGACAGACTGCAAGTGTTAGATCCATTAGCTGTCCATGTAGAGCTGCGCAGAAAAACACCAAAAGATATGAAGCTTGGCGTCTGCATCCACTGCGTCGTCAGGTTTGTTTTGGCTGTTGGCAGCGAGACGGTCCAATGAGTAAACCATGTCGATGTTTAAGCCATGAATCTGGAATGTGAAGCGGAGGGAATCTCTGCAAACACTTGTATTTCACCCTCTCCATGCTCACTTCACTTCAGCTCCTAATAAACTAAACCGCGAGTCACATAACTATGTCAAACATTCCTAAGTCTTAATAGGACAACATGGAGGTTCTTAAAAGACGGATGACTGTATCGTGTGTGAACTGGCTCCACCTCTGTTGCCTCCATGTTGTCCCAGTCTCCTCCAGCTCTGCAGAGGCTTTAACAAGCCTCAGTCAGATTATAAATTATACAGAGCTCGTCAGGGCCGCCGTCCAAGACAAACTCTCCCAGCACGCATGACGTGACAACTGATCTCCAGTTCATGTGAACACATTGTACAGATGACAGTCAGAGATAAATGAAGAACCACCGAATCTACAGAGACAACTCCACATGTTCGACTAAAACCAAAGTTTCTAGAATAAACTGCGAAACCTCCCAGAAGTCTGACGGCAAATCTACAGTTTCATTAGTGTTTGAATTTCTAACTTGTGGTTCTACAGACGAGGAGAGGGAGACATGAGTGAGTGCAGTTCTACCGTGGATAAATCCCATGATATATTGTATTATACACTTTATCAGACGGTGTACTGGGAGATGGAGTTTGGCGGTTTCATGTCAACTTTGACTTTCCAGTCCCACATCTGCTCAACACATCAGCTTTCCCTGACAAGGTTTAGAAAACATGTGCTGAACAATTAGGTCATTAATTACTCGATTAAAATAACGGTTTCATAATTAACCCATAATGATCGGAGTAATAACATTTATTTATAGAGAGCTTTTTTCTAAACCCGATGTTACAAAGTGCTTTACACAGAGCAGCAGAATAAGACTTGCAGGTCATATAAGGCAACAGAGTTAAAGCTAAGCTAACTTAGCTAATTTAGCTAATCTGAAATACATTTAAAGTTTCTTACAGGGCGAATAAACCAAAGGCAGTGTCATCAAACAGAGGGCACTCAGTCAAAATTAATAAAATCATAAAATGAAAGAGTTATCGTTGTGTGTGTGTGTGTGTGTGTGTGTGTGTGTGTGTGTGTGTGGCGGCGGCTGATGTCGCTGAGTTGTTGCAGAGAAGCACGTGTGTGTGTTCACACCGCCTGCGTCTCTGCTGCGTTGCCGCTGCTGCAGCTCTGTCTGTCTACAGAGTTTACAGGTTACTGGGATGTTTGATTTCTTTTCATATGAATTAATTTCTGATTCATTTTTGACAGAAAACGTCACTAAAATGTCACTGTCTCCACATGCAGATGCTAAAATGGTTAAAAAAATATCAAATGGTGAAAACACAGACTGCACAGTGTGCTGCTCAAAACTTAACATGCTGTCAAACCAAACACTGTGAAGATATTTTCACTGAGCAGAAATATCATGAATTCACTGCCTCCAGCTTCCAGCTGCTTTTGTTTGTTTTACATCCTTGTAAATTAGTTCCGTGACTTCAATAATGCATTATTGTGATGATCGTTTCTCACTACCATTTGATATTTTTACAGACTTAAGAGATTGATGGACTTATTAAAAAATTATGTCTAGATTAACAAACAATGAAAACAATCAATAGTTCCAAACACAGCAAACAACAATCAGGAGCAGACTCGCTGCTGTAACGAAGGCTGGGGAAAAGGAATGTGCAGTAAATATAGACTTGTATATAAAAAAATAAATGATTATAAGAAACAAATTAATTAATTAGGTTGATATTATGAATATGAACAAGATGTATGACGACTGTAACACAAATGAATGGGGAGTTTTGGTTTGTTTCTTTTCTTGGCCTCTTAATACCAATCAACCTCTATCATAGTATTATTGCTGGCAATGTCCATCATCCTCTAATGGCTAAAGGCGTCTCAAACTGGTTTCATGAACATGACAGTGAGTTCAGTGAACTTCAGTGGCCTCTCCGGGCTCCAGACATGAATCCTGTCCCTGACCTCTGGCATGTGGTAGAACAGGAGACAGGAACATGAATGTGCAGCTGAAAAATCTGCAGAAATGCTGCGATGCAGTCACGTCAACATGGAGCAGAATCTTCATTCAAGGGAAATGTTTCCGTCGTTTTGTAAATGTCGGTGGTGTGTCAGCACTGAAATGAGCCAAACAGACAGGTTTGCTTTACACCAGAGGTTCCTTTGAGAGTCTGCGCCATGTTGACATCACATCATGTTCCTGTCTCCTGTTCTGCAGCATCCCAAAGGTGTTTTACACCAGAGATGTCAAATCCCTTGGTTCATCTGGATGTAAAATATCATCACTTCATAATTTTATCCCATTAGACGTTTGTGTTGAATTGTGTCATAATTAGCTTCTGAATTCTTGAGTTATGGACAAAAACGTGTTTTGTGAGGTCACAGTGACCTTGACCTTTGACGACCAAATTCTAATCAGTTCATCCTTGGTTCCAACTGAATGTTTGTGCAAAATCAAAAGAAATTCCCTCAAGGTGGTCTTGAGATATCACATTCAAGAGGCCAAAAACATCTTCTGTCAGGTCACAGTGACCTTGACCTTTGACCTTTAACCACCAAAATCTGAACATTTGTGCCACATGAAACAATTTTTCTTCTTGACGTTGCTGATATATCATGTTCATAAGGACGTGACATCACCGTCTTTAAGTCTGAGTGAATGCTTGCACCAAATTTGAAGAACTTTTAAAGGTCCCATGTTGTAGAACTTCAATGTTGTAGGATTTTTTGATTATAGATCAGGTCTAGCTTCTATATTAATACTGTGAAAGTATCAAAGCCTCAGTCCACAGAGAAATGCACACAGCCTGTATTCAGAAACTGAGCCTTAAAACCAGCCGTCAGGACTTCTGGAACTTTGTGATGTCACAACAAAGCAGTCATCCCTCTCAGTCATGCCGTAAGCCACCTGGACCCACCATCCACCCACGGTCTCTCTGAGTGTTTTACCTGAAATCTACTATATTTTTATATGATCAGCCAAAAAAGTCAGCCAATCAGAAGAGAGGATCAGAGCCTCCTGTCTTCTGATTGGTTCACCGACCTGTTGTTACTACAGCTCCTGAGAGAGGCCTGAGAGAGGAGATGTACAACTACTTCTTCTTATGGAGCAACACTTCAAATAAAGGAAAGTATGGAGCTTTAAATAAAAACGTTACAACCAAACATGAGATGCCATTAACTATCCATAACCCTAAACTTGTTTGTAAATAAGTTACAGTTTAATCCTCCCCACATGTGAAATCGTTAAAGAACTAAAACACCTTAAAAAACAGGATTTAAAAAGAAAATTGCCTGAAATGCAGCAAACAAAATCCGCCTCCTGACTCTGAATGTTTTTCACAGAGAGTCTGAGCAGTTTGGGGGAGATCCAAAGCAACCCTCGGAGGAAATTAGTGTTTTTGCAGCTTTTTATTAGAATTTCAACAGTAAGTGGATGATGGGAGTGAAACTAGAAAGTGCCTTTTAACTGCTGCCCAATTAAATCTTGATCCATTCATCATTCCTCATTTTCATGAGTGCATATCTTCCACTGGTGCAAATGAAGAGGCAGTGGGGGTTTTCAGAGGTTTGTTTTTTTGTTTTTTTTCTTCGTGGGGCTCACCACAGTGACAGAACTCAGCCTCCCTTCCAGCGAGTCTTGTCTACCACAGTACAGGAAGTGAGTGTTTTCTGTGGGGATACATGGAATGCCAGAAGAACAGTGCAAACCCCCAAACTTAAAAAAAAGCTCTCACACCAGGACAACCCGAGGAAGAATTCAGGAAGCATCGGCAGAGCAAGACTTTTCCAGGAGGGGGGTGAGAGGAAGGCTAATCTTTGGGGCAACACTACCCCCTGCTCAGCTGGAAAGGAATGCACCCTTTCACAAGTTGAATTGAGGGAATGCCTGGCATGGACATAATGGTAGAAGAAATCAGAATTTCCCAGATACTGGGGATGGGAGCGGACGAGGGAGAGCTTAAACTAGAGCATCATGAGTCATTTCTTTCCAATTAGAAGAGATTCGTTCTCCATGTTAGACATGTTGTTAGCTCTTTGGAGATGCATAAATCTGGATTGAAATATTTTCTTTTCTGTTTCTTAGCATCACCAAATTCTGGAAAAATTCTTAAATGCACATTTAATCTGTGTGATTTTCTGCTGTCTGTATCATCATCCAGTCTCTGCCTCTCCTCTTCATATATGCAGCTTATACCAAGTATTCCAGGGCTTTTGTCGTCATATGCGTCTTCTACTGAGCAACTCATCTACAGCCAGGATCTTCTGGAGACTGGCAGAATACGAGCGACCAAACTCCAGTGCCTTTATTATGAGTCTAAACCTGCTGCACGTCACAGGCCCTGATGCTGTTGGAAGCAGAAACACAGCACTTTTGGAGGTATCCAGGCTAAAGGCTAACGGCTAACCCCACGAGACCTGCTTTCCGGTGTGTGCTAATGCATGGTCACTTGACAACTAGCCGGACTTTACACATACCTTGGCCCTTAATACCAATGAATGATGGTTTGAATGCCTCAGTCTATCTGAGTAGTGTCACTGACCATGTTCATCCCTTTATGGCCACAGTTCATCATCTTCTAATGGCGACTAAACGCTCCATGTCACAAAGCTGACGTCGTCTCAAACTGGTTTCATGAACGTTACAGCGCTTTAGACAGAACAGGAGAGTCTCAGCATGAATGTCAAATGTCAATTAGTTGGTAATCTGCATGAGAAGTAAAGAAAAACAAATCTGCTTATAGTTATTAATCTGACCGAGACAGATGTGATCACTTAACAGCAAGTGGTTTGCACTGTGTGTATTAGTTTAAAATGGGACTGAATTTCCAGTCCGTCTCTACTAGTCCATTCAAATAAAATGGCCAAAAAAATAACTTTAAAAAAAGATATGTGTACAACTTTGACCGCTGATGGCAGCCTGGATGCTAGCAGGGCTTTTTAAGGATAGGTTCATATATTTTTGTGTGAAAACATGAAGAGGGAATTTTCACGCTAAGAACGAGGTAGCTTTGGAAGACACCCAGTGCGGGGTCTGTGGATTTTTCCTCCCATTAGAGTCGGGCGAGGAAGGGATCTCTTCAGGGCCAGATCTCTACAGGGACCCATAACTCTGTCAACGAATACTGAGTATTGTTTCATAAAAAGCTTGAGAAAACGTGAATCTGCCCTTTAAACTTCGAGGCTTGTCCTGCTAAGATCTATGCATCCTGTCAGTGCCTGTGTAGCCTGGGAAAAATCAAGCCACGTCTGCATATCTGTGGTTTCGTAAGGAGTCGGCTCTGCCAATCTGACTGCGCCACACATGGCCCCGTATGTCCCCTTCTGGAAACACTATAGGTGCTCAGCATTCTTTGTGGCTTCCTCCAGACTAAATTGGCTTGTTTTTCAACACAGGGGAAGAATATATGTACAGCATTAACAGAGGCAGTGAGGCTCATCTTCTGGTCGTGCACAGTGACGTGGAGCTTTCACCAGTGAGGTCATGTCGACTATTCAAATCATGAGCTCATCCAGTTCTATTCTCCTGCTTTCTATTCATAGTTTGACTCGAGAAACTGCAGTCATGTGTTGCCTTAAATCATGGGAGGAAACTTGAATATTACCTCTGTAATTACCAAGGAAGTTTTTCTCTATAAACAGACAGAAAGTAGGCCTAATCACAGTATGATATCCTCTTTTCCAACCACTGTGTTTGGCTAGTTTTAGTGCCACATATACATTCGACGCACATTTTCCATGTGCAAGTCAGCAAACAATCGAATCTTGGTAAGTGTATCACACAAGCTGTCACGGGAAAATTTAAAAATAAAAGTTATTAAGTTATGTTTTCCTCCTTATTCAACTTGGAATTTGGAATATTATAATATTCAAACAGGGTGTACTTGAAAACAGGGTTTTGTATCTGTATCCATAATTTAGGTCCCATATTGAATAAAGGTCTCTGCCAACGTGTTCTTTGATTATAGATCAGGTCTAGGTTCTGTTTTAATACTGTGAAAGTATCAAAGCCTCAGTCCACAGATAAATGCACACAGCCTGTATTCAGAAACTGAGCAGAACCAGCCGTCAGGACTTGTAACTTTGTGATGTCACAACTCTCATCCACGCCCCAAGCGAGAGTGATTTACCTGAAATCTGCTATAGTTTTATTCGATCACTAAGCCAATCAGAAGAGAGGCTCAGAGAAGAGAGGGGGCTTAAATCCACAAACATATCTTCTTATGGATCAACACTTCAAATAAAGCACAGAAGAAGAAGAAAATATGGAGCTTTAACTCAAATAACTGATGTAACATTAACTTAACAGATACAAAACACTGTTTTCAAGTACCAAATTTTGAATTATAGGCCGTAATATTCCAGAGAGGAAACATTTTGTCACTTCATTTTATATGCAGAGAAAGTGTTGACCCTGAGAGAGGCACCTCTCTTAAAGCTCACCCCACATGAGGGTACTGGAGCTCGAGGTGCACCCGGAGCTGCGGTGGACGTTTCCTGCACACTCAGCACCTTGGATGAATGGCTGTTCCTCCTGTTCTTCGCACAGCCTATTAAAAGCTCCTGGTGCATATCTGCTTCACATCAGGATGTGGGGATGTAATTACAGTTACCAAGGAAAGGATGGGCAACAGCAGAGGAGCACAACAGCCTCTTCTTTTTTTTTTTCCAATGCCACCCTCTCTGCGCCAGCATGGAACTGCTGGGTTGCCAGTTTTGCCTTTGCCTTCAAATCCACACAGAAGTTGCATTGAGGGAGTCGGGTTGGATGGTTGGAGGCACAGTTCTGTTACACCTGAGATGAGGTTTGTGAGTGTAGATGTGGGTATGGATGGTTGAGACATGTCCCTAAAAAAGTCCCCACCAGACAATCTTGTCATTTTAACTCCACATAGTGTTAAGGTCTACGCAGAGATGCCAGGTTTGTTTGTTTGCCGCAAAAAGTGTGCTACCTTCATGTAGGGTGTAATGTCAAGGAACCTGATGTCCTCTTGTTCTTTCAAAGAATCTGTAACAGCTCAGCTCTTCTGTAATCAATTCAAACAATTATCATCATTAGTCATGTGTGGGATTAATACCACACCCTGACCCTCTCCTTTTTCATGAGTGGATCAGGTGGTGAGTTTGTACGGGTCATGGACATTCGATTTCATGCCATGATATCTAACGAGTGCAGATGCAAAAAATGGCCATTTCATCAATTCACAATTAAATCTATGACACGATAAAGTATGCAAACTTCAACAACGTCAATTTGACGTAGAATACCGATGACAACTGATGTTTATGTTTTGTTGGTCTAAAATTGGTAAGTAACCAAACATCTCACGCCAACACCATCCTGACAGTTACTGACAGTGTAGCTGTGAGTAAAACCCAACGTCATAATGTCAGTGAGCCAACGTTGGGTTTTGGCGTTGAGATGATTTTCATTTAAAACCAAAATTGAACATCTGTCCGACATGAGACTCGTTTGAGTCCAACGTCTCTCTGACTTTACACTGATGTCCAGTGCCTGCTGGGAAATCGTTATGGCCCGAAGACTAGGTCATAGCATCGGAAAGCAAGGCTCCCAGTCTTAATACCAGATACCACATGGAGTCTGCAGAGTACATGGCAGGGGCTCATCTGTGTATTATTAATAGAGCTTATTGGAAATTGAAGGGATTTATTTACAGAAACACCTTACATTCACTAGGAGGCAAATTAGGTAAAAGGTCCAGAAAAGATTTTACTTCATTGTTCCTATTCTGCTCACGTGAGGCTGGGCAGAAAAGCTCCCTCGTTGAAGTTGCACATGGACAAAATATACATCTCAATAACTGAAAGATTAAAATACTATCATAGTTTTCAACTAAAAAGCAAACCGAACTTTATCTGAAGTGAAAGTACTTGGGAGCAGCCGTCTCTCACACTTTGGTGGTAACACGTGCTGACCTGTGACATCATAGTGCAACTCTTCCCCTGACCTCCCGGAGGTCAGCTTGTATTCACGGCACAATGTGACTGTCAACACTCATTCCCCAGCCTGATGGGAGAAGCGGCGCATAATCAGCGCCGTCGTCACCGAGCGATGTCATTAGGAACGCCTGGCTGACCCAACACTGAGCACATCAGCGCCCGGCTGCTGCTGCTGCTGCTGCTCTGTGACCTCTGTGAGCTCCGGGCCCAGAGAGCGCCAACACTCTTAGCGCTTACACTGTATATGCAGATAAAGCAGATATAAGCATGGTATCTTATTGTGAGCTGCAGGCAGAAGTGCTTAAAGTGCAGCTTGAAAATGAGCATCAAAACATCGACAGTGCAGTGAATGTCTCTCTTCGTGTGCTGGGGCCTCACTTTCAGTCAGAATTCAGCCTCATAGTTAATAATGGTGTCCGCTTGTGTGGAACTTTCCTACACGTCTCAAGCTTTATATCTCATCCAGGATTGTAATTCATCTCCTTGTTAGAGAAGACGCCTAAAGCTAAAGGCATCAGTTAAAGCTCAATTAATCAATGCGGTTGCTAATGTAGTCGCCTGGAACTCATTAGAATAAATAAGCAATCCCATATGTGCTCCGAGTCTAAATGAGTCTAAATGTGCTCATTCTCTTGTTTTTCTTAATGTTCCCTGATCACTATGTCAGCAACGACTCAATGTCCAGTTAAAACCTTTTCAGATAGAAAACGCTGGTAAAAAAAAAAAAAAGAAAAAAAAAGTCATCATCAAGAAATGCAAATTTGCCAACTTCCACCCACAGACCACAGCGTCCTTTATTTTCTATTTATTGAAAACATACCAGTGAGTGGGAGCTGCACAGAAAGGTCCTGATAATGCAGAGGAGACATTTAGAGATGGAAACAGCCTGACTGAGCCAAGGCTGAGCAACAGGAGTTAAAAGTTTTACAGTGATGCTCCTCAAAGTAAAAGGAGACTCATTCCTTTCCCTCAACTCCATTTATCTTTAAACTGCTTTCATGCCCACTTCAACTGATGGTTCAAACTCCTTCAGCTGGAACCTCTTCAACATCTTCGACTCAAACTGAAACCTAAGCATATATGAGGACTCATCGCGATTGTGCATTAAATGTACAGTAATAAGAATGTTTACGTTTGTGACTGACTCCAGAGTTTCATTTGTAGATGAACTGATTCTGAAAGTACACAAAGGGCCATTTAGAGGAAGTGTTTTCAATGCATTTAAGTTCCTGTTTTGTATAATATAAGTAGACAAGACACTTTCAATAACAAAACTACTCAGCTCTGAACTCTGCTTCCGCTTTAGCTTTATATAGCCACAAAGACACATGGACATCAGCTTCTCGTGCATCGCTTGGTACAATTTAAAGCTGTTCACTGATGGTAACTGCTGGAGACAGAGCAGACCTCTCTGCTCCGTGGCTTGAAGAACAGCAGTGAGACGGCTGGGACAAGCTGGGCTCGTCTCCAGCTGTGTGCAGTGTAATGAGCAGCAATTACTGCCTATGACAAGTTAACATTAAGTCCCCCGCCACCGCCGCCGCCGCACTGTGTCAGCTCACCCCGGGAAGGCAGCGCACCGAGCTGAACATTTCTTATCTGCCTTCAGTTAATCAGTGAACCGATCCTGTATCAACAGCTGTGCTGCTCCACATTTCTGGCTTGTGGCCTTAAAACACAGTTTGGCTCAAGGATTTTATTTTCCACGTTCAGGCTGTTTCACTTAGTCGTTTTTTTTTTCTAGAGGTTGTCTGCAAATATGGTGGATAAAGTGATCATGTGTGAGCTCTCTGTTTCTTTTTTGGGGCTGTGGGGTCTCTGCACTGCATTTCCCAGAGTCATTTAAGTCTTCGTTCAGATTATTAAACAGCAGTTTCTGAGTTTCAGAAGAAAAAACACATTCAAATAAAAAAACTCAGATGAGGAACTCTAAAGGGTTTGCAGAACTGATCAGGAATTTAATAATTATTGAATCAGATTTCAAAGTGGAGACATAGTTGCTGCAAGTATTTGAATTTTTACCAAGACCAAATGTTCAGATGCTTATTCCCATCATTCCTTCAATACATTTTGGTAACAGAAATCTTATATATGAAAACATAATCCTGGGGTCTCGCCCTGATCTGGAATATAGAAATACATGATCTGAAACATCCACAGCAGGGAAGCAAGAAGGAAAAAGGTCAGGACTGTGTGTGGGCGAGATTAGCCTGGATTCAATAATGGAACATCCATTCTTTAAAGGTTCTTTTAATCACATTTTTTTCTCTTATTAACAACAGATCAAATGTATGTGTATTTTGAAAAGAAAGTGAGAGACTGAAGAACCCACTGAGAAATCTGCTGTCTCCCTCCTCTCTGTGGATTTAGCTTTAGCATCTTTCAGCTGATTGTTTTGATTTTATCAACCAAACCAAATGTACTGTTGTGGTTCACTGCAAACATGCTGCAGCTAAGTTGTAGCTAAACAGCCTCAAGAGAGAGTAAACAGAGGGGAAAGGCGAGAGAATATTTGACATAGACATGTTTGTTTTCATAATAATATGAAAATATATATTTTTTAAAATATGGGTCAGGGTGGGCGGGGCTGAGAGTGGCGACTGCTTTGTTGTGACATCACAAAGTTACAGAAGTCCTGACGGCTTGTTTTAAGGCTCAGTTTCTGAATACAGGCTGTGTGCATTTCTCTGTGGACTGAGGCTTTGATACTTTCACAGTATTAATTTAGAGCCTAATTAATATACAACTTTTAAACAATATGGGAACTTTAAATTAAGTGTGTAATTAAAGGAAACTGAAGAACATAAACAACATTTTGAATATTTTATATTTTGTTTTGGCCTTTTTGATTCCTTATTACATGCACATTTCACTTTATGTTAATGAGGTTTAAAAGGGATTTTAAGGTACTGTATATAACTCAGGTATTTTGATCCCTAGGGCTTCTTCATTCTAATTCCACTTACATCCACCACACTGACATTACATTGCAGATGTGTTGAGGAGTTAAAGCACATTCCCTAAAGCAAAAACACAGGAATCGCTCTGCTGTTCAGGCTCCTCCACACCCTATACTTTCTGTGGACAAACACCACAGAAGAATACGAGCTCCTTGTGCTGACATTTGCTGTTTGCTCAACGTGGAACTGCAGCCAGAGATGCTATAACTCAGTTTAACTACCATGTTGAGTTTAATGGAGTGGCCACACAGCAAACTGTTGTTGGCAGTACATGATAACCATCCAGTGTTACAGCTCAGTCAGCTGATTGCAACACACAGCTGAGCCGCTTAACTTTTATGGGCTTCACAGAGTCTCCATCTTAAGGAAAACATTTTTTTTTTAAAAACACAAGCTGCCTCATTTGCTGGAAGTCCTGCATGACCGGAGATATAAACACTTTTATATTCGTTATCGTGGAAAAACATCCAAACCACAGAGCTAAAGAGAAATATAACAGAGTGGCATGCTGAGTGAAGCAACACTGGAATCAACAAGAAGTGAAAGTGATAAGGTCACAGTTTACATAAAACTGACGTGTGTTTCACCCACAACTTCTTCTGTGTTAATGTCATTTTTCACATTTGTAGCAATGTTTATAATTTCCTCCATACTGACTTTCTGTCGATTCATTTAGGATTTTAATATCAATTTTAATTCTTGACTATGAGACATTTTAACACAGTTTATTTGTGACATTTCCAACATGAGTGCTCAGGCAAAAAGCAACATCTTTAATTCAGTGACAAACTCATCTGCAGAGGAAGCTCATGTGACACGACTGAATGCCCCAACAACTACTAAATAAACCTTGTGGTTAGATAATGTTGCAGCTGCAGTTATGTTTCTATCACTGTGGTATTTTATTATTCAATCCGTCTATTCCTCAAACGTTTTGAATGCACTGTAATGATTATCTATAGTTTTGTTCATTATTTTATTTCAACATGTTAGAACTTTTTTTAACAAGCTGAAGTTGACAAGAGAAAGTGCAGAATAAGTAAAAAAAAGGAAGTAAAGCACAGTAAAGTTCATATGTTAGACTGCCGCTGCTCTTGGTTCCACATTTTACCATGATACACTTTATTTTTAGCAAGTCTGTGGCTGTGTATCTCTGTGCACCCTAGCCTTCTCATACTGAAGACTATCAAATAAATAAATGAAACTTCTTTTATACTTTTGCACATCTGTCTGTAAATGAATTCTGACCTCGAGTTGCCATTATTACAGTAAAATAAACGAATAAAGCAGAGATAAAAGGACTATATGTAAGTTTTGTTATTGCAACTTAGCAAATGTTAGCATTAACAGCTGGCTACTTAGCAGTCTGGAAAAAACCATTGTGATTTCAGCATCAAACGTCTTTCCTTACCTCACCAAGAGCTGAGAGGTAGAAGCAACCGTATTGTTTTGGTTCTACTTCTAAGTTAGCATGCTAATCAGCTAGACCTCGTCCGATCGAACATCATGATCCCTTTCCGATACCGAGTCACTGTAGCACCCAGGCTGCCCTGAAGACATAGCGCTGCTCAAAGGGCGTATTGTAACCTATAGTATTGTAAACGATGTCTGAAGCTCTTATATGACGGAGAAAACTTTCATAAAGAACCTTTAAAGATCAGCAAAAGAAAACCATGCAAACAATTCAACAAGGGGCTTAATCAGATGTACAGACCTACTGTAGATCCTGAGTCAGAGCAACATTCAACAAGAATATTATTCCTGTGCATCAGTCCACCAAAATAACATGAAAAGACCAAATGCAATGGAGATGCCTTCCCTGCTGCTGCACACAGTGACAACCTCAGGTCAGCGCCATAAAGAACCTCACATGCTCCCATACATCCGCTCAGACATAAAACTGGACATGCTGAAAAACATCAAGAGTATCAAGTGATTCTGTACGGTGGTGAAGGACCCTGTTCTCTTAAGAGGATTTGTTGGAACTGTTCTACTTTACAGAAAAAACATAAAAGAATTAGATGATAATTTGATGATAAATAGTTCAGTTTTTAAAGTCATTTATGGAGAAAAATCCCCAGGAAAGGATTGAAATAATGAAGTACGTCTGAAGTAATCATTTTATAATTACATGAAAATGGTCAATCCTACTGCTGGCCTGCTGCTTCTGGTATACTGCCATTGTAGACGGCTTCCTCCCCCACAGCCCCTCCACCTGCTGAACAAGTGATCTGACTGACTAGTAGCAGACGTAGTGACCAAGACACATTCAAACCCCTGATTCAGACAGTGAATGTTTCATAATCTGTCACCTAAATCTTATTTTATTTCAAAGACTGAGAAAATCTGCATATAAAGATTATACCTTCAATTATCACTGTGACATGTCAAACTAATTTAAGTGATTCTAATGTAATCTAATTATATATTGCGCTGTCAGTATGTAATTAACTTTAATGTGGAAACTGCCAGTTGATTTATAGAAAGCCTTGTCAAATTAAAACTTTTGCAACATCAGTCACTGTTAAGGCTATAGGCTGAATATCATTTCAGTGTGACTGCACTAAAACATTATATCAAATGTTATAAATAATACGTTTGTTAGAATACAAATACTTTTTTTGACAATGAAGCTTTCCCTGACAATATTATTGGATGATGTTGCAAACTGTTAAGAATGAGAAAACAAAACAAAATCCCAAAGCTAAGGATGGTTTTGTGCTCTACAGTGATGTTACAAAGGCGTTACAAAAGGTGCTATTGTTCCTTGTTAACCCTTTCAAAAATGTTTTGTGTGACAGTATTTGATGTGAAACCTCCTCTCTAAGGTTTTTTTTTTTTTTTTGGGGGGGGGGGCATGGGTTAATGTTGACAACCCTCAATGCTCAATGGGCTTTTATGGTATGTTGCTGGGTCAGGCAGTTTTCACAAAGGGGGCCCTCTGCTTTTCAGGTATAAAAAGGAAGGTGTCCAGCAGGTAGACAAGCAGTTCAGCTCCAACAGCAGCAGCAGCACCACCAGCAGCAGCAGCAGCAGCAGCAGTATTGCCTCCAGCAACAACACCTGGCAAAGATGACTTCCAGTGGCATGAACATGATGGGCAAGATTATCTTCTACGAGGACAGGAACTTCCAGGGCCGCTCTTACGAGTGCATGAGCGACTGCCCCGACATGTCCTCCTTCCTGAGCCGCTGCCATTCCTGCAGGGTGGAGAGGGGCTGCTTCATGGTCTACGACCGCCCCAATTACATGGGAAACCAGCACTTCATGAGGAGGGGCGAGTACGCTGACTACATGAGCATGATGGGCATGAGCGACTGCATCAGGTCCTGCCGCATGATCCCCATGCACAGAGGCCAGTTCAGGATGAAGATCTACGAGAGGGAGAACTTCCAGGGCCAGATGCAGGAGCTGATGGAGGACTGCGAGAATGTCATGGAGCGCTTCGGCATGTCCAACTTCATGTCCTGCAACGTGATGGACGGCCACTGGCTGATGTACGAGCAGCCCAACTTCAGAGGAAGGATGATGTACATGAGGCCCGGAGAGTACAGGAACTTCAGCAGCATGGGCATGAGCGGCATTAGGTTCATGAGCATGAGGCGCATCATGGATGCCTGCTACTAGACGACGACTCGTGACTCGAGGTGCAGCAATTCGTTACAAAAAACTCTGCAGCAACATACACTGGATGTTGACCGCAGCAAATAGATGACAAAGACTGAAGACCACTGAACTGCACATACAGATGTCTCTGACTGAGGTGTGGCTGTTAAAGAGAATTACAACAGCCTCCATAAGAAAACACTAATAAAGTCTACTTTGCTATAAAAAAATATGTTGGATTTAAGACTTTTTCTTTTCCTCTCTATGCTAATTATTTTATTTTCTCTTCCTACTTATTCCTAAAGGCAACTCATCAATCTAGCAACCTTGCTTCTGATAACCTTGACTGACTAATGTACGCAAATGAAAATATAAAAATAGTTCAGGTAGCACTGGGTAACTAATTTCTCTTCCTTTTGGGTACTCATCAATTGGAGTATTGAAAAGTCAAAGCAAAAGTAAATCAATATCCCACATATTGATATCTATAGAGGTAATCTTGTCAGTGAAGGGATGCCGCCCGAAAACTGCTTCTAAATGTGGATTAACTCTACATTTGTAAAGACCTATAGTATATTTTAAGGTCAGTTCTCTCTCACTGTAGCTGTCAGAATAAAGGCACGAAATTCCCTAAAAAATATCTTTTAAAATATATATATATATATATATATATATATATATACACACTTCTTACACCTTGGTGGTTTTCAACTCTATATTTTAACCAGATAAAGGATTTTAGTCATCTGACGTCTGGATCTGAAGTTATCCAAGTCTTACGTGGATATCCACTGTCACTGATATCCAGCCGTTTGCCTTTCAAACAGCTGCCTCAGGTCGTTCTCTGTTGAGATCCATGAATCGTGTGTAGATCCTGGCCACTCTTCAGAGAGCACCTCCTCTCCTAACACCCTAACATGCCTAACTAACACTTACTATGCACTTTCACTGCACATCTTTACCTGATCTCCTTCACTTATTGAATAGATGTAATGCTTAGTACTTACAGCAAGGTTTCCTACTGCACTGAAGCTTTACTGATGTCCCTCACTTTTAAGTCCCTACGGATAAAAGCATCTGCCAAATGAGTAAATGTAAATTGAATCCAAACCGGGAGAAGCTTACGGCAATGGTGGTGAAGACATCAATTCCCATGATCCCACGCTATTTCACAACATCCCCCTACGCTGTCTTTTGTTATTGCAACAGAAGTTACATATTGTGTGTTTAATATTGGGTATCTGGCGATACTGAGTCAGACCTGATGCTTATACTTACCTAAATATTGATTAAATATGTGTCTGACAGTAAAATTACAGCTGAGGAAACTTGATCCAAATGAAGCTCAGGATAAGTTCAAGTTTACACCTCATCCATTCACAATTCTCTCTTGCTCTCTCACTCCACTTCTTCTAATCAGCTGACTTCAGGTGTTTTCAGTAACCAATCGAAGTCTACCATGATCTCAACCAGTCAATCATGTTGTCGCTGTCAGACTTCAAAATCTGTTCTCCTCTCTTCTGCTGTCAGCTGTCCTTTCAGTGCATGTTGATATATGTTGATATATCACGTGTAAACCAGACCATGAAAATTTCATATAAATCAATCTAACGTTAATTTCCTGTTTTCAGTAGGTGGCGCTATGACTATGACTTCATGTTGGCATGCAGGTGTCTTCAGTGTGGGACTATCATCAAACACGTGAAGTTTGGAGCAGATTGCACAATGCATATTTCAGTCATAACAACTTCCATTTTCATGGCAAAACATTAAAATTCACCCCACCACCAATTCCAGTTCAACAAAACCTCACAATTTTCACAATGAAGCATCATCACGATGTTAAGCATCTTCTGATTAAGTTTGGGGCAGATTGGATATTGTATAATAGAGTTACAACAACTTCCTGTTGCGAAATTTGCTGCCACACGCCCTTAAATAAAAATTCACAATAAAGCATTGACAATAAAGAATCATCTGAAGTATTTTCTGACCAAGTTTGAGGAAGGTGTGATCAAACTACTAGCAGGAATAAATCAAATTGTAAAAGATGATACTTCCTGTTGCCGTTAGGTGGCGCTATGAGTTCACCTGAATATTGTCATGCAGATGTGTTCAGACCAGGAATCTTATTAAACATAAAGATTGGGGCAGTTTGGACAATGTGTGCTTGAGTTATAACAACTTATTTTTTCAATGCCAAACATTGAAAGTTGCTGCGCCGCCAGTCGGGCCATTCAGCAAAAACTCATAGTTTCACAATAAAGCATCATCAAGTTTGAGGTGGGTGTGGTCAACCCTCTCCGAGAAGAACATGAATTCCCTGTCACCATGAGGTGGCGCTATGACTGTAACTGAATATTGACATTTAGATGTCTTCAGGGCAGGACTTTTATCAAACATATTAAGTTTGGGGCAGTTTGGAAAAGATGTGCCGCACCGCCTCGGGCAGGCTGTTCAATGAAAACTCAAAGCTTCCCAATTTAGCGTAGCAAGGGTTTTAAGATTAGACTGACCAATTATGATGTTGATCTGTTAAATTCTCTAAGTGGAGTTTGTTAATTCCAATCCCTGTAAATGCTAAAAATGGTACCAAAATTTGCTGAATAAATTTGGTTCCAAAATTGCTGAATAAATTTAAAATATCTAATTTCCTGTTGGGTTTAGGGTATGGGTGCACGCAGTCTTTTTTCTAAGTCTTGGCATGTTACATATGCCCACCAAATTTCTTACATGTAGGTAAAACACAGGGCAAGTAGTGCCTTGTTGAATTTTTCCAAGGGGGCGTTATCTAGCCATTTTGCCACACCAAAGAGCAAAATCCATAAAACTTAAGTTTTCTCAGGGCCCAACACTTTTGCGAAGTTTCATGAGTTTTTGAGCATGTTTAGGCTCATAAAGGCAATTAATTTTTAGAGAAGAAGAAAAAGCTGACAAATTAATTACAACAGGGTCCTCCTACCAGTCGGTGCTCAGGCCCTAATTATTGACATCATATGGATGAAAGACTAACTGGGAGAAAACAATCCCTGAAATTACCAAAATGATAAGTGATAAGTTTCATCTGACTGGTCAACAAGTTACGCGAGGTATGAACATTAATTTGTAACAGCTTATACAACCTGCTGCTGCTGCTGCTACTGGCAGCTTCATTCAGCCAGTACACGTCCACTAAAAGGTTTTGTGTGACAGCATTCAAAGTGAAACCGCCTCTCTAAGGTTTTTTTGGGGGGGGAACAGCTGTTAATGTTGACAACCCTCAATGCTCTATGGGCTTTTATGGTATGTTGCTGGGTCAGGCTGTTTTCACAAAGGGGGCCCTCTGCTTTTCAGGTATAAAAAGGAAGGTGTCCAGCAGGTAGACAAGCAGTTCAGCTCCAACAGCAGCAGCAGCACCACCACCACCAGCAGCAGCAGCAGCAGCAGCAGTATTGCCTCCAGCAACAACACCTGGCAAAGATGACTTCCAGTGGCATGAACATGATGGGCAAGATCATCTTCTACGAGGACAGGAACTTCCAGGGCCGCTCTTACGAGTGCACAAGCGACTGCCCCGACATGTCCTCCTTCCTGAGTCGCTGCCAGTCTTGCAGGGTGGAGAGGGGCTGCTTCATGGTCTACGACCGCCCCAACTTCATGGGAAACCAGCACTTCATGAGGAGGGGCGAGTACGCTGACTACATGAGCATGATGGGCATGAGCGACTGCATCAGGTCCTGCCGCATGATCCCCATGCACAGAGGCCAGTTCAGGATGAAGATCTACGAGAGGGAGAACTTCCAGGGCCAGATGCAGGAGCTGATGGAGGACTGCGAGAATGTCATGGAGCGCTTCGGCATGTCCAACTTCATGTCCTGCAACGTGATGGACGGCCACTGGCTGATGTACGAGCAGCCCAACTTCAGAGGAAGGATGATGTACATGAGGCCCGGAGAGTACAAGAACTTCAGCAGCATGGGCATGGGCAGCATTAGGTTCATGAGCATGAGGCGCATCATGGATGCCTGCTACTAGACGACGACTCGTGACTCGAGGTGCAGCAATTCGTTACAAAAAAAACTCTGCAGCAACATACACTGGAGGTTGACCGCAGCAAATAGATGACAAAGACTGAAGACCACTGAACTGCACATACAGATGTCTCTGACTGAGGAGTGGCTGTTAAATCAAATTACAACAGCCTCCATAAGAAAACACTAATAAAGTCTACTTTGTTATAAAAAAATATGTTGGATTTAAGACTTTTTCTTTTCCTCTCTATTCTAATTATTTTATTTTCTCTTCCTACTTATTCCTAAAGGCAACTCATCAATCTAGCAACCTTGCTTCTGATAACCTTGACTGACTAATGTACGCAAATGAAAATATAAAAATAGTTCAGGTAGCACTGGGTAACTAATTTCTCTTCCTTTTGGGTACTCATCAATTGGAGTATTGAAAAGTCAAAGCAAAAGTCAATCAATATCCCACATATTGATATCTATAGAGGTAATCTTGTCAGTGAAGGGATGCCGCCCGAAAACTGCTTCTAAATGTGGATTAACTCTACATTTGTAAAGACCTATAGTATATTTTAAGGTCAGTTCTCTCTCACTGTAGCTGTCAGAATAAAGGCACGAAATTCCCTAAAAAATATCTTTAAAAAAAAAATATATATATATACACTTCTTACACCTTGGTGGTTTTCAACTCTATATTTTAACCAGATAAAGGATTTTAGTCATCTGACGTCTGGATCTGAAGTTATCCACGTCTTACGTGGATATCCACTGTCACTGATATCCAGCCGTTTGCCTTTCAAACAGCTGCCTCAGGTCGTTCTCTGTTGAGATCCATGAATCGTGTGTAGATCCTGGCCACTCTTCAGAGAGCATCTCCTCTCCTAACACCCTAACATGCCTAACTAACACTTACTATGCACTTTCACTGCACATCTTTACCTGATCTCCTTCACTTATTGAATAGATGTAATGCTTAGTACTTACAGCAAGGTTTCCTACTGCACTGAAGCTTTACTGATGTCCCTCACTTGTAAGTCCATATGGATAAAAGCATCTGCCAAATGAGTAAATGTAAATTGAATCCAAACCGGGAGAAGCTTACGGCAATGGTGGTGAAGACATCAACTCCCATGATCCCACGCTATTTCAAAACGTCCCACTACGCCGTCTTTTGTTATTGCAACAGAAGTTACATATTGTGTGTTTAATATTGGGTATTTGGCGATATTGAGTCAGACCTGATGCTTATATTTACCTAAATATTGATTAAACATGCGTCTGACACAGTGAAATTACAGCTGAGGAAACTTGATCCAAATGAAGCTCAGGATAAGTTCAAGTTTACACCTCATCCATTCATAATTCTCTCTTGCTCTCTCACTCCACTTCTTCTAATCAGCTGACTTCAGGTGTTTTCAGTAACCAATCGAAGTCTACCATGATCTCAACCAGTCAATCACGTTGTTGCTGTCAGACTTCAAAATATGTTCTCCTCTCTCCTGCTGTCAGCTGTCCTTTCAGTGCATGTTGCTGCGACCCACCACCACTCTTCATACCAAGTACCTGGTCATCTCATCAGAGTCCACTCCACATCACATGCAGATCTCCAACATTTTCTTCCTCCCATCGAGACCACCAGTGTCTAGACGCTGGGGGGGGGGTCCTATACTTCACAAAGCCTCACCCTCTTTTCAAATATGATGACATTACAATGGGGTCTAATCGCCAAAGACTCTCAGTGTTCATCTCTTGTTTGCACATGGCAATAGAAGTTTATTTATTCACAAAGAATGAAGTGTCTTTTGTTTGAAATACTGGTATACAGTAGGTCCTGGTTCAACACTATGAAGTTGATTAAGAAAAATGAAGGCTGCAAGCAGCGTTATGCAGGCCCTTTACCTGTTGTGCACCTTGGGGCCCCTGCCAGGAAGCCATTTGACACAGCAAACGTGCATTATGGTGATCACGTGTAAACCAGACCATGAAAATTTCATGTAAATCAATTTAACATCAATTTCCTGTTTTCAGTAGGTGGCGCTATGACTATGACTTCATGTTAGCATGTAGGTGTCTTCAGTGTGGGACTATCATCAAACACGTGAAGTTTGGAGCAGATTGCACAATGCATATTTCAGTCATAACAACTTCCATTTTCATGGCGAAACATTAAAATTCACCCCATCACCAATTCCAGTTCAAAGAAACCTCACAATTTTCACAATAAAGCATCATCACGATGTTAAGCATCTTCTGATTAAGTTTGGGGCAGATTGGACAATGTATAATAGAGTTACAACAACTTCCTGTTGTGAAATTTGCTGCCACACGCCCTTAAATAAAAATTCACAATAAAGCATTGACAATAAAAAATCATCTGAAGTATTTTCTGACAAAGTTTGAGGAAGGTGTGATCAAACTGCTAGGAGGAATAAATCAAATTGTAAAAGATGATACTTCCTGTTGCCGTTAGGTGGCGCTATGAGTTCACCTGAATATTGTCATGCAGATGTGTTCAGACCAGGAATCTTATTAAACATAAAGATTGGGGCAGTTTGGACAATGTGTGCTTGAGTTATAACAACTTATTTTTTCAATGCCAAACATTGAAAGTTGCTGCGCCGCCAGTCGGGCCATTCAGCAAAAACTCACAGTTTCACAATAAAGCATCATCAAGTTTGAGGTGGGTGTGGTCAACCCTCTCCAAGAAGAACATGAATTCCCTGTCGCCATGAGGTGGCGCTATGACTGTAACTGAATATTGACATTTAGATGTCTTCAGGGCAGGACTTTTATCAAACATATTAAGTTTGGGGCAGTTTGGAAAAGATGTGCCGCACCGCCTCGGGCAGGCTGTTCAATGAAAACTCAAAGCTTCGCAATTTAGCGTAGCAAGGGTCTTAAGATTAGACTGACCAATTATGATGTTGATCTGTTAAATTCTCTAAGTGGAGTTTGTTAATTCCAATCCCTGTAAATGCTAAAAATGGTACCAAAATTTGCTGAATAAATTTGGTTCCAAAATTGCTGAATAAATTTAAAATATCTAATTTCCTGTTGGGTTTAGGGTATGGGTGCACGCAGTCTTTTTTCTAAGTCTTGGTATGTTACATATGCCCACCAAATTTCTTACATGTAGGTAAAACACAGGGCAAGTAGTGCCTTGTTGAATTTTTCCAAGGGGGCGTTATCGAGCCATTTTGCCACACCAATGAGCAAAATCCATAAAACTTAAGTTTTCTCAGGGCCCAACACTTTTGCGAAGTTTCATGAGTTTTTGAGCATGTTTAGGCTCAAAAAGGCAATTAGTTTTTAGAGAAGAAGAAAAGGCTGACAAATTAATTACAACAGGGTCCTCCTACCAGTCGGTGCTCAGGCCCTAATTATTGACATCATATGGATGAAAGACTAACTGGGAGAAAACAATCCCTGAAATTACCAAAATGATAAGTGATAAGTTTCATCTGACTGGTCAACAAGTTACTCGAGGTATGAACATTAATTTGTAACAGCTTATACAACCTGCTG
This sequence comes from Seriola aureovittata, assembly GCF_021018895.1. Classification (NCBI taxonomy): domain Eukaryota; kingdom Metazoa; phylum Chordata; class Actinopteri; order Carangiformes; family Carangidae; genus Seriola; species Seriola aureovittata. The sequence goes on along the minus strand of NC_079382.1, from coordinate 21,253,465 downwards.
CTGCTGCTGCTACTGGCAGCTTCATTCAGCCAGTACACGTCCACTAAAAGGTTTTGTGTGACAGCATTCAAAGTGAAACCGCCTCTCTAAGGTTTTTTTTGGGGGGGAACAGCTGTTAATGTTGACAATCCTCAATGCTCTATGGGCTTTTATGGTATGTTGCTGGGTCAGGCAGTTTTCACAAAGGGGGCCCTCTGCTTTTCAGGTATAAAAAGGAAGGTGTCCAGCAGGTAGACAAGCAGTTCAGCTCCAACAGCAGCAGCACCACCACCAGCAGCAGCAGCAGCAGTATTGCCTCCAGCAACAACAACTGGCAAAGATGACTTCCAGTGGCATGAACATGATGGGCAAAATCATCTTCTACGAGGAAAGGAACTTCCAGGGCCGCTCTTACGAGTGCACAAGCGACTGCCCCGACATGTCCTCCTTCCTGAGCCGCTGCCATTCCTGCAGGGTGGAGAGGGGCTGCTTCATGGTCTACGATCGCACCAACTTCATGGGAAACCAGCACTTCATGAGGAGGGGCGAGTACGCTGACTACATGAGCATGATGGGCATGAGCAACTGCATCAGGTCCTGCCGCATGATCCCCATGCACAGAGGCCAGTTCAGGATGAAGATCTACGAGAGGGAGAACTTCCAGGGCCAGATGCAGGAGCTGATGGAGGACTGCGAGAATGTCATGGAGCGCTTCGGCATGTCCAACTTCATGTCCTGCAATGTGATGGACGGCCACTGGCTGATATACGAGCAGCCCAACTTCAGAGGAAGGATGATGTACATGAGGCCCGGAGAGTACAGGAACTTCAGCAGCATGGGCATGAGCGGCATTAGGTTCATGAGCATGAGGCGCATCATGGATGCCTGCTAATAGACGACGACTCGTGACTCGAGGTGCAGCAATTCGTTACAAAAGAAACTCTGCAGCAACATACACTGGAGGTTGACCGCAGCAAATAGATGACAAAGACTGAAGACCACTGAACTCACCTCAGTCAGATGTCTCTGACTGAGGTGTGGCTGTTAAAGAGAATTACAACAGCCTCCATAAGAAAACACTAATAAAGTCTACTTTGTTATAAAAAAAATATGTTGGAGTTAAGACCTTTTCTTTTCCTCTCTATTCAAAATTATTTTATTTTCTCTTCCTACTTATTCCTAAAGGCAACTTGTCAATCTAGCAACCTTGCTTCTGATAACCTTGACTGACTAATGTAGGCAAATAGAAATAAGTTTGTTATAAATATGGTTCAGGTAGGACTGGGTAATCAATTTCTGCACCTTTATGGTACCAACCAACTGAGAGTACTGAAAAATGGATAGTCAATTAATATCCCACATGTGGATTAATTCTTCATTTGGAAAAACCTATATTCTAAGGTCACTTCTGAGGAAACCAAAGATGTTGGGATAATTACAATAATAGGAAAACATGTTTTCAACAAGTTTCATCTGGCCGGTCATCATGTTACTTATGGTATTCACATTAATTTGAGAAAATTTATGCAACTTCCAGCTGCTGGCAGCTTCATTCATCCACTACAGATCCATTAAAATATGGCCAGATCAGGCCCAGTACCGATTCTTAGGAAGGTAAAAATTAGTCATAGTTAAAGCAGCAGATGCTTGAAAGTAATATCTGTACCAAAATCAAAGTATCAGTATTGGTACCTCAGTAATTGTACGTTGATACCCTGCTCTATATTCACACCATCGTGACACTAACCCAGACAGATACTGTGAATACGAGTTGAGCTAAGAGGCCCTAATGGATCTGGGTAGGGTTTTTGTTTCAAAGTCACCTGTTTTAATGCCTGCCAATCTCCATTAACACAATGATACATTAATCAATGAGCCCTGGGGCCTATTCTAGTCTGTTTGACTTTGAGAGGATGTGTTAAGCTATCTAAGTGGTTGATACTGCCAGAACATTGGTAAGTTACCTAGAGTCAAGAGAGTGATTGTATTAAGTGACTCTACTTACAGTACGAGATTATTAACTGCTTACACCAACAGGAAAGGAATCTCCATATATTTTAATGATTAATGACCAAATTGGAAAGTTCAGTGGTTATATGGCTCTCCGCATTAATCCTAATAATAATAAAAATCAGACCCCCACGATACAGGTCAAGTTTTGTCTGACCTTTTTTCTCATGTTACAAGTCGTAACAGCTCCCACTGCTCCCTGTCCGGCCCTGTTTGAGCGGATCTGAACAGGTAAGAGTCATTGTAGTAAGGCAGCATGATGCTGGCAGGGTGCTGGGATCCAATGAAGCCTGTGGCTCCTCTGTGGTCCGTTCCACTCTTTCAAACTTTCAAAACCACTTTGGTTCAGTATCTCATGCCACTTTTTGGTTGTAAAATTTAAAGTTTCCTTTCCAAGCAGACCATGAAATCACTACAACTATTTTCTTTTCCTGTAGGTAAATTATTTTCGGTGATGTGCACAATAATGGGTGTCTGGTTAAAGGTTAATGTGATTCTCTTTGGTGTGGAAATCATTGGCGAGATTGATTTACTTTTTTTTTTTCTTTCTGATCTGCAGACTACAAGTCATTTCCTCTCACACGGAAAGATGGCAGATGGCTCCAGTCTTTGTGGTGCATTCAAGCACTTTTAGAAATCTGGAGCGCACTGTGAGGTGACACATCAGTGTTTGTTGTTGGGAGTTTTTGAAGTTTGCTTGGGGCCCTCACTCAGTGCACACTGCTAGTGTCTCAAAAAGGAGCTTTAAGAAAGACATGGCATAGTTGTCTTCATTTCTTTTCACAACATTGAGCTGAGACACCTCCAAACAGGGGACAGAGGGACGAATCTGCTCAGTTTGACACGGGGTGTTTCTGTTTCTAACGCTCCCTTCCTGGTGCCTTGCAGAGAGATCACAGGAAGAGAAAGGAAAGGGGCAAAATATCCCCATTCACATCTTTTCATGAGGAGACGCAGCCATCTGCCAAATGCCTCTTCACATTAACTTTGCACCATTGAAGTCAGCGATGGTGCAGGACTAACCTACACAATGCCGGAGCCATTGTGGCTGGCACATCGAGTTCTCCAACGGATTTATTTCACCCTCAACACATATCTCTCTCAACAGAAGCCAAGACCTGTGTTTTAGGGGGTTAACTACAAGCAGACAACAGCAAAATGTTTTGTCTGAGAAGAAAATAAGGAAGAAGTCGGACAGCTGCAGAAATAATTCATGGATTGTGCTGAAAATAACTCTGTTCAATGTTTTAATGCTGCCGTCTGTGATCTTGGGCGATGATCCAGTGGCAGGCTCCTGTTTGGTCAGAATCATCCATTTGGAAAAAGATGTAAGCAGGCTAATCCCAAACTAAACAATGAGCTCATCTATATGGAACCACTGTCTATTTAGGCCCATTAATTTGAACGGTGACACAGGTCGACAAATACACCAGACTGTCTTTGAAAGGGTGGCAACTTGGCAAAACAAAAGGAGCTGAGAGTTACTGAGTAGGTTTAACAAGTCTGCGGGCCACGTTTGGAGATTGTTTGGATGTTTGGGCGCTGGCAACAGTGGCGCTAAGGTTGGTCAAAAACCTGTTAAAAAGAGAACAGAGTCTGGCAGGAGACGACCGCTATCAAAGCTGCTTTTGTGAGTCACATCAAGACAAGGCTCTGACCGTTTGAAAAACAGCACGGGGGTGAGCGAGGCCAGCATTTTCTTGGACACAAGCAGCACTACTGGGGAAACCAAACTGGAGCAGTCAAACACAACTCTCCGCCGCGGTGCTAGCAACGAAAATTGGAATCGTATGAATGATCGTTGCCGTTCACAGACACAGGGACATGTTGACAATGGTGGGAAAAGGGATTAGACACTTCAGGGGCTTCTCGGTGCTTCATTGTGCGTTAAGTGGTGCGCTCGGCCCCCAGCCTGTGCTCACATCAGATCACACATCAGTCCGTGATCATAGCGCAACTCACACGTAACAGCTGGACTACAATTGGCAAGTCTGGATTTATTATAAGGATTAGAAGTGCTAGGGAACTGGGCAGAAGGGGGGGGGGGGGGGGCTGGGTGGGATCAGTCTACAGCCAACAGGCCTCCCACATATGCAAAGGGAACAGTGTGTGTGTGTGACAGTTTTTATTACTCTCTGCTACTGATGAGCTCCACCGACTGGGCAGATGTGAGGGGGTGAGAGAGTACGAACTGCTCTGTCAACCACGTCCGCCAACCTCAACCTCAACTCACCGGTTTCAGTGTCACCATTTCAACGATTTTATTTCGTCTCATCTCTTTTGTCCCAGCTGATTTGGCTTCATTTGGAACAGCTATAAACTTTAGACGTGTTAATTTCATCCGTTCACGAGTTCATATGAAAATAGAAGGTGAAGCACTTGTTCAAAATTGTTTACATTGGGTAGAAGCTGAAACTCTGTAAACACATCATGGGCAACAGTGAGTGTAACTAAACATTTGTTCATTCGGTTGAATTGTTTACTGCCTTCAAGTCATGGCTTTACTCTGGTTTGAAGAAACTTTTGCCAACATGTGGCTTTTTCTATTTAACAGTCCAGAAAATTAGGATTTGACTTCAGCACTGAATCAACCAGCTTACTGAGCCTCAGGGAAAAACATACTCTGTGTAATGTGAATGCATCCTGTTGCCTTCAAGTACAGTTCACCAGGAAGACTGCAAATGACGGCATGTTGGAACTACACCAGTGCTTTACTGAAACACTACCCTCTATGTTTGCTGTGTTGGTCGGTACAAATATATTTAGAAATACGGAGCTTCAACTGTCATCATTTGCAATTCATTCATTTCTCCGTCAAATTTAAACTTGTTTTTTTTTTTTACTTGTTGCAGCAACGTTGCTGTGTTTTCAGATCTCTGCAACTACTTTGGCAAGTACAACGGTATTATACCTGGAAGGAATGATGACTTGCATTTAAGAAAAAAAGTAGGAGCCACATTGTAATGAACTTGAATTATCCTTTACGTAGTGAAAGCTTGTTCTTCACTTTGTGTTTCAGGCCTTTGGCTGAAATTGAGTCTTCAGGATCAGTTTCAGAAGCTGCACTGAAACTGGAATAGGTGCCACCTCACTAAAGGGTTTCTGACACGGCTAAAAGGCATCGAGTTGCATTCACTCCCTGTACTCAACATTATGCTTTTTGGAGTCTTTGTTTCCTGGATCTTTATTTCTCCGGTTGCCATGGATTGAGGCTGACAGACTGGAAAAGCTCGTTTAGGGCACAGAGGGGTGGCTGAGATGGAATATCAGACCGATGACCCCCAAGGCCAAGGACAGGCAATGTGCGTGCAGCGGTGGGGGTCTCTCACATCGACTCATTGTGATTTGTACATGGGAAAAAACATGTGTGAACTGGTCTAGGGTTGAAAAAAGAAGAAGAAAAGAGTGAGAGGAATCTGATTTCACACTGACTGAAGCAAACAGCTGCACGTTACTGAGCCAGTACAACAGGCTCACCAAAACCGGACAGCTGAAGACTGGACGTAGCCTGGACTGATGGAGCAGGATTTCTGCTGAGACACGCAGATGGTCGGGTCAGAATTTGGTGTCAACAACATGAATCCATGGACTCGACTTAACCCTCCTCTGGGCCCTTAATACCAATCAATCATGGTTTAAATGCCAGAGCCTATCTGAGTATTGCTGCTGACCATGCTCACCCATCTTCTGATGGCTACTTCCAGCAGAATAATGCTCCATGTCACAAAGCTAAAGTCGTCTATGGTTTCAGTGCACCCCCCCCCCACTCCCCAGATTTGCATGTAGCATGGAAAAAGCAAGTCCAAGGCAACCAGATTAACTGTATGATCTGTTTAATGAAGACATATGTGGATTAATGTGTGAAAAGACCTTTAATCGATTTGAAAGGGGCAGAATTTCTATTAACTGTTGTGTAGTCTTTTGAGCCTTTAAACACATTTACCTGTTACTCCAGCACTTCCTGGATTGTATTTCACTGGCTCACCTCTACCTGAACACACAACACACTCAAGTGACCACTTGTCATTGGATCTCATTTCCCTGTTTTATATGCAAATAAACAGGTATGCATTGTTGTCTTTCAACCAATCTGATATGTTTGTGTGTGTGTGTGTGTGTGTGTGTGTGTGAGTGAGTGAGTGAGAGAGAGAGAGGGGGGGGGGGGGGTTGAGCGAATCATTATGCTGCACACAGCTCTACGATACATTAAGGTTTTTGTTATTTTAAATAGTGAAATATTTTCAGTTTGAACGTGTGTTGAGACGTCAGAGGAGTAGATGGTTCGTCACTGTGATCTGACCTAACTGAACCATTTACAGCAGCCCATTTGTCCCACATCAGTTCCCTTACCGTCTCATATGCACCAGACACTGTTGTTACAAGCTAATCAGTGTAAGTCGTAAATCCTCAACGAGTGATCTTATACTAATTCTGTAGTTATTAGTTAAACCCAGGTTAGAAGCAGTTTGGATAACGCCTGCTGACTCACTGATGACACATGGGACAGTCTGGGATCCTGCTTTAGACTGCAAGGGATGAAACTGAAGGGACAAGATTAAGAAAAGCACATATCCAGAGTTTTCATCCTGGGAGTCTCAGATCTGTTATTTGTCCAGCACGCACAGCAGTTTCCATGATACAGAATACTAGGGGTGAATGTTTAGAAGGGGCGGGACCTGCCTGTCGTGGGAGTCGGCCTGGCAGCTACCGCGTGGCTCCTCGCCAGGTGACAAACTACCGCAGCAGGTACCCAGAAGCAGACAGACAAAATGCTGATTGTCACTGGTGTTATCTGAGGCGAGCGCCGGCAGTTGGCGGGGTGGGTTTCACCCAGTGTAAACGTAAAGTGACAGTGTGTTATTGTGACAAAATCGAGCAGGGCCCAGTCCTTATTCCAGGGGGGGCTCTGTTAGCCAGAGATGAGGACACCATGATACAAGCCAACTCTGCAATGTGAGCTGAACCCAAACTGCCTGTTCGTGCCTTTTGTGTGAGTGATGAAAGTTTGCTGTTTGTTTCCAGGGCGCAGCTCTGAAACATCAAACGAAACCTGTTTTTAAATTTTATACTTCTGAATGAGGTTTGGTCTGATCATGAACAACAGAAGGATCAAGATGGAGAGAGGGAGCAGACCACTGAGAGCAACTCAACACGTGGGGTGAGGAAAAAAAAGCGACTGGCAGTGAATTATGGGAGCATATGGCACAGGATGGGAGGAGCGACCAGAGTCATCAGTTTGGCTAAAAGGAGGCAGAAGCAAGAAAAATCCATCACCTCTAACACTGTCAGCAGGAAAAGAAAAAAAGAAAAAAAGAAATGCTGTAAAGACATTACATCTCCATATGTGTGTGTGGTGATCGCTCATCAGCGCGCAGGGTGATGAAAGGGAGAGTGAAGGGGTTGGGGGTGGAGGGAGGAAGACCAATATGAGAGGGGGTACAACCTCATCATTCGCTACTCTGCCGGTCGGGGAGCCCCTACACTTTCTCTCCCTTTCGCCAGCTGCTGCCGCCGCCGCTGCCTCGCCGGGGCATTGTGGAGCCGTTGCCATGGAGATGTGGGTCAGGGCGCTGATGTGCGAGCACAGTATGGATTTGGCGCTGGCAGCGGAGTGCAAACAGCACGGGCTGGAGCCGGCAGTAAACTCCGGCTGAATCTAGGTCACCGGGATTCTCTGGAGCAGAGGCAGGCTGAGGCACAAGTTACTGCAGAGAGGGTGCAAGGAGGTGGGAGAGGGGGGAGGAAGGGGAGGAAGGAGGAGTGACTAGGGCTGGGGAATACCAGCTCACACATAAATTGGGATTGCTGTAACAGCATTGCATTGCAATAGCTGGAAACGAATAAAATGAGAATCAGATATTTTTGGATTTATGAATGGGACCGGTTCAATTGGGTTTTTGCTGGTGCATTCAAATGCAATGCAAAGCTTTGCAATGCTTGTTATTGGTTACAAACAGCCAATAGACATCTTTCTTAACTGACATAATGTTTGCTGTAAATCACAATGACTCATGTGTTTTTGTATGTGTGTGTGTGTGTGTGTGTGTGTGTGAGTGTGAGACACAAACACTTGTTAATATTTAACTTCTCAGGGAGTGTTTCTTTTATTTACTTCCTGGTCCTCACTTTTCTTTACCACCAAACTGGAAATCCAAAAAAGGCCACTATTAAATAAATAATATGTTTTGAAATAAATAACTGTTGAAATACAGAAAAATATACAAATAAGATATAAATTACTCAATAAATGTGAAATTATTTTGTTAAAATTTTAACCCCAGAATTTATTTCATTACTTTCATTTATTATAAATTAAAACAGTTTTTCAGCCTCGTTAGCTTGTGCCAGGGTTCATACGTAAAGTTGGTTCAGATCGAAATATCTTGGCAGATACTTGATGGATTGCCATGAAATTCTATACAAATATTTGTTTTCATGGTGCCCAGAGGATGAACCCTGCTGATATTAGCGACATTTATTTGGTTTTAGATACGAGTAAAACGTATCAACAACTTTTGGATCCATTCGCACACAGTTTGGTTTAGTTTCTCCAATACTCTGATTTACGGCCAAATAACTCCTCTGATGGATTCGTTGTTGTGATGCATTAGCAAAGGTACATTACAAAGCCTAATAAAACCCAGACAGCCTGTGCTAGATGAAAGCTAGCTTAGCTACATTGTCATAGCTTAGCCTGTTAGCTTAGCTGGACCTCTGCCTGTACTACAGCTTCTCCTCTGAATGGATGTTTCCAAAGTGGCTTTGCTCTACTTGTGTTCATTCACTTATATTTCTAATTACAACCTACAATACTACATAGACAGAAGTTTGACTGACTGTTATGTAATATTCTCAACGTGATGAAACTTGTCAGTGTGATTGAGTGGTCCGTTATAATTGGCTAATATGTAAACTTACGACCATAGGAACAGAGGTTACATAACCTTCAAAATGAGCCAGAACTTAACCATGCAAATGTGCGCATACGCCTCTAGAACACCAGCATGCTACCTAAAAAAAATCACACACCGGGGCGGCCATTATGCTGCCTTTGTTTGGTTCAGTGTCAACAAGCAAAGCCGGCGTGATGAAGGGTCTTCTTAACGGCAAAATAGCAGGATCTCTGTTTAAAAGGGAGCTTCTGACAGTGTAGGAAACAATTCCTCCCATTCTCTCTCTCCATCACCGCAGACAGATAAAAGCCCAGGATGAGAGATGGATTGCTGTCCCTTCCTTTTGAGTATCACTTGTTCAAAGGAAAATGCTAATGAGGTGCTGGAAAGCAAATGGGGAAGCCGTAGAACTGGCACAGTGTGGCTATTGTCATTCTGATTCACAACCTTGACAGGAGAAATAATTGACTAACTTCTTCACTGGAAAGCATGAGTAAACTGAGTCACTGAGCAGGTTCAGTAGAAGTACGTCAATGCTACCCACTCAACTTCAAAAGAGACTGAAGAAATCTTCAGTTAGATAAAAGTAAAAAGATGCAGCTTTTTCTTTTAAATACATTTCTTTCTTTCAAAATCCTCTAGATTAAAGCAGTATTCATTGATTTAGTGACCACTCGGGTGCAGAACAAGCTGTAAACACAACACTGACATATTATCTCTTTAGAAAATTATCAAACTTGTTAGCAAACAGGACCTGTTTACAAATCCAGCAGACGCAGAGCAGCTTGTCTCCACCCACTACTGAGAAAGATTTCTAGCTCTTTAACTTCTAAATGCTGTGCTCCACTTTGTTCACCTGCTAACCTGCTACTGCTGTCTCTCTCCTGCTTTGTCTGGAGCGAGTAGAGAACAGAGGGTTTATCAACCACACAACTAGCTGAAAGATGTTGTAAAGCTCATAGAGCTCGGTTCAATTTTAATTCTCTGTGGTTTCTCAGACCTTTTCATAACTGAAACTTAAGTTTTTCTAGCACTTTTGCAAGTGTTTGAAATATATAATTTACTAATTAGGTTTATTCATTTATCTATTAGTTATTTATATGCATCATTTGTTTAATTCAAACAAGCCTCCTCCTCCTGATAAAAAAGGCTAATGATGGTAGAGAGAGTGAACCAAAACAGTAAAGTTGAGCATCATAAAACAAAAACAATGAGCTAATGATTAAAATACTCCATTGAGCTGAAGTGAAGTGCAGAGTTGGGTAATCATTTTGTGAGGGTTCTTCACTACGAGCATTTACATAACAAAAAGTCAACTGTTAATATATAAATGTTGTCAGATTATTCCTTCTGTGGCTCTGAAGGATCTTTGTCTGGTCTGCAATAAAACAATCTGATAATATTTCACTAGGTGATAAAGCAAAGATCAAATCATATAAAGTGAATCTCATCTGTGTATAAACTTTATGGCAATGACATCGCTTCTTTTTAAAGATTGAACCAGCGCTATCTGTCAGGGTCAACTCATTCTTCTTGCTCTTTGTTTTTCAGGTTGTGAAAACTGAATCTGTGAGATGCAAGTCTGTGGCTCAAAGTCCAGTGTGGCATTTTTGTTTTGGGGCTTTCGAGCATTAAGGTACATCCAGGGGAAAAAACAAAACAAAGAAGAGAACAGACACCAGGACTACCAGTTGCAGGCGTAATCTGACTGTCCTTTATATCAAAATGAGCTGAATTTGGGGCGTGGAGTTTACATGTTCTCCCTGTGCCTGTGAGGGTTTGCGACAATGCGACAATCCAGAAATGCAGGTTAATTGTGAGCATGAGTGGGTGTTTGTGTCTATATGACAGGCCTGTGGTGGACTGGTGGCCTGCCCAGGATGTACCACATGGAAGAAGAAAATTACAAATTCGATTTTTCCGTATTGCTTTATTTAAAAAATTGAGTTTTATCTTGGTAAGCAGTTTAAAAGACAATACCAGTGTTTTGGTTTATTTAGTACATTTTAGCCAATTTACAACAAACTATGACTTTTATAAAAAAAAAAAAAAAAAAGCATGCTGGGCAATGATTTTTAATGTACTCTTCTCACCAATCATCAAGTTACTGATCTCTATTAATTTCACGAGTGTTTCGTATTTCATCTTGAAACTGGCTTGTGTTTGGTCATCCATCAATGATGTCTGCATTTAATTTGATCAAACCTATGTTACTGTGCTAAATGCTTTACTTTTGAAACCAACATACACTTGTGTTATCCAACACAATATTAAAAGCTGTGTGAAGCAAGTTTAAATTATCTGGGGTAAATAAAATAAACATGCAGAATCACTGATATGTCATTATTTACTACAGCAGTGTGATCTGCATAATGTTGCACGAAGCAACAGGTGATCATGAAGTCCAGTGTATCAAGCCCATGTAGACTTTAAAAAGCTCAGTGCAGTTGCCATGGTTACACCAAACATATACTTAAAACCGAACAGCATTAAAAGCTGGTTACAGAACAAAATCTACTGCTATAGATCTGATGGGTGCTGTAAAATAGATTATAAATGAGAAAACGCAGGATGTAATTTTCTGTTTAATGGTGATGGATGAGCGGCTTTGACAGCCTTGGGCAGTTTCTGCAGTTTTAAAATTGCCTTTTCTCTTCCAAAGATGCTGCTGACGCACAAGCCAGGCGCTCTCAGCCAACACTGTTGTCACTTGTGACTGAATTCACCATTTACACAAGATGATTGTGTAACCCTATCACTGGGGAAACCTGGAGACCTTTTATTCTAAACAAGAAAGGAGCAGCAAAACAAAATTAGCAGAGATAAAACATCTATTCAACTGACACATGGGCTGATTAGTTCACTGCCATTAAGATATCTTTGCTATTTTTTCCTGATAAACTGGATATGATGTAACTACTCATTCTGCTGTTTAAATTGAGTCTGTGAGAGCTTGGAGAATAGAAAGAAGGGGGATGTGTGAAAATGAGCAGTAAGTCATCGTTGTGTTTTAAAAAGGCACTGCCCATTCTCTTATTGAAACAAGCTCATAGAAGTTCTGAGTAACTGAGGAAAAGCTGCGTCATAGATTTTCAGAAGATGGTTTCAATGCTTTTTAAAATTGACATACAAAAGGTTCAAAACGTCCAAATAAAAGCAAAAATAACCATCATGACGTTCTAGGACTACTATGGTTACTGCTGAACCAACCCACTGAAGGTGCTGTCAAACTGACTTTAAAATCCTCCTCACTCAGGTGTTACATGTTCTGTATTTAATAGAAGAAGAAAAAGAAAAAAAAGAAGAAAAAATACAAACATTTTGCTGTAAGCAGCCGGCCTACAGTTTACAGCGATTAACTGATCATCTACAGCTAGCTTAATGTTAGCCTGCGGTTAGCTCATAATGTAACCATCTATGTAAACTCATGTCTCTCCGTCATTGTCCCAAAATGTTTTGAATTTCTCATGTTGAATTTGGAGTTATTTAGTTAATGTAATCAGGATCTACAGACCTCCACCTGCTAAACCTGGCGTCCATTGACAAACTGGCGGATTGAATTTCTCCACATAGAAACATTTGGTACAGGGTAAAATAAACAACACAAACCGGTCAAGCATTTCTACAGGAGTGACTGCGAAGACTTTCCTGAACAAACTGAATGACTGTCAGCTTAGCAGCCATGGTATTTTCAATGGTCCCTAATTCATAGCTGCTCCTTTTGTATCCCCTCTTCAACATTGTTCACATGCCCACTGATGCCTTTATTCACCCCAGACAAATCCCAAGCAACTGTGACCACATCCTTACCATTCTTTCCACGAAAACTCCCAACTACAGCAATTAGAGGACTGTGCGAGTTGCACTATGCAGAGGGCTTGGGAACATAACATTCATAGACCTCGGAAGACCTTTCAAAAGAAGACAACAATGCCTTTCCGGCATTCCACAGGGAATATGTACATATGCCCCAGAGTGAAAAAAAAGGGGGAGAGCTCACTTTCTCAGTCATACAGGCCTCACAATTAGTCTCTTGGAAAGACGTCCAAGAGGTCTCGTCGAGGATGAAAAAGCCCAATTGAGATTAACTGTTTAATTCCAGTCAACTGAATTAGCTCTGATGATCTGCGGAGCATGGGGGGCACATGTTCAACCTGTTTCCCATAAACCCTGTGCAGAAAAAAAAAACTTAGCGGCAGACGTGGGATTAAAACCAGGCATGAGCAGCAGAGCAAGTGTGTCACATAACGAAGAATTCCCTTCCATCCGTCAAAGGGAATTACAAGCGTGACGGGACATAATGTGCTCATTGTGCTCCGCAGCATCACTTCTTATCTTCAGTGAGAGGAATGCCAAGGAAGGGTTTAGGGAGCTGCCGCAGGTTTGCAGCTGTTCGGTACAGTGCATTGATATATCGTACTAGCGTTCTCGGTCAACACAAGGAAACAGTTTGTCCGCAGGGTGAGGAAATATGGGGGAAATATGGATCGGAGTATTTCTAGAAATCCATATAATATGACGCCTAGGATGATAAATGAAACATGACTTGACTAATTTAAATGTAACAAAACCTGCAAAGAAAATGTTTTTTACACTGAACCGACGCTGATCTTTTCAATCCAGATATCAATGAAAATATATAGACTGACCAAAAAGCGGCTCCATAATTAAAAAGAAAGCACCTAATAAGAAATGATAAGGCCAAGCATTTATTGGTTCTGCCAAGACTGTGCTGTGATTAGTGGCACAGTTTAAATAAACTAAAATACAGTGTATAGAGTTCAGTTTGCAGACATGACAGTTTATTCAATAAAAAAGTCTAAACCCTGTGGATGGAGAAGCCGACGGTGTTTCCAGGCAGACAGGTGAGAAAGGGCTCATTAAAAACCTGTTCATTTCTCGTAGCCCTCTGTCAGTATCACCCCCGACTACGAATCATTAAACTGGTACATGGGAAACCTTAAAGGTCATTTCAGACGTTTGCAGCAGTAGTGGAGGGGGCGTAGAGAGGGTGATGCCTTTTGGTCATTCTCTGTTTAACGCTGGTTCGGAGTAAGACATGACAACTAGAGGCCAAATATCAACATCAAAGAGGCAGATGCCATGAAATACTGAACACTTTCATGCTCCTCTGAGGATGAACCCGCAACCAGAACAGCAGCATTAGCTGAGCAGTTAACTGGGTTAATTTTGGACTCATTTTTCTGGGATGTAATGAACATTTCAGCCTCTAGGTGCTGCCAGCTTAACGTAAATCACGTGACAATAACAGGTGTTTTGATATGCGATGATAAAGTTCTAATAAATTCATGTATCTTTAACAAACTGTTAAAATTCATGAAAGCTTATGGCCTGGTCATCTGGTGAATCAGTTCTGGAAGCTCGGGGTAATTGGCAAACTTATGTAGCAAGCGAGCTAACAACATGCTAATACTAGGTGGTGGTGATTAAGAAGTGGACGTCGTACAGATGTCACCTTCATGCCCAAAAGTTTTTATTTCAGACGTGGAGACGGTTCATATCTGACCTCTGGTGACTTTGACCTCATTGACCTCAGTGTTGTACTTTTCCAGTTCATACCTCATCACTCTCCATTATAATCATATAAAGGCTATATTTGCCAAAATTGCATTTTTGTCCTAATATAGGTCATTTTATGCCTCGTCACCATAGCAACAACTATAGCAAACAACTTCCTCTGTATTTTCTGCTGTTATTTGGAGGTCACACAACTGTCATTCGTTGGACGTCTACGTTAAGTGTATAACAAATGTAGTGTTGGGGCTTCAGTCGCATCTTATCATGTGACTTCAGTATTGAATCTACTCATCAAACGCCTTCTCAGATCCATTTCTTTCTTTCTCCTCTCAAAACTCTTTCCTCAATCTTATTTCACTACTATGGGAAATATTCAACGGTGTATTCAACAGAATGCCTAAACAAAGAAAAACCTAGTGTAGTATTCATCAGCTGAGCAGAACCTGATGCGGAGGAGCACATTGATTCCTGTCTGTGGAAGAGAATAATTTCCTGTGGTGCCTGCTGGTATCTAAAATTCTACTTGATACTGGTTTTGGATTCATTATTTATGTTATCAACAGACGCTCAGCTGGTGAGCTCTTTACATCCCTACTCTACTGTACGTCCAGGCTTGTTAAAGTGTGTTGAGCAGAGCCTGGATATATACAGCCTATTGCCAGGATCTCTGTGATCCCCTCTCTGTATCTGTATATAGACCTTGGCGCTCTTAGAAAACACAAATCAGGAAGTGTCTCTGCACATCACTAATCAGGCGTTAAGGATCTTTTTACTCTGCTGTTTTTGTTTTAGAGAAATTGGATTTTGCCTATCTGTGTGTTAGCACTGACAGTGCTACTACAAGTCAATGCAGAATAAAACAATTGGTCATAAACCAACATACACATCCTTTCAGACATTATTGACAAACTTAAAAAACTAAAAAAAGCGTGAAGATTAATGGAACAGCTGGTGTGAGATGTTGATAAGAAATTGCCAACAGGAAACTGGTACCAATTTAAACTGGTCTTTGATGTTGGTGTGCATGTATGAGGGGCGGGAGCAATCCAATGAGTAGTTGATGCTGATAATACACTCATACTGAACCCAAAGATTATTTGGATTAAAGCATCCACTAAATGGTCCATATTTACAGGAGGGGAGGCCGGTGACATCTCAGACACGTGGAAGTCAAACCGCTGCCAAAAATCAACATGTTAAACGAGCAAATGAGACACTCTGAGCTCGTAACCACCGACTCTCTGATGATGAATCAGCTGGTGACTCTCCGCTCAGTAGCTCTGGGTTAAGGCAAAGCATCCTTCAAAATGGATTGTTTCATCATGAAGTCAGGACATGAACTAAGTAAGTGGATCTGTGGAGGTTGATCGTATGCAGGCCAGCAATTATGAAATGCAGCCCCCTCAGTGACAGCCTCTATACTCCTGAGAACTCAGATTTCTGTTACATACTTGTTAGTTCTTATATGAAGCTCCTGTCTAAGCGTCTGACACTAAAGTGGGGTTTTTGTAGGGATGCACTGATCTACTAACCCAACGTAATGTGTTACGTTAACCCAACCCCAGTGCTGCTGCACTGTTGCACTTAAATGAACTAATCCAAGAATGGGCAAAGAGGTGGGCCGTGTGTGGAGCCGAGACTTTGGTGCACGCCAGTTTAATAACTGTGGCAAGCACCTGCTCCCGCTAGCATCGTTAGCATAGCTGAGCATCTGGGCGTCTTGCTTGAGGGCTAACCCTAGGCTAATTCATTTGCTGGCTAATTAACTTAACGAGCTAAACTATAGAGACAGTTATGGTGAGCACAGACGACAATACCTGCTAATTAGTGCTAATACTACAATTTCACTCACATCTAAAAACAGGAGCACAGACTTCTATTCGTTTTGGTCCTCAAGTAGATACGACCCATAGGAGTGTCTCCTGAAATAGCGCCTCTATGGCGGCAGGCGGAGCAGCCCTTGGTTGTTATTTTTTACAATAATAAAAACAGTTATGACTTGGTTAGGTTCAGGCAAATACTGTAGTTTGTTTGTTGTCATGGTTACAATATTAACAACGTGGTTAAACGGATAAAAGAAACAACATGAACTGCTACTTTCATATGGCTATCTCGCTCTCCTGTGTTTTGTTGACCCATCCATCCATCCACCACAACCTCCTCCTGACGTGGACTTTGTCTCTCTTTATACTACATCATCGACACTTTTCCCTTTGCTCCTGTTATAGTTACTACGACCACTAGATGTCGCCTGGCAACAAAACGTAACTATGGGTCATACTAACCTGCGGCACAGAGGAGCCGTGGGCTGTCTCAAATGTTGTATGCATTTCCCTGAATTACTTTTTGTCTTAAAGGCTTTAATTTGAAATTGCCAATAGATTTCTCGTCTTTGCCTTTCACCTTTGTTCCTTTCTTCATTGTATCGTGGGTGTCTTCACATCTGCCCTACAACACTTCAAGTCATCCAGGCAGGTGTGCAGACCGACCAAGGAGATTTATTTCCTGAAAACTAAACGTCTGTGAGCTCATGTTATTCTTCCAGCTGCACACAAGTGAAGGTGTCTCTCTGTGCCGTGTAACAGACCACTTGGACTGGCCTGATTCATGCCTCTTCTCTTAGTTTCTATGGTGACACAGTGGATGAGAAGGTCAGACAAGCAGAGAAGCTGCACTGATTTGCTCTGATCTCACCCCCTGACTATAGATGATGTCTCTACGGTTTGAGTTTCCTCCCCTTATGTTCGGTTGTTTCTTGTTCTTCCTTCTCAGAAAAGAAGGAGCTGATAGAGAGCACCTGAGCTGGCGGAGGCCGTGTGTCTATAAAGGAGTGATGACAGAGGGGAGGAGCTAGCACAAAGCCATCTTGATAACATTACAGTTGCTTTTGATTTGGGGTGGAGGCCGCCGGTAGTCCTGTTTTCAGTTTTTGCTTCTGTTAGGTTAGTTTGCAGTGTTTCAGTAGGTTGGGGGTGGGTGGGATCTGGGTCCCACAGTCCATTGTGCAGCCGGCCCTTGACCTTCCCCTTCCTTATTTTGATTTTGGCTGGGGCCTCCAACTCCCTTCATCTAATCTTGAAGTTACTTTGTCAATTTTGCAATAAATAGTTTTGAGTAACCTCGTGGTGGCACCCAATACGGAAGGTCTCGCTCAATTAATTTAATGCTGAAGAATTTGGATCTGATTTTTTATGACGGTAAACGTGAAGATTCGTGTGAAATCTCCTTGTAAATCTCTAAAAGGTAATGATGCAAATACTCCTACAGAAGCACTAACCCTAACATTTACTATCTGTCAGCAGTTAACAGTTCTAAAAGGTCTATGAGATCTTCATTATTAAATCATTTCACTGGTGCACATGTAGTTAGGATGGGACTAACAGCATTGTGTGCTGTGAATGTGGCGTGGGCTGAGCTGAATTACAGCCACAATCCCTGTTGGTGTAAAAATACCAGGTGCATTGGGGCAGTGCTGTGGCCTGGAGCAGATATCCAGGAACTGCTGCCTCCAACACCCAAAACAACCCCTCTAAGGTTAGCACGCTGCCAGCTGGCTGCCAGCCACAGAGCCTTTCCTTCCCGCTCAGACCCCCCCCCCCCCAGCTGGCCTCTCTGTGATTATCAGCAACTGATGAAAAGAAACACAGAGTACACAGACCTGCACGGGAGCTCCGACACCCACCGCCCTGAACTACCTGGATCAGATCAGCCCACTCAGGTGTCAGCCCCCCCGCCAGCCCTGCGTATACCCAACAGCTACAGACAGTGCTGGCCTGACTGAGAGAAGAGGCAAAGAATACAGGTCTACAACTAATATAATAATGTGATTATGGGTGGGCTACGATAGCCAGGTCCAGTTTGGATCCAGTTACAAGAAGGTAAAATATCAGGATTCCTTATAAATGAATCCTCATGAACAGTTGAATCACAGGGCTGAATTACTCGCCAAAGAGCTTGTTAACAAACACAGACTTCAAAAAACTTGATCTGCATTTCAAAAGATATGAGCCTCTCCTGCGTTGTGGGATTCAACTCGTGATCCACACAACTGAGCCCAAGGTACGGTACACCGTACCACTCCACCAGAGAAAGTAGTACCCAAGCTTTACCAAGAAACAAAAGAAAAGGTCAGTGTAACTTTTACCACATTAACCGTACTACCATGGACGTCAAGACTCACTCAGCATTGGTCGCCTTTACTGCTCCCTGTATTACAGATGACTGGCAGCTTGAGTCTAGTATTCTACAAACTACAGTGATGTGTCAAGGCCACACGGGTTCCTGTACGATTTGTGACGGATGTCATTTAATTCATGTGATTCATGAAAACCTGTATGAAGCCAAAATCTTCATCTCATGAAGGAGAGTTACAGACCTGAATCCTAACACCTGGGACTTCAACATGACAGCTGAAATAACTGCATTCACCTCATTAAAACACTGAATCCGCAATGATTTCAAACTACTTCCTACCTCGAGTGAAGGAGCTCTTCTTCCAGGTCTTGAAGCAGACACAGCGACGCAGGTGTTTCCTTCACAATCTGAGCGTAGGGACATGGTGGTGGTAGTGGTGTAGAGGTGTTTATGGGTCCAAAGTGTTTGACTTGATCTGAAACAGAATTTTAAAAAATAAAGACAATAAGACACCTGCTCCAAAAGAGGCTGAGGACAGTCAGATCTCTTTGAATAGATCTGAGAAGAATTAGACAAACTGCAGTCAAACCAAATGGATTGTAAAAGAGGCTGCAGCACAAGGGGCAACAAAAAAAGAAGAAAAGATTTTCTTTTATAATCTTATATATTATAATGTTGTAAAATCTATATTTAATTAATTCATTCACTTTTTTTATATTATGAAAAATATCAGAAATGGTGGAAAATATTGCAATTTTCAATATTACGGAATATCAGCCCCAAACCAATTACACACACGGTTTTCCATCAAAAAACACATTTTTGAAAACCCCAAAATGAAGGAACGGTGGAGATAAATGTCAAGGCTGCAAAAAGCAATCTCAACCTGTGTGACTGGAAGGAAATGGATGAATGGATGAATGATCCTCCAGACAAAATCACATCGGAGCAGAAACAAATTACCTCCATTCAAATGTTATACATCAGTACAACACTGTGATCTTCAACAGTGATGGATGAGGAATATTTACAAATCAATCAAATCTAACAACAGCTCTAACTGATGGCCTGATGATGAAGGAATGCCTTGTGGTTGAAATGACTGAGGCTTTGGTGGGTGGGTTGGTGGGTGGGTGGGTGGGTGGAGGGGGGGGTTCACAGTTGTGACTTTGGTCCAGTTCCTGCTGGCCCTTAAATTCCTGCTTTAAATGCTGCTGATCTGACGCAGCACACACAGCGGCAGTCCTGTTTACTGAAGCCAGGGGTCAGAGCTTCTCGCCACGCGCTTGTCATTAATTGGGAGAAACTGGCCAAAGGACGATCAAAGGAGCGGCTGCTGACGTGTAAACTCGGTCCAGGACTTTGAGGAGGGAAACTGCGTGACGCCGGATCAGTGCACTGACAGCTCAAGGACTTCAGGGTTTCACATCCTCTGTTTGCTAGTTTTCCGCTCTTATTTTGACAAGTCTTACCATCTCTACAACTTTCCCACCCTTTGACTTTGTTATGAAGAACATGTGGCAGGTAGTGCACAGCACAAACAACTGTCTGCTGCTGCTGGACACAACTCTGGTGAGAGTTTACACAGTGTCTTAAGTGCCTCGTGACTGCAGTCCTAAGCTACATCCACACTACTATGTTCTCATTCTAAAACAGCGTTTTAGCTCTACATAGCTCCGTCGCGATAAAGACACCTGAAAACACATACATACTTGATCAATCACGCACACTAAGCATGCGCGATGTAAACAGGAAGCAGATTGTCTATCCTGCAGTTGAGTAGTTGCAAAAAATTCTACAGATGAGGAACAGCAAAGACAGTTGCAGAATTTAACAGAACAGCTGCTAGCAAAGACAACAAGGCTAGTCCAAAAACCAAAGATATTTAGAAACTTCTTTTTTCAATGTTTAATTGACAATTAAAATCATTCTGGTTCCATTTCCAACATACAACTGAAGCAGTTGTACTAAAAGGGGATACACAGAAAAAGCCACCAAGTAATTCCTCAAACTACCCAACAGATATTGCCTGAGAAAGCCGTTATCAGCTGATATATGTCAGTACATGTGATGATGCTGGGTAAATCACATAATGAAGGACTTTTTGTATGAAATGACTGGTGGTTCCTATCCTCCCATCTAATGAGTCAGAAACAAAAAAAGATTTAAATAGAGATGCAGCTCCAAATGAGTTGCTCATTAACCAAACTGTCCTGACACACTGGAGCCATCAATCTGTGTAAACTGTCTCTACATTAAGGTCAACAGGAGAATTTTATTTTCAGAAAGGAGTGATAGACAAATCATGCTGCAGCTTTATTATCTAGACTGACAGACTGATGTATTTTTGTGGTGTGTAAGCAGGCAGACTAAACATCCACCCTGAGAGACACGTGCCACTCCTGCTGCATCTGTCAGCCAGTGGCATCCCTGTGGCTGCAGCCTGTGCTGAGGCAGCAATCTGCACAGACAAAAGTCTTATCAACACACACAAACAACAGTCTGACCCCCCCCACGCCCCAAACCGCCAGGACAGACACTCACCACCACTCACTCTCGGTCTCTGCCTGCACGCCTGCTTTAAATCACATCCTTAAAAAAAGGGGGAAATGATGAGTGATCATGTAAACACATGATGGAGAGATCAGCTGTGGGTTACTCTCCCTGACTGTGGCCTGCGTTTAATCATTTCAAAACCGAAGCACACTCACTGATCACATTCACACGCTGTGACCTGCTGTATACAAGAAAAGACAAAGGCCAAATTTAAAGGTCCAATATAGTATAAAGGTCTCTGTCCATGTGTAGTGTGATTATAGATCAGATCTAGCTTCTATATTAATACTGTGAAAGTATCAAAGCCTCAGTCCACAGAGAAATGCACACAGCCTGTATTCAGAAACAGAGCCTTAAAACCAGCTATGGGTCAGCTCTTCAGAAACGTCATGGAGGCTACGTCTGTCTTTATTTACAGTCTATGGTACAAACCAAATACAAATGGAGGGAAGTAGGGGTGAATACAAACTGGTATATTTAATATTGACGAATCTATTGATCATTTTGTTGATGACTTGCCCAGACATTGTATTGTCTTAACAACAGTCCGAAGATCTTCAGTTTACGATGATAGAAAGCAGATTACAGCTCACGTATTCCTATCATGACAAATGATGAATCGATTATTATAATTCAAGGCGATCAATGGCTGTTGATCGATTAATTGATTACTCCTTTCAGCATTAGGTGTTATCGGCAGTTGGGCCTTCAGTCAACTCATCATTTACAAGATGACTTGGACTCATAATGTTTTGTGGTGAAACGGTTCTGAATGTGAAAAAGATTGTTGAAATTTGAACCTGATAGTTATTGATAAGTTATGAGTTGATTTCATTAAACTGCACAGATGTGGTGAGAGCTGCCTTGGATTCAGAGGCAGCTTGTTAACAGGTTAATCATGAGTAAACAACCACAGTAGACATGCAGAGCGGGAAGTTACCCTAATGTTTCTTATCACCCTCCCAAACCACCCCCCACCTTTGGCAAAACAGCCCCTGGTTTGTCCAAACACGTGGTATATGCAAATAAAAGCTGGCTGTGTGGAGCATGAAGTCACCGCTAGTGATAAGCTCAGCGTGGTGTTCGACATGCAGGGTGCCTGAGTCGCCATCTGTGTGGTGAGTACAGAGGCACACCCAAAACAGAAGGAGATATTCCCTGAATGCTCGCAGCCAGGGCGGGGGACCTGAGCCGAGGAAGAAACAAAGCGACAGGAGCAGGAACCGGGGCCAGATCCACAGTGGGGGAGTGGAGACCTGCAATTATACAAGCCAGCGGAAGCAGCTACCCCCCACCCCCACCCCCCACCCCCCTCCTCCTCACACAAAACTTCAGTTTATGAAAAAGAAGATCACGTTTCGGCAGCTTTTGTGCAGCTCCGAGTGTTCGGTTCCTATACCTTTTGTATACGAAGCACGTAGACAAATCTCCAGCCTTAGCAGCCAGGTTGAGTCAGGCTATTCCCACAAAGCACAATAGGCCCCAGCTAATAGCATTCCTGTAATGGCAGCAGAAAAGCTGTGGACAAACATTTACGCTTGGCCAGATTGAGTTTTAAAGAGCCTCTTTTCTCCCCTTGTCCTTGTCCCTTTCAGACAGGTCAGTGGGCTCCTCCCTGGTGTTTTGTGCGACGCCATTCAAGGCGCTCCATCACTCAGTGCCTCCAACTCTCTCCCCTATCCTCTGCTCACTGAGCTGGACTGCAGTGACCCTGGGCAAATGCACTCTGGCATTCCTCAGCCAGGAGAAGTGTTGAGGGTGAGGCCTCTGGGTTTCAAGAGAAAGACAAAAAAATATCAGGAGGGAAAGTTTAAAAAAAAAGTATTAAATACTCCAAATGGAATAGAATTATTACTGTATATGTAGTAAGATGTAAACCAGCCCAGTGAGGGTCAGGAGCTGTGTGAAACTTTTGCTCACCTCTACCTTTCAACGTGACGGCTCATTTTAAATGCAAATATAGACAAATACACAGCACAACTGTTGTGATTGACCCGGATTCATGTTGATGTCAGATGATTAGAAAATAAGCACTTTAGCAGCGGGGCAGCAGACTGGGACTGAGTGCTGCTTAACATGAACTGTTTGAATCACTTCATCCTAAATATGGCTGCGCCGACACAGTGATCACAGAGGTGCATCAGGCCGGGACTGTGCGGCGGTAAATGCAGACGTCTTTCTGTGTGTCCCGCTCGGAGCCACATGCCAGTGGTCCTCGTGTGTCTCATCAAACAAAGATGCGTTTACTAAAAACTCCTGTCAGTTGGCAAACACTGACTCTTTGTTTACACATCATTACAGTTGTGTTACTGAAAGCCGAGCTGCTGATGAGCTATAACAAAAGGAGGAACAGCCCCTCCAAACATCACTGCTTCTTCACTCCTGTGTCCTGTTTGTTACCAGTGATTAGTCGTGTGGGAGTCTTTCTATCATTCTGAACGGAACTTTACGTACAATAAAAAGCTATTTTGCTTTTCTATTAAATTCATTTGTTATCACAAACTAGGAGGTTGTATCCCTCCACCAACCAGCCAAACTGCAGATTATCTGGTCACAGTCTTGAATAATGGCCTGAAGTGGTTTTGCAGAACATTGTGATGGCACACTGAAGTTATAAAATATAAGTATATAGTAGAGGATATAAAATGCCATCGCTTGATCATTTTACTAAACATTTGTTTCAAATTGTTTCATAAATTGTATATGAAGTTGGGCTGAGATATGATCAAATATGTTTTGTGTGGTCACAGTAACCTTTGACCACCAAAATCTAATCATCCTTGAGTCCAAGTGAACGTTTGTGTCAGATTTATTGGGATTCCCTCAAGGCGTTCCTGAGATATTGCATTCACAAGGCCAAAAACATGTTTTGTGAGGTCACTGTGACCGTTGACCAACAAAATCTAATCAGTTCATCCTTGAGTCCAAGTGAATGTTTGTGCCAAATTTGAAGAAATTCCCACAAAGCGTTACTGAGATATCTCGTTCAAAGGAATGGGATGGACAGCCTGAAAACATAATGCCCTGACTGACAGCGACGCAGAGGAAGAGAAGACGAAGAGTAGGAATCTGAATACTTTCTGAAGCTATTGTACATCCGTACAAACAATATGGCAAAAAGTCTGACAAATGTTTCTCATTCTACTTGCCACTGAGATGCTGAAGCTAAAGTAAAAAGTAACATAAAATGGAAGTGGCCAAGTAAAGTACAGATAACGCATAAAAACACTTTGGAAAAGTCCCAGCGAAATGTCAGTGACTCGCTCACTTCACCATCTCACCATGAAAAGGAAGTTAAGCAGCAGAAATAATAAACAAGTTACTGTTGTTTTTATAATTTTTACCACTGATAAAAAAAAAAAACAGTACAGCAGACAAGTGTTCCGAGCTCTAAGCTCATTTTAAATTCTTAATAAAAGGTACAGATATAATGATTATTTAGTTGTATTAACAACATCAGACACACTAAATTTGAAATAAATGTAAATATAACTGTTGCGGCCCGCTGGCCCATGTATGGGCCTAGTAGAAGGCTGTGAAAGTGTTCTGACAGAGTAAACTCTTAAACCTTTGTCAATATAAACAGACTGTACCGCGTTAGGTCCGTTAGAGTCTCTAGAATTCAAATATCCAGTTCACTTTGAGCTAAACATAAGCACATTAATATGATTAATTAATATCAGCATCCTGTACCAGCAGAGCATAGTGACTGCCTACCTTAGACGTGTAGAACTCTGGTTCTTTCTCCATTCGTCCGTTAGTTGTTTTCTTTTAGTCCGTAACGGTCCACGGGTCACAAAATCAAAAGGATTCTTTATAAAAAATATTCCAGGTTTTGAATATCATCATGAGAAGTCCAAAGCAGACGAACGAGCAATTTGTATCCGCTGCTGTCCCTCACTTCTCCTCTCCCTCTCCCTCCATCCGGCTCCATCAGCGGGTCTGCTACTGCTTGTTAGCTTTCTGGCTACAAAATGGCGTCTCCCTGCAACGTCGGAGTAGAGATTTCACTTCCGGGACATCGGGGAAGACGGCAAGCTTAGGCGAGCGTAACGAGCGTACCGAGCGTAACGAGCGTACCGAGCGTACCGAGCGTAACGAGCGTAACGAGCGTAACGAGCGTAACGAGCGTAACGAGCGTAACGAGCGTAACGAGCGTAACGAGCGTAACGAGCGTAACGAGCGTAACGAGCGTAACGAGCGTAAGAGGTAATGACGTGTTCTCTCCGTTGGGAAAAGCCTGTTTTTTTCACAGCTTTTTTGAATGACTCTAGCTTGTGGATAGACGTCTCTCCTGACCAATCAGAGCAAACTAGGGGGGTGGGCTCTTCAAATGTAGAGCCAATAGGCAGCTGGGAGCGTGCATGCTGAGTTGTATGACACAGACAGGGATCAGCTTTGTTTTGAATAGCTCTAAAAAGTTTATTAGGCCTCAAAATGCTTCAGTATCTCTTCTATCATTTCATATTAAAGAGTTAAAGCACATTTCTCCCAGTTTTCCTTTTAGAGAAGTTTATGGGCACCAGTGAAAAAATGAACTATAAAGGCTTACTAAACTAAACTATTATGCCTTGAAGCTTCACAGAGCAGTTTTTAACAAAATGAAGAAGTATTGTGGAGTTTTTTTTAATTGTTTATGTATAAAGTATATCCTGTTGGTAGTTATGTAATGTGACTTAATTATACAGGTGAGGACTGAAAAATACAATACCAAAAAAATACCATGTATGAGCTGATGTAGTTTAAATTGGGTTGTAGTCAAATGCGAAACAAGTACATTTTCATAAACTAAAATATGTTACCTTTCAAATCTGGTCTCATAAATGCATTTTGGCCTCACAGTTCTTCTGTTATAAGCTTATTATATTTCCATATGGCAATTGATGCAAATTAGTTTTAAAACAGGTGGGCTGTAAGAGGATATAAAAGACAAAACCATGTCACTGTGCCAGGTTACTATGTATGTTACCTAGACATAGAGCTCAAACAATTAATCGATTAATTGATGAACAGTAATCAAACAATTTTCATAATTGATTAATTGCCAAATATTTGTGGGTTTGTGCTTCTTTTCTCTTATTTGTCCAATAACAGAATATCTTTAGGTTCTGAAGATGTCACCTTGAGCTCCAGGAAATAAAAAATACGATTTTTCATTATTTGACAATTTATAGACCGAGCAATTAATTGATTCATTGAAAAGTTAATTGATGATGAGAATGATCTTTTAGTTCCTTCAAAGCAACTTGGTCCGACTGCTACTGATAGAGACCAAGTTGTTGAGGTGAAAACTAAAGAAAAGGCTAAATTCATTGTTTGAAGCCACAGTTTATGATGTTTTAAGTGGACATTGAGCCTCAAAAATTACTGAATAAAAAAGTTCAATAGCAAAAGTTTGGGAACAAAATGTGTAATATATACAGACTCAATTGTTGTTTAAGAGAATCCTCTGTGGAGTTGTTTTTCAGGAAGTCCTTTGGTTTCCTCTTTACTGCAAAGGTTCATTTTCCAGAGAAATACAGTTTAATTTTCCCCCTTACGAAAGAATGAGAGGGGCTTTCTGTGGGTTTTTCCAGAAAAATTATTAATCATTTAGTGAGTATGAAGACGGACCAACAAGTACATCTTTTCTTTATTGTGTCTGGCCAGACCAGTCCAAGATATTCAGTTTACTGCCACAGAGGATCAACAATCTTGTACGAGTGTATTTTTGATCTAGGGTGACTGATGATGCACCAAAATTGTTTTTATTTATTTATTTATTTTGTATATCAACCGGGTAATTTAAGATGTAATAGAGATTTCAAATTATGTAATCTTTGATTGTTTTCAGACAGTGTGAGATGAGTCATTCTATTGATCCAATGATCATGAGAGGACCAGGTGTCTCATCTCCACCTGCAGACGCACAGAGAAAACCAGTGGATGGAGTTTGTAAAGTTGGATGAAGACCGTAACAAAGATCCTCTGAAAATTGATCCAGTATTTATTAAGAATCATACTCAGGGATCAAGTTCATTTCTCCCATTGGAGTGAATAGACTGGCCTCCTAAAGAGGCGGGGAGGAGGAGAAACCATGTGACACAGATACAGGAAATGATTGTAAATGCGGTGTCTCCTCTCTCCTCTTTCTCTGGTCGTAAAATGTGGTTGAAAGCGCCAGAAAAAGTTAGTAAGTGGAGAATTTATGCCAAGTTTAGAGGCCACAGTTTGTGCTGCTGCGTTGGACTAAATTAGAATGTCAGGTATCACGTTTGGTATTTGACGCCCTGCTCATTGGCTCTCAGGCAGGACACACAACTGCAGGTGTAAAACACAAGTCATCCAAATAACCTGAATGAAGTAATGTGATTTGCATCTCAGGTGAGCGTGGCCCAGCAGTGCTGCTTTGCATTGCACTCTGTAACATTAGACGCTGGTGCAGGAAACCCACCTCTGCTGGTTCTGGCTCCAGGAGTCTCGGTGCAGCGGGGGACAGTTGACTCTGCCTCTGCGATTGGATTTGCATTGCAAATGGGGGCAGAGGGACCTGTTTGAACACTCACAACCTTTTCCATGGGGCGCACCACATGGTCATCAACAAGGCTGAACCGGGTGTGCTCCCCCCCCCCCCAACCCCTCTACTGCCTCTACACACACACACACACACACACACACACACACACACACACACATACAGTAGGGCTTTGTTCAACTGTTGTTTAGTTGTGAAAGTTCCCGAAACCAACCAAACTTGATCAGCATCTTTTAACAGAAACCCCTGTCCTCTCCCGTCCCTCCATCTTTTCTCCTCCTGCCTCTCTTGTTTGTTTGATCACATCTTAATGCAAATGATTCCTGACAAAGTGGATGCAGGTGGCAGCTCAGTCTGTGGTGGGCAAACAGAAACCTGCCCAGGTGAGTGGTTAGAACAGCATTACTGCAACAGCATTATGTCATATTGCACTGATGCTGGTTCTTCATGACATTGTCATTGTTTTCTTCATGTGCTCAGTTTGTGTTGCACTGCTTGTGTGCTCTTTGTTGTGTATTTGTGTATCTTTTTTAATGTCTATTCTGTGTGCTTTTCAGATTTCCCCTTGGGGACGAATAAAGTTTATTGAATTGAATCAAATTGAAATGAATTGAATCTTCAGTCAGCCCAGGTCCTGAAACTGGATAAATATAAAATGTATGTGTTTAAGTGTTTGATTATATTAAAAAAAATTATATTAAGTGCAGTTATTTCAGATATAGATATATATATAAATTATGTAGCAGAGAATTTGAACATTTGAAGTTTCACCCTACAATCTTTCAATGCTGCATTAACTGCACACAGAAGAAAATTGTAGATTTGAGTTTCCCACTGGGAATAAGTATCACAGTGACTTTTGAATGAGGAGTGGCTGTCTGCTCCTGACGTGTGACGTCAAAGCACAAAATGAGTGATTTCATCACAGAGATCATTTTTCAGGCCTTAAAATTCTGTGTACGCAACAACAAAACAGCACGATTACTGCGTTTTGATTTGGGAGCATGGTGAGGTTTGCCTGTAAGATATTAACTGCTATTCAAGGAGTGTTCATGGGTTCCTAATAACTAGTCATCCAACCAAAGTCCCTTGGTCCAGGCTGAGGGGTAAAGGTGATCGGGCTGTAGCAGTACCTGCCCAAAAGTTCCTCTTTTAATGAAGTGTTTCCCCTCTGTGGACATTTTTAAGAATACATTCAAAACGCACATGTTTTCTCTGGTTTCTGAGTTTCCCTGAGGTTTTATCTTTCACTTTTATCCCCTTTGTTTTTATTTCAAACTGTTCCCTGTCTGTCTCTGACTGTTGGGACAGGTCAAGTCATCTCAAAAGTCTCATTGCTTTCGTTTCCTTTTGGCTCAAACCACTTCATGTTATTTCTTTGTGTTTTATTGTACAGCACTTTGGTCATCTCTGGTTGTTTTAAATGTGATTTGATTAGATTTTCTTCACATGGACAACAGGATCTACAGCTTGCGATGCAGAAAAGACCTATATTTTGAGCAAAATGTATCAGTTTACAACACTATTCAAGCTCCAGTCACATTCAGTTCATCAAACTATGATAACATAAATGAAGGGAAAAAATAATATTTGTACGTGTTTAATACTTACTATTAATGTTTTCGCTTTAGTAAGAAGCCATGCTATTGATTTAGTTAAATATTTGCTCATTGAAATCCCATTATTTCTACGCGCCGTGAACGCAACGGTACAATCTATTGTTCACTCCCTTTACCCTAACCACGCCCATTCGTCGAGAGGCGGCTGTGATTGGCTGATTCTGAGTGCGGTGCCGTCATCGCTCGGAGCGCCCATTCATCTCTGCACTTGGGCGTTGGACTCCGCATCTTATTAGCAACAAGGGAAATTTCTCCATTTTGCAGCCTGTCTACAGCGACACGGCCACCGGACTGGGATTTTATTACTTCTCCTCACCTGCCAGCGTTTTCCTGCTATTTAAAAAAAAAAAAAAAAATCCTCCTCACTCATAACTGGACTTTGCTTTATATTTTCCCTGTGAACTTTTTTCTTTGTGCACACACAGAGAGAGAGAGAGAGTGAGAGAGAGAGAGAGAGTGAGAGAGAAAGGGGGACATCAGCGAAGAGCTTTTGCGTTTCAACAAAGAGGCTTGTGGGTCTTTGTTCGGGTTTTTTTTTTTGTGGATCAGTTGAGTTTCTTTGTTGGAGCAGAAAAGCATGGGAGCGCAATTGTCCAAGACAGCTGGAAAGGCTGAAACCGCGGCGGAGAAGCCGGGAGAGGCTGTTGCTTCACCCACCAAGACCAACGGACAGGTAAATGATATTTTAACATCCAGCTCGGTGCATCCATCAGAGGTGGTGGTGAGGGGGGGAATGTGGTCTGTTCTGGAGGGAGGAGGAGGGGGTGGGGGGGCTGCGCACTGAGGGCGCAATCCGTGCGTAATTGTGGATAGATTGAATGGAAGAGTTGAAACAAAATGGAGAGACTTGTTTTTTTTTTTTTTCAAATATGAATTTATTTTAGTTCATGAGCAACAGTTGATGGTTTGATTTTTGATTTTTCTCACAGCGCGACACTGAGCGGATGTTTCAAGGGAATTTGAGAAATGAGCTTTTATTTTTGAGGGAGAAGAAGAAGAAGCCGGTTCGGTTGAACCTTTTGTTGCTGATCACTCTGAATGGTTCGGTTTGAATGAAGTCATGTTGTCAGTAGCTGGTTGGTGAATTTCCTCCTAAAATAATCTCTGTGTGACTGAACTGCTCGGGGTTTTGGGTGAAGACGCCCCTCTTCGTCGTAAATTTGTGAAGTAGTTGAATAAGACGAGATTCGACGTCAACAAAAGGCTGAGTGCGCTCCGAGCACCACGCCTTTTGTTACAGATGCTCGACTAGAAAGTGGAGATGGCAGTCGGCTATCTCACACGGGAGGGGAGAGACAGGCTCCGGGGGCCAGCGGTGCACCCCCCCCCCCCTTCTCCCCTCCCCGGAGACTCGTGTTGGTCTCAGCAGCTCAAATTTTTAAAGTTTTTCTTTTAGCGAGGAGAAAAACAAAATCGACAATTAAGAACCTCGTTGAGATTTTAGTTGTTTTTTTTTAGGAAACGCACGTGAACCCTGCTCTCTGTGAAGTG
This sequence comes from Seriola aureovittata, assembly GCF_021018895.1. Lineage (NCBI taxonomy): Eukaryota > Metazoa > Chordata > Actinopteri > Carangiformes > Carangidae > Seriola > Seriola aureovittata. The sequence goes on along the minus strand of NC_079382.1, from coordinate 21,222,731 downwards.
CGGGACTAATGAGCATCTGCTGTTTTAATGAGCAGCTGCTTTGCTTTGGCGCTCCGCGGCCTTGCACCGACCCCTTGCGAGCCAGTGGAGTCACTGCGCGCGCTCCCGGTCTGAGTGTGAATTGTTATCCAGGCAGGAAAGACCGAGTGAACATGCGCGTGTTTGAGTGTGATACACTGCTGTTGTTTATGTGTGTGTGTTTATGTGTGTGTGTGTGTGTGTGTGTGTGTGTGTGTGTGTTGATTCCCAGGTGAAGTGTGTGTTTGTGCTGAAAGCAAGGAGTGAGTCTGGGCCGGAGTCACTCTGCTTTTGTCACTGCTGATCTGCTGGTGTCTGCTGCCCCTGGTGTCCATCTGTGGCACTGTCCAGCTGGAGGCTTGACACCATGCCAGCTCTGTGCATGGCATTAACAGCCACTGTTTCTCTTTTCAGGAAAATGGTCACGTCAAAGCGAACGGGGATGCCTCTCCTGCGGCGGCCGAGAACGGCAAAGAGGAGGTGCAGGCCAACGGCAGCGCCACAGCCGAGGAGACCCCCAAGGAGGAGGCCGAGAAGGCCGAAGCTGCCCCCGCTGAGGCAGAGGCCGCAAACGGGGAGAAGGTAGAGGAAGCAGCTCCTGCTCCCGCCGAGGGAGAGGCGGCCAAGGCAGAGGACGGCGCTGCACCTTCCACCAGCAACGAGACCCCCAAGAAGAAGAAGAAGAGGTTCTCCTTCAAGAAGTCCTTCAAGCTCAGTGGCTTCTCTTTCAAGAAGACCAAAAAGGAGACAGGAGAGGGGGCTGAGGGCGAGGAGGCGGCTGCTGCAGCGGCGTCCACAGAGGAGGCCAAGGCGGAGGGCACAGAGGAAGTGGAGGCTGCTACTGAGGAGGCCAAGCCCGCCGCTGAGGGGGAGGCCGCACCTGCTGCAGAGCAGGCCAAGGAGGAGGTAGAGGCCAAGCCAGAGGAGGCGGCAGCACCAGCAGCAGCAGCACCAGCAGAGAAACCTGCTGAGGAGGCCAAGGAGGCCGCTCCCGCCGAGGAGCCAAAGCCGGAGGAGAAACCGGCTGAGCCCGCCGCCGAGGAGGCGCCCAAAACAGAGGAGGCCGCCCCGGCCTCACAGGAAGCAGCATCAGCAGAGGCTCCGGCTGCTGCTGCTGCGGCTGCCGAGGCCACCGAATAAGTTTGGAGAGAAGAAGAAATCGAAAAAAAAAAAAAGGAGAAAAAAGATAATCAAAGAACATTTCCCTGTTTGTATGTTGGAGTGACGCCAGGTCCTGGCTTTGAAGAACTTGTCGACAACCAGGGATATTTTAAAGCTTTTCTTTATTTTTTGGTTTCCATTTCCCCCCCTCTCACACAAAACCCATCTCAGTCCATCCCCATGGGCCTGGAAGGTGGGTGGCTTCAATATGTACAACAGATTACATACACCCACACTCTGCCATATATTTTTTCATCAGTATTAAGTTTTTTTTTTTTTTTTTTGAATTTCTTTTGAATTTTTATACAAAATGTAAACAAAATGGTATGGACATGCCCACGGTATGAAGGAGACGGAGGGGTTGAGCTGTAAATGAAGGGAGGGAGGTGAGGGCAGGGGGGGAGGTGAGGGAAGGGGGGCCTGGGAAATGTGCCGAAGACTATTGTGAAAAGAGTAGTCTTAAAAAAAAAAAGAAAAAAGTAAGAGACCAACATCTATAAACACCATGCGGTTTACAACACTAAGTCATTTTTACGATAAGACGACAAAAAGGATCCCAGAGTTAGGTTTTTTTTTTTAGGAAGTCATATAAACTCATAGGAGCGTTTCACTTCTCATTAGCTGTACCAGTCAGTGATTCAGTAGAAAATACAAGTTGTATAGGCTTTATTGTTTATTGTTGGTTTTATGACCTTAATAAAAAAAAAAAAATGTAAGTATGTATAGGCGGGGTGTTTTTAACTGTGATTATTGTACAAAATGAAATCTTTGATCTCAAGAAGCACATGAAGTTTGCAGCTCTTTTTTCCACCCGCTCATTTTTGTAAGATAACAACAACAACAACAACAACAACAACAACACACACGCAAAAAAAAAGAGAAGAAGAAGAAGAATTCATCCTGGAAGACCTTCGTAAGCAATTTTTTTGAACTCAAAAACCAAGCTGTGATAAGTGGAATGGTTAACTGTTTATATACTGTGGTATGTTTTTTTGATTACAGCAGGCAATGCTTTTTCAGTGGTCTTTGACAAAAATTTAAGGAACCTATCAGATGCAAATGTTTGTGTAGCATCTTGTCTCTCTCTCTCTCTTTCTCTCTTTTTCTTTTGTAAATACTGGAGAAGCTTTGACCAATTTGACTTAGAGATGGAATGTAACTTTGCTTACAACAAAATGCTATTAAACTCCTCTGCTTAAGGTGTTCTAATTTTCTGTGAGCACACTAAAAGCAAAAATAAATGTGAATAAAATTTGAGCCGCATCTGTCGTTATTTATGTAATTAACACTGGTCGGTTCAGTCGGCTTTTAAGTGGATTAAAGGTCCCGTGTTTTACATTTTAAGAACAAAAAACCATCTCAGTGTAGTTTTACATCTCCTCTCTTAGGCTTCTACCTTGAAGCTGTAGTAACAACAGGTCAGTGAGCCAATCAGAGGAGAGGAGGCTCTGTGCTTCTCTTCTGATTGGCTGACTGTTTTTCTGAATGATCCAATAAAAAATATATCAGATTTCAGGTAAAAACACTCAGAGAAACCAAATCCTGCAAAGGTTGGATGGTGGGCGAGGTCGGGGCATAGCTGAGAGCGGTGGCTGTTTCAGTGTGACATCACAAAGTTACAGGAAGTCCTGACAGCTAGTTTTAAGGCTCAGTTTCTGAATACAGGCTCTGTACGTTACTCTGTGGACTGAGGCTTTGATACTTTCACAGTATTGATATAGAACATGATCTATAATCAAACAACACATGCACAGACATTTAGATTATATGGGACCTTTAATGATTTCCTCCAAGATGAAATCCAGGGTATGAATATTAAATTCACCTTATACAATCAGATGTTACAGTTTGAGGAATATAAAAAGGGGCGTGACAAAAGCTGAAGCACTAAACTACTCTACATGGCCAAAAGTACATGGACACCTAAGCATTACACCAACATGTGATAGTGTGCTGAGCAAACCTGTGGCCGTTAATGTCCTGCTACAACAACAGCCTCCGCCCTTCTGGCTTGAGGTGTTTTTTCCTCCAGATTCCTGAACTTGGCTGCAATTCCTGTTCATCCCCAAGGTGTTGGACGGGGTTTTGGTCCAGGATCTGGGAAAACCATTTCTTTACGGACCTGGCTCTGTGCACTGGGGTATCATCATGTAAGAGAATAACATAATATGCTGGAGCATTAAAGCTCCCCTCCAGGCATGTTCTCAGACATATGAAAATATTCAGCTGACGTGGTTCAATCACGAGAGAAAGATTCTTAAACTTACGTCTCCTCCAGAACCTATGGATATGCAAATATTGTTCTTTTCAAAAGTTTAAGAGCTGGACGCAAGACGCCTCCTACTTCAGTATAAAGTCCGGTGAATACGACCTGGAGGGTTGCGTATGTGACGGAGACCGGCTTCAAACTGGTTGTGATGTCATAAAATCAGCTTGTACAAACACTTCAACTGAGATTTAAGGTGATAAAAAGCTTCTGTCATCAAAGGTACGTCATTCTGCACAGTTCATCCAGGTGACGCAACGATAAGTTAAACACTTTTTTTGACAGGAAGATTTCCCCTTCACTGGAACTCAGGAACACAAACCAGATTACAAACTCAGATTTGCACATGAACTCGACCGTTTCTGCAGTTTTTAATTGAAATTTCAGCAGCTCATGTTCAGTGAATAACCTTGTACAGTCCAAAAGGGAAGTAGTAACCTGGAAAATCATGTGAATGTCATAGTAAACAGGGAGTTTTTAGTGGTGAACTTCCAGCTTTCCTGCAGCAGTGAAAGTGAATGAAGCCTTGAAAGTTAATGTAAACAAGTTCTACAGGTTGATGACTGACAAACCTCGCTGTCTGTGTTACTACTTACTAAAATGGAAAAGTGAGTTTCTGAACCTGGAGAGTGCAGTGAGGGAAAGGCGTTTAAACCCACAGCAGTGTCAGTCTACAGCATCGGCATTATTTTAAGTCAGTGACCAGAACAGGAAGTGGGGATCCTCGTCAGAAAGAGGAAGGTGAGCGATTTATTCCACTACAAACATCATCCCACCTCAGTCGACTTCCAGGCTAGTTTAGCATGAACCTGGATTATCAAAGTTTCACCTAATGCTATAATGAAAGAGCATATGTTAAACGAACAAATAACACATACCTTGACAGACAACTTCAACTTTAATCAGTTGCCAGCTGATCCATTAGATCAGTAATAACTGTAACCTATTGAAAGTACCCGTCCCAACACTGTAAATAAACAGAGTATGCTTCATACCATCAACGCTGCACCTGTACCTTCAGATGTTCCTCTATCTCCTGGGTCACACTGCCCCCATGTGGCCGTACATGTTCATTACACGCAGCTCAGACCTGCCCCCCCCCCACAGATAAAATTAACACACATTTTCAAGGGAATAGTATAAAAAAAGTTTTTACTGACAAATGCAAAATATCAAAATTTAAACATCGAGTTGCTGCCGGTTCGTCTACAGATCTCCCTGCAGCTTCATAAAAACAAACAAGTCAACGTTTCCTTCAGAAGATCGAGCACATTGGAATAAGTTGGTTTCATGTTTATCAAATGACACGAGTCAAAAAACAAACAAACAAACAAACAAACAAACAAGCGGCGGACATGGAGAGATCCACCGACTACACAAAGGGAGATGCTTACAATTCACAAGAGATTTACAGGTAGAAAATGGAGAGTCATAATAAATATAATGCTTCTGACGGTGATTCACTGAGAGGGTCGGAGTCGGCGCCGCAGAGAAGATTCAGGCACTGCCGGTCTGCTCAGTCTTCACACTGGCAAAGACAAACAAGTTTGAAATTTTTAAATAAATCGGCCAAATTAAAGATTTAAAATGCAAATGCTAATTAGATTTATACACAACCATCCCACTACGTCTATTTGCTGTCAAAGCAGACAATGTGTGTTTTCTTTTATTATAGAATCAGTCCAATAATTCCATTCTACTTCTAACAAACAATTAAAAATCAAGATCACATGCCACATTCCTTTAGCAGCGTACACGTGAATGTGTCCTGTGCCACGTTGAAGGAGCAACTTCTCCATTTCAAATCTCGACTCTCTTTTCTCACAAACACGCCGATGATGCGCCAGTCGGACCGGCCAAAAAACAACAATGTTAAAACCTGTTTATTTGCATAAGAAGCAGAGAGAGAGAGAGAGATCTGATCACGAGTGGTCACTCCACACGCATTTTAAAAAAGGCAGGTGTGAAGTGACGTACTGAGAGCTGTCCACTTGTGATTGGCTGAGCCGAGATGAGAGTGCGCCTCTGAGGAAAGTGCATTTACATACTATTGTAACCTCAATTCTAAACAGCATTCAGGCGCCTTGAGAGGAAGTGAAGCACATGAGAGTAAACACAGAAACACAAGAAAGATATTCTTAGACAAATGTTAATGGAGAGGATCATCACCTTTTTGAGTCAGTCTTCTCAGGGCTGCTGTCCTTCGTTTTCTCCTCCTCTTTAATCTCTGGGGGAGAAAAGGGAACGGATGAATAACATTAAAAGAAATGATATTTCCCCTTGTTTTCCTCACAGCCTAAGCTGAGACCACGCACCGGTTTTCTTCTCCTCTCCTTCCTTCTTGTCCTCGTCGACTCTCGGCCTCTTCGCTCCTTTCTTGTGATTGGCCACGTTCCTCCTGCCGCCCTCCCCCTCGTCCTCGGAGTCGGAGAACTCCTCGTCGCAGGCTATCCTCTTGTCTGTGGCACGAACTGAAACCACATTACAGGTGGGGGTCACTTTTGTGCACGGACAGAAACGTTACAGCCGCCGCTGATGAGAAAAAATTCACTGCTGAACGTCATTTATGTTGCTGGGTAAAGTTTTGGGGAGTCGTCTTTTCTTATTCTATTACTTCAAAGTTGAGTTAAGCTTCTGTGAAATGCTAACACTTTGCATGTGATGTGTTGAACAGCAGTTTATATTCATTTTTCAAATGTTAAGTGAAAGTATTTGGATATTTTGCTTTATATTCACAGATTATCAACCTGTAAAAATCATTGTTTTCTATTAAATTTATATGATTTTTCTTTTTCTTTTTTTACTACTTTAGTTTTCACTTCCTGTTGTACCATTTCAGGTTATTCACTGGACTTCAGCTGCTGAAAGTTCAATAAAACCTGGAAAATAGTGGCAGTTCTAAGACGTGTGATTGGTAGTGTGTGTAATAAACCGTAAAGACGTACACGGGTTGGACCGAGCAGAGCGCCAGTATTTCAGGCATGTGAGATTTTACGCCTCAGTTCTGCCAGAAATGTACCGATAGTGTAAAACATATTCATGGATTATTATTATTTCTACTTGGAGTTATTATGAGTTTTGCTGGTACACATCTTTGGAGGATGTAAACAGGAATAAAATGTTGGAAATGTTTTAAATAAACATTGTCACATTATCCCATTTTTATTGCAACGGGTTGTGGGGTAAATGAAGGGTTGTTCTTACTGGACAAGCGTTTGTCGGGGTCCTCCGTGTCCTCGTCCACAGCGTCGTCTGGGACGGCGTCCTCCGGGATGGCCTGCATCTGAACTCCAGGGGCGTGAGGAAGCATCCGCAGGTTCTCAAACAGTCGCTGCCTGAACAGTCGGACACACAACACCGTCACATTCAGGTCCCTCTGGAACTAACATTCACTTTCACATGGAGCGGTAATAATAATTGTGCCATTAAAACAGCTGTATAAACAACGAGTCTACTTACTTGATCTTGTCCATGTACTCCTGTGTGTTCTGGTTGGTCATGTTGGAGGGGCTGATGTGCAGCTTGAAGTCAGGACCAAAGTATTCAAAGTAGTCGTTGTAGGGAAGTTCTGCGACAGAAACATCACCGAGTGAAAACCTGAGCCAAGACAAACAGCTGTAGAAGATTTACTCGCCGCAGATAAAACAAAGTGTCGAACTATCAGTCATCTGGACTGAAAAAGGAGCGATAACACACCTGTTAATATGATTTACAGAGGCTTTATAACCCACGCTGATCCTCACCGCGGGGGGAGGATGAATCGCAGCGAGCGGAGAGTTCAGTTAATGTCCTGAAATTCCATTAAGAGGACTGCCGGCCCATTCGACAGCCTGCGATCACGTCCACCTCTCTTTACGTTACACACACTCAGTGGAACGGACAGTCCTGCTGACTCGGCTCTCTGCGAGCTGAAGTCGTATACCATTCTCCCATCGCTGACCAGGCCAATAATCCTGGGTTTGAGCTTCATCACCGTGAAGCGACAGACTTTGCAGTTAAATGTCTGTTTTCATACGTCACAATAAAACACTCAACAGCACGTAAACTACAATTTTGTTTAATTTTTTTTTTTATTATTCTGATGTCCTCTGAACTTGACTCTATGTGATTGGATAGTTAACTTCATATTTGGAACCAGATGTCACTTATTAAACAGGATTAATAAGAATCAGTACAGCTCCCTGGTGGAGGTCCGCTCTCTACCGAGACCATTTTCTACAAATGTAAAAATTTACCAGCCAAGATGTACCTGCCATCACCAGTGCTCATCCAGTATAATTCACAACTGTAACCCCTAACCCTGATCCTACACTTCCCATGATGCAACTGAGCACGGCCTTCCATTAGCTGAATGTCAAACGGCACTTTCTGCTATAAAATCTGTCGTCTCCAGATATAATCATCGGGGTTATTATAATTGACATGTTTTTCTTCTCCCCCGTTTCTGTTGTCATGACAACGGAACATTAAAGCGACAACTTCCAAGTCATTTTCAAGCTGCCGCTGTTAAAATCCTGATTTAATATCCACGACGTCGTCCGACAACGTCACCAAAACAACACATCAGTTCAGGTTTTACCGCGACATGGTCAAACTGGATTCGTAGAAATGAGAGTGAGTGACGAACCATCGGGGATGTCTGTGTCCAGGGCCACGGAGGTCTCGTAGGTCCAGCAGCGGGCCACGTTACGGATGGTGTACCCTCCTCCACCCAGCATGAGCAGCGGGAGGTTGAAGGACTTCATGTACTCGACACACTTGGCATGTCCTGCGAGGAACAAGAGACGCAATGCAACACTGACATGTAACTAGAGCAAGCGGTGCGTTCAGCTGCTTTCAGAGTCCTCTCAGACCAGAGGTGCATGTACGTACCGCGGATGGTGAGGTTAAAGCAGCCGAGGCGGTCTCCCGAGAGAGAGTCTGCGCCGCACTGAAGAACCACGGCGCTGGGCTGGTACATCTCCATCACCTTGGCCATCACCTGCAGGAGAAAGACCCCGCTCAGGACACGCTGAAACATCATCCCCGCTTAAATCTCTCAAATTTAAATGTAACTTTTCAATGTGCAAAGACTTCATCAGATAGCTTTGAAAACACCACCAGAAACTTGATCCAATATTAAATTAAAAAAATATAGTGTCATAAGTTTCATAACCTTTAAAATCAGGTCAGGTATAAACGCTGGAATCGTGCGCTATAAAAGTCTCATTCAGGGTCATTCAGGTATAAAAATGTTTTTTTCCTGGTGTCGGCTTCAAATGAGCTGCTGAGAAAACACGACCGGTTCTGCTCATGAGGGACGTCTCACAAAGATTGTGTGAATAACATTTGCAGTGGAATGTAAAAAAGAAAAAAAGAGGTTTTTATCATTTCCTTGATTTAAATGTGGAACTCACGGGCTTGAAGATTTGCTCATAGGACTCATCATCGATACCGTCCCGCAGAGGGAAGTTGACAGCGTAATATTTGCCTTTTCCAGCTCCAATATCCTAAACACAGAGAAGAACAAAGAGAAGAAGATAAATTACTAAAGATGTTTTCAAGTGGAAAAATGCAACAAGATAAAGCCCATTAAAAATGATGACCTGTGACTAAGTGAGGATGAAGATCTGAGGCTCACCCTGAGGTCTCCGGTTCCGGGGAAGTACTCCCCGTATTTATGGAAGGACACGGTCATGACCCTGTCTGTGGTGTAGAAAGCCTCCTCCACTCCGTCGCCGTGGTGGATGTCTATATCGATGTACAGCACCCTCTGGTGGTACCTTGGGGAGAGGGACGAGGCTTGGTTAATAATGATGAAGACGGTGCTTTTCGTCAGGGGTCACGTGCTGGACGACTTCAAACCCACTTGAGCAGCTCCAGGATGGCGAGCACGATGTCGTTGACGTAGCAGAACCCAGAGGCTTCAGACTTCTTGGCGTGGTGAAGTCCTCCGGCCCAGTTCACCGCGATGTCGGTCTGCTGTCGGTTCAGTTTCACAGAACCAGCTGGAGCCAACACAAAACATCTGGTTTAATTATATGACAAAAGGATCAACCACTGACCACTGCAGCCTTTCATACGACAACGCCGTCATTCAGACAGGAAACAGTGGCAGTGAGAAGGTCAACCAATAAAAAAAAAAAATCACTTAATTCTACATGTTTCATTCAAAAGGTCGCCAAAAATAAACTGTTTGCTCTGAACAAATAAGGGAACACAGTTGGAAACACCAGGTCTGTAGTGTTGTAAACAGCTCAGTATGAATACCATGTGGAGCTCTTCATTTCATTTCATTTTTGATTGATTTATGGCATTATAACCGTTTCATGCTGCACGAGACATTTTGAGCTCTCTCTACCTGTAGCGATGGTTGTTCAGTTTCCATTGAGATGCAGGGTCCGTTTTTCTACTTAAGTTCGACACTTAAGGTTTAATCTCTTCTTACACAAGGGAGTTTCTCACAGGTGTTGCACAGAAACTCTTGAAAAGGTTAATTTACTTCATTTATTGCCATAAACTTGCAGTTGAGATGGAGTCAGAGGTACCTTTAGTTTTCAGTTGCTGAGGTCTTTTGTGTCTTTTAAGTGATTCCTAAAATATCAGACTAAGATAATGAGAAAACCTTCAACACTTGATATTTTAAGGAAATCTGAAGGACACAACTGTTTTTTATTTTAGTGAAACCTCAACAAAGACTTTAAGGAAAATCTTAACTTAAGGGGTTTTGTGCAAGCAGCTTTTATATTGCAGTGGAACAAATTATATCATCATTAGGTAATAAAATTTAGCAATCTGCTGTGCAACTTACCAGCAGAGCCACCAGCGGAGAGTTGGCAGAACTCAAACAACCCATCGAACACAGGACAGTCCTCTCCAACGTTGACTGCAAGACAGAAATTACAAGACTGAGCAGCATCGCCACAACAAACCGCAACTTCCCCTCAAATACTTGGGAGGATCAAGATCCAGAGAAGTGACACAAGTACAGGGACTCAGGTGAACCCGAAGGTGGCTAAAGCAAAGAGGAGGTGGAGGGCAGAGGAGCAAAGGGCGGCGCGACCGGCTCCTAAAAGACCATCAAAGCTCGTGTGATCTTCAGTGTTTGCAGGAGTTATTGAGAACTACTTACAGCGCTGCATCTGCTTGCTGAACTCAGACATGTTGTCTGGACGTATGGATCTGAGGAACTTGATGTAGTCATCGCTGTGATATTTCGTCATCTCCTCTGCCGTGGCTTTGTGCGGTCTCTAAAAACACAAAACACAGCAGCCGGATGTAAACTAGGGCGGAGAAGAAGACGTATTTCGTTAACGCCTCACGATCTGTTACAGGAGCGCGGGATAGAATAAATGTGGTGTTAGAAACGTACATAGATTTCCATTTTCCGGTACAGTCCATAGTTCAGGAGCAGGTTGTGAGTCATACGGATACGATGTGGTTTCATGGGATGGCCCTGTCCGTAGTAATAATTTCCTATGTCACCTGTAAAACAGAAACATAGGAAACACAGGTTCATAAGCAATAACAATAATATGTGTCATGTAGGGTTTAATAAAGAGGGCCGACTGATACCGACATAAAACGAATATCACAATATTGTTCAAATACCTAACTTCATATAACACTACTGATATTATATTAATATATATCCCAATGACAGCGAGTCCCTTTAATAATGAGCACCTCTCCATGACCTCAATCTGGGTCAGTCATGACATATACACATAAAGAAAAACAGCCCTAGAAGCAAGTGGAACAACATCAAATGCAAACAACCATATTATCCAGGTTATATATCCAAACCGATCATGTTTCACATTTAGAAATGTCTATAAACAATTTACAAGTCTTTCACATTTCCACACGTGATGTCAACAAATCCCTTGAAAAGACCAAAACCAACAACACGTTAGTCCGTCTCTCAATAACTTCTTCTTTTAACCTAAAGTAGGGGACTTTTTTCAGCAACGGAATAATACATTTATAACTCTGGTTAGAATTTCCAACTTGCTGGCTACATGGAATTTGTTTATAATATTGCCAGCCTTATCATTTAATGTTTAAATGTTTAATGATTTAAATATTAAGAAATTCATACACAAACTGAACGTGTGTGTTGTATAAGTGTGTAATATATTGGTGTTGCAGTGCATGCAAAACAGATGTAGGACAAAGTGTGAACAAACAAATAACTGACAATGACTGATAATTTCTCTCCTGTAGTTTGTGCTTCTCCTCTCTCTCTGACTCTGGAGCTGCAGGATCCAGATCTGTCACTACAACACTCATGTTTATTATAATTATTATTGATAATAATAATAATAATAATAATAATTCTCTCTAACCCCCTTTCTCTCTTCTCAACCCTACCTGTTGGCCTCCCACTCTGATTTCGACATCAGCAATCCTTCAAGTAATGCCAGTTTTTCCAGGTTAACTATCACACTGGGCACTTTGAGTAAAAATAAGTTTATACAAATAAAAGCTAAAAACATCAAAGACAGGCCATTGTGATGCCACCAAGTGACACTTTACGGCACTGCTTGAGTCTAAATGAACAGGAACAGCAGATAACAGTGACTAACAACTCATTGACCTGAACTGCTGAGTTTAAAATAAGTGATGCCTCTGGGGGAAGATCAATGAGAACACTTCATCGGTTTTTCCTCAACTTAAAATTCTGCTCTGAGGGCTCAGAGAGGCATCAACACTTGAACGCATCAATTAGGCCTGAGCACACTTGTGCGTCAAATAGTTGCGCATTTTCACTTTTATGACTTGAAGGACTTAAAGTTTGAAGTCACACTGGGGTCAACAGTTTCTCATCACTTCCCCTCAATCATCCGCGTACGTCCGAATCACACGGTGCACAAAGCCTGGTTACGGTCGTAATTACACAGCTGAAACAATTATGATAATGAGTGTTACGACCCCTCTCTTACGCTTAGGCTAATTACACATCACAACGTTAATTTAACGATATCTTACGTGATTTTTTTACACTCTCAGTCGGTTTACGTAAAGTGTAAAGTGTACGTTTGGTTCGCTTTGCGTGTTTTTCACACGCGTTAACACGCAGGGTGACACTAGTTAACGCTAGCTCGTTAGCTAACTTGTGTTAAACACCATTCATTTACCCGCAGCACCAGCTAAACTGACTAGCTAAGCGGCTAGCGCTAGCCGGTACCAGATGTCTCTATTTGGGCTTCCTGCTGAGACACTCGCGGATGTCCCGTACCGTCGTAGTAGTAGCAGACCTTCTTCTTCGTCCCACCTGCGGTCGTGTACGCCATGTTCGGGGCAGTTTTTTAAATGAAAAAAGTTGGTTTGAATTGGCTTCAGCGGATGGAAAACTGAATGGACGGAACTGACACAGATGAATACACGGAGCGGAGCGGTGTTGAATGGAGGAGGCGCAACTACTCCGGGGGCGGGGCGGGGCTGTTACGTTATAAAGTGGCCCCGGCCTCTGACAGCAGAAAAGATGGGGCAAAAAAAAATTAAAAATAAAATGAATAAATAAAATAAAATAAAATAAAATAAAATAAAATAAAATAAAATAAAATAAAATAAAATAAAATAAAATAAAAAAATAAATAAAAGATGGGGCAAATAAGATAAAAAATTAAAAAATGAATACTGCTGCAAAAATATCATGGGTAAATTACTTTTTAAAGTACATGAGGAAATGTAAAATGGATTGGAATCTTTGAGTAAAACTCAGGTTGGTGACAGATAAGCTATAAGTACCTATTTTTAGAAACAAAGCATCAACTGGTTTAAATGCAAAACATAATTATTAACCTACTTCTCCACAACTAGCTTCAACAGAAGGACTGCAGCACTTTATTTACTGCTTGGACACAACACTAGATGTCAGCATTATCTTTGTTACATCCGGCTCTGCCCCCAGTCCACAGCAAGTGACATGGACAAACGCTATATGACAAATATTATGTTTAAATCTCACAGTAAGTTGCTGTGTCTGCTCGCACTTTCACCTTCTTTTCACTTGATCCTTGTGGAGAAATTCTGGGGGGGGGGGGGGGGGGGGGGGTTCAGGGACAGGGAGTTAGAACCAGATTAACCTCCTATGAGTGTATAAGGATAAAAATAAGATCTGGGCCCCAACTGACATCCAGCATCTCCCATTCTCTGCACAATGTTCATTCATGCCCCAAGTACCCATCAGGTACAGACGCCAGTGCACACAACAAATCACATTACATTTGGTTTAGAAACCAAGTGGCAGTTTGACACTGAAATACTGAAATTCAACCCTGTCTCAGTTTGCTGTGTCAGTAGTTTTGTGGTAATGCAAGATTAGATCTCAAAGTTAGATAAAACCCCCCCTTACCCCTCCTTTTTCTTTTTCACCTTTCAACTTCCTTCATGGATATACAATCCATTGAATTTAAATTCATCCACTAACCATACATTAAACCAGATGCCTTTAGTGTCTCTCCGAGGTTTGATGTCCTGGAGCATTTTGCCCATTTTTTAATCCAGTTTAGAGCAGACTTCACCAGGACTTGAACTAAAACCTCCAGGTCGAAATGTTTTATCATTATGTGCTTGTTTTGTACTATACAGAGAGCATATATTATAATCCTGCATACTTCTTCTTCTTCTTATTCCTCTTTCCGCAAAAATTTAGACGAATAACTAGTCCCGCAGCTTTGGGGAAAAACCCAGACAACCCAGCAAGTCAAGTAACCATGGTAACGTAAATACCCAGATATGACGGTGGCATCAATCTTCCTATCGGTTTCCTAAAACGTTAAATTATTCCTTTTGATAGCAAAAAATGAACAACAGCACACAATAAATCAGTCGACAATGTTTACATGTTCTTTTAATTTAACCTTTTTTTTAACAACACACATGATACAGAATGAATATTTGCACAGAAACAGACATATTTCGTTAATCATCTTAGAATAAGCAGTTGGTTTGACAAGAATCATCAGACGACAACTTTATATTTTTTTTCAATATGGCTTTTTTTGCCAGGTATTTCGCAAACCAATGAAAAATCTGTAGGGGAAGAAACAACGTACTTACAATCAAACACGAGCTCAAGTCTGAAACGCTTTGAAGGATTTAAAATCAGACTCATTCTGATGATCCTTTTTTCTGGGTAATGATAATATCTTGGGTGAGAATTCGAGGTCACCCTCTAATGGATTCATCACAGCATGAATTAGGAGGAAAATGCGGTGAAAAACAATATGAACAGAAGACAAGATCCTATAATGTTACTGTATAATGGCATCTTGATTGCACATGCAAGTTTTGGTCAAATAAACAACATGACGGGGAACAAATGAACAATCTTGTTGTTTATGAGCTGTCATTTTGTCGTCTTTTATGGGGTTTCATCATGAAAAAAAGCATCACACTTAAAGCTTATCTTAACAGCATGGATGTCAGTGTTTGATAGTCCCTTTAAAAAGCAACAAAAATAATCTCTTTAGTTAATCACAGTTCAGTACTGGTTCTTTTCTTCATGGGGAACATTGACAGACAGGTGAATGAATTGGCAAGATCAAGTGCTTTGAACTGAATCTTTTAGTAATAACACACATAAAAACAAACGTACATCAAGTTCCTCTTTATATTTGGTCACACTGTCGTTCTTGTATTAAATTCAGTCAAAGTGCTATTAATATCTTATGAGATCTCATAGCGTTTAAGTGTTTTAAAAAAAACAAACAAACAAACACCAATCCAAGGAATCTCAGTGAAGTTCAAAGCTCATCACGGCCAGTTGAATGTTCTCCCAGTGATCTGGTAAAACTTCTGATTGAAGGGGTGAAAGAACTTCTGCAGTTTAGTCACCACTGACGGGTCCACCTCTGGATGGATGCGGCCCTTGCTGCCTGCCAGGCACTTGTTGAAGACAATGTTAAATCGCAGACAGTAGAATCCCCTGGTGGCGTTGAAGTACAGGTTATATTGGCTGATCCTTGAGGGAAGGTTGAGGAAGCGCTCGACGAGCTGCAGCTCGGGCAGCGGGTCCGTGATAAGGCGGTCCCCGTCCACGATGTGGAACTGCTCCACGGGAAAGTACTTCAGCCAGCGCTCCAAATGTTTGGTGTAGATGCTGGTCCGGACAGCTTTGTACTTTGTGTTCACCTCACAGGTGTTGGCGTCGATGGCCAGCTTCTCAAACTTGTGGTAGGTCTTGTTCTTGCGCTCCTTGCCCTCCAGAACTTGCGTGTAGTCGGACACGGCTCTGGTTGTCGGCTCCCGGACGATGATCAGCAGCTTGATGGAGGAGTTCATCTTGAAGATGCGTTCAGGGACCTCCTCTGTGATGAAGTAGGCGGGGCTCTTCTCAATGGTGATCTGATGAGGGAAGGAGAAGGGCATTTTCCCTCTGTACCAGTCGATGCCCCGGGCGTAGTTTTGGTCATTGTCAAAGAAGTGGATCTCCTGTGAGGCTTTGACCACCGCTGGATGCAGGTTGAGCATCTCCAGCAGGGCCCGGGTGCCCCCTTTGCGCACCCCGATGATGATGGCCCGAGGCAGCTGCTGGACCAGGTTGTGCAGGCGGATTTGCTCTTTGGTGGCATTGCCCTTACGCAATTCATGGAGCAGGCCACGCTTAAACTGCAGGGTGCGGAGAGGGATTTGCTCTGGCTCAGGGGGGGTCAGTCTCCTTTCAATGGGGCAAATAGGCTGAAGCCTGAAAGAGAAAAACCCAGTGAGAAATGAAAAAGACACTATGATAACAAATAAAAACAAGGATTTTTCTTCATATGCAAAGGAATGTTAGACTTGGCCCAGAGGGAAAGATTTTATTTGGGCTGATTTTTTTATGCTGAAAACCCAGAAAGCAATTAACAGACATGATTTGTCTTTGAAATTAATTTAAATCAGGTCTGAGTTTCTAGGTGCTGTGCTCTCTGCCTGTTCAGCCATGATTGCTTTTCTAGTCTATAATGCAGCATGTTTACATGAGATATTCAAAGTCTTATTTTTCATTTGCACACTCACACAAATCTACAGCATATCAAGTAATATTCGTCTATTACTGAACCGTTAAACCTGTTTTCTTTAAAGGTCCCATATAAGGTCTCTGTCCATGTGTAGTTTGATTATAGATCAGGTCTAAGTTCTCTATTAATACTGTGAAGGTATCAAAGCCTCAGTCCACAGAGAAACACACACAGCCTGAATTCAGAAACTGAGCCTTAAAACCAGCTGTCAGGACTTCCTGTAACTTTGTGATGTCACAACAAAGCAGTCACCAAGTCCCGCCCACCTGGACCCACCATCCAAACCTTGCAGGATTTGGTTTCTCTGAGTGTTTTACCTGAAATCTGCTTTATTTTTATTGGATCACTCAGAAAACAGCCAGCCAATCAGAAGAGAGGCTCAGAGCCTCCTCTCTTCTGATTGGCTCACCGACCTGTTGTTATAGAGCTCCAGAGAGAAGCCTTTTGGTTCTTAAAACCACAAATATATCTTCTAATGGATCAGCACGTCAAATAAAACACAGAAGAAGAGGAAAATATGGAGCTTATATATATACGTATATAGATATATAAATAAAATAAATATATACCGAGCAACTCAAATGACTTAAAATAAACATGTAACATTTCTCAGGATGTGACGGCGGTGACTCACCTATCCAAGGTCCCAACCCTGGCTACGAGATAAAGGACACTTCCGATAGCGAGGCTGCCCAGAACGAAGAGCTTCTGTCTCAGCAATGCCTGCTGTTTGAATAGCATGGCCCTCCATCAATCTTCAGGACTGCGTCTTCAGCCTGCAGAGAGCAGAGCACATAAACCACTAATCACCAGGGGAAGAGAGAGACAGCCTAATGTTTATTAACACACACTCAATCAAGTCTTACAAGTGATTAAGCCACACTCACACGCCTGAAAAGTGCTGCAGTGCCATTAGAGGAAATGCTCGCCCACCAACCACCACTTTGTTTCATTTAAATATTTATTTATTTATTTCTGACGACTCCAGAATCAGATTAGATCCAATGTACAGACCCAGCTCTGAGACAGGAGTGTGTGTGATGTGATAATGCTTCATTTTGAAGCAGTTCAGAGGAAAAAAATCTTTTAATAGAAAACATTTCAATGGAGAAATGATCTAAGTCCCTCATGAATAAGACCAAACCTGACGAAAATCTGCTCTTTCGATTCCCACAAGGCAAAAACGACAAATACAACACATTTTCTTCTCCTAATGAAGATGCTAACACTCCTGCGTTTCATATTCCAGTTAAATTTACTTCACCCATTTAAATAAACGTTTGCTTTTTGCTTTTGTTTCTTCTGCACCTTTATTTTTTGCCTTTTGTTTCTTTTATTTTGCTATTTTAATGAATCTATCCATCGCCCTTTCTCCCCCTTTTCCTTATTTTCACATCACTTTTGTTGCCTGTTGCCTCTGACGCCGTTGGCCTGAGGACCCTGAGGACAACCCCCCCACCCCCACCCCCAGCATCACCACCTCCCAAGGGCCACGAAGAACCACACCTGTCAAACCCCTCTAACCCTCCAGCTCCCCAAACCCCTTTCTCAACAGATCTTGTTTTTCCTTTTCACCTTCACTTTCCTCACACACACACACACACACACACACACACACACACACACACACACACAACTTTGTCCTCAGTATTTGTCATTGTTTGTAGGTTGTGTTCACCTTTGTTTATCCACCTGCTGTGTAGTGTTATTTTTCACAATAAAGACGGGAAAATACAAAGAGTTTTATTTTGAAAACTAAGTTTATAAATAGCCCAACTACGTCTGTTCAAGCTGGAGGTTGTTGCACAAGTTAAAGCTGCACTAGTCAATGTTTTTTTTGCCTGTTTTAAGCTAACTGTTTTGATTAGTGTTGGGTTCATCTCTCTCTCACTGACCTTGTTTCCTGTTTTCTACACTCCCTGCTCAGCACAAAACAACAGAGAGACACAGTTGGTGACGAGCCATTGGATTAGCCAGGAGTTAGGGGCGGAGTCAGAAACTGCCAAGATGGCCACGGTGGAGCAGCTCACCCTGAGTTTCGAAACAGCTCTTCAGAAAACCTGTGGGTGACGTCACAGAGGGTACGTCCATTTTTATTCACAGTCTATGGTCTTAACACCTATGACCTTGTGACGGCGAGCGTGTCGGCGTGTCAAAGTCAAACATTTAACCTCCTTTTAATCATGTTTTGATCTTCTTCATCTTCTGAGAAAATGATCTGGCTCTTTATCTTAGCTTTAGCATTTGTTTTTGTTTGTTTTCTTCTTCAGACTTTAAAATCTCCATCCCTAAAAGTCTTCAGGCAGCAGGATTAAGACTTTAAGAAGAGAAACTGTACAAATGGTCACATTATGTTAATGCTTGTTGCTCTTTTGACCTTCAGAGAAAAGGCAAGAATGAATCTCCTCCTCCAAGAGAGGGCACTGCATCCTTTTATACAGATGGATGAATGTTTTTGTCTCTCTCTGATTAAAGAAAAGACTGTTTTTTTGCAGATCGATTCCTGCATCTGCAAGCTTACCACAGTGTGACTGGGTAAATCACATTATGGAATAACAGATCTATACAGAAGTCATCGCACTATTACAAAAGGGCCAATTGCACTCTAATCCAGCCTTTAAAACTGCCTACCATTACCAACAGAGCGGATCCTCCAGAGCATCTCATAAACAAGTAGAGAGGGGTTCTGACCCCGGTGTGACTGGAAAACATTTCACTCATATTGCCTCGTGGTGACTTCCGAAGGGAGACCAGCAGAGCAATCGCAATTTCATCAGTCTGACAAAGCAGAAGAATAAAGCCAGTTAGCCGGGAGCCGGCCCTGTGTTTGCGGAGTCCCATTTGGAAAAGAAATGTTTTTCATTACATCCTGTATCTCTGAAACAAGCGGGAGCGATAAATTCAATGGTCTCCAATGGAAATAAAGTCTGTTCAGTATTTTCTTTCAGCGGCGACACACACACACACACGGTTCTGATGTACGGTAATGTAATCCACTTCTTTCAGGGCGCGTCATTTATTTCAAGGTAATGAGTTCATATTATCCAGCATGCTTTGGGTTTTTTTCTCACGTTTAAAAAGGTGATAAAAACTTGGTTAATTCAGTACACTCAGGCGCTTTTGCTGCTACAGTCTGACTTGAACTGGTGCGACCTGGGACCAGTTTCACAAAGATATTTCAGACTGGTCTGTCGTGTCGGTCCAGTCTGAATTTGCTAAAATTAACTAAATTTAAGCCAAAAAGATTTGACACCTTAACCCCAGGTTAACTTAGGCCTAAGACCAATGTTACCATGGTAACAAGAGAGAGAGCAAAGAGAAGGGCAAGAGTTTTAGAGGCCGCTGAGATTTTTTTCCAAAATTGATCTTTCTTTTTATTGTTTCACTCTTCATACACTCTTGAAACTGTTGAATTGTGTTGAATGAATGTTTATTTTGTTTTAAAACATTTAGAAACATAATTTTTTTAATGTATTAATTTCTTGGCCCACTTGCAACACCTGTTCCTTACACTTTTTCTCATATTTTAAATTTTTGAACGGCGATAAAAAAAGACATGACCTTTAAAATACTGAATATCAAACTTAATAGAGCCCCAAGAGAGACGTACCTGCCGGGCCTAGTCACGCTTGCTAAGCTGTGATTGGACAGTCAAAGGTTTAGCCGACAGTAATGTCAATTAAGGCCACAGTAATCTTCAGCAGAACTTAGAGAGTCTTGTTTTAAAGACTAAACAGTCCAACTCATTAAAATGGAAACTCCTCTGCAGGCTATAGACAGAGTGTTTGACCTGCAGAGACTCAGCAGCTCTCAGCAGACACTAATCTGTTGTTCTAATAAATACAGAGTACCACTTTCTGCACATTATGTATGACTTATTTATAAGCATACATAGAAATTAATTGTTTGCCCTGTCAAGGACCTACAACCAGAGAAGCTGTATCAGGCCGTGAGCCCGAGAGGGCCCTCGTACAGAACGATCCATTATGGAGCAGTTTATTTTCATAAACTAAGCACTGGGCCAAAAGCCACTACTTTTGTGTTTGCATATTTAACTCTACCACACAACAGAGAGAAGCATTCACATTACTTCAGAGGAGCACTTGAGAAATGACACCCCTGCTCCTGCCAGGTAAGATCACTCGGGAGAGGAGAGTGTAGAAGTGATTTATCTTATCTATAAAGCAGATTCTCATACATTGTGACCTAAATAAACTCTGCTGTTTTCTCCTCACGGGGCTTCAAGACACTGGAAGGTTTTGATCGAAACAACAAGAGGCGAGCAGCATCGCCGGAAGAGAGGAGAGGAAAGAAATGTTTTCCACAAATGTGAAGCATGATGCAGTGAGCACAGAAATGCTCAGCTAGGGAAAATATGTCTGCAGATGGGTTAGAGTGAAGTGCACTGTCAGGAATAATCTGGGGGGGGGGGGGTTCTCCCTGCAGAAGATGGGTACAGGGCGTCTGATCATAAAAATCAAATAGGACGTGAAAAGTTTTTCACAGTGCGGATAATTTTTTTTCTGTAAGGGGAGCTGACAGGAGTAAATAGTTAATGTAATGTGTTGTGGTTTTCTACATGCCGAGAGGAAACTGACAGGTAACTCATCTCTAATGCAAAATGTTCACTGCATCCTGTCCCACTGAGGCTGAAAGATGAAGCCAACATGGAATTGCAGTTCCCTGAATGGCCACTTGAGGCTCCAACTTTACAGCAGAAATTAACATGTTTTCAGCCTGGTACAAAAAAACAGATTTGGTCTCTAAAGCTTCATGACAACTGTTTATACAACTCAGCTGTTTTTGTTCAAATGTTTTACCAACACCAACAGAAAATAGTACTCGGCTCACATCCCAGTAAATTCAATGGAAACACGGTGACTTTATTTCAAAATACCACAGACAAAAGTGGCGGCTGAGGGGAAATTTTGACCTGATGATGGTGCTTAACAAGAAATCATCAAGAATCATCCTCTGGGGATCATTAAGCTTCGTACTAATGATGATGAGGAAAGTCTGACCAACATCACCATCTTCATCGCGGCTGTTACATAAAGAAAAGTCACTTTTTGTGTTTGTCAGAAATGTAAAAACATCTACTCCCAACACTTCAACAGTCACATCACACACAGAGATCACACTTTTTAATTTTCCTTCAGCTCAGCTCCTGCAGGTCCTCGTCCCCCCCCCCCCCCCCCCCCCACACACACACACACACACACAGAGTTTTGAATTGACACGTGTCACAACTGATCGATCATACATCAGCTCACAGCCATCTGAGCTAATGGGCTGAGACAGAAACCACTTACAAAAGACACTGAGCAATTAGAGAATTGCTGACTGGCCTTTTTTTTTCTGTGTAATTAAAACACTGAAAAGCACTTCTGTTTACAGGCCTGATAACAAATATAATTAGTTTCCAAATCCTGGAACATGGAATATGTGAGCTTGATAAAAAAAAAAAAGTGACACAGCACAAAAACCTGTTTAGTTATTAAAGCACTTGGTGCGTTGTGCTAATAATCTGTGCTGCTCTGTTCTCATTTTTAGACGAGTGCACGAGGGCACTGGTAAAAATAGATGGCTGCAGCTGAGCTATTACATTCCTTCATGTACTGTTCATTCACTGCATTACTGAAAACACTGTTGTTGGAAGAAGACAGCCAATCCCTTTCAGTCTCTCTCTCACACACACACACACACACACACACACACATCGACACACACACATAGTGTAAACTGTGGGGCCTTGGGACTCAGCAGCAGCAGTAACAGCTGGGTGGTGTGACAGGAAAACCTTGGTGGGGTCTCATGCTGTATTGTGTCCAGATCTATCAAGTCAGTGAGGCTTTGCTGTTACTTTAACAGAGGGCTATTTTAATGTTAGCAGAGGTGCACAGCATGTGGGCAGATGGAGAGGGACATCAGAGAGCTGGTCAGCAGTGATTGGCTGCTTCCACAGAGTTCAGTGCTGCTCGGGTCAAAGTACAACTTATTCGAACTTTTAGCGCGGGCTCCGCTTGGCGCACCCGCGGACTGTAAAAAAAAAGATGGACGTAGTCTCCGTGACGTCACCCACGGGTTTCTGAATAGCAGGTTTTGAAGCTAAGAGTGAGCTGCTCCACCATCGTCATCTTGGCAGTGTCTGACTCCGCCCCTAACTCCCACATAGTCCAAACATGGGCAAATTTACCCACCCCTCACTCAAAGAGGCCACGCCCTCAATTATACGTAACTGAAAGCCTTTATAAAATGTAAACAGTTGTCATGAAGGGGGAAATTAGCTATGGAGACCAAAACTGTTCCGTCACCTGAGTGATGACAGTAAGATGACAAAAACGTTTTAAGGCTATGTTAAAACAAAATGCGTTTATAGACGTTAAACTGCGGCGGGGGAAAATAAAATTTAATATTAATTTAATACTATAAATAATAGGTTACTACATTAATGGGAAAACAAGTTAAATATCGTCTTCACATTTGCAAAGACATGATCGTTCTGACGAGCAACCCTGGTCTGTACCTGTTCCAGGACACGACTAAGTGTGTTTTCCTTCAGTCAGACTCATGCACTATTGTTTGAGATGATTTCTGTGCAACTCAAGTCAAGTCTTTTAGAAAGCTGTAGTGCGCTGCCACTGCTTGCCTGAGTTTGCTATTCTTCTCTACAACAGAGGTGGTGAAAACTATGTTATCAAGAGCAAAACACAATGGATGAAAATGTGAAAATAATAATAATAAATATAGACTGAAAAATGTCAGAATTTTCCTCTGTTTGAATCTTTGATATTTGTGGGGACGGTGCATTAAGCTGACTGTTCGTCTTGTATTTGTGGAGAGAGCCGGTGTGTGACTATAAATGGCAGCCACCAACAGCTTCCACTTCACACAGCCTTACGAATGTTATCCTCTGACAGAATTGGTGCACGTTCCAAAGCGATCAAAGAAGAAGTTATTCAGTCATCAAAGTCATTTACATGTAAGGAAAAAAACAAAGAACAAAAACAAATAATATGCATTCGTCTCTCTGTTGGTGAAAATAAATTCTCCAAACTTTGATGGAGACAGCGGAGCAGAGGCAGTACACTGCAGCTCTTAATGCTGGAGTTGAGTCGGCTGAGGACGTTGTGGAGGGAGAAGAGAGACGGGGAGACAGAGAGAGGGCAGAGCATTGATGAATAATTCACCACTATGTGCTTTATTATTGTTATTGATGCACAAGGGAATGATTCTGCTGTTCGGCTTAGAGCTCCAACCTTTGCCGACCTCCACTCCACTCCTCTAAACCACACGTCCATTTTATGATATTACACCTACATTATTTATCACCCATTGCTACAGATCCCTCAGTCTCCAAGCCTATCCGCCGTCATCCTACCCCCTGACATTGTGTATTTTAGAAGAAACACTGAGGCAAGAAATAAATACAGGCACATGGACAGTAAGCATCTGCACATGTGCATCTTCCTATACCTCTGCCTATATTTTCCTGCACACACAGCAAGGTCCATCAAAGTCACAAAAACTCTCCTCCAATACTTTATACCATGATATAATTCAAAACTTTTTCAGATATCGGCAGGTAATCGTTGGGGCAAAATAACACAAATACTGCATAAACCAAAGAGCATTATGATCATCTTTGTCAAAATAGTTCTGTTTCTGTTCTTTATACTTCTTCAGTAAATTACATGACACGGGAGGGGGGTATTATAATTTGTATATTTAAAGAAGATTACTAAATAATTCTATATGTGAACATATATAAAATGTGACAAATAAATAGCTAACCAATAATACATTAAGCAAACCAAAACAATTCTCTGACCCCGGTTGGTTACATATTGTGATTGGATTCCCATGTGCACCCCGAATGACAGGCACACAGAGAGAGGTCCGGTAAAGACACAGACAAGGACAATAAAAACAGGATCAGGATTTTTCCTGCAATTTCTCATTAAACAGATAACTAATTGTCTCAAACCTAATTAGCCCTTTTGGTTTGCAGGTTCTACATCTCTGAGAGACCGAAGTGGCTAAACACTAAATCAAACAACGAGCCTGTGAGTGTGTCGCACACAGCTGTGACACGACAACAGACGAACACAACAACAGGGAGTGAGTGTCGGACTGAACAGACAAATATCTGGCTTTACTCCTGACTGCTGTGTGACCTTCAAAGACCGAATAAGACAGCGGACATAAAACACTGAGCGAGGGAGACAAACAGGAGGACGTATCCCTGCAAGGTTTTATATACACACACACCAACACACATACATACATACATACATACCGTGTGCATGCACCCTACACACAAAGACAAACACAAAGACACTCCTTTGAGAGGTTTCGGGTGAATGACGAGACATAGCCTTTCAAGAGGTGTGAGAACATACATCTGAGTACATGTGACTTCAAACATTAAACTGTCAAAGTGTCATCATGCTTTTTGAACAGACGCCAATCGGGAATAAACACATTCCAAAAATAGGCCAGGAAAGAGAAGCAACCAGAACTGCACTGGAAACAGAATCATGTGTTTCAACCACACAAACTAGAATTATCTCCTTGCAAGTTGTACGCCTCTGAGTTACAGCATTGAACAATGGGCAGAAGTGCTTTTGCCGAACATCATGGTGTCACAGTGAAGTTGACCTTTGACCTTTTGGATATAAAATGTCATCACTTCATTCCATCCTACTAGACATTTGTGTGAAATTGCGTCATAATTAGCGTATCACAAGAACATGAGCTAAAAAGAAGTTCATCCTTGAATCAAAGTGAATCTTTGTTTTATTTGAAGTGTTGATCCATCAGAAGATATATTTGTTGTTTTAAGAACCAAAAACCATCTCAGTGTAGTTTTACATCTCCTCTCTCAGGCTTCTCTCTGGAGCTCTAGTAACAACAGGTCGGTGAGCCAATTAATCAAACAACACATGGACATCTACATATATAAATGTTTGGGACCTGACCTTGACAGTTTATTTTGTGTATTTTGCATCACCACAAAGTTTATGTTTTTAGCTCTGATAACCAAGTGTCTGATGATAAAGTCAGTCCAAGAAATTCACCTGAACTCTCTAACGGTAACCAGCTCAGCCCTGCTCACCGTTCTCTAAGCACTTCCATCTGTCTTGTGATGTTCTATTTTGAGGCCGACACGATTGTGTGCTGCGTGTCACATCTTTGCCTGTATCACTGTATATGGTGATAACTAACAAGATTAAGTAAGGAGGCCTGTTTTTAGTTTTACAGTTAAGTGCACTAATGGGATTTGTTAGCGGAGGGCATGTGTTATGGTGAAGAGGGAGGTATAGATGTGTGTGTGTGTGTGTGCGTTACACTCTGCTCTCTCCACCTCTTGGGTAATTCTGAATCACATCAGGTAGAAACATCTGCTAGCAGAGCGGTCTCTGGAGCAGCTGTGTACCTCTAACAGCTGGTGAACCACCAACCCCCCCGCCCCCCCAGAGAAGAGGCTGCATCCTCACATCCAACCAGCTCCCGGTTCTCCTCAGTTTCCTCCAGCTCTGGAGCAGCTTCCTGCTCCTGGCCCCACAGACAGGCAGACAGACAGAAGGTGCTGTCGGGCCTCTGAGCGCCGCCTGTAGCGTCTGCACTCAGTTCCCAGTCGACTCTGCAGCGCCTTGCCTCCACGGCTTCAGTTCATCTGGTTTTCTTCTATTACCCTGACATGCTGTTGCCCACATTTGGGCACTGCAGCCTCCCCTCGCCCCCTTCCTTCCAAACACCGTGGTCTCGACACTGTGCTGTTGTGATCGAGCACTGCCGGATCTCAACCAGGAAATTTAACCACCTGCGGAAGTGGCTTCATCTTGAAGAGACTCTATCGCAGGAAGTGTTATTCACATCTGTTTCTAACATTTATGATTTATTATTTTTCAAGTGTTGAAATCAAACAGTTGTGACATTTTCAAGTGTGTGGAGGAGCTGGTGCTCTTGGTCAGTCAGGGGTCACAGCATAGAGCCACTGATTGAATCAACTGGTAAATGAACATACATTGATTTTCTATGGAACAGAAATCGATGTTTTGAGCAGGTTTGTTGCCAAATAACCTTTATCTTACTTGGTCTTCCATGTTTTGCTACTGATTTAACTGAAGCTGAAGATTATTTTTGTTGTCATTAAGTTAGGTAAAAAAAAAAACTGATTTGGTAACACCTACTATAACAAGAAGCATTAATGTTCCCTCTTCTGTCCTGTTCTATTCCTCCTTCACAACAGTTATTTCACTCAAAACCTAAGATGTCAAAGTCGTGTTTGATGACAGAAGGAGATTAACAAAGTCGGTACTGTTCATCCTCTGATTCTTTGGCACCAAAGTTCATCCATCCAGTAGCTGTTGAGATGTTGAGATCTGCCGTTTCTACGGCTACAGCAGCTAGCAGGGATAAAATCACTTCGGGGGAACTGCAGAGTCAGGTGATACGTCTTTGTAAAAATAAAAATTGGTGCAGAAGGATTGTGACTCTTTTCTAGTATTCCACAACTTTTATTTTTTAAATTTTGAGTGAAAATTATTAGTCTCTCTTTTTCTTTTTGAACCATTCAGCAATGTGATTGTGTTCAAGAGATTAAACACCGTTACCTTTGGTCGTTATCCATGTTGCGTTCAATCAGGAAGCGAGGCAGGTGACTGCATTATCGTTTCCAAAAGCTTGTGTTTCTCCCCATCCAGACTAAAACACAACCCCAGAGTTTTCAAACTAAAACAGGTTCAGCAGTGTTTCTACAAGTCTCCTTTTTAGGGGCTTGAAAACTTGAACCGAGCACCAGGGGCCAGATGCATCAAACTATGTGTTAGATAGAGAAACATGCCGGGTGCTTTTCTTCTGTTCACATAGATGTGAGAGTAATAAAATCAGATTCTATCAGCACATTATTATGCGCACACACACACACACACACACACCATCCCTTTAAGGCTGAAACTGGGACAGCCCGTCCACACAGGAAAAACCTTGTCATCTCATTTCATAGCTGGACTAGCAGAGGCCCTGGAGGGAGAGCAGGGGGGGTGGGGTGGCAGGCAGAGGTTAAAGCTGAGTAATACGTAAGTTAGGAGTCTCTGAGTCATGAAAACACTGCAGGGACTGCTGGGATATCTTCGCGCTGAACAGCCAGCTCACGCCGTTCACCTCCTCGCTCGTCAGCTCGGCCTCTGATCAGCTCCTCTTCGCTGCCTTGAAACGCAGCAACCTTGGGCCATCCTTGCAACGTAGCTCCAATCAAAGACTCAGCCCTGGATGCTTTATGTGGTGCGCCCCTTTGAAAACCATGTCAAAAACCAAGGTGCGTCCGTCCGCCGCGCTCAACTGTTAAGTGACACTGACGTCGATAGGATGTTAGCGGGGGTTTTGCCAGTCTGTGTGAATGTCCTGGGGATTGCTCAAGACGGGAGGAAGCGAAACCACGGGTGGCTCCCGGCGTAAGGGCAGCCCTGCAGTGGGAGACGACATATGCGTAGAGCTAATTAGCCACGGAGCGCTTATGCAAAAAACCTTTTAACTGTTTCCAGCCATCAAGCACCTTGTGATTCCCTCCGACAGGCCCTCTGCTCTGCTTTGCATAAAGACGACAGCTTGGGTGTTTAAAATTTCATCCGCCTCCCTGAACAGAGGCCGATCACTGCCCAGCGATCGTTTCTCCACCAGGCTGCTGGCAGCTCCGCAGGTCAAAGCAATCATCTGTAGAACCTTTTACACCGCCTTGTTTGAGGCGGGAATGTTGCGCCTTTATTCCGTCTCACCGTTCCGTATAAAAGGTCGGGACAGGGAACGAGGGGTCATTTCTGTTCCGCCTTTAAGTTGGCGGGGTAGTCAAAGAGTCTGTTTAAAAGGGAGATATGTCAGTACACTGCTCCGGTATTTACCCGTAAATAACTGTACTGTGTTTTTCTTTTCGTTGAGAAGGAAGTCGGGCTCAAACAACAAACAGACGCTTAGACAGATAGAAACAAAGCCCCAGGGTGGCTGAACTTACCTGGATGAGAAAAATGAGCACTAGTTGTGAAATGATTACCTAAACTGTCTGATGCAAATATCCATCACAGTTTACAGAACAACTTCCCGTCTCAACTATGACCGACCGTAAAAAGTTGTGCGAGAACACTTTTCCTTAGGGCTCCAACTAAAGATTATTTTCATCTTTGATAAATCTACACATAAGTTATAAGCATCTGTCCAGACTGCTGTTTTCCTGTGGTTTATTTTGTTATTCTGGTGTTTTGGAGCATAAATAAATTCAGTCATAATACCGAGAAGACCTTGAAGTTTAAGGTTGTTTTCTGTAGCTGGTTCAGAGCCTGAACTACTAAAGAGATTAAACTGGTGAAACAATCCCAGACATCCTCAAACCCATGAATTCCAAATACCTTTATTCTGATCACATGATCTGTTCTAAGGATATTGATCATATTCATCACCTCTCCCGATATTCAGTGTCTTCCTGATAGCTTTATTGCCGTTCATTGTGTTGATACTGAGATTAGCTTCGCGAGTCTCGCAGCACTGTCTCATGTCAGTCACAGACCGGTCGATCCGATTACTATTCCCTCTGCACTGCATTTACATTCAGCCGACACCCATCCACAGAGATGTTCAAGGACACTGTGACAGGACACACAACTGTTTACAGATGTGTTGTCTTTCACAGGAATCAAATCACTGACCTTCCGGTTATGAGCCTGTCTCAGAATTAATATTAGGTCACTGGTATATGGCACTTTGCTAGGAATGTGTTACAGGTCCCATCACACCACCTGACTGTCAAAAAACGTTGTGCATCCAACTTGCTTTTGAGTTTCAAATGTGTCTTATCATTGACACCCAACGACAACATATCATCACTATGACTTATCCTCCGTAGGGCCGGACCCTCTCGTTTGGGTTCGGCCTTCGTGGTCTACGACAGCTACGAAGGACCGCACCTTCGTTGACCGCGTCCCCTGAATCGGGACACAGCTGTAGTCTGAAATTTTAAGTTTCCTAATTTACTAATTTAGATGTAGAAATGTCTGATTAAAGCGTAACAGGGCTGAGAATCTCACCAAGCAGCTGAGGTCAAATTTTGATACTTGACAAATTTTAAATGTGATGCTGGTGACACATTTTGATCAGTTCTGACGATCAATACTGAGCAGTATATGTAATATATACCATATTACTGTAAGGTATGCTTCAGCTTCCTACTATAGGAGTGTTCTTTTCAGTGCAGTTAGTGCATGCATTCGGATACAGTGCTGTGTGTACAGTATACCACCTGCTGGATGTGGGTGGATGTTTATGATTTGGGGATGAGCGTCTCTTTTCACTGCATCCTCCTCTCCATTCCTCTGCAAAAACTGGCAGCAAGTTCCCCACAAAGGGTGGAGCACATCTGGAGGCAGACTTGAAAGGAAAGACACTCAACATCAGGATGCGTCTGAGTGTACCGTCTGCCAGTTTCCACTCTGCATCAGTGAGGAGAAAACTCATCGCAGAGTGGCACTTGAACGGATAAATGTCCGTAAATACACCACAAGGGTGTCAGGAAATATGGGCAAAACACAAACAGCTTTTTGTTGCCCAGAGGAAGCAGTTAATCTGCCCATAAAGCTGTTCCAGATGAAAGATGAGGTGTCTCTCGAAGTGTACTTCACGTCTGAAATGGTTTAAATAGGAGGTGAAATGTAAAAAGGTAGTCAAAAAACTGTGAGGTCTTTCAAAGACTCTCCAGA
Source organism: Seriola aureovittata (assembly GCF_021018895.1). Lineage (NCBI taxonomy): Eukaryota > Metazoa > Chordata > Actinopteri > Carangiformes > Carangidae > Seriola > Seriola aureovittata. The sequence goes on along the minus strand of NC_079382.1, from coordinate 21,192,552 downwards.
ATCCCTCTTCAGCGCTGCAAGAGCGGAGAGAAAGCCGCAATGAGGTGCCCATCATATGCTCAGGGAGCCGCTCAGCTGTTGCCAGTCGAGGCAGGAAGCTCCGCTTGGTTAGGCAGATTCCTCCTCGCATGTCCAATTCACCCGAGTCTCCCCCACGAAGCTGAAGCCTGGCGTCACTGAAGTATAACCTGACACGTCCATGTCAGTCCACAGCAGAGAAAACACAACAAACAGTTTGATAACCGAGGTGTCTAAAGAAGACTGATTAACTTATGAAGATTTTTTTTTGTTATTTGTGAGGTTTAAAACTGCATTAATTGTCCTTTTCTCATATGAACAATGGATCCGATTACAATGTGTAACGTGACTTGTGTTGCCTTTTACAAATAGTGATAATCTCTGCAGTTGCCCTCAGCTCTACAGAACATTTTAGCCTCTTTTAGCTTTAAGCCCATTAACCCACTAAAAACTCCTGGTCAGCACCAAACCAAACCAAAACAGAAGAAATGTAAATATTTTACGTATATATTTTAGGAAAACTGTCGAGTTTGACCGTTTTTGGGAGTGGGTGACCAATTTTTATTTTTACATCTCTTGAATTCAAATGCATGCACACAGGCAAACAACAGGACGCGAGAAATACAACAATTTGCCAACAAATTGCAGGGAAGAATAAAACTGTTGCTAGTTAGCAAACATGGATGTAAACAATTCAGATTGATAATCCTTTAAAAATGGGCTTCAAATTGTTGCATGGGAAAAAGGAAATCCTCTCTACACCTTTGTTAGGGCTCAAAGATATAAACAATAGAATAACGTAAATGTAAATTGGTTTGTTTACAAGAAATCTGAACAGGAAACCTTTAAGTTCATCAGGTCGGTAGAAACATGACTCTAAATGGATGCTAATGATTGCTAATATTGAGTGAAGTCGCCAAAGTCATTGCAGTTGCACAAATAACAGTGCTACAGTGCTAACGCTAACTAGCTCTACCCTGCAATTCAAGGACAACACTGCTCGTTTGTCTCCATGTCTTCTACATGCATCATCAGTGAGTGAGGATGAGGATGCTAGCTTTAGCCTCAGTCTGTGAGCACAATATCATGTTAGCAGCCATCAAGGGCATTAGGCCTGGGCATATGCAAAATCTAATATCTCAATGCAGTCCAGCCCAAATATTGCCATATACGATATCATCGTGATGTTACTGAATATCGGGCCAGGCCTAAAGTGCAAGTGAACAAAGCTAATCAGCTAGTTAGCTAGCTACAGTTAAATTGCTATAGCAACGTCGTCTTCAAAAAGAATCAACTGTTACCGGTTAAAAATGTGAAGTGTCCTTTTGTTCTACATCTGTCTTAAATCATGGACCTGTTTTTTTCAAAATATTCTGACGACTTCATCAATAATCCATCTCATCTGCCATCTGATCATTTGTCAGCAATAACAAAAGACTGCTGTGTCTTCCCCTCAGATGTTATCTGCCTGGATGTATGCAGTCATGGTATCTACTTCCTCACACTGTCCTCCAAAACCATGAAAACGCTGTGAATTATGAATTGGAAAAAATGTAAACCCATACGTCACACACAATCCTTTAAGCAGGAAATTAGAAACTACGCATTTGTGCATTCATACAGAAGCCTGGAGCCCGGACGATTCACTACACGCTTCAAATACTGATTCTCTATTAATAATGCATCCAAATATAGATACACCTATGCTTTGCTTTTCGTGGAATGCCACTCAAGCCACTATGAAACATTTATTCATCCTGGCTCTTTGTGCAAATACCGAGGGACCCAGACTTACTCACTGTCTGTATTGCGCCTGCCTGAACCCGGAACAGTTTCCAATGTGTTTTTGAAAAGAGTTAGCATAAATCCATAAGTATAGTATGTGAGTGCTGGTTTTTGTGTCTTTGTCAATAGGTTGTACTTTCCTTTACTAAGGATTATATTACCTTCAGGGAACTTTAGCATCCGAGAGCTCATTTAGTAGAGGAGGGTAATAAATCACAGGCGTTGCTTTTGCCCTGCTTGTGCTCTGATCCCTAGTTAGTTTGGACATGAAGTGTAGGTCCCTCTCTTAATTATAATTTCTTATGAGAAATCATTCATCTATGTTACAATAAGGGCAAGAATCCATCAAAAAAAGAAAACAAAAACCCTTTTGTAAAAGACAATTTAAAGCTGCAAGTTTGCAGCCGCAACACAACCCCCACTGTGTGTTTTGCAAATAACCTTTGTCCTCTAGAAAGCATTCTTGTTGCCTTTAAATAAACACTTCATAAGATTATAATGCAGGAGATGGAGGGGGGGGGGGGCTGTCCTTTAAAATGCTCCAGATCTCACAGAGCCAGACGCTGGAAGAGCAGAGAGGTCTGGAGTCACGGAGGAAACAAAGCTCAGCTCTGTTATTAATGGGCTCAGTCTGTCTCGGACACGTTTGCCATTTCTGTAATGTCACAGAGCAGTGAAGGAGGACGCAATAAAACGCCGAGCCTGGAAGCTCCACTTATTACAATTAATAATTCATATGACTGCATTAACTAAGTGAAATCCACAATTTCACGTGGCAGGCATGGAGTGTGTGTGTGTGTGTTTTGAGGGACGGAAGGGTGAGGGGTGGTGTTGGGGGGTGGGGTGAGAGGTGGTGTTGGGGGGTGGAGGGTTGCTACCATCAGACTAGAGGAAGACGGAGTCGAAATGCTTTGTTACAGCCAATGAGGACTGCAGCAAGTACACAGGCCATGAATAATGGATGTGATATGTTGATGTTGTGTGTATGAACACAGAGCTCATCAAACATGGTATAGGCTGTTTTTAAAGCTCCATATTTTACACTTCTTCTGTGTTTTATTTCAAGTGGAGATCCATAAGAAGATATATTCGTGGTTTTAAAGAACCAAAAACCATCTCAGTGTAGTTTTACGTCTCCTCTCTCAGGCTTCTCTCTGGAGCTCTAGTAACAACAGGTCGATGAGCCAATCAGAAGAGAGGAGGCTCTGAGCCTAATATAGCAGATTTAAGGTAAAAACACTCAGAGAAACCAAATCCTGTAAAGGATTGGATGGTGGGTCCAGGTGGGCGGGGCTTGGTGACTGCTTTGTTGTGACATCACAAAGTTCCAGAAGTCCTGACGGCTGGTTTTAAGGCTCAGTTTCTGAATACAGGCTGTGTGCATTTCTCTGTGGACTGAGGCTTTGATACTTTCACAGTATTAATATAGAAGCTAGAGCTGATCTATAATCACACTACACATGGACAGAGACCTCGACCTTGAACTTTGACCTTTAAACTTCTGACATGGTTTAGTTTAAATAGTTATTCAACCCCTGGCTTGGGAACCAAAGAACTAAACTTGCTAACTATATATAAAGCAGATAGAAACCAGAAGCATTGATGGATTTACAATATAATAAAGTCATATATAATAATATGACATTTTTGTCACAGTTCACTCATCTGTTCCTTATTCCTCATTTACTTCCTGGTTTACATTCCAACTCACACCATTGTGCCTTCTCTGCTGTAGCTTTACTTAACTATTTTTGTCTTCCTGTTTTGACCTCCTGCCTGTTTGCCTGCCCTCCTTTTTCCTTTTCTTACCCGGTTCTTCCGCTGACCTGTCGAACGCAGCTCGCTCCCTGACTTTCCATCTCGTTTATCCCTGCCTGCTCTTGTCTGCCGAGCCTGAACAAAGACCAATTGCATAAACTTTAATCAGTAGCTCGTTTTGCACAACATAGAAGTGATTTCTCTCTCTGACATTTGACAGTTATTTTGAAATTCTATTAGTCGTTTTTAAGATTGCAATTTCAAATTGTGCAGTAAGCAGGTTCTTGGAGACGCACCTAGTGTCTCTAAGTGTTTAAGTTCTTCCTCTGCTGCTGGAAAACAAGGACGTTTCTAGATTAAAGAAAAAAAAAAAGAAGTACAGAGGAGGTTGATGCCGTCATGTCCAGCTGACTACAGTCTGGACGTGATTAAGTGCTGTAAAGTCACATCACACACAGCTAGAGATGTGATTACAGCAGCCGGTCTGAGAGACACACGCAGCATCTGGCTTTAATCACATTTCAAAAAGCACCTACAGAACAAATTTGGCTTTAATCCGATTTTCAAAAAAAGTGCTTTAACTTTCCAAAACAAGAACGTAGCAAACAACTTAAAACAAGTCAAATTGCATTGAACTCCTTCTTAAGACTTAAGATTTAATTCAAAACGCTTGTATTGTGCATGTTTTATTGCAACAGTATGGCGTCGGATGCCGGTGACATTAGCAGCCCGCTGTGACAGATTGCAGTGACGCAGCTCCACCAGTCTAACAGCACATGATCCTAGAAATAGATTGAGTCAGAGCACCATATGCTGCAAAGCAAGAAGATGCATGCAAACATATTTTCTCTTAGGCTGGTGAGAATGTGCGTCTACAGGGATTAGACTCAGCACGGTAGATTGGTGAACTTCTTTAAAAAGAAGTCTCACTGTTGTTGCACACCTGTTTTTTTTGGGGCTATATGCTGTTTTCTATTTTCCGCAGGAATCACGCACATCAGCACAAATCAGCACGGCCAAAAATGAATGTTGCTGAAACGTAATGATGGTGGGGCTATAATGCGCTCCATGCCCAGCAGGTGTTTCCCGTGATGCAGCAGTTACCCTTCACGCGGCGACACAAACAGCTCGAGGTGAAAGCTGATGTCATTTCACGTTTTCGCTCTCTCCTTCAAGTCATTGTCCTGCGAGTGCATCTTAATGTCATTATGCCAAAGTGCTGAAGTCAAGGGCTGGCGTGAAGGGCAGTGGTTTATGTGTCTGTTTTGTTTTCCCGCCGCAGCCTGGTGGCAGCAGTTTGTCATGTATACAGGGAAGGTGACTGCGGTTACACCGGCGTGTCGTTCGGCTGAGATGACCCTGCTTGCGTTCCTCTCATGACTTACGCATTGCTCCTGTCTTTTAATATCAACTTCAATTACGGCCCAGGAGCAGCAGCTTGTCTGAGTTACACCAGCAGCGATTCAACAATATTAAATAAAATAAATAAAAAACACGAAGCCGGAGGCAGTGTTGCTGCGCGCCGCTCCCATCGCCACATTTCTGCCATTTATTTCAGTAAGTTTGCAGGATGTGAATCATCTCCCCAGTAATCTTGGTTGTAAAAATAAACATCAATAAATCATTTGAAAGAAATTACAACAACTATTAGATTAGTCTTCTCGTAGATTTGTCTCGTTTAGTTAAAAATAACTTCTGTGTGTTTGTCTGTTTCCCTGAGCAGGATGTTGTTTTTACACTTTTTCCTTCCTTCCTTTTTCTGATGAAGTTTCTTTGAAAAGGGAAGTTGGTGGAGTGGCTGGTATTGCAGATGCCCATGACACAAACAGACTCCAGACACCAGACAGAAACTCCCAAAACACACGTCAACGTAAACACCTTCACTTTCAGATTCAAGGACAGAACTTTAGCGACAATGAATATCGCACTTGGCCAAACCGCAGTTTCAATAATATTTCGATTAATTGTTCAGCCCTGATTCTTTTCCATAGCAACACGAGCTGAAGCGGCGGGGCGTTGTAATATACTAAACAAACAAACAACTGAAACTTAAGATACAACAATATAATTATATCGTGATACTTGGGCTGAACTATATCCAGAGACTATGCACTTATATTGGGGATGGTTTAAGAATTTTAAATATGCTTGTTTTATGTCGAAGGTTTTGCATGAACTTGCCCCATCACCTTTCATTGAATCCATTAAACAGAGTACTACAGGGCGGCCACTAGAGGGCGCCGTGAAGTGCACTGCATTTGGACAAACTATCCTACACATCCCACCTTCAATACACATCTCAAACATTGGCTTCAAACCAGATCTGTCATCACTTCTGACTCAGTATGCAACTAAATGTATTTGTCTTTATATTTGCATTTGTGTGTTTGTTTGTTTTTGTTTTATTCTACCATAGCTAGCTGATGTTCATTAACATACACTGTCCCTATCTAATAAATAAATAAATAAATAGTTAAGATTAAAATAATACAGATACATTTTATTTATAGGCACCTTTCCAGGCACTAAAGGAAACAAAAATCACATATACAGTAGCAACAAGCCACCAACAAGGCATTAAATAGACAATAAGTTAGAATAAATATAATTGAAAGAAATAAATCTTTGAGGTGTGATTTGAAGGAAGGAAGTGAGTCCATGTTACGGATCAGACACATATTTCCAAAGTGCCCACTCTGCAGCACCATTATCAGCAGTGGGTTCGTGTCCGCTGAGGAGTCGTCAAGGTAAATACTACACTGCTGCAGTCGTCTGCACTACATCAAGCGCCGGCGCCGATGTAGTGAACTACAGGGAACGCGCTGAGCCTCTGTGCGTTCAGACTAACGAGGCCAGAAGACGCATCACCCTTCAGACTAAAACCTGCTCACAGCTGGAAAAGGTACGCGAGAAGGTCTGACAAGAAAAAAAGAAAAAAGAAAAAGGGACTTAACCTACATTCAGACAAACTCTGCACAACAACTCTGCTGCTCGCCAACCTTTAACCAGCCAGCCGTTATACACGCTGAAATACATTTAATTACTGGAGTCCTCTGTTGGGGCTGCTCTCGTTGCGTTGCGCCGGGGAGCAGCTATTGATTTCAGGTTGTCCTCTGCCTCATTAGACCGTGGCAGAGCTCTGCCCCGCAAGCTAAAAGGGAACAGCATCAATCCATAAATAAGCCGACTACACAACATCTTCTATTGTGTTGGGGTGAAATATCTGGAAGCCTGAAGGTGTGTGAGCAGCGAGCGTTCGGCCTTTTAGAGTCACTCTGGAACATTTAAGCCACAACAGGGCGGCCCACCTTTGACACCCGTGGGGGGGGGGGGGGGGTTATTACCACTTGCTCATGGCCAGTGGCCCCCACACGGGGAAGGCAGAGGCTTGAGTGAGGACAGGTGGAGTCAGAGTCACAACCAGGATCAAAATGATGATTCCCTCTGAGGAGGCGCCGCCATTGATCTGCTTTCAACTCCCGGGGGTCTGCTGGGAGAAAGACGCAAACCTCGCTCGCCACGCGGCCACGGACCGGCGGCCTGGCCTGGCTGCTCCCGTGTGCTTGATCACTTAATTAGAAATGCTAATACAGCTGAAGGACATGTAAAGGGATTAATGAATTCTATTTCTCACTCTTTGAATCACCAGAGAGGATTAACGTGGCGAACCCATCTAACAGTTTCGCCTCCTGATTTCAGCGTTAAAGGCCAGCGTGACTCAGCCAACACATCACATGACGGCTGTCTCTTCTGTCAAACTAACCCACTGACATCACTTTCTTATTAGATTTCAATCATGAAATTAAAAATGCAAATAATTTTATATCTTCAACAACAAATTCAATGGTTGTTTGTGGGAAATGGAAAGTCGTGTTATTGTGCGAGCGTTTACTGGATCCCTACAAACATTCGAATGAACGTCAAACGCGGCGGGAAAAAACACAAATTACAACTTCCAGTCATGACTTTCACAATAAAACCAGAGCAGAAACAGGAATGCAGATCGTGATTGAAACTGTGGATTTCTATTCTACTGAAAAAGATTGTTTTTGGTATTATTATGAAAAATATTGCATATATTAATATATATATATAAATATTCGATATTATCAAATATCGGCTGAAGCCTAGCCACTAGGTAGAAGCCAAAATCTTGCAGCTTGTGTTTCTTCACCAAAACAGACGTGGACATCCGTGAAACAGTTTGTTTTGCTAATAAACTCCAGAAGAGAGAAATTCATGCGGTTAGCTTCAGGTGAGCTGCAGCTCTGACCTGAAATGAACTCACGTTAACACCAAAACCGCCCAGTCCGCTGCGACACACACTAATCATGACTATATTTGTAAAGTGTCTCGACACTTAACAAAGAAATATCTACATATTGAACTCAACGCAGGTTCCTTTGGCGGAGTTGCTCTCTGAAAAAAGGCTCCTTTATGTCTGCTACTCCAAACTCAGTCACTATGCAGAGCTGCCTGAGTGAGACTGAACTAAATCTCTGTGATCTTAAAAGGAAATGAGGGAAATTGATGGCTAGGCCTCCATTGCCTGTGCTTTATAATGGCTGACAGCAGAAGGAGGGGGAGGGGGAGGTGGGGGGTGGTTTCTATAGCAAATCTGAAAATTTAAATTCCAGCCCCTTCAGAGCCGGGCTAAGTTTGTGCTGACAGGTGATAATTTAAACACAGTGGAACAGCTGGTTTTCAGAGCCGCACCTCACATTTGGGTAGACGTGCGCCTATGTGTGTGTGTACATGCGCATTATCTCGAGTCCATACGTGCCCGCCCGTTCGACGAGGCCCGTCTTATTTCCTTCCGATGAATCCCATCCACTCACGACGCCCGGCCTCATGCATATGCATGGGGAGACAGCCTCAGAAGCCAGGAGCCAGTTAAGGTTTTCAGAGAACTCTCCGGCTCCCCAGCAGGCTGCACGCACACACACACACACACACACACACACACACACACACACACACACACACACACACACACATCTGCACAGCTCCAGAGATATTCCTCCTCTCCCTCTTCCTTATTCAAGTATCTAACTTCCTCTATAAACCTGCAAAACTTTCTGTGACTTCAAAGTCAGGAGGTTTTTTTTTTTTTGCTGAACTCCTGCCACATGAATCACGTCTACAAGATGTTGCTGCTGTAAAGTCAAACTGACATTAAAGCTCCCATATAGTATAATATGACGGAGTATTAGGGGGCCACACTGAGGAAGAAAAAAATGAAATTTCGAGAATTAAGTTGTAATTTTAGGTTTTGTGTTGTTTTACAGGGGAAACATCAGAGGCTTTAAAATGAGGAACATGGAGCATCCTCATCCTCATCCTCATCATCATCATCATCAGCATCAGCATCAGGCTATTGACAGACAAACAGCAGCTGCCACTGAATGTCCTTTCACCTGTTTTTATTGGTTGATGTAATATTCCTATTCCTACATTTTCTCGCCATATTATGACTTTTTTTCCTTAATCAGGCTCTAATACTCCGTCGTACTGTAAAGGTCTCTGTCTATGTGTTCTTTGATTATAAAGCAGGTCTAGGTTCAATATTAATACTGTGAAAGTATCAAAGCCTCAGAGTCACCGCTCTCAGACACGCCCCCAAGCCCCGCCCACCTGGAGCCACCATCCAAACCTTGCAGGATTTGGTTTTTCTGAGTGTTTTACCTGAAATCTGCTATATTTTTATTCGAACAGTCAGCCAAACAGAAGAGAATTCAAATTTAAAGGTCCTGAATAGTTTAAAGGTCTCTGTCCATGTGTAGTTTGATTATAGATCAGGTCTAGCTTCTATATTAATACTGTGAAAGTATCAAAGCCTCAGTCCACAGCCTGTATTCAGAAACTGAGCCTTAAAACCAGCCGTCAGGACTTCTGGAACTTTGTGATGTCACAACAAAGCACAGAAGAGGCTCAGAGCCTCCTCTCTTCTGATTGGCTCACTGACCTGTTGTTACTAGAGCTCCAGAGAGAAGCCTGAGAGAGGAGATGTAAAACTACACTGAGATGGTTTTTGTTTCTTAAAACCACAAATATATCTTCTTATAAAACACAGGAGAAGAGGAAAATATGGAGCTTTAAAATAATTTATGCTAACACATCAGTGCATGATATGTTTATCACGGGTGTTTGTTATGATTCCTGCATATTTTTTGGTCAAATTAGCTCGACTCTGGTTCTGACTGATGCTGTCAGCGCTGTAATTTGATTGATGCAACATCTCTGTGGGTGGGCACCCGAAATAATTCATCATTTCAGATCCAACGGCTCAACGTGCAATTAACCAGCTCAGAGGCTGCTGCGGTTACAGGACTGCGCTCGGCTATAAGTTTGAACAGTTGCCACAGACTGAACTGGATCAATGAAAGAGAGACAGCTAACACGTTAGCTGGAGGGAGGGAGGGAGGGAGGGAGGAAGAGTGTCGAGACATGAGCACAGTGATTGATGAGCATGGTGTGGATTTACTGCCCTGCAAGCTAGACACCCCTCCTCTGTATAACGAGGGATGAACACAACGCTGAGTATGTGGAAGTTGTCGGTGACTTAGCTACCACTGAAATAACATAAATGGAAACAACCTCCAGAGCGGAGGTCACCTATAGGTGGTCCACAGTCTGCATCTGGACCCAGACACCGTCCTATCCAGCCCTGAACGAGGAGCCTATAAACTACGGAGGATAATTATATTTTGACAGACACACTATGAGACGAAAAGCTCCCATGAGAGGTAATAATATGTGGGGAAGGGGGATATAAGAGGTGGTGAGCGTGTTTATTATAAAAATGGTTGAGACTGACAGACGAGGAATTAACAGGAGATCATGTTGAAAAAGGTAAAGACCTTTTCTTTCTGACAGGAAATTCTCACAAAGTTTACATGGATGAGGTAATGCAAAGAAAGGAACGCCGTGTACTGCTCTCTGTGAGCCCCAAAAATCTACGAGGAAAACTACGTTTACTGACTTTAACCATCAAACACTTGCATGAAGCAGCAGCCATGCAGGGACAGATGCACGGATAGAAAGAGTCTAATCAGTCTGCAGAAGAGAGCTGAGATGACAATGAAATTTAATACAGAGTATCACACTGAACTGAAGGGTCACGTTGAATTGTTAAAAAACAGAATGTAGTTCAAGTGAATCCAGCAGAGCAGAGTTATCGCAGATTCACTGAAAGAGAAGACCGGTGAGAAGATGGTGACACTGTGTCAACCAAAGAATGTAAAGCAGTGGTGGAAGAACTATTCAGATCCTTCAGTCAAATTATCAACACCAAAGACATTTTCAGGAGGGAGCACCTGCGCTGCTGGAGGGAAAAGTTAGTCCTGAGCCCCATGCAGGGCTCGGACGTGCTCCAGTCAGTAGGACACCAAAGGAAATGACATTGTGTCTCCTGGCAGCGGCTCTCAGATAAAACTGCTGCTTGGAAATGCCAAGACAGCGTCTTGCAGCTTAGTCACTGCCCTAAAATGGGGTTTCTCTTCTTTTGAAAATACACAAAATATGTGCAATAGCCAGAGTGTCGTTATATAGTTTAAATTTTCTTGCACAAAAAGCAAAGAGAATTCAAATTTAAAGGTCCCGTATAGTTTAAAGGTCTCTGTCCATGTGTAGTGTGATTATAGATCAGCTCTAGCTTCTATATTAATACTGTGAAAGTATCAAAGCCTCAGTCCACAGAGAAATGCACACAGCCTGTATTCAGAAACTGAGCCTTAAAACCAGCCGTCAGGACTTCTGGAACTTTGTGATGTCACAACAAAGCACAGAAGAGAGGCTCAGAGCCTCCTCTCTCCTGATTGGCTCACCGACCTGTTGTTACTAGAGCTCCAGAGAGACGCCAGAGAGAGGAGATGTAAAACTACACTGAGATGGTTTTTATATCTTCTTATGGATCAACACTTCAAATAAAACACAGAAGAAGAAGAAAATATAGACCTTTAATAATCTTATTTTGAAATCAAACTGTATTTTCAACTGATATCTTTGTGACACGGCTTATATAATATTCTCCTGCCCGTGAATGTAATCATAACAGTGGAATGGCCTGTTAACATCTACCGTTTCCCAAAGGCCTGTATTTATTTGTGAGCTACACCACAATAAACCCGCGTGTGATTTATGAAAACTATTTTTCAGGAACTAATGCATCACAAACGTCTCAAATATCATCAATAATCAGCACAGCCAGCTGAGAGATGACTAATGTAGAATCAGCTAAAAAGACTCAAGCACACAAAACAACCTTTCAATATTACAGGGTCAACAAAGTTTTAATAGGAGAGTTAGGCATTGCCCTTCATCTGATTTATGGTTTTTGGTGCATATTTGCTCTGTTTACACATGCCAGCACTCTTAATTTGGTGATATTTCAACACGGAAGTGTCACTTCATTTCAGAATAAGCCTATAAAGCAGCGAAGGTGCTGACACATGAGAAGAGATATGAGAGGTGGGATTAATCATGTGCCACAGAACGTGTATAAGTAGGGACGTAGCTCAGCTAAGCTGGAGGGAGAGAGGCAGAGAGAGGCAGAGTGAGAGAGAGAGAGAGGGGGAGAGAGCAAAGACATGGGCACAGTGATGGATGAGCACAGTGTGGATTTACTGCCCTGCCTACCTACACTCAACTCCACCCCCACCCAGCTGAGGGCAGCGCTAAACTAACAGCACGTGCTGGCAGAGGCAGCAGCAGGTCTCTGAAGCAGGACAAAGTCAAAAGCCAAGGTTGGGCAGGAAACAGCTGATACTACACCAGCTTATTAGTCCAAGGTGTCCACCGTCAGTCTGACACAGCTGTTAGGACTGGTCCCCAATATTCTGCCCACTAGTGGCCACAGTAAGCTATTGTTTCTATCTATAGTTTCTGTCATTTCCGCGTGTGTGTGTGTGACCGTGTCCCGTTGACAAAGGCCGAGGGAAGCCGAGCAGAGAGGACAGCAGCATTTTTTGGGACGTTTGCGCGTGCACTCTGAGGATAACCCCGGGATCTCTGACGGGAGATTAGCTAAAGCCAAAGTGTCAAGCTGCCCTCGACTCAGCTCCCCAGATCAGTTATGATAGTGCAGGTATTATACACATGCACAGACGCGTGTGGAAACTAAACTTGCTCATCAGAAAATTAAAGTCGGCGGGAAGCGCTGAAAGTTTGGACACAAGTGAGCAAAGTGCGTCTGTTGAGGAAAACTGAGCAATATGGTTGAAAGCTCCACAACAAGTATAAGAGAAACAGCTCCGGCTCGCTCCCTCTCATTATTGTGTATGTGCTGTGAACCGACCTTCGTGGCTGCAGCCTCGTGCTTCTGGCCTGAGCTGACAGACACTAATAAACCTACTTCTGTTGCTGTACAATAAAAAATGAAAAAAGTCTCTGATACTGAGTTTGTTTGGTGAATGAGAGTTCAGTACATACCCTCTATTCCTCATGACTGCCAGAGGTGGAGTTGAGCACCCGGATGCTTCTTTATGCGCACACGCAGATCCAGTATCTGTAACGTAGAAAAGAAAAATTCAGATTAAAACCAACTGGACGATCAGTAACTTTACATCTAGGAAGAAAAAAGAAGTTTATAGAGAAAGAAGAAAAACTTTAATGGGAAAATGTCCTGCCTCCGCCCATTCTGAATTACAAATCATCACACCATGGAAATGTCTGAACACCCCCCCCCCCCCCCCCGACTGATTCTCAGCCCGGGGAAAGGCTCATCCAGTTTCTAGTTTGCATGATAAATGGGAACGCAGCGCTGCAGCATCCAGTGGGGAAACTGAGTTAAAATACACCCACGGATGAGAATAAAACACAACTCACCAGTGTAAAATTGGCTCCTCTCTGCAGTTAATTAAAAGCAGCCACACTGAGCGAGTGGACGTCCGGGAGGAGAAGGGTCTTAAATATGAAAGTCAGAACCTGGTCGCGTAAACAGTGACCACCGCTGAGCCTGAGTGTGAGAGTGATATCATGTGCTCCTGTGGTACGAAGGAGAGACCTGACCTCAACTGTTTCTGCTTGGAGGAGCAAAGCACTAACACTGTAAAGGTTTGATGGTAAGTGGGCGGGGCCAACGCCGCCGGCTGATATTCGCTTATCAGAGAAATATCAGTGTTGTCGAGTCAAGTCACGGAAAACATTTAAAAATAATAAACATCGACCGAAGTGTTTTACAGAGAGAGGAGATTATCTTTTCTAATGATTACAATCAAATGAAAACACAGACATAATTAAAAGCATGCGAGTAAATTAATAAATAATCAAATAAATAAATGATTCTCGATAAAACGTGATTCATAACACGACAGCAGAGAAAAAATGTACAAAACAAATAAAAAAACACTGAAGAGAGAGACCAGTTATTTCCTTTATGATTCTATGCAACGCGACTGTGAGTGTGTTAGCATGCTGACATTAGCATTTAGCTGGAAACACTGTAAGCAGAGCTTCCCAGAGCTGCTAGCTTAGCGGTTTAACGGTAAAACGTCCACCTCAGTACGCTGGTCACATTTTCTTTAGTTCAACTTAAATTAAATTACTTTTTTTTTTTCCTACTGCATCACATGTTCTCTGTAAATCACATGATATTTGATATTTTTGTCATCAGCTCTTTGTCTGTGCAGGTGAGAGACACGTTTTCGTACAATTAAACCGTCAAATCAATTTCACAGTTTCATTTGAAACCACAGGTTATTTGCATGACGCCGTGATGTCACCAGTGGTCACGCAGTTGTAACCAGACAGTGTCTCCGGTTAACGTCTCGTCCTCGTCTAAAAGGTTGGGACACGTTTCCGCAGACAGAATATAGGTGAGCGTGGACGAAGGCCAATTCGGAGATGTCTTCTTAGATCAACCGGTCGTCTTACGGTTACCCATAATACCCTTCTGTGTATCTTTGCCAAAGCATAATTCCAGCTTTAAGGTGCCCTGTTGAGTTTTCTTGTTAAATAACCTTGTTTATATTTACTGTATTTATCCTGACCTGTGTTTGTAACTTGTCTGCTTTGCCTCTTCACTCCTGCCAGCTGCTGTAATTTTAACTCATGTGCAGTTGTCCTGTTCACGCAGAGGGAAACAGAGACATCTGTGTAGTTTTCTTCCCCTTCATATCAAAAATTAATACATTTTAATTACTTTTTTCATCATTATTATTATTGTCAACTCCAAAAAGGTGAGCGGGGTTTCAATTTAAAAAAATCCAGAGTTGGTCTCTAATTTGTGCGGAAGCCCTTTTTTTTTCATCTGTATTAAGTAAAAATTTACTTGCCTAAGGTTTTTTTTTTTTTTTGATTCATTTTATTGAATTAATTCATTTTGTCTATATTTTTCTTTCTTCAGAGAGAAAAAAAAAATCTTTAATTTGCCTCTTAGAGATGAAAAAATAAAAAATGTAAAAATGATCCTGGCCAAAAAGACAATCACTTGCCTCTCGGGACAACAAAAACTTAATAAATAGATAAATAAATGACTTGCCTTAGAGGGTTTCCATAAACAGGCATAGTGTTAGTATAGTGAAAAAGTAGAATATAATAAGAAGCTATGCCCTCCGGGTCCACTTGCTAAGATCAAGGCAATAATTCTGCCTCTAAGGAAAAAAGAAAAAAAGAAAGGAAATGAAATTACTGACATAATAAATAAAATGCATGTGACTTCTTTCACATTTTCTGCTCTGAATCAGGCTATACGTTATCCCATGGAGAGTTATGTAGTCCAGCAATACCCAATTATGAGAAGATTATAACATAAATTTTGAAGTCAAAGCAAATAACAATCAATAAGAATTATATTGCGCTTCAGTTCGTATCTTCTCGCCTCAAGGGGAACTGGGAGCTAGAGAGCTGGAAATGGCGCCCGGGTTATGTTGTGATTACAGCGCCAAAGGCTAAGCCAGGAGGTCAGGGGCTGCAGGGTCAAACCCCACAGGCCCACGTCCCCAAAATGAATGTGCAGCACTTTAATCAAGTAAAAAAAAATATATAAATAAATAAAATAAAATAAAGAAGCGAGGCTGCATGGAGAGGAAACCCAGTAAATCAACCAGGATGGGGTCACGCACACGGAGCGGTGAAACTGTGCTGGATTACTGCCGCAGCGTGGAGATTACTGCTCCTGTAGGACAACAGACTCTGCCAATCATGACCATGCTTACACCACCGCGCTGACAAGGAGTGTGTTTGCCAAGCCTTGCAGAACAAATATTCATTTAATTTATGCAAATATGCACAAGAGTATATTCATTTTAATTATTAAAATGAGACAGCGCCGTGTGCAACAGATTGTTCTGCTGGTGAGTCGGCGGCGTCTTACACGTCCTCTCTAATTATTAACAGCAACACTGAACTTGGATGAAACAGAACTTGGAGAGCGCATGATTCCCCGCGGCTCAGTCAAAAGGAGATAACATTTCTTCACACTGTGATGTACTGCTGATTTCTGCTGTCTCTCTCTCTCTCTCTCTCTCTCTCTCCGTCTTGAATTCTTAACTTTAACGATAATTTTAGTTTATTTCAACTCGGGTGGTTGTGTTGGCAAACACCTGTGGATAATGATATGATTGTACTCACCAAGTTAATCGCTGAGATCAGTGAGCGCGGCAACGGTTTGAGGGTCGTGGTTTAGTTCGCGCTGGCTCATTGTCACACTCTCATGGTTTACTGGGACACTTGGATAGAAGATGGCCAGTGTTTGTGTTATTATAATAACACCTTTTCCTGGTACGACTAGTAGTGGTAGATGCCTGCAGTGAAAAAGGTCTATAGGGGCGTCAGATAAGAAAATGCCGATGTGCGTTGTTTTGATGGACTTGCTGTTCCTGATCTCAGCAGTTACTTAGCGACTACAATGTTTTCTTAACTGATAAAAACAACAGCTGAAACTATGAAAGAAGGACCTATAAGGGTTTGCCCTCTTCATCTTTTAATCTCAGTCCCCCCATGGCTAAACTTTAGCATCACTAACACCGACGCACCGCAGATGAAAGAGGGAGTGGTTGAGAGATAAATGGACAGGCTGTGAGAAAGGGAGAGACAGAAGAATAGTTTTATCACTGCACGATGGATAAAGGCTGAGAGACAGCTCCTGCTTAACCCCCCGAGTTCCTGTGAAACAAAATCCATCCAAATTTAATATCAGGATATAGTGATATACGATATTATAGCTGGAGATGGGGATGGGGAAGGATGAGCACTAAGTACTCAGGTAATAATGTAGTAGCTGAATGACTACTGAGTCCTAGGCTTAGTCCATATCCAAAAAGAAATATCTTGATATAGTAAGTTGTTTTTTTACAATACATAATTATATTATTGTATTTTCTGATTCAGGTGTTTTTTTTTTAAACAATATTATGATATTGTATTTGATGTTTCAGGTAAGCTGCAGAGTCTGACCCGCTGCTTTCCTTACTGTACATTGCACCTGGGCATGTGACAAATAAAACTTTAAGCTGCTTATACCTGACACATAAAATATAATAATACAATTGTATATTATTCGCAAAAAACACCCGACACATTACCCACAATAATACCGTATTTTGGATATCCCTATTCTTACATGAGTACTTAGCACTAATGCGTCGGATCACACCCATCTTCAAACTAGGTCTTTATTTCGATTTCAACTACACACCTGTGAAGTTTAGTGACTGTATCCTGCAGGTTGTGACGCTACTGTGGTCAAAATCTGTCCAGACAGACAGACAGACAGACAGACAGACAGACAGACAGACGGACAGACGGACAGACGGACAGACAGACAGACAGACAGACAGACGGACAGACGGACAGACAGACAGACAGACGAACAGACTGACAGACAGACGGACAGACGGACAGACGGACAGACAGACAGACAGACAGACAGACTGACAGACAGACAGACAGACAGACGAACAGACTGACAGACAGACGGACGGACGAACAGACAGACAGACAGACAGACAGACAGACGAACAGACTGACAGACAGACGGACGGACGGACGGACGGACGGACAGACAGACAGACAGACGAACAGACAGACAGACAGACAGACAGACGAACAGACAGACGGACGGACGGACGGACGGACGGACGGACAGACAGACAGACAGACGAACAGACAGACAGACAGACAGACAGACGAACAGACAGACGGACGGACGGACGGACGGACGGACGGACGGACGGACAGACAGACGAACAGACTGACACAGACAGACAGACAGACTGACTGACAGACAGACAGACAGACTGACTGACTGACAGACAGACAGACAGACAGGCAGATCCTGCTACAGTAAGTGTCTCTAGAATCACTTTTTACTATGATGACACACACACAGACTCACAAAATGAAAACAACATCGGCCACACTGTTTTGCAGCTGCTTAATATTCTGGTGGACAAAGATAGACTGTATATTTAATCTTATAGAGTCACTTATCTGTGTTCCAAGTGAAAAAATAAACTTCCTGAGATTAAAAAACAGGATTATAAATCTGCAAATTCTGTCCCCAAAGTACTTGAAAATTGACTTTATAAAAGTCATTCAAACTTTCTCCCAAGAGCGCCAGAAACAACCCCCCCGTGTTACTGCGTCCATGATGTCCCCTGCTGCTCTCCTATAGGCCTGTTTGTTAATTAGTCTGGATGTCTTTTGTGGGGCTATAGCAGTAAAATAATTAACAATGACAAATAGCTTTCGTGTCCACTCGCTCTTATCCCACCTCCACAGCTGTGGGGATCTCGCTCCTCCGCAACCTGTTTTTATCAGGCCACGGGAGCCAAACTAAAACTGCTAATGCGTTAATTTATAACATGACCTGGCATCAGACTGAGTGGGAGGAGGGGGGGAGAGAGAGGGAGAGGTTGGTTGGGTGAAAAATTGCAGTGTCACCACATGAGTCCACTTTTAGCCCTCCTGCATCAAGTTACTGTGTACGCGCTGATACAGCCCTGGAAAGCAGATGTCCTTGTGTGCGTCGTGTCCATTGTGATTATTAATGGGTGACACTTAACCGCGTGGCGGCGCGTGCAGGAGCGGGATCTCTCACCGACAGACAGGGGGAGACTCGACATGGCAACACACGTCAATCAAGGTGGAGCGAAAAGAGAGAAAATACAGGGGGGGTGTTGCCATGGGAGATGTTGCAAAGTGATAGAAATAACTGTGTAAAGAATAAAAATAGAGAGCGGAGAGAGAAGTTCACGCCACACAGATGGCCGTGCAGTCACAGGGTGAGGTGAGTGTGAATGTTGGATCATCAGTTTTGGTCAGGCCTCCAATTTCTGATGTACGGGGAGGGGGGGGGGTTTCTGAAGAAGCCCCTCTGAAGACGTGTACTTGCCCCTCTGAAGACGCGTACTTGCCCCTCTGAAGACGCGTACTTGCCCCCTGAACTTTAGCTAGAGGAGGACCTGATAACCTGCCCAGTGCAGGGTTCGAATTATGGAGGGGAACGGGAGGTCTGATCCCCTGCTTAAGACTCGAACCCTCTAAAAGACGTAAACACAACAATTCAGAAACAACATTTATCATAACCTTGACATTAGCTGAATGTCTCCTCCCCCTGCCTCACTCCTATCAGTTGCTTGTGACCTAAAGTCTCTGATCCTGTGCGTTGCGCAGACACTGTAGGTAAATGTAAGTAGCAGTAGCTAACTGATTAGCTTGTTTAATACACTTTACTTTCGTACCTTCAGAATTTCTGAATCAAATTGTGTCAAGTTTTTTATTAAAGCTAATGTTAGCCAGTTTCTAAATATAGCTTTAAGTTATAATCTAGCTAACTACTGTTAGCTAGTTTCCAAAACGTAGGCTTAAGCTATAGTGTAGCTAACTAATGTTAGCTAGCTGATTTACCTCATTTACAATTAGGTGGAAGGTAGAAAGTAATTAAGTGTATTTACTCTAAATACTGTACATATGTACAGAGTTCAGGTACTTGTATTTACATTTAATGCTACTTTATACTTCCACTCCACTACATTCAGAAATATTGTAGTTTTTACTTATTTATTTGTCAGCTTTAGTTAAACAAGCAAGATACTGTAAAGACTATAACACTTCAGTTCACTGAAGCACACGCCTGCACTGCACTGGGTTCCCTCTCGCCCCTGGTTGTCATTGTATAATTTGACTCTACTGCAGTAAACAGGTGATAATACACTCATCTGACAGTTTATTAGCTACTGTACACCTCTAGCTAAAACTAAAGCAGCAACATGGCTGGTTTTTAAATGGATGATCTGTAAAACTGCAATGGACAGCCATATTTTTGCATGTACTTTTTTATTGCTGTTAATCATGATACCTCCAGTGTCCTAAAGTGTCCTTTGCATTTATGTATTAAATTATTAAATCTAGTACACTAATAGTCAACAGCTGATCAGAAAATCCATCAATCCATTTTCATTTTCAAGTTCTGTCTGGATGTTTTGAGTTACTGACGATAAACATCAAAACCCCCAAGCCCATTATTTTACAAGCCCACACAACTGCCTTGACTCACCAGGATAAACCGATGTCCTATTTCCTTGATGACTTCTTTTATCTGTGTGGCTCATTCAAGAAGTGCTTCAAACTCAGCTGACAGAAGTCTAATGACGCAACACTCCACTCCTTAAGCAATCCACAATATCATTAATCTGGTCACTCCCCGAGCTCCCTTTCAGCCCGACGGTCTGGAACAACACCCACATGACCGATCAAAACAGTCAATGCGGAGAAAACTCATTTTTGCTGCTTGTGTCTGCAATTTCACTCTTCAAAGCCCCAAAATGCCAATGATTGAGGGTTGAAATGTTGAGATGTGAATCAACTGGTAAATCAAGAGCTTTGCTGTCAGACTAAACTCCCTCCACAGCATTGACAGTCGGGTACAACACCGCTGCAACTTGAAAGAAGTAGTCAGAAACTTGAAGCATAGGTCATCCAGCTTTTACACATTGCCAGCAGTTAAAGACTCGTGTTGAAAAAAGGATTTGAATATTCAGTAAGTCTTACATCAGTTAACTACCACACACAAAGTATTGTTGCCTCAAGTCAGTCAGTCTTAATGTAGTAGCATAAATCGCAATAACTGTTGAAAAAAAGAAGTTGCAGCTTTTTAAAGTATTAATTTCCTCTTTATGTAATTGGATAGAATACCAAGGTGCCTGGCAGCATTTTTTATGGGACGGCCCTGTCAGGAGTGCAGATTGTGTTTTGAGGCAGAGTGAAGGCGGAGCGCTGAGTGACAGTGAATCTTGGAAATGGGACTCTTTAGAACATTATCTGCCATAAATTACAGAGGAGGATCTCGGCTCAAGGTCAAGCTGTAAACGTGACAGCCTTCAAGCAAAGTCCACCACCATCAGCTGAGGCTTCATCAAGAAAGCACCCTCCGACTTTTATCAGCGTCACCCGGTGATGCTCCCACCAATGGCCGGTTGAGGAGGGAGCATGACCCAGTCCAACGTTAGAGTGGGCCAGTAAAAGATGGTCAGTCTCAATCTAAACCAGTATAAAAGACTAATAACGGAGGACAGACAATTACTTGGCAGCTCCCATAAAGATTTAAAAGGTTGAACTTTGCTCTTGGGTGGCACCTTGTAAAATGTGTCACCTTATGATCTCTTATGAGCTCACGAAGGCAATCCATTTTAATTTAGATGTAGATTATAACCGATTTGTGAGCAACATTAAACACAAGACACTAAAACATATCAGTGTCTGCTGCTTTGAGGAAAACATAAAAGGCCCATATTTTCCTCTCTGAGCCTCTCTTCTGATTGGCTGACTGTTTTCTGAGTGATCCAAAAAAAAATGGCAGATTTCAGGTAAAACACACTCAGAGAAACCAAATCCTGCGAGGTTTGGATGGTGGGTCCAGGTGGGCGGGGCTTGGTGACTGCTTTGTTGTGACATCACAAAGTTCCAGAAGTCCTGACGGCTGGTTTTAAGGCTCAGTTTCTGAATACAGGCTGTGTGCGTTTCTCTGTGGACTGAGGCTTTGATACTTTCACAGTATTAATATAGAAGCTAGAGCTGATCTATAATCACACTACACATGGACAGAGACCTTCACACTGGAGGGAGATTTAAAATGTTGAACTTTGGGATTAATTTGCTCGTGTGTGGCACCTAGTAAAAGATGTCACAGTATATCTACTGTACAGATAAACAGACACAAAGACGATACATTTTAATTTAGATGTTGATTAGAACTGATTTGTTAGCAACATTAAACACAGACACTGGAGGAATCATGAAGCCGCTGCCTTTAAAAATGACCTATCAACAGTATTTTAATTTATTAGCTGAAATCACAGAGGCATTAATAGAAAAGGCTGCCGGAGCCACTGTAGTTTTATGAGTGGCCTGTGACTGAGGTGAATGGTTGGGATCTTTTGTTTTTTTTTTACAAGCTGCTCCTATCAGGTATAACCAGCGATCAGCGAGACTCGTCTACAGGGGATCAGCCCGCTCCGATCGTCCAATGTAATTTATGAAGCAGAAAATATGAGCAGGTGTTAACCACAAAGCTGGATGGGTGTTGCTCTTGCAGGACTTTGATCCGCTGCCGCTGAATGACACAGACGCTGCGCCGCATAATGGTCCGAGATCTTATTCATGCATTCACATAATATCCACTTCAAGGAGTATTTGTGTTGAAGGTCAAGAGCCTTTGGTTGTTCGACGCTGCCAAAGTGACTCCGAGTCAATGACAATTAAAGCCATGTACATGTGTTAAAATGAGCAATGCAATGGGTGAGCTACCATCCCCTTTACTTAATGCTTCCAGTTCATTCAGGACAGTATGAAAATGAATTCGCAGAGGGTTCAAAAATGGAAAGGTAATACATTAGAATATAATAGTTGCAGGGAGCAGGGAGCCTGTGGAAACTGTTCCTGTTGGTGTATTTGAGAACACTTTGATATCTGAGGTGGCAGAGTTGGCAGGTGAACAGCAACCTTTGCAAAAAAATAAAAAATAAAGAGCTCACATTAATCTTTCCACGATCCAGTGTTTGCTTCAGTTACTAAAAGGTTCCACAGTCTTTGCTTAATGAAAGAAACCGGGGGGTTCCTACACGACAAAAATGTAAATTTGATTCACAACAGCAGCAGTAGGTTACTGTGTTCACTGTGATGGATCAGCTCTCCAGGAGGAAAAGTCTCTGTGAAAGCAGAGACAAAAATACGAAAATCAGCTGCATTTATTCATCTAGATAGTTTATGAAGCCTAGCGAACATTAGGAGGCTCATTTAGTCCTGCTTTTACAGCAGGTAAGAAAGAGAGAACATATTACTCCACTTCAAGCTGTACACACCACTTTCTGCTTTGTTTTACGGATTCATTTTAAGATTTTGACGGTTATTTTTCAGAAAAAGATGGTGATTTGGGTTAAAATACTTCCTTCCTCAACAGTAGACGATCTTTGTCGTCACGGTTACAATATAAACTGCTGGTTCCACATGGGAATCGAACACGTCGCTCTCCTGTCTCCTTCCATCCACCACAACCTCCTCCTGACGTGGACTTTCTCTCTCTAAACTCCATCACCGACACTTTTCCCCTTTGCTCCTCTCATGATTACTATGACCACTAGATGTCGCCTAGCAACAAAACTTAACTACGGGTCATAATAACGACCCGTGGGCTCGACCAGTCATGTTTCGTAAAAAGACCAGAAATCAGTCTAAATAAAAAGTCTGACAGGATTTAGGAAGAACGTGAAGAGTTTCAATGCAAGAGTGAAATACTTTAAAACAAGCAGCAAGTGACCAACATCTGACCTTTCACCTCTCTTCTCCTTTTGGGTGTTCGTTGTCTCACAGCTGGCTGTGTAAATCTGAGCGTGCGGTGTTTAGTTTACTGACACCACACTGCATTATGTGACCTCGTGCTGATTCGCCGAGCTGCCGGCGTTCCAGGCTGCCTCGTGCAGCTTTAATGAAAAATGTAATCCCACGCTATCTCAGACGGCACCATTACATTTGCCCAGACAGTCCGTCAGCCTCGGCTGACGTGCGTATTGCTCCACACAGGGGACGGTGACATGTGATAACACCGGGCTTATTCTGCTTTTTTTCCCCCCTCAGCCTCCAGTGATAATTTCCACAGGGCATGCAGTCAATCATGCTGTGCTGCCCTGTCACCGGCAGCAGCCCCAGCCTTCAGTCGGACTGCGCCGCCTTCGTGGAGAATAAACCCCACCTGCTTTGTCTCCTTGTCGTCTCCATGCGTCTCTGCTGACTGGCAACAACTCGTCTTGTGACAGCGCAGCGAGCGGCGGCAGCGGCGGCGGCGGTTTGTGTGTGTGTGTGTGTGTGCCAGAGATAGGCCTGCTCTGAAATTCCACATAATCATCCTGCATTCAGCTTTTCTGTCTTCCTCTGTCACTGCTGTGTCAGGTTTCCACACTGATCTATGGTAATGATCTTGGCTGATGCAATTTGTAAGGTACATAGACACAACCAGTGGAAGCAGAGCTCTGCAAATGTGTTTTCTCTTTTCTCTCTGTCTGTGTTCAGTCTCGATTCTGGAGCGTCTTGTTGGTCGAGTTCAAGGTTTAAAGGTCCCTCGTTCTAGAAACGTGGTTTTCCATGTGTTTTTTTTTATTATAAAGCAGGTCTAGGTTTCTGTTTTAAAACTATGAAAGTATCAAAGTGTGCAAGTGTGTTTTAAAACAAACCGTCAGGACTTCTGTAACGTTGTGTACTGTGAACAATATCACAGCTCGAAACGCGATGCTTCCGTAGATATCAATAACTGTTTTATACTGAAATATGCCTCCCTATATATTATAAAAAAAATCTTTAAAAACCACAATATGAAAACCAGAGTAAATGGTGACGTTGAACATATTTAAACTGCTGCTGTGTCGGACTGTTTTCTGTGTTGTGGCAGAAACTTGACACAGATCTCAAAACCTGGACGAACAGTTGATCTAATAGGAGAAATCGCAGTAACGGTTGGACAGGAAAAGGGGCCACCTCTAAACAATCCAGGATAGGACGACTGAAAGCCTGTAATTTGGAGAACAGCTTGGCAACCAGCTTTGTTTTCCACTTTCTAAACCTCCTCCACGGTAACCATCAGCTGTTTGTCCACATCCTGACGCAGTTCAGAGGAGACTGCATGGTGGTAAGAGACGACCAGCCCCACCCCCACCTGCCCCCACCCCCCCCCACCCTCCCTGCCAGGACTGATGTGAAAGCTTTTAAAGCGACTGCAAGTGTTCATTAGAGATAAGGGAGTTTGTCTGCCCACGTAATTGCCCGGCTCCTGTGGCAGACTGTATGTGCCAGTCAACTATTACCAGTATGATAGCGGCCTGCCATGCTCCAGCAGCTGCTCTTGTTCCCTGACATTTAGACCCATTTAGGAACATTATAAGTAAGAAGCCAACGGGGCCTTTTGTGTGTGTTTGCCTGTTTCGCTCACACAGAAGATTAATGAGTGGAAATTGCGGGACGTGTTTAAAAAAATGAATCATCACATCAGTAAACTGCAGGTTTGTGGTTGATGGATGTCACAGCAGAGCAGGGTAACATTATCTTTACACAACATTTCATACACAAGCACATTAACACTGAGACTGAGATGCTAATCGCCCGGAGAGGCTGTGCTTCGGGCTAAATGCTAACACCAGCATGCTAACACCTTCATAATGGCAATGTTAGCTGATAGAACCTAGTGCTGGTTCGGTGCTGGTGCCAGAGCTGGTTCATAGTTGGTACAACTTGCAAACCTTCTTAAGAACCAGTTTGCTTTTCCTAGTGCGCCACAATAGAGCCACAATAGAGCCACATCATGACGTCAGTTCATATGTTCCCAGCAAAGGCTTCACAGGGGCCCAGCAGATAAATCTTGCAGCAGGGCTCCTTCAACTATCATAGTTTGGAAAACAGTCAGTTTAGGGAATTTATAGTTAGTGAGAAAACATGTAATGAAAGCAGTTTGGTCCTATTAGTTTGGATTCAGCAGATCCTGTGGGCTGATGTGTCTATAGCATTATTCATTTGAACACACAGGAAAGCAGAATCATTGGAGGTGGGACATTCTTCGCTATCGCAGTCCCACTTTGTGATTTCAGCTAACAAGACAACGGCACCTCTCTCTACAGAAATCTTGCAGTGTGCAGCTTTAATTCTGTAAAGCTGGCATATTCTTATTTTATTTTGCCAGTTCAGTGAAACCTAACAGAGCATTGTCTCTCTGGCTTCACTTTTAAATGGCCTGTTTAAATGGCATTCTGTACAAGATTGCAAACTTTAGCATTGCATAATTTCAAAGAGAATATTTTTACTGTTTCGAGACAGACTGGATCTGCCCTGCAGCTCCGAGTCTCTGGGGAGTGCCAATTAGCTTGTTTTTCTTTTCTTTGATCATCTGAGCTGAGATGGTGCAACATCATGCCACACTCAGGTGATGATATTATCTCCTATTAAGGATGTTCAAAGCAGCTCTCTTCAGTATCCCCAATCCCTAGAATCAGTTCATCGAGATTCGTTTATCGTCAGGTGCTTGACCGCAGCTCCGACTGCGTGCTCCCACTCTGAGCTGAAACAGTGAATATTCCTCATGAGCGTAAACCAGAAGCGCTGTTCGCCTCAACAAACTAAACTCACTATAATTCTTGATATTTTAAAAGTTGCCTTGATAAATATTGAGATTGATGGGTCAGCGAAGAACCCCTCAAATTTTGGTGCGGATCCAATAAAAGGGGCAGATCCAGGACGGAGGGGGGGTCACGGGATGATTTATGTGATTTCAAAACAATGACGATATACGGTAGTTTGGATCACTCCGGATGGAGACACTGGTTTTACTCTCCATACTTCGTCTTCTTCACAGCAACCACACTTCCTGTCCCTAAGTCACATGTTTCGCTAAGCTAACCAATCAGAGGCTAGAAGGACTTAGACTGGAGTAAATAAGAGAAAAACTACAGAGACAGATTGAAGAGGTTACTATAACTGTTTTTAAAGATGCAGATGTAAATAATTTAAATATGTAAATATGTAAATAACAACGGTGTAAACATAATTCTGTAAATAGATAACTGCATGAAGATAAATGTGTCAATAATTAACTTTAAATGTATTTTTTCAGTAAAATAACATCTAACATCTAAACTTCACATAATAATAACTGTATGTTCTTTTCTTTCATACCAGCTTGGCATTTTAAGTTAAGTCAATAAGGAACTTGAAGGTGTGTGTTTGTGTTCATGAGGAACACAAACACGTGAGGAATTAGCCCATTGATCACCGTGTGCTAACTCCCAGCTACATTAACTCTTAGAAAAGAATGGCTTCCATGTGAGTGTATCCCTGCACATTCGCTCACAACTGACTGAGAGCTCACCTGAAGTGGGAAATGAACGGATCATTACAGGAAGTGATTCAGTTCAGTTCACTGACCCAAAAGACTTGTCCTTTTGAATGGACGACACAACACTACCTCCCGTGTCTGCATGTAGAAAACAGACACTGGAAAGAGAACGCATCTGTTCAGCTGTGTTATGTGTAGGTGATGATTCGTGAAGAGATTACAACAGTAAAAGATAACACACACATGCTTTTGAGGATATATGTATCCGCCCACTGTGCTTTGAAGTGGATTAAACAGACAGTGAGTGTATTAGAAAACTCTCAAAACAGAGAGTGACTCTGCAGAGCTGGCACGGAGCCACGACCGGATCTTCAGGAGGGGTTGCACATAATTTGGCCCTGGCACCGAGTCCCCTCCAGAGGACTTCCAGGCTAAGGTGAGCACAGCCAAGTCCTCCTGCAGCGGGTGACATCCATAAAGATGACAGCAGCCCTGCAGGAGACGCTGCCGGGGACGCAGAAGAAGAGACGTGCCCTAAAATGACCAAGCTGTTCGGGGGCTGACGACAGCGCCTAATGATAAGAAGTGGCAGGGGTAGCTGTGGTTCTGTTGGCAGGCACCGGGCCCATTTGGCATAACTGCACTCGCTGGTGAGGCGGTGATAACTTTAGATTGCTGAAATCATCAGGCGTGAAGCTCTGTAAATGGACATCAACAGGAAAGATAAATGGTGATGAGTAAGCGAGCCAAAGTTGACGCCCTGCCTGCCTGACTGATGCAAGCTCACCTCTTAAGTAACACAGTCTCCTCCAAGATGGCCGGCACACATCAGGAAGACGCTTGGCAAGCAGCCCCCCCACCCACCTCATCATAGTTTGATCTAACTTCCCCCAGGCTCTGCGATCAGTGGCCTGTCACATTCTGTGATCAAAATGGAGTAAATATGAGAAATAAACAACTTTAGGTTTCAGCTTAAAAGAGTTATTTTTCACCAGCGGGAGGAGGACGAGCGAACTCCCTCCCACCCCTACCTCCTCAGTCCCCCGATGAAGTGTTATGACAGTAAGTTTAATAAAGCATGAAGAACTCATTAATAAGTAATGCTCTGCTGTGCTGACAAATAACGTGGGGAGCATCAGCTGGGGGCCCAGTGTAAATCACGTCAACATGAGCAGCCACACATCAAGTCACTGAAGCCAGATCAGGAGTTATTTCAGTGACGGAGGCTCAGCATGTGTGTGCAGATATGCATCAGCAGAGGAAAACTCACAACATCCTCCTGCAGGTTCGAGTGCAGACGACACTAATTCACTTTTCTGCAAGTGTGTGAACATAACTTTATAAAGCCACATTTGCTCTATTTCTGAGAGAGAGATAAGAAAGCAAAAAGAAAGCAAAAAGAGTAACCGCTAAACAGCTGCTGTAATGTAAACAATGGGGCATTTCATCTTTGTCAAAGCACGTCCACTGTAAGTGCTTGTTTTTGCCCTGACAGGTTCACATTCTTATTATCTACCCCCTACCTGAGGGTAGAAGGGTTAATACCCTCGGGTAGGGTAGTAGGGTTAGTACTAGGGTAGTCGGTAGTAGGGTTAATAGAAGGGTAGTAGGGTAGATTGATAGTAGGTAGTGGGATAAGTAGGGTTATTAGTAGGGTGGTAGTAGTAGTAGGGTAGAAGGGTTAGTAGTAGGGTAGTAGGTAGTGGGGTTACCCTACTCTTACCTTACCCTAACAATCTGTGCCTGTCAGTGGCCAAATCAATCAAGCAAGACTTAAATCAATGCTGATCAAGTGCCCCAGCTGTTTATCGGTTGTCGGAAATACTGTTCTTGCTCAAGTGAACCTATTGCAAAGAGTTTTGTCCCTACCGATCATTTACACTCAGCAACTTGGGAAACTAAGGTTAAAAAACCCAGATATATCATTTAATACACAGGTACAAGTTTGATATCAGTGCTCTCATCTCACTGACAAATTTCCCACATGTTGAACTGTTTCTTTAGGCGTCAACACAAACACATCTGTTACAGTCTGTGACAGAAAAGCAGCAGAAACCAGACAATAAAAGGCAGAAAGAGGCTGACAGCTGATGTAAGCTCGCAGAACATTGGCTTACATGTGTGGGCCACATGTGATGTATGGTCTGTTATTGCACAGGCCTGAGCTACACACATCATAATGGGATCCTGCTGCTCTCACATTCCAATGCCAAGCCGTGGACCATGAAAATAACACTGAGTCAAGTCGGCTTCATAAAATATGGCCACTTTTGTTAAAAAAAAAAAAAAAAGAGAGAGAGAGAAGAAGAAATAATGGGATTCTGGTGTTTTACAGAAGCTCATCTGTCTGTGGCCACTCGTGCAAGAGGTTTATTTACAGCAGAGGATAAAAATGCATTCCAGTGATCACAGAGCTCATATAAACTCTGCCTCATAACCTAGACCTTGATCGTCATCTATTTGCTTTGTGCCACAGATACAATGACATTACAGCCGCGCCCTTTATGTGCAGCCCGTGTCACATCTTAACAGATTTATTTACAACTTCCCATTTCTTGCTTAGGGCACAGAACGGCCTGACAGGATGCGCTACACAGTGCAGAACTGCAGTGGCGTATATGTATCTCGCTGAGTGATGCTGAATGAATGCTGCTTATCTAACTGATTAGACAGGAAATAGTTCATTATCGTCTACTATTAAACAGCTGTGGCCTGCTAAAACACACATTTCCTGCACCGTAACAGCTATTTGCCCAACCAACCATGCTAATGAGCTGCAGTGTTTGGATTAAGAATATTTTTCCTTGACTGTACAAATACCTTTCTGTCAACAGAGATAAGCAAAGAATCATTACATTAATTTTCCTAAAAGGTAAAACCCATTATTGTGACAAAAAGCCGATGAGCACGCTGCCCTCATCTCTTATCCTCTCATTGTGTGTCAATGTGCAGTGTAATCCAGGGGAAGAGGCTGATTCAGCACCATGGACAGCAGCTATGCTTAACATGCTTCTTCTTCTACTATAAAAAACCATTATCCTCGGCAGCTGCTGCACTGTAGCAACTTCTGGACTCCTACAGGGTTTATACTAAGATTTCCCTCTATGTTTAAATCTGGCTAGTTTAGATTGTTTTTGAAAATCTAACTGGAGTAATGCATCAGTTCACAATTTTACAGATTTTTGAGATTGATTGACTTTAGGTAGAGGTTGTATTAAATGAGGAAAAACCCCTTTATCTTAAATGAAAATTCCAACTTATTACAATATGTACTTTAACTGCTACAATTTATATCAGTTACATAAACATTAAAGGTCCCATGTTGTATAAAGGCAGATGCCCACCTGGACCCACCATCCAACCTTGCAGGATTTGGTGTCTCTGAGTGTTTTACCTGAAATCTGTGTTGCGTTTAATTGTTGATCCATAAGAAGATATATTTGTGGTTTTAAGAAAACAAAAACCATCTCAGTGTAGTTTTTACATCTCCTCTCTCAGGCTTCTCTCTGAAGCTCTAGTAACAATTGGTCAGTGAGCCAGTCAGAAGAAAGGAGGCTCTGAGCCTCTCTTCTGATTGGCTGACTGTTTTCTGAGTGACCCAATAAAAATATTGAAGATTTCTGGTAAAACACTCACTGCTTTTTTGTGACATCACAAAGTTCCAGAAGTCCTGACGGCTGGTTTTAAGGCTCAGTTTCTTAATACAGGCTGTGTGCATTTCTCCGTGGACTGAGCACTTTGATATTTTCACAGTATTAATATAGAACCTAGACCTGATCTATAATCACACTACACATGGACCTCCACTTCTTTTAGACTGTATGGACCTTTAATTCCAAACACTCACACTGTTTACATGCACCAGCAGATTGCCAGAGGAAGGTTTTTCTCTTTTTGTCAAATGCTCTGCAGTGCTAGCAAGCTTTTATCATGTGGTAATCACTCTCTCAATCTCTCTTGTGTTTTATCAGGCAAAGCAGACATTTATGTATATAAAAATGTCAAAGATTATTACATTGATATAAGTTTAGAACTCAGCCGAAAATATATTAGCAGAGAGATATCTCAGCTGCCTGCTTATAAACCTTGTTGAGCACTATCTTGTCAGAAACTGACTGTGTGCCAAACGCAGACAACTCGGTCACCTAGAGTTTTTTTTTATTTTTATCTTTTCATACAAAACAGATGTAAGGGAAAAAAAATCAGACTCATAAAAGCAGCCTTCAGGATTTATCCCCCTGCAGCTAACGTGTCTCCTTTAACGGCCATCGTAAATGTGACAAAGTTAAAGTTACATGCTCCATTGTGTGGCATGTAACGCGGTACAATCAAT
The DNA here is from genome assembly GCF_021018895.1 of Seriola aureovittata. NCBI lineage: Eukaryota > Metazoa > Chordata > Actinopteri > Carangiformes > Carangidae > Seriola > Seriola aureovittata. Next base: position 21,161,347 of record NC_079382.1, on the reverse strand, counting down.
GTAAATGATGCAACACAGCGGCACATATTTCCCACCTTCATGTGGAGACTGAGACTGCATAAGTTAGAGAAGTCACAGGTGGGTTCATTATGTGGAGCGTGAAGGTGTCGGCCTCATTAAACCGAAGTCAGATCAGTGGAGTGGAAAATGATCATACCACTGGGACTGTAGGCGTTCACTGTGCGACATATTTATCATGGTGACAAAAAAATAAAATCAAGTAGAAAGAGCTGCTGCTCGGCTTCAGAGAAAACCCAATGCAAATATGCTGAGGATGAACTCCATTTTGTTATATAATGTGATAGAATTACAGATGTGAGTCAGTCCAACACTTCCAGTGTTTTATTTTGATTGCCAACTAACACAACCAATAAGAAGCCTGTCATAGTCTCTTAATTTCCACTACACTCAATCTTTCCTGTCCCTGTTCTTCTTACTTCTACTCCACATCTCACATCAAGCAGGTCTGATTTAAGAATAAACAGTCACTTTGTTACACACAAAGCAGGAGAAAATTACAGGATAACTGGAAATGTAAACTATTGATAAATGGTAAATAAATACAAGAAGTTCCATTACATCTTATAACGTGATTTGAGGAGTCTGACATGAAATGCTGCCCGTTTTTAGTTTGTGTGCGTCTTAGAGCTGGCTCTGCTGTAAAAAGTGTGATTCAAATAAAGATAATTAATTAATTTGTTCATTCATTAAGCCCATACACATCTGTGTGGTGAATATGGAAAAGGCTCTATTGTTTGCTCAACAAAAAAGAAAAACAAACTCAAATGTACTGAAGCATTTTGATTTTAATGACTCCATGGAAGAAGCTAATACAGTGAGGCACTCTAAAGGTTCCTGCATGTCTACTTCTGTCTCACAGTTTTGTATTGTGCAGTCTAAATAGCACTCTGGATGCTGCTTGTGCTGATATGCAGCATGTTCATTAAAGTCAAAGTCTCATTAAAATCTTAACTTCAATATCCCCCGAGCATCAGTAACACTTCAACTCTCTGCAACATCTTTCACAGCGCAGCTTTAAGCCAAAGAGAGTGATGTGTCGGGTCATTGGTCTCTCCACTGAAGATTACCACTGAAGGTCAAGACATTCATCCACGTATCAGATGTACTGATCCGGGTATTTGCTGGCGTTTCGGAACAGATGCAATCCCTGCTCCACCACCTACCACCCCTACACAGAGTTTACAGAGTATTTCTGACATTTCACTAACGTTGGTTTAACACTTTAATGTTCAACAATGTCAATACAATTATTCAACCAACAATTAATACACCATTTAATGGTTAGGGTTGGGGTTAGCGTAACCTTTTGACATATCAAAAATACTGTCTGTAAACTCTCTGTAGGTGTAATATCCAAATAAAGTGTTAAAAGCCCAATTTAATAATCAGAGAGTCAAAGTTTTCAAACAAATCTCCTTCATCATAGTTCATAGACACAGTTCTCTGATCTGCACACTTCTTTGCTTGTTTTCTGCACTGACTCACAAAGAGTTAATAATGATGTGTACATATAAATAAGTCGTTAGCACTGTTGCCTCAAAGCAAAAAAGGTTCTGGGTCCATCAGCTAGGATTGGCCCTCAAAGGATAAGTAGTATAGCTAATGGATGGACATATAATCACATATTAATTATGTGTATGAATATGTCTTGGATATACAGTAGGGTGTATGTAATGTAAGTCTTTTGTATTTAGTGGTGAATAAAAACAAGGTGATAAAAGTGCAATACATTTGCTGAAGGAGCAAAACTGAGGGGAAACCTCACTGCTGTACTTTGCACAGGTGAGAGCAAAGCGAAGGGGTGAGTCAGCAGAACAGCGCTGAAGAATGAGAGCTCTGGCCCGGCTGTGTTTCCTTCAGCACTTATAATTGCAGCCTCAGAGATTTTATACTATCTAGCATCCAGCACAGCTTCCCCCCGAGTGGAGCGTCGTCCAGGCAGATAGTCTCCGGGTGCTCGTGTAAATGTTCTCCCCATGTGTGAACAAATACAACTTGAAACAAAGCGGCTCCGAGCTTACTGGGTTTCTTTTTTTGCAGGCTAATATATATTCCACCTTCCTCTGCCCCCCCCCCCCCCCCCCCTCCCCAAGGTCAACAGAGCAACAGTATTGAGTCAGAGATATGGCAGCCATGGCAGCAGAGCTGTGCTGATAAAAACATCTAGGTTACATCCCGGCGGATGTTCTGTACCCGACTTGAAACACATTTTCACCTCATTCTATCCTATGACAAAAACTCTTGATGTATTGTATGTGATTCAGAGGAGAAAATCTTGTCCTGGGGGGGGGGACGACACGGGAACATTTCCCACCTGTTTCTCTATTCTGAATTGTAACAGGTTGCATAATGTTGAATCTTTTTTTCATGACTGAGGGTTTTCATGGGGTTTTGGTGGAAAGTGACAGCTTGTTACGGAGGGAACTGACAGCAGAAGACATTATTATGCTTTTTTCCCCCTGTATTTCAGATGGAACTGGAATCCAGCTAAAGTTGGCTGTATTTTTTTTTTTTTTAAACGATGGCTATTTGAACATTGCTGACTTTTTCTTTTTTCCCCAAAGAGCACTCAGAAAAAGAACAAGAATATCGAATGGTAATTTGAAAATGCACTGACTTACACTTTAACAAACAGGGTCTGTATTTGTAGTATACATCATTTAAAAGATGACAAAGTATAAGAATCATTAAAATCTATTGCTATTTTTAAAAAATTCAGGTTCAAAATAATTCAACCAAACACCCAAAACACAACCCATAAATCCATATATTTATATTTCTATATCATAGTTCCTTTGTCTGCTGTAACAATGCCAATTGGCCGCCTATCCTTACTGTAAATCTTGCTATCTTATTAGTGATGGGGCTTTTTTTTTATATGAGCTTCTGGCATGGGTCCCGAGAGTGAGTGTGGTGAAAAGTGGGCAGTCAGACAAGGTTGTACAATTGACGCTGCTCCACTCATTTCTGATGCCTCCGCTGCCTCACTTGGCTGCCAAGCTGGCGGACGAGTCCTCAGATTTGTTGTCGATGAAGAGGTGAAGTAGCTGTTTCTCATAAAGTGGCAAACTGTTTTATTTTTGTTGGTAATTTAATCGTCTTTACTATAGAACCCAAATACTTCCACACACTGCTTTTCAGATGCTTCAGTCTCACAAAATGTATTTATTAGCTTAGTTTACTGATGAGTCAGACAGTCTGGCTACCTGACTGTACATTTTGAATTCAAACATGTAATTCAAGTTTGAATATTTGAAGAAAAGTTCAAGTTTCGAATAAAAAGTGAGAGCCCAAGTTGTTGGCTGTGTCCTTCAGGGTTCAAAGAAATCTGTTAGACAGAAAGATGTTTGAAGTAAACTTGAGCAGTTTTCTAACAGCTACATAGTTAGCTAAAATGGCTAAAATGAAAAAAATCTTGTTTTAAACAAGTTTGTTAGTATTTTGTTTTATGACAAAATAAAACTAAACTACCTGAATCCACATCTAATGTTTGATTCAGAATCGCATCAACTAATGGGCCTAAAACTGTGTTAACAAATCTGCTCTTTAGCTGCTTAAGCTATCGCTAACTTTAGCTCTACTGAGCGACATGACAGATGCTTCACACCTTTGAATCCTGAAAAGTCTGCGTCAGACGTGATGGGATAACAAACAAAAAAATGACAAAAATTAAAAGTTCAACAAAAGATTCTGAAAACATGCCAAGCTATTTACAATCCACAGCTACCAAGCTAACCGTAAGCTAGGCCTACCTGCCCAGAGATAATGTCAACAGATTACCTACAATCTAGATTAAGCCGCTGTGTTGGTGTATTTGAATTAAGACACAACCCATTCTCTATTTTTCTAAACTTCAAAATGATACACTGATGTGTCCGACTTTGGTTGCTTTGCTTTTCTTATTTGGCCAGCAAAGTAATTAGCATTAATTATCTGCAGGTGTCAGTGACATCTGTCATTATAGCTGGAAATCAACACTTGCCGTCTAAGATTTTCCCTGCCTACACCTTGGTATGTCACTGTTAATGATAGAAATTATACAGTAATTACAATCAGAGCTCTGTCGAAATCATCACGACGTTCATCACAACCAACAGATGGGTTCACAGTTTAAACAATTAGATGCTCACCCGGCATTGGGGTGGAAAACACGCCTCCAGAGTATCATCATAGCTCATATACATTTATTCTCACTATTTAGAAAATACAGCAGCTTACTGGAAAACCATGGAATTACTGCATTGCATATCACCAGCCAGACACGCTAATAATGTAAAAACTATTATTCATCAGAGATGGCTGCAGTGTAAACAGGGCAGAGCTTCACCCCAGCAAAACTGTGTCAATACAGGATTTAATCATTATTGATCAGCCACACAGGATCACAAGAAGAGCCTCTGCGTGGCTGTTTAATCTTTTTCTCTGCAAAATTATAAGCAACAACAACATGGCACATTTTCCATCCAAAGCCTTCAGTCTAGCAGCTGTCACCAATTCCCCAAACTGAAAACTCTAAATGCGTGTCCAACACAAAGCGCGTCAAACAGGGAGCCTTAAACATCCTTAAACACACACTAAAAGGCATTTATTCCTGCAGTTTCAGAGTGAAAAACAATAACAGTCTTCATAAAATCCAAATGCTCTGCTGAACACTGTGGTGAAGTTACCACCAAGACAAGAGGAGGATCAGATAGTGACACACTTCTTTAATATTGCCAGTTTCCCCGGAGGTGACAGCAGGTATCACAAGTGATAATGGCAGCAAATAAAAGGTCTCTGTGGAAAATATAAATTTTTTCCTCTGTAAAATCCTTTTTACCTGAACTAAGAAATCTTCAGGTTGTGTTGGGATGTTCCACTTGTTCACTCACTCACTCACTCACTCACTCACTCCTGTACAGTCATTCCAAATGTCTAAGAAAGTGCGTGTTCACCTCTGTCTTTATATCACATCACAGGATCCTGAACTTCAAAGACCTACAGACTAGGTTTTAACATTGCACAACCATGTTATGACACATTTTACTTTATCAAAAAAAAAAATTGCAGCCCCTTGGATTTAGATATTGCACTCAGCCATATTGCGATTTCGATTATTTTTTCCATTAATTGTGCAGCTCTACTACAAGTAAAGTTTCTTGTTTTTTTCCCTGCATAGTTCTTGTTCAGCACAACGAGGGGTCTGCAGCACAATGATATGCTGAAGTATTTCCCCCTTTATTCTTCACCCACTGCCTCCTCATTCAGCAGAGCGGCTGTATGCTACGCTGCATGCAACACCATTCCCTTCGCTCTCTAATACAGCATCCTCCTTTATCTGGTTATCAACTATAAAAAACCAAGACCAGTCCTCGCGGTGCTGTAGCCTCTAAAATCTGCTCATCACAGGTGACGCAGCTAATTGACAAAAAAAAAAAGAGGAGAAACTGTCTGGACCCAGTTCACAGAGGTACACATTAAATATTAATAGGTTTTTCATATTTTGACTGCATAATAGTTCCAGTTTTTCAGCCTTTATGGCCTTTGACACATCCTTTATTAAATCCCTCAGAGCATTTAAAAGCCGACTTGAATGCAGAGCTGGAGGACTGACCTGAGACGGTAATAAACCTGAGGGGACTGCTGCCTTCTGTTGGAATGACTGGAAGCTTGGAAATGAACCCAGGGGCAAAGGAAAGTCATGATATATTTGTTTTATTCACAAACTGAATCAATGGGTAGGTTAAATATAGTTTGGAGTTTATATGTTACGCGGTCTTACTGTATAAAATATCCAGTCCAAAAATCGTGATATACGATATTATCATGGGTTGAGGTTTTTTCTTTTCTTTTTGTGATATAATTATATCGTAGTATCGTCAACATCAACATCAAAGGTCTCACATTGTATAAAATGAGATGTCTGTGTGTAGTTTGATTATAGATCAGGTCTAGGTTCTATATTAATACTGTGAAAGTATCAAAGCCTCAGTCCACAGAGAAATGCACACAGCCTGTATTCAGAAACTGAGCCTTAAAACCAGCCGTCAGGACTTCTGGAACTTTGTGATGTCACTACACAGCAGTCACTGCTCTCAGCCAAGCCCCGCCCACCAGGACCCACCATGCAACACTTGCAGGATTTTGTTTCTCTTGAGTTTTTTTTACCTGAAATCTGCTATATTTTTATTGGATCACTCAGAAAACAGTCAGCCAATCAGAAGAGAGGCTCAGAGCTTCCTCTCCTCTGATTGGCTCACTGACCTGTTGTTACTAGAGCTCCAGAGAGAAGCCTGAGAGAGGAGATGTAAAACTATATGTTCCTAAAACCCCAAATATATCTTCTTATGGATCAACACTTCAAATAAAACACAGGAGGAGGGTAAAATACGAGACCTTAAGACATGCTAACTGAAACTTAACTGTGTATTTGAATAGGTATTTCAGAGTTAAAGTACAGTTTGGATCTAGAACAAAGCCAGTATCCAACAGAATAAACAGTTTTTAACCATCCTCATGGAATTCAGTGGAATAAAGTGGAGGCATAAAGAAAAAGGAGCAGACAAAGGAAGCAGAGCCCTAATTATCACTGAGGAGGATTGGGGGACACGCTCAGCTCACTTTAACAGTTTCAGTTTGATGTTCTCACTAAAAGTCTCTCTGAACAGCTTCCTCTTATTGTCCAGCCACCAAATTCCACAGATCTGAATGAATAAAAATGCTGGGTATCAATCATCACCGTGCAGTCTCTGCAAGAAGCACAATATGAGCTTTGCGAGCAGCAGCGAGTGTTTGCTGAGCTGTTTCGCCCTGGGCGAAGTAGAGGCTGCCCTTCACTTCCAAACCAAAGGACCAGAGCTGGACTGTGAAGTTTTGACAACAACAACTTCTGGGTTCATCAAGTGACACACACACCGGACCAAAAAAGGCTTCTTTTTTTTCCCCCACACACACACACACACACACACACACACACACACACACAAAACACAATCATTGGAAAAGGAAGGGATTCATTTTTCTGACCCTCATCTACCGAGCAACTTTCATAGTAATCAACATGGCACCATGTTCTGAGCGTTGTATCCAGTTGCTGCGCTACTCAGGAAAAAGGCAGAAAACAACCCCCCCAATATATTTATATTTTAATCTATAGGTGAAATGTATATATTCTAATAAGACACTAAAACTGAACATCAATCAAAGCTAAAGCAGCAGAAAGGAGAGTGTTCTTGACAAGGTCTAGGTCCTCTCACACTTTATTTATTCATTAATGCTTGACAGATGCAAATATAACATTATTTCACAATCAGAACCAGATTTAATTGTTATGTTTTAGCGCAATAATAGAAATTTAGGCCAAATTTCTCATTCTGTTAATGAAAATAAATACATCGTTTTCTTTCTCGTCTGGTCAAAGAACAGGATGGATTTCATTGTGTTTCCCCATCAAACCCATTTACACCCACGACAGAAAGTAAAGCACAACATTCTGCGTTCGCATCTGGTCACACACCTTTTGGTGCATGTCATTAACCCATTTCTCTAAATCTGAAACTCTTCCATGTTTAATCTCTCTTCCTGATTCTCCAGCGTAACACAGAGAAATAAAAGCCATAATTAAGCAAGCCTTAAAACATGTCTAGCTTCTCAGGGGAAGTGCCAACTGTTTACATCAAAAGAGAAGCCACACTGATAACAGCCTGACATTACTAATTCTAATAAAAGTGTTTGATTCGCTCTCATCATGTGAATAATTCAGCTTGGCATTAGATGAAAGTCGTCTGAGACAGCCCACATATGAGCATCCTGTGGTTTTATTGTCCCCTGTGGCAGTCAGTCTCAAGAAATCCAACGACCTTTGACATTAAGCTGATAAAAGTCGAAAAAGATCGCTTATCCCCTCCGTCGCATTTTTCTTTTTTAACACTTTTGACAGTTTAAAAACAGACCACTAAAAGCACAGGGAGCCTTTTAATTGCGTAACACTGTCACATCCAGCTTTGTCACAGTACATTATTAATGAGGATAAAAACCCCTCGGTCAGACCAGAGACCTCCGCAGTATATCTTCCCCGCGCATTCCCAACAAACCCCACAGAAAAATGAAAACTGTGTGAATTAAAAAGGCTGATGCATGCCGTTAATTTCTGTAAATTACTATCCTGCCACTCGTGCAGCAGTATTTTATCTCCACATCAGTTTAAAGAAAACATTAATCTCCTCGGTCGACAGAAACCAATAAAGCATGAAAACTTTTAAACTGCGCTCAACATTTCTTCTTCGGCAGCGGCGTGCATTGCAAAGGCTATTTTTAATTGAGTTTTGGCTCCAACCTGTTTTCTCCAACTGCATCTACTTGAACCTCGGTCCCGGGGCCCCGTGAAAGAAAAAGCAGGGTAATAGAATACAGCCGCGGGTCATCACATTTAATAGTATGACTCATCATTAACACTCGGCAACAGCCATCGATCGGGCGTAAGTGAAAAGAATACTTGAAAACAAGGCTGGGCTGGAGACTAAGTGCTCCATCAGATAAAGGAGAGCCATAACTCAGAGCTGGGAGAGGAGGCTGCTGCTGCTGCTGCTGCTGCTGCTGCTTCTCATTCTCAAGTAGGTTCAGATTACTGCTCATCAGCGTCACTCTCCACAGACAGACAGCCACACACACACTAAACGCTTCCTTCCTCCAGCAAGGATGGTTGAGGTTGACCGCTTTTAAAATCAGCTGGCGGGGCAGCATCGCTTATACCTGAAACATACATTACAATAATATAATTATGTTATTAATGTTGTGTACTATTGTTCCACTTACAGCAACGTAACCGACCGCTTTGCGATACAGTTTACAGTTTATGTCTTACATCATAAATAGTAATCGTGACATTTGAAAGCTAACAGTTAGCCTGCCCTGGGATTTCATTGAATGAAATCCACTTTAAATGTACCTGCGTCAGATCATGGACCATGTGTCTGATGTATGTGTGTATAGTCCGAGAGGGAAGAGAGATGCAGCCCTGGTCTAAATGATGTTTTAATGATGTCTCCTCGCTGTGGGGAGTAAAACAGTAGTGGGGAAATACTGAATCCTTTAATATACTTAGTGCAGAAACACTGGAAGCAGGACATGACCTCTGCATTTCCAGTGGCAGCTCTGGCTCTGGTCCACGAGAGTCAACATTTCAGTTTTCCATTACTGTAAAACTCACCACTAAATCCAAACATTTTGAGAAATCAGGCTATGACTGGTAATAAAGTGTGTTATAGAGGAACAGCAAGTTGTTAACTCAAGACATTTTCATTTGACAGAATCCTAAAGCAGCTTGTAAACGTGTGTGAGCAGATAATTCGTAAGTATGTGCTGTATAACTCTGGGCTTGCTTCCAGTAAATTACTACTTCTGCCTGCTAGACACTTTTGCAACTTTCTCAAATTGTCAAAGCTATCCGTTAACATTCAAAATAGCCTCAGCGACTCGCACAAAGCCAAGAAGCTGAGGAGAAAGTGGGTCCACCAGCAGCATGAGTCTGCCAACGCTGCTAAGTATTTCATGCTTATTGTTTCTGTCCCCAGGCGCTGAAGATTTTGAATCTTTTAAAACGTACTGTGCAGTAATACTTGCAAGCGCTCCATCCACAGCACTGCAGGGGATGCAATGCACTGCCAAAGACATTGGTTGCCATGGTAACCCCGACAGCACCTCCCCATAAAAGCCCTAATTGATAGCAGCAGATAGCTGCAGAGAATTAAGTATCATGCCTGGACAAATGCACTGACTGCCAGACAAAAGCCACGTGCAGACCTGTGTGTGTGGCCGATCGAAGTACGGGTGCCCAGCTGGGACAAATCCTGAGACATTTAAAGTCAAGTATACGCCACAAAAACTTCCATAAACTAAAATAACAAATTAATATTAATAAATTTAGAAAAAATGAAAGGTCCCATATAGTGTAAAGGTCTGTGTCCATGTGTAGTGTGATTATAGATCAGGTCTAGCTTCTATATTAATACTGTGAAAGTATCAAAGCCTCAGTCCACAGAGAAATGCACACAGCCTGTATTCAGAAACTGAGCCTTAAAACCAGCCGTCAGGACTTCCTGTAACTTTGTGATGTCACAACAAAGCAGTCACCACTCTCAGCCATGCCCCAAGCCCCACCCACCTCTCAGAGAAACCAAATCTTGCAAAACGAGTGTTTTACCTAAAATCTGCTATATTTTTATTGGGTCACTCAGAAAACAGTCAACAGCCAATCAGAAGAGAGGCTCAGAGCCTCCTCTCTTCTGATTGGCTCACCGACCTGTTGTTACTAGAGCTCCAGAGAGAAGCCTGAGAGAGGAGATGTAAAACTACACTGAGATGGTTTTTGGTTCTTAAAACCACAAATCTTCTTGTGGATCAACACTTCAAAATAAAACACAGAGGAAGAGGAGAATATGGGACCTTTAAATCCCATTCTCTCTTTTTTCCACCAACTCTGAATTATCCCCAAGGGAAAGCACTTCCCTCAAAATTTGATGAACCTGCCTCTCATTTAGTCAGAAATCCCATTACTCTGCTGAAAGGAACCTGGAGTAAATCAGCCTTCTGCTAGAAATATAATTATGAATGATTTTTGCATTTAGAATGGCAGCATTATGTTCAAGCATGTCAATAAAGCCTGAATGGTAGGTCTTTTTTACGGCTGTGTTTCAGCAGCAGCAGCAGCAGCAGCAGTGTTTGGGGCCTAATGCTGAGAGAGAAAGTATTGAGCCATGATATAAGAGAAGCCAAAGTTGCTGAGAAAAAACAAAAAACAAAAAGACAATGCCTCAGCCTCACGGTCTGTCTGCACACGCAGCTGGAGCAGACAGACATCAGCTCAACAGAAACGCTGGATGAAAAACGCTCGCACAGACGGAGACGACTGCAGGGGTTTTCGTCTCTTCGCTTTCCTCGCTCCGGTTGCTTGTTTTCGAATTAGACGTCTTGACTGTGGCTTATGAGCGACACTGCAGACGCAATGAAAGAGCTGAAACAGCGAGTCAGACCTATAACGGTGATGAAATAGTTCAGAATACAGTTGGGTTCAGGCATATTAACTCCCCAGTGCTGGACTTGATGCAACACTGAGCCCCGAGTGAAGAGAGATCCACAAAGCAGCCTGTCACTACACACCCATCAGAGCTCTGTGTTAGTGGTAGTTTCAGTGTATCACAGAAATATCATATGAGAGTAAGAGCCCCATGTTAGTGTTCTGTTTGACCCACGCTATACTCACATAAATGCAACCTGAAGCGTATTTTTTATTCTACAAGCATTTGCACATTTTTTGTGTTTATGTTTGGAGCTTGTGTCCCCGACTGATCAGCCGCTGATCATTAAAAATAGGTGACGGGTAGATGGGAATTAAAGCTTCTGTCTGCAGCCGTGAGAAGCGTTCTGTAGTATCGCCTCCTCACTTCGTTCAACGCGCCGGCCACGAAAAACAAAACAACACGTCGGACCGTGTGGACCTTTTACAAAGTGTGTGAGACTGATATCACGTATAAGCATCTGCAATGCATGACAGAAACGATCGGTGTCACACATGATCCACATCGGTGGCATCACTACTTAAACTCTGACACATCTGCAGCAGCTTCAACAGTCCAGTGTCTCAGACTCTGTTATCACCACATCCTCTTTCTAAGCTGAGCACATAACGGTGCTAAGCGGGCACAAGCGCCTCCTGATACCCCGACTGCTTACATCTTCAGCGTGAGTGGCCGCCCTGGGAGTTAACCCCCCCCCCCCCCGGCCATGTCTGCACCATCCTCGACCCACTGAGCAGCACAGGCCCATAAACAATCTTCACGGCCGGATGAGAGATCATGTTTTATTTCCAGACACCTCATCCACCTGGACTGTGGCTTTGTTTACTCTATGTTTCAAACTTATTGCTCTTTGTAGGGCTGTGACTGCTGTGATAGGAGCTAGAGGTGAGACAGAGGAGAGGACGGACAGTCAGAGAGAGAGAGAGAGAGAGAGAGAGAGAGAGAGAGAGGGGGGAGAGGGAGAAGCCATAAACACTGTCATTATTTATGTGTTCAGAAGTCAATTACACAGCAAACACAGCCGCGGTAATAAATATGGATCCAATGCAAAACTCCGGCGCAAGTTGAGTCAAAGGCTTTAAAATGCAAGCGCTGCAGAGGGAGGGGTCTCACATAAAACACACTATCAGCTCCACATTCAGGTGTTTTACCCCACGATTTCCTCCTGTGGTGTAATCTCAGAGCTTCAAAGTTAAGACATTAAGACGCTGTTCTCAAATCTTTTAGTATCTATACTGGATGAACAAACAGTGACTTCACTTTTTCCACAATTCCTTATCATGCATATTTATTTCATATTGATAAAAGTGATACTGCATCAACCTACATGCAAAAAATCCCTAATGAAAAAGTGAAAATATTTTTGTAACTTTATTAAAAATCATGTGAATCCTTCAGTTGTTCTGCACATGTGTCTATAAGTTGATTGGTTTTATCGGAGGTCCACAGAGAGCTGCTTGGACTTCCCTGGTTTGGTTTTTGTCCTGACATGCAGCGTGAGCTGCGGGACCTGATATGAACAGGTGTGTACAGGTGTACCGACTGATTCAAAATTGAATCTACAACACAGAGTGTGTTAGTCCAGAAGGTATTAATAATGTCTGAAGCCACTATTTACTTAAAAAAGACACACAAACCTTCGCTCAAGAATGATGCTCTTCCACTGACTGACAGAGCGCTTCGTTAACAGCAGGAAAGGAGAGAATGACTGACTATCGCAGACATGACGGTTTCAAGTTTCAAGTTCCTCCTCAAAAACCAGCAACGCAAATCTTTGATATGGAAGGAAATGCCTTCAACTCGTTTGTTAGGGCTCAGAGAAACACACAGGTAACCATTAAGACCTGATTTGTATGATTTTTTACCTGGTGAAACGAGTTAAATATGAACCTTTGAAACTAATTGACAGTTTTGATAATCAAATAATCATTTAAATCAAGCAGAAATGTCAAATATTATCTGGTAACAACCTCTACGATGTGAAGATTATTGAACTTTTTTTGTTGATGTTTTACAGGTTAAATTACTAATTGAGAAGAAAGATTTTCAGAATTACCAATTATGTAAATAATCCTAAATTGCAGCTTTTGTTTGGACCGCAGAACAAATTAAATAGAAAGAAGCTTTTTGAGAAAAGGTGTACTGCAGCAACCAGAGGAAGAAAAAAAAAATCATCCAATTAAATGAAACCGGGGATTGCACTGTGTGGCTCCACTGTGGGAGGACACCGAAATTGCATCAAGCAAATCTGGAGAATGGAACCCATATGGCTAATGGATGTGGGTTATGGTATTGTTTTGGAAGGCTCCGCAACATGCCGTCCTTCAGCTGCTACAGCGCCACAGACCTCCACAAATCATTACTGCGGGATAATAGAACACACTTGATCAGACCCAGGAGGAAGGGATGCCAGGGAAAAAGAAGACCAGTCTGTGAATAATGATCACGGTCACCTTAGTCATATATCACCATCCTGGAGAAGATGACTTGGATAAGGGTGTCAGCACGGACGGCTGACAAATTTCTGCACCATCCTCAGATTTCAATCCTGCAGAGCCACCCTCCTCCTCCTCTTTGTGTCTGCCTCCTCCTGCCTCCATAATTGCTCGCTAAGCCAGAAATTAATCCGTGTTGTAGCTACCCAAACACGTCTTCGTAAATTGGACGTAGCAGGTTGACCACCATGAATCTGGAGTGATGACACAGCAACGCCACAGGCCCTCACTTTCACTGAAGTGGCCTGCTCGCTGAAGTTATCCGGAACCGGTAACCAAGGTCATGTTGGTACAGTAGGTGGGCCTTCGCCTGAATATTGGATGCATTCAATTAGTGCTTCTGCAAAGGCGAACGTGAGTGAAATGTAATAACCGGCTCGGGCGTGAGGGAGCGGCCGGATTGATGCACTGGAAAAAAAGGGCTGCTGTAAAAAATCAGACTGATAGACTAACTCTCTCCTTCTCCCTTTTCTTTTCACAGTTTTACTGGAGTTGGCAGCCCCCCGGAGCCGAGCGCCGCCGTGTCGTCTGCCAGGCACGAGGCACTCCTCCATTTGTTACTCCCAGAAGGTCAGTGAAGAGCGTTTTCAGGCCCTTCCTCAATGTCCGCTTCCTCCCTGCCCACAGGAGTCATTAAGATGAATAGGACAATATGCTGTCCTGGCTGCTGCTAGGTGTAGCGCCATCATGACCTCTAATGGCTAAAATTAGACCTTCAGGAACTCATCTACTGTTCTCCCCTGATGAGATCCCTACTCTACTCAGACTGTGATGCATGGGTGTCATTCTGGGGTGATGCGGAAGTTGTCTATAGGTGGAAGTGAAGGATTGCCAACGAGACTAATATGTAAATATGACAGTAAAATGAGTAAATATGACAGTCAGTGCCAGCGGTGTACTTAGGACTGAGGACACTGAAGTCATGACCTCAGTATTTCTTCATAGAATTTGGAGGTTTTAGCATCCAGTGAGCTATTAGGTTGATTCCAGTATTTTTAGACTTTGTATATTAAAATTTGACGAATGTTAAAGTCATCTGGGCTTCTGCGAAATCCAAAATATGATCTCTCAATACAATCCAGCCTAAATATTACAATATACAGTATTATCGTGGCTGGTGGTGGAGGTGAGGTGGTTATGATATAATGTATTTTATGTTTCAGGTTTAAGCGATGCTGCCACTAAACAGCAAAAAAAATTTAAATGTATATTATGAAAAATATTGTATATGGTGGGAAATATCGCGATATTCGATATTATTGAATATCGACCCAAGCCTAAAGTCAACAAAACAAATAAAACAAATATAATACTGCATGTATACTGGTGTCTACATACGTGTTTCAGCTATACAGTAATAAGACAAATGTAGAATCATATTTTCTAGACTTTAATCTGAAATAGGGTTAATAGGGTAAAAGAATACTAACGCCATTATTTGTATATGCACAGATAATGAACTCTGAACAGATGCAGAGAAAAACATGAGTATTTTTGGGTTTTGCCTCAGACCACCACCCGTTCTCCTCAGACCCGTCTCCTGACTGACTCAGTCATAAATCAGTCAAACCTAAACACACAGAGATCAAACACACTGCTGCATTCATTCTGTGTGGTGCTGTCAGGATCTCCAATGCCAATACGTCAATTTAGAAATCATATTAATACAGATATCATCGTGTAATCATCACATTCACAGCAGCGGATACAGATGTGTCAGACAACAGGCTGGAGATGCAGCTTCAAGTTCAACACTCAGACGTCCTCTCATGACACCTTTGAGTTTTCACCACATCGGTTGTGCTGTGCAGAATAAAGCTGTTCCACAGGTGTTATTCCAACCACATGATCAGATACTGAAGCCTGACACTGTGCAGGTCCAGACAGGAGACTGGAAATCGACAAGCTGGAGTTAGGGACCTGTTCCCTCGCAGCGAAAGGAGAAATTAGCCAGGAATATGCAACGAACGCCCAACGCCCTTTTAACACAGAAGGAATTGTATAATTTCATTAACTCTGTTTTTCTAAAACCTGTGGGTAGTGCGTTCAAATACAGATATGACTTCTTTTTTTTTTTTTTACAAACATGACTCATAGGAGCTGATCTCCCACCTCCAGGGTTAGTTAACCAAAACAACTGTATTAAATTAGAGAAACTACTTGAGTAGAGAAAGATCATGGTGATCACTGAAAAAGAGCACCAGGGTACAGCAACTACCGTCTTCACCTGGCAGAGACAACAGTCAATATTCTCAACAATTCCTACAAACACAAGAGCTCGCCTGTCACAAAAACTGCATCAACTAAGATTATATACATATAATATATTATAGCACAATAAGAAAATGTTATTTCCTGTATCCAAGTCTTTATTTCCTGTTTCCTGTGAGGAGCAAGTACCTCCAGGAGCTTATATAAGCTGCGTTATGATGCTGTAGGTAATAACACAAAGCTCTGTAACATGCAACACACCTAATATGGCTCATTACTCTGGACTTTGCCTTTTCATCTTCATCGTCGCAGGCCGCCACAGAGCTTTAGGCACTTAACTAATAACAAAAGCTGTCTCAGATAGTTAATGCAGAGTAATGATGACAAGCAAGCAGCACTGAAAATAGCACCTGTCGCCCGAGACAATAATAAATCCCCAGAGATGAGGAGGCTGCTGGTGATGGTGCACCGACACAAACACGAGGGATGGGGTAAGAAATGTTTGAGCGCTGAGGCAGTGAAGGTGTGAAGTTTGAACTGATACCCCCTGCCCCCCCCAAAAAAAAGGGGGGGGGGTCTGAGAGTAATTGTGCCACATGCATTACAGATTACAGACAAAGACTGTGCTGGAATCAACATTAATACTGGATGTGGATGCAGGTTCATGATCCACTGACACAATTGAACAGAGTGTAAGTTTGAGCTGATTTCTGCTCTGGTGCACATTTTTTTTTTTTTTTTTTTTCGTCTTTGAAAAATACATGATGTTTGATCATTGAGCTGCTGCAGCTGCAGAGCAATCCTGCAGGAGGGGGATTTCAAGTTCTGATTGTATTGTTGTTGGAAGTTGATCATTTGTGTGGAAGAAGAAGAATGTAAAAGATTTTTGCAGCCTGATGATGAGAGAACATTGATTGAATAACAGCTGATTCTGCAGGAATGTTGCACAGTCAAAGAGGAGACCATAAACTCACTATCTGGAATCTTTGCTCTATGTGTTATGCGTGCAGAGCCCCTTCTGCAAATGCTTGGAACATATAGAACTCTTTAAGAAAAAAAAAAAGAGACGTGTGAGGTTCTGTTTACCTGCTCGGCATCCTCACCAGGACGCGGCGGTTACCCTTCCCGCCAGGAGCTCAGGGGGACCAGCCGGGATGCAGCGGAGGTCAGAAAGCCTCTCCACATCCCCCCCTTTGGAGGCTTTTGCAGGCTCAGGTTAGTACGGGACAAGTAGCGGCGGCTAGACGGCTCCAAATTCGGATGCTCCGCTCGTTCGTGCAGCCAGGTGCGCAAAAAAAAAAAAAAAAGGAAAAAAGAAAAACACGCAGAAAGAAGTCACTATGCGTCCTGGATTGCTACCTCTTCTCTGGTTTTAGTGGGCTGTGAAAGTGAAAACAGGAAGCATCCCCTCTCCTCAAGTCCACTTTGTATCGGAGCGCCCCTCCTCCAGCACCCCCGCGGATGAGTGTGGCGGCGGGGACGCGTGGAGCTTCGCTGTGGTGCCGCTGACTGGAGAAGGCTGCACGGGGAGAGCTGGGGCGTGTTCCAGGAGGAGGAGGAGGAGGGAGGGAGGAAGGAAGGAAGGAAGGGGAGGGGGTGGATGCGCAAAGATGCTCAGCTCATTGTGAGGGAGTTAAAAAAGTTTCTCAAAGTGCATCAGGGAGGGAGTCATATAGTCTCTCTATTCCTGCCACTGTAGGGCTGTCTATAGTTATAGTGTCTATAGTATAGCTGCAGCTTATACCTTTTAAATTTTGGGGTTGTTGCATGAACCTATTGCTTTTTTTTTTTTTAATTTTCTGATGTGATGAAAAGAATCTTGAAATCAATTCCAAACTGAGAGTCTCAGTTAAAAGTCTTGTTGTGCACCAGTTTCAGGAGGCAGAGGAGGTCGTCAACGAAACAGAAGGTCGGTGGTACAATCCCTGGCACCCCCAGCCCACCTGCAGTAGTGTCTTTGGCCGGAGATACTGAACCCCAAATTGCCTGTGATGGCTGTTCCATCAGTGTATGAGTGTGTATGGGTGTGGTGTAAGTATGGGTGAATGCGGCAAGTCCACTTACACTGGTCTTATCATATTATAATACTTTATAATAAATAATATCCTCGTGTGGCCCGCTGGCCCGTGTATGGGCCCAGCAGAAGGTTCTGAAGGTATTCTGATGGAGTAAACGCTTTATATACGCAAATATTCAGTTCATTTTGAGCTAACCATGAGCACAGTGTGGTGACTGCCTACCGTTTAAATGTGTAGAACTCCGATCTTCTCTCAATTCCTCCTTTGTTTGTATTCCTTTAGTCCGTAACGGTCCACGGGTCACAAAAATCAGAAGGGTTCCTCATAAAAAGTATTCCAGGTTGTGAATATCGTCATGAAAAGTCCAAAGCAGAGGAGTAATTTGTATCCACAGTTCTTCCCTCATGTCTCCTCTCTCTCGCTCTCTTTTCGGCTCCATCTGCGGTTCTGCTAATGTTGTTAGCTTTCTGGCCACAAAATGGCGCCTCCCTGTGAAGATCCAAACACATATCACTTCAGGGAGGGCCGCGAGCGTAACAGAGCGTAAGACGTAATGGCGTGTTCTCTCCATCGGAAGAACCCTGTTTTTTTCACAGCCTATCAGAATGACGCTAGCTTGTAGATGGACGTCTCCCCTGACCAATCAGAGCAAACTAGAGGGGTGGGGCACTTCAGAGGCGCCAGAGCCTCCACTCTTCTGATTGGCTCACTGACCTGTTGTTACTGGAGCTGCAGAGAGAAGCCTGACAGAGGAGATGTAAAACTACACTGAGATGGTTTTTGGTTATAAAAAGTTTTAAAAGCCCTTAAATTCATTTTGTTTCTTGATTTATTGAAGTAAAATTTGAAATAAGCCCCTTTTCTATTTTCCCTTCCTTTTATATGATGTACTTTTTGTTTATTTTTTCAATGTGCTTTACTCAACCGCTGTTAGTTCTTATTCTTTTCTGTCAAAAAGATAAATGCCTTATTTGTTTGTAAAAAAAAAAAAAAAGGAAAAAAAAAAAAGAAGATGGTTTTTGGTTCTTAAAACCACAAATATATCTTCTTCTTATCGATCAACACTTCAAATAAAACCTTCCAACTCCTCCTCAAACATGAACAAATACGCTGGTCATTTTTTTTCAACCCTGTGACTAGACCCAAAGGAGTGTGTCCTTAAAATGCACAGCAGCAGGTGTACCAGACCTTGGTTGTCATGGTTATAAAAATAAACACATCGACTGTATCGTCGTCACCATGGTTACTATAAGCTTGGCTAGCTTTAGGAGAAGATGATGATTTTGGTCAAAATACGTACTTCCTCAACATTAGACGATCTTTGTCGCCACGGTTACAATATAAACTGCTGGTTTCACATGGGAATCGAACTCCGCTCTCCTGTGTCATATTCATCCATCCGACACAACCTCCTCCTGACCTCTTTACACTATGTCACCGCACTTTTCCCTTTGCTCCTGTCATAATTACTGCGGCCACCAGATGTCGCCTAGCAACAAAACGCAAGCTATGTGTGGGAATAAACATTTATCAGCAGATGTTTGTTCCCTCATTATTCCCTCTTATACTTTTGTGATGTAAAGATCATGTTATATCATGTGTTTGTGTGTGTGTGTGTGTGTGTGTGTGTGTGTATGTGTGTGTGTGTGTGTGTGTGTGTGTGTGTGTGTTTGAGACGGAGAAAATTTGTCATTCCAGCTTAAATACAAATTGAGTGTGGAGTCAAATGGATTTCATGTCATATCAACAATATTTGAGCTCCCCCCTCTGATTGCCTATATCCTCCCAAATAAGCCGTCAGTCTGACACAGCACATTTCAGTTTGCTGGTAAGCAGCTCAATCTGCCTCTTGCAGGGGGGTCCCGCTGCTTCATTCCACACTCGCCTCACAAAAGCTATTTGAGGAAGGGAGGCTGGTGTCTCACGCGCCTGCTTAGGACCGCCAGATGGTCCTGCGTAAGAACTTTGAATTATTCAGCCATCCCACAGCAGATTGAAGCTGTCATGTGTAAGACAACTTGGCCGGCCTCTTCCTGCGCCAGGGAACACCAGGCGGATGAGTGAGTACAACTGCTGCAGAGATGCTACCAAGTTATGCAACGCCACACTGAAATTTCACTAATGCACAATTCAGGCCCGGCTCACAAAATTTACTGCAGCGATGAAATGTTTTTTTTTTTTCTGTCTTTTCTTCTTTCTTTTTTTTTCAGATCAGACTCAGAGTGTGTTATGCTTTCACAGACAGGGATGAGAATCATAAATTATTCACCTGATCCAGCTTTTATGTGTGAATGCTGAGCTTACAGCAGCGCTGGCACATCTAGAAACAAGCAGTTAAGCTCTTTAATAGATACACAGGATCTGTTTGTGCCGTTCTCTAATGCACCACATTAAGTGAGAGTGTATCAGACACAATTATGGAAATGACTAAAGTTGGACAAGAACTGGTGAAAAGCCATAAACCAAAACATTGTCATAAATTTTCCGAAAGACATCATGTGGGTCCTTCGATGTTTAATGTGCTACAATTACCCACACTGGCCATTAGTGATATTAGAGTGAAGCTTTACTGATGGCAGGGATCATGATTAGAGCCATAATTTAGCAGGATAACTCCTGTCACTTTAACACAGCCATTGACACTATGAATACATGCCATTACCAAATACTGCCGTATAATATATCACCACATTAGGGATGATATATGTGCCGTATTTCATTCTCTCCTCATACCTCCCTCGTTCGCCTCCAACTAAAATCAGCTGCACTTTGTCAAGGTTGAGATGATCTGAACTGAGTGACATGGATGTGGTCTCGTCTCTATTTTTGTTTGCTGTCAGAGTGTGGGTGGTGGTGGTGGTGGTGGTGGGGGCTAATCCTTTCAAAACAAGATGAAGAAATCCACTTCACATGGAGGGTGCTGTGTGTATACCTGAGTGTGTGTGGTGTAATCACCCTGAGAGTGGCCCATTAATCCAGTTGGGAGGGGGGGTGGGGCGCTTTGATCTCCGGTTGAGTGGCTGTAGAGCGAAGCTGTTGAGCTCACCTCCTCCACTAAGAATCACTCAAAATTAGGAAGGAGACTTCTTATGTGAAATGGGTTAATGCCGCCTCTTCAGTCTAGAGCCCCGTCTCCCTCGTACTCACACAGCTTTAGATGTGCGGCTCATTTTGAGTAAGTGGTCCAATTTGAGACGAGGGCCTCTTCGCAGGAGGGGAAACGAGGCATTTATGTACTCTACAAAACAACCTGTGTGAAGAACATTTAACCAATCTGAGATCCTTACACTGTAATTACATCAGGTCTTTACTGCAAGTGTCAGCTAATTGCGTCTGACTAATGTATATGGGCACATGTACAATGTGTGTTGAGTCTGAAACCTGCTCTGTGTGACCGGACTACAAAATATAAAGGATCATTGGGAAGAAACAAACCCCATTTTCTCATGGAAACTGGAAAAGTTTTGATAACTTCACAATGAATTTGTATTTTGGTCTAAATCATGATGAAAATAGCTTCATATTTCTTATTATAATTTAGCCACTTAGGGACATAGAAAAGTAACACTGAGATATTAGCTGCGTCCCAATTCAGGGGCCACATCCTTCAGAGGCTGCGTTTGAAGACTGATTGCTTCACAGCGGTGCGACTAGACGGCCCCATTTCAAAGGCTCCTTCAAATGCGTCCTTCTTTTCCTGGGCAACGAAGGATCCAACATTCTTCTCCTTTTTAATACAATAATCATCAATGTGTTTTTGTACAAATACTGAGGTTGAACTATAAAACACTGCAGTGAAATATGTTGAGAAGTCAGATTTTTGTGGTTTCTCATTGCTGTTGGATAAATAAATAAATAAAAATCACCAGAACAGTTTTGTTTTTATTCAGTGCACCTCATGAACTTCAAGCAATATACACCAGTCTGTTGTTTAAAGCTGCTTGTTAGGACTCATATTGACACCCACATACATAACAGGCTGTGTGTGTCGAACTCGAGGAGGAGAGGGTGCGCTGGGCTCCCGCAGATGCAGAGCGAGGCGAGGCTGTAAATATTCATGGCGGAGCTGACAGCATGCAGTGCCTCTCCACTGGCTCCTGTCACTCCATTGATCTCTCATACATGACTTTCACGTCCGATGACCGCCCTGCCTCACCTCAATCATGTGGGAGGACGTGCCCTTTCTCCTGCCTGCTTGATGTCAGTTCTTCCAGGAGACAGGGTCATGTTGATCACCCCCTACATCCCGAGCTCCTTATCCCCTTTCGTCATTATACTATGCATGAAGCCCACCTGTAACTTTTTCAATCAGGTGAGGGCCCCGAGTTCTTTAATCCAGTTAAACAAATTTACAATATGGAATACTTGAGGTAAGATTATCTTGTTTTTCTTCTGCATATACACTTTAAAGTGTCTTGAGTCCCTTTAATCACCTGATACAACTCTGTCGAAGCGTCAAAATGAAGCACAGTTTGTTAATAAGCTGCAGTTTTTGTTTAAATGCCTCACAAAGAAGGTGTGTACTCTTCCATTGTTTTGTTGGTCAAGTGGGACTGTTCCCCACATTTTACACAATCCTGCCTTGATTCAATACTTGATATCATCCGACAGTACATGTACGAGGAAGTCACCTCTTCCGTACGATATCATCTGTTCTATCTTGTTCTGTAAACAGAGAGACAAACTGCACTTGTTCCTGAGGGGACGATTGAAACACAGTCTGAAACCTCATCGTGTCTCTTTTTACAGACCTTCAGTGCACTTTTGAACATTTCCCCTCCCTGTAGCTGTGGTGGAGCAGATCCACAGTGACTGATATGAGTCACTGTTTTGGTGATTTATACTTCAATAAGACACAGTTCGGTGTCGATAATATCTCTACTGTATGTCAGAGTGGTGAATTATACAGTGACAATCGGGGGGTCAACTTTCTGAACAACTGAAGTGTTACAGTCCTTACAGTATCTTGCTTGTTTAACCAAAGTTAAAAGACTTACTAAACCACCACAGTAACACAAAAGACTATTTAAATGAAATAATAAACTCTATATTGATGTCAAAATGTTTTTCTACAACAACTTATCCTCCATTGTCTCACTGCTCATGACTGAGCACCAATGTTTGCTAACATTAAATCATATATGACAGTTTATCTTGATGATGAAATTAAGTTAACTGAAAGCGTGCGCTGTCAGCTAGCCAACATTAGTTAGCTAAACTGTGACTCAAGGTTAAAGTTAGAAACTAGTTAACGTTAGCGTTCACCTGTAGATACTTGACACGATCTAATTCAGAAACTCAGATGTGTATTAAACAAACTAGATCAGTGGTTCCCGACCTTTTCCAACTCGTGGCCCACTTGAAAGTCTGGGCCCTATAACTAAACAAGTATATGAAGCTGGCAGCAACTTTAGTGTTCCTACCAGTGGCTTATCACAGTAACATAGGGTTTAATACGAAGAGAAAAAACAAAACAAACAACGGAAGGAGTATTAAAACATTTTTCATGCTTTTAAAGATCGTTTTGTTTCAAGATGGGAACCACTGAGCGAGACCGTTAGCTAATGCTACTTACATTTACCTACAGTGTCTGTGTGACGTATGGAAGCAGAGACGTGAGCCACTGATGGAGTGAGGCAGGCAGGCGAGACGCTCAGCTGATGTCCAGGTTAAGAATTGGTACGGTCCACTTTAGGGGTGTCTAAAATCATATGATGAGATACTTCCAGGTATGAATATGGGGAATATATTGTAATATTTACAATTACAGGTTGAAGGATGTATAAATACAAATATTACCTCTTTTTGGGGGTCCACGTTTGATTCATGGGGGTCCACTCCTCCGCATAATTGAACACTGCTGTATGTAACTACATTGCAGTGCTTATGATCATTGATTTCCTGTGCACAGTGCAGCTTTTCTCAGGTTATAATTACCCGTCCACACTGAAAGGCACCAGGCCACGTAATTGCTTTCATAAGACCTTTATACACTCTCTCTCCCAATGTGTCTTCAGTAGAACAATCAATACATTGATAGAAGAGAACCTGTATTTACTGTTGCTCGGCAAAGATGTTAAAGACACACACAGCTGTACTTCTTTTGCATGCAGCGTGCGGCAGCAGAGCCTGAGACACTTTGTTCTTCCTGATGTTCCTCCTCTATCCCCTCCGGCCCGTGCTCTGGTCATGCTTCATGAACCCTGGCTGATGTACAGGTGGATCTCAGAGATGGGGGCCCCGGGCAGACAGGGTTCACGGCCTGTTTGCAGAGAGGATGAAGAAATCTGTCATTATCCTCGGTGAGACATTCCTCTCACGCTGCCTGGGACTTGACTGTTAATTGCCCTGAGAATTCATCCAAACAGAAGCACTGGGAAGAGACACCAGAGATGGGGCTGTGAATCGATAGCTTTCATGAGCCTCGCAGTGAAACTTCTTTTCTTTACCAAACAAATGTTAAATCACGACTTCCCACTAGGTGTTGTTATTTTAGAGAAGATGGTGACTGTTACACTGTGAAATGCTTCCATTATTCATAAACCCTGCACTATGCAGGTCTAGTCTACAATACAGCTTACATTATTTGTCAAAATGTCATACAGGTATGCTTGTTTCCATGACTGAATGTTATTCTGTTGTTTTGAATAAACTAAAAGGTACTAGTCATTTTTTTAGCATAGGGTAGTTGCTTTTTCAATTCAATATCTGATCTTTAATGATCAAGTTTTAAACTTACATTGTATAAGTGCAACAGGTCTTCCCTTGTACCCCACTGAGCGTGTTCACAAAATGCACTCTGAGTCAGTGTATGACCAACGCATTGTGCTCTTCATTAACACTACATGTAGAAGATAATAATGACACCAAATGGTCTGATAGGTAATGTGTGGAAGCGTTTTGGCTGTGACAGCATAGATTGGAAAATTGTATATAAAATGTAAAGCTGCAAAATGCAATTACCTGCAGTAAAATGACGACAACAACAAGTGACGGGCCTATACAGCATAATGCTTAATTTGGTCCTTCCCACATGTATAAACAAACAGGCACCGCTCCCAGGTGAGATACGCAGCGTTCAGGTGAAAGCTACCTTCCACAATTTCCTCCACTAAAGAAACAACGTTTTTTCAGTTAAAAAGAAAAGAAAGAGATGAGACCAGAGCACAGGTGGTCTGGCCCTGAGGACTACCGGCTCAAACCTAGGTCAGCCACTGGACCGTCAAAACATCCATAAAGTTTCCAAATTTTTGACCAGCTCCATCAGTGTCATTAGTTTGACCGATCCCAGTGGATAAATCCAAGGTTGAATTTCTTTCCCAGTCTGACCATGGAACCAGTAATGGTCTGGCTTTACTGAGATGGAGAAACCCAGGATCTGCTAGAGGGCTTGACCACAACTGTCTTTTCTTCTCCTCGATATGGTGACGTTAGCTAATTTGCTGCTACCCACATTATGAATTTGTTTGGCAAATGTTGCTATAGCGACACGTAGAGCTGACGAACCATTTGTTTACAGAACCTTTAAGGTTAGCATTACATCAAAAAGGAAAATTTGAGACACAGATGAAAATTCAACACTCACACTACAGCCATATATATTTATAATACATAACACATACTAGTGTACATAATACAGAGGTAGTTCAGTAGTGAGAGTCAGCACAGACAGAGGTCAACAAAGTCAGCAGGGCTCAGAGCTGAGCACAAAGAAACTTAATGGGGTGGGGCAGCTCCATCAGGGGAAAGAAAGATGGCTGTGCAGCAAATCCATCAGCAGCAGGAAACAGTGAGGAGCACCAAGGCCATCTCAGAGTCAAACCAGGTCGCAGGATGAAGAGGGAAAGTGGAGAGAGAGAGGAGGGAACTTAGCTGGACGGAATGTAGGGTTTTTTGTTCTCTCTGAGTCTTTTGTCTTTTTCATTTATTCTTTCACATTGTGTCAACCAAGTCTGTGGTTTTAACTGATTATACAAATAAACCTAAAAGGAACAGAGGCAGACTGAATTTGATTCTCTAAATGTTAATCTGTATATCAGCAGGTAGAGAGAACTCCTCACACAAAGGAAGTCGCTTCATTTACTGCATGTAAACTGCAATCAACCCAATGCTCCTGACAACATCACGAGCTGCTGAAGTAGCTACCGTACAGGCAAACAGTCAGAAGTCAATTTGTCAACAAAGTAAAAACCCATCAGCTGGTTTTTCCCTGCAGGAGAAAAAGATTAAAGAGAAACATTTGAAGGCAGGAGTATGTCAGAACAGTGGAGGCTGAGCAGAGTCTGCAGGAGATTTAAGAACACATCTGATAATCCTGCAGGATACTGCAGCACTAAGGCCACCTTGAAATCTGGGGATTGTGTAGGTACTGTATTGACCTTATAGACATACAGTACAGACAGACTGTATGTAAGGAAAGTGCTGAGGTACCTAACAGCAGAGGTGGAGCAGCAGCAGCACTGGAAAACCTCAAGAATATCAGGAGTTGGCTGCTGGGTTTGACCCCAAAATCAGTTTTAAGTCAGAGTCAAGCGAAGAATAATAAAAACAATTATCTGGGCATCTAAATATATGTTATGATGTGAGTGTTTTCTGGATCCAAATGCAGACAAACTCAAACTAAGGCTGGTAGGTTAAAATAAGAGTAATCTAATAAACTAAATGGACTTACAACCAGGTGCAAACCTGAAGAACCGACATGAAAACAAGACTCAGGAAATCCAATCAGCTGGTAAAACTGTGGGAACATGAGAAAACATCAGGGGAACTGATCAGACGAACTGTGGGAAAGACACCGACTTAAATACACAACAGAGGCAGGGGTAATAGAAGAAAGGTGAAACACATGACAGCAAATTCGTCAGCGTTGTGTAAGGGCTCACTTTGCAGTCTGCTGGTTCCTCATTTGTCTTACTTTTCATTATTGATTATCTCAACAATAATCGATTTTCTTTATCATCTTAATAAATTCTTTATTAGAGGGTGTCATGGTGGCTCGTTGGTTAGCACTTGCATGTTCTCCCTCAGTCCACAGACATCCAGGTGACTGGGTGACTCCAAGTCACCTGTAGATGTGAGGAGACTGTCCTCCTGTAAGGAATGAGCCCATAGGTCGTCTGTGCAGCAGGTTATTATGACCCATAGTTACGTTTTGTTGCTAGGTGACATCTAGTTGCCGTAGTAATTATGACAGGAGCGAAGGGAAAAGTGCGGCGACGTAGTATAAAGAGAGACAAAGTCCACGTCAGGAGGAGGTTGTGGTGGATAGATGGGTCAACATGAAACGAGAGAGCGGTGTTCGATTCCCACGTGAAACCAGCACTTTATATTGTAACCATGACAACAAAGGAAGTACTTATTTTAACCCAAATCACAATCTCTCAATTTCTAAATCTAACCAAGCCATGACCGTTATCATAGTAACCATGACGGCGCAGGTAGGTACACCACTGTCAATACAGTCTGTGTGTTAATTATTGTAACCATGACAACCGAGGTCAGGTGCGCCTGCTGCCGTAGGGGCGCTATGTCAGGAGACACCTATATGATCAGAGAGTTGAAAAAAAAAAAAAAAAAGACCTGTATGGTTGTTCATGTTGGAGGAGTGGTTGAAGGTGAATGGTCATTTACCTGTGGTCCCATTTACACCTTCTATCTGAATGATGACATCATATCCAGGGGCCTTTCATACCTTTTGCCTTTTGCATGTTCCCATATCCCTTAGCTGATATGACCCTGCGTTGCCTCAAACCTCCACTGTCATCAAAGACCCTTTAAGTTTCATCTTATTAACGTCCTGTGAATTTGTAAATGTGAAACTGTGTCCCGCTTGAATGACTGCGATGATAGCGAGGCGATCACCTGGAGAGGACAACAAGGACTTAATAATGAAATAACAGCGAAATGAAGAAGCTTGGCGTGCGACTTGAGCGATATTTGCATGAGATCACAAATAAGGATTTTAGCAGGGGTGTCATTTTGATTTATGGATGTCAAACACACGTTAATAAGTTATGGCTTTGGAGAGTTCAGGTTGCCCAAATCCCATCTTCCACATCCCTGTGTCTTTCGACGGGGGATTTCAGCTCAATGGCTTTAATAACATGCATGAACGGATATAGGCATTTTTTTAAAGAAAGAAATTTGTTGCAGTAATTTTTTTTCTTCCCCTCCTCTTTCTGCTATTAGCAAGTAATCAATGGCCAATTGCCTTTTTAATGCCTTCTCCAGGATCTTGTTGAAAGTCAGACACACTTCAAGGTATTCGCCTTCACTTCCTCCACGGCTGCCCCTTCATTTCTGCTCAGCAGTGGGTACAAATAATAAAGATAATGTTCGCTGAGTAATGATTTCCCATTTTCTCCTTACTTGTACCCTGTTATTAGT
This sequence comes from Seriola aureovittata, assembly GCF_021018895.1. Taxonomy (NCBI): domain Eukaryota; kingdom Metazoa; phylum Chordata; class Actinopteri; order Carangiformes; family Carangidae; genus Seriola; species Seriola aureovittata. Next base: position 21,133,162 of record NC_079382.1, on the reverse strand, counting down.
TAGATCAGTATGGCAGTGAAAATTAATTTTCTTTTCACTTAGAGGGGACATTACCATGATTAATTTCAGCATGGAGTGGAGGAAACTGGAGGATTGCTGCAATATGAGGAGTGAAATCAATTTGCTCTGATGTGAGAAGAGCCGGCGAACGAGGGGTATAAACAAGTATGAAATTACCCTCTCTGTCTTCTCCTCGAAACGGAAGAGAGCATCACTCGGCCAGGCCCCTTTGTGCTGGAAACGTGACCCTCTTTGGCCTTCACCAGGATGACAAGAGCTGGGAAATGAATTTCTCTCCATCTATCGGCCATTATTTCAATATCACACACACACCACTTGTGTGGGCCAGCAACAGGAAAACCAATTTACAGGCAAAGATAAACACACAAAAAAAAAAAATTCAATTCTGTGATGTTTCTGTTTGGAATCAAATCACTGCCATAATCATTTTAATGATATCAGCAACTCAAACTTTGATATTTAACCACTGCTCAATACTGATGCAATTTCAGTACGACTGATGTCATTGCACTGAAATGTTTGACTTTGAAAACAATGTTTTGTGAACGTATGAGGTCTAAATTTAATTTAGTGAAATTCTCTAATTCACATAGAAAATGCACTTGTCTAATAGTCAAAAGCTACATTCAAGTTGCTCTAATTCAATTCATATCTAAAAATTCAAGTGACGTCAAAAACGCAGCTAAAATTCACTTGGTCGAATCCAGATGCTAAAATTCAAGATATAAAATTCACTAGAACTTTCCTGCCTGTTTCCAGTGTTGTGCATGAATGCGCTAATAGGTTAACAACGCTCAAGCACCAGAAAGTGGTGGTAAAGGGATAAAAAAAAGGCTGTTTGTCAGTTGCCAAAAACATCAAAAGAAGAACTTCACAGTTTTACAGCAGATTTCTACAAAAAAAAAAAACATTACTATTGATTGCTGGTAATAAAGAAGTGCTATTATTCTAACGATTCACCTGCGAGAGGCCTCATGTGAACTCATTACAATGACCAGGTTTTACCCCAAACTGGTGTCAAAAGACGCCCTAACATTACACCCATACACTGTGTGATGGAACCATGTTTTGTTGTGTCAGTCTTTCCTCTAGACGTTGAACCTGCTGCAGTGATTTGCTCCCATTCAGTCACAGGAGCATTAGTGAGGTTGGGTGATAAAGCTTTTGCTCACAGTCGGCATTCTAGTTGCTCCCAAAGGGGTTGAGGCAACTCTACTGTCAAGGCACAACACTCATGTTGGACGAATCTGCAAAACCCCAGATTATTGTCGGATTGTGACACGACACAAACTCAAGTCTCTTGGGGTAAAATCGGAGTGTATTATACACCCCAGCCTCCACATGATTACTTCCTGTCTGAGCACTGAATGTTGGTTAAAGTCTGGGCTCTGTGCAGGAAGTTCTTCCACACTAAACTGGGAAAATTATTAGTTTATGGAACTGGCTTTGCTCACAGCATTGTCATGTTGAAACAGGAAATAACCCTTGGAACTGGGTGTAAACTGGGTCAGAAGAAAACCAGACTTTATAGTAAGTCAAATGACCAAATTCTCTTCTTCATGGCCAAGTTGGAGTCCAGAGACTGGACATCAAGGCTCATCTGAGCTCTTGAACTGAATTTGCTGTCACCATCCCTCATCCCTCTCGCTCCGAGAGGCGTGAAGGTTGCTTACCAGCTGGTACAGCCGGACACTGAAAGTCATCACACTTGTCAGGTCACGATGGATGGCCGAAAACCTCGTCTTATCTTGGCATGCGGAGGATATCTACTTCAGGACCGATGAAGACAGATGAGCACTAATGTGGGCTGATTTTGGAAACGTTCTGCGCCATCTCTCAAGTGGACGGAGGCTGGAGGACCGCTGGGGTGGGCAGGCTCAGTGTCCTTGGCTGCTGGAGCGCCTCGAGCTCTGCGTCCTCAGGGATGGACCCACTGACTGATTAGAGGGGTAAGGGTGAGATGGGCTGCCAGTGTTTTTCATCAGCTGGTCTGAGACGGAGCACTGATGTATGACGGGAGCTTTCCTCTAACACTTGGTCTGGTGGATCAATAGCGTGAGAGCCGGCTGAGCTGGGGAGGGATCTCATGAACGACAAGCTGCTTCGGGCCGAGAGTGATGGCGGGTCTTTCTCCCGGGCCCTCGGACACTGGGGAGTGACTGAAGCTGTGATTACATATGGAACGCTACACAGCAGCCTCTGAAACTCATCATTCCTCAGTGGACTGAGCCACTTTCTGCAGAATGTGAAAACACTTGAGAGCCGTCCCTCTCTCCTCTCAAGTCTTCTGTGTTGTTGTCAGCTCATTCAGCCTGTTGTTGTTTTCTAACAAATTCTGGGTTTGACTTTGTTTCATGCCCTCAATCACTGATGGATAGATAGATAGATAGATAGATAGATAGATAGATAGATAGATAGATAGATAGATAGATAGATAGATAGATAGATAGATAGATGGATAGATAGATAGATAGATAGATAGAATAAGACCAATGAATCTATATACAATATATACATTCACTGGGAATGTGATACAGATGTCCTAGTGATGGTGCTAGAGGAAAAATCAGGGGATCACCAAAGTCATTGAGATTCATCTTCAGGGTACCATGAATGTCTGTACCAAATTTTGTCAAAATCCAAACTGGGGGGGGGGGGGGGGGGGGGGGCTAAATGATAGATTGCATGGCAATCTATCATTTAGCTGGTGAAACACTTCACTCAAAACCAAAGAAGTCAATCTCATGGTGGCACTAGAGGGTAATCCTAGTTATGGATGGAGTATGGATGGATGAATGGTTTGATGGATGGATGAATGGTTTGATGGATGGATGGATGGATGGATGGTTTGATGGATGGATGGATGGATGAATGGATGGATGGATGGATGGTTTGATGGATGGATGGATGGATGGGTGGATGGATGGATGGATGGATGGTTTGATGGATGGATGAATGGTTTGATGGATGGATGGTTTGATGGATGAATGGTTTGATGGATGGATGGTTTGATGGATGGATGAATGGTTTGATGGATGGATGAATGGTTTGATGGATGAATGGTTTGATGGATGGATGGTTTGATGGATGGATGGACAAGGCTTTTAAAGCATTGGTTAAGAAAGGTTTATATCTGCTGCTGAGCAATCAGCTGGCACATCTGGGTTTTATCTGCAGTTATTTCCTTTAATTAGACATTCAGACATCGTTACCTCATACTCCAACCGTAAAACTTAAAACTAATTGAATGGACTCACCCCCCAACCCCCCCGACTGTCAGCAGACAGTCACTGCAGTATGACCAATAGGAGCAGAGGGACGGTGTTCAGTCGGTCATCATGTCTGCTGGGGCTGGCGCCTCTCTCCGACTGCTGACGCTCACTGCTGGATAGTGAACTGCTAACCTGGCAGAGCACACTTGAACCTTGACTCAGACGGAGTGAAAACAGCGCAGCTCCAAGTATCAACGAGCCATTTAAACTTGCTGACTTTTATCATTTTCTACCGGAATCGGCGTGAGGAGCCCTTAATAAATCAATTAGATTAAAAGAAACATATCTGTCATCTTCATTTAATAGCATATTGGACACTGTTAGTGTTCGACGAGGGTGTCATAACATGGATTGATAGAGCTGAAACGCATTTAGGGGGATTGATGGGGTTTCATTTGATTTCATTACTGTGGATCAGCGTTCAAGGGGCCAAATGATGTGCAGGCAGCAGTGAGTGAGATTATGTATTTTTAGTCATCTTTCAAGTGGGCTGACTTAATGCCAGCTCATCCTCTTTCCATGGTGTAAGCATGAAGGACAATAAACTTGATAGATCAGCAACTGAATCATAATTACATTGTTGGACCAAAATCTCCAATTTGTATCAATGAGACTTCATCTCTGCACTGGTATAAGATTGTTATTTATATAGTTTTTTTTGGTGGGAAAAGGTCAAAGTTCAAGGTCACAGTGATCTCACGGTCTTGTGAATGCGACATATCAGGAACGCCTGGAGGGGATTTCGTTACGTCCGGCACAAACATTCACTTGGACTCAAGGATGAAATGCTTGTGACATCACAAAGTTCCAGAAGTCCTGACGGCTGGTTTTAAGGCTCAGTTTCTGAATACAGGCTGTGTGCATTTCTGTGTGGACTGAGGCTTTGATACTTTCATAGTATTAATATAGAAGCTAGACCTGATCTATAATCAAACAACACATGGACACATCTACCTTTAGACTACATGGGACCTTCCATACAAATAGTAATTAATGGCTAAAATGTTTAAAAATGACACCAAAGCTGAAACTGAGCAGAATTATCCTTTAACTCCTGAAACGTGAACTCATGACACTGTTTGAAAGGTGACCCAGGACACACTCAGTATAACTTAATGTCTCAGTTGGTCACTGTTCAGTGCAATACTAAGTATGTAGTTCATTTGATAATTACATACAGAGAAATTAAGGATAGAAGTTAATGACAGGCGTGAGTTGCTTCAGTGCTGCATGCTGTCATACTTGGTGCATCATGTTCCACACCAGCAGACCCTGGCACTTGCCTCTCAAGAGTTATTGGCGTCTAACAATATTAGAGACTCAGGAAATTGGTAGTGGAGCAACAGAGCATGACCATCAAGATCCATTTCCCTCTGCTGTGGCCTTGTATACCAAGTAGCCACACGGCAGCCGTGTGAGCCCAGTCATGACCTCGTGAAAAATGATAACATGAGCCTTGCGTCGTCCGTCGCTCTGTCACTCCAACACTGAAACCTGCCTGATTTATACTTTTCAATTTTGAGCAGGACAGTTCAAAGAGGCATTTAACTGATTCATAACAGATGACAGCTTCAGGTTCGTGCCAACAACTGTTGTCATGGGAGACGTTTGCAGGCACAGAGTTAAGAGTTGAGGACAAATCAACAGTGTATGAAGTAGCTCCAGATAATAGTGACTGCAAAATGTAACTGTAATTAGATCTGCAATTTAATTAACAGTCACTGTATTATTTAAATCATTATTAAATAACATTTCCACTGTGAAATTACGATGCAAACATATATTCTAAAATCATGAAGTGATGGTTGATAGCACATTTTTCAAATTAAAAACAGTATTACATTTACATTTACTCATTTGGCAGATGCTTTTATCCAAAGCGACTTGCAAGTGAGGGACATCACAAAATATGGAAATGATAAGTAGCTTTATTAAGTTGTGCTGCCGAGTGTGAAGATTCCAGTAAATGACATCGAAGGAGTTATTCTAATATACTATTGCTACGTGGCTAACATTAGCATGAACAGCTGTTTTCTTACCAGTCTAGAGGAAGAATTGTGAGTTCAGCATCAAATTTTATTTTTAATTTTACTCAGTTGGTCTCCAGCTTTTCTTCCACTGAAGATAGCATGCTAACCAGCTAGCTCTGGGGGCCGTCTCGTCATTACAGACTCACTGTAGCCTCTGATCAGCCCCTCCAATCAGAGGGCGTATTATAACCTCCTGTATTATAAAGACAACGATGGCTGAGGCTCTTGTCAAGCAACAATCACCACGTTCGACGGCAGAGAGAACTCACAAATATCCCCTTTAAAGCAAGACTGTGACTTCTGCGCTCATAGCAGGTCATCAAGCACGACACCCGGGTCTTTCACGACCTTGGTTGGTGCACGCTATCAATGCCATTCTTGCCATAGTCCATTTCCTAAATCTCCCCAATGGAGACGCTTAGAAAACATAGTCTAATAAACATTTTTTTTAACAATAAGAGCCGGGTCAGCCAGTGCCACAGGTGATCGGTCCAAATCCTGAATATGGTTCAAGAACAGATCTCAGCACTGAGTCCTACAGCTACACCCGTGTGACATTGTTTCACGTTAGCATAACAGTCACTTTCTGAGCAGCTGCTCAACATTTCTTTCATGTTTAGTCCAGTTAACCCATTCCATAATTCATGACCTTATTTGCATGTTAATTAGCAAATAGACTGAGATATGCCGGGCTTTAATTGCTAATGGGGCTGAAAGGTCAGTTCAGTCAGGAGCTTGTGAGAGAATGTGACAGCCGACGAGCAAACACAGCAGAAAAACACAGGGTGTGTGGAAATGAGTCTGGGTCTGGGTGGCCATGCTTTGAGCTTGTGTCGTCTGGAGAAAGCTTTAAACAGGAGTGAGCAGAGAGGAGCTTATATTAGAGTAAAAAAATCATCCTCATTTTGTTCGATTTTGAATAACGCTCAGCAAAAATTAAGTGTGAATGTATCCATATGATCCATTGTGTAAGTATTAGCTGGTAACACTTGACAATACAGTACACAAAATTGTGCGAAGTTACTAAGGAACAAGTTCATTAATAGTTCATTAGTAGTTCCCTAATGACTCCGACACCAGGACTATGAAATAGATAATGATGAGTTGCTGCAGAACAGACAGTGAGATACTATATTAATGAATTATGAGGCAATAATTAGTTCATAAATATCCGGGAATCGACACACTGACCACATTCTTCACAGGTCGTCCCTAATTAACTCTGAACTCAGTAGCTGCTCCTGCAACACTGATCATTTAAACATTACTCTGTGCAAGTTAAAGTAAAGTGACACACACACACACACACACACACACACACACACACACACGCACACACATTAGTAATTCTGCACAAAATACAAATTTATGGTGGTGGTTCTGACTGGAGACATTACAGCGTGACCACTCCCGGTCCTGTTGTGGCTTCCTATTGGACATGCCACTCAAAACCTCAAGCCAATGGGACATGTCTATTGTCTATTTGGAAATGCCCATAACTCTGAGCCCCCGTGACGTCACCCACAGGTTTCTGAGGAGTCGTTTCGAGGCTCAGAGTGAGCTGTGCCGCTGTTGCCATCTTGGCAGTGTCCTATGTTTTTTAGTCGTTTTGAATGAAGAGGTGAAAAAACAAAGATCTGTGCTCTACAGCGGAGCTCCTGGAGATAGACTTCAGTACTGTTTATTGAGCTCAACAACATCTACAGGCAAATGTGCTACTAAACTCTTTTATCACTGTAAACTGAAATCATCACAGATTCACTTGTGAGAAACTTAACAACAGCAGCTCTTTCCACAAACAGTTACAGAGAGCTGCACCATCCACAGACCTGTGGGGTAAGGAGTTTAGTTTCTATTTTTATAATGAATACTCTTTCTTTTCACTCCCAATGAGTATTAATTAGGAGGCGGCAGGAAACAGAGAAGTGTCAGCGTGTGTGTGTGTTATTTAATACCTTTGTACTACTTGGAGTTTTTTCAACCCAGCACCTGCTCAGATAATGATAAAAATGATAATAAAAATAAGACAATTTATTTAAAAGCTTCTGTCATGATACCTGAGGTCACTTCATACAACAAACTACAACAAGTAAAATAAGAATAATAAGAGAAGAAGGAGAAAAAAATAAAAGTATTGAACACAGGTGAAACACATTAGGGCGGGGCAGACAATCAACAAGGAGGGGAAGAGACACAAGACAAGGACAGGAAGTAAGACAACTGACACACAAGGTGCGTGATTTCAAAATAAAACAGGAAATAAACCAAAACGCCAAAGGAAGTCCCTTCATGGCAAATCATGGGAGAGGTGAATTAAAACTTTAAGTCACGGTAACTGAAGATATACTGAGTTGACTTAATAAGATTTAATTTACCTGCAAACAAAGGGTACATACAGATAATCTGAATATTCAAACTGAGAACTCAAATCAGATGCATTCATTTTTTAAATTTACATTGACTGCCAGCAGGGAACAGGAAACAAAAAGCAGGCAATCTTCCATCCACCCCAAACTGCAGTCGTCATGGTTTCTGGTACAGACAGACAAAATGAAACAAGTCGAACGAGAAGAAAAAGAAACAAACACTCCCAGCAGGGCTGTCACGTCTTGACCAAGCTGTTCATTAGAGTGTTGGCGAATGTGACAGTACAGTGGGATGTCCTTCTCTCACAGGTTGTAAAGCACAGCGAGGGCTCATCAAGGACACAGACGCTCCGCTCGGCCTTGTTATGTCGGAGTCAGAAAATGGCTGTGAACCTGCGATGGCTGGATGAGTGCTGGAATATCCACTTAAGGCTAAGCCAATCTCTTCTTTTTGCATACCGCTGAAACATCACTTAACATTTCACCTCAACACTTCAACTTCACAGTGTTATAAAAGTGACACATATTGCCTACTAAAGGAAATGGGAGCATGAAATGGACCATAAATCGTAAGAAGCACCGCGCGCTCCGGAAACATGCTGATGAGTTCTCCAACTTGGGTCTAAATATTATGACTCGTCGAGGACGTGTGCGTGTGTGTGTGTGTGTGTGTGTGTGTGTGTGTGTGTCTCCCCCCCTCTCGCTAGCAATCAACCAAAGTGCAGATCGTTAGCTGTTTAACACAACAGACAGTGTTGTGTTGTGATCGGACATCACATCTGACTCACTGGGAGGACGGTGCCAGAGAAGCTTCCTCCCAATGAGTCTTATCTTCTTGAAAAGGGTTAGGGTCAGTGTTAAAGTCAGAGTTAGGAAGGACCCCCACCCCCCCACCCCCCCCCTAATTCCTCTGGCTTGGCAGTTTAAGTAGAAAGTCAAAGCAACAGAAGGAAGTAAAGAAAGGAAGATATTTAGAGGTTTAAACCCAGAAAGAATAAGATAGGAATGACATTAAGGCATATTAATAAGCATATTAGCTAGCATTAGCTAACTTAATTGCATTTGTCAACAGAGTTACCAGTGGTGTACATTTACCAAGTGCAAATTTGAGGTACTTATACTTTACTTGAGTATTTCTATTTTCTGTTTATTTAAGCTAATACTCCTTCACATCTGTAATTTTTTTTACTCCACTACATTTATCTGACAGTTTTAGTTACTAGTTACTTTGCAGATTCTGATTAACAATGCAAAATATAATCAATAAATTATGATATTATTATATCAATAAGGCTTCATTGGTTCCCATGTGTAATTCACAAGCCACCCTGCAGTATGTAAAGTAATAAATTAATTTTTTAAAACAAGCTCCACATTTACCAGCTGCAACATTTAAGTGATGAACACATGAATTCATCAGTGACTACAATCAAATAATATACCACATATCTGAAATGGGTCATTCAACATAAAGAGTACTTTTACTTTTAGTACTTTAAGTATATTTCAATGCAAGTTAAGTAACATTTTCAATGCAAAACTTTTATTTGTGTGGTATTACTACTACTCCTACTCCTACTACTACTACTACTACTACTACTACTAGTACTACTACTTCCACCACTGTCAGTTACAATGTGTAAAAAGGAGCTAAAGGAGAAAGGCGCTGTACGTGTCGCACAGCTAGATTCAGTGCGATGTAAATGGAAGTGGGCGTGGTTTAAAGTGGAGGTGAGGACTGAGGCGAAGGGAGTCCAGCACACATCTCCCCTCTCTCAGCATTTTAAGACAGTACACAAATCAGTACATGGCGTGTTTCCTCCGTTCGACACACAGAGAAAGTGTTTGCATCCTGGTTAGCTGCCTCAACCCGGAGAGGATGACTGTTGAATGTGGAGCATCAAAAGACTAGAAGGTACCTGACCAGGTAAATACACACAACTCTATCAGTTTAGAGTTGAATCTTTTGCTTGTCCTCTTCTTCATTACCTTTCTGATTAAGTATCATATTTAATGAACCCACAAATGTGTTCTCTCTGTCTTTCATCAGCGGGTTTATCTCCAAGAGATAAGTGGACATCCCTGGATCAGCTCCCAGGAGATTTGTCCGGCATCGCTGGCTGTCAGCCGATGACACTGGCATCAGCGCACTCACCTACAAAGTCCCATATTTCATATTCATAGATGAAGAAGACAAGACCCCTCGACAAGGAACCTTTGGAACAGCTCCACGCCGATCACAGTGTCAGTGAAAAGTAGCGCCCAGTGTCCGAGTGGAAGAAGTTCCCTCAAGGTGTCACTGAGATATCGTGTTGATGAGAACGGGACGGACGGAAATCCTGGAAACAATATGGCTCCAGCTCTGACACCGGCACAAAAGGAATAACAAACTATCAGGAGTCATGAAATAGGAATCGTCCGAATTGTATTACACATTAGAGGAAGTAGACCTCAGCAGGGTGTGTGTGTGTGTGTGTGTGTGTGTGTGTGTGTGTGTGGGGGGGGGCGACGACAAAATAAATATAGAACAACACAGAGCTGAGAGTCTTCCTCGCTGCTTTTCTGTTTCCTGACAGTTGACAAAGAGTGAGAGAATGACGGGATGGATTTGCCAGCAAATGAGAATCAGTGATAACGATGGAACAGCAGAGGCTGGATTAATTAAGGGGCAGTGGGAGAGCACCTATCGATTCAGCTCCTAAAGATCTTTCTAACTGGACAACAAGATTGGTAACGATCGGTAAATTCTGTCCACTGTAGGTGTCACACAGAGATGAGCTCAAACGAAGAACAATGTGGCGGCACTTTGGGGAAAGTTTTCAGGATAGTTTTTAGTCAGGCGGAGCTGTAAACTGACACCTCCACCACATGTTCCCCGACAACAGAAAGAGAGGAGTTGATCCCAGAGGAAAATCTTGCTGCTCAAAGCTCAGGAGACAAAAAACTGTGATTCTCATTGTTCCGCCTCACTTTAGTTTCTATTTTGTCTGACGTGTTCTTCACAGCCAAACGATCAACACATTCTCACTCTAAATACATAATCACGTGAGAACAAACCACTACTTAACAACAAAACAGACTCCCTCAGGAACAAAGGTGAAATGACAGAGGGAAGCAGCTCAGCTGAAGGACAAACAGAGGACGAGCTCGGCTCCGACAGACTGAGAGCTGCTCAGTCAGCAGCTGCTGCAGGTAATGAGCCTCATCGCTTCAGTGTTTTGTAAAAACAAAATGATAATGAACTTTTAATCCATATTCTGACGCTGGCCAACAATCCAATATCACCAGAGACGACAGTTTGACGGGAGAACGGGACGCTGGAAAAAATATAGAGTTGTTTGCATATTCATCAAATCAAAAAAAAAAAAAAAAGTGATTTGTTTGACAGTCCATTAACTTCACATCAAATAATCACCAACTAAAACATAAATAAAGGTAATTTCACAGAGAAGTTGCTGCTTCGTGTAGAAATCACCACGTCAATGTCTGATCATTTGATCCATCTCAATTTAAATTACTGCATCCCTGTGTATTGGTGAATATTTAACTGACACAGATCAATCACCTATCGACCGATCGCTGCAGACATAGTGAGTTCATTCATGAAACGTGTCGTCCATAGCAACCGCATCAACCCTGCTCCTTCTCTAATCTCAGGACTTCCCTTTTGTTCCTCACTCAACGTTGCTGTCAGCAGCTTTGTGAATGGCTCTTAGGAGGAAACGCTTTTAGGAGCTTTTTGTGGCGTTTAGGAGCTTTCCCTCCCTCTGTGGACACGGGCCCCGCTCCAAATCTTCCCCAGCTGACTCCAGAATATCTTCCTTCATAATTTTGCACAACCAACTGAAGGTGGCAGCCCTCAGGAGGTGGAGATCACAGCATTAAAAAAGTGGCAGCGGTGCTATCGGAGGTGATATGTCTCCTTCCAAAACTTTATTGTTGTGATGCTGCTGACCTCACTACACATCCTGATGTACTGCCTCCACTGTCAGCAGCTTAACTGCATCGTGTGTGGCGGCGCTGCTGTTATTTAGGGGTTAAGAACAGAAACGACTCTGGTTCAAGTCCAGCCAGAGTTTTTTATCCTGTCAACTCTCTATGGTCGACAGTGTCTACAGAATAATCATAATATTTTAACATCTAGGATTAATCTCTGACACTCAAAGGAAAGACAGGACACCGGCCTTTACGTCAAATTCTCAGCCGTCAATCAAATTCTATGATTTTCTGCAATAAAAACAAACTTCCTCGTGGTCGTCTCCCTGTTTATCCAGAGTCACACAGAATATCAACCATTTGTGTGAAATTTTGTCTTAATTTCTGTGTGAAGTCTTGAGTAATGGATAAAAAGCGTTTTGTGAGATCACCGTGACCTTTGAACTTTTGACATTCACTTGAGTCCAACTGAACGTTTGTACAAAATTTGAAGAAACTCCCTCAAGGCGCTACGGAATTACCACATTCACAACACCAAAACCAGGTTTTGTGAGGTCACCGTGACCTTGACCTTTGACCTTTTAGCCACCAAAATTGAATCAGTTCATCCTTGAGTCCTACTGAACATTTTTACCAAAATTTAAAGAGTTTCCATCAAGGCGTCACTGAGATATTGGCTCGGGCTGTCGACGGCACGGAGACATAAAAATATCCAAAAGACGACGTTAAAAATATTCACAAATAATTCAGAAATAGTTGAAGTCTCATTTACTAAATTCTTGTAGGAGTTATTGTCGTTTACCTTATTGTCATCTTCTTTAATAACTTTTAAAGGACAGTTAAAAACTCTTTTATCTATCAAGATTATTTACCAAGAATCTTGTCTTTTTTACTTTCTACTCTATATCTCATTTGTCTATTTGATGTTTTATTGCTTTTACCGTGTAATATTTTACTGTAATGTGCTCGTATTTTAAAGCAAGTGTTGTTTCAGGATGCAGCGCTACCTGTGCACCGTCAGTGTGAAGCAACAGCAGTGAGCTCTGTTCGACAGCCAACTGATCTCAGGAGCTGCAGACAGAGCAAGTGCTTCAGAAGAGGAGGAAACTGAGGAATCACAACATTGTTTCCCGTTGCTCTTCACAGTCGGTGTGCGATTAGTGACATTCAGGGGTGATGTGAGGATGAAATATTGCTTAGCTCGTGAAAATGTGGGCGTTAAACAAAGAGGTGGCTCTGAAGGCAGGAAAGGAAATAAACCTCGGGGACCGGTGGCTCGCCGCAGAGCCAGCCTCTCTGTCTGTCCTGCTGCTGTGCAAACTCCAGCGGCTGCAGGAAGAGATGGATCCGCACGGCCGCGGTCTCCGAGGAAGCCCTCATTGCCATGGAGCTCAGCCTCTCTGAGACACCTGATCTGAATCCAATCACGACAGCCGTCTGTGTGTGCTCTCTGCGAACACCAGCCGCCCAGGAGACCGGCTGCTGCTGGCCTCTCTGTCGACATGAATCTAATGCAGATCCATCTCGGCCCTCCGCCGCCAGCCCCCTCCCACGGCTGAACGACACACGAGATGCTATTTTTCAGCAGCAGCTGGATTAAGGTGACCATCAACAACGCTGCAGGGATAGCTAACCCAGCTCTCACCAACAGTAACCCAATCCAAGCTAAGAGCACTTCTACACTTCAGTAATTAACACATGATTATCTCATTTGTTTAAAGTTTCCTGTGTTTTTATTCAAAGTGTTGATCCATGAGAAGATATAATTGTTATTTTAAGAACCAAAAACCATCTCAGTGTCGTTTTACAGCTCCTCTTTCGAGCTGGAGCTCTAGCAACAACAGGTCGGCCAATCAGAAGCCGCGGAGCCTTACAAGAGCCCCCACAGAACATACCCTGTGAATGATACACTGGATGAAGCAGCTGATGCCAATCTGCTAATGCTAATGCTAATGCTAATGCAAGCATAACACTGGTCGGTGCATAAAATGCTAGCAAGCTAACGCCTAAAAACCTGTGCATTTATTGACCGTTTCTAATGAAGAAACACAAACTGCAGCTAGCTTTGCCACGCTAGCTCCAAGACGACAAGGGGTTAGCATTTCAGTCCTTTAACCAAAAAGTAAACACATTAAAGCAACATAGCAAGTTGATAATAATCATGCTTTTCATATTGATGTTAAATGGAGCAGAGTAATTAAACATATGATTATTACTTTATTATCAATAAACTAAAACTTTTTTTTGTGATTGGTAAAGACCTGATATTTTTATGTTTTATTTGCATCATTATTTAAAAAAGAAGCTTGTCCTTTACGGTGATCTTCGATTCACGTTGAGATCTTTGTCCTTTTAGAACAAACTGTAACTGAAAAGCACAAACTTCAGTAGATGCTCCAAACTGTGCTCTTCCTGTCGGTGATGTAGACGATAACTCTAAATACAACAGGACTCATTTTTTCCCTGCAGCTGTTTATTTATCCGTACACCGTCTGCAGGTCTGTGCATGGCATGTTAAACCTTTGTGCACGGGGGGACGGCGGGGCTTTTTGTAATCTCTCTGTGCGATGTGTCGTCACCGTGAATGCGCCGTTATTGCCTCTATTAAGGAGATGAATGAAGAAAGGAAATGGGCCTGAGGGAAACTTATTGGGCCTCAGTTGTTCATATCTCTGTCAGAGGCCAGATGAGATGCACCGAATGAAAAACCCAGCTCCAATATTTCTCTTTGATCTGCGAAAGCCTGGGGTGCGATCACATTCCTGCAATTGAGAGATTAATATGTCCGTCGTCATTATCATTAACCGTGTGAGAGGGATTGAGCGAGCTGGCTGTGGGCTTTGGTTCATCTTCTCCTGCACGTTATGTTGAGATTATTTTTTCTTTCTTTCTTCAAGATGATAAAACAAACAGAGCGTGAGTCCGACTTCATGTGAACAGCAGGGGAATTATAAACACTGATGACAAAGTTTGCAAAGATGACAGTAAATACCATTTGTCTTGGTAGCTGCAGGTAAAAAATGGAGTGCAGCTGAGAGGCGATGAGGCTCAGCCGAACACACAAACACACAAACATCTCCTCCCGGATCATAAGGACTTTGTGCCGAACCATTTTTCAAGCTGAAGATCATAAAGCTTTATTTTAAACCGCGAATATGAAGAAACCTGATCATTATAAAGCACTGTGTCTGTTTCTCTGCGCACTATAATATTTAAGTGGCTCAGGATGATTAATGCAGCCCTCAGCTTCCTGCCTTCTCATACACTGTAAAAAAAATCTAAATTTTACGGAAAATAACTCCCAAGTTTTCTAACAGTCATTTTCAGTTTTTTTAAATTGTGTAAAAAAGTTTGTAAAATTACAGAAATCATCTGTGAATTAACAGCCAAACTTTTATATTACGCGTTATGCCAATAATAATGAATTACATTTATTTCCCATTTCTGGATTATTTATACAGTATTTTTTCTGCTTTCTTAAATTACATACAAATCTATGTAAAATGATTTGTAAAATGAGTAATTATCTGTAATTCAAAATGGAGCTTGTTATTATAAAGGTTAACGTCCACACTAAGACTTTAAAGATCTTCTCTGTAATTTCAGGGTAAATCTTATTAGTTTTACATTTATGTGACTTCGACATTCAAACTTTGTAATTCTGGATGCAAATGTCAAAAACTTTCTTTCATCACATCAAACATTCAAACTTCAAACAAAAAAAGTTTGAAGTACTGGAATGTATCCCAGCATGCACTGGGAGGAAAGCAGGAAAATGGTTTATCACACAACAAGCTCAAGCTCAGGGAACCTTGTTCAATAAAGTAGATCTTCGGTCCGCAAACACTAATACTGCACCGTGTGTGTGTGTGTGTGTGTGTGTGTGTGTGTGTGTGTGTGTGTCTCAAGTGGCAAACTGCCGTGACGTCACCCACTGGTTCGTCTTAATGGACGTCGCCATCTTGGTTTTTTTGATGTTAACACAAATACTGCAAGTTGAAGTTTTACACAGTATTTTTTACTTTGTCTTCCAAAACAAAAGGTTTACTTTACAATATTAAGCATGTGTAAATATTTAATTGATTGACACTTAATTTTATTATTAGGAAAAAGTTCTCTGAAGAAACTTTAATGGCGTCACAACTTGAGTGGATTCACTTTATTAAAGGAGTTTGATCATAATAAATTAGGAGAAATCTGTAAAATAACAGTTTTTATCTGTAGAAATATTAATGAAACTTTCCCTCAATTTATTGTTTTTACACTTTATTTGAATTAGGATATTTATAGATATTTTACTTTAATTTTATGGGGGTTTTTTACGATTCTTTTTTACAGTGTACCAGATTGGAGGGGGAAAAGAAAAAAATCATCTTTCTGAATCCAGACGCTGCAGTGATGGATTACTCCTCTGTGTGAATGCAAGTTGGCGCGCATTAACATTTGTTCTACATTTCCATAAATGCAATCACACCGCAAAACCACAGACGCTCGCGCCGGTGTCCAGGTTTTGCCGGAGTCAGCGTGTCTGCCCGTCTCGCACCACGTCACGTTCTGGTGCCTTTCACACTCCGTCTCCAGGAAAGTCTGTGATAATCTGATGGTGGTTTTACAGTAGCAAAGCACGGCGGCCGCCACCGTCTTCTCAGTGGACAAAACCATCAGTCACAACGTGAATTTTCTACCTGGGGCTAAAGTAGTAGTACAGAGAGGAGAGTTGGGAAGTTCAGTTGTTACTCCAGCAAACAAGACGCAACATAAGAGTCAAAACTACACTTTGAATATAAGTTTAGGTCAAATATGTGAGTTCTTCTAAACATCAGAGTGAAGGACCAAGAAGCAAAACACACGTTGGACTGGAGGACGACTTTAATGTTGCACAGGGGCAGATTAGGGCTTAAATTGCTCGTAGTAGATATCTTCCGCTACGTGGCCTTGTTGGACGAAGGGGAAAAACATTGATTCGTATTAATGCTCGGAGGAAATGCAGCCAGGAGAGCTCCTCGTCGAGGTCGGCAGTTTGCCTCGCAGCTGCGCCGCAGACTCGAGTGTCATTCAAGTGATGCCGAGGGAAACGCCCAGACAGGCAGAGGCTCGAGGCGATTCCTACAAAGAGCGTTTCACTATAATAAGAACACATCACTGTCACACGTTGACTCAGGAGATACGGCTCTTATTAAAACAGTGTCAGTCCTATGACACCGTTTTTACCATCAGGGTAAAGTGATATCTTTCTAGTATCAGTAAACTACTGTGAACTGATATAAATGAGATTTCTTGAATGTAACAATTATCTTCCCTGCACGGGCCTAGACATATATCATGATGGTGTTTAGAGGTAACTGTCCTGCTTTGGATTATTAAAACCTCTATTACCTGCTTCGCTGTGGGCTACAGGGGGGCTGAGCAGCCATCTGTGGCCTGCCCGGTCTGCTCCCCGTTTTCTGCTGCTAATCTGGACCGAGGCAGCGACGGAGAGGGGGATTAGTAAACAGGAGACGGAGGAGCGAGCCGCTAATATTCAACAGTGCGAGCGGCCGCCTGTAGTGCAGAGTCTGCTTTTTGAGGCCTACTGACATTATCAAATGGATTGACATTTCAAATATTTGCAGAGCTCAGCGGGTCCAAATGTGGTATAAGTGAACCATGGACCTCCTCCAGCAAGCCATGCATGGCCATTTCATTACAAGTGCAGAAATGAGATCCAACAGCCTCTGCTTCCCAGACCTTTCCAGTGCACACAATGCAATCTGAAGAGCAGGTGCTTTCCTTCAAACAGGCCATTGCCTCGCACCGACTGTAATAGCTTAAGTGCAAGAGATGCATTTTGAAACATTGGGTGTGTGAGTGATTCATTTAGATGAGAGTGCTGGAGCAGTGTGTGCGCTGCCCTAACACCTGTTGGAGGTAATCAACACAACCTTCGACAGTAAAGCCTGTGGTGTGTTTCCACCTGGAAACTAAAATAAAAAAAAGCTGCTGTCAGAACCACCTTAGAAAACACTCTGCTGTGAAACTAATCTTGCCAAAACAGATTAAGCACCATGAGCGAATATGCCCCAGTTCACCCGCATGAAAAGACGTCATGTCACGGCAGAAATATTAAAAGAAAAGCTCGAAATCCTGATAAGAGCGAGACAACTGTCTCGACTAAGAGGAGAAGAGCGCCGCTGATTGAGGCATCGAGAATCAAACTGGTTTTGTTCTAAAGTTAGCTCAATGCTGCGTCTGTTGTCAGACAGTGTGAGAGTAAAGTGATGCTTGCGGCTGCAGCTGCTGTCACTTCCACGAGTCTTACCCGCTGTTTTCACTCTGTGATTTCACGTTTTAATTTGTCTCCGAGGCTCCAGGATGAGATCATTGAACAGACCGTGCGGTAACACGTTTTTATGTTTTTATCTTCGCTCAGTTTCTTACTTTTTACAGGTTGAAAAAGATTCGTTTACAGGAAGAAGAGTGAACTGCTGCTACGTCACCTGACAACCAGCTACTGTGATGAAAAGGTAATGAGAAAGAAAACTCACCTGTGGGTAACCCACAAAAAATATGTGTCTGCTTAAGACTCAGGCTACCTGCAGCTATTAGAACTGATTTAAAGTTCTTTTATCTGTTTGTAAAGCTTTGAATGAGCTCGCTCCTCCCTGCATCACCGTTTCTCTTTCATTTTATTTTCCACCCAGATCCCTCAAGCCCCTCTGAACGGGACAGACAGCCTCAGACCAGCCGTCATCTAAACGCTGCATGAAGACAATCTGACAATCTGACTTTCATGGTTGGACCCGTGCAGGACTCCGTTGGTGGCTGTCGTCGTTTGTCCTCTTCAGATGAGCCACACGGGGGAAAAAATGCAACCAAAGCTCCCAAGAGTTGGGAGATAGAAGACTCATGTTTGACGTCCATGAGAACCAAGCCGCAGGTCAAAACCAACCTAAAGCCGCCCCTCATCATTTAACAAATCTGCAGACTAATTAGTCGTCCCTGGACATACAATATGTAATAATGTCCTCTGTCTGCAGCTCTGCCATTTCACCTTCCAGGGCAGCGCCATGAGAAGGTCAAAGCTGTGTGGTAATTGGAGTGGGAGACTATACATCCACTCAGAGGAGGGTTTCAGTACAGATGAAACTGTCCTCGGGCTCATTAACATCACTTAATTTCACATTCTCCTCTCAGTTTCTCCAAAACCTTTAACAAATCCTCTGAGGCTGAAGTGACGCTGCAGCGGCGGGACGGCTCAGAGTTCTGGTGACGTTAATGACATCTCTGTCAGGGAAGTTATTTTGTCTCTCGCTTGAAGCTGCGAGTTCAGGGCGTTCGGTTGACTGGTCAGAAGCGGGTCATGTGTTTCCTCTTCCTGTCCAGGAGAGTTGAAATCTCTGGGAGGAGGCTCACAAACTGTCCCGGCGATTTTCCACAGGACAACCATCTCACCTCGCCATGCATCACTAAATCACCACTCGCTGTCTCTTCAGTGAAGTCACCACGTGCACAGCCCTTCGTCATGTTTTGCATTGCATTATTTAGATGCAAGTGAATCCTGATGTATGATGCAGTGAAAACTGACAGAGTCTTTCTCTTCACAAGAGACCAGTAAACCTCTTCTCTTTGCCTCGCATGCTCGGAGTGCCATACATGCACACACCTGCAAGGCTTTTTCCATCAGCAAAGGCCAGAAGCTCATTCAGAATGTCCTCAGCTCACAGGTGACGGATCAGAGAGTATCGAGATGGTTAGAGGAAGAAACATCAGAGAGACTCAGCATGACGTCATCAGAACGGTTAGCATCTTTTATTTGTTTGTGTTGTTTGTTAGCTTGTAACTGGCAGTGGCTGACCCAGTGTTAGCGGTTGTGCTAATGCTAACTCTCTGTCTCTGTCCCCACCAGTTGACAGGATTGGTTCCTGAGGTTTGTGACGTATGAAACCCTGAATCTGTGTTTATGAGACTGTGATTGGTTCACTTCAATTCAAGGTGGAAACACTCCGTCATGATGTTGATGATTATTTCACTCATCATATGTCTGGTATTATATAAAAACATGTTCAATTCTTGATTTTCATCAGAGGGGGTCTTAAAAAAGTTGATTAGTGCAGCTTTAAATAAAGGTGCTAATTCCATAACTTATTAAACATTAGTTTAGCAGTGTTTGAAGATGTGTGGGAACAGTGTAGGGCTTTTCCCTTTTTTAAATTCTGTACAGTAATCAAGGCGCTGATGACAAAGCAGTTTGTCTCTGCACACGGATCAGACACATTGCAGCGCTGCGTGCTGATTTAATTTCCCATTGATTTGAGTTAAGAGAGGCTCTTTTGCACAGACGTGAGAGGTTTTCATCTTTTGCGGTTGTGGCCTTGCAGTTGATTTAATGCCCCCCCCCCCCCCCCCCCCCCCCCCCCATGGACTACAAGACTGGAGAGGAGAGAAACAGAGAGAAAGTGTGTGTGAGTGAAATAGCACTCTAGTCATCAGGACAGTGACTCACACTCACATTATTACACCATGTTCCAATGAATAAATCAAGACGTAGCCAGGTCCAAAAACAATGGAGTGCAGAGAAATCCCCCTGTATTAGTCCTTCACATCAGCCTTTATGTTCTGCTGCTGCTCGCCGAGAAGGAGTTTTACACAATTAATGTGATAATGTGAAATTAAACACCTTTACTCCGGGTGCTCGTCTTTGACTAATGCATGAATTGGCATTTTGGTGCTGAATGAGACCCGGAGGTGTAATGGCTCAGACGGGGTTGATGACAGAGATTAGTCTTAACAGCGGGCAGGCATGGTCAGATCAGTCCCGTTCAAGGAGAAGCTCGCCGTTAAACGCCGCCTCTGGTTTTCAAATGTCCTGCATTGTACATTTAAATGCTCCTAATGAGAATCCTTAAAGAGTGAGAGACGGTGTTATCTCCTCCCTCAGAGGCGCTGCCGTCTCATTGTTCTCGACGCCCAGCGCGTGAGAGAGAAATCCATCACATCTGTTGCCCCCCGGGCTACGGTATACAATTAAAATACTTCAAGACTCCGCATGTGATGTATTCAGGGAGTAAATGAGCCATGTACATTAACACCTGAAAACAATTACAGCCAATATTCAGAGAGTTGTGATTTCTGCGCAATGGCAAGGTGGGGCCCCTGAAATTCACCCTGGAGCCCTTTTCCTTTTATTAATTCTGTCTTTTTATTTTGCTACTTTTGGGTTTTATGAAACGTGATTAATATATCACAGAAGGCTGCAATCTGGAAGGAAGCCAGTCTGCTACTCATGCTGCTGTTCATCATCATGTGTGTTCATTTTTCTCTCAAGTGGAGCACACAGGGAGAAGATGACATTAACAACATAAGACAGAAACAGATTTTCATCCGTCTTACTTTGGTACATTGTCTGACAAGTATTTATTATTGTTTTTACGTATCAGTACTTTTACTCGTTTACAATTTTCCAGTACTCTTTCAATCTGTGATGGTCATACTGCTAAAGCTGTGCTGTAATTTCATACTACATGTTAACTGTATGCAGCATTGACACAATGACTCACTTAACTACTTGTGTCCTTCTCGCGCTGTATTGCCGCCTGGGTTCTGGGAGTCGAACCCGTAACTTTTCTGGCCACAAAAATAGATAAAGTTGACGGGACAAACTGCAGGAAAAAGCCAGGACCATTAAATGAAATTGTTTTGTCAAACTAAAGTAAGATCATTTCCTTTGCTCCTCATAGACAAAGCCCTTCAACAACTACCAGAAACAGACAGAATTCAGCCCTTGAACCTTACACTGATCTCTGTCACCTGTGGATACCTCATGAGCGCGGTGGCAACAGTCCTTGCGGCGGTAATCGCAAAGGTCCAGCAGGCAGCCTTTCATTAGCTGACTTAGCAGCCAGTCGGACAGGAAGCTGGCAGATTAGTCGGTTGATCCAGGGGTAAGCGATGAGGCGACCGGAGAAAAAGTAGGAGAGTGTCTCCTCCTGTGATTAAAGACCAGAGCCCCTGACATGCATGATAGCCCCGCGACTCCTGAGACCCCGGCCAAGGGGAGATAAAGTGATGGCTCTCCTTCTTCCTCTCTGCCACATCCTCGGCTGCAGCTGTAATTCACCGGCCTCTGGTGAAACCTTTTTAACAACTTCCCTGTAGCCTCTGCACCGCTCACAGGGCTGGAGAGGTGGGCAGGAGGCAATATGAAGAGCGAAAAAGAGAAACAAAAGAAGAGGAGGTTTTGCATTAATTCCAGCGGATAGACCTGCAGAGGAGAAAATGTAGATGCAAAGATCTCCACAGACAATAATCAGCTCTGCTTAGAGGATGATTTAGTATCAGATACACTTAACACATAGAAGTGCAAAAGGTTTACGTTCACAGATCTGTTACACCAGGGGGCTTACTGTGCATGTAGTAACACCTCAGTCATACCTGTCAAGGCATGTCATTAACTCAGATGCAGTCCAGGAAATTAATTGCACTGTAAATGTTGATCAACACAAACGGCCATTGTCTCCGGGAGGTCGTAACTAAGCCATTCATCATCCGTTCCCTTATCACCGAGTCCAGTAATCATCGGTTATGCAGCTGGTCTGCAGCTGCATCCCTTCAGCTCGCTATATATCATACAGGATGTATATAATGGTTAAAAGTGTGTGATATGTAAGTACTGTGGTAGGATATATATACTACTAATTTCAATTGCTAGATAAATTTTGGAGGAGACACAATTGCTGGCCTAGTTGTCTTCACTGCACACCCTCCTCTGCTTCCTGAGCACAAATGTGCAAACGTGTATAATTTGCACAAGGTTAGAAAGTAGGATTATGAGCATTGCATAAGGAATGATATTTCTCTAAATGAGAATATAAATACATTTTCCAACCTGATCTACTCTGATATTTTCTACCATGCTTGACAATTTTTTTACTCAGGTCCCTGTAGAATCCAGAGCTGGGGAAGTCAGACGCACAAAATTAACTCCTCTTCCATTCTTCTGTACAGTGTCATTTTCCCTGTCATTACTTTTATCTTGTGCCAGAATGCCAGGTCAGCGAATCTTGAGGGTCTAAGTTTAATTTAGTTTAACTTTGGCTGCAAAAAGCTGGTGGAAAATCAGGGCACACTGTGTGGAGCTCTGACACTGGCAGCTACTTAGGAGAGCACAGCCCCATTCTCCATCGAAAGTAATGGCCTTGCCGTGCGCAGTGTGGCACTTGCACACTTGCTGTGAAAGCAAGGGGGAGGCCAAAAGCTTAGATATTAAAGTGCATCCTCTTTCCTGCTGCTTTTGCATCAGAGCTGGATTGTCTGTCAAAGTAATCATTTTAAAATATGACTTGATCAGAAGTATTGTCCTGTGAACTGCTGTGTCAACCAAATACTGTCAGCTTCATTTCAGTGGGATTTCACACAGAAACACTGTAATGTAATGATGCCTTTGCTCAGAGTGTGAATTATACAGACGATGACTTATTATACAATTATTTATGCTCCTGAATTCAATTATTTATACTCCTGAGTGGAAACAAATGGGGTTTCTATTATAGAAGCTAATATCAGATAAAAACTAAACCACGACAGCCCCAAAAAGACTATTAAAATGACATAATAATTTCTATGATGTCACACACATCTGTACAACGACTAATTCTCCATCACTGCTCATGACTGAGCACCAGTAACCAACAGTAGATCATGTATGATATTTTATAATGGTAATGAAATGACGAGCTAACACTAGAAATGAAAGGGTGCCTCGTCAGCTAGCTAACATTAGTTAGCTAAACTGTAACTTAAGGTAAGGTCAGAGAGCTAGTTTCTAACTTTAGCCTTAAGTTACAGTTTAGCTAACTGAGTGCGGCAGGCAGACGAGACATCAATGAATTAAGAAATGGTACGGTCCACTTTATATAAAGGTTTCAACCACCCAAACTTTTGTTTCTTTCCTCTTCTTGGGGGGGTCCAAGTTTTAATCAGGGGGGTCAGACCCCTCCAATCCCCCCATAATTCTAACCCTGCCTGTGCTTTGTAGCTATCGGCCCAAAGTATTTGTGTGTGTTTGTGACACTTGAAGCTGTCAGGAAGACAGAGTTTAGTGCACAGGAGAACAAAGTATACAGACATTTAAATGCATAAAAAAGAACTTAGCTCTTGTAAAAAAAATAAATTAAAAAAAAGGCATTTGAAAGCTCCCTGCAGTCGATGCATGAGCCAGCTGCGCCTTGGCGGAATACTTATGGTGGTAATCTCGCTGGCATCCAAGCTGAGATGATGGAATAATGCATTATACTTTGGAGGGGAAGAGAGAGGAATAGACAGGTCTGCATACGCTGACAAGTAGAATGTATGAAGAGGCACATTAAAGGAGAGTGAGAGTGGAATACAGAGGAAGCCCAAGCTTAAGTATCAGTTCACACTCTTCCCATGGTGCACCAAGGCCCATAATTCCCCAGGAAATCAAGGCCAGAGGAAGCCTGAAAATGGATCACATCCCTGTTGTTTGCTCATTAGACAAGAGGGAAATTCAGCACAATGTTAACAACCGCATCACCTTGCTCCTGTGTTTTTTTTAAGACTTGTTTATGCAGCAGACATTTATTTTGGGGAGGATGATCCATCACGGGCTGCAGTTAATAAAATTACAGCTCACACTGGCTCGTACATCCCCTTGATTCATCACCTGCTGCCGGCAGCTTCCTGCCACACCCTATCAGTCTTGGCTGCTGAAAACCTCCCGTCTGAGAGACTTTGGGGAAATCAAAGGCAAAAGAAAATAAAAAATAAAACAGCAATGGGATTTTGATTAGCAAAACACTTTGTGGTGGCAACGCTTGCCTCTGATGTGTGACAGTTGTAAATGAGCGCCCACCTCCTGGCGATGGGGCGGATGCATGGAGTGACTGACTGGTAGGCAGTTCGCTGCCACCGTGGGACTTGGGTGAAAGTGGGTGAGGAGCAGTGAGCAGAGAGAGGCAGCTGCTGCAGCCTGGGGGTGACCTACAGGAGGGAATAGCACATCTGTAACAGCTGACAGGCCAATAAGGGCCTGACGTCCCATTATTATCAGCAGCAGGAGGATGCATCGCAGTAGGACGTCTGCACAGAATCACACCCAGGCTGCTCTGAGTTTCGTCTGCCTTGACTAGCGGGGCGACTGCCATACATCTGGCAATAATTTCACCTACTGCCTCTCTCCAAGCCTCCTTTTATCCCCCTAATAAATATACTACGAACATTATCATATATGGGCTGTTTTATTTGTCTGTGAAATCAGGAGTAAAGACCAGTAATTAGCAACAAAATACAGCAGAATAAAACTGCTATTAATTTCTGACCCCAGCCGTGATTTATAGAATGCTTTGATAATAATGGGCAGGGACATGGGAGGTTTTAAGTACTATAATGACAACAAGCGGCAATTGTTATGAGCAATAATGGCGGTAATTGTCTCATATGAAAATGAGACGTGTAAATCAAGAACACACAACAAAATGATGGAGAGGAGGGAGATCATTCAGCTTCACTCAACCTAACACATCAGCACACCAGTGATCAGTGACTGTTTTTCTGTGTAAAGTTGGAAAACTGAACCTGATACACATTTTACATACGCCCCCTAAATGTCTCACATGCAAATTGTCAGCAAGCTCCAAAAAGAATCATTTTATATAATTCATACATTTCAACATTTCAATGCAGAAACAAAGTTTTTGGGAAGTTTTGTAGTCATAATACAAAATATGTGACTCACTCAAATCTGAGGTATTTAGCATTTTTGCTGTAAAGGAACATTTCATATTTCCTCCTCTGTTCAAACGCTAACAGCATGGGCTCTCCACAAGACCTGTGGAGGCTGTGAGAAAGAAAATACAGTGGATTATCACAAAAGTCACAATGCAATTTACAGGAAAACAGTATATCAAAAAAAGAACAAAGACAACAAAACTCAGACTAACTTTGTCAGGGTTTGAGAGGTAAGTTGGACCCAAATGCAGCCAACACAAGGGAGACGGTGCAGGCAGGTTTATTTAACCAAAAATCCAGACATGAACAGACGTGAACAAACCCTGAACTAAACAGACGAACCAACACAGACAAAGGGGAGCACAAGGACTATATAGACAAGGGAGGCAATGGTGATTGAACACAGGTGAAACACATTAGGGCGGGGCAGACAATCACCACAGACAAAGGACAAAGACAGGAAGCAAAAACACTGACACACATGGAAACCAATTACAAAATAAAACAGGAAGTGCAAAAGTCCAAAACAAAACTAACAAAAAGTGTCTGCCATAGCAAACCATGACAAACTTCAGTTTTTAAACTGAATTCTGGATTCTCACATTTGAACAAGTTAAAGAAATTTGTAGTTTTTCATATTCTCTTTTTCTCAGCCTGCATGAACCAAATTATTCAGCAGATCAAAAACATTAAATAAACTCCAGACTCCACCAGTGGCTTCATTACAGTCGCTAGCTGCGCGATGTGCTATGATTTCAGTTTGCATGCCGGGTGCCGTAAATCCACCATAAAGTGCAGTTCCTCTTCTTCTTCTTCTTCTTCTTCTTCTTCTCATTTTCTTTTTTGACGGTTGGCAAACAGCTTTACCTCCACCTTCAGGAGCATGAGCGCCGTTAACTCGCGTTCACGTTCATTATTCTACTTGAGGAAATACTTTAACACTTGGTTTTTAACTGTGAAAAAGTAAATAAAAACTGTTTAAATGTTTTTGTATAATGAAACTAAAGTTTATACTTTTTGTTATTTAGCTGCTAGCAAAAAAACTAAACAAAAAACATAAGATTACCTACTTGCTGTCAAATTTAGCATTTAGCATAGCACACAATTTACTGTTCTGTAATGTACAGACTTACAGAACATATTTGTAGGCTATGGTTCACATATTAGCAGTAGAAGTAGTAACCTGTATTGTTGTGATTGCACCAGATCTAAACAAGTAAAAACAACAGGTCAAACGTCTGCGGTGTTTCTACTGCAGCGTTCTCCGATGCAGAGAGCGCCACTATCATCATCCTGAGTTATTAGAGAAGTGTGTTTAAGAGGAGGTGAATGAAGAAGGGATGAGAAGCCCGGCAGCTCTATTTACAGTCTCATTACTGGGAGCGGGTCTCTGTTACGCTCTGGAAATGGCTCCCAGCGTCCCCACACTCACTGTGCACTGAGGCGCGGCGGAGCAGCCGACTGCCAGCGCCGGGACGTGTTGACGCAGACGAATGGAAAACGCTTTGTTCACTCGGTGTGTGAAGTTCTGTTGCCACACAACCGGAGAAAGAGAGGGAGTTTATGTGAGGGAAAAGGGGGTGGGGGGGCTTACAAAGCAAAGCCAAGGCTTGCCAGGTTGTTTCCTGTACTGTTAATGATCAGTAACAGTATTATGCTGCTGAAAGAAAAGAAAAGAAAAGAAGAGAGGAGGAGGAGGAGGAGAGGAGTGAGACAGCCACCACAAATCAATATGAGAAAAGCAGATGAATAGATTTCCAGTTCAAACACTCCCACATTAGCTCTGCTAATGACCTGGAGGGCTGCAAGCCGAGGTGTCGGACATGGGAACGCACTCACAGGGAAGGTGCTATGATCAAATCATAGCCCAGATGTCCTCCTCTCTCACTCCGCTCACATTCTTCAGAAACATTTTAAACGGCCATTAATCTCCATCTCCATGCCTGACACTCCAGCTCTTCTTCACCCTCAACACCCCCCCACCCCCACCCCCACCCCCCGCTTACAGCAATAACTGCCTTTGTTTTACAGGGAGGACGATTTGGTTTAATTCTCTGCATAAAGATTAAAGAAAACAAACATTCCTCTGAGGGAGCTACGCCTCACCATCCACCCCTACGTCCCGCTGTGGTGTAGGAATGTCACACTTCTTGCTTTGGAATAAAACATTGCCAGTCGGCTATTTAATCAAGGCAGCAACTAATTAAATGCATCAGGTAATGCAAATGACCTTTTTGTGTGCACAGAAGAGCCATTGTTAACTGATATGACTTAAACCAGACTAGTATTTAATCCCAATGGTCCAGTCCCTGTAATAAAATCTTGTTATAAATGCACAGCACTAAGATCCAGCAGTAGAGAGATCGGTCCATTGTCTGAGGCCATGTGGTAGTTATAATACGTAACTTCTCCTCATTAAAATCTCTAACAATGACTAGACCTACGTTCTATATTCTGTTGAGTTATGTTCTCACACTTTCCCACGATTCCATCTCCAGTCATCTGGATCTTAAATTATAAGAGAAAAAGAAATCCCTGGGAAGTGCATCCCAGCTGGGTTCATGGCTTTGGAAACACTTCAGTTGTCGTCTGCGCCGCTTGCGGCACGTTTTCTGTATTTGGTGTTTGCCTGTTTGCGTGTGTGTTGTGCGTTAATACCACTGTAGTTGTAGACTGCTCCCTGCGCACTGTAGCTTTCATAAAAACAGAATGGAGTCGGAGAAAAGATGAAGAAGAAGAAAACTACAGCGGACAGCCTCTCACCTGAGATTCTTCACTGTAACTTTCTTCTTCCACCTTTTTTTTGTTCCCTGGTCTCCCTCCTCTGATCCTCTCCTGTCAGTGGCTGTGCTCCTGGCCAGCTCCTCTCAGCTCCACTCCCCTGCCTGGTTATCAGCTCTCTGCTCTCCAGACCTGCCAATTGTTCACAACAAGCAGAGAGCAAGGAGCTCAGGAAGTGTGTGAACTAGGAAACTAAATTATCTAGAGTCTGTACTCTCAGCACAAAGCATATTATTAATGATGAGGAAAGCACACAAGCTCAAGAGAAGAAGGGTTTTTTTTTCTTAATAATTACTTTTTATCACACCTTTCATAATTCATCTGAGCAGTTTGAGTTTTTAGTTCGACTTGTAAAAGACTTTATATTTTCAGTCTCCAGATGTGCTCGTCATCATCAAAAGAGCGGATATGATTAATTGTACAAACAGACAAGGAAACTGTTGACTTCATACTTTTATACATTTGAAATGATTAATGTGTGAAGAAGTGTCTGTTGTAATAAAATCAAATATATTTATTGTGTGGAGGATATTATGTAAATGTTCTTAGCCTCAAACTTTCAAACTTCAGCCAACTTAAAACATTTATCCGGTCGTCAACTCGCTATTATGAATTCCTGCTTCATCGAATCAATTGCATACTGCCATAGTATTATTGTTTATTACCATTTAGATTTTACTGTCATAATTTCATCCATCGTTTCTAGTGGTCATGGTGACGGTGACATTATACCCTTCAAAGTTACTGTGGAGATTTTGGGATCACTGTGACATCCAGCAGCAGCGAAGCCAGAGATATTGTGATACTCATAACTGTGTGGCACAAAGATAACGGAAATCTATAATTCTGAGATAAGCCAGAAAGAGGGGAGTCCTCGGTTCTGTCCTCTCTTGAGTAATATAAAAACAACGCTTAGACCTCTGAGGTCCGTTCAGTTTAGACTTCAGGAAACCTGCAGTGGCAGAGGAGTGAATATTTAATTTCATTCATACATTCAATCAGTTCATGCATCTTTCAAATGGCCTGTCTGTCCAAGTCCAAGAGAAACAGGAGCAGCCAGATGCTCCATAACAATCACCACACTGCCCAGTTATTGCAGCTGCTGCTCCATATATATTCATCACATTAAAAATCAGCTCTGGTCCTATAGTTTGAATGTTTTAAGATCAAACCTGGGAGCAGAGAAGTATAGAAACACAGTACATGCTTTAATTCATTACAGTGATTTTCTGCTAAAGTTTGCCACAGGAATGAATCAGTTAGCATTTTATCACTTCTGGTTCCCTCGATCGTCCCAAAGTCTCTGGGTTTTTTAAATGTGTTTTTGGTTAGATGACTGAAATAAGGTCTGTACGCAAGCTCAAGACATTTTCATGTTTTATTCTACGATATAAAATACATCATTAAATACCCAAGTCCTGATTTCTTTAAGCTTTTACGTCTCTTAAAAAAGACCGGGTAACATTAGCTTTATTTTATTTAAGCTTCAAAAAGATGATAATCCTGCTGAACAAAACCTGTCAGTATCACAAACTTTTGTTGGTAACAGTTTATTTTCTGCAGAAATCCAAACATGAGAAAAGCAGACATGTTCACTGTGAGATACAGTGGAGCGCTTCAATAGATTCACTCACCTTTCACCATCTCACTATTGTTGTTAAAAACTTAATATCCACCTGAAATGCTTTTATTTATAAACCTTTTATTAATTTAGTTCCTGTTTTACTTTGAAATGATTTACCTTGTGAGTCCGTGTTCATCTTACTTCCTGTCTTTGTTCCATTCCCCTCCTTACTGATTGTATAATGTGTTTCACCTGTGTTCTCTAACCTTTGCCTCCCTTGTGGATTTTCTTGAGTTAGGATTTCTGTTCACGGACTTTGTTTTGCTTCAGCTGCTTGGATTTCTTTCACCTGTTCAGTAAGTCTTTTGTGTTGAGTTTAAATGAACCAGTTTATTGTTACTCTGTTCTAGTTGTCTGCGTTTGGGTCCAGTGAACCTCATAACTTTGTGTGTGTGTGTGTGTGTGTGTGTGTGTGTGTGTGTGTTGACATCAAGAGAAAAATTAATTGAAAAACTTTAATACCTTAAAACTTATTGCAGTAAATACGCCACGGTTCTAAACGAGAACAAGCTGATGGTAATTATGGTGAATGATGAAGATCAGCAGCAAATTAACCTTGGTTCTTTTATAGTAAGGTGTTGTGATAGATGCTCATCTCTATCATTATATTTACCTCTGATGGCAGTGGCTGGACTTCACTCAAACTCCTTATGCAGAGGGGGAAAAAAGCAGTTAAATTACAAGCCATGAAAGAGTCTCTAAAATCCCATGAGACCTTGTACGTGGTTGGGATGATCATTCCACAACATTAACGTCTTGTTTGTTATTGTAACTTCATTGGAATTTCATTTACTTATTTTGGCAGATGCATTCATCCAAGGTGACTTACAAGTGAGGCAACTTGGAGTTTTGTCACTCAAGGGTTACTTCCTGTATCCAGTAGGTGGCGCTATGGCTATGACATCATATTAGCATGGAAATGCCTCCAGTGTTGGACTGACATAAAATGTGTGAAGTTTCGGGCAGCACCACCACAGCCGTGCCATTCAAGGAAAAATCACAATTTTCACAATGAAGCATCATCAAGGTCTTAAGTGTTTTGTGACCCAGTTTGAAGTGAGTGTGGCCAACCTGCTAGTTCAAAATCAAATACCTCCTGTTGCCATAAGGTGGCGCTATGATTATAACTGAATTGTGGCATTGGAACATTGGTGCTAGAGATCATGAACCAAAACAGCATTTTTCCTTTATATCAAATGGAGATTAGAACATGGAGATGTCTAGTTAAGTCTGGTTTAAATAAATATTTCAAACCTTAATTTCCCACCTTTTTACTTTTAAAAATAGTAATCATGTTTGACATTATGCAAAACTAACTTGATAATACACAAGTAACTCTAATCATGGAGCTAAAACTTTTAATATTCAAAGGTTAGCATGTCACATTTCTGGCAAGCAAAGGTTTACTATTGATTTAGCACACCTGTACACAGTGTGACATTTACTATTTATGCAGAACACAATCATTGCTTGCCAAGAAGCAATCCCTCGAGCATTATTAAATTGGCCCTGGGTAGCATGGCATATTTATTCCCTCACAGGTTGTGAAGGCTGTCACAGGTAGGGTTATTTAGGTTATGATTTAAAGGCGTTCCAGGCTCCTTGCCACTGACGGCACCGAACGTGTGAAAAGCCCCCACCGCTGAAGCAAAAGCACATGGAAACAAAGGATCAAAAACAGGTGAACATCCTGCTCTATTTGGCGAGGATGAACACCGGTGCTCTAGCACCCTTGACCTTTTTGTTGACACCTTCTAATTTGGCCTGAAAGGTAATTGGGTGGATGATGGATGCCTTGCTCTTTTATTATGTTGATTCCGCCACTGGATCTCAAACTGTCAAGATTTCTTTTTACAACGCTCTATCATGGGCACTTTGAGTAGCAAGAGTCTTTTATTAATGGCTTTAATTGATGCCTGGGAGAAGCTGCCGAAGTCATATTGTTGTAGACATTTCTCTGCACGGCATGTGATAGTTATCTCTGAAATGTGCCCGCACAGAGCCGTTAAAAGGTAGATATTCATCACTCCCAGAAGCTTTCATTGTTTTACAACGTAGAGTAGAAGTAGATTTAATGTGTCTTTTTCCTGTCTGATCAGCAGTGGGATTGAAGGGACAGAGCGAAAATCTGAAGGAAAAGCACAAGTGAGGGGATGGACAGTGTAGGTTCACAGTTCACACGAGCGAGCTCAAAGTTCAGTTCACACAGATTAAAATGAACTAGCTCACATTCATTAGGAGTTCTTCCTACCCATCCATCCCCAGCCCCCCAATCACTGCCACAGGAACTTCGTTGATAAAACAAAGTTCATCTTCTGATGTTTTTGGAGGTTGGCAAACAGCTTTTTGGTGCATTACCGCCACCCTCTGGTGCAGGATTGTCGTCACTGCTACGTAGTCTCGTATACTACTACAGACCCACAGACAGATTACTTTTAAAAGCCAAGAAAAGCCAATGTTTCATATGTATATGCTGCGAATTTAGTCTTAAAAGTCCTTCAAATGTTCATACGAACTGGCTTTAGCAGTACCAGCAGCTGCGTTGTTTGGATTGCCAGCACTGGCCACCTGACCATAGATTTGCCGGGTGCAATAGATCCTCAGGTGCTGCTGTAAAACACAGTTTTTCTCCTGATGTTTTTTGGCAGTTTTTTGGCAAACAGCTTTTATATTACTATCATTGCATGCTGGACTTTTTCCTCTGCTCTTGGTGGGAATTGATCTGTAAATAATACTATAATGAAAAGGTCTAGACCTGCTGTATTTGACATCACTTCTGTTGTGAATTGGCGCTTATACAAATAAAAAATCAACTTGACTTGACTTTTTGGTACAATGATGCGTTCATGCGATGCGGAACGGCGCTCATTTAGCGCTCAACTGAGTGAGGGAAGAGGAAGTGAAGGACTAGTGATGAAGGCCACCAAGACCCATGACGGCTCTGAAGGAGTTCCAGGCTTCGGAGGCTCAGACTTTGCGTACAATAACATTTGGTTGTCAGTTTTATGGGAGAGTGACAAACAAAAACCAAACTAAAACTGAGCTTCTTGAGCTTCTTGACAATCGGACCAAACCCAGTATTTTTGGTGAAAAGCCAAACATTGCACATCACCACAGACAATGAGCATAAGCATTAAGCCTGAAGTTACACAGGAATAGCTTCAAAACAATAATATTAATGTCCTGGAGTAGTCAAATCCAGATCTCAATACAACTGAGAATTTGTGGCTGGACTTGAACAGTTCACTCACTACCCTCAAGCAGCCTGACAGAGGAAACGTGCAATAAAGCTGTTAGAGACCTTTTAGTATCACTTTGTAGAGATCTGTTTTCATTTGAAATGTTCTTTTTCTGTTGATCAGTGTCATAAAGCGATATTGAATCAACTTTGATTCACTGGTGTATGACAGTAACACACATGAAAACCTTCAGGGTGGGTTGAATTAGTTTTCATAGGCACTGAAGACGTCTGTTTTTAAGCCACTTTCCTTCGATGCAAGAAATAGAATAAAAAACGGATCAATGAGAGATTTCATTTGCTAACAGCACATCTTCAGTCCACTATAATCCTGCTCATAACAGAAAAGCTGCATTCAATTTCCCATACTGAGAATGGGCTGGCTGTGCAGCCCTGAGACTCAGTAACAGATGACAGTGTCCAGTTTCCAGTAGTGTGGAAAATGAAGGCTGCCTGGTGGAAGTGAGAGAAATCTGCTGGCTGTCCCCAGAGCACGCTGAACCCGGCCGGGAGGGCGGTGCCACTGTGGCGTCGGATAGCCACCGCCGCATTAGCATAGCAACAGGTTCCTCTCCGGGTCTGGCTTTTCTGTCTGTCTCCTCTGTGTCTGTCAGTCTGCGTCCGTCCTCTGGGACAGCAGGTCAAGGCCTACCGCCAAGGTCGGACATGAGAAGATGGAGTTGACAGACATGACTCCACCGGTGGGGTGGAAGATTTTTTTGTTTTTTTTTCTCCCGCATGTTTCTGAAATGTCACCAAGACGCATGGTCCTGCCAGCTTCTGTGATTGAGAGCAGAACCCATCTCTGCCTTTCTGTGTAAATAAGCTGAATTCATTTATTACCCAGTCTGACTTATGTATCATTTCAAAGATGGACAGCCCAGTGACCCCCTGCATAAACTCTCCAAAGAGGAGGGAGGGCAGTGTCACTGCAGGGGAGGGGGGAGCACTGTCCAAGGTCAAACACTGTCTTCCATCTTGTCTGGCAGAGTTCAGGCGCATTATTTCTTTCTACCCTAATAGGTCTGGAATGGCTCAAGTGTCCTTCTTGCATGGTGGGCTCAAAGACTCACATATGAGTGGGGGTGGGGGTG
This sequence comes from Seriola aureovittata, assembly GCF_021018895.1. Taxonomy (NCBI): domain Eukaryota; kingdom Metazoa; phylum Chordata; class Actinopteri; order Carangiformes; family Carangidae; genus Seriola; species Seriola aureovittata. Next base: position 21,099,075 of record NC_079382.1, on the reverse strand, counting down.
GGGTGGGGGGGGGGTGTAATAGGTGGCTGTTTAGTGTAAGTACTTCTCCCACTCTGACATTTAATTCATCACGACATATGGATTAAATGGAGCAGGCAGATAGAAGGGATTGATCATAGATTGATTATTTTGCCCAGAAGCCCAATAGAAATGTTTGTATATCCTTCTTCCCAGTTGTAATTGTAAATATTACAATATATTTCCTGTTTTAAAGCTTGGAAAAATCTTCTGAAATACAATTTCAGACACTCCTAAAAGTGGAACATACCATTTCTTTATTTTAACCTTAATGTTAGCATTGTAGGTAAATGTAAGTAGCAGTAGCTAACCATCTAGCATGTTTAATACACTTTACTTTCTTAGCTTCAGAGTTCCTGAATCAGACTGGGTCAAGTATCTACAGATGAAAATCTAATGTTAGCTGGTTTCTAACTTTAGCCTTAAGTTACAGTTTAGCTAACTGATGTTAGCTTGTTTCTAACTTTAGCCTTAAGTTACAGTTTAGCTAACTGATGTTAGCTAGTTTCTAACTTTAGCCTTAAGTTATAGTTTAGCTAACTAATATTAGCTAGCTTCTAACTTTAGCCTTAAGTTACAGTTTAGCTAACTGATGTTAGCTTGTTTCTAACTTTAGCCTTAAGTTATAGTTTAGCTAACTGATGTTAGCTTGTTTCTAACTTTAGCCTTAAGTTACAGTTTAGCTAACTGATGTTAGCTTGTTTCTAACTTTAGCCTTAAGTTATAGTTTAGCTAATTAATGTTAGCTAGCTGATGGTGTGCCCTTTCATTTCCATTATTAGCTTGTCATTTCATTATGAATATAAAAGTCATGTATTATGTGAGCATGAGCAGTGAGACATTAGAGGATTAGTTTTTGTAGAGATGCTTTATTATTTCACTTTTATACTCTTTTGTGTATCTGTGGTGGTTAAGTTAGTCTTTAACCTTTTTGACATGATCTTCTATAATACACACACCTTTTGTTTTCACTCAGGCATTCAGGAGTTTTATGCTACTTTGTACTTCCACTCCACATTTCAGTGGGAGATATTGTATTTTCTACTCTACACTACATTTATTTGACAGCTTTCGTTAATCAATCAAGATACTGTAAGGACTGTGACACTTAAGTTCACTGACGCACTATACTGGGGTCGCCCATGAGAGAAAGATGACCCCCTCTGATTGTAAGTGTATAATTCGCACTCTGTCCTGATCCACCACAACCAGATGCAAAACAACCAGGAAGAGCCACGATATCACTGCAAAGAGACAAAACGACCACAAAGAGATGAAGAATCACTAGAGGCTCTTAAAGTCGCAGGGGTCTTCCTCTTATGTCCAGGGCACCATTGTCTCGTGATGTGTCCACGAGATGAATTGTGCATGAAGAATACTCATTGTTGCATACAATGAGGCTGCTTAGTCATGTCTGGACTGTTCCATAATTAGGCGACAATGAACCGGATGGGAACATACCAGTGAATATATCCTCCACGCATCTGCCGCCACCACTTGCCTGGCCCCGGCAGCTCCTCCCCACTGGTCCCAGCGTGTCAATCAAAGCCAGATATGAAGTCTGAGAACCCTGCTTTCCGTAGACTTACAAACCGGCCCTGTCCCCCAGATGCCTAATTACAGCGGTTTCCGTTAACATATGGCTCTGTCAGGATGGATTTTTCCCCACGTCTGTTCTCCACATGTGTGAGTGGAGAACAGTGTTTCTCTGCCAGGTCAGAGACCCACGTTGCATCTGTATGCAAGTTTAAACCAGACTTTTCCCCACACTGAGGAGAAACTCTCTCTCCCAGACGAGTCTCCGCACTGGAAGGTGAAAGCAAGGTCAGCTGACATGTAAAAGCAACACTTTCTCCTCCAAATTATGTTCATCTGCCATTTTGCAGTTCTGCATACATTTAGCAGCAAACACATAAAAATGGGACAAGGTATCAGTGTATACTGACCAAGGTTGGCTAGAGAGTGATTTCATTCACAATCTTAAAGTCGACAGCAACATCACTAAATGCTAAATGCTAACATCAGCATGCTAACATGTTCAGAGTAGCAATGTTCAAGGTACCATGTCGGGTTTGTGTGAGTTACAGTTATGTTTTCAAAAGTGGATTGGGATACATAGTCAATTCACATTCAGCCACTAGTTTCTCGCTCTTCTGCTGTTTGATAGTTGGTGATGGTAACACGGCAATGAACGTAGCAGCTAGGCAGTAAAGACGAACACTGCAAGCTAGTCAACATGGATGTAAACAATGCACAATATACTGTGTTTTGGTGTGTGATTCAGATATATTTTGTTCAACATGATTTTCCCACATAAAAAGTAAAATAAACTTTGGAATCAAATCTACACTTGCTTCCTGATTGAGAAATCTGGATCAGGCCTTGAGCCCCGCCCACCACCTGTTTGCTCCAGGTGGACAGGTGAAAGAGCAGAGAGTATCAAGATGGTTAGAGGAGGGAAACATCAGAGAGACTCAGCCACATTTTGAGCCTCAGTCAGACCCAGACTCAGAGGAAGAGTCTGTTGAGACCAGAACCAGAGACTAGCAGATGGTTAGCGTAGTTAGCATCTTTTATTGTATATGTTGTTTTTTAGCTTGTAGCTGGCAGTGGCTGACACAGTGTTAGCGGTTGTGCTAATGCTAACTCTCTGTCTCCTTGTACTGACAAAGGTTTCAGGTATATTTAGCCCCGCCCCCCTGCGTCCCCACAAGGTGACAGGATTGGTTCCTTAGGTTTGTGACTGTCATTGGTTCATTACAGTTCAAGATTGGAAATACGTGGAGTCGACTTCGCTCATGTCTTGTATTATATAAAAACCATCATTTGGATTTTTATAAGGTTAAATACTTGATTTTCATTAGAGGGGAGTCTTTAAATGCAAAGTGTTGGATCTTTGGAAAATAGCTCCGCCCACCTCCAGTTGTCCTGCTCGTGCCCTCTGCAGCTTCTTTGTTTTAATTGTGCTGCACTGACTTTTTCTCACTTGTTACACTACCTTGCATCAGGTTCGCAACTGTGATTAGAAATAGATCCAGGCTCATCACATGTGCACTACATGTTGGCGAGCATGTGACCCCCGCATTAGCTGAACTAACGATGTTCAGTTCGGTGAGAGCACCACCTGAAACTGGAGAGTGACAGCTTGACAAAATCTGTAGAAGATACATGTGAAAAGTAAAAAAGGAGACCATGTCCTCAGTTTGGGAAGGAATAAATTTAATATTTCTTATACTTGACCCCCCCCCCCCCCCCAAAAAAAATAAAGTAGAAGTGGAAGGCAGGATTAAGGACAAAAAACAAAGAATTAGCACATACACAAATAAAATTCAGGGACAGAAGGCTGCATGTGATTTAATTTTTAATTTTCCAGACAGCATCGTGACAGACGTACTAGTTTTTTTTCACGTCTCAGTTTAAGATTCAATGGCACACTTCACTTTCCGCACTGTCAATTCAGCCCGATAATATCTTTAAAAAAAAAAAAAAAAAAAACTGAGTTAACACCTCAATGTGCTTTCACTCTGCCAGCAGTTTTTGAATGGCTAAAATATTCCGCTGGCATTTACATCAGAATATGAAGAAGTGAAGTCAGCACGCCTTATCGACTCCTCAGGCCTGTGCCAAATGGACCATCAGTTGTAGTGGCAGCAGCCCAGTGCTCTCGGACACTCCAGCCTGTTCTCTGTCCACACACACACACACACACACACACACACACACTTCCTGCTAAAGATATTGCACACTTCAGCTGGCTGACTAATGAGAGAGCACTTTGACTAGCTTGGCCAGAAGAGACGTGCAGAGCTTGAGACGGGAGGAGATCTGATGTTTGAGGGTTTCTGCAGAGGCGGACCAGGCAAAAAGAAGCAGCCTGTGAATATGTGGCCCCGACCTGATACACCACCAAAAACACACAATCTGTTGATTTTTATATTTTGTTTTCGGCTAATATGTAAAACGATGAAACTAATTTTCCAAGGTTTTTCTACGGTGGCCCTGAGAGCTCAACGCACTGCAACTTATAGAAAACACAAACAACTTCAGAAAACATCTTCAAGTGCTGCAAATACTCGCACCTCGATGGAAGTGTTTCCAGAGGGTCGGGACAAACGACTTATTTGGTCATCCAGGTTGGAGGAGAAAAACTGTTAAATTTGGCCTTCTCTTAATAAACTATAACTATACTAACTATAAAATTATAACAATATCAAATTGATCAAATTCACTTTAAAAGTTCAGTGTGATCTGCATGGCTCTCCGATTTGCTGAGCTTTATCACGTTTATATAGGTTTATATCTCTCTCTCTCTCCTCTCTCACTCTCTCTCTCTCTCTCTCTCTCTCTCTCTCTCTCTCTCTCTCAGATGAGCACACTTCTACAGCACCGAAATCTTTTTAACGTTTAGGTCCCTTTACCTCCGTCTCTCCTTAGACGACTGAGACGCCGTCTCCTCCCCCCCGCTCCCCTCTGCTGGTGGCGTTAATGGCAGCTTGTCTGCTGCCACTTGGACACTCTCATCCCTCAGACAATCAACACTTGACCAGATGGACATTAGGAGTGGCCGCCGCGTCGCTACCACAGATTGGATAAAATAATAGACCACGGCAAAGGGTTGTTGTCACCTTGGTTTCATTTGTATTCAGATGCCGTCGCTGTTTTTAAACAAAAATAAATAAATATATATATATATACACATTTGTGATTTAGCTTCCTGTGAGGAACGCAGCTCGGTGACATCTTGTGCGGCTTGTGATCATCAGTCTCACTGATGTGTAAAGAAAAGACAAAGGTGGAAGGAATCCACTTCCACTTGAAGTAAATAAGACTACCTTGTGGGCAATTTGCATTCCACTCCTCCAGTAATGAATCATACCCCGAAAGATCCTTTATTTATTTATTTTTTATTGTCAATAGCCTTTGAGGTATTACTATAGGGTGTGAGAATGTTATTTATTCCTGTGGTATTGTCAGTGTCTCTCCCCTCCACCGATCTCAGGCTGAATGGCTCTTGTAAGAAAAGCTTTTTCAGGCAGAACAAAGCAGGGCATTAATCATTCAGAAACAGCTTGCCGCCGTCCTCGGGGGATCCGACGGGGCTCAATGCAAAATCTGTTAAAAGAAATAGTTTTGGAGACCCCCCCCACCCCCACCCCCACCCCCACCCCCACAAAGGTCAAGTAGATGGATTAAGTGATAAAAGTCTGATGAGATAGAAGTCAACTACACAAAAGCAATATACCTGAGGTGGAGGCCTCGTCTCCTCGCGACCTTTTCCGGAGTCCCTCAAGGAGGACAGACAGGCGCCCAAACGAGCACAATCCAGTGTGACCTTAACCAAAGTGTTCTGCTGCTCTGAGCTTATCAGTGGCAAACTAGATCATCTCATAGGTTGGCTGATAAGACTTTTGATGCTGCGAGAGCGGGTTGAAAGTATCTTCGAATAACAATCTCCTTCAGTGAAGGGAGGCGAGAGGCTGCAGGTGAGGAGGAGGAGAGGAGGAGGAGGAGGAGGAGGAACAGGAACACTGTGGCCTCTCACCGCTCAGATCAAGAGTTTCTTAAAGAAGCTTCCTCCGTCATGAGTGCTGCTTCAAGTGCGTCAGGTTCACAATTAGCTGTTCTTTCATTGGTCGAACCAGTTTTTTTGGCTCAATTCAACAAGTCGAGGCAGATTCTCCGTGAAAATGCATTCATCACGGCAGCTCACGAGATGACCTGCCCTGCACGGTTCCCTGCCTTTCATCCAGTGCATGCTGGGAAATGGCTCTGTAAAGATGCTACATAATCTATACCGCCGATATCACCTGTGAATTTCTCAGTTTGTGTCTCCTTCTGTAGCGGAAGACTGATTTGAATTCTGCACAACTCTCTCTCATTTTCTTTTTTGTGTGTGCGTGTATGACCGTGCACGAGTGTGTGTGCGTGGACGAGTGTGTGTGCGTGGACGAGTGTGTGTTCTCTCCCTCAGCGTTTCCCGCGTCCCACTCTTGTCTGCTAATGAATACCGGTGGAACGAGGAGCTCTAATGGAATTACACTTTAATGATGTTTGCTGTTTTTTACGACAGTAATTAATTAGATCAGTGTAATCTCCTTCTCCCCAAAAAATCTTCCTACACGAAAACCATAAGCAGTGAACGGCATCCCGCCGCCCTCCAGCACATCGTAAACAGCAGTAATGGCGCTCTCCCTGGACGCAGCTCTCTCCCTAAATGAGGAGCAGAGCAGACAGGGAGGCAGAGCATCTCAACCGCTGATGATGTTCACACACCAATTACTCGATGTCTACACGTGCATTTTAATTCCAGCTCTCCACCCTGAGCTCCACACTCAGCCTGCCGAATGCATCCCAAAGCATCGCCTGAGCTCCAGCACCGCACGCTAATCCGCATTCAGACGATTCCTCGTCAAGCTTTAACTGTAGCTACATGTTGTGTATCGTTGACTTCCATAACCCTTTTTATTAACGACAGTCTGATTTATGAAAGAATGCACGGAGCGTAAAGGGAAAGGAAGAAGTGTCTCAGGGTGTGAAATCAGTTTTAGTTTTAAGTGGCCAAAAATTCTCAATGACACGGAGTTGATCATATTTTAAGGCAAAGGAGTGAAAATCATTTCATCAACTATGAATTAAATGAAGATGTTGGAGGATGTTTGTGGCTCCAGATGTGTGGGAAGAGAGAGATATTCTGGGAATTACATTTTGAAAATGAAGCTTTCTGACAATGATGATTTTTCCACAACCGTTATTTTGTGAGTAATAAATCATTTTTTAAATTGTTTTTATACAATTTCTTTAATGTATTAATTTCCTCTTCACTCAGGGTGAATTAAAAAAATTAATTGCTCACTAAAAGACTCGTTTTAAAGCTCTGTGGACTGAATGCTGTCAAACAACTAACAACAACATTTCCCTCAGAAATGTAGATGTACATAAATTAAAAATACATTAAAATAAAGCATACATTTGTGTTTTAGTGAGTGTACTTGAGTTGAATTGTCCCTGTGGGTTAACACCAGGTAGGAGGATTGTGAGGCCTCTGGATATTTACTGTAAACATGGTGCTAATATAGAAAAGCACTTGTACTGTTTGGATGAAGATGACAATGACATACTTTGGCTTCTCACAGGGAACCTCCTTTCACATCTTATTTTTTTTTATCTGCTTGCATAGTTTGTTTGTTTTTAAAAAAAAATCTCTTCCAAGATAAATCAGACTTGCCGTGAACAGTCAGCTCATCAGATAGCACAGAATAAACCTGATAAAGCGATCGACGTAGCATCTTCCTGGCACTGAGACAGATAGCGACTGCAGCCGTTCGTACGCCGCGAATATATATGCATACTGATTCACGGTCTCCTGTTTTCAATTTGCATTTACAATGCAGCCGTCGAGTAGATGGTCACCCAGGAAAGTGAAATATCTGCCCCCGCGCTCACGCAATTGACATTGCGAGCACGGCGCCAAGGCAAGTGGAAACAAACACTGCAAAACGAGTCGGTCACATGGTACGAACGACCTTGCTTTATGACTTAAGTGCTTCCCACCTTCTCCTGTCTGATCTGCCACTTCCATCTATCAATCTAATGAAGTGGCAAAGGGCCAGGTTAATCAAGCGCAATTACTTTTGCTCTCATTTATGAGTGACAGTGATGCAGCACTGTCCCAGCTGCAGCAGGTTTACTGGGCGAGCTTCAGTTTCAAGATGTTGGACGTTACAGCAGACGGAGACATTTGACGGGATTTATCTGATTAGCAGAGGCTTTTCTCTGACTGTACTGCACCAAAATATATTTGAAGGGATTGTTTTTCCTATTATCTAGCTCCCTAAAGTCATTCATCTGCCATCCGTCATCTGCTGCAAACAGCTGTCACGCACTGAAACCACAAGACGAAGACTCAAAGGTTCGACTCCAGACACAGGCGAGGGGTTTCCGCTAATAATAAAGGTCTTCACTGGGAAAGTTTGGGATACAGGAGGTCAATACAACCGAGGCAAACAAATCCAAAGGAGTGAAAAACTAAACTCAGATCATACACAAAAAAAACCAAACATCTAAACTAGGAAAATAAAGCGAGTGCGCTCGACCCCGAGGCGAAGACGAACTGGCAACAGGGAGAGGGAGAACACCAGCAGAGGGGGAACGATCATCTTTTCAAATGTCGTACAAAACATCTTACAGAAAAGCAGAAAAAGCGAATGATGTAACAGCAGCATTATTCCAGAGGTAGGTCATTTGCAGGTCATAACGGTGCTCAAGTCTAGTCCCAAGTCAAGGGTCACATCTTAAATTTAGTTTATCAAATTGTGTTTTCAAATAAGTTTTATAAATGTGAATATCTTCATATCCAAACGTCTGTTCTGTTTGTTCGTCTGCACCTGAACGCACCTCATGCAACACAAGGCTGATGTTGGACTGATTCGTAGATCATCTGTTGCCAGACAAAGACAGTTGATCCACTTCACACTTTCTTTTAATAGGATACGTTTTGTTCTGTTTTTTTTTTAAATGTTTTTTTCTTGGTTAAAGTTAAAAAGCTAAAGTTTCTCAGTCATCCAGGTCCAAGTCACGACACTCATCTCATGGTGAGTCGCCTGACTTCAGGGGAAAACAGAATGCAAAGCTGATTTTTGAAGTATTTTAAATCCAGAATTGTTTATATCCATGAATAACCAGCTTGTTGTCCTGAGCACACCGCGGTACATCTCGGCTTGTTACCGCCGCCGTGTAGATCAGTGGAATAGTTTGTAGTCGACTCATGCAAGCGCTCAAGATAAACAAAGTAAGGAGCCATTAGAGCTCTGAAACTCCACTGGGAACCTATAATTTAACGACAGTAAACATTTTGAAACTCAACAACTTGTGATTCTCTTTTAAATCACATAATCTTTTTTTTCACACTTCAGAGTGTGACGTTATTAAGGCCGGTATCACCGAAGCATCTGCTAGTAGAGACTCAGTCCCACGGCTTTATTCCATCTTTGACAGCTGGACTTTAAAATTCCTCCCTCGGTTTTCTGTTCCTCTAACTCCCTTTGAATCGGCTGACACCCAACACTTCCGCTGATGTCTTTATCCTACTTCCACCTCTTCACCCGTCCTCTCTCTTTTGTTCTCCTCCCATTGTCCCCCGGACGATACGGCCTCATTAGTTACCTGGTGACCCTCCTAATTTGCAACTGGCTGCTACAGTCTGCAAGCAGGAGAGCACCCTGAGGGCCCCCCCCCCCCCATCAGCTGGCCAGATCATTAGTGAGAGACTCCTGCCTTCCCGCCTGTACACATCAAAACATCTGTCCTTGAGCAAGGCGAGACAAGGGGAACATAAGGCTGGATAAATATTGCATTGCACTATAAGGGGCTACCTTGAAACAGAAACACACTGTAAGCGCCGGTGGCAGTAACCAGATGTTACTACATCTTAAAAGCTGCACTTCAAACACAAGGAAGTGATGATTATTTGATTTGTTTGTGTTACTATCCACTACAGTGTGATGTCAAGTGATCTGGGAGGTTTTTTTTTCTTTTCAGGTTATTTCTTCAGTGTCTGTTGCCGTGGTGGTTTTCACCCCCCCCCCCCCCCCCCAGAAATCACCTGTCAATCAAACTGAACCTTCAGGACTGTTTATGTGCTTTTATTGCCGTAGTTCGAGCTTTTGTAAGTGTCACCTATCCGCCTCCTCCACACTGTTCCGGCCGGAAACGTAAAAACCATCAGTCCAGTTTTTTGACTTTAACTTTTTCCCCGAAAGAGCAGACGGGAGATTTATACTGGACGTTTTCCACACAGGGGCCTCTACCTGGGTCTCACAGATGCAGGTGTATTCACCCAAAGAGGGAGGCCGGCAGGAGTCAAAGGACCAACGTGCCACAAAACCACATGTTTTAATCCAAGTGACAAAACCATCTGACGGCTGAAGCAATTATGATGCGGATTTTAACTCAGAATCAGGTTTATTGCAATAGGTTTTCACACACAAGGAATAAAAAATATGTACAGTATATATAAAGAAAGATAAAGCAAAGCAGTGCTGCAGTCAGTTGGCTTGAATATAAATAGAAAAAGTAATTTAGTCCTATTTTATCTGAGTCTCTTAAGCAGAGTGACAGACGGCACTTCTACTCAAAAAAAACTATCAAATTTTTCATTTATTATACATTTAACTACTATTTCATTCATATATTTCACTGTGTTTGTGAAACCTGAGAACTTTGGTGAACTCATATGAAGAATTGAAACTTAAAAACAAAAATTAGAAGAATTTAATGAATCAGACTTTTAAGCTTCAGGGGCCAAATTATCTCTTTACGCAGTTCTCAGACGAATAAGTCCCTCATTAAAGATGCAGCTGAGGTTTTTCTGGCAAATTTCGGTACAAAACGCTCGAGCATCGAGTTATATTCAAGTACCCTTTTTAAAAAAAGGTGAATCTATGAAGACGTGTAAAAGAAATAGAGAGGATGCCCTCAGACCTCAGAGAGTGAAAATAAACTTGTAAAGGGTTTTAACTGCAGCCAATTAGTCATTCAGGAAGTGTCAGCGAGGTCTCCGAGTGGCAGATTCATCAGGCTGCAGAGGTTAGAAAACTATTTCTTCCAAAGCCATTAGCATCAACCTATGGACTCAGGGTTCCTCCCACGCGCTACATATTTCTGATAATTAGTATTAATGAACTGACCCACGGACCCACCACCAACATTTCACTTATACACCACTTTATATCTGAGTTTTTTTTTTTTGTTGTTGTTGAAGAAAAAATCGAGTTAAAGGTCCGTCGCTGTTGATTCCAATTAAGTCGAGTTTGTGGCTCCATCTTTCATTCCCACCTTCCCAGTTGTTGTTGGGGTTGCATTACGACACTCGGCTCATTAAGCAGTAACTGTGATGTGGGTGATTTTATGCCCCTGCATGGTTAGTTGTCATTGAAAAGTGTGAGTCCGACCACAGAGACAGAAGTTGGTGGCGATGTCTTCATTACAGCGTCTCTGGTTCCCTCTGCGCCTCATTTCTGGATGAGGTCAGAAATTATTTCATGCTTATTTTGGCTAAGCCCGCCCCGTTCCCACAATTATTTGAAATACATCAAGTTAAGCCTCTTCCAATAGGCGACAACAACAACAGCAGCAACAGCAACAACAACAACAACAAAAAAAAGCCCCTGTTGAAATGTTTAAGCGGTTGTAACAAAAATAAATGAAGTTCATTAAAAATGGAAAGTGTGCAGAGGATTAGCGAGGTAAAGCCGCTCGGCGTCTCTATGAAAAACCCCCGCTGCTCAGGATCAACACACAAAATGGTGTTAATGCTGTTAATTGCCCCCAAGTCTCTGTCCCACAGTGTGGCTCTCAGCTGCCTCTCAGCTCTCTGACTAATCTGCACATGGTGTTAATCAATGCCACTACGATTTCCATAACAAGGCAAAGTGCTCTGCAACTATGTTTGCAAAGAGGATTTCACATTCCCTCCATTTCTTCTTTCACTGGCTGGAGGCTGCTGCCGCTGCTGATGCGTATTTGCTGTGGCTTTAGAGAAAGCAGTTGTTCAATCTTGTCAGTAGGAAAGTAAATTAAATCCAGTGAATGTTGTTTTGGGGACCACAGTTGGTGGAAATAAACTTTTCCAAGTGAGAAATGGGCCTGTAATTCACTTTGGTTGTTGGACGATCTTTGTCTTTTATTTATTTAAAAAACAAAAAGCTACTTTATATTATGGGAAATGTTCTTGTTTCTGTCTTAGTTAAAGTCAGATGATCTGTGCATCTGATACAGGGAAGTTAGCCTAAGTTTGCACCTATAGTTTAACACATCCCAGGGAAACAGCGGTTCTCGAAGTCGCCCTTTGGGGGGGTCGAACTAATTAGACGCATAATATTGTACAAAATTAACACACACTCGTATTACAACAAACTACAGAAACATAAATGTAAACATACGTGACGATGATGGACAAAACTAACTTTTATTCCCCTTCACGTGTTCTTTCTGAAGCAAACTGTACAGATGTTAGCTACAGCTAACTAGCGATGTACGCACCAGGAGCTAATGTTCAGTTATTTCCTCCAGTTTTCATTTGTCATCACAAGATGAACACAAGCTTTCTTTAAAGGCTGAAACATTTTTAAATCACATGACAAGTTTTTTGCCTGAGTTTGTTCTGCCCGGGCTGAACTACACGATTCCCATCTTTGAGAACACGTTAGCTAACAGGTTAGCCGTCATTGCACTCGGGTGTTGCTGGTAAAGAAATAGCACCGAAGCTAATTGCTCCCTAAAAACCACGACATCTCATTTACACAGTTTCTAAAACCAGCTGTTCATCCCTTCCTTTCAGTCATCCAACGTGAGACACACTTCTTCACAGGGTGATGTCTTGTTTTCACATGAACAGCAGTCTTCACGGGCGGGAAATTTACTCGCGCATCTTTAATGAAAATAGTGCTTTCACAAACCGCCGAGCGAACGGCTTCGGCGGTTTGTGCTCGACTGCTTTAAGTAACGTCGCTCCTCTAAAACATCGATTCAAATCTGATTCTTCTGCTGGGGAGATTGGAGGAAGATGAAGAGACTGTGGAAGAAATCAAAGCTCTCGGTACACTATGAGCATATGAAATTTTTTATCTCAATCTTGTAATAGTGAAATTAAAGATGCAAGAGCAAAATACTTCCAAGAGCTCATCGACTTCCACCAACACAGTCCTAGATTCTGATTTAATACCATTGACCGATTAGTCGATCCTGGTTCTCCTGGTGACTCTGCTCCCTTTTTATCATCCGCCCACTTCTGTGCCTGACTTCTCTTCAACCGGAGACGCCACGTGTTTTTAAAGGTTCAGTAAACAAGATTTTAAACAATAATCGAGCAGCAAAAAGCTATTTTCTATGTAAAGATGTGCAGGAGTAATGGTGTCCTGAGGCTACTAACAGTGGGCTTCTTCAGCGTATTACAAGAGCACATTCATTTCTAACAGCACAATCAATATCAGAAGAGAAACTCATAGTTTTACTTCCTCATTTTGGTATTGAAATGATAAACCAACCATTTCACCTTCTATTACGTTGACAAGAGCATGTGGAGCGCCCGCTGTGAAGCACGATTTAAGGTTGGAAGTCTGTTTCCTGAGAGAAGATGAATGTGAATGTCACGACAAATCCAATAGAAACGAGGGCCGGAGGTTTTTCTGTGATTCAGCCTTACGGAGGAGAAAAAGTTCACTCGAAAGCAAACAAAACATCTGGATGGATGTGAAGAGATCGGTCATGAAGGCTCTCACCTGTCCGCCTGAAAGAAGCCCAGGGGGAGGCGGGTGTGAAGCTGCGAATATTCACCGTCAAACTGGCTGCAGTCTGGTTATAAATCTTAATAACAAGGTTTGGTATTTACATGGAGCAAGCTGTCGTCAGCAGAGTCTCAATAAAGTTAAAGTGGATTACAATGGCGCCTCGGAGGCGCCTTCTTCCTCACAGCTTCAAGGATCCCTCAGAAAACAGAGCTCTCTGCGATCTATCGCAGGAACGATTGTGGGTCGGCACTGGAGTAGATTCACCGGGACCTCGGTGAAACCTCGTCCTGCAGGTCCCTCTGTCTAAGGCCGTTACATACGCTGACTACCGTTAGTCAACCATAGGCTACTGTACGTTCACAAGTTTCATTGTAGATGCCAGATCTTTTTCCACTTCCTGAAAAAGGTTGATATGAGGATGAAAGTCATGTGAACTAATACCCCCCCCCCCCCCCCCCCAGCATAATTAGTAGAATAGCACACGGCATTGTATTTGATTTCTAATGACTAGGATCTTGTAAAATGGTGTCTAATAGTGTTTTAAGATCTTCTAATTGGTTTCTAATTAGAACATAATTTGGTGTAATAGTGTCTAAGGAGTTTATTTTGCATCTAATTCGGAATTATATGTGTTTTCTAATTACAGCGTCATTTAGGTGTGTGGTGTCTAATTAGGGTTTAACTGTGTTTTTGTTTTATTTCTAGTTTTGATACAGAAATGTACTGAAGGAGCTCGAACGTTGTTTTACAGCTGTGTAGTTATTGGAGGACATGTTGTTTCACTGCTGGCAGTTCAGTCTACGAGGATAAAAACGACACTGGAGAAATCTGTTTTTAAAACTTGTTGAGTTTTGTTTTGGCATTTACATTTCCATGCATGTTAAATGAGAAACCAGGCGTGAAGGACCGTTTCTCTTCTGGCGAAAACAACACGAAAACGGCGACTTCTGTCTGTGCTGGAGACGAAGTTCTGAGACGTACTGTATGTAGATCTGTGTCCGGGTGTAAGAGAGAAATCCTCAGTAAGCTTAAAGTCTGTTGGTTTGCCGCGGCTCGGTGCCGTGAGCCAGAGGAGGACAGATGTGCTCGTCACCGTATTATCAAGCCGAAGAAAAAGGCACGACGAGGCCGCTCGTCTTGAAAGGAAGCCGCCGCAATATCCCAAAAGTCAAATGATTCATCCGATGCGGCCCGAACCATTTGTCTGTGTCAGAGTTTATGCGATGCTTCCAAACACTTTGCCCCTACACCCCCCCCCACCCCACCCCACAACTTCCCTGTCTCCCCTCCTTGAAAGCCAGATCAATCAAGCTTCCCCATGCAGGAAAGTGCTGAAATAAAGAGACAATGAAGTGGAATGAGCGAAAGCAGGATTGATAGCATTAAGAGGATTTGGGACAGCTGGGGAGGAATGTTCTGGGCTGCAGTTTTTTGGAGTTGGGAGTAGCACACTCCAGTCCACACTGCTGAATAGGAGGTATGCAGATAAATGGAGTCAAAGCAATGTAATCATATATTCAGGCCCTGGGAAGCAGTCGCTGGCGCTGGTCTGATGGATGATTGCCTATCTTCATTTCTAGGAGCTAGAAAGACAAAAGGTCTGCTGCATAACATAATCGATCTTTTTTTTTTTTCTTCTTCTTCTCTCTCTACTTTCAGGGCGAGACGGCGGCGCTGAATACAGATTGAATGAATGTTTCTTTTTTTAAATCACGCTCGGGGTGAAGATTACTCGAACTGAGTTGTTCAATCTGTCCGTATGCAGACAGAGAAACATTAGACGGGACGTTGCCATAAACAAGCTTTCATCTCGCCGACGCCGCGTTATATCTCACTCCGGATCCCAACAAGTAATAAAGCTACAGGATTTGATTTGATTTTAATCTTTGATCGGGTCAGCCTGCGTCCCTGCAGCACATGCATGATGCAAAAACAAATCCCTGCTACTCATGATAAACAGGTTGCTGCTGCCAGTTTATTAATGTTACATCAAAGCAGGAACGGATGATGTGAAGCAGCGGCGGGTTCTATCTGACCTTTTACACCTCGTGGCCCTCGTCCGACCCCAAAACAAAATGGAGGCCAAGTAATACCTTCTCACAGCACTTCCTGCCGATAACCAGCTTCCATTTTTGATACTCCAGTGTTTTCAATCAGACTGAGGGAGCAAACACGGATAAGAAATGGTCCAACCAGCATAAAACTTCCTGTTATTGTCTTATCGCAGTCACAGGCCTTAATATGAGAAGAAGAAATAAAAACAATGAAAGGAATTTTTCAACATTTTTTTTTAAATTTTATTTCTTCTTCTTTTTTTTTTTTGACCTTGACCTTTGACCTTTGACCACCAACTAATCAGTTCATCCTGGAGTCCTAGTGAGTTCCATCCAGGCGTTACTGAGAGATCGGATGGACAACCTGAAAACATAATAAGAAAACTAGAGGGGGAAAAAAAAGAAAAGAGATCATATACATTCACTGAAAGTTTATATTATATCATTAAACTACTTACATATTATTATTTATCTCTATCTCTTTGTGTAATACTATATATGTGTATATTAGTAAAGAATAGCAACAACAAAAAGCTGTCAGTTGCTTTGTCCTGCTTTAGTAGTGTTTGCCGTTATGTAAAAAATAAACTGTATATTCTTGTTTTTATTTTTTATGGTCTTTTATAGTTTATAGTTTTTATAGTTTTTTGATATGTTTGCCGGATGCTGGCCCGCTTGCGACACCTCTTGCACCCACAGGTTGGGAGCCGCTGCCGGTGACAGGTTCTGCTCGTTCAGGCAGAAGAAGAGAGAGGAGAGGACGTCCAGGCTGGAGGGCGAGCCCCCTCTTTTTATTCTAAGTCACAAAGAGCTGCGGCACATTAGAAAATCCGAGTGCTTTCTTGGCCCGCTTCGTCAACGGTCATGGCAGTCCTTGAACGCCGTTTGATAGACTTGGGCATCTGGACCAATGTCAAAGAGTACTTGGCAAAGCAGATCGTTTATTGTCCAGAGGTGAAAAGGGACATTTCTGGCTGTTGTTCAGGCATTTAATTTCTAGGAGAAACACAAGCATCTGTTGTCAAGTTCATTTTTCAAAGTGGTGGAAGCTGATTAGCACTTTATAGAGAGCGAGAGCAGTCAGAGCTCCACGGGGATGCAGGGGATGCTCTGTCAGGCTTTGAGATTTAGGCCAAGATTTGTTTCAGTAATGTTAATAATTACTTTGAAGCTGATCAGAAAGCTGAGAGAAATCCGCCTTTGAAGTAGAAGGTGGGTAAGAAACAGAAGCGTTCGCACCGATTTCTCCACTTAGTGCACGATCTGGGTTTTCTGACTAAACAAAGCTCAGCCAACGTCTGCCTCCTTCCCCGGCGCTCATCGACTTTTATCTGCGGGACTTTTGCCTTTGATCTCAGACAGTCAGCAGCAGACTGCTCCTCAACGTGAGCCTCTGACAAAATGGGCGAAAGCATATGGTAACGCAGTGGGATTCTGGGTAATTTAGCCCCCTTTTTCCGCAGCGATCGCTCTGCATGAGAATGAAGCGCTGACAGAAGAGGTGAGGAGACCGGGATGAACTCAAACTGTTACTCAAACATGGCCGCCGCTGACGAACGCCGCGGCCCCCTTCCGACAAGACCCAGACCCGAGCCCTGCATCACTGTGGACATCTGTGAACACGAGGCAGGCCTGGCATCGGCCCGTGCTAATCAAGTCAATATGTAGCTACCACTTTCTATCTGAGAAAGTTATGTATCCTGAAGATACGAGGCTGGACGGCTTACAGCCCGGCATGGCGGACGGGCAGGTGTAAGGCACATCGACAAACCGTGGATTGCACACGGTGATCCGGGACTGACGGCTGCTGGTTCATGCAGGCAGGTGTCATGGAGGAGGAGGATGGGTCCTGACGGCAAGGCCCTGAATTTTAAATGTGTGCAGCTGATGAAACAGATGAAACTTCCCACGTCCAAACGGTTAAAGCAGCAGTTTGAATTTCAGATAAAAAAGAAAAAGTGACGGCCCTATTAGAAATTACAATCCTCTACTGCTCATTAGTGTTTTAACAGCGATAACACTAAGCAGAGACAAGAATTACGACCTCCCCGGAGACGCGGAGACTCTCCACACACCCTGCCTGTGGATGTTCGGTGGCCTGTAAATGGAGCAGGTGGTCACTGTCACACACTGAGGCAACAGCTTGACTCGGCTCTCAGTGCTGGGCAAGTGTCACCAGGTCTGGACAACAAAACAAAAACAAACCAAAATCACTTCCCCAATGTCACTGGCCTCGTTTAACCGGAGTGTCATCAGGAGACATTCCCACCGAGATGAATCCTATTTTCAAATTATGGATAAAACTTTAATGACACTGGGCATTAAACGGGCTAATATAATTCCAATTAAAATGCATAGATTCTGATCTTTAATTGAGGACGTGAGTGAAAAGAACGGATGCTCTAAATGTTTAAATAGAGAGGGATTGTGGGGGGGGTTAGGAAATCTGAAAAAAATAAAATGAGACGTTAGGCTTATTACTTCTGTACCTACATTCATCAATCAGAGCATGAATCTTTAAAGCTTTGCTTTATATTCCAGCGCACAGAGGAAGTGGGTGCTACGGAGCTCAGAAGTTAAACTCAAGTTCTCTTTTTCTTTGCGACTCTATATGTTTTAACATTTTAGAAATAATTATGGTGCTTTTTTAAAATTTTTTATTTCAACCTTATGCCCAACCTATCCCAGGATGCATTGCGCATCAAAGAGTCCGAGGATTCCAGTGGTAAATGCGAGTTTTGGGTTTCAACTCAGTTCATGTTGACGTGTTGTCGAGGTTGCTAGGCAACGGGAGCAGCGCTTTGAGACGCAACGGTAAGGGCGCGCACAGCTGATGACGCGAATGTAAGCCCAGACCCTGAACTGGGGGGGACGCGGTGGAAGCGGAAGTGTTGGCAGATAAATAGACTTGAGAGGCCGATGATGAAAGGCAATGATGGGCAGGTGCATGTATCTGAGGCTCAGGTGACTGTGGCGGGAATCCACAGAGCTTTTAACAGCTGCCTGGCGAGTTCACAGGAACAAAACAATGAAGTAAAAAAGGCTGAGGAGATGTTGGAGGTAAAATCTCATTTGATCCGTTGTTAATATAAAACAGCTTTAAGTTGGATTTTAAATGCAGGACTTTTGAGTTTATTAAAGGATCAGAGTAGTTGAAACACTGACTGTGCCATTAGCCTGACATGAAATACCGTGTGTCCTCTGTTTGAAGCCCAGACGTCAGAACAGATACTGAGCAGTCTTCATTTCTGCCGTTTGATCCCACCAGGCCCCATGTGTTTCCTGGTTTAACAGAATCATGCTTCAGCCAGTTATCCACCCCTACAGAGAGCAGATAATTAAATACGGGGCTACTAATGTCAGGTCGGGGCTACTGTGGCTTTGCTTCTGTCAGAGAGGAGCCCACTCCCCCTTTTTTCCTCACCCTCATCTCGCAGCGACCGCAGAGAGGCATTTATCGCCGCTGCCAGTCGATGCGGGATGAAGACGTGACGGACCAGGCCCGGAACGAAGGGGGCTCAGGACTCCAGGTACGGAGGGTCATCCATCTCGGAGAAGATGCTCCCACACTGCCCCTCTTCCCTGGGCCATTAGAGTTTGAGAGATCAATGCGAGGCAGCCGGGGGGGGGGAGGGGGTCCATCCATCATGTCACCCACACAGCGGCGAGCTCCAACCCCAACGGAGCTGGCTTCCTGAACCTCACCCCAACCCCACACCACAAATATAATTACACTCAGTGTTTCACTGTTTCAGCCTCCTTACTCTAAACCGACCCCGAGGACATCCTCATCTCTCAGCCGGCGGGTTCCGCTCGCGTTCACAGGTTGTTTCCACGAGGACACACAAAGGAGAAGAGCCGAGTGCCTGAAATGTTTTGGATGTAACAAGCTGTTGACCTTAAAAAGCTCTTTGTCTGATGTGCCCTTCATATCAAAACCAACCGTCATGTTCCAAATCTTTTTTATTTTGAATTGATTTTAAGTGGATGTCATTGTACTTTTTATTTCACTTACTTTTTCCTGTTACTTTTAGTTAATAATTTCAACATCTGTATCAGTTCTGGACTAATTTAACTAGTAGTGTTTATTATTTATCATTAACTCTTATAAATAAAATATCCTTCTAATCTATCTATGAGGCTGTGGCTGTAATTGTTCCTGTATGTGGCCAAATGTGTGCACACCTGGCCAGATGTTAAAAATGTTTCTAAAGACTCATATTAACCAAAAAAAAAACAAAAAAACATGGGAAAGCTGAACAGTCCGATCAGTCTGATTAGTGATCCAGTTAATTAGTTTTGAACATTTCCAGGCTTCAACCAGAACTGCTGTGGCAGCGAGAGAGAGAGAGAGAGAGAGAGAGAGGGAGGGAGGGTGAGAGAGGGAGGGAGGGAGGGAGAGCTGCAGCTAATGAAGAGAGAGATGGAGGAGGTGGAGGAGGACAGCAGCCAACATGATGCTGTGAGTCAGAGCAGAAGTAACAGGTGATGAGACTGACGGCACATAGATAGAGCTGTGTATATATTTCATTGTCATTAAACACCATTCAACCCTTTTAATCGCGGCTTTCAACCAAATGTTTACACTTTGTTCGGTTGCTACAAGTTTCACACGTTCAGACGCTGGAGTGAGTTGTTGGAAAATCACTGCTTCAACAGCTTCGTCACCTTTTGATTGACTGTTGTTTCCAAGGAAACACTGCATCTGCACATCTGTCAGCTATAGGTCTACACCGTCAGCAGGAGGGCAGGAAGGACTGTGAAGCATTGGCAGGTTATTTTCATTATTATTATATTTATTACGTTTATTAATCTCCACTATATTTTCTTTTCTTTTTCTTATGATTTTAACTTCTTTATAACTTTTCTTGTTTTTGGTCTCATCTACTCGTCTGTCCATTATATCCTGTCTACCTGTTTTTGTCACGTTACGTCACCAATAAAACAAATGAAATAAATAAAAAAAGAAGTGGATCTTAACTCCAGTACACTTCCATTGTCTCTCTCAGAGCTTCTCGGTTACGCACGGCTCCATAATGCTGACGCACAAAATGTAAATCGCAGTTTTGATTTAGACAATATATTCAACACTGCCCCCGAACACACTCTGCATTCTCCCTGTATTCTGGGATTTAGTCGCAGTCAATCATACATCACTGCCTGCAGACGCCAGGAGGAGAAGCACATCCAGAGTCCTGACATGTCTCTGTGAACAAGGGCATTAACTCTGTGCTCATAAATATGTTGGCTGCAAAAAAGGAATTACCCATCCCATTCTAGGCAGCGTCGAAATCCCCTTTTCTCTATGCAAACAAGAGCAATTCATTTGAATAATTCTCACTAAACCTGTCTCATCCACTTGTTTTCCCTTTGAGAGGCAATCACCCGTTGTCTGCTTGTAATTTATGACCACGGGCAAATCTGCTGTGGTTTTTACGGGGTTGCATTAGAACACACTGTTGTTATTGTGAAGTATTACTGTAAATGGGGAAAAATACACTTTTTAATGGAAAAAGACAGGTGCTTTCCAAGGTGGGATCCTCGGCTCTTTGTGCATCTGAGACACTTAGAAGGAAGATGGATTTTTTTTTTTTTGCTGCACCGCTACTTATTCATTATCCAAATTATGCAAATAGTTTATCTGTGTGAAATGTTTTTAAAAGGCCTGTGAGCAGTTTAGTGCGGCCTCTCCGCTGAATTAAGATGCATCAGGACTCGTGTTTGTTGGACTGCGGCTTTCTGAACAACTTGATTATCAACTTGCGAGCTAACATTGCTGCTACAGCGGTTAGCTCTGCAACGCAATAAGGCCGACAGCGACGACGACGTCTTGTGACATGTTTGTGTAAGAGCCAGAGCAAACTGAATTATTATTGAGCAGTTTTATTTTGAAAGGAACTTTTTCCATGCAGGTTCTTGGACACAGTCAGAGAGGAATTCAACATTTATAGCAATTGGTTGCAGCTGCAAGGATTCTGCTGGGAGAAGTATTCGGCTTCATCTTCTCAGACAAACTAGCAGCAGCAAATATTATTTTTCATCTTTGAGACCTAATTTCATCATCCAAAGGGATATATATATATAATAAAATATATATGCTTCAGACAACAGAGCCAGCAGTGAATTGCCAAAGGGCTCACAGAGATAAGATTGTTCTCCCAGGATGACGGCACATATTGACCGGCCAGTCATCTCAGGGGAGCTGGAGCCCACGTCTCCAAAAACACTGCAGGAAATTTCCCAACAGGCTTTATTTGGATAAACTGACAAGACTAAGTCTAAGTGGAGTGTTTGTTGTTGTTCACTTTCTTTGCACATACAACACCTCCACAGAACATGTATCCATGCACCGCTGTCATGGCGGACATTGCTGATCTCCACATTCCATTGTTCATTTGTTGTGATTATAGCCTTTAAATGGACTCCCTCCTTGTCACATTGTTTTTATGCCTCGCTATTTCCTCCCACAGTCCAAACATGCATACAACATGCCTTACTATAGGATGATGTCATGTTTTGGAGGGGTGGCGGGGTTGTTGCTGGGTTGTTGCACCCTACAGTCCCTACTTGTTGAGACCAAACCTACGCCCCCTGGTAATACTTTAAAGAAGTGCTGCATTAAATGTAGACATTGTGTAATGTAATAGTAAAGCTGAAGGTGCTAAGATATAAAATATTTTTGCTGACACAAAATATTAATGGGTTTCCTCCTCAGGGTGTCTGGGCTCAGCCTCAGAGAGTGGGTGAGGAGCTCTAGAGTCTCTGTTGCTATGCGTTGAGAGGCGCCGGTTCGGGGCATCTGGGTAGGATCCCTCCTGGGCGCCTTCCTTTGGAGGTTTTCCAGCCATGTCTGACTGGTAGGAGACCCTGTGGCCGACCCAGCTCTCATTGGAGGGATTACACATCCCTTCTGGCCTGGGAGCGTCTCGGGATCCTCCAGGAGGAGCTGGAAAACGTCGCTGGGGAGAGGAACATCTGGAATACCCTGCTTATAAAAATGGATGGATTGAAAATATCAATGTATCTTATTGGTGTAGGTTAGCTCCAGTGTCACTATGAGCTCATTTCAGTTTTCAGGCCACTTCTTTAAATTGTGGCTTTTATTTTTTCGACACAAGCTCTGACTCGACGTATTTAAACATTTCACTTGACAAGAGCTTTGGAGCTTCATTATCATCTATTTCTATCAAAAGGTCAAACCAGAGAACCTTCAAACACTTGCACTAACTCCAACTCCGCTGCCGGAGCACATGTTAAAGTTTGTGAATGCACAAGTGGGAGCTAATACCAAGACTATGTTCTATCTCTTTAACTGGACAAAGCTGTCAACCTTTCACATTTAATACTGACTCGAAAAAGCCTAATTTGGCTTAAATAATGAAACTTCTTACTTCCTTTAACAGGAGCTATGTACAGTAAGTATTTCCTATTGCCACATTGCTGATGTTAGCATTAATGCTAACCAGCTAGCCCCTGTCCAGTCGGTTTGTGTGTGTGTTGTTTTTTATTTCTAAATTCTTATAGTTTAATGATTTTAAATGGAGTTATTTAGAGAATGTTTTATTATTATCCTACACTGTGATTTTGATATAGTTGTCAGTCACACCTGAAAATCAGTGAAGAAACTGAAGACCAGCCAACAAGTTTGTTGTTTCTTTTATTCCTTCAGAATAAAACCACCCCTCTTTCTTTAAATATGTTCATCCTGAGTCTGGCGCTCTGTGGGCGCTTCCTAGTGGAATTCAACTCATGTGCCTGAAGGGAATTCTCTACATTTTCTGTGCAGTAAAGGTAATTTAATACCTCAATAATAATAATAACTCATAGCACCTGTTTAAAAATGTCTAAATGAAGGTTATCAACCAAAATATTCATGAGAAATATCCCCTGGGCCAGAGTTTCCTGCCACCAACAGTCAGACAGACACAGAGGAAAAAACACATCAGAGGAATTTTAATTCTAAAATACTAAAAATAACCATTTACCATTTACAGTGGTATAAAAGGTTGAAGGATAAACTGTCAATGACTCCTGGTTTTAGTTCCCTGAGAGACTCGAGGCTTCAGTGTCAGTGGGAGAGTGTCGGCGCCACCGTGTGGCCAAACTGGGAAATGACATCTAGACTGACAAACGTGACGGTGACACTGATGCAGATACTGTTTATCATGTTTTAAAAGACGTTTTAATAAACTGGATAGAAGCTTATGTGAATTTTCAAATTGTGACAACTGTTAAATGTTGTACATTTTATGTTGTTGATTCGAAATGTAAAAATGCTCTAAGCTGCATTGAAATTTGGTGTATTTCCTTTAAAAGATACTTAATGAAAATTGCTCATTAAAACCTTTTAATTATTCTTTTTTGAGGAAAAAGAAACACAGTCTGAGGAAGAGCAACAGATTAGGAATCCCTCCTCCAGGAAGGACAAACATAGACGTCATATATACACAGAAAAGACATATGTGAAAAGAAGAGAAGAAGAGGAAACCTCCAAAAAAAACAAAACTCAGGGACATAATTTGTACAGACGGGAGGTGGCGAGACAGTTGCAGACAACACGTGATGTGAAAACAGGAATAAACAAGAGACGGAAACAAACACTGGAGAAGCTCTCGAGCACCAACAGGACTCGAGTCAATACTGAAGGGTCGGAGCGAGAGGTTGTTTTTCCAAGTTATCAACATAACTGTCAGCAGGACAACCTGGATGTGAATTACTGAGGCCTTGAGCTTCATAAAACAGAGTGACATCAGTGCACTGGAGGGAAAACAGAAGGTGTGGGGTCACCAGGGCAACGCATCGAAAGCTAAGGTATAAATTTTAGATGTCTCACCATCATAGGACCAAGTCCTGCAGCCTACTGACTTTTATTAAACATATTTAAATGGATTTACTTGCTTTTATATATTACCATTCTTAATCACATCTAATATACTCTCCATAATTCCCTTGTTGCCGTCTGATTGGTGTTTACATTGACGTACCGAATTCATAGAACCGCAGTTCAAATGAAACAACACAACCAAGATCGTACTAAATATAATTCATTTAATTATCTTACGAATAAAAGGATAATTACAATAAAATACAGTATGATTACCTATAAACACTGGCATGGTTATAATGTACAATTAACAGGAGCTTGTTCAAGATACTAAAAACATCAGAGGAAGAGAGATAATCCAGCTGATTTGACATCTTCGGTAAACGTGTCCGAGCGTCTGATTAAATGTGCCGTGTGGTAGTTACTGAGGAAAGTCACATTGTTCAGGGCTGCAAGCAACTCTTGGTAAGCCAATAAAACCATGTGGCCCTGTCAGTATCAAGAAGAAATACACTCAAAATAACTTGTGCGACAATTTAACAGAGCACAGTGTTAAACAACCATCAACATACAGGATGTCAAACATAATACAACAACGTTTAACGGGTAAAATCTGAAGCACATCCTCGTATCTCCATCCAAAATCAGAACTAGATTAGATTGTGCAACTTTCCCTGTTTATTTTTGCAGTACATTAGCATTAGGCTACACAGTGGTAAACGTGCAGCTAACCGACAGCAAGACTTCGAGTGCTGCTCCCCAACCCTGACCGGAGAAAACACGACAACCTACAACTTCAGCTCCGGCTGCTACACTTTATATTTGAGTCTTCTTGTGAAAGTTAAAGTTCTCAAACCATAAAAAAAAAAAATTGGGGGGATTTTTTGGATGGAATTAAATGGGTGTATTTTGGATTTTTAAAGTCATCTTTGATATTCCTCAAATCAATATTTCATATTAAAAATGGAAAAAACAAACAAAAAAACCAACAACTTTTAGCAAATTTTCTTGATTTTATGGCCTGAAACTTTTTGATTTACTCATTGGTCTCTTCCTTTCCAGCCACAATGTGCAGGTTTTTCTAAAACAAGAATACACCACCTGTCCAGCACCAAACGGCACAAACAGCTAATGACTCGCTGGCGAATAAAGTGGAACGTTTAGCAGCTAAAGAGTCAGATCGTTTTCCTCAGGGGAGAGTAGAGACCAAAACAAAAGCTAAAAGGACACAAACTCTACTCAAGATGAATGCCAATGTTGCTCAGACAAAAAAAACAAAAAACAAAAACAAACAATATATTCAGCTTCAAATAATTGGCAAAATGTTAATATCATTTAATGTAAATTTGACACCTGTGGGACTCCGTACAAACCTGACCATGTTCTTTTGTTTTCATCTCTGTTGTAGCACCTGCTACGGTGGCCTGAAGAGAAAAGCTCGAATGGCGTGGACCCGACTCTCGAGTGATGTCATGTTTTATGTAAGAAAAAGAGTAGCAGTTTGTAAATGAGGAGATAATCTGTTGGGGCTAAAGACGGTAAGATCTCCTCAGATAGTTACAGTACGTATGCGATCAGGAATGAGCTCAGTCTTTCCACTCACTCTGCAGACTGAGCCAGTGGGCGAACATTACTCAGATCCTCCGGTGAAAGCTCGGCAGTGGAAACAATGTGCCCTACGCTCGAGTGCGAGAAGAACCGGTTCCTCAGGATGGACACAGCAGCTTTTCATCTGCGCTGAAAAGACGCCTCTTCCAGTCGAGTGAGTTTTTTTTTTTTCTTTTGAAGCGTTAGGCTGAACACATGTACAGCCTGTCTGGAAAGTGCATTCAGTTGTCAAGCGAAGAGACACCAGGAGTGTCGCAAACAGCTGTGTGTCAGTCACAGTCACAGTTTTCTACCATGTGCATGTCAAAACATTTTAGATCCTTCATTTGGCTGAGTGGATTTTTTTAAAATTACATTTGAATCTCCTGCTTCATTAAAAAAATATCAGCTTAGTTCGTGTTTGTATTGAAGTGAGTTTGATTTTGATTCAGAGTGTGTTTTTTTTTTTGTTTGTTTTTGTTTTTTTGGAGTGTTGCTAATAACGGCTGGCGTCGTCATACGAGGTCACGTCCAGGTCGAAGAAGTCCTCCAGCTTCCACTGCAGGGTCTCGAACGTGGGCCGGTCCTGTTCGTTCCCCTTCCAGCAGTCCATCATGATGTCATACATGACTTTGGGGCAGTTGGGGGGGCACTGCATCCTGTAGCCCTGGGGGACCCTCTGGACCACCTGGTAGTTGGTCATGGCTGCAACAATCAGAGAGGGACATGATCACAGACCTGCCAGGACTCATTTTCTAAATGATGTACGACAAAGCTGATAAAAGGTGATACCTGGGTAAGGCATCTGACCATATGTCATGATCTCATACAGCAAAATCCCAAAGGACCAAACATCAGATTTTATAGTGAACTTGTTGTCGTGGATGGCCTCTGGAGCGGTCCACTTCACGGGAAACTTTGATCCTTCTTTGGCTTCGTACACATTCTCATTCTCTTTCTAGGAACAAAACAAGACACAAAAATAAATAAGATACTGATTTTTACCGTAAAGCTGAGAGTAAAGATGTGCACCGTCACAGCATGGCAGGACAAAGTTTCATTTACCAAAATATTTCTTTAGTCTACTCTCTAGATTTGGGCGATATCCAAAATGTAATATCTAAATACTACATACTCGGAGATTAGAGACATTGGAACCAGGGTGACGCCAACATCCGGGTCGGTCAACAAACATACGTCATCCCCGCAATGCGCTTTAGCACTTTAGAAGTCAGAACCCACCATGAAGACTCTGGCGAGGCCAAAGTCAGCAACCTTGCAGATGTTGTTCTCGCCCACCAGGACGTTCCTGGCTGCCAGGTCTCTGTGGATGTAGTTCTGCAGCTCCAGGAAGGCCATGCCTGACGCCACCTGGGCGGCCATTTCAATCTGGTCAGAGAAACGCAGCGTGGCCCCCTTGTCCTCTGTAACCAAGGCAGAGATCCACATGATGAGTCACAGCCACAGGATTCAAGTACGATGTTTAGCAAAGAAGGAAGAAGGAAGTGGCACAAAGACGTTTTCTTTTGACATATACGACTTGTACTGCAAAGATTTATTTAAAAAGGTCCCATATTTTCCTCTTGTCCTCTGTTTAATTTGAAGAAGAAGAAGAAGAGAAGAAGAAGAAGAAGAAGAAGAAGATATATTTGTGGTTTTAAGAACCAAAAACCAGCGCAATTTACATCTCCTCTCTCAGGCTCCTCCTCAGCGACTGTTGATTTCTGTGGACTAATATGTAGCTGGAGCTGATCAATGTCAATGGCATGAGTTAGTGAAACTGTAAAATTGAACTCCGAGCTGTTGCATGCTGGGTTTTATATCATTTCCACGCAGGAGAAGATGGTTTCTCTGTGTCATTTTGAGGTTTATAAAGATTTAAACAAAGCAGACATTATGATCTCATGTCATAGCAGGAATACCACGAATGGAATCAACACCATCAATAATGGCCGCATTATTCCAGTGACACAGAACCTGTACCCTGAAACTGACGCAGCTAAAGAGGAATGCAGCCGTCATTATAGTAAATTAATTACAGCTGTGACAGTGACAAGTCTAATGTCAGCTGTGAAGAAAGCCTATGGAAAAGGACTTTGTCTGGAAAAAACAATTAAGCGATAAAGTAACACGAGCTTGTGGACGGTGAAACAGTGGTCAGAGTCTTCCACCCAAGTTCTTTAGTATCATCATTTTGAACTTATTCTTCAGCCCAGTTTGATTTGTCAAATTCCCATGTCTGAGTCTGAGAAAAAAGCTCATCCTGTTTGTCTGCAAAGCTAAAATTAGCTGAAGCTGCCTAACACACCTTCACTTACCAGTTAAAGTCCATCCAAAAATGTCCATCCTTCCCTGTCATTCTATACCGCTGCAACTATTTATTACTTTCATTGGTGGCTGATCTGCTGATTATTTTCTCAATGAATTGAGAAACACAAACATAAGATGACTCAGTGCTAACTGGCTGTTAATAAAACCAAGTGAAATCATTCTCTTCCTCAGAATAATCTCAACATGTCACACGACGCCGGCTCGATGCCAAGAGATAAAACTAAGGGAACATTAGTGCATGTCCTTATCTTTTTACATCAGAGCAGAACGAGCCAATCCTGGACTCCTTGCAGCCACCAGGAAGCTCTCAGTCGGGCTAATTACCAGAAGTCTGGAAAACAAGACTGTGGAGCCTCACCTTTTTAATGATTCGGCGTTATTTAAAATGTATCCCTCGAGCACTCTGTCCAGTATTAACATCTTTTTAAAGATAAAAATCAGTTTTCTAAAGACAGCTGGATGAGACTACATAAAAAAATAAAGGTTTATAATGTGAAATATGTGTGGATGTGGATGAAGTTTAGGTTTAGGATCTGCTTCTCTTTCCCTGGTATAAATGTCTGAGCCGCAGCCGGACCCTTTGCTACAGGTGGGCAGACTTTCAAAGAGCCGCAGCAGCTGTAGCACTGGACTCTGGTCCCGTCATAGAGTATCCGTCGCTCGCAATCAACACGTATAGATGAAAACAAGGCCGTCTTACTCTGGAGGTACTCCAGTAGGCTGCCGTTCTTCATCAGCTCTGTGATGATGTAGATGGGGTCCTCCATGGTGCAGACGGCGTACAGCTGGATGAGCTTGGCGTGCCGCAGCCTCTTCATCATCTGAGCCTCTCTCAGGAAGTCCTCAGGATCCATGGTACCTGGGAAAGGTGTTGAGATCAGCGTCACCTTTGCCAATACACAGCATTCGCTCACCCACCTGTCACTCAAAGAGGCCACGCCCTCAATTATACACAACTTTAGTCCCAAATAAAATGTAAACAGGTGAGTTATATAAACAGGTGTCATGAAGGAGGAAATTAGCTCTAGAGACCAAAACAGTTTTTGGTACCAGGCTGTAAACATGTTTATTTATTATTTAACATGGGAGTCTGTGGGGACTGACTCACTGTTGGAGCCAGACTCTAGTGGCCGGTCTGCAGGTTCGTCAGGCAACAGTGCTAACCACTGCACCACCGTGCCGTCACTTTTCGTTTGCAGCTTTTCAGAATGCTACTATGCAAATAAAAATGATAATTTGCTGTACCGGGTTTGAGGGTCTTCACTGCGACTGCTGTGGTTTCGTTCCACAGGCCCTCGAACACTTCGCCAAACTGACCGGCTCCCAGCTTCCTCAGCAGTTTGATGGAGTTGCGGTCAATCTCCCATTGGTCCACAGTGTTGTAGGACAGACCGTGAGTCTGTGGGGCCTCGCTCTACAAGGGCAGGAAGAGTCACTGTTTACGCAGATGACAATTTGCCATTATACTCTATAAATAATAGCAACAACGCAATAATAGAATTTAGAAAAATAAACAGCATGTGCTCCAGTTCGTGTTGTAGCTTATCGTGCGTTTTACCTTTTTGCATGGTTCACCCAGACGCACACACAGGCCGTCAGCCTGTTTGGAGTAATGCTCCACTAACTCCCTCAGTGTCAGAAAGGATCTCGACCTGGACACAAAGTAGTGACCGTTGTCCAGTTTTTTCAGCTTGTAATGCTTCACCCTCCCACTGTCCAGCACTGAAAGACAAGTCAGCATCCAGTCATTTACTCAAGACTCAACAACTACACAAGTAAGGTGAGACTGAACCGACACATCTCACTTCTTAAAGACACATTTTTATAAAAACAGCTTTTATTGTGTGATATCTGCTTGGTTTTCATTTATATTTCACTTTTATCTGTTTGGATGTTTTATATTTGACTCATGTGAAGCACTGTCCTTTCACCTGTTTGATTGGTTGATGTAATATTCATATAAATTATGTTTTTGTCTCTCAAAATTTTACAGTTTAAATTCTTGTAATATTATGACTTTATTCTCAAAATTTCAGATTAATTTTTTTCCCCTCATTGTGGCCCTAATAGTCCATATAAATTAGTATTAAGAAGTATTGTTTTCCAATTTTGTGTTGTGATAGAACAACTGTTTAACTGATTAAAATCAGTGAAATAATCTGAGTCTACTGGCTGTGAAATTAAGTAGATTATCAACTAGCTTTAATGAATGGGCATGGAAAGAATTCAGTTGTAATGGAAAGAGCAAGGCCAGTGAAAAGACAGATTAGAGCAGCGAGAGATAAAGTTATCGCACAGGTTTTATTTGAGCAGAGACTATTTATTTAACTTGATGACCTTCAAACCATCAATCATCTGGACTGAGGAACAAATGAGTCACTGAACACGGCTTGTGGATGAAGTGTGAGTTTTGTGGCGGCAGAATGCCGACCAGCACGTCTTCACATGAGAAACATATATAAGATGTTAGTCAGCTAATGTGCTATTAAAAGGTTGTGTACGAGGATTTCGTATCAAAGATATTGATGGTGTGGAATAATACAATTGTACAACTCACATTTGCGTGTGATGTGATTGTTTTTAGGAAAGTTTTTCTCAGACCTTTTCTGGGTAAATATTTAACTACAAGAAAAAAAAAAAAAGTTCTGTTTTTGTTTAGCTCTGTTTTTAGCTGTAGGGCTATCGGTAAAAATTAGCTAACAAGCTAACACTAAAGCATTTGTGGTGACTTTTCCCAAACTGTGGACAATAGTCACAGTGAATGTAGCAGAACAGTATCACACTCAACGACTTGGTTGTTTATGATGTAAAGAAAACACTGCATTTTCTGAAGCATTCTTTTACATTATATCCTGCACGCTCTCCTGAGGTGAGGCACCCCCCCGAAACTATTATGAAATATCTCATCTGTAGCATGCATTATAGGAGGAATACCCCCCCCACCTCACCCCACCTCACCCAGTCCCACTTAGTTATGTAGCTTACAAAGCTTGCTAACGTTAGCCACCGTAAGCTACTACACCCAAGTTTTTCAGCTAAATTAAACAAGTGTGTGTTTTATTGCTTACTTACTTTGAAGATTTTGTCATTTCATACTTCAACAGTGACATAATCCTTCTTTAATGTTTTTAATAAAAAGTGGTGAATATTTGGTTTCAGTGGGGACTTTGTGTTGCTAATGTAGCTTCTTGTCTTGGCTCACCCGAGAGGGAGAGCTCTCCTTTCTGACTTTCACAGTTTCTGACGAGGAAGGCTCCATGTTCGTTCCCTTCAGCCAGCAACATCTTCTCCGCATCCTGCCTTTTGGTCTCCGGAAAATACCATCTACCAATCAGAGCAAGCAAAGAAGCGAAAGGTGGTCAAACACATTTCAGCCATTTCTGAAAACCAATAATAATATTATAAGTCCAGCCCAAATATGACGACATACAATATTATGCATTTTATAATACATAATTATATTATTGTGTTTTATATTTCAGGTGTTTTTTAATTTTTTTTAATAATATAATTATATTATTGGATTTTATGTTTCAGGAAAAGCAATGCTGCCACTAAACAGCAGTTCAAAGTGTAATGTACAGTCAGCAAAGCAGTGAACTGATGGTCAGACTCAGCAGCAGGGCAGACTGTAAAACTGCAAAAAATAAAGATTTTTATTTATTTATTTTTTAAATCTTGTGAAAAATTTGGTGGAAAACATGGCGATATTCAATATTATACAATATTGGGCAATAAGATTCACTGTGTTCATTGGTGATTTGACTAATTTCAAATAGTCTTACTAACACCAACTACACCGTATGATTTTTACTCAATGAAAAGTTTTTAAAATCTAGTGCTAAAGGAAGATTCAGGTGATATAAATCCACTGAAAACCTCAAACTGACTATGAATATGTCTTACTAACAGATATTGTGTTCCTCTGTGCCACTGAGCTCGACTGTTGTCCACAAACTATTAAAAAGACAACATGAAGGAATTCAGGATGTATTCACAACATAAAATGAGTCCGTATAGATCATCAGTACAGAACTCTTACTTACGTGTCACTAAGGGAAACGTAACAATGACAACACAAAATATCTAGGCGTTAATATTTCTCCCAGACTGTCAGAGCTGTTCGACCTCAATTACTCCCCTTTGCTAAAAAAAGAAAAAGAAAAAGAAGACGACTTCAAACGCTTGACTGCGCTCCTACTCACCCTCAGTGAGCTAATCTCTACAGCTGAAATGAAAACTACCTCAGATTAATTATTTGTTTTCACTGCTTCCCACCACGACGATCGACAAACAGCTCAAAGCGCCCGACTCATTAACAACTCGACTTTACTGCAAAAACTAAATCTAACTTTAAAACATTACAAAAATGGAAAATCACAAGGAGGCCTCGAAGCGACAAACATTCTCCACTACTTCTTGGAAAATCAACAACATTTATTTAATCCACAATAACCCATAGCTCAAATAAGAACAAATTCATTGTTGCAGACCTTCCCTTCCTACTGTAATCAATCAAGACACTGAATTACTGTAAGAACAAGACAATCTCCTCAACTCTGAGACGCACAAATTACTGCTTGTGTTGGTTTCTCATGAAGTCTGTTGACAATAAGAAATAAGGCCAGCATTATCCTTTAGGGCCTTTATTATTTACTTCTATTAAGGATGAACGAGTAATCAAAATATTATCAAAAATCGCAATATGACTGTTTGGTACATACTGCAGCAAAAAAAAGAAAAAAAGAAATCACATTATCATCACTTGAAAATTAAATTCAAAAATGACCATTGCCGCTATAATCATGACTCGTATTGCAATATCTGTCAAAATCAGATTTTTTTTATTGCATATTGTTCACCCTAACTTGGTCTTACATGATGCATTACACTAAACTATGTCATGCCCGGGCAGGTAAATCACTCAGAGAAACCAAACCCTGCAAGGCTGGATGGTGGGTCCAGGTGGGCGGGGCTTAGGGCTTGGCTGAGAGCAGTGACTGATTTGTTGTGACATCACAACATTCCAGAAGTCCTGACGGCTTGTTTTGAGGCTCAGTTTCTGAATACAGGTCTTTGTGGACTGATACTTTCACAGTATTAATAAAGAACCTAGACCTGATCTATAATCACACTACACATGGACAGAGACCTTTAGACTATATGGGACCTTTCACACAAAAATGGAAATATGATGCACTGATGTATGCTATTGGGAAACCCTTATTACAGCGCTGAAAGGTGTAAGGCTTTAATGTAACATGAGTCTGATCCTCAGATATGTTTCTGATAAACAGCATGATTCTACAAAAAAAAGTCAGTGTGTTACAGAAAGAATTCCTCTCGACGTCATCTCATATCATATCCATCAAGTCTGTGACTCAGTGAAACTATGACCGCAAATGACACCTGGACGGATCAAGGGAATAAAAACTATTCACACTTGTAAACAAAACAGGAATAACTGGAGTAAAGCCGAGCAGAAACAGGTTTCACTGGAGATGTTAAGTAGGCCGAGAGTGCACCATCACTTTTCTGTGATGCTAACGTTTTACAACAGATCAGCTGAACACACACTTTTTATTTGTTGAAAACATTGTCTACAAAGGTAATATTATGCTTTCCAGTTATACTGGGTCATCTGAACATGTCAAGGCCTTTCACAGAATACTCAATTGGCTTCCTGCTGCTAAATTGAGCTTTGTTGCAAAACCAGTTTCAGTCTCTGCTCACAAACATGAAGCCACGCTAAATAGTAGTTAAAAGAAATGCCAGGAAACCGAGGCCTTTAGTGCACTATGTATGATCTTGTGTTTTCTGAGCCCTGCCTTCCTGGGAATTATTAACCTGTGAGGACAGACTTCCTGGTCGCAGAATAATTAACTTGTTTACTCAAGACTGGAAACATTTTTCAGCCCTAAAAGACACAAAAACAAGCTACAACCTGCTATCAGATTTTATATTCATGTCATGTCAACTGATTTATCCTTTTATTGGTTTTTAAAGCTCTTGATGGTTTTCCTCCAACTTATTTATCAAATTTAGTATTCTATTATTTGAATCAGTCTGTCAGTATTGTCTCCAGTGTTTCCTCAGTGCAAATATGTGCGATTGATGATAGTTTCTTCATTTCCTGTTATTACTGTCTTATTTTTCTTTTTTATTGTTTTTAATTATTACATGGTCATTTATTGTTCTCTGTGTGTGTGTGTGTGTGTGTGTGTGTGAGTGAGGTTTTTATTGCTTATTCTGCAAAGCACTTTGTATGACATTGTTTGTATGAAAAGTGCTATACAAATAAAGTCTGATTGATTGATTGATTGATTGATTGATTGATTGAAACAATGACTTTAGTTGGAAAACAAACTCACAGGATTCTGTATTATCAAGTTAATATGATCATAAGCAGCAATACTTACGGTTCTGCATCAATACTCTCCACAGGTGCAACATAGTTGGCGGGGATGTATCCTTGTTTGGAGGCTGAGACCCCGCTGAGGGCTTTGGCGAACCACCAATCCCCAGCACTCTTGTCCAGAGCCTCCAAAGTGTCCCCGGCGTTGAAGCTCAGGTCCTCCTCGGTGCGGGCGGAGTAATCATACAGGGCGATGTAATAGTCCACGGGTTGCACCGGCGTCCGCGGTAAAGGTCTCTTAATAGCAGAGTCCACTTCTGTGTTTTCAGCGATCGGGTTTTCAATCACCGTGTCGGTTTTCTTCCCTCTGAAGCTGGTCTCACCTGCAGGTTGACCCGGCTTTTTAAAACACGCCAGAAACCTCTGCCAACACGCAGAAAAACTATTCTGGATCTCCATGGCGCGGTTCGTCAATCACAGCAGCTCATTCCGAGTCAGGGAATAAAAGTCAGGAAACAGTGTAGGAATATCCCTTCTCCTCACTCATGGTCCACGCTCCATGAAATAAAAACTCATTTTAATAATCCCAGAGTCAGACTGGCAGCGGTCATTGGCCTCAGACGTGCACACACACACAAACACACACAGACACACACACCCGGCAAATAAGACACACAGTGCGGGAAGTGACTGCAGATAAAATGTCAAGTTTCCTGGTCAGAGAACCGGGTCTGGAGTTCACGGTTCAAGAGCCACTGTGCCAATCACCTGCACCTGCGGAGGAATGGGGAGCGGCTCACGTCACCTTCATCCAGGTGACGCCGTGTGCCCTCTGGCGGCCATATTGGAGGACAGCACCAAAACTACCTCACTGTAGATACAGACCACAGACTGTATAATAAAATGATGAGTAACGGCTCCTGGACTTTACGCACCTCACCTCCAGCACTTATGGGCGGCTGCAACAGTTTACAGTCATCCTGTGTGATAAAGCATTTTTTCACCTCAGCCAAAGGAAGTGGACTAATCTAATTATTATTGTTTATTTATTATTATTATTAATAAATAATTGAAATTTAACACAACCGATTCTAAAAGACCCAAGCTCTCCCCCAGTGTCTGCTCCTCCCGGCTTGCCTCGTCAGCTGATCAGTCATTGCTGACCAGGCGTGCCAATCAAACGCCCCCCAAAATACCTGTTTTTAAGGCCTATTATCTAATTAATTCGATGATTATTTTCAGATGGACCAACCGGGACACTGAACGAAAGGTGTGGATTTAGCCAAAGACACCATAATGAGTTCTGAGAAAAAAAATAATTGACTGAGTATTTCAATAGAGAAGTTGGCGTTTTTTGAGTGGGTGTGTATCGGAGCCAGCGGTTTTTGGAGTCCCTCGGTGGTATTGCACTCAAAGTCACTTCCGCATTTTCTTCACTTCTCAGCCCAACAGGTTACGTCCATTTTTATATACAATCTATGGTTTTGACACCGGACTGTTCTCAGAGTCTGGCATGGGCCAACTGCGACCTTCCTGTTTTTTGTCTTCCGTATTTAAAGCAAAGTTGGCGCCTTTTGGCCAAATTGCCCGTATGTGCGCAGACCATTAAAGCAGACAGATGTGCGCACCTCTGGTTTTTCCCCCCACGCCTCGTTCCCTGTTCGTCCGATTTCCGAAACTGTCACAGGTACAGAAAGTTTCTGCGTTTGTTTGTTCCCTAG
Source organism: Seriola aureovittata (assembly GCF_021018895.1). Classification (NCBI taxonomy): domain Eukaryota; kingdom Metazoa; phylum Chordata; class Actinopteri; order Carangiformes; family Carangidae; genus Seriola; species Seriola aureovittata. Next base: position 21,062,899 of record NC_079382.1, on the reverse strand, counting down.
TTTACTTTTGTTCTGCTGTTATTCAGATTATTCTGGCAAAGACTCGGCCGGGTCTGGGCCCAGAGATCCGGCTGAGGTGCAGTCCGCCTGGTATCGGAGTCCAACAACCCACAACAAGGCCGGAAGCACGCCGCACGTGCCGGACGGCCATTACACCTACTGTTCTGGCGGTGGGCCTGAACGGCGTTTGTTAATTTCCTGCTATTTTCCCCACGCCAGCTCTTCACTTAGATACAGGATGGAATCAGATTAGATAACATGCTGGTTTATTAAAAGACACGTTTACACACAGAGTGAACCAGCATGAAGTCCTCAAGCAGCAGCAGCAAAAATCAATAAACTGCAGCTGTAACTAAAGGTAAACTGCAAGTATAAGTCCAACAGCAGCTCTGCACTATGTTCAAGTTACTAATAAATGATAATCACAATGTTCATAAACATACAGTTCATTAATTTGAAAGCAATAAATGAAAGGCTTAAATGTCACATATGTTACTCCTGGGGCCAAGTTAAGTCTGAATTATTTGTCCTAAAGATAGAAATCAGAGAAAATCCATACAACTATATTACTTTGAGCCATAAATTACCTGACACATTTCTTTGGCCTTGTTGTGGATCCATGTCTGCTCAGTTAGCACATATTATTACGGTCTGGATTTAAATGTAGATTTGCCATCTAAACATTAAATCCGTAAATCTTTTTATGTGGCAGTAGTGGAAATTAGTCATTGCCAACATCTGTTGTGTTCAGAATGATGGAGACAGAAAACAATTACATTCAAAATATGATGCATGATTTTTTTTTTTTGGGCAACTTTCATGTTTTTCCCCAAATGATGTACAAATGTCTTGATACAGTAAACAGTATATGATATAAAATAATAATATCAACTTAAATTGGGATTAAGCTTAGAATGTTTACAGTGTCTTCCTCCACCCCTGGTACAGACCAAGTAACATTGACGTTTTACGATCTATTTCACATGATTTTAATATAAACCACTGTAAAAGTGTGAAATGTGGGATCTTTAATATTCCATTAGTATGTCATGTAAAAACATTGAGCAGAGGTACATTTTTTATAATGACTTTCCACTTTTTACACAACAGGTGAGGAACAGGGGGTTAATAGGGGCCAGCCCTGCGAATCTGAATGCGCTTTCCTGAATTCATTCTGCGCGTCTTCACCGTGCGTTACGGTTTTTCGTTTCACACCCGGAAGCACTGCACGCTCTCCCGCACTTTGGCTGCCGCCTCTCTACCGCCTTCTTCTGGCACACGGGAGTTTAGCTTGTGGCTCCGCTGCTTTAACTTATTGACGTTAACTGTTCACTGATAATCGATTGCGGGTTTAGGAAAAACGAACTCGGAGGTTGTTTGTTTTTTTTCTCTTTTCGCGGCACTGTATGTGAGCGGAGGACTGAGTGACGCGTCCACAGAGCGCAGTCCCCATCTGCGGCGTCAATTCAGTGACATTGACTCATCGCTGGTGTTGTGCACAAGTTCATGTGTGTGCACCAACGCGGTGGCCTCAGCGACAATGAGCGAATACTTCAGCCTGTCAGACTGCGATGTTATCGGCTTCGACTTGGACCACACGCTCTGCCGCTACCATCTGAAGGAGACCTCCAGGGTGAGTGTGTGCGTGTGTGTGTGTGTGTGTGCGCAGCGCGGGGCAGGCAGCTAGCTCCAATACATAACCGTACGGTGGCCGTGACGCTTCGATCAGCAAAACATCTGGATTAAAAATAGCTCGGAGCTGTCAATAACCCCTCCACGGTCACTTGTCAGTTCAGCCCCGCCGTTATGAAACATATTGTGGCTGATGATGCTCATGAGTTTTGGTTGAAGGTACATGTGTGTGTGTGTGTGTGTGTGTGTGTGTGTGTGTGTGTGTGTGTGTGCAGGATGATGCTCCTGATGCTGCAGTCACTCTGCGTGACTCACAGGTTGAACGTCGGCGGTGATGCTCATACATGTCTTTAAATCCTCTGAGGCCTGTTGGCAGCCAGCAGCTCCTCGTATCATCTTGCGTTTTCTATAATTAGGACAGTCGCAGCGCGCGCACAGGGATGGACTGTGACACTGGGTGACAAATAAATAAATCACTGCTAATCATTACGGTCTGTTTTGATCAGACATGCTCTCTCTTGTCCCATCATGTCACATGTATGTCCACTCATCCTGTCAGTGCAGTAGCATAGGATAGTGAACCCCAAATGCATGACCCAGTAAGGGAATTCTTAGTTTACTAATACTGATATCGTTTTTGATTAATTGATTGTTTTTTAGATGCAGTCACCTAAAGATTTCTCTTAAAATTCAATGTATGTTAAGGGCCAACACATATTCCGAAATCTTGGCATATGGTTTGATAGTAATCTCAGTTTGAGCTTCTACAATCATGTTTTTACCATCTTAGAGATATTTCTAAAATATGATCTTTTTTTTAAGCTTTTATAGACACAGAGACTATTTTACATGCCTTCATTTCATCACATTACTGCAACAGTCTCTTTTACTTGTGTCAATCAGAAATCTATTGATTGTCTCCAGACTGTACAGAACTCTGCTGCCACATCTTCCCTGATTTATCCTCCTTACACTGGCTCCCAGTATGTTTCAGAATAGATTTTAAGATATTATTGATTACTTTTACAGCTCTCCGTTGGCCTTTCTCCTGGTTACATCTCTGACCTATCAGTTCAATATGCACCAGTGCGCACCCTGAGATCCTCAGGTGAAGGTCTTCTCTGGAACGATCTGCCTGAGGAAATCAGGTCGGCTGAGTCTGTGACCTCTTTAAAGATTCCTCTTAAAACTTTATCGGAGAGCTTTTCCTAGTTTTAATTCTACATTAATTATTTTTATTTCTCTTAAAATTAGCTCGTTATTGGTTTTTATATTCCCAATTGTTTTAATTGTTCTATCTGTTTCTTCTCTTTGAAATCTATCAGATTTGATTTTTTGCTGTCCTTGACAAGCACTTTGTAATGTAGTTTTTGAAAAGTGCTCTATAGATAAAGATTATTATTATTATTATCATCATTCCTAAATGAATATTATTTGTGATTAATAATAACTAGATAAAGAAACAGATAAAGTTATCAACTAGCTGGTGAACATAGTGGAGTTTTTAGCAGCTAAGCTAACAAAAACAGAGCTATTATTGGAGTAAATTTTGGACATTTTCCTAAATTAATTCTAATTGCTCCATGTGTAAAAAAAAAAAGAAAGAAGGAAACTGTTTACTAATACATTTGCCATAACAATTGTTGTTGTGTTTTAACCTAAAGGGGTAAAAAGTAAGGCAACTTTAAAGATACACTCCAAGTATAATAGTATAACAACCAAATTCCCACATTTCCTTGCTGATGCGTTGAAACTCAACCAGTCTGGTGAGTGATGTTATTTCCTCTTTGTGTTTGCAGCTCATCTATGAGAGCTTTGCCAGGTACCTGGTGGAGCATAAAGGCTATGACAAGGACCTCCTGAACCTGACCCCGGCTACCTGGGATTTCTGGTGAGTCAGCAGCAGCAGTTTCCCACAGTATAAAGGGGAACAATGACACACAGGTGTAATGAATACCGGTTTCTCTTACAGGGATGTTAGGGATATATTAATGTAATACCTGTGGCTATGTTTCTTAAAGAGAGGTGAAACGTTATCCCTTGAGGTTTGGGTTTTAATCAGATTTAATGTTTTAAATTTAAAGATGTAAAAACTTTTTTTTATGGTGACCATGATACATACTAAAGCAGGACATTATACAGTGTTAAAACAAACCAACTACGTAACGAGTACACGGTTTCTAACCCACCTAAAATCTTTCAGTTCTGTTGTTTCTTATCACATATACACTCTGGATTTTGTGTCTAGTTTTAAAGGACTAGTGGTGGATCTGGAGGATGGAAACCTCGTGAAGCTTGCTGAAGACGGAACTGTCTTGCGGTACGCTCTGCTCTTCCTGCATGAAATCCATTTTGATCTGCCTCCCAGGACACACATCTTCACTCTCTTTGTACAGCTTGTCATTGCTTTCACAGACCTTTTTAATGTGGGATGATAATCAATAAGTATTATTCTATTCTATTTCTTGCTTTTTTTTTTTTTTATAGAGCGACACATGGAACCAATGACCTCAGCGCAGAAGAGATCATCAAACATTATGGTCCCAAAAGGGAGTGGAAGCACTTCAGCAGCCTCAATACCTCCTTCACAAGATCTGGTGTGATGTCTATACCCATCTTTAATAACTGTAGCTGTATGCTTTCACTAGATTCCTAACTGATACTGATACTTTTATTTTGGTCTTTGCAGCAAATTACTATTACTATGACAACTACTTTGATCTACCCGGGGCTCTTCTCTGTGGACGAGTTGTGGATATGTTGCATAAGGTAATATTTGAGTGTGGCTTCATATTAATGGTTGATATTTTCATGTGGAAAAACATATTAAAAATTGTAACTTTTTAACGTTTGTGTGAACAGCGAGGAAATGAGGTGAATTCGGACTTTTGGAAAGACATGGTTGCGGCCATTGATCACAATTACAACACATCTGCATTCAAAGGTAAGCTTTTGCTCATTTCTGATGACTTCTTGTCGAGGACCGGTTCTGTAAGGAATGACAATACACACAAGACACAGAGATTATTTTTCTTTTTCAGTCTAGAACTTTTATTCTGTGTTTTGGTCAGCAAGTGGTACATAACTTAACACATCCAATGGGACATAGTTGTTTGGAAAAAAAAATGCAGTTTGAATTTCTCATTCTGTGTTTTTTTTTTTTTTTTGCTGGTCACAGTGCTTGTGAGAATGTGCTGATCTCTGATAACATATAGTACAACAGTTTTGTGTGTCTTTTGTATGTATATTACAGGAAAATTCTTAAACAACAGACATTAATAAAAACGAACACAAGTACAAGACGTGCTGTAAATGTTACAGGCAGTTGTAGAGCACCACTTAAAACATTTCCGATATGGTTTCATGTTTCTTAAAATTGCCAATGCACACACAAGATGAACTGGGGAGCGGGATCAATTTGAACCATGTGTTTTTACATTTTAGTCAGCATTAATACCTCTGTTTGTCAAATCATTTGTTAGCAAAACCTTTTCAAGATTTGAATGAGGCAGTTAAACTTGCAAAATTTACAACCATACTTTTTCCTTAATTTACCATCTCAATTTGGAATTTTGTAAACTGATCTATTTCTCTGAGTAGTTCAATGATTGTAAGGTTTTGAGGTTTATTTGGATTTGTGAAATCACGTTGAGGCAATCAAGAACCCAGAGAAAGCGCAGTGAACATTATCTGCGGCAAATATACCATTACTCTCCTCATCAGGGACCTGGATATAGACTCTGTCACCGGGATGCAGCATAAGAACAGTACTGCCTGACATCTGATCCAGGAAGCCCTTGTTGTACTCATCATAGGTGAAAACAACTGGCTCTTCGTTTTTGTAGAGGGCCACCAATGCATTAGCACCATTGACATGGATATGATAGCTGAAATAGTAGAGGCCTGGGATCTGGCAGGTGAACACACCACTGTGGGGGTCATAATGGTTCTCCCCATTGTACAGAACCTGAGCGAACTGAATAGGAGTAGCAGATGGGGGGTAGGCGGTGGTCAGCACAGCACTGAAGGCAGACATGGGGGCCTTCATCATCTCATGAGACATCACAACCTCGTGGGACTTGATTGGCATGCTCTTCTCATGGTGGTAGACCACCTCTCCTGGTGGGCCAGGTGGACCGGGAGGACCGGCAGGGCCTGGAAGACCATCGTGACCTCTGGCACCTGGAATTCCAGGTGCACCCTGAGGACCACTAACGCCCTTAGCTGTTAAGCCAGCTGGACCAGGTGCGCCTGGCATACCTGGGTGGCCCTTAGGTCCAGGGGCACCGGATTGACCGGGTGCTCCAGCTGGTCCCATGGGTCCTGGTCTTCCATTCTCACCACTTTTTCCTGGTGCTCCTGGGCCACCTGTGTGTCCTTTTAGTCCTGGGGCGCCATTTGAACCTGGGATTCCTGGGGCACCGGTGTGGCCTTGAGAACCCTTTGGACCCTGAGGACCATTGTGACCTGGAATTCCTGAAGGACCTACTGCCCCAGGGACACCTGGTTTTCCAGTGAAACCCTGAGCTCCCTGGTCACCCTTGGTTCCCCTTGGGCCTGGTGCACCAACCATACCAATGTCGCCTTTGGGTCCTGTTGGGCCTCCCTCACCCTGGAATCCTCTTGCACCCTGTGGACCAGCTGGGCCAATAGGACCAGGAGCGCCTGGCTGACCAGTATAACCAGTTGGACCTGGCTCTCCCTTTTGACCAGTGGTTCCTGGAGTACCAGGGGATCCTCTGCTGCCTGGTATTCCAGGCTCTCCTGTTTTGCCAACACCTGGCATGCCAGGGGAGCCTGGCTGACCAGATGGACCCTGTGGACCTTTAGCCCCCATAGGTCCAGGCATACCTGGTGTACCATTCTGGCCTGGTTTTCCTGTTGCTCCTACGCCTGGAGCCCCAGTGTGACCCTTTGGCCCTGTCATACCCATTGGCCCAGAAGCACCATCCCTTCCTGGCATGCCAGACTTGCCAGGTTCTCCAGGATAGCCAGTGGCACCAGGTTTACCAACTCCAGGTTTACCTGGCATACCAGATGGACCCATTGGTCCGACTGCGCCTGGTGCTCCTTGAACCCCAGGAACCCCAATACCTCTCTCTCCTTTGGAGCCAGGAAGACCAGGAATACCAGGATGTCCCTTCAGGCCAGGCTCTCCTCTTGGTCCCATTGCTCCAGGAATGCCAGATGGTCCAGGTTTTCCAACAGAAGAGAATCCTGCAGGTCCAGGTGTTCCAGGTGTGCCAGGTGCACCTCTGGGACCCATTGGTCCAGTTGAGCCAGGTGCACCTCTATCACCAGGGATGCCAGGGGTACCTGGTTTTCCAGGGCCACCTGGGCCACCAGGTTTACCTGCTTGAGAGTAGCCAGCAGGTCCAGGAGGTCCTGGTGGTCCTTGTGGTCCAGTATGTCCTACGCCACTCTTTCCAGGAGGTCCAGGTGGTCCCATTGGTCCTGGTTCACCTGGAGGCCCTTGAGCACCTTGCTCACCTGCAACAACTAAGGGAATACAGAAATACAGATACATGTGATACAATTATTTCGGTAATATGATGCACAGGTTGTAATGTGACAGGTATCTTTGTTAGATCAATAACTGTCTGTTTTACTGAATCATGAGCTTTGATGTAAAAAGGGTACTGCACAGCATCCCACATGATGTTGTAGGATATTAACGATACACATACAAGCATACAACAATTGATGCAGACATTAAGATATGCTTAGTTCTCCCCAAGGAAATGAGGAAGGAAATGATCAAGAAATGGCTTCATCTTGAAGCATTTCTCTGCACATTCTCTGACTCTCGTGCCTTTGAAATGCACTTCATAGGATGCCTCCATGGTCCTTGAATAACCCAGAGTCTGGTACTCTACTCTGTAAGACAACAAACTGCCTCAAAGCACCCCTCCCTATGATTGTGGGGATGGGTTGTGAGGACAGCACTCCCTTTTTTCCCCAGTTTAGTCTTAACAGCACCACTGGTCTGAGGTGATGCTCTCACCAAGCTTACGTCTACTGACATGGGACCTAGTACACCAGCTTCTGTACATTTCAGTTCAATTTGCCCGCACTATGCTGCACCCTTTAATTTCCTGCACTGCCCATGGCCATGAATGTATAGCTAGTGGTCTGAGAGTTTTCAACAACACCTTGATGCATTTCCTGCCACATAGCATAGAGTTTATGGGCAAGGTCAAATGAATGTATGGGTTTGCACTAAACTGGCATATAAACTCAAGGTATTGCTCACTAGTCTATATTTATCACTAAAGTGATACATAGGATAAACAAACATTTTTAAGACTTACAGGAACTTTTTATTTAATTTTATTTGATTTATTTGTTAATATAAATTAGCATACATTTTGCAAGTTAGCCTAAGGCTAATTACTATAGCACAAATTATATTAAACTTGTCTTTAATTTCTGTTCAGTCTTTGAGAATATATTTTAAAGCCGATTCATGTATAAATTGGTCGCTATAATAAGAATGTAGGCAGGACTTTGGTATTGCAATAAAAAAATGTAATAAAAAAAACTCAAAATTAATCTACCAGGGCTTTAACATTAAAAAGACATATAGAATAGAGTTTAGGAACTATTCTTATCTTTGAACAGTGCACAAACAGCATCTGTGTCAAAGTTGCTATCACATTCCTTCATGCGCCATAATTCTGGATGCGTCATTGATCCGTCAAAGCAACAAATCCGGTAGTGTTGGCCTCTCTTTTGAAATGGTGTTTAGAGATGAAAATTCTTTGTCAAAGGCTGTCATTTTCAAACCACATAAGGCAGTGCCCGAAACCCCACAGGGGAATTTTGTGCCAGAACTGGACCTAGTGGCAGCCAGGAACACCACAAACTGGAGGTGAGGATGGTGGCCACAGGAACTGACCCAGGAGCTGAACCATATGTGACCTTCAAAGTACTATTGCACTCATATTTAGTATATTACATAATATCCATTCAGTTTGGTTGTTTGTGAGTCTTTTTTTTTTCGTAATCCTTCTGTTGTTTGTATTTTGGAAAAATTAGCTTCATTATCTCGCCGGCAGAGTGATTTACTGCTTGAACTTGACAGAGTGTTTCTCTCCAGTCTGTGTTGTTTTTTTAAATGCTTATTGTGTGGTGTGATTTTAATACCACAAGGCAGTTTGTTAGGGCGTGCCTGCAACGTGGTAACAACATCTGTTTTGGAGATCTGACAGATTTTAGCTCTCATTGTCAACTTTCTCCTCTATTTTTATATTTTTATGCGGAGGCTCACAGTCGAACCACATCAGAACCCCTTCAAAAACAAAACTGGAGAAATAAATTCTCAACTGTTGAATCAAAATTGGAATCATCGTTAAATTATGGTTTTAGTTCTGAAACGGTCTCATACATCACCCTGGCAGTTACACCGTCACCACTGCTTTGGGTTTTTCTTTTATTACACATGCAAAAGTAGTATTTATTTAGAGCACAAGTGCTCTTTTACTGCTATACCCCACCTCACAGTTATATACAGATCTACGCATTCACAGCAGTTCACAACACCTCAACCCACAGCCCTGTGCTCTCAGCCAATGAGACGCAGCACTGGACCTGGTGGGGTGAGCACCTTGATGACAGTTAATGAAGGAGGGTGTTGCCAGGCTGCGGAGTGTTGATGATAATGATGATGAGGATGATGACTTGAATTTGCAGTTAATTAAGAAATTTGCTGTTGATGAAAAAGGCTGCTGTATTTATGAGATTCACATTTTCAGATTAGTAATTTCAAATTATGGGAGTAATTTGATTTGACCGAATTACAGTTTAGAGTCATGCAATTGTAGGTTCTAACTCTATATTTCATGCATAGACTTGATTTAAACATCTTTGAGTGGGAGCCTGCACGAGTTATAGTTAAGTCTGTAAACATATATCCAATAAATTCCCGCAGACGTGTAATTTTGAAGTGTTTTCTGATGCAGTTTCACTTGTTTAGGTTTGTTTTAACTTTTAAGCAGAAACTGATGGATTATGGAGCCGAGGAGCTCTGAATGCAGCCTGCAGTGATATGAACTGAACAATGGGCTTCACAGGTGTTTAAATATTATACTAAAAATATATAGATGCAGGAATTTTGTTGTGAGCCTGCTTATTTAACCCAGTTGAATCGGAACCATCTTTATTTATAATAATTGCAGCATTGCTCTTTTTAGGATTAAGAATTGTCACTAGTTTTTACACAAACAGCTCTTGTGTGAAAAGTCATATGCGACTCACCATGACTCTTGACGGGGTAGTGTGCCTTGGCTACTTTTGGCACGTGGTAGTACCTATCAGGGGTCGCCTCAGCCAAAGCTAGGAGGACGAGGAGAACGCTGGTTACCCTCAGGTCCATCTTGTGAAGCCAAACCTGCAAAGACAAAAATTTGTTTATGAGAAGAAGAAGAAGAAGAAGAAAAAGAAGTAGTGTTGCTCTTTGTCTCTAATGACATTCAACAAGCAAAGGACCATGCATGATGCATCTGAGTGGCACAGTGCACATGTTGCTGCACTTGTCTCACACTCATCATGCATCAAGTTAATTGAGGAGTTTAGCTGCAAGATAAATGTCAAAATCTTTCATTTCTAATTTAAAAAATGATCCCTAACATCTCTGTCAACAGATTATTTTTTCATGCTCCAAAGTTCTCACAAAAGTGAAAGATTCTGTCCCAGTGTGAATGCAGCACTAGCACATGGCTCATTACACTTGTTACAGCAGCAACCGGCAGCCGACCCACCTCTCAGTGAGAGCCAGGCTGCAGCTGGGATTTCCCCACTACACTAACCTGAAATCAGGAAGAAAAAAAAGGCAACTTACCGTGATGGTTTACGCTCCAAAGAAACAGTCAGGGGGGGTCGGGAGGCTGCTGTCCCAATACCTTGCTGTTATATCCTTTAGTTTGTGGAGCCTGTCTGTCTGAGTGGCAGCTGCTGCTTCCCAGGGCACTGGGCTCAAGGTATTTATACTGAGCCACTCTTCCAGCATCGTGTAGGATCTACCTCGCGTGGAAGGCCCCTCCCTGCTCTGATGTCATCTTTAATGATGGGTGCCATGTCCTCAGGAGGCATGTCACTTCAGGGTGATGCCCCCCCCTTTCTTCATGTGGTTCTCTCTGTCTGCAGCAGTGAGGGGGATTCCTGTCAGATCCCTATTTTCATAAGTTCATTTCTCGATTCATCTCATTTGTTTGACCTGTAGTTCATTCTGTGGCAGATCTTAAAACTGACATTTATTCCATTTTACATCTGACACCTTAAACACTGTTTGCACTTTTTCGACAAACAGCCTGGTGTTTCTTTTTTTGAACATTTTTAGCTGCTCAAACATAGGTGTTTTTTCTTTTTTTTTTCAGTCTAAAGACATGAAGTAATTGACTAAGAGAGTGTTTTTCTGGAAAAGTAAAGACTGTGTGAGACTGACAATATTTTTCTCCGGTCTGAAGACAGTGAGGTTGTGGTAGAGGTCATGCACCAAATGGCTGTTTTCACTAAGTTTTGGTTAAATCTGAAACGACACACAGCTTTTAATAGATGCTGGAAAGTTGTAGCGTCTTTTTTAAAATCTCCAAATTCTGGGTTTGAAAGATGTTGTTCACAAATATAAATCCATTTCTAAACCTGCAACCGGCTTGATTATTTGTCTAGAGATTTAAATTCCACCTCATGATGATGTCTGCATGTTGTCTTTGATGAACTGGCATGTGGTTACCTGCACTGACCCACAGTTGCAGCTTTAAGCCAGCAGGAGGCAGAAGTGAGGTTTCAAGCCGCTTCACACTGCGAGGAGCCTCTGGTCTGCAGCTCACACTCACACAGTGGCAGCAGTAGAGGAGCTCGGAGCACAGATATAGATGTATTGATATAGGTCAGAGCTGAACAGTTAATCGAAATTGCAATACGGCCAAGTTCAATTTTCAGGAGGAGCTTAAATGAGACATTGTGGTGCTACAGAGATAACCCCCCATCTATTTGTTTCTGTGACAGCGAATTGCAAAAATTGCCATTCCCACTGTAATCGTGCCTCATATTGCAATCGTTCTGCTGTAATATAGTTCTACTTGAGGAGTGAGTGAATAAATACCATCCTCTGATCCAGCGTTTTACGAATCTCCAGCAGGTGTTTTTTTTTTATACATTAAAATAGTTAATAAAGGTGTTAAAAAAAAGCCTGAAACAATAGAATCTAATAGGGAAATGATTCTGTGCTCCGAATTCTGATGCCCAAATTAGAGTAGGTCTTTGAGACTCATATATTAATATCTGCTGTGTGGAAAAAAATATTTTTCTTTTTCTACATAAACCTATGTAATGGTACAACACTGTTAAACTAAACTGTGTTACAAAATGCCTAATAATGATGCATACAGTTATCTACTATTGGCTTCTACGATGACCTTACCAATTCATTACTGGTCTGTAATTCATGGTGAAGAAAACAAACGTATCAAAAACGGTTAAAAATTAAACCTGAAAGACAAAGTAAAATGAAAAATGCATTTTTCAAAGTTTTCTTTTTTTTTTTTTTTTGTATCTTTTATATCAAAATTTTTCTCTTCTCTATAAAACATAAAAATATTTTTGATGGCTCATGTTGAACTCATAAACTCAGCCACATGTGATTTTGGGTGCTAGCTAACCGCACATATCACATAAAACTGAACTTGTTGGCTAGTGAGGGCAGCTAGCAAAACAGCACCATAGTAGGAAGTGAATGTTTCACTGAGACTTTAAATAAACTATGTTTTAAAATGTTTTAAAACAAAATTATGAAATAATTACAAACAGATAAAAAATGTGTAAACACTCCTTCCATTGTTTTTCTTCTCGAATTAAGGTGGAAAAGATTGGGAACCACTGAGTTAGACATTTTGGGTAACATCTTTATTTGCTTTCTTGAAAACAGTTAAATGAGAATATTGACACCACTCTCATGTCTGGACACTAAATATGAACCTACAAGCAGCCAGTTAGCTTAGCTTAGCTTAGCTTAGCTTAGCTTAGCAGAAGGTCGGGGGAAACGGCCGGTCTGACTTGTCACAAAATCCACCTTACAGGATCTTTAAAGTTGATTGATTAATTGACATGTTACATATTGTTTGTTTAATTCAAAACACAAGTGTTAAAAATGACATGTTGTAGTTCTGTGGGAGTTTATGCGTCAGACTGTTTCTTGGCCGTCCCGAATCTCAAGTTATTGTATGAAGTTTGATATTCAATTCACAGTGAATGTCTTTATATGTTGCTGTATATTTACTGTTTTCAGATGCTCAGACCGAACAGCAACGCAAGCAAAAATACATGAAATATGGAACAATCACAGCTACTTCCAGGATAGCTCATAGATTTAAAAAAAAAAAAGCTAAATTAACATGATATTCTTGCTGTAATACCCACAAATCTCAGTGTTTTATTTTATTTTGAGTCTCTTTAAACAAGAGAAAAAAATTCTACCAATTCAATGAGGATACCTTACATTTGTTTCAAAATAAGATGAGACTTCATTGATCTCCAGAAAGGAAATTCACAAAGAAAATACAAGAAGAGAAGAAAATAAAAAGTTATTTTGATGGTTGAACGTGATATAAATTTTGTTTGCATAGCAACAAGGATTAAACATTGTGATCTTCATCAACCTTAAATCTACAGTCTTGATTGGTGCAGCCACTGTGTAATAGATCTGTGGTTTTTGGGAAAGCCTTCCCTTCCCTCTGCCCATATCATTTAAACTGCCAACGTCGCAGCAGCCGCAGATGAGCCGTGGGCATCTTTTGGTAAACTCTTTGAATTAAATGACAGAGTAGTGTGGGGGGTGGAGTCGACATTTAACAACTTTCTAAGCTGCAGATATGCCATTGCATCTCACCATGAAAGTGGCTGTGACCGCAGTGAGGCATGGCTGCCTTCATTTCATTTAGATCGTTTTTCTTTTTTTTTACTTTTTCCTTTTTTTTTTTATCCGGTGTGTCAGAATTAATGCCTCCTGAACTAAATCTGGCCATTGTGAGGTTTAATGTAAACGGCTACTTAGATTCAATCGCTGCTTCTCGGTAGGTTTGTGCTGTGTACGGCAAAAAGGCAATCACAGTGCATAAACATGTAATTAGGAGGGGAGATGAACTATATGGAATGCAACACTGACAAGAGTATGATATGGACTCGTCCTCGTTCCCTCTTCGTCCCGAGGGGCAGGGTGGGTGGTATTTCTGGGAAGGGTCTGCTGTAACCATTGTTTTGCCCCTCCCAACATCTTAACGTGCTACTGCTGCACTTTCAGACGTGACTTAATGCTCCTTCAGTGGCTTTAATTACCTCTGGTGATGACGGCTTGTCCCCCAAAATGCTCAGCCTCTGTTTTCCACATTATCTTGATAAACCTATAAAACACAAAGTCACATCTGATTTTTGCAGCTTTGCATATTGTATTTGTGATTTGTAGTCATATGGTGTTTATCTAAACTTAACTGCTTTTCTACATTTTCAACTTGTTAATTAATGATTCAGTTTATTTTTCAGACCCAGGCTGGTTATAGATTGATGTTAATTGTAAACTACTGCCTTTTTGAATTGTTCTGAAGATTTCCAATTAAATGATTGTGTTATTAGACAATACAAGAACTTTGCCTAAATACAAATCAGTTTAAAAATTCTGTTTAAAAAGTATTTAAATTGGTAAATATATATTTAAAAAAAATAAACAAAGCTATGGATATGAACAGACACTCCATGTCAGTTTTTACCATTTGGCAGTTTTCAATGCATTTCAGTCAAAAAAGTGTTGTGGTTTGGTAAATAGCCCTGTCTCTGTTTTACATAGTATTGTATTGGTAACATACAGGCCAGTAGACCCACATATGCTAAAAAAAAGGGGCAACTTTTAACTGTCATCTAACATATAATTAAAAAACACATAATTCTTCACCACTGCTTTGTTTCTAGAAGGGATGTACAATATAGATGTTTTATCCGTATTTATTTGTATATTTCCGTTGTTGGACAGTCCTGTCTCCGTTTGGCTCCAGAGATTTGAGGATGCCATGGTGTCTGAGAGAGAGAGAGAGGAGAAAATAATTGCAGGTTGATGTACCTAAGCAAGCAGGGAAGAGTGGAAAGCAGCAGCTAAAGATAGAGTGTTTGAGATGGGAAGTGACGGTGGCTCAGATTTAACGTTTTAATAAACCAAATGTGCCACTAAGAGGCACTTAGAGCTTTATGAATGGAAGGACTGAAGCTTGACCTCCTGGCTGTGTGTTGGCTGCAATTACAGGGACCCAAACACAAAAATCATGGTTGGAAGTTTGACCAACCTGAGGCCGACTGTAATTCAGAATAGCAACCAAAAGCCCTCACTGCATCCATCTGGATTTTCTTTTTCTTTTTTCAGCTCGACAAGATCTCGCCCAAGTCATTATAAAATTATGGAAAGGCTGGTCTCATGAGAAAAAGAATTAAAGCCAGAGACGCTGAATTTTTCGGGTTACCAAATCAGATTTTGCCCTCATTTTAGGATTTATTTTAGGAGCAGGTAATGGGTTACTTTAAAGCCAATTATCTAAATCAAAGCTGAGTAAGTGCTATAATGACCAGTACTTTTCATTTTTACTGCACCTCCCACACCAGCTCATAATCATCCGCTTTTACAGGTGTGGTATCGCAATCTGTCAATTCCAGCATCTCAAGAAAATCCTTAATGCTTCTACAGAATCACACATCTTAGTCTTTGATACGTTACGATATGTTGCACATATTACCAGCCTGCCTGGGGTTGAATCTACGGAGGCTCAAAACGTACAAATGGCAGTAAGAGATTATTAGACGAGTCAAAAATATAACTGATAACATCAATAAATAAGACTTAAATAATTAAAATGGAGAATAAAAACAAACACAAAACTTTGCTTTTCTGTTGAACTCCAATAATTTGGATAAAAAAGAAAAGTTTAGCTTCACTAGTTGATTTTACCTGATAAGCAAGTGAAACCTTTGCAACAGTAGCTTAAAAATTTTAGCCTGAAAGCTAATGATACCAAAGTTAGCAAGCTAACACTACTTAAAGTTTAGTATATTTGTCATTACAAGAAAGGAGACATTAACAAACACACCTACAAAAGGTCAATGATATGGATACAAACACACATTTCCATTGTGGTCTTTGATGAAGACAGTATTTAAAGAGACATGCGTTCAAAGGACCAGTGTGTAGGATTTAGCGGCATCTAGCTGTGAGCTTGCAGAATGCAACCAACTAATACCCCCCCCACCCCTCCTTTTCCAAGTGTGTAGGAGAACGTACGTGGCCTTCAGGTAACATAAAACACCCGCTGTAGATATGAAAATGGTTCTTAGATTCAGGTGATGATACACTAATGAAAGCATCATATTCCACTTCCACAAAAGACTTTGTATATAGTCTCTGTTTAGATGTGTATTGCCTTGTAGGTGTGATTTCAACTTGAAGTAAATAGGACTTGCATGTGTGGCAGGGGCAGCCTTTTAAACGTTTCACATTTTTGACTGTTAATTATAGTGCCACCATTGGGCCGATTGGGATCATATTTTTTGTGAAGCATTTGCACATCATTTCTAATTATGGTGCCAACTTTCGCGTCTCTGGCTCGTTCCAGCTCACTTCAAATTGACAAAACACTTGTATACCAAATTTAGTGTATTTAAAGTCAAAATTCTAAAAGTTCTATTCATTTTACTCTTTTCACGTTAAGCTAATTAGCAAAAAAAAAATCCATTATAGCGAACTTGTTCAGTCCAGGAGGCTTTTTTGTAGAGCACATTGAGCTGGACTTGTGTGTCAAATTCCAAGCCAATCAGACCAACGTTGTGAGGGGTGTGGCCTCTCCGAAATTGGCCTTAACTACACCGCCATCATGTGGCGGATTGAGCTCATATTTCTTGGGAAGCTGATTTTCAGTCATTGTGTCAAGTTTAAATGTTTATAGCTCCTTCCAGCTCAATCTGGCAGAAAAATAATAAACCTGAGCAAAAACAACAGGGTTCTACTCCTACGGGGTAAAGATAAGGCTTTTTGTCGACTCTGCAAGAAGCAGCTCCCTTACTCTACAACTCCAACAAGATATATTTCTTCTGTGATACTCGTGAAGTGACATGTTTGCCAACTGAAGGGTCACTGAGCGCTACATGGTGTTGGTCCACCCAGGCGTCGGAAACAAGTCTGTGTTACAATGTGTGTCTACAAGCTTTATGTATAAGATTCCGCATCATCTGTAAACCCCATCAAGCTTTTACCATCTGCTCCTTTGGTTTCGGCACCGGGAACTTATCCAATGTACAGGATTTCACTATCCCTTCATTGTGCATGTCCCTGCTCACATTCGTTCCCCTGGTCCTCCAGTGTCACTGGGACGCAGACTCGGGCCTGTTGCTGACTGACTGAGGAGCTGGTGTTAGTGGTGAGAAAAAAGGGTGTTGGAGGCCAAACCCAACATCTTAAACAGCTACAACACTATTATGTTGATGTTTTTCTGGAAGGAGCGCCGGTGTTTACAAAATTACGCAGAGCTCAAAATAATTATGGTGGACAAAGACAAAAATGGAACGAACGACACTGACAGCTCCTGCAGACATCCGAGGCAAACATGTTTAAACGTCATCTGTACACTTTTTATTCGTTTTGAGAGACTATGGAAACTTTAAAATGAGGGACACTGAAGATGAAAACTGTGATGGATTGAATCTCTGGTTGAGGAGCGGAGCCACGCCCACCCCCACCACAGGGTCCTTGATTCTGTCAACTGAATGCAAGGTCATTTGCCGTGTTCAGGGTTAAGTCGTGACCTTTTACAGTTTTCTAAAAAACCTGTTAGCCAGAAAGGTTGATCTTCTTTTCTTTTTTCTTTTTCCTCAGAGAGGGTTTAAGTGTTGGTTCTGCTGTGTGGTTTTTTGGTTTTTTGTTTTTTTTATGACAGACTGATGAAACACCAGTGAAATCACTACATTCAGAAGCAGGTAGACACTTTGATTGATTGACAGTGTGGGGAACCAATGAGAGCAGTCTCGATTCTTTGAACAGTGAAATAGACGAATGTGTGACGAACTGTCAAACAGACGCACCTACTCGTGTTCTGCCGGTTTCATTGACATTAATGGTCTTTGGTCTTTGTTCCATTCCTGGGGGTTTACCAGCTCAGACGTCAGATCAGACTCTATTCAGGCTCAGCTGCTTCCCTTGTTGTAGTTTTATATCTTGAAATTTAGTGTTTGGATTTGACCAGGCCTGTGTAGGCAACCAGGTTTTTTTTTTTTTTGACTTGACCTGAATTTTTAGATCTGAATTGAGCTTATTGAAATGGAGCAACTTTTTGATATAAGGCACAGAACAAAAAAAAAGTTATTGAAATTGAGTTTTGAGAATTTAATTAAAATTCAAACTATAAATAAATTCAGGAAGATGGTTTTCATCAGTTATTAAACAGCATCATTTCTTTCTTGTTCGAATGCAAGGTCTGAGGCAGTGGTTCTCAAAATGTGGTCTGTGGTCTAATTTGTGTCTGTTTAGCGTCCTTGATGTTAAAAAGTCTTGGTCAGATTTTTGGCGATATAAATAAAATTGACTTTATCTGACGTTTATTATTGTGGCAGCAAGAAATCCCTTTGATACAGGACTGAACCTTCTCATGCTCTTCACCTGTTGGCTGTTTATATTTTATTAACATACTATGAATGAACTCCTGGCACATGGACACGTCCTTTTAAGAGGTCTTTATGGTATTTTGAACCTGGTGCTTATCAGCCCCGGTGGCCTGTGTCCTAAATATACTGGAGAATGTGTGGATTTCCCTCGCCAGGCTGCTCTCCTGGCTCAGGTCTGTTGTTGTTTTTGTCGGTTTCCATTTTATTTTAGGTGTTGGGCTGGGAAAGGATCCCTGAGAACCATTCTTAGTGCGGCAGTGGGAGGAATGCGTAAGGAAGTTAAGAGGCCCTTAGCTCTTTTTTTTTTTTTTTCCCCCTCCAAAGAAACCCAGCATCACTCAGTCGAAATGAATAAGGAGCAAGTCACGAATAGCATTTATCTCACAAGCAGTATAAATATCTTTGTTTTGATTCCTACCACAGTTGATGAATAGATAGCACAAATGGATATGAATTTGGACGTAGTAAAAGCTATTATACCCATTAGTTGAGGCTTAAATAAGACTTAATATGCACTCCATGAGTAAATCTGAATAGAGCAAATTTGGCTAAATAGTGTTTTTCAATTTTATTTAGGATTCTGCGTCACAGCAAAGCCAACATCTGGATTTAGTGGCTAAGTGTAAGATTTTTATCTTTTTCTTTTATCTGCATTGTTGTGAAATATTTCAAATAGCTCCGCACGCCGTCTGCTGCAAAAAAAACAAACATCAAAGTATGAGTTGTTTACGGGGGTGCATGAGAAAGAACACAGTGAGGGTGTGGAAGAAGGATACAAAGCTCAGGCGCCGCAATCTTTCAGCTGTGCTAAGACATGTAAACACCGTCTGAAGGTTCCTGCTCTTCCCAAAATGGGGGCTTCATGTTCCCAAAAGTTACTGCCGGACAGTTTTATGGCCTTGAATGTTGGTGTAATTTACGGGGTATTGTGTTTAAATCCACCACTTCTTAACAAATATCAATCAGACAAGAATAGATGGATAAAGAAAAAAAAAGACTTGGTGAAATACACAAAGACACTTTTTAAAATGTAGAGTACAGACAAAAGCTAAAGACTAAAAGGTTCAATATGCTTCCAGTGAACTAGGTCGTATGAGGTGTTTTCTTTTGCGACCGTGTCTGATTATACTTCTTTTGAATGGTCACATTTCAAGGCGGAGCAAAGAGGAGTCTGCCTTCATTTCCTCCTCCTCTCTCCATCGCACTTCCTGTGTGATCTCTCTCCCAGAACTCTACGTCTTTAGCGTGTCTTTGTAGTCTTAATGAATTTTACAGATGGCGATAAGGTCAAACACTTTGAGGCTCTTTTCGGAAGCGTTCACGGTTTTGCACTCGTGTTGTTGGTTAGTTGAAAAGTGAAGGGAATAGTTGGTTAAAGGAAGTAAAAAAAAAAAAAAAAGAGAGCCAGAGAGAGGAGGCATACATGCTCACTCACGCCGACACCTGGCGTGCAAGGGGATGCACTCACAACGTGGACGGGCTTTCTGAGGTGAATGAAATCGTCTCCAAAACCTTCAGTAGAGTCACATTTTGGTGAACTTTGACATGTGGATTCATGTTGCTGAGTAATTGTAAGCTGTCCTGACAGCGCCGAGCTTGGACGAAAAGTAGGGTGGGAAACTCCACAATGCAGGAAGTCCTATTTGCTCTGGCGAAGACCCCGAAAACAGAGCGGGAAAACTCTTATCACATGATGTCAGAGTCAAGTCCATTTTTATTACGCCTCCGCACCGGTGACAGCCAGAGTCGGATATTGTTTCCCGTCTGTCCGTCCCATTCTCGTGGACACGATATCTCATAACTTCTTCAAATTGGGCACAAACATTCACTTGGACTCAAGGATGAACCGATTAGAATTTGGTGGTCAAAGGTCAAAGGTCAAGGTCACGGTGACCTCACAAAATGCGGTGTTGGCCTTGTGAACGCAATATCTCCGTAACTCCTTTAGGCAATTTCTCCAAATTTCACACAGCAATTCTCACAAAATCTCACACAAATTGTTCATGTTTTATATGTCTGGAAAAAGAGGGATGTAACCTGAAACTAATCTGAGTGGCGGAAGTATACAACCACTGGGGGTAATTCTAGCTTTTATTGTGCCAAACCACAACAGGGGTCACCTCAAGACGCTTTTCAAATAGAGCAGGTCGAGACCGTACTCTTTAAAATATCATTTACGGAGACTCAACAATTCCCACTGTTAGCAAACACTTGGCGACAGTGGCAAGAAAAAAACGTCCTTTTTAAGAGGCAAAAACCTGGAGCTGAACCAGACTGAGGGTGAGCGGCCATGTGCCTCGACCGGTTGGGCTGAGAGAGGCAGAGAGTGAGAGAGAGAGAGAGAGAGCGGCGGGAAGGACCACCATGCAATGATAATGATAATAGTGACAGTAGCAGCAACCATTATAATGATGACTATAATACTACTACTACTCCTAATAATTATTATCATAATACATTTAGCAGCAGGTGTTGAGCAGGATCATGGGGTGATGGAGGGTTTGCAGTTGCAGATCCAGACTCTACAGCTCCGGAGGCAGGAAACTCTTTTCCCCATACACAATCATTGGAGAAGGAGTGGCTGTAAAAAAACGTGTCACAATCCACATGATTTATCATAACGATTTTTATCATCACATTTTGCTCCATTGCCTTCAATAACATGCAGAGAGTTTTCGTTTGATCCCATTCGTATGTGCAGGGAGGCAACAGGAAGTCAGCTGGCTCGGCCGTAGGAAGTCTCATTGTCATAGCTGGTTTGACTGGAGAAGGACTCTACTGCCAAAGCAGTTACACCTCTCTGCAATTAAACTGCAACAGCAAATAAGTTTAGCAAGGAAACTTAATTACAACCTGATTACATTTTCTATAAACGTAATGAGGATAAGTCTTAATGAAGTCTTTAAAACTTTCATCAGTCGCCGTGAAGGTCATTCATCTGCCTCTGATTATAATTATTCCTGCATCAGTTGGTGAATAGCTGGTCAATGCCATGGAGGATTTAAATCAGTCCTATGCATCATACAGGGGGGGCTGCACGCAAAACCATAATAACCACTGGTTAAGTGACCTTGGCCACCGCTCCTCTACGATATCATTACTGGGAGGACATTAAAGACACTCTCTCTGAGACACTCTTTTAAGACAGCAGAGTAAAAAGACATTTATTGGGCCACTGGCTTTGCGTAAGTGGACACACATTTGCTGTGAAACATGCTTGAAGGAAAAAGACTAAGTAGCTGCTGCTGAGAGTGACGGGGAGTCGTAAACAAAATCTATGAGGCCATTTTATTAGCAATACACACGTGTGACTCAGCTGTCACCGTTGGAAGTCGGTGAAGGAAAGGTGGAGCTACTGAAGAAAAGTAATGCCTAATTTGCTCAGTAAAGTAGGGGGCAGTCGTGGCGAAGGGACATGTGCGCTGGTTTTATGGTAATCCAGCAAATCCAAAATAAGACAGCTTTAAAAGTCAGTAGTTTCATTTCAAACATGGTATTAAGCTGCAAAAAATACCAAAATGCTCTCATCAAATCCACCACGTCTCCAACCGCTCGTTCACCTCAGCATCCATGGCTAAATTGAATGCTGAATTTGTTTAGCTCCCCTCAGAGTAATTGTTCTGAGCTTCATACGTCTGATAGGCTCGGCATGGCTTTCTTTCTGGATGCAGCCAAGCACCACTTTGACCAAAAAGAAGTGGTTGTAGTTTGATTCTTCTCCTACATAGTAAAAATCCCTTTGCAACATTTTCCCCCAAAATCCCTTGTCTTATAGGTTACTAGCTTTTCTAAAGACAACTTAGGACCCAGCTGTCTGCTCCGTTTTACACCCTGACAGTCTATTATTGTAATCAGTTGCAGTATTTTTAACTGGAAATCTCCATGGTGATACTAGGTTTGTCACGGTGGATGTTTTTTTCTATACATCAAACACACCGTTTGGTTAAATGACCTTGTCAAAAAGTGAGCATGTACATGTGCCAACTGTGTGTTGACATAGCAATTGTATCCATGTTTTTACAGCTTCATAAAGATTTAAGTTAGATGATGAAGTCATCCATGCCACAAGTCTTGAGCCTAAATTAGTCTGGAAAGTGGCAACTTGAGTTAATTTGATGTCTTTGTTTGCATTTAAAACGGGTCCCCACTACTGCTTTTGGAAATGATGAACTTTTTCTTTATGAGCAACATCTATAGAGGGTTGAGGCCAGATGTATTTAAGGACAATTAAAGGGTCAGTTCACTCAAACTACACAAATGGGCACGAAAATAGTACCTCTTTAAAGGTTCCTCTTTTTTTACACTTTTCTAGTGTTTTATTTGAAGTGTTGATCCATAAGAAGATATAAAAACCATCTCAGTGTAGTTTTACATCTCCTCTCTCAGGCTTCTCTCTGGAGCTATAGTAACAACAGGTCGGTAAGCCAATCAGAAGAGAGGAGGCTCTGAGCCTCTCTTCTGATAGCTGACTGTTTTCTGAGTGATCCAATAAAAATATAGCAGATTTCAGGTAAAAACACTCAGAGAAACAAAATCCTGCAAGGTTTGGATGGAGGGTCCAGGTGGACGGGGCTTAGTGACTGCTTTGTTATGACATCACAAAGTTCCAGAAGTCCTGACGGCTGGTTTTAAGGCTCAGTTTCTGAATACAGGCTGTGTGCATTTCTCTGTGGACTGAGGCTTTGATACTTTCACAGTATTAATATAGAAGCTAGACCTGCTTTATAATCAAAGGACACGTGGCATCTACCTTCATTCTATATGGGACCTTTAAGCATAGGCTCCGGTTAGCATTGTTAGCACAGCTGGCGTCTCGCTCGAAGACTAATCTGAGGCTAATTCATTTGCTGGCTAATTAACTAGCTAACAAGCCAGGTATGGTACTTGGAGATAGTAGAGAAAATGATTTAGAATATCTGCCCTAAGTGTTAACTGAATATGAGGCTATGCAGTCGCCATATTAACATTTGCAGGCTGCATTCAGGGCTAAAGTCGGTATTATTTTCTTTCAAAAGAAATTCAATTTACCTTGTATTAAGGCAGGGACATGAATCATAGCTATATGTTAGCAGACTAAACTAAAGCTGTCTGAAAGGCTAGATATCACCAGAGGTAGGTGTAAATATATATTTCTATTTTGGATGAAGGATCAGTCCTTTAAGCCTTTACACGAAAGAGAGAGAGCGAGAGAGAGAGATGTCAAACAACAGCAGTGAAGTTAACATCAGGTCAGCTTTGCACGCCATTCGTCTTTGTTATGAATGGTGCGACACGATAGAGTTAGATGTTTGTCTGTTTACATTTTGCTGCTCCCAGTGTGTTCAGGAAAGGCAACATTTACCTTCACCCCTCCTGTCTCTGTCTCCGTCTCTGAGGACACAACTACATGTAAACACCACACAATCCACAACTGAGATTTAAATGGCAGTTCTCCTCCTGTTGGAATCAGCCTCGGCCTATTTTCATGTCTAAAACGATCATCACTCTCTCACAGCATTGTAACAAATGTGTACATACAGATTGTTCCACAGCAAGACGTCACACATCAGGGTGGGGATGCACACTGTTATGTCTGACTTGCTAAATGATGTTATAGCGATGCCCGTGCTTTGATCTGGCCCGTTCGCTTTCAGATAAGCTAAATTTGTGTTTTGCGTGCAACAATAACAGTCGAGGCATTTTCTGTACAGTGTCAAACAAACAACTCACTAATGAACTGGTAGGTGGGCTCCGATCGGGAACCGTGCAGTAACACTTGGAGTCTGACAGAAGCTGCTAACACCAAAGACCTGTGCTTGTGTTCTGAGAAGACAAAGGTTTCAGTCGGTTTAATAAGCCCGTAACAGCTCGCCTCACTGTTATTGTGGCTGTGGACAACACAGCAAATTTGTGAGGTGGTTGCCATGTTGAGCTACAACGATGTTTTTTTTTATGTTGCCATGTTGAGCTACAACATGGCAACATAAAAAAAAACATCGTATTGTACTGTAAAGATGCACTTCAGGCCAACACTGCTGTGTATATAAAGACCTCATCTTCTGGCTGGGCCTACTAAAGACTCAGTCACAACAGCATTTATAGGAGTGAAATTTCAGACCAAAATCAGTTGATTTCAGCTAGAACTGCCACAATTAGCATCTGGGCCCTTTCGTTCACCCAGCGCAAAGCGGCACAAAGTGCAACGCTCGTGTCTTGGCTAGTTGTCTCGTCTGGTCTAAGTTAACGAGGCAGTGTTTCGCTGTTATTTTAAGTGCGCATTCTGACATAAATGTACTGCATTCCACAATGTGCTGCTGTTCCAGAGCGTAGTGCCGTTACACATGACCGTTCCACTGGGTTTACTTTCATTAAATCGCCTGAAAACGACACCGCGCCAGACTATTACCACACACACCTCTTGATACGTCAGACTGGTCAGTTATAACTGAGGGTACAAAGGCATGCGTCAGTATTTCGCACCCGGGCCAGTTCGCTCGTGTGCTTTCACTTCGCTCACAATTCGATCAGTTTTCCTCTGCAGTTGTGAGATGGCAGTCTGATTGGTTTATTGCGTGTTATGCCAAAAACTCACCCATAATTAATGAAGCAATGAAGCAAGTGTTGCTTCATCAAGTGTAACCCCTTTTGACCCTTTGACTCGTCTGGAGGTGCGACAGTTTTTTCCGCCATAAACTTGCAATCCATGCACTTAGATCGTTGCACTGAGAGTTCAACTTTGACTTTGACAACTGGTGCCATTGATCAATTGTATTTAGTTTTGACGTAGTTTGATCCTGTAGAATCCGAAACAGTGGAAGCTAAAATGTCCGCCGTGTCCTACCATCCCATTTGATATACCCGTGCTGTGCCGCAGAAAGAGATGGTTTGTAATCAGTCTTGAGATGACTAAAATCTAGCAAAAACCTTGTTTGAAATTTTCCTCACGAACAAATACAGTTACAAAAGTAAAACTCCAAGTGCAGCACGTGAGAGCGCTCCCTCTTCTTCGTCACACGTCCTACAGTGACCTCAGTCTGCAGCAATAAGCTACGTCACACTGACAGACGTGGTCACGGTGGCTATGAGATGTCTGTATACTGCACATCTGGACTGGATATGGACGTGTCTGTTGGGTTGTGTTGCACAGAGAATCAGAAAGCAGCTCTGAAAGCTAAATGAGACAGAGAAGAAAAAGATGAGAAGGGCAAAATGAAAAAGTAAGATTATATACTTATGAGTTAAGGCAACAAAACTGAGTGTCGGGAAACAGATTTAAAATTCCTTCCCACATTAATTGTCTCCTAAGAGTCCTGTGTGAAGATGACTCCCAGCATGCTCCTGGTGGCCCGATGCTAAGCTGTTGTTTATGGAGATTGCACCTTGAGATGGGAGGATCATTCAACTCTGCGAGTGCCATAAAACCCCTATGATTAAAACAAACCTGGCTGGACTTGCTCAGGGTTTTACACGTTTTGCTTTCTGTGCTTTTCTTTATTGCTCCTCTGAGAGTCAGCAGGATTCAGCCAAGAATGAAAAGCTTAAATATATTTAATTTGAAGGGCAATTTTACCTGTGTGTTTAAATTTAACTTTTGTTTAAAATGCACCGAAATATTTGTCTGTGTGTTTTGGAAACTTCTGCACCTATTAAAGCAGCTATTAAGCTCCAGACGTGAGTATAAAACGTGATGTGAGTTATTTCACCCCGTGGGGGGAATTCAAGATAAGATCGTCCCGAGATTAAACCTTGAAGTTTGAATCTTCACAGTTTTCTTAAGATAGCTCTGGCTAAATATAGCTCTGGTTTGGTATAATGACAGATTGCAGTGTTCTTCACTTTTGCTCTGAGGGGAGAATGACTGTGCAACTGGCGTCACTGTCCCCCACAGTGATCTGCACACTGGTGTCCAAAAGCCACCACATCTTTTCTTTTTCTTTTTTTTCAGCTGCCATTGTTCCTTGTGTCGCCTTTTCTCTCTGCTTCAGCAACATCTCTTCACAAAGAAGGGGAATCTGTGAGATAGGAATCCTTTAGAG
Organism: Seriola aureovittata; assembly: GCF_021018895.1. NCBI lineage: Eukaryota > Metazoa > Chordata > Actinopteri > Carangiformes > Carangidae > Seriola > Seriola aureovittata. The sequence continues at coordinate 21,036,569 of NC_079382.1, read as the reverse complement.
AAAATTTCCCTGCACTTCTAAGTATCATGGTTGTCAAGATGAGACCACCCACCCAACCCCCTTGCAGCACAGCAGCTCAAAGTGAGACCACAAGGGGATATTTCAGTGCATTGGTTGAAGGTATATTGAACTGCAGCCTGGTTCCAGACCTCTGACACATTGATTCTTATAGATTCAAACAGGCTTGGTGCTGTGCTCAATGACAGCTGTTTCCTACTGTTGCAGAGACAACTGAGCCAATTAGAGCGCTGGGATTTAAAAAATCGATTTGTTTTTATTTTACTTTTTTTATTCACTAAATGTAGGTGCACTTGTTTCTTTTCAGCTCATTATGTTAAGTGCAATAAAAACTAAAGACGTCAACCCCAAAAGTCAGAGAGTCAGGATAAAACAGTAGGTTTTCTTGGGAAGCAAGTCCTGAAAGCACTAGCAGCTTCTCCTGCTGGTACAACCACAAAAAGCAACAGACAGCTTGTTAACCCACACTGGCTTTATTTGTCTCTTTTATTTGTGTTAAATCCAGAGGATTTGACGGAAAGACGATGTGGGCATTGAGGTTTTGGAGTTCCTGCAAGGTTCTGCTGGGAAAGCTAAACCGTAGTGATGGGAGAAACAAACCTTCATGAGGAACTGGAACACTGTGAAACAGTTTGAAGGGTTTGATACGATCAATATCTGCTGGTCAAATCCTTAGTATATCATCTGCATGTTTGGATTTCATGAGGCAATGATCAAACAGTCTTACTGCTTTTACTTTTAATATGTTCAACAAAGCTTTTAATGGATCAGTCTAAAGCCCCTCTTTCATTCAAAACCAGCACATCACCTCTCCGAGAAGAGGTGTGACTTTGTCCTATATGTTTATGAACTTACCACCAGTTTCAGTTATTTGAACCTTGTTTCCGAGAAATCATCTTTTATCTGTCATGATATTACAATACCCACAAGCCTCAGTTGCCATTGCCATTGTAGAAGAAGCCAGTCGCAGACACAAATCAGAATGGTGGCGAATTCAAAACGTTTCGTCATCGCAGATGTTAACAAAACAAAACTGGACTTGCACTTTTGGTGTGTGTTTAACACAGTTGTTCAAATTTTGAACTGATGATTTTCCCGGTAGAGTTTCATGCCAGTATCTTTTGATGAATGAATGGGACTTAACTCCTCCCCCCGACTCCATAACAAATGAATGGACAAAATGGGAATTCAGTTTTATTTCCAGCTAGACATTCGTTACTTCCTTGCTGCAAATCTTACATATTACATATTATACATAGCTGCATATGACAGATATGATACATATACGTCTGTAGATGTCAGACCCCTTTTTTAAAAGGGTTTTATTGAGTTGTTTTGCATTTTTGTTGTCATGGGTAACATTTCAAGATTCTCCTCCTCTGTCACTGACCAAAGACAAAAAAAAAAAAAAAAAAATGTGTGTGCACCATGAGGGACATGATGCAGCAATTTGCGGCCGCGCTGCTAAAAATGGAAAGTCCACAGACAAAATGGCCCGGCCAGTGTCTTCCACGTGGTTCCATCAGGTGCTGGGAAACATCATTTGTCTGGATGCCTTTTTTTTAAGAGAAAACACTTGAGATTATAGCTCTCCTTTAGAGATCCACTCCGTGTGTCTCATATATGAAGAGCTTGATGCTCGTTAAGTATAATGAGAAAATGGATATAAGCATCTTTTTTTCATATTTGTTATGATAGCCTTTATCTTCACTGCTGCTTAACTGGGCAATAAAGAAAACGAATGTGCCTCTGGATTCTGCCCTCTCATCATTTTTGGTGTGGCTGTTTGTGAAACACTCCCGTGCTCAGCCCTAATTTGCACTGCAACTGTTGATTTGTGTATCCTGTCAGGACGCTTTGATGTGTGAGAGAGATTGAGCTGCTGCTGGTCGCGGTTCCCTCTCTGATGCTGGGCAACTCTCCAGCCGTCCAGGCCCGGCGCCCAGAACTGTGCGGCATGGTGCCCAGCCACAGGCCTGCGGGGCCTCGGGGCACTTGAGTCCTACATTCACAGCCAGATCCTGCAGAGGCACGTTTCACTCCACCGCGCGCACACACGCTGTAGTAAACTGGCACTGGTGACGGCCCAGGCAGCGTTTTAAATATGCTTTTCTCTTTGGTACTTGTGGATTGATCACATGTTGCTCTGTCCCAAATTGCACCGCAGTATCAATCTGGACTCTCTACTTGCAGCCCAATGCCACACAGGGGGCTAAAGAGATAACAGATGATGGGGCAGCATTTATACAAATAGGAAGTCGCCTTTGGGAGGTGTCACTGAGGCCTTGTCAGGGCTGGACTCACCCAAACCTAACAAACTGAAGCTGTTTATAAGAAGTCAAACACGGTTAACGTCTGGTCGATGGCACAAGCAAGCATTTTCTCATAGATGTTGGGCAATTATGCAGGAAAAAATAAATCATAGAGGAGGCACAGCTACTGATATCTATCAATATCAGATCAGGGTTCACTACATGTTGCCATGCAAGTAGTAATTGGTTCAAGAGAATCTGAATTCAGGCACATAGAAAACCAAAGACAGACCCTGACATTACTTTATGTCTAGCTGCTGTCTCACTAGATCCTGTTACTCTAGTTCAATCTCACATCAAATCTTTGTGAAAAAGTGACACCTGTTACTGTGGTTTTCTTCCCATATTCCAAAATAACTGCTATTACTAATTTGAGCAATTTTAATTTTTAATGAAATATAAAGGAGCTATTTGTAAGTTTTGCTACATAACTACATGCGAGTTCAACATCAAACTTCATTCATTTCCTCACCAGCAGCTGTCTCCAGAGGTGGAAACAAACAGCAATGTTAACTCTTGTCTCTATCACGTCAATTCTTCTGCTGAGGTTAGCATGCTAACCAGCTAGCCCTGGTCTGTCTTAGTGACTTTCCATATAGTGGCTTACTTTCACCTCCAGTCTGCCCTGAAGAAGTAGCGCTGCTCAGAGGACGTGTTATAACCTCTCGTCTTTTAAACCCAACGATCGCCAAAGCTCTTGGCGATCGACACTTGCGCCAAGCAAGAGAACATGTTGTATGGCAGAGAAAACTTACAAAATAGCCCCTTTAACAATGGTAAATTTGTTAGCTCTGACAACACTACAGTTCTGTTGAAGTTTTTCCAGCCTGGCAGCAGCAAATTACATGTTATTGTAGCTGTTTGCCCTTTTACAGTCAAGCTTCAAAAGAACTAAAGTGTGCAGTTTGTTCAATCACCCTGCCAGACCTGATTTTTATTTAAGCTGGAGTATTCATGAAATACCCTGCAATTGCAATACTCACCTACTCTTGTACCAATGAGGGTAACAGCACAAAGTCTTACCTCAAAGGTACTCATGGTGCACCTCACATGAAGAGTGATGTTAGCAAGAAAAGAAAAAAAAGAGCTTGTCTGAGATTGTCGGTTTTGGAAAGTTGCCAAAATTTTTCAGACCAAGTATGTGTCATGCCAAAATATGTTCCCACTACTGTATCTCATCTAGCTGCAACCTTCACTACAAGCCAGGCCAAAGACTTTTGTTGTTTCCTGATGTGTCATCTCAGTTTTGGCTGTCAACTACTCAAAATAAATGCATGTGCTCCCCAAAATAAATAAAAGAAAATGGACTTTTATTTAAACAGTAACTTGAAAAAACTTTGTATTTAGTTTGATGATCATCAAGACACAAAAGTAGTATTATAAAGTAGAAATCCAGATGAAGGGAGATTGATTTTTGAAGATGTTTTTTCGTCACTTATCACAAACAGGAAACGGCAACACCTGCATTGAAATGTCACAGCCTTTGTAGTTTGGTGGGACCACTGATTCCTTCATTCTTCATGCTTTCCTTGACAGTGTTTTTAATGCATTACAACATGAATAGAGCCATTCCCTGGCCCTGGTGTCAGGTGTGTTTGGGTGGTAAATTTCAGATCCTGGTGGAATAGAACAGCTCCTGTTGTTTTGGACAGGAGACGGTATTTGATCGTTAGAACACAAGGGATGACGGCGAGGTCAGTTGTTTTTCCTCTCGCACACAGAACTGCGACATGGGATTTTGCTGGCGGGGGGGAGCTCTCTTAACCTCCCTCAGATGACCTCCCTGGCTGTGGGTAATGAGGCAGGATAGGCTTTATGCTGCCCGGGTCCCAGAGGAGGAACTACCCCTCAAACTGAGGGCCAAACATTGGTCAACATGACCCGATCCTTCTGTTTAACTGAAGGTGAAATGGTCTGTGGACACAATTAAAACTTCAGAAGAAATTAGTTTCAAGTCAGGCCCCGATGTTTACATCTGGGACAATTTCAAATGTATGAATTTTGGTCTCTTGGTTGGGATCAAAGTCTCAGTTGTTTGTGTTTGTCGTCATCTTCTGGTTAGAACCCTCCACTGCCTCCTGAGAACCTACAAGAGCTTTCTCCTTCCTCAAGCTAGTCCCGTGTTCCCCCACCAGGGGGCAGCATGTCCTCACTTTTCAAACTCATGCTGCAGGATTTTCATGAGCTGCTTGAATCTGCCATCCACACTTCAGGCTCATGCACAAGCTCTTATGTGGCTGTTTAGAAGAAGACAAGAGTCTTTTTTTGTCAAAGGAGGTAAGAGCATTGTGTTCAAAAACACAATCCCCAACCCCTCTGATCACAGACACTGTGCCTCTCTGGCTGTGGTAACACTCCAGGCCTGCTCCTTTGCATCAGGATCAAGAGCCCACTAAGAAAGACCGAGAGCTTAAAACAGACGTGCCATAAGATCCAATCCCACTAATGGACCGTTGGTACAGACATTTTGTTCCAAATGACGTTGGGTTCCAGTCGTTTAATTTCATTTCTACAAATGTTTATCAAGGTGGCAACTTGGAGAAACACTGTTTGTTTAAGATGATTTAAAAGATTAAAGAGAAATATGTTTTGAACCGTCTCGACAGGCTTTGAAAGGCGAAGAAGTCCTCGGCTGATTTTGAATACATTTTCAGATCAGCTTTCCCTTCACATTGTGACTCACTTGAAGCTTGACGAACCCTCTGCCGAGCTGCAGTCATGATGACTGCGGTGAAAGAAATAAGATTTAATTATGATATTAAGTATTATATGATTTTATTATATATTTATTATATAATTTTAATGTTGTGGATTCATGCCATGTCAACTGAATGGTGAGACTTCCCATTCCTATGACTTGGGCATGTTGCTTAGACTAGAATACTGACCGATATCTTCAACATGGAATGACATATATACTGTTTGTTTATATATATACTTACATATATATATATATATACACACACACACGTACATTGTATTAGTTCACGGACAGCAGGCTCTGATGTTTTGCCTTATTGCAGTGGGGCGTAAGGCCACGTCAAACAGACCATAGACCCAGTCCATCGCTGCAGAGACGGTGCCGAAACAAAGTGCCTCGGCAAAAAAACATTGGAGTTTTGGACAAGACAAAGATGACCGGTGCAAAGTGATGGGATGCAATGTGACGTTATCTGGCATGATGTGTTCAAGAGCATGTTCCTGGTAAATTGCTTTGTGACATCAGAGTTGTGTTTCTACTGTTTGCCTCTGCTTCGGTCGCGACAAAAGATGGAAGATATTCGACCGCGAGAACTTCCCAGAGCTCGGGGCTTTGGTACTGATTCACGGATCGGTAGCAACAGTACAAGTGTGTTGTAATTTTTGGTTTAAACTTTCCTAATGTGGGATAATATGAACACCGCAGCTTCGATGGGTCCGGAAAATCAGAACTGTGTCGTGTATGAGGCAAAGAAAAGGGAGGGGACAGTTTGGGCCACGGTCCGAGGAAAGTCAAGGGCCCAGTGATGCTCCTGTGAGGCCGGCGCTCTCCGCCAGAATAAACACCTAAGCTCATGAATACACACCACTCATCCGCACCCTGACCTGTTTTTCTAAGCCCTCTTTTCTCTCGCCACTTCTCACTTGATTGGTTGCCTCATTCAGCTCGAGAGCAAATACCATGTGTCAGGTCGCCTCGTTTTTTTTCTGTTTTGATAAGGTTGCACATGTCTCAGGGTTGAATCCACATTTTTTTTTTATCTTGCGGTTTACATCATTAGATCGTAACATTTAGGTGTAAGCAAGTGCTTTTCTGTGTAAGGGGTAGAAAAAGACTTCAAGATATTATTTTTGTCACATTTCCTCTCAGTACCGAGAGAATTTCCACCTTTCTGTGACCTAGGATTCACATATGGATGAACCATTATACACTGCCAATCAGCATGAACCGCCTATGTTTCTATTCCCTTATAGGTTATGTTTTATTCAAGAGTTATTTACATTCAGCTGAGAACAAAAGTTCAATAGTTGCATTCTGTTAATGGACTGGGATTGCGTAACAGCGTCGAGCCATCAGAGCGCTGCCATATTTAGCTCTGCGCGGTGCGTTGACAGGATGCAGTGAAGGGCAGCTGGAGGGCTTCAAAGTCAGGAGAGCCCATTGATGGTCCCCTCAGAAGTGGGGAACACGACCCCGGAGGGGTCCCCTCTGCTGCTGTGAATACAAATGTGGAGAATTAAGCAGAACACAACAAAAACATAAAACGTGTTTTGTTAAGGGGACAGTTCATGAACACATGCGTTGGGGAAGCTCGTTTAGCTGGTTTGTGGGTTTGTTACTGTGAAGGCCAAAGCATATGATCGTATGTATATGTACATGTCGGAGGATAATAGTTCCTGGTTGTGTGACTGTGTTCACGTGTCTCTGTGCAGAGGATGCGGGGACCTACTTTCCCAGCGTGAAGAGGGACCCGGGCCGGTACCTGCAGCCCTGCTCCGACTCCGTCAAGACCTGGCTGCACAGCATGAAGAACGCCGGGAAGGTCCTGCTCCTCATCACCAGCTCTCACAGCGACTACTGCAGGCTCATCTGTGAACACATCCTGGGGTAAGACTGCCCACACTGGGACCACAGACTGCCCCCCCCCTCCCTTTATAAGACCAGGCCCCAGTCTGCAGTGCTTACCTTGCCTTAACGGCCCCCCACAGGATTTATTACCTGAAGGTCCGCTCAGCCCGAGCTGCCACTTTCTGCTTCTCCCTCCACTCACAACATTCCTCACAGCTCTCGCATGCCATCAGTCATTCCTCCAGTCCTCGGTGGCTCACACACCCGCCTGGATTCACCATCATCATCACACATATGCTATACACATATACACATACAACCAAGAGACAGATGTAGAGACTAGCTAGTAAATATAATGGAGCACTTAGCAGTTACAGAGACAAATATTCTTGAAGCGGGAGAGTGAATGTTGAACTTGAATTAGTCAGGTGGCAGCAGAAAACTAAACTCATGGGTTTGCTAACAACAAGCTAACCATAACAACTTAATGAGGTGAGAATATGTCATGTTGTATATGTTTGCAGAGTGTTCTGCTGCCAACATGTTTCTCGAAAAGCAACGGATGCAGGTTTAAATGTCCGGAGGGAAGAGAAGCAACAACCGGCAGGTCTGCCGATTAAATACACGAGTCCACCTGCTCACAGTCAGCTGTTTGTTATCACTCAGCACTTCATTTTATAGCGGTAGGTGTGCAGCACGAGGGATTATTCTCTTAATGGGCTTTTTTTGGTTTAAGGCAGGCTTTGTGTGTTCATGGCCTCCCTCTGTTCACAGTGAACTCTGTGGTGGAGGCTTATTTTTGTTGCCTAAGTCTCGTTACACACTCGATCGAGCAGCAAGAAGGCCTTGAAAAAACACGATGTCCGTGCGGCTGCTGGGACTGAACAAACAAAAGCCTCCGTGGTTCTTGTGTGAGGTGTTGTGATCTTACTCTGCAGTCGCACGGCGAGGTGGTCTGCCTTTTGAGCTCTTCGACTGTTCTCCAAAATGCAGGTCGAGTTAAGGCCGTCTCACTCTGGTTGCCAGCTTCACGTGGCCTCTGCATCCACCCCACCCCTCTCGGTTTCCTGTTAAGCAGAGAGCAGCCTGATCATTCCTGTTGTTCCTCAACATTTTCCCTTGCTCTCCTGCTGTTTAACTGGCTGCCCCCCTCCCTTCTCGTGTCCATGACCTCCAACGCCGCAGCGTGCATCATCTCCCAAGGAGAGCAGCTAGAGCCCCAGCTGTGTATGAATGATCGTGTGTGTGCTCAAAATCATATCCAAATCAGCGCTTCACAAGGTCAGAGGATGCAGATTGTGATAACTAGAGGAAATTCGCTTCAGCTTTATCTTGCCAGACGTGGTTTGCGGAGATGTCCTTCCTGTTTTATCTCCACTCAGAGTGTACCCACCTCTCTCTCTCTCTCTCTATCTCTCTCTCTCTCTCTCTCTGTCTCTCTCTCTCTCTCTCTCTCTCTCTCTCTCTCTCTCTGTCTGTGTCGTGTCACTGTTGAGAAAGCACTTTTATTGTGAAAGACAGCCACTCTTGTTTCCCCACACTCTTCCAGAGAAAAACCCTCGCTCGCCCACAGCCTGGCTGCGGGCCAGTGACGGTCATCTGTGAGAAGTAGCACAACAAGGCCAGAGCTGTCTGACAGGAGAGCGCTGACCTCCACCCAACACACTGGCCTCCGACCAGATCAAGGCATTCACAGCTGGAGTGCCGCGCGGTTTCCCGGTTTGTTCGTTGTCGACCAGACAGAGCCGGAGGAGCTTCGACTGCGTGATTCAAGATATCTCCAAACACAGTTTTACATGTGAAAATCAGGAATGGGAGTCGAGAACCAGTTCCGAACGGTCCGAAAGCTGTAATCAGTTTCCGATTCACAGGTTCTGCTTGCTTCCACTGAGCGCCTAGGTAGATATCATCACTCACGCAACACCTTCAAACTAAATCCTTATTTCACAAGTTTTTGGCCAAACAACAAGCTGCAAATACAAACATCTAATACCATTTATCACCATTTACCAACATTTATCACATTATTAAGTTGTTATGGCTGGCTTGTTGCTCGCAAAGAGTTGCCTGTTTACACAATATTCACTCTCCTCCGCTCTCTCTCTCTCCAATGTGTGACTCTTTAGCTGATGCTCCACTTATTTCTAAATCTGTCAGCCTGTGTCTCGGCTCTGGACAGCTACGGAGCTTCTTGGTGGATAATCTTAACTCCTGGTCCACTTAGTCACTTTTTCTGTAACGAGCTATCTTAAAATTAGAAAACTACTTAGCTTTTAGCTGTAGTTAGTAGCTGGTAAAGCGGTGGTACGGTAAGTTATTACTAAGTGAGACACCCATTGCCTGATTTTTAAATATTTTAAAACTGCATTAATTGTTTGGTTTTTTTTTTTGCATCTTATGGGACACAGAACAACCTGTAGATACAGCATCCAGCATATGAGTTTTTGAAGTTGTAAACAATTGCCTGTTTACATATCATAGCAGACACCTGACAAACGCACGTCGTGTTGTCTGTGTGGTCTCTCCTGAGAAACAGCATCCAGCTGCTCTTCAGCTGCTAAATGTTCCACAAAGGTTCATCAGCTAGTCTCTGACTTTGTCTGACTGTCGCTTGGTCCCGGGACAGCTACTGGATTCGTGAGCGCCTGATCAGAAGAAAACCAAAACACCGAGATAAACGAGGCTAAAAAATGCTCCACAGTCAAATGCAGGGTTGGTGATAATAAGTGATCTGATATATTGTTAATACAAAAAAGATTTGCCCAGAATAATTGAAGCATTGCATTGTGGGACCTTATATACGCAGATGTCTGCCTTTCTAAATATCCAGTCTAGAAGGCAACCAGGATGCACCTGACCTGAGTGTAGATTGATGGGGAAGAATAGTACTTTAATCAATTTGAAATAAGATCTACAACACAATAAAACGTGCAAAAAGTAGAGGTGGTCTGAATATGAAGCCTTTTACATAAACACAGTGCGGTTTACGTCCTCCGTCGAGGCGAAACGTCTCTTGTCTACTGAGGTTGTCAGTTGTCAGCTGCTGCTGGAGGTCAGTGCCGCCCTGACGCCTCTTCCTGTGGATCCCCGGAGACTCTCCTGATGCTGCTGGACACTGTGTCTTCAGGCTTTCAGTCATTTGACAGAAGCACAGCACCCACGCAGCGAGTTGTTCTGCTTCCTGTTGTGATGCAGTGAAGGGTGAATGGAGGTCCCTGGTTGTTTAGGGGGTTTTAAGGCACTGGTCGTATAAAAGCATCGACCCTGAGGTTGGAGGCCGGTGGGAAAGTTGTTGCATCGCGTCCCCTCTCTCTCCCTCTCCTTGTTTCCTGTTGTTTACTTAGTGTCAGATCTCTTACATGAGCTTTTAAACAGTCGTAAATAAACCGTTGCATCAGTCTTTATCATAACTGCTGAGAGTGCACGCACGTGTTCATACATCAAACTGAGTAGTTTACATGCTTCCCAGTAAGACGTCCTTCCTGTTTGGTCAGGCTTCTGTTCGCCTCTCACTTTATATGGAAGATTGTGCAGAGGTGCCTCTTATATATGTACTGTACTTAAACATATTCTATACCGTAGGGCTTCTTGGATACTTCCTGCTCTCGTCTCACTTGTTCTCATAACTGCAGCCCAGTGGGAGTGTACACAGTATATTACCCTCTCAGAGTGTTTACTTTTTTCAGACTAAGTACTCCCTGCGCAGCGCTGTATGTGTACACTGTTTATTGCACCATGCTTTCCATCATCTGTACACACTGTTTAGCTTCTCTGAGCTATTTGTGCTTGTGTTAGTCAGTGTACTTGGATGCTGTCCAGGCATTGTCCTGTCGCAGAGGTTAACGTTGTTTCTCTGGCTGTTGCAGGAAGGATTTCGAGGAGCTGTTTGACGTCATCATCACAAACGCCCTGAAGCCCGGTTTCTTCTCGTTGGTGCCCCAACAGAGGCCCTTCAGGACCCTGGGTGAGTATTTTAAAACAACAACAAATAATAACAAATGGCCATCACTATTTCCCATGCAGACATCTTTATTGTGTTCATAGTGAGGAAAACATTTGAGGAGCAGGAACCATAGACTTAAACTATTAATATATGATCAAAGTTGTTCCTGATTTATTTTCTGTCAATTATAAATCAGATATCTGCAAGTGTCAGCAAACAGGAATGAAAAAAAAAGTATTTTTATAAGCCTGAGGTTTTGACTTGAACAGTTAGGACTCTATTTTATTTAAGCATCAACACAAATCACAACATCAGACATCTTTTACGTTCTACTACGAGAAGCGTAAATACATTTTCGGTTCATTATGAAACCGTGGTGGATGAATTTAGTCCTGACGATGTGGTGGATTTACCAGGTGGTAAGAAAGAAGGTGTGTTTATGTTCCTCCACGACGCATGGCAATGTTACGCAACACACAATATGCCACAAAGGATGCTCTGACCTTCTGAGCGTTTCCATGTCCCACCTGACTTTTCCAAACATTTAAAGCACATTTTTGTTTGTGTTTGCACACGGTGAACCTGCTTATATAGGCGCATATTGCTGTCTTGATAATTTGCCCTTAAAATAACTGAAATGATGATCTGATGATCTTATATTGTGGACGATCTCGCTTTGGAATATGATGCGCACTATACTCACATACATCACCTCAATAATAAATAACAGCACTGTTCAAACTGTCCACTGCAAAAAAGTGTGACGCCATGTATATGAATCGCAACTTCCAGTCCGGACTTTCACAATAAAACCGGAGCGGAAACAGGATGCAAGTTGTCTTCGAGATTGGACGTTGGACCAGTGTGACACGTGGATGATTCACTCATGAGTCGTTTTTATGTAACTGTGAGAGATACCAGCCAGTTTGGAGTCTTCACACTTATTATCTAACTTTGTTAAAAATCCCAACCCAATCTGCTTCACTGAACATTCTTTTTGTTTGTCCATTTTTTGGTTTGTTTGTGTTTGTTGTTGTTATTTTTGCGTGCACAGCAACAGCAGGGCCAGCCCTATAAACACAAATGACTGTGACTGACTGACTGACTGACTGATAGAGTTGAGGGAGATCAGGTTACACTGTTGGGTCAGCCGAATGTTACACTTCTCACTCCCAGAGAAAATCAAATATACAATCTGTATGTCCATGTGCAGCATCATATCCTAAAATTTGGGCAAATAAAATCTGTAAAACTATGTGCATGACTAGATAGCACTTAAGGTAAGTAATATAATGTGTTTGTTTTTTTTGGGGGGGGGTGAACTGACCCTTTGATGGAGTAGTGCTTTTTTATCTTTAATATCCTTTGTATTATTTCCAGATGTCGTAGGGAATCAGAGCTCAGATCAGATGTTAAATCAAAATCTGTATCATCTGTCAGCGTTTCATTGGCTCAGATCCTGGCCAATCAACAGTCCAGTTACCTTCGTGGGCCCCCCTCTCCCCTCCCCCCTCCCCCTCCCTCTCCCTCATTAGCCCAGGCATCTGATCCTGCAGGCTCATGTTAAAGGTGTGCACTGACAGAAAGGGGCAGCCCCGCTGGAGCGCTCCCCTCATCTGGATTGTCTTCCTGCCAGCAGTAACACAGGGGATGCATTATGTGTGAAGACAGGATGATCTACTCTCTAAAATATTCTCCCCTCTCTCTCTCTCTCTCTCTCTCTCACTCTCACTCTTCTCTTCTCCCTTGCTCTTCCTGAGTTTTGCCACGTTGGCAGAAAAAAAAAAAAAAAAAAGCATCAGGGATCTGCTCTTCCCCTGGCCTCCACACAGACTGGCCACTCCTTTTCTTACTTGGACACATCACTTGATATTCTGCATGCTTAAAATTCTCTCTTTTTTATTTATTAGCCAGTAAAGTTTTTGTAGGAGAATTTGACACAGGAAGTTTATGACTTTAGGACTGATGGTTAAACGCTTTCCAAGCACGAACAGCTCAGTGTCGGGATGAATTTGTAGGGAGTTTATACAGCTGATTATCAGCTCTTAAATTACTTAGAAGAACTTCCACTTCTTGTATTGACTGAATCGTTTTCAGTGAGTACTTCACGTGATCTGTCCATGTTCACGTGGGCTTCCTCCCACAGTCCACAGACACGCAGGTAACTCTAAATTATCTGTAGGTGTGCATTGTGCCAGCCTCATGCTCAATGCTGGGATGGACTCCAGCTCCCAATAAACGCTTCTTCTTTGTTTTATTTGAAGTGTTGATCCATAAGAAGATATATTTGTGGTTTTAAGAACCAAAAACCATCTCAGTGTAGTTTCACATCTCCTCTCTCAGGCTTCTCTCTGGAGCTCTAGTAACAACAGGTCGGTGAGCCAATCAGAAGAGAGGAGGCTCTGAGCCTCTCTTCTGATTGGCTGACTGTTTTCAGAGTGATCCAATAAAAAATATGGCAGAGTTCAGGTAAAAACACTCAGAGAAACCAAATCCTGCAAGGTTTGAACGGTGGGTCCAGGTGGGCGGGGCTTGGTGACTGTTTTGTTGTGACATCACAAAGTTCCAGAAGTTTTTATTTACAGAAACAACTTGTTTATGTTCGTCACACTGCAGCCAAATATTTAGAATACGCATCTGGCAGGTCATCAGCAGTGCATCTGTAGCGAGCCCCCTCCATATCGAACATGTTAACACCGAGTACATGCAGGGCTCGTCAGTGTGAGTGTGAGTCGTAGTGAAGCTCCTGTGGTGCGTTATTAAGACATATGTCATATCTGAATCACTGTGGGTTCAGATTCCGTGTTGCTTAACAATGCTTTCTTGGCTAATGTCAACAGTCACACTTCAGCTACCGTCGCCATCTCCATAGTGCTATTCATTCAACCACAAATAAAGCCACAGTCCAAGCGAATAGCCATATCCACAGCCACAGCTTCGACCAGCGCGCAGCAGCTGTGCTCACAGCCAGAAGCTGCGCAAACTGTCAGAGCTCAGCTGAGGAATGAGCAAAAGAAAAAAAAAATCATCTTCTCTCCTTTCTTTGAAGTGCATTATGGCAGTGTTATAAGTGCAGAAGCAAAGTAAGGGGTTCTGGCACAACTTCACCGACTTCCAAGGAGCACTGAGAAAGGAAAAAGTCTGAAGACATTAAAACTCCAGCGACAGTTGCAGTAAACTTTATTAGACCGAAACGTTTCAGCTTGTGGCCTTCAAACAATCACATCACAAGTAACATTTAAATAAGTAGAAATACACATACATATCAGCCTGTGGGGCTTCTTCAAAGATGGTCATGTGGTTTCAGGCCAATCGCCGACATGGTTGCCACCATGTTTAGTTCGTAGCCTGGAGAAGTGAAAGTTGAATTTATTATGAGGCAATATCCAAAATTTAACATCTCGATACAGTCCAGCACAAATAGGAATAAACACCCCCACTGTATTTTAAGTCTCAGGAATAAGCGATGCTGCCATGAAACTGCAGTTTAGCAGCAGTTTTATTTGTCACATGCCAAAGTACAATGTAGAGTAAGCAACAAACTTCTGATATTCTTCTGATATGAAAAATATCGCATACGACGGGAAATTCCACAATACTTGGTATTATTGAATATCGGCTCAAGCTGAGAGAACGTATATATGTGAGGAAGATGAAAAGAGAGCAGTAGTATTTCAACAAACTGTCGAATGTCGTCATCATCTTCATCATCATCTTCATCATCTTCATCATCACCACCTTCTTTTATTTCTGTGAAAATGCCACAGGACATCTTCAAAGCTGCCGCTGGTCTCCGCTGCACATTTCCAGACCACATACCTCTCATTCCTCTCTCTCTCTCAAAGTCCACTGTCCTCACAGCTGTTACCGCCACTGTGTGTGTGTGTGTGTGTGTGTGTGTGTGTGTGTGTGTGTGTGTGCGTGCGTGCGTGCGTGTGTGTGTGTGTGTGTGCGTGTGTGTGTGCACGTGTGCGTGCGTACACTCCTACATGTGCAGGTGCTCATCACTTGTTCTTTCACTCTCTCCTGTCACAATATTTGTAGCATATTTAACCTCAGTTTGAACCTGCGGCGCCCCGTGCTCTGCAGAACGCCGTGGTTCTGTCTGTGAGGGTGAGGCTCTTCTTTCATGCTGCTGCTGCTGCTCTTAAATACCAGTCAGTCAACTTAAAGACCACCGCCTGTCCAGAGGACCAATTACCTACTTCCAGGAAAGTGGTCTGTTGATTCCTATATAACGGCAAAAGACAGCATCAGACCACATGTTAGTCATTTCTTTAGTGTAATTGTTTTTAAATGCGTGCATAAATTTGACTTTATTCCTATTTCTCTGGTGTTTTTTCAAGTTTGACTCATTTAAGAATGTGGTTTGTCAATATTGGTCAGATTTTCAATCATTATTTAAAATAAAAGTCTCTGCTTGGAGGGAGTCCTGGCAAGTTTATACAGCACCATTCAGACACAAGGCAAGTGCTTCACAGAGGAGTGGAAATACATTGAAAGTAGAACATTAAGATGACAGTAAAATGGCATTTAAAAACAATAAAAAAAATTTGAATGAATAAAAATAAATGTTTAATAATTTATCTTTACATTTAAGAATTGTACTGATTTTTTTTTAACCCCTAAGTCACAATCCAACTCCAAAAATGCTGGATACTACATTACCCACAATGCAACTGAATAGCATCTCTTCATTAGACTCTCCATGCTTAGTGAACCTCCACGCCACCAGTTCGTCACATACGTAGGCTTTCTGTTCAAAAATCTGTACTCTCGCAACCCTGATGACATCACTCTGACATCACTATGACATCACCGCGGTTCTTTTCTCCACCACATGCCACAGAAGAGAAGATGTAGATAGATACCTTATTTATCCCCTAGGGGAAAATTCATGTGTCCATTAGCTCATTGTTGATCATAATAAAAACAGTTCATAATAAATAAACAATAATAATTAAATTAGTCCAATGTAGCTGCTTTCTCAGTGAGTATTTACCATAACAAGTAAACTAATCTTCTAGTGTGAAATCAACGTAATGGCCCTTTAAAATGCAGCATTTCTTCAACAACAAAAAGAGAAAGGAAAAAAAAGGAAGGATTTAAATCATTTTAAATGTAATGAAACACACTTTGGAAAATGAAAAACATCAGGACTACTGTTTCGGAAGTGACGCATCAGCACTCCCCATTGCAATTATTGTAATTAGAGACAGTGAAATCTCTACAGCAATTACACATGTCTACGTGTTCTCTGACAGGCCCTTTGAAATACGCTGTAGTTCCTGCTGAAAGAAGCGCCGCACCACAAACCAGACCCGCTCCAGTCCACATAATAAAGACCACCTGCAGCATGTTTGTGTCAGTCTCATATATAACTCAGTCACGTTCCTGTGTGTCAGCACTTCACGCTAGAAAAAAAAAATGCAGCCAATAAATAACCACAAACCGTTAGGACAGAGTGTTTCAGCGTTTGGGGAAATTACCGAAAAATACAAACGCAGCCCACTAATTATCTGATTAGAGTTAAATGTCTGTTTCAAACGTTTCCTCGAAAACTTTAAACTGCACCACTCAGCTCTGACTGAATTCAGTCCTGCGTGGGAAAGCAGCTTCTCCGTGTGATTGATGAATGAACTCCACTCCAAATCTCTCTCCGCAGCTCCTCATGTGCAGTACACCATCTTTAGAAAGCACGCCGCGCTCCTGATTGATTCTGCACGTTGTGATCAAGCCACGAAATCACTATGCACGAATATATTATTGTTATTTTATGTGCAGAAGTTAGAGTTGGAAGCTGCACTGATCAGTGTTTTTACATGAAGAATTGGTGAAACTATGTTGTTGATCTCATGCACTGGTTTGTCAGGTCATTGTTTTGGTTTTACGCCCCATAACTTTACTATTTGCTTCTTGTGTCAACCTCGTTCCTGGTCATAGAAAGAAGCTGTTTCTCAGTGAAAAAAGTTGTGATGAACCCACTGCGCATTACCTCCCCAGCACCAAACAGCTGACAGGCACAGTTAAAGAGCAGCTGGGAAACATAGTGGAGCATTTAGCAGCTAAAGAGCCGGATATTTGGTGAAGACCAAAACAGAGCTTAAAGGAAAGTGGATATTTGACTTTCATTCATCAGATACAGAGACAACACTACTTACTTAATGGTGGTAATATGTCAGTGCTGTGTTTACAGTTTATCATGTCCACTTTCGCCATGTTAGCATGCTAACATGCTAACTTACGATAGCAACCATGGTAAAAAAAATTACTTGCTCAAATCAGCATTTTACATTATTTACATTTTGCTTGTGAGCATGTTAGCATACTGATGTTAGCATTTAGCTTTAGAGCACAGCTGCTCATTCACCACACACCATATATAATGAACAAGTACTCTAAATTGCAATTTTTTGGACACCTACTTTTATTATAACTTACTATGATAAGTTTGTGTCATCACCGTCGACTGTTGGCCATTTTTTAACAAACTGGCGCATTGCATTGTGGGTTTATTAGCAGAAAGTAGTGTGCATTTACACTCTGAGAATAGAGATACTCAAAACATATTAAACAGAGAGTGATTTCAGACACACTTGCTCTTGTTTAATCATCTTTTCACTTTGTAATTTTGCATCTTTGAGTAGTTTAAATCATTTTGAACCAGGCTTTTTTATACAACACCACTGTTGTACTACTGTATATTCCCCAAAGTCAGCAACATTAGTGTTTGTACAGTAACAGTGAAACCAGAGGTTGGACTCTTCTGAACTCATTTCACTGAATCACATTTTCTTCTACACAATCATAAAACATGTAGCTAACAAGTGGAAAATCCTGAGTCATTATTCATGAGCCGGGTGAGCTCACTGTGACTTGGGTGTTTTGCATGGCTGAACGCACGGCTCCGACATTCTTGGAGGGTAAATGTGAGGTTTTGGAAGCACTCCTGAACTTCCACGTGGTGTTGTAGAGCGCTTGGACTGAGACAAAGGGGGACATGGCTGGGTCTGAAGGGGGCGAGTCACCACTGCTCTGCTTTCACTCACAGCCTGGTTTTCCCCTCCACTGCTGAGCTGAGGTAATGGCTGCTGGAAGAGGGTTAGTGCCCCAAATCAGAAAGCTTATCTTTCCCTTTTTAATTATATAGATATGTTGAATATATACATTTATTTGAACTGTAAACAACAGGTTTAGTTTCTTGGAAAAATAAAATAGAGTTTAGTTTAGTGTGCTTTTCTACTCTTCAAGTCTATTTCCTTCCCTTTTACGTCCAAAACCAACGCGATGTTGTGTGAATGCAGCCAAAATGAAGGTGACCTACACTCAATACTGTACCTGAACGCATCCTGTGTGGACACAAATGGATCAAAATGGAGCAAAATCAGAGAAAAATAATGTTTTGTGTCAGTATTTTTCTGTATTGTGTTGCTCATCTCACAACCCTCCCTGCAGGAGAGTCCTAACCTGTAGCTACTGAAGCAGTCTCTCTGTCCATATGATCCACACTCTGCCTCTGCTGCTCTGCTTCCCTGTGAGCCTGCGGCTGAGAGCTGTGCTGAGGTTCGTTGCTGGCTGACTGGTCATGTAGCAGCTGGCTGTTTGGCCAAACTGTGCAGACTGATTTTTTTAAAAAAATATTTTTTTTCTCTCCTCCAGTGAACGACGTGGAGGAGAGAGAGGGGCTCCCTTCGCTGGACAAACCCGGCTGGTATTCCCAGGGCAACTGGCCGCACCTCCACGAGCTGCTCAAGACCATGACGGGAAAACCAGAGCCCAAGGTAAGGCCGGCCAGATCGTATATTACAGGAGCGGGCAGTCTGAACTCTCTGGCTGAAGGACATCTCCGGCTCGCTTTGAGGTTTAACCTCAACTCCGGCTTTGGCAGAGGCTGAAAGAGATGAGGGCTTCATAATAAATCAGCTCAGGGAGATTCACACTGGTGTGATGGAGAGGAGGAACGTGGCCCTTGGCATGACTGTGGACAAGGCTCCTGTGTGCCAGCATGCTGTTTGTACTGCAGCCAACTCCTCATACCAGCTTCTTATGCACAATGCAGCCTATTCTTTTTATTGTGATGTCTCGGGGCAGACAAAAAAAAAAAAGCAAAGGCCCAACAACTCAAAGCAAAGTTGGCTTTTTGTTTCAGGTAATGTCGACAGAAATGCAATATTCTGATTTGAAGATTTAATACTTGATCACTAGAACTCCTTTGACAATCGCTGCTTTCAGCTGAAGCAGAAAAAAAAAAATGTCACAGTGAGCGGAGCTGAAGAAAACGCTGATTCATCTGAGCCTTCAACGGTCGAAACATTAGCCAGCAACAAGAAAACCTACATCAGACAGTCCAGTGAAAGCTCCTTGGCCTGTGGCTCTTTGTTGAGGAGCGGAAGCTGCAGTAGCTGTCCCGCACTGTTGGGAGCCTCATCTGAAGGGATTTTATTAAATGGGGCAGTGGTCCTGAGCACGCTCATAAGGGCTGTGTGAAAAATTCACTATGAGGTTCAGGAACCCCTGATATAAACCACCTGTCAGACAAATACAAGAATATTATAATTTCATTCGACAGCCTTCAATATAAAAGCAGCTTCTGATTTGTAACACATTTTTTACTCCCGACCACAGCCATCTCCTTAACCCCAAACGATGACATCATGTCTGACTTACAAGCTTAAGGTTAGGGCACGGTTTAACCACAATTAATTACAGCGGTTTTTTTTTTCCACAGTTAGTGATAGTAGTGAGATGACAGGAAACCAGGGAAAGACACAGGCAATAACGGTCGCCAGAAACCTGCAGTGAGGTATCCACAGGTCAGCTACATTTAATAATATTAATAATACTAATAATACATTTTATTTTATGCGTAGGCAATCGTACACAGCTGATAAAACTGTGTCAAGCTTGTGTGTATTGTGGTGTCTCACAGTGCCATATAATAAAATGACAAATCAGATCAGGCACATGCAGAGTCCACCCAACGATACTCGTCATCACCCACACCCACAGCTCCCTCCCCCTCCCTCCCTCCCTCCCTCCCTCCCTCCCTCCCCCCCTCCCCTCTCCTCAATGCCCCCTCTGTTCCATGTCCACGTGGAGAAAGCTCTCGAGGAATTCAGTGTCAACCTGCACTTATAGCTGCTTTAAACACGCCTCCGGGGTGACCCGAGGCGCTCTGTGTTTTCACTTCTCTCCACTTTCAGCCGATAAGACTTAATGCAAGCGGACTGAATGGAGGCATTCAGGGAAGATTACAATTCCTGGTGAACACACAGCGCTGAAACTGTTGGCGTTGCGGCCGGGCTGACGGGACACCATCATACAGACTCAGTATGGCTAGCTGTGATCATTAACGCTGCCTGTGCTGGTTTTTATCAGCAACAGAGGAGATTGGATTCAGTTGATGACCGGAGCCATCACAAAACAAATGAAGCTTCGTTTAGAAATTTCTTAATAGTTTCCAACCGATGTTGAGCTTTCACAGTGAGTCACAGCCATTTTGAAAAACAGCTTGATTTGCTGACGTGAAGTAGATTGGACAATGTATAACAGAGTTACAACAACTTCCTGTTGTGACATTCATCGCGCTGCCAAGAACACGCCGTTGACACAACCCTGATAAAGCTTTGCAATTTAGCATTGCAAAGGTCTTAAGATTGTACTGACCTTTTGGAGTCGATCCGGGGAATCTTTAGGAGGAGTTCGTCAAGATAAACTAGTCTGGATCTTTCCAGTCCAAGCGTTATCTCATGTCTTCTCTTTTTAAATTCTGATTCCTTCCTTCCTTACGTCCTGATTTTCATAAAACTAGTATGGAGATGTGTCATATTCGCCGTGGCCTCAACTGAACTGCTCTGAAGATGCGTATTGAATTCATTTTCACAACTTCAGAGGAATATGACATTTTAAAACTGAGAGAACTGCTGTGTTGTTGCCCCCCCCTTCCTGGCCTCCCAGTCCCACACAGTGTGCTGTACAATGGGCTCATTAAGGCGCCTTTGCATGCCTGCAGCACCGTGTACCTGGGCTTAGCTTGGCTTCGACTGCTCCTCTGAGTGATGAGTCGATAAGAGATGGGTGTCCACGGGCCCACCAGCACATGTCGCCATAAAGCTGCAGCAATAAGTGTTGTATCAGCACTGACACCTGAACGCTCTATATATTGTTCCCCTCTTTGGCTCGGAAGACGTTGGACTGTCTTCGCCATCCACCGTCATTTCACTAAGGCTCTGTTCACACCAACATTAGCAAAAAACGCTCGCCACTCATTTATTTTTCTGAGACATCTGTGTTGTCACAGTGTAGGTTCTGATACAAAGGGCTCCTGTGAAGAAACTCAGGGTTAGTTGGCAAAAGTGAAGTTTAACCTGGCTCAACTTTTGCCGCGATGGAGTTGACATCATCTGGCAACACGCTAAACTGGCCAATAAAATATGCGCGGGTGTACATTTCTGCTAGATTACTTGGTAACATGAACACCCTGTTTCTACTGTTTACTGTGCGATCGTTGTCGTCAAGGATAAAATGATTTCCCGCCATGATATGTGTAACTTTCTGAAGTTGTAAAACCTTTGATTAGTATAATAGAGCTGAGGATGGGCTGTTGATTCTGAGCGGGATCGGTAGTAGTACAACGCGTTTAAAGTCGTCAAGTTAAAACGAAAAGAAATCGCTTAATGCAACTTGATGCGAAGTCAGGTCACAAGTCTTCCCAAGTCATTCAGGTCTCAGGATACAGACCATTAAAATGTCCTTTCAGTGCATACACAGACCAATCAACCTGCGATGCTTTCGTCCTACAGCAGTCGGGTGCAAGTCAAATCTCAAGTCCTCATTTTTGGGACGACCAAAACGTTTCATTTCTGCAGCTCTGATCCTGACTCACAGAAAACTATCATCACTTGACTTAATATTAATGCACATCAAAACTGGAAACTTGGAAAGAACTAGAGTGATCTTTACCCAAGATATTCTACTGTGTTTCAAGAACAATCTTGGGAGCAGTAAAACTATACTACCGGTCAAAGGTTTTAGAGCTCCTTCATTTTTCCAGTTGTTACTGAAATTTCAGCAGCTCCAGTTCAGTGAGTAACCTTGAATGGTGCAAAGGTAAGAGGTGACTTTTATAGGAAACAATTCCAGCTTTCCTGCAGCAGTGGAGGTTAAACGAAGCCTTGAAAGTCAACGCAAACAAATTGCTACAGGTGAGAAAAAGACAAGTAACACAGGAAGACAGACTGTTTGGTCAGAGCTTCATCACACAGAAACATAATGAGCTAAAAGCATCAGACCAATGTGATTATAGAAAGAATGCCACAGGTGTGTTCAGCTGCTGTAGGTTCAAATTAGTTAAACAAAAAGATTCCATGATTCCTTTTTTTAAATTGCTTATTTATTCTATGCTTTAATTCCAGATTACAAAACTTTTGACTTTTAGTGAACGTTTGTAGATTAAATACAGAGACCACTTCTACATGCATTATTTATGGGTTGGTTTCGAGCATTAAACGTATTTACTTTTGGATTTACAGTGAACAAAAATACAAATGCATCCCATTTTTCATGAGTTGAAATTAAAGATCTAATCGAATTTTTCTAACCACAAAAAAAAGTCATCTTTGTCTCATGGATCGTGGTGGTGTGACCACCATTCGCCTCATGCAGCGCAACATATCAGGCTGTTGATTGTTGGACGGCTCCTCTTCAGTGGCTGTGTGAAGTGGCTGGATATTAGCAGCAAGTGGAACATGTTCACGCAGATCCCAAATTACGCTCAATGGGTGACGTGCCGGGCGAGACGGCCTGTGGACAAACTCTAGTCCAGGTCAATGGGCCTCGGGATCTCATCAAGGTGTATCTGTGTTAACGAGTGTGTGCATCTTTTGTGTTTGTAGAAAAAAGTCTTAGATCTTTTATTCCAACTTGTGAAAAATGGGAGTTAAGACATTGTTCAGTATATTTGAATCCATTCAGTAAATGACCGTGAATCTTTACTCTTTGTCTGCGTTGCCCGGTCCCGTCCTGGAGCTTCGGGGCTGCTCGGGAAAGTTCTTGGCCGATACCAGTATGAGCTGCGCTGTGGCACGGTACATGTTGCTCAGGTTTAAGGATGAAATACAACAACTTAAAAGGAGCATTTAAAACCACTGAAGAGTGTCACGTCGTGCTCCGAGGTAGCAGACAGGGGAGGGGTCCTCTCAGCTGATTTAACCGTAGCCTGCAGCCTAGTTCACTTCAAGGTGCGTTTGACTCACGCAGCGCTCCGTCTGGTTCAGGCTAATGTAACTGTATCCATCCACAATGAGTCTCTTTTATGATACGTTGCCTCTGTGCTGGAATCTGCGGCCTCTGTAAATATTTATCACAGTGATCCCGGGACTCTGGCAGCAGCAGCTCGAGAGGTGCGCAGGGTTTTTTTTTGGGGGGGGGGTACGAGGGCCAGATGTGGCCAGTTCCGGGAAACTCCTGGTGGAAATGTGATCCCCCCCCAGCCCCCGCCCACCCACCCACCCTCGCTCCCCCTCATCCCCCCCATAACCCCCCACCCCTCCTCCCCTCCGCCCGGCCCGCTGCGGCCCCGATTAGCTCGACTGTTTGTTTACATGTGGTACAGTCGGCCTGAGAGGCTCAGCTCTGTGAGGGGGAGGGACTTACAGGCAGCTACTGGAATGTCTTACATCCTCTTTATGGCGTTGTAACTCCTGTAGAGAGATTTGATTTAGTTAACACACACACACACACACACACACACACATCCAAACAGAAATATTCGTCTTCCCTGTGTGTGATGTCTTTGCAGGATTTACATGATGCAGCTGCCATAAAACTTGATCTGAAAGATTTCAGACGATGATAAAGAGCAGGATTTTCATTTGGATGATTCTCACACACACAAATTATTTAGCCGAAAAGGAAAAGTTCTTCAGGTCTTCATATTTCATTCGGAGTGAATGTTTTTTTTGTTTCGTGGGAAAAGAAAAGTCAGAATAATTGGAAGTTTTCAGCCTCGAGCTACAACCTGATCTCCTTTTACCAACTTCATAAACTTTTACTCCAGTGGAGTGTGAGGCATCAAAACAAAAAAAAAAATAATATAGTTTTTAATAGTTGAGTTGTGCAAAAATGTTAAAACTTAAAGCACTCAGTTCATGTTATTGAACTCTGAGTCTGTGTTACCATGTCGTGATAATGCAAAAAAAACAAAAACTAAAATCAATTTAAACTTGGTGTCATTCTCTGTGATGGATGATGTAACAAGACGAGATGAGAATCTGCTTCTGTACTTGCTGAGCCAACGTGGACGCACACCACCCGGGAAGTCACATACTAAATATATATATATACAGTATGTATGTTTGTATTTCATGTATGTCCATCAGTTGTAGAAACAGGTCTGAAAATCAAATAAAAAATTGGCCTCTGGAGATGTTTTCCTCTGAACCGGCCTCTGCTCTTTCACTTCTGTATCCTGTTGTGACTGTGAAAGGTTTTTTTCCTGTGTTCAGGGTGTCAGCAGACTTCTGTCTTTTCGTTTTTAATCTCCAGCCATCTCCACCCCTCCTCCTCCTCCTCCTCCTCTTCCTCCTCACTCCATTTCCTCTCCCATCTGAAGGGAGCTGGATCTGAAGCTGTGAGCTGGTGTGTTCCTGCACTTCAGTGTTGGAATGCGTCTCAGTGAAGCCTGCCTCGACTTGCTTTTCTTTCCAGAGGCGGAGGACACAAAAGAGATGTGATGGTCAAAGGGGATGTAATGTGTTTTGCAGACTCATCGTGTCTGGTCTGGCTCACCCAGGGGGAGGGGGGAGGGGGATATGCGTTGAAACATTTACGTTGCGGTTGGCAATAAAAAAAGTTTTTTTTAAAAAGCTTTTCTTTTTCTGTCCTCTTGTCGTCTTCGCCCTGCAGGTGGTGTATTTTGGAGACAGCATGAGGTCGGACATGTTCCCCGCCAGCAGCTTCGGGAAGTGGGAAACGGTGATGATAGTGGAGGAGATGGAGGGGGAGGGGATCCCGAAGAGCGACGCGGCAATGTCTAATGAGGCCCAAGTGGAGCCTCTGGAGAAAAAGGGAAAGTTTGAGGTAAGTTCACTGAAGCAGCTGTTTCCGTTTAGCGGCCGGTTCCCCCACCCAGCACAATCCTCGCTCCCCAGCCCCCAACCCCACCCCCACCTCTGTGAGCCTCTTCCTTCTGAGCCACTGCCACCATTTCCGTACACACCTACAAGCTTCTTTTGCATCATCAAGTGTGTGTTTGTATGTGTATATTAGCTCCCAGAGAGGATTGTGGGTAAGTTTTTTAAAGTCACTGGTGATGTAGACCTTAAAGCGCATGTCCGTTCATTTTACACATCAAAGTCTGTTCCACATAATTCAGATTGAAAACAGCTGTAAAAAGTCTTTGATGTGAAATGTGATAAATGTCTAAAAGGAGTTTTCCAAGCTATATTAGCTGCTACTAACATAACACACCTCAATCTCTGACTGAGTTGCATTGTGGGTAATGGAGGTGAAGGAACAAGAATGCGTGGAATAAAAAAAGATGATAAGATCACTTTTGATCATTGCTCTTAATCTGTCCGCTGTGAGCGATCGGCTGTGATTGGTGACCGGCTAAATCTGGCTCAGATATCCGATGAGATTCTGTGCCGCACTGTGGTTCACGTCACGCACACACAACATACCGTCGACGTAGCTCGCAATTTGTAATACCTGTAAAGGCCAAAGGAAGTCGTGGAGGAACAACCACGAAAACACTGGGAGCAATAAACTTAATCAGACACTTAAAACACCATCAATCAACTCCAATAACAAGAAGCCAGCAAAGGCAAAGCAGCTAAAACTCAAGCCACACCTCCGACCTCATCTGTGTGTCTGCAGCTCACACACGTGTGCCTGGAGTTGTAACGAAAAAAAATAGTTTTGTTTACACTCCTTTAGAGCAAGAGAGACATTCATCTAGTTATGTAATGGTTAATAATCAGTGTTTTATTGTGAACACATGAAACGTTTGTGTCACGGTCAGTTAGAGATCTGAGAGAGAAAATCTGAATCGGCTAAAAGCGAAATCAACCCAGAAAATTGGAATCGGTGCATCTCTAACATTAACCAGCAGGACGCTGAAATCCTGACAGTCAGAAAGCCATGAGTCGTCTTTTGGCAAGAAACACGAAACCAAAAGCTGCCGTTTAGATTGTGTAACAGATAGAAAAAACGGCCTCATACACCCCGAGCCCTCTGATCCCACTCACTGAATACTGTGCAGGTACCAGAGCTGAGTCCAAACAGTAATGACCTGCAGAAGTCCAACTGATCCAGATCCAGAACTAATGAAAAACTCTGCATCGAAGGATCATTATGATTCCAGTTTATCACAAAGTGGTTTTCATTGTCGTCGCCCCAGGGCACAAATTTACTAATGGGCCTCCCCGCCCCAAAAACTACTGTCGTCTGTGCAACGTGTGTGTCTACACTTTCACCCCAGAGTTCCCATTAGGTCCAGAGCACAAATATTCCTGTTGGTTTGTGGTGTTTCCAGCGCTCGACTGCTGTTTTAACACTGTTTTGATCAAGCTTAAAATATCTGTTGTCAGGCAAAGAGAGTTCAAATGTGCTTATTATTTTTCTAATTGCGATCTTGCAGCGCACTGTGTATAGACTTTATGTAAATTAGTAGATAAACAGTATTACTGACACAGATGAAATCTCGATGGTGATGAGAAAGATTAAAGCCTTTAAAGACTTCCTCTGTGGTTTATCTATTTGTCAGTATTATCTTTGATACTCAATCTGGTGGTGCATGGCAGTAACACTGCAGCTGTCTGATTCTCATGCAGGCGCTCCACACTGCAGACAGTGTTCTGTTTAGTTACACAGAAAAAAGTAATGTGCTTTGCCTGAAGGGATGTTTTGTGTTGTACTCATAGTCCAACCTTTTCCCAATGAAAATCTCAGAAATAGTGGCGACCCCATAACAATACAGAGGCCAAAGCGATTGGTTAACGATGCGAGATTCAGGACTGAACTGAAAGCAGGGGAAGCTCAATTTCCTTCTTTTTGATTTCACCATCTGTCTCTTGACTCTCTCCTTTTAACTCTTCCTGTTGCTCACCAGTTATCCATTTTGATTCTCCAGTTTTTGCCGTGGATGTCATCTATTAGGGCGCAATCCGACTGAGAGAGTAAACAAGTATAAAAACAGGTCAAAGGAGTTTTTCAGACGAATTTCCACTGAGGTGGAAAATAAAGTCAATCAATCAATCAATCAATCAATCAATCAATCAATCAATCAATCAATCAATCAATCAAATCTTTTTTAAGTGGGCATTTTTTAAAGTGGGTAAAACACATCACTCAGCTTCTTGTCAAATAACCCCAACTATCACTTTCAGGGTTGTCGAGTATCTTCTGTGATGAGTTGCGTCGCTGTTTCTCTGCTAATTCAGGTCAGAGGTTTGTGTTTCACCCTGTTGCCTTTTCCCCATCTTCAAAAAATACCTCAGGCAACTTTCTGGGTTCTGGTTCTTTTTCACGTTTATTTAGATATTGATATATTTATATATTTGGTGCATATCTCCACAACGACAAGATAACATGATTTTTTTTTTTTTTTTTACCTCGTCTCTATATTGTGCAACAGTTTGTGAAGACATTAGCTGATACTGTGCAAAGCACGAGTATTTTTGAGGCTTGTGAGGTTTGTATCTTATCACATCCTCCCTTCACATCCTGTTGTCACAGCCATTGCTGCTATCAGCTCTTTCTGCCTTTTAGATGTATTCATGTTGTATGAGGGATTATGAATATGCCGGCAGGGGATTTCTAAGAAATAATGATTCATTCCGTTTCTGAAAATAACCCTCAAAGCTGCTTGGGTCGAAGCCAGTTTGAAGTCTCCCAATATTCCCCGTGCTCATGGTGGAATTCCCACTTCCTTTAATCATGTCTGCACTTGCAGTTGAGTGAATCTCTGAATCTTGACGCACAGTTTGGTTTGTGTGTCGATTGTCCCAACAGGAGCAGGGCATGAAGTCACCCTCCGCCGTGTCCAACCAGTGGGGCTCTTACTTTGTCGACGTACATAGAAGCGGAGGAGGGGACGAGGAGAGCCAGAAACTGACCTGGTGCTCCCACTGCATTCACAAATACAGCACCATGGCCATCCCTAGTGTTGAGCACATAGCAGGTATGTAGTAGCAGGGGGAAAAAAACAGGACAAAAATGCTGATGATGTATGGAGATGAAGATTAGAAAGCAAAAAAGAAGATCAAAAAACAAGGCAGTTAGAAATGACAAGGTGGGGTAATTAGCTAAAATGAGAGGGAGGTTAACAAGAGGTAACATATTGGGAAAATAAAAATGGGCACAACATAGACCCTTGAGGTACTCCAAAACCAATTTTGGCCAATTTAGAGACATGTTAACGGAATTACAGAACTTTCTGTTTTCCAGATAGACAGAGAGAGAGAACCAGTTTATACTTCACGGTTTCCCAGTGAAATCATTTCATTATTGTGTTTCTTCTACATTCATTTAATTAGCAGCGGAGGGCTATACGAAATGAGCTGCTGTACGGTTTCATTGACGGTACTTTAAAATCGAATGAACGAATGGCAGAGCAGGTGAAAACAGTTTTATCGCCAAGAGGAGAAACTAGAGCAGAGTGATAAGTGTGACATGATTCTGCTTGTCATAGAAATGAACATTATATTGAATTTATCAAGACAACAGGTAAACAGTTTAGCATGTTTTGAGTTTGTACTAACCGCAAACAGCTAAAAAACAAAACGTTACATCTGATTTTCTTCAACAAGACACTGATCAAATGTTTGGCTGTGTATTCCTTTAAATACACCCATATGGTACACAGAACATGCATGAGAATCAAATTCATGGTGTAAAAACTGGAAAAAAAACAATCTGATGTTCAACTTTTAGTGGTTCGCAATCTGCCACATCAAACGATTTCTTCATCTCTCGACACAGAAACACTCACAAGAGTCAAAACAGGGACTGAACCAGACACAGATGTGAAGCCAAAGTTAGAATTAGCTCCAACTGCCACTGCTGCAGAGCAGTTCCTGGAGAAAATGATGCCAGTCTCGCATATAACGATGAGCTCAGGGCTGTTTTCACACTGGCCGAGTCTGAATCCGAGTGAAATTGCTCCAGTTCCATCGAACCATGTTGGTCTGCCGTCACTTTTGTCTACAGCTGTTGCCGAATGTTTCCCTCATCAAAGAACAAGTCTTGATTCTCATTTCCTGGATTTCCTTGATGGAAGTGGTAGGGCTGGACGATATGAATTCAAATCAATATCACTGTTATTTCAAACTTTTACTTCGATTCCGATTAATGAACGATTAATTTGGCGCTTATCATTCTCTCTCTTTTGTTGAGCCGTTGGCGTCACCGGCAGTAGAGGGAGGCTTCAGTAGTACCCAGTATTGTCTGGGTGGAGTAAGTGATGCATTTTAAAAAGTAAAAACGCATTAGTTAGGATGTAAAGAGATGACGTGACAATTAATATGGTAGCATGTAGGGAAAATAAAAATGGGCTAAAAATAGACCCTTGAGGTTCTCCAAACTGATTTTGGAAAATCTAAAGACATGAGTAATGAACAAAGACGTTTCTGTTTACCAGATAAAAAGAGAGAATAGGTCCAGCAGTGTTTCCAAAAGTCCAAAAAATTAAAATATATTAGTTCTCTTTGAGTGAACGCAGGGGAGCAGTGTTATTTTTTCAAGGGGACAGTTTATGAAGGCCGACACTGGGGAAAGTATTAACCGAATTAACCGACATGATGAGCAAAGTTAAATCGTTAGAGGTGCTAAATGTTGTTTTTCAGATTTTTGTCAGTTATTTGCCCAGCCCAGGGTCTGTGTTGCATCTGTTTCAACCCACTTGTGTTTCCAGGCCTGTAATTTATAATTTTTTGTATGCCAGAGTTGTCTCTTTTGGAGGCAAAAGATAAAACACTGTTGAGTCAAAAATTCTCTGGACCGAGTGATTACTACTTTGCTGTGAGGAACAAAGTGTGCTCCTTTCCTCTGAACAGCGAATCATTCCTCATGATCATTTACCGGTCAGCATCAATAGTTCAGTACATGTACTTCATATCTTCCAGCTGACTCTTCTCCTGTTTGATCTTGAACTTTCTAGATCTCCCTCTGGATTACAAGTTCCCCAGGTTTTCTCCAGACAAGCCCTGCACCACCGGCTACTACCCCAGGCCCCCGGATTCTTTGCTGAAGAGGTGCGAGAGTCTGTCATAAAAAAATTAAAAAAAAAAAAAAAAAGAACGAAAGAAAAAAGGAAAAAGTTTGAAAAAAAAGAAAAAGAAAAAGTTCTCCCATACCCCTCTGCCTCAGGAGAGGAATGTGCCTCCATTTTTTTGCCTGTAGTTTCCCACCTGACCCCCACCGCCATCTGTGGAGCACAGGAAGCATACACTCCTCATCCGTTCAGAGAAACCATGTGAATGTAAGCTGCAGTATCTCTCTGTAATAACGCCTACATTTGAACGTCGTTTCGTGGTTTAGTGTACCGTATACGTGGAAGTACGTATGTATGTATGTATCTGCATACAGTAATAATAAGAGATGTAGTGTTATTGTTTAATGTGTGAAGCCCCCCTCCGTTATTTTCAGTAGTTTAACTTTTACAGAATAAAGTGTACATTTGACCACCTCTTTTTCCCTAAAGTGATTACCTCAAGAGTGTTATCTACTGTAAGCAAAACCCAGATGGTCACAGTGTGTTTGTCCCTTAAAAATCCTTTGGAATCATTGTGGCAGTATTTCTGTATAACACTGTTATTGTGAAGTCTTACTTTTTTTTTTTTTTTTAAATATAGTTTCACTGTATGCATTTTAGTAACCTTAAAATGAGGTTTAAGGTCTGATGTTTCCACTGTGTCAGTTTCGTGGAAGGTGTTAACCTTCGGGTCATTGTTGCTAAAGAACTGGCACAACGCCGTCCTTTGTGCTGGCTGTTTCAAAAGACACAACTCTTGGGAAACAATAATAATAATAATAATAATAATGGATTATAAAGACTATGCTAGATGTTCTCTGTATTATTTTAATTTTTTTTGGTGCAACAGTGACATGTGCTCTTTGAGTGATTGTGTAAAAAACAAAACAAAACAAAAAAACTTGTGCTTCATTTATATGCAGTACCAGATTGAGATATGCTTTAACCGACTTCTGAATGGTTATTTTGTCGGTGTGCATAGACTAAGTTGTGCCATAATATTTAAGGAACACTCAGTTTGGGGCAAATCTGTGGAAGTTTGCTTGTTTCTGTCGCGGAAGACTGATATCAGGTTCATCTCAGCGCATGCTAGAAGTCGTTAGCGTAACTTAGCACCAAGACTGGACAAAACATACGAAAACTTGTCACTAATTCAAGAGTCACTTCCATGAGTTCCCGGGTTCGTTTGGCAACAGAGTTGGGACTGTGTGCAAAGTAAAAGTCTTCATTCATCTACTTTGTTGTTAGTAACTGAAAACCAACCAGGTGTGGTCCCATTCCACTCTGTCTTGGGTCTGCAGGTCCATATTTCCTGAGGCCTGAGTGGATCCAAGCAAACTTGCTATGTGCGATAATTCTTCGGTCGGTTCTTGGTTTAGTTCAGATCAAATTTACCCACATCGAGTTTGGATTTGAAGGTTAGATATTCAACGCTTCTGTTTCAAAGGACATTTTCATTAAGATTCTGGTATAAACCTGACACAGCCACAATGATAACCAACAAATACTTATTTTGAATAATTTGAACAAAGCCAGCAAACGGCTTTATCGTGGTCCATGACTTTTCGAACTAGTGGCAAAATCTGTAAATCTTCAATGTTACTTCTCAGGTGGTTTGGTGTCAACTGTTCAGCACGGTTAGCAAGTTTTACTTTAACAAGCTTCAACGTGCAAATAAAACCCGATGGAGTTTTTTGAAAGTACTTAGTAACAGAGCCAGACCAGCTTTTTTTGGCTAGCTGCTAGCTAGCCAATCTTTGTGCTAAGCTAGGCTAGGCGTCCCAGACCTGTCTCTATGCCAAGCGCACAGAGATGACACTGGTTTCAGTCTTCTCATTTGGTTTTAGGTAAATCGTTAAACAAGAGGATTTCCCAAATGTCGAAGTGTTCCTTTAAGATGACCATCATCTCACAATTGAAGAGGGAATATTTTGACAATAAGCAGCGCACAGCTGTCAGCGTGTATGTGAGATTGGTCATCCAAAGTGAATTATTACTTGTGCTGTGTGTGCAAGTGTTTTATGCATACAGCTGTGGTGATTGTACTTTTCTTTTCTCATCTGACCTGGAAAATTTGACATGCACATTTGCCTTATGTTGGATTAATTTGTGGTCTTATGTCCTTGAAAACACAGGGAAAGTTAAATTCTGTGTTCAAGTGTTGAAGTACTGTCAATTAAATAAAATGTTCTACAATTTTCTTACATAAAGCTTCCTGTTTCTGAGTGTTCTTTGTGAAATTCAGCAAAAAAAAAAGGCCTTGTACCTTGTGACAAATTAAAGCAAACATCATGAAACCAATCTGGAGGAATCTCGCCATATAGGAAGGCTGCCTGAGATGCCAGAGCAGCCTAATACTCCTCATTAATAGAGCCAAATAAAAAGAACCCCATGTTTCTTTGCAGCCATGTATTCCTGTAGCTTCATGAGCTTCTTTAATGATAAAATTTTAACTCTTACAGACAAAATTCACCACCTCCTGCTCTCAACTGTGACTGATTGATCCTCAAACACAAAAACAAATTTATAACTTTGCTAAAAAGGTCTGGAAGGCAGACCCTCGTCTCCACGTTTAAGATTAGACTTAAACTTTACATTTTGGTAAAGGTTATAGTTGAGGCAGGCTCAGGTGAGCCTTGGTTATAAAGCTATAGGCCTCGGCTGCTGGGGGACTTCCCCTGATACACTGAGCTCCTCTTTCTTCCTCTCCCTCTCCCTCTGTACTCCTTCATATCCCATTAATTGATGTTATTAACATGGCTTCTTCTCTCCCCCGTAGTTTTCTGCTTTCTCCTCTCTCCTCTCTCCTCCTGTTGCTTTCTGTTTTATATTTCCGCCTCCGGATTTGTGATCCTGCTCAACGCCCACTGCTACAATTATTATTATATCTCTATATGTGGTACTTGCATTGTATAATGTTCACTTTCCTTCTGCTTTCTTTCCGTTTCTCTCTCTCTCCCCCTGTCTGCCCAGAGCCCAGTTCTGCTCCAGGTTTCTTCCTGTTAAAAGAAAGTATTTTCTTGCCACTGTCGCCAAGTGCTTGGGGACATGGCGGAATCTTGGGTCTCTGTAAATAATATTGTAAACAGTACGTTCTAAACCTGCTCTATATCAAAAGAGCCCTCAGATATATTATGTAATGATCTGGTACTATATAAATAAAATTGACCCGACTTTTACTGTGGCTGTGTGGACTTGAGTTGAACAGGTTTAAAGCGGCAATCAGACCATCACAGGTCGTTGAACTACTCTGCAGTATTTCTTTAGGGGATGATTGTGCAGAGTCAAAGCCCCGTCTCACACCAGTCCCTCATTAGGGTTCAGTTGTACTGCCCTACAAAGACAGAAAGCAGTAGCTATACAAAAAGTCAAGATGAGAAAAAGAGTTTTTAGGTTGGCCAAAAAATTGTTTAAAAGATAGAAAGGTTGTGATGCTTTCATTTGTTTCATTTTAGAGCAACTTAATCATGATGAATTCCACTAGAGTCAAAAGCGGCAGTTACAGCTTATAAGCTAGGCTAGTTAGCTTTTAGCCACAACAAAGTTTAGCTGTTTTTTTTTTCTTCTTCATCATAAGATTTAGCTACTGCCACATTAGTTACGCTGTGTGTTAACAAATTGAATTGCCAAAATGTGAATGTGATGTTTTTCAACTGCAAACTGAGCTCAGGAAAAAGTAAATTTAGCATTAGTTAGGGTTAGCTTAGTAGCTTCTCTACAGCTAGCTTTCACTTGATGTAGCTTTAGTAGTTGGCTGTCTCTCTGAAGAGCTAGCTCTGGCTGTTTTGACTGAAATTTATAATTTTCAAGAGCACAATACTTGCTGATACTGAAACAGATGTCAAAATGTCATATTCTGGTCTCAATATTTTTGGCTTGTAGGGCACTGTAGTTCCCAGCTGTTGTGATTTGATAGCTAAAATCTCTCCAATCTGAATATGAATAGTCATGAATGTTTTCCGATTGACCTTTCAAACAGGTATCAGACTTCTTTTAAAAACTAAACTTATATCAATTTTTAGACTAATGACAAAGAGCCCCTGTGTATCCTCCCCAGATACCTTGTTGCTCCTTATCACTGTCGACATTTATCCATTTACTCTTCTACCACAATGTTTTACTGGTCTACTGGTCTCTGTGTTTGAGGATTCAGATAAGCACACTGAAGTTGAGCATACTGATTCATTACTATTTAATGTTTTATGACTGAGAGCCTTCTTAATGACTACAGGGTTGACAAAATTACTGACACCGGAGCTGCCTTGTTAATTTTCCCAGAGGTTCATTCAAGAAGCTTATTTTTTTTCCTGTAGTACAATGAGTTCAAAAAGGAAAAATGTGTTTAAAAGCTACACTTTCTCCCCAGCAGGCGGCGGACATCAAAAATATGTTGGACTAATGAATATCAGGTTGATGTCAAAATCCAACCTTGGCTAATTGTCATTGTGACTTTTAGCAGACGTCAGTATTGCATTGGCATGAGACGTTTCCAA
Source organism: Seriola aureovittata (assembly GCF_021018895.1). Classification (NCBI taxonomy): domain Eukaryota; kingdom Metazoa; phylum Chordata; class Actinopteri; order Carangiformes; family Carangidae; genus Seriola; species Seriola aureovittata. The sequence goes on along the minus strand of NC_079382.1, from coordinate 21,002,002 downwards.
GATAGCTAAAGGAAACTTCTGGCACAACATATGCCTGCGTCCCCGGCCAAAGTCTGGCCTATATACACTTCCACATCTGGGCAGATTCTGGCTGTGATCCTCCGATATTGTCTGACAGCCGCAAGATTTTCTATGTGTGTCCCAGAATAGGTCCAGATGTGGAAGTGGCATCTGACGGTCATGCTGTATAAGGGCCAAATTCAGGCCGTGGAACCGTGTATATACTGGGCCAGAAGAAAATAAGCATGTGGCCCAAGTATTGGCCGGATTTACCCATGAAGAAATGTAATATATGACATACTAGTCCCTATAACAGGGGTGATGTTGCCTTATACATCACCTATAAGGGGATATATTATTATATGAAGATATAATATATGATAACATAAAGAAATACCCATTGTAAAATTTTTATATGTACATATATTTAAATATCTAAGTTTCATATAGTTCATTTTTTTTGTATTTGAACATATGTTTCATATATAGAAATTCAATATATGGACATATATTACATTTGTGTATGGGTATTTTGCTACTTGGGTTGGAAGACGTTGGGTCGACATCAGTATTCCAGATCAAACTGACGTTGGCATTAGACGATGTCCTGATATCAAATTTTAATAATAACTCCACAACCTACATTCAGTCAACAAAGCTGGTGGCCAGCTGTGTGGCTGCAGGGCCAGTTTGAGGGTTTCTAGAAATGTGTGCAGAACAGAAGTGGCTAACAAGTGACCTGCTACCTGTCCACATTACACCTCATATATGTCACATGCCAGATGTAGATATGTCACGTAGTTTATTTCTATTGCAGTCATACATCCATTTTTTAAATCATATTTAGTACAGTCAATTATTTATTTATGTGTACTCTATTTATTGCACTAATGATGGTATTTTCCCATGTTGTCTTGTTTCTGTCCTTCTTATTATATTTATATTTATTCTTATATCTATATTTAGTATTTTGTCTACTCCATGTGCCTTTTAAATTGACAAATAAAGTTATTGAATTTAATTTCTATGTATTTATTTATTTTAAATCATCATCAAATACAAAACTACACTGGATGTACAAACTGGAGCTAGCAAGGAGGCAAGACTCAACCATCATGGCAAAATGGTCTAATAGTTATGTTTGGGGATTTATTTTTTAACAGTCTGAACCAAGTCAAACATGTCAGAAGTAGACTCTTACCACTGTGTATCTCCTGTGTGCATTAGTTTTGAACTTTTCTAGTGCAGTACCTAGTTGATGTAGCTGTAGATGAGTGGGAGGAGGGCATCCACTTAATTCATTAGGTCTCCTTTAAGCCTCTCTCCCCTGCTGCCCCTCCTCATTCGCCAGCATGACGCTCCCTCCGCACTCACACATTCTTTCCCTCCGCTCTCTAGCTCTGCTTCGCCCCTCAAGAAACAACCAAACTTTTCAAACATATTGATAACCTTTGTTAGAAAAAAAAAGAAAAAAGGAAAAAAAGAGAAGAAACCTTCACCACCGCTGTGACAAGAGAAGAAGAAATGACAGTTGTGAGGACGGCAACACGGATTTGTGAGCAGCGCTTCTGACAGGTAACGTTCAGACCTCTTTTCCCTTCACTGCTCCCGAGGCTTTTTCGCGGTCGCGGCAGGAACAAGGCGACTGTTGTGCGCAGATTTTTTTTTTTTTTTTTTAGCATTATCAATACCATCGATAAACTGATATTACTGTTTAAAAAAAAAAAAAACACTTCGCCGATTGGTGGAGAGCGATTCATAAAACTGAAAACTGGCGCAGTCGGGAGACATGTGGCCTGTTAATGAAACTGAAAGACGGACACGAAGGAAAAGTTAAAAAGTTGTAACTGTAGGATCTTATTCCCATGAAGAAGATGGAGGAGTTTCCTCTGTGGGTAAAGACCTTGACACTTTCTGGTGGTTGAGAGTGAAACATCTGCTGTTGTACCGTCGTAAAACTGTGAAACGATGTTTACTGACATGTTTAAATTCATTTGAGAAGCATTAGACTCTTTTTTAAGCACGGGAAACAGAGGAAGGTACAAAACTGGTTTTAAATGGTCATTTCTTTTAGCTTATTATTTTTACAATGACTTTTCTTGTTTTTCTTCTTTTTTTTTTGCTATTTCACTACAATAATCCCTTAATCAATACAAGAAGAATAGCTTTTATGGAAAATTAGAAGGACAGAATAACAGTAATATTACAACTATGACACAATAGAAAGACTCTAGTACCTGACAAGTACAGAGACACTTTAAACAGGACTATAACTAACTTTAAGGAACTCTGGGGGCTTTTACAACAACAATGGAGGATTGATTCTTCAGTTAAAAGCTTATTCCACAAGCTGGTGTAAGTTTATGTGTTCACTATACTTAAATGTGACTTTATTTGTCCAACAAATAGATCAGCAAAGAAGAACCTCTTGGTTTTGATCGCAGTGCAAACACATGCGAAGTGTCTTTTGATGCATGACACTTTTCAATATTCTGTGCAACTCACAGATTTCAGTTAGTGTTCACAATATACTGATGTGTGATTCCCACGCTATCAATGACCCAGTCTTTCTCTTTTGTCACGTATTATTTTAGGCATGCAACTTGCAGAATCTCTTTATTGTTTTTCTGATTAACTATCTAGTTGCAAAAATAGTTAGAAAAATGCCATCGCAACTTCCCAGAGCTCAAGGCAAGGCACATTTATTTGTGTAGGACATTATCATACACAGAGGTCATGCATTGTGCCGAACAGAAATAAAAGATAAAAGCATAATAAGAAAACAGTATAAAAACACAGATTATAAAATAGATAATGTCTCATTAAAGTGCAGGATTAAAAGATTAAAGTCAGTTATATTTTACATATTACAATGATGTCAAACAGAGAAATCAGCACATCCTCTCATGTAAGAGCTTGTAACCTGCATATTCCTTTTTTGCTTGATAAATTATTTGACTGTTAATCTCTAATTGCCTCAATCGATCATTCATCAGCTCAGACCTGCTGTGAGTCGCTTCCTAAATATTATCCATTGAATTCAGAGAAACAACTTAAAGCGAGTCAGTTTAAGATTAGTCTGATTCAGTCTTAGCTCATCTTGGCTCATGACACAGCTGGTTCGTCGACCGTCCTCGTGTTCGCCTCACAAGGTCGAATCTCAGAACTAACCCTCAGGAGGAGAAGCATGTGTATGTACCTCGACTTGTTTATCAGGCACAACATAAAACTCCACACACACAGCCCTGACAGCTCACACCTATTAGACCGGACTCCAGTCTAGACGTCGTTTAAATCACTACCAAATGGTTTTCCACCAGGCCTTTGCCAGAAGCTCCACTAAGGTCATGGAATTTACCCTCATGTTCAGAGCGGAGACGCTGGGCCAACTCTTGTCTTTCTGTTAAGCGCAGCACTTTGGTTTTTAGAGCTTGTTTCAGTCGAGCAGAGTCGTGTTACTGCAGTACTGGGCCTTTTATGACCTCCGGCTCTGCTCGTCTGGACATCTGGGTGTGCATGGCTAGACTTGTCTCACAAAAGCGGCTCAAAAACAAATCTGGGGGGGGGGGGTGAATATGAAGTAACGCAACATGCAAAGGTGCAACACAACCTCCATTTGTAACATGCATGTGGTTAATTGCACGCAAGTTCTTGGGAATGATAAAGAAATTAGAATTAGAGACAGGAAATTGAAACCTGTTGATGTTTTGACTTTAACAACAGTGACTCCTGCTTCATGTGACAGTGCTGTGGCCACTTTTTAACCGTGCTGCTCATTCACGGCCTACATCAGTATGGAAAGCCTGCATCATCAGAACTACAGCTGTATCTAATTATTCAAGGAATGCAGGGCTTTTGTGCAGAATATGGGCTGGCTTTCTCAAATCCTTCTCTTCCCCCACTGTTCCCTCTCAGCTGAGCTCCTTCGGCAATGCCACGGTCTCCTCTCTGATGAGACGATGAGAACCCACACCCGTGGGGCCCCCACAGTCTTCTTCATAAGTCTGCTGTGGCCCCTGCTTGCCCCGGTGGTGGCGGTGGCGGCGGCGGCGGCGGCGGCAACGGAAGTGGACCCCAGCGGAGGAATCCCCTTCATGGGAGGCAACTATGACGGGCATCCCATGTTGTACTTCAGTCGGGGGGATGTGGAGGAGCTGCAGTACGCAGCCACAGGGACTCATCGAGACATGGCGAGGAGGATCCGTGAGGCTGGGGAAACCATGCTGGAGAACCCGGAGGGGTACCTGCCCCCCTGGAGCCCCGCGGAGTTCAGCGCCCGCTGGAACGAGGTGTACGGAAACAACCTGGGTGTGCTGTCCATGTTCTGCCTGCTGTACCCTCACAGGGCCGGGGCCCTCGACCTGGCCAAGGACTACATGGAGAGGATGGCGGCTCAGCCTAGTTGGTAGATTTTCTGTCTTTTTATTATTTCATCTATTTAATTGGAATCAATTAGATTTGAGGCCTGTTGTTCTTCTTAGAAATCAAGTCAGTGGAGTTCACAGATGGTACCTGATATCTCTTTCCACCCCCGTGTGTGCATCAACTTGGTATTAATGCTAACCCCCCCCCCCCGAGGCTTTTCTATCCAGTCCCATTCCCAGAGTCCTCTCATTTTTCTCTGTGGGCAGAGCTCTGGTAAAGATGCATTGTGGTCCGATAAGTCTGTGGTCCAGGAAATATGTTTAGCAGCTGTCTCCTGAACATGCACCCCCGATGAAAGGAAATGAAATGTTCAGATGTGAGCTGAATACCAGACAGGGACTGAATCCACTTTGCCCTAATTGTTAGCATTATCTAAGGGCTCCTGCATTTCACTTAACATTCTTATATTTTCCTAATTAACCTTCTACAAATGTCTTCACAAGTCTGTAATTTTAGATTTGATCAGGGAGAGATTAAATGTGTATATTTGTGTTTAGGATTGCAGCTAACAATTATTTTCAATATTGATTAATTGCTAATTGTTAGTTTTGAATATTGCTAAGTCTTTTCACATTTATTTTAAATAGTTTTAGAGGCACATGGAGCTGAAATATTCACAAATTTAAAGGTCCCACATAGTGTAAAGGCAGATGTCCATGTGTAGTGTGATTATAGATCAGGTCTAGGTTCTATATTAATACTGTGAAAGTATCAAAGCCTCAGTCCACAGAGAAATGCACACAGCCTGTATTCAGAAACTGAGCCTTAAAACCAGCCGTCAGAACTTTTGTAACTTTGTGATGTCACAACAAAGCAGTCACCGCCTTCAGCCATGCCCCAAGCTCCGCCCACCTGGACCCTCCATCCAAACCTTGCAGGATCTGGTTTCTCTGAGTGTTTTTACCTGAAATCTGCTATATATTTATTGGATCACTCAGAAAACAGTCAGCCAATCAAAAGAGAGAAACTCAGAGCCTCCTCTCTTCTGATTGGCTGATTGACCTGTTGTTACTAGAGCTCCAGAGAGAAGCCTGAGAGAGGAGATGTAAAACTACACTGAGATGGTTTTTTGTTCTTAATCCACAAATATATCTTCTTATGGATCAACACTTCAAATAAAACACAGGATAAGAGGAATATATGGGACCTTTAAAAGTCAGAAAGTTTTGCAGAAATATTTTTTTCTGGTTTTCTATCCTAAAAATCATCTCACCATCCTTGAGATTGACCTTTTCCCCAGTGTGGGAACCACTGGTGTACAGTGCACTGTATGTATAAAGAGCCCCAGGACTGCAGTGTCGTAATCTGTCTAAAGAAGATTTAATGTAGAAATATGCACCGAGTAAACACGACATAATCTAAAATATGAAATTTTAGATTAAATTAGATTTGGACATGTTGAGTTAATAAAGCAGGATCTGCCCTCAGGCGCTTATCATATCCGTTAATACTGTACTTTAGTTGTACATATTTCCACAAACCAACTGCCTCTTTGGGGGGACCTCTGAGGGCCCGGGGGTTTTGGCAAAATATGTCCTCATTTCAACATACAGGACTGAATCAGTCAGTGTTAGCACGTGTGGACGTAAGCTGCCTTCATATGGAACTCGTCAGTTTTGTGTTTTTGACATGGTGAAGCACATGTCAGGCCTGAGGTTCCAGCGGTTGAACACAGCTGCAAAACGGCCGACGAGAAAATGTGTTCTGCTGCGTTTGAGCGTCACAGCAAATAAGAGCAGATGAAGGTAGTTTTCATTAGCGGGTCTCTGATGTTTTTAAAGACATCAACATGCAGCAACATTTGTGAACTCGCCCGAATGAAACCACAACAAGGAGTTGTCAACATCGACTCTCAGGAACAGACAGTGAGCTTAAACCCCTTTGAGTACAGCTCACAAAATATGTTAAGAACTTCTGTAAAACTTTATATTATATATATATATATATATATTATATAGTAACATAGATCTAATTTTGGATTAGGTGCCTCTGAGATTTCTGCTGCCACCTGAATAAAGTGTGGGACCTTGCTGTCAACAGACTCATTTCTTGAGTAGAGTAGTAGTTAAAACGGCTCGGTGCGCCGTGAGAACATCTTCAATCCTCCTTGGCATTGATGCCACGATGATGGTGCTGGAGAGCGCTGACATGTCGCTCCAAAATCTCCCATCATGAAGGTCACAGCATATGATTCGTATCACTTTCATCCCCACAGTATCAAACCATTCAGTGACCCCTCATGTCCTGTAGACGGGAGCTTTGTTATCCTGTTTCTTTTTCAGTTTTTTTTCCTTTTAATTTCTCACCTGTCTGTCTATAACTAATGGATTAATATTAAACCCAGGATTTTGGCGGCTAATTTTGGGTCTGGGGGGGGTAGGTGCTCCCTGGGTTTTCTCTCAGTGTAGCTCACAATTAAAGGTCCCATCTATCCCACTGCAGTACTACAACTGCAGCTTTTTATTCACATATATTTAAAGAAAAATATGTAGGAACCATTAGTAAAAAAAGAAGTGTTGATCCATAAGTAGATATATTTGTGTTTTTAAGAACTAAAAACCATCTCAGTGTAGTTTTCCGTCTCTCAGGCTTCTCTCCGGAGCTCTAGTAACAACAGGTCGGTGAATGTGAGTGACTGTGATTGATTAAAATTATAGCAGATTTCAACAAAAACCTCTTTCACACTTTCACAGTATTAATATAGAACCTAGACCTGCTTTATAATCTACCTTTATACTATGTGGGACTTTTAATAATACTTGACACCGCGTGAAGTGCAATCAACAAGTCAGCCGACTCCATCCTTTCAGCCCGTGTCTCGACAAGCCTTCTGCTTTTCAGTCGGCCACGGACCTGAACCTCATGCTAGCATCGGCCGTCAACAGCGCTTCCGTATTTCCCTAACAATTTGATTAAGTTCAATGAACATTAGTTCTGGCTGGCAAGTGCAAAATGGCTGAGAAGTGGATTACAGCCATTCACTGCTTCCAAGTTCTGCACAGCTTTTATTGAAAGGACTAAAGGAGTGAAGGTCTCAGAAATGATGCTGGGAGAACGGTTGCATACAGCGTTGGGATCCATGGTAACCTACTGTTCATTTACATACATTCACAGAATCGGCTCTCAGCTGCTACAGTGCACTGACTTCTCCTCAGTAATACTCTGATTTGATTTTCAAAATATGTACAAACATCATTTACTGTGCAGTGATGCAAAAAAAAAATGTATTCGGCAGAACTTTCACAAACTACTTGATCCAAATACTGAAGGTCCTGAGTCACAAATATTAAGTTTATAAGCTTAAATTATAGTTGTTCAGTCAAATTTCTTAGTTGAGTTAAAGTAAAGTTGAGTTTGAAACTACCTACTGACTGTAGAACCTATAGAATAAAAAAAAGTACGATACACAGGTGTAGACATGGTCATAAAAACACAATTGAATCAACATAAAGGAGCGATTGTTTTCATATTTCTTTGGTCGTAGTAAACACAGCAAACATTTAAAATGAAAGGAATTTTTCTTTATTTCTAAACTTTTGAACATGGACTTCAGATAAGGCCATTTAATGAACGGTGTTCTGAAAGAGAATCTTTTTCTTCTGTGATGAACATGCTTACATTTTCAAAATAAAAAAAAATCTTTCCACGGACTTAAAGTACTTCATAGAAATGTGGGTCAAAGTCCAATATTTGCCTTTTAAGTGTAATGAACTAAAAGTCACAATAAAGATAATACTTAAGTAAAGTGAAGATACTCCAAAAATACACTTTTACTTTTTTTTCTCCATAAATCCTGGTTACAAGATTTTTTTGTCGATTCTATAGAAGTGTCAGTGATAGTAGAGGAAGCATCACCAGACCACTACACAGAAGCGCTCGTTCCCAGTGGTCTGAATAGACTAACCTGTTGTGTTGCTCAAAGTATTAACACCTTTCCCCGATCACCTGGTAACTCATGCTCCGTGTTAGCCTGTAACAGCGGCAGACGGACGGATAAACGTGTTAAATATTACAATATCAGGTACTAAGTTAACTCTGTTTTTTGGCTGAAATGTGGGACAATCCCCTCTCTTACAGGTACCCCCCCCCCCCCCCCTCCCTCCTCCTTCATGCAGAGAGGGAGGGGAGTCTAGCAGCTTAATCCTTCTCATTTTGCTGCATGGCTGCTGCGTTCCCTTCGGCCATTGAACAGAAAGAAGGGGATTTTCCAGTGGCTTATTTCTTGGGGTTGGGTTTGGGGGTGGTGGTGGTGGGGGTTTAGATGGTGCCGTGTTATACATTTTTCACAATATCATTATGTGTGCCACAGTGCAGAAACGAGAAGCCACTGAGCATGTGTTTTCACGTCTTAACAACACACTGAGTTTTCTCCTTGGCCGCACTTTTATTATGGTCACTGAACCTCTGAGGGCTTCTGCAGAGTGGCTCCAGGAATCAGTCAGCTGTGGTATTCATGACCTTCAATTATGTCTGAAGCAGCTCCACGAACCATGTTCCGATGGGGAACTTCTACTTTGTGGCATACTGGTGCCTGCTTCGTTTTCCCCCCCATTTCTTTTTTTTTTTTTTTACAGTCTGCAAACACACTGAAGTGAGACTTTGTGTGCTTTGGAATAATGCGATATACAGTCAAGCAGTGACTTGGCAGTAATTTTATTACAGTTTTCCTTTTTGCCATATGAGCAAACTGCAGCATAAAGAAGTTTAATCCCTTGGCGTGACTATGCAGGAAGCGATTTTCAAATAAACGTCAGCTGCCACTTAACAAGGGGAAACTGTATTACCAACATCAAATGGAGGAACCTGCCCAAATATCACTGACATAGTCTATCATGTGTTTAATTACTTGTAAATTAATGGAGCAGATGGAAGTTTCAGGGAGTTGCTCAGGAGTCAGGGTCTATAGAGAGCTGAACTAAAGGGGTCCGCTCCAGAAGAAACCTCATTCAAAATCACGACATAACAACGCTCACATTTTCAGAGCTCTGTTATTTTTTTACAGAATATTTTTAGTTAAATAAAAATCTTGTTAGTGGAATCAAGGCACACAACTTACAGATGGCAAGCATACTTGATGGAAGCAGTAGCATGGATCGTACAACATCAACAATATATCCATCTATAATGTTAAAGGGCCGGGGCTAGCTGGTTAGCATGCTAACTTCACTAGAAGAAAAGAAGTGATAGAAATAGAAGTCTCCTGTGGAGACAGCCTCTTGGTGAGTAAAGGAATGAAGTTTGATGCTGAACTCACAATGTTTCTTCTAGACTGATAAGTAAACAGCTGTTAATGCTAACGTTATTTATAGCAAAACTTACAAACAACTCTTTTAATGTCACTAATACAACAAAAGCAAAAATTACTGTAAACTAAATAGTAAGGAAACTAAATTGAACCAAATCCCAATCAGGTCAGTCCAATTGGTACAGTCCAATTAAGCTGATTGAAAGCAGAAGTTTGGTGGCGCATTTAGAAGTATGCACTTTATGAAAACACTGCCACTTGTACAAGCAGAACTAGACCTCACAGAGAGAGGGATTAATAGAAGCACCAAAACAGATGCTCTAAAATTATAAAAAGGTAAACTATTTTCAATCAATTATCACCAGCTAAGTCAGATATTTATCTGTTTAATATCACTTTTCTTCTACTTATCTAAACAGATAAGTTGATTAAATAATACCTATTAAACAATGTTGTGTTGTCACTTGTATTTCTTTTAATATACAGGAAACATATGTTAAATATTGTTACGTTTATTAATTTGTGTGAACAAATTAAATTTTCCTTTAGAAATCCGACCATAATGGGTTTTAAGTCACCAGCTGAAGAAACTGACAAGCTGTTTTTTTGTTTTTCTAGGCAGCAGAGATTTCAGCTAAACAGTTGGAAAGATGACATTACAAAAGTGTGTTATTAGTTTTCTGAGAGGACAGTGTAACCAAAGTCAGCCTCATACATGGAAACAAACTGGCATGCGCTGATGAAAATGGCAGGATGGTGAAGTCAGCTGGCACATTAGCCCTAATGGCGGTTCCAGGATGCTACTCTCTGTGTTTACTTATAGTCAGACTCAGTGACAAGCATTAGAAATGATTCATGTAAAAAAAAAAAAAAAAAAAAAAAAAAAGATTATTTGGAAAGCTGTAGGAGTGTCCCACAGCTTGCTCTGATATATGTTGTGTAGGTTTGGGTGATATCCAAAATGTATCTCGATTCAGTCCCAGCCCAAATATCACAATTTACAATATTATTGCGGGGTGTGGGGTAGTGGCTGTGAACATGTTAATTTTGGCACCTTCTCCTGTTTTAACATTTCTCAGAGCTTAAACACTGTAAACACACCTGTCACCTGTTAAGCCAGAGACTCCGCGGCTACACTGCGATCTGGGATGAAAGAGTGAAGCTGCAGCTCCGCAATAAGTTTCAAAAACACACATTCACCGATCGAAGTGTCTCACACTGAGGCTCGGACACTTACCGGAGCACCAACCCGGGGATAAGACATTACAGATCCGTTTTACCAGTTTGCTTGATAGTGAGAGTAACACACAATATAGCAATATAACAATACAATTTTTTTTCATAAGCTAATTTGAAAGAAAGCCTCAGTAAATCACCACATCTGAAGTTAATTTCTCTTTAATTAAAGCAGCCAGAAAGGTTGGAGAATACCGCTCACCTTTTTACGACACGAGCTCTTTACAGAAGTCAGCGTTCTTAAAGCCCAGCGCCTGTTCACCGGGAGAGAATTTGCAACATGCTTCACTTTCTACGTCTCTTTATTGGTGCAGCTGTATTTGTGGTGTAAAATGCTACTTAGCGACTTTATTTTTTGCTTTCACAGTGAATAGACGTTTTACAGCTGTGTTTAGGCTTATTAAAAGGCTTTGCACAGGAAAGCTTTTTTGTTCATGACGCAGCATTTAGGTCTCATTTAAAGAGTGAAAATTTCACACCTGCTTACCGTTGCATGTTTTGTTTTTAAGCTCCACACGTTTCTGCCTCGCCTTCAGTCTCGTGTTGTCGTCTGTGTCGCAGGCTGGTCAAAGACGCCCCCTGGGATGAGGTTCCTTTGGCGCACTCTTTGGTTGGGTTTGCCACCGCTTACGACTTCCTGTACGAGTACTTGAGCAAGGGCCAGCAGGAGCGTTTCCTCCAGGTGATCGGCAACGCGTCGCGCCTGATGTACGAGAAGTCCTACGTCCGAGGCTGGGGGTTCCAGTACCTGCACAACCACCAGCCCACCAACTGCGTGGCGCTGCTCACGGGAAGCCTGGTTTACATGACCCAAGGTTGGTGATTCAGGTCTTTGTTATGTGGTGTTACCCTTGCTGCAGGGTTCAAAGAAATGTGGTTCAGATGATCATGCTCCTCAGAGGATGATCTCCAGTGTTTTCAGTGACCAACCATGAGCAGAAATTTCCACAATTTCCACTCTGATATGAGGTTTTTTTTTAATTTACTTTAGCCAGAGAACTCATTCCAGCTTTGAGTGGGAATATATTTCTCCTCAAACAGTTACAGGTAAATTTAAAACCTGTAAAGAAACTGAAAATGCAGCTCAACTACAGCTATTTCATTAGAGTGGGTTTCACTGGAGGGGTTTAATATCGTGGTCTGAAGGCCGACATATCATATACCTACACATATATACATAATGTTAAATTTAAGATATCAAAGTTGGCTCAGGACATTAGCTTACAGTAAAATGTGTAGCTTCGTTTTACATTCACTCGTTCACAATTGTCCCAGATTTCTCCAGCAGGCTCCTTTAGCAGCCTTTTAAAGGGGTTTTATGACAGATGTAGCAACTTTATGGACCATGTTTTGCCACTTTCCCTTTTAGAGAGTTGCCAGAACTGCTCACTTCTTAACCGTTTAATTTGACTGTTTAACTTGATTTTTATTTTGCTCACTTGGAAGAAAGGAGTTTACTTATTACATGGTTTATTGCAGCGTCAGGGTCCTTGGTATTAAGGATAATTTTGATAATTAAGATAATGGACAATTAAGGCCCACAGTTGAAACAACAGTGTACATAAGATAAATGTGAAATTACAGGTGGTTTTAAATGGAATTTCAGTTTGAATCAAAATGCTAGTTGGAGAGTTAGTGTCAGTTCTGCCAAGTTTGACTTCATTATTTAAATAAAATACAAATTTCAACCCTTGAAGCATGTTTGTTTCACATTTGGAGTGAGTATAGAAATATTTGTAAAACATCTGTTTCTGTCCCAACAACAGAGTGATACCTCCTCTCTTTCACTCATCATGGTCACGTCAGTTTCAAGAGCCAAATTCTCCCTGTCCTCCCTGTTCATTCGGTTTTATTTATATTACGTCAATAATTTAAGCATGTGATTTTAATATTTCTGACTCAGGATCTTCAGTAGTTCCATGTTAGGGTTTGTCCAGTATTTGCTGTGTGTGTCATCCAGTGATATAAAAGGATTTTCACTTTAGAAGATAGGGATCAGAAAGGGATTGGAAATCATGTTTACCCTGTCAGACTTTAGCACCAATCAGTTCAGTTCAGTTTTTTAATCCCACTAAAATTTTATGAGTTTTTTTTTTTTTTTTTAAAGGTCCCATCTAGTCTAAAGGTCTGACCATGTGTAGTTTGATTATAGATCAGGTCTATGTTCTATATTAATACAGTGAAAGTATCAAAGCTTCAGTCCACAGAGAAATGCACACAGCCTGTATTCAGAAACTGAGCCTTAAAACCAGCCGTCAGGACTTCTGGAACTTTATGATGTCACAACAAAGCAGTCACTTCCCTTAGCCCCGCCCACCTGGACCAACCATCCAGCCTTGCAGGATTTGGTTTCTCTGAGTGTTTTACCTACCTACCTACTCAGAAAACAGCCAGCCAATCTGAGGAGAGACTCAGAGCCTCCTCTCTTCTGATTGGCTCACCGACCTGTTGATACTAGAGCTCCAGAGAGAAGCCTGAGAGAGGAGATGTGAAACTACACTGAGATGGTTTTTGGTTCTTAAAACCACAAATATATCTTCTTATGGATCAACACTTCAGATAAAACACAGGAGAAGAAGAAAATATGGAGCTTTAAATAATTATTGTCAGGGTGAGACTTGCCAGTCTTCAGTTTACTTATGAGAGAAACTGCCTGAGGTTATATCTGATATCGCTGCTCTTAATCCTTTGTAATTGTACTCCAGATGAGGTTTTCCACAACTGTCACATTCTCCTTTAAGATTTGTTTTCTTTTTTCTCTCCAGCATTTCCTCTGTGGGATCTGATTCCCTGCTCCTTTTTTCTTCTTCTCCTTCTTCTTCTTTTGCCTCAATATCCTGCACTAAATACTGTGTGCAGCAGCAGAGATGGGCCATCAAAAGGTGAAGTCCTGCAGTGCAGCTTGTTTTGCTTACAGGGATTTGATTTCTGGTACAAAAGATCCAGTCCTGATGTGAACCAAACGACAGCTGTCTTACTGAGAACCGCCGTGGTCACAGTGGTTTTATTCAAGGATTTTTTTTTGAAGAGGGCAGCAACAGGCTGAAAGCTCTGTGAACACTCAGGAGAGTTACAGCCTGACCTCTTTTTGCTTCAGGAAAAAGTGAGTTCGCTCCAGTTCGGCCTGTCTTTGTTACAGGGTGTGGGGGGGTATGTGGGGGGGGGGGGGGGGGGGGGGGGGGGGGGGGGAATCTGTTTAGCTGCAGCTTTAGTGGTTTGTTTACGACAGATTTTATTTGTTTGTGTGCTTTACCGGAGGCCTCATGCAGAGATGATGGTTTCATACCTGGCAGGGGTGAGAAAACTGCTTCTTGTTAGATCGCTAACACATGATGCATTTGCAATGATCATCTTATTTCAGCCGCTTGATTTAGCAGCTTCATTCAGGCGTCACTTCTTCACCTCTTTGTGTGACTATCATTCATTTCCTGTGCAGAGGGATGGCATCACGCCCAAATATTATTCTGTCAGAATAAATGGAAATTTTCCAGAAAGAACTGCCAGAAATGAAGAAACTCTGGTTTCTTTTTCCTCTTTATTAGTCATCTATCACAAGACTTCAGCCCACTGCTGACATGTTGGACAAAGTTATTATTTTTTAATTGTTTTGTGCCTTAAAATCACAAGTTCACAGAAATGAAAAATGTTTGTGCTGTCATGTGGTTTTGGTTCTTGTAAAGCTCCGACAGACTCGTGTTGTTTAGATAACCAGATAAGGAGGCAGCGGCAGCTTAGAGGAGACATGCATTCCAGATGTAGGTGTTTGCTTGTTGGTGCCTTCAAGCGCCAGAGCGGCGCACAGTTTAAATACAGTTCATCTGTAGTGAACCCCCAGCTGGCCGCTGTGTCACATCCTTCGCCCTGACCACCCACACTGTAGAGTCTATCAGAGCAATTCATCAGTTACTATCAGTGCACACGTGGGCTTAGGTGTTTGTGATGAAACTGCTTTGGCTTCCTGGAAAGAAATTTGTAAAGTTTAGTTTTGCAAAGTATTGTGCTGATATTCAATAATCCGATATCTGATATTTTTAATAATATAACTTTGAACTGCTGTTCAGTGGCAGCTTCAGTACATACATATGATATAACTATATATTATTAAAAGAAAACACCTTAAATACAATAACATAATTATATATCATTAAAAAAACAAAACAGAAATGTGATCTGGACTGTATTGAGATATTAAATTTTGGATTTCGCCCAAGCCAAATTAAATTGAAGAGTAATAACATCAAAATATTAAAATTCAACAAAGTAGAGGCTCTTACTTGTGAAATATTCAGATTAAGCCTAGACATTGAAACTAATTTGAAATGTGTGAGTTATGTAATCTTGCTGGTATAATGTCAGTATGACTATCTACAGATCTTTTTCATGTCTATTCTTGCACCTCACACATGAAAAATAGGTTCCACGCCAAAACTGCGTATGACGCGCCGCTGCAGAGAGGCTGGAGCCACGCCTCAGACGTGTGTCTCACACAGGCTGCTGCAACCTGTTAACATGGGTGGAAGAGCAGTGTGTCACGGGCCTTACAGTAAATGTGGAGTCACTGATGCGATAAAACGTTACTAATCCCTGTTGTGAAACTGAAATGTTGCTCCAGAAAATGTAATAGCCAAAAAATGACTTGTAATGCAATGTACTACTGTTGCGTCATCCGGTTCTTTCTTCAGCTGTTTCTGATGAGTTTTATATCTGTAGTAAAAGGAAACTTTTTTCCTATGATTGTATTCATTTGGTCTGGTGTGACCAGTAGCTCATGGTGGCTAATGTTAGCAAGCTTTAGCTCTAGTCAGTTCTTTTACCATTAACATTATCCCATAACCGTCACACGTGGCAAGAGTGGCTGAGGTTAAACGATCTGCTGGAAAGTCACAAAGTATTAAGACAGTGTGAACAGGTTCGTGTGACTTTGGTGGATTCTTGCGATGAAGAGGCCAAAACTATAGCAAAGCACATGGATGTAAAAACTGTCAGCATGTGGGAAACATATTTCAGTGCTTACTCTGTCCCACCCCTAATTTTAAACTAGATTAGAAAATAATTGCCAGCCCCCCCCCCCCCCCCTCCGGTTCAGATGTTCACAAGATCCCTGCAGTTTCCCTCCAGCAACACTCGTGTGACAAAGTGAAGGTCGAGTTAAAGAGCGTTATCAGAAAATAAATCCTCTCACCTTTAACAAAACTGAACTGAACCGGCACCAGGCAACAGCATGGGAGCCAGTCAGACCAAAAAAAAACAAAACAAAACCTACTGTAGAGGAATTCGCCGAGTTATTAGACTCTAGGAAACAGGAAATTATAGGTGAAACCAGAGTTACTGTTCTGTCCTGGATACAGCACCACCACTCAGTCCTGCTGCCACTTTGTCCCAGTGGCCACTCGGAGTAAAAAAATAAATAAAATAAAATCTCCAGCAGCCCCAAAAAGCATTTCTCCATAGACCATAGTTATAAAAGAAATAAAAGAGACTCAAACTGCAACTTTCTATTATGAATTTTTAATCCATGAAGGTTTTATATTCGTAAAATCTTCCCAGTTTTTCGCAATGTAAATTTACCATTGCATCTACAGTATACCTTCACTGTCACTCTTATTTTCACATTCATGCTCATTAGTTTTCGAATGGATAATTTCAACAAAAACATGCACATCCTTAACGTTCATGCACAACACTGTCCAGTTCCTCCGATACATCTGTGACTGTGCTGTACATGCCCGACAGGATGTAGTTGGTCTGGTATGTGTTTTCCTTTTAATGTGGGTTTATGTGATGGTTTCTCTTTTCTCTCGTGTGTGCCCTTCAGCTCTGTGCCATTTTCTGTTAATGACATTTGAGATTCATTACGCGATGCCTACCTTCTTTGTTCTGTTATAGTTTCTATCATCGCTCATGCTGACTGCTCAGTTTCTTTCCTGTTTTCTGTTACCTCTGAAACTGTTCTTTTCTTCCTCTTCTGGAAAAATCTTAGACTAATGTGGTTAATAGTTGCTATTGCTGAAAGATTCTCAGATGATAAACTCACAATACACTTCCTGCCCAGCTCCAAACAGCAGTTAGACACAGTTAGACATTAGCTAGCTTAAAAGAGCTAGCTAAGAAGGAAGGTGTTTTTCTTAAGGCACGGTGCAGCAGAGCTGGGTATAATGGAGTAACAGTCATCGTGTGACTGAAGGTCAGAAGGTGAAAATGTATTTTTACAACAATATGACAAATGTTGTGTCTTCAACTTGCCAAAAATATTCAGTTGTAAATTAGTGAAATGTTTACGTTAGTCGAGCAACAGGAAGCCATGGTACTCCACTGACACATTCTGCAACTGTCATGAAAATTGGACTTGTTCATATTATGTTTTTACTTTTTGAGGAAAGTGTCTGAAGCCTCTGGAAGCCTACGCTGCTCGGAGAGTGTGGCCCTGGACTGTGCCAGTGCCGGTGAAGCTCTGTTTGTGTAAATGTGGTCTTTGTGCGTGCCAGGAGTTTCTGTTTGATGGTAAATACCTGCTCTGTGTGGTTCCAGCGGTCCCCAAGCTCAAACCAAACACTGTTGGGGACGGCTCCGGTGGGCGGACCCCGGGCCTGCACCCACCCAACCGGTTACTGCCGATGGCCCCCGGGATTCCTCAAAGAGCTGTGGCTGGAGTGTTTATGTGGTCGCTTGTTCTCATAGTAAACTCTATGTGTGTGATCCTGTGTGTGTGTGTGTGATCCGGTGTGTGTGTGTGTGTGTGTGTGTGTGTGTGTGTGTGTGAGAGAGAGAGAGAGTATACATGGTGTAGTGTGCCATAGTGGTGTCATGCTTTCCATAGCGATGCTGTGTGTGGAAGGTTTCTTTAGGTAACAGACTGAGAGGACGTTTGTTTGCTGTAATGCTGGTGTTCATTAATTCCATTAGTGACATAACACACTCGCACTCATATACTCATAACACGAGGCCCCCGCTCGCCCCTCTCACTTCACATCCTGCTGAGAACATACCGTATTCTCTACAATCTAAGCATTTTCAAGGCCCCAGCGTCAAAGGGGATTACTGCTCTTTCTTTGTTTGTGCAAAGCTGCAGAAATCTATTCCTGGCCATATATACTGTATAATTCTTGTCAGCAGCTTTTCAACGGGGATTAGTATAAAATGCATAAAAATCTAACAGTATCTCAGTGATTGTACATACCACAGGAGTTATATTTGGGAAATGTGTTCCCACTGATTTTCTGCTCCTCTGACTCAAATGAGAGATAACTAGCACCACTATGTGGCTAGTAGCTAACCTCACCTTTACACTCTTGAATCATAACTCGTACAGGCAAGATTGTTTTTCTCTTAGATATTGCCTTTTCTATTGCTGCAGGTCATGTCCACTACATCATCGATAATCATAATTCCTTCTCTGATTTGTCTTATCACCTTGTTGTTCGGAGCTGGACTGATTTAACTTCCATACTCACTCACGTCACTCTTGAAGACGCAGTTTCCACCAAATCTGATGCTCTGACACGTTTGAAATATTTGACATTTCATCCTCGCACATTACCTGAATGCACCCTGAAAAGATTTAAACTCCTTCTGTCATCCAATCAGATTCCAGCATTAATATGACAAGGTTACTAAAGGTCTGTCTGGAACAATGTATGTGCGAAGATTTGTCTCTGTAGCAGAGCAATGTTTATTTATGGTCTGTTGTGTCACATTTTAACTTTAACAAAATAATTGTTGTTGCTGTGATTTGTATAATGCACCTGCAGTTAACTGTATAGCAATTTCTATAGTATTTTGATTAATTGTGCAGCCCTTTGAACATGTTTATCTGTTCACACTTTGCCAATACGTACTGTATCTTGAGGTCGACATCAGCGCTTCGAGCAGAAGCTACTGGCAGAAATCACACTGCACTTCCTCCAAGAAAAGCCAGGTTGTTTTTCACCTTCCAGGCAGCATGTGTAAATCAACTTGCCAAGACCTGACTTTTGAGTTGTTTTAATGCAGCTGTAAGTGAGACTGAATCTGCACTGCAGCACCATGCGACAGTAGCCTAACTTAATGCTGACACAGGGTTTCCCTCAGTGTATTTCAAGAGAAATTTACCCCCCTGCCGGGTCTAAGCACCAGGGCATTTGTGGCGGCTCAGTTGGAAACAGACAGTACCAGGTAAATGTTTGGACACGCTCCCATTTACTTGAATGGGAGCGTGTGCAAACTTGTGTAGCCAGTGAGCACTGGTCATAGTCGGACTGGACATCGGTTGCATCGCTACTTACAGTCGAAAATGTAAAACACAAAACCTCTAACTCTATTTAACCTGTGACTCCATCTCTGATTCCTGTGTTCCAGGTTACCTTCAGGAGGCTTACCTGTGGACCAAGCAGGCGCTGTCCATCATGGAGAAGTCCATGGTCCTCCTGCGGGACGTGACGGACGGCTCCCTGTACGAAGGCGTGGCCTACGGGACTTACACCACCCGCTCTCTGTTCCAGTACATGTTCCTGGTGCAGCGCCACTTTGCCATCAGCCACTTCGACCACCCCTGGCTCCTGAAACACTTTGCCTTCCTCTACAGGACCATCCTGCCCGGTAACTGCCACATCACCATTTGTTTCCTCTTTAAAAAAGGCTGAGAGACGTACGAATGTGATACACTATAAAGTGTCCGGTCCGACACACGTGCTGCAAATACACAAGAGTGTGGGGTGAGATTGTTATTGATACCAATGCCATTATGGATTCTGCTTGTCGGTCAGATTCTTTATCAGTTCCCTTAATGATTCTGAGGCCTACACAGGTTCTGGCCACACAGTCACACCCGCCTTCGCTTTGGCTATATATATATATATATATATATAGCCAATATATATATATATATATATTGGCCAATGTTAACTGAAGTCTACCGGCGATGACTGCAGCTTTATTATTGATTCAATCGGCCTCATCGGGCCCCATTCAAACAGGCTGCCCCAGATTTACTTTTAGAAATATAAAATATAAAATACTGTTTATACTGTGGCTTTGCTAAATAAATGATTCATCCCTCATACTTCATCCTCTTATCAAAGCTGTAAACACTGACGCCCCCGTGTACATTCTCACCTCGCTCTGACCTGGTTCTCAGCTGGATCCTCACACACAACGCAAACAAACACACACACGGCTTATTTCTTTTTAAGTATTGACAAAGCGTTGAGTGCGTCCCGGACGGGTTTGTCACTTTTTTTTATGTCCCCTGGAAAAAACTTCCGTTGCCATCCATGCCGCTTGTGGTGCATTTCTGTGTTTGGTAGTGTTGTGTGTATTTGCAGCACATTTGTTGCGAGCATGTAGTTGCAGTGCGCTGAGCTCTCAGGGGCGCCGTACTTCTCTCCTGAACAGATATATTCAGGCTGCCAAAGTCAACAATCCGTGAATAAATGGTTACTTAGCTAGCCAGCTAATGCTAGCACTGGCGTGGATACATGTTCTATGCCAAGAGCTGGATGTTTTAGATTAGGCATGAAAATGACCTGAGGCTGCCACATTGGAGAGTAGCTTCTCCTCTCAGCTGATATGGGTTATGCATGCGTGTAGTCATTACCTTCCTGGATCCTTTTCAAAGCTGAGCTGAGGCCTGCGGGGATCAGTGGCGTCCTGGAAGTTTCATCCGAAGGTCAGGAGGAGGGCAGCGGCGAAGGAGGGGGCCCCTTAGGTCAGGCTCAGACATTTCACAGCCCCCCGCCAACAGTTTCTGTATTGTGTCTGAACGGCACTGCTGCACTCAGACAGCACCTCTAATTGCACCAGCCAGGAGAGCCCTCAGACCCAGAGCCACAATAGCAGCTTTCTCCCTCCACCAGACTGGAAGACAAGGCCAGATTATCCTCAACTGGCCCCTTAGCAGCCCGGATGATTGCTGTCCCCTCACTGACTGACTCTGTGTGTGTGTGTGTGTGTGTAGAGCTGACGGATGGTAATCAGAATGTAACACTAGAAAATAATGTGTGCTCACTTCTGACAAAAAATTGCATTTAAAATAACTGAAACAATCCTAACGTATTGAAATCCACCGTATATGCACACGGAGGTAATGGTTTAAATCGAAGCCAAGCACGAGGTGTAAACACTAAAAGAAAGTGTTAGTTGATGTGCAAGTGATAGAAACAGCTGGAAGTGTTGAGTTAAGAAGAGGTTCAAGTGCTTGAAGAAGTGTCTGTCAATTCGTGTGCCAGCTGAAGGAGTTTGAAATGTGAGCTCAGTGAAAGGAGCTGAAGAGTCAGTTGGGTGATTGCTGTCCTCTCACTGCCTCTTTGCGTGTTTATGGCTGGACGTAAACGCTATAACGTGCAGCTAACATCGTAGCTCCGAGTCAGTGTTGAATGTCAGCAACACTGTTCCTTTCCACTTGGTCATTGGAAATAAATCCGTATTTAGCATTTCGTCAAATCCTGTAATAAATTGCACCACAGCTTGTACGAATCATAGTTTAAACAACGCAACGACATTAACAACAACAACAGCATTAGGAGACATCCAGCCTCAGCAACTCTTTGGATAATGTTAAAAAACTAAACTAAACTCATTGAGCCAATGTTTGTTTACATTTTGGGAAATTATGAATCCCAAATTCTCTATTTGTTGACAGCTATCAGTGGATTACTTTGATACTGAAGAAAACGTGACGAGTTCTGGAGTTACGAAGAGCCTGTTTTCCCTCTGATTTATAAACTATATTATTAGAAATGGACAGTGGAAATAATTGTGTATCATGTTTGTTCAGGTTTGACTGATTTATGACGATTAGTTTTCGGTACAAACTGACTGCTGCTACACAAAGACATATTTTATTCAGCTGGTTTGCTTCGGAGATCAGTTTGAGCGTTTCCATACAATATGTGAATAAGTGTCACCAGTAATATCAGACATGAGGAGCTCTCAGCCGCTTTAGTTTTTGTAGCTCTGAGAGGAAAAAAGAAAAGGTTGCAGACCCCCTGTACTAGACTTTCTTTTGTCTTTTTATTTCATGATATAATATAATTTCTGCAGCCACCACTCAAGTTGTCCACTCTTGTGCCTCCACCAGGTTTTCAGCGGACCGTAGCCATCGCAGATTCCAACTACAACTGGTTCTATGGGCCGGAAAGCCAGCTGGTCTTCTTGGACCGCTATGTGTTGCGTAATGGCAGTGGAAACTGGCTGGCGGATCTGATTCATCAAAACAGGGTGATAGAAGGGCCAGGGCAGGCTGGGAAGGGCCAGCGATGGTGTACTCTCCACACAGAGTTCATCTGGTAAGCTCCTGAATTCAGTTTAATAATGGGAAACATCTTCCTGCAGTTTGTCTACGTGGAGCTATTATTAAAGTGGAAATCCACCCAAGGAACATTATTATCTCTTGGTACCGTGCACGTCTGTATTTGTTGCCTTGTACATTTCTTAAATACAAGGACTTTCCAAGGTTTTGATCTTTTAATCAAGGCATTTTTGATTTGTCCATTATTTTTTTAATTACTCATTTGGCTCCTTTCCCACCTGCAGTTTCAGTTCCAGACCAACAAAAAAATATTGATGCATCTTGCCTTTTAGTTCTGGTGCATTAAGTGTTCCCGTTGACTTATTACAAACTTAACAAGTAATATGGCAAGTAATATTTTGGTGTCTGTCATCCTGGATCATCAGCACTACATGGACCCACATGGGTAAATTAAACAAAAAAACCACTTAACTGCACCTTATTTCATCTTGAATAATTACAGAGCTTGCTTTCTTCATGCTAGTATTATTTACAATCACATCTTTGCTATAATCAGTTGTTTGATTGAGTTTACTGACACAAGGTGATGTCGTCATATGTTGTTTTCTCTGACCAACTTCAAAACTTAGTCATTATTCAATCTACAATGATATAAAACATCGTAAAGCTCATATTTGAAATGTTGGAACCATAAAGAAACCTTAGAAAAAAATTAATGGATTACTCATTAAAATTCTTGTCTCATCCCAAATAGTCTGTTAATCAACTTCTCGTTTTAATCTGTATAAACGCTTAAAAAAGGTCACGTGTGCTTTTGTATGTTCTTCATTTAAAAAAACAATAAACAGAGATTAAAAAAATAGATTTAAAAAAGTTCACTTGACTTTCAGGGCTTCCGTACTCATGAATCTAATGCACGTATAAGTATTTCATTGATCTGAAGCAGGTGTTCTGATTGTATTCTGCAGGTTTGACCCGAGCCTGATGCCCAAGCCTCCGTCAGACTTTGGAACATCGCAGCTCCACTACTTTGAGGACTGGGGCGTGGTCACGTACGGCAGCGCTTTACCTGCAGACACCAACCACACCTTCGTGTCCTTCAAGTCAGGGAAGCTGGGCGGACGCGCCATCTTCGACATCGTTCACCGGAACAAGTACAAAGAGTGGATCAAAGGGTGGAGGAACTTTAACGCCGGCCACGAGCACCCGGATCAGAACACCTTCACCTTTGCGCCCAACGGCGTCCCGTTCATCACGGAGGCGCTGTACGGACCCAAGTACACCCTGTTGAACAATGCGGTGTTGTTTGGCTCGGCTGTCTCAGGGAGTTGCTTCAAGCCGTGGGCCGGACAGGTCACAGAGGCCTGCGACTCGAAGTGGTTGAAATACAAAGTGGGGCTGGCGGCTGACACCCAGGGCAGAGTAGAAGCTGCTATGGAGAGACAGGGAATGGTCTTCATCCGTGGCGAGGGACGTTCCGCTTATAATCCGGAGCTGAAGATCAGGAACTTTCAGAGGAACCTGCTCCTCCTTCACCCACAGCTCCTGCTCCTCGTCGACCACATCCACCTGGATCCCGACAGCCCAACCAGGGCCATGAGCGCCTTCTTTCACAACACGGAGCTGCCGTTCCAGGGCACAAAAGTAGATGGCGTTCACGGAGCGTTCGTATCACACGGAGAGGACAAGTACAAGATGTTTTGGATGGATGACACTGGCTACAGTAACAGAGGAGTGATAGGATACTGGAATTACCCTCGAGGGTACCCGTACAACGGCTCTAACTACGTCAACGTCACAATGCCATTGAGGTATCCTCACACGAGGGTGGCTTACATTTTCTTTGGACCAGGGGTGGATGTCCAGAGCTTCAGCCTGCGCGGCGACGACCAGCGCGTGGATATTTACCTGGCCACCAAGGATCACACTTACACCATCTACCTGCTAACCGGAGAGGTCACCAGCAAGCCTCTGTACTCCATGGTGCTGCTGGACCACAAGAAGATCGTATTCGAGAAGGCTGCAGTTGCGGCGGACAGCTCGCCGGAGGAAGTGGAAGAGTACGTCAACGTGATGGAGGACAACCTCCAGCACGTCAAGCCCGTCTTCCAGCAGATGGAGAGACACATCCTCGGACGGGTCCTCAACACCGCCAGCTTCCGTAAGACCGCGGAGCGCCTCCTCCAGTTCTCTGACAAAAAGAAGACGGAGGAGGCCATCGAGAAGATGTTTGCTATGTCCAAGAAGCAGGGCAAGGGCAAAGGGGGGAAGAAGGTGAACCTTGGGGACAAGCTTTCTGAGAGTCTACCTGACATTTTTGCACAGATTGAAGTGAGTGAAAAGAAGGAGAGGCAGAAAACTTCAAAGCGAACGTACGAGGACAGTCCGGAAGAGGGCGACGCCGACTCGCGGGCCTTCATGGATTATACAGACAGTCGCAAGAACAGAAAGGGCGGCTTCGTCAAGGGCCGCAAATTCAAAGAGGTCCACATGGTGGCCACAGCGGGGAGCGAGGGTCTCCCCAGCACAGCCTCCTACATACGACTCTTCCTCCTCCTGAACACCTTCACCTTCTTTCTGCTGCTGGCCGTGTTACTGACTCGCTTTCAGAGGGGTCGAAGCTTGCACACGCAGAGGTGTTTCTACACCATCCTTCTGATCGACTGCTTCATCTTACTGTACCTCTACTCCTCCTGCTCTCACACGCAGTGTTAACATCGTGAGCGGGTGAGGGGTCTTCCAGCTACAGATCAAATGACCTGTTGTCCATGGTGAGCTAAATGCACCCCACACCTCAGTCTGAGCCAGATCTTAGCACCAGAATATTAGGACCAGTAGTAGAAGAAGAATCTGAGATTTCAAGAAAAGAAATTGTGCTATAGAGCTCCGCGGGAATGAGTCCTAAAACCCAGAAGTTAGTTGTATTTTAGCACTTCCTGTTCCCTCATCCTGAAATCTGTGGGTTTTTTGAATGTCCATGGTTAACACAAGCTCAAAACACTTTCACGTTTTATTCGACATAAAATACGTCATGAAAAACCCCAGACCTAAATCAAACTACAAGTTGAAGTTTAGTGTTGGTGACGTTGAAGTCATGTGACCGACGTGTAGTTAGTTTATAGCCTAACATTAGCTTTTTACTCCCTGCGATTGTATTTAGGCTTCAATCGTAATAAAAGTCCGTCACAGCGTCTATTTTCCAAACACGTCGGCTTTTTCTCGAGGGAACCAGAGAGACGCCGACATCCGGGTTTGCCCTCAAAAACACGTCCTCCCTGCAGCTCTCGTATTGTAACAAAAGATGTGTAATGTTATAAGAATGAAGTCGTGTTATGTTTCAGGACTTAAGTTCTAAACGAACACGAAAAAATATGTATGTTGACAAAAATCATGATTACACAAGAAAAAAAGTCAATATTTAAACGATAAAGTCGTAATGTTATAAGATGCTTCTTTAAGTACTACTCATATTTTAGTCTTAATGCCGTCCGTCAACATTTACATGTCAAATGAGGGATTCAAATGACCTGAAGTCACAGGGTTCATCTATAAACACTTCATTATCTCAGAGTCTAGGATCGTGAAATTAAATGAACCCAGTTGTGACAGAATTACCTTGTTCTCCTGATATGACTTTTTTGCTTATAATATTTTGAGTATTTCCCCCAAAATTATGATTTTATACTCCTAATATTGTAAATTTAATTTTCATTATATCAATTTAACTTTTATTCTCTGAATTTTATGACTTTTTTTATTGTTATTTTCTGACGTTTTTATGTTTTTGTGTAACATTATGACTTTCTTGAAATTTACGACTTATACGCTCATAAAAATGTGACTTTTACTCTCTTTATTTTTTTTATTCTTGTAATATTATAGTTTTTTCTAGGCAAGTCAAGTCAGTTTTATTTATACAGCCCTAAATCACAAATTTGCCTCAGGGGGCTTAAGGATAGTAAATTAAAAAGTTACAACTTTCTTCTCATAATATTATTTTTTTACTTGAAATTACAACTTTATTCCCATAATATCATGAGTTTTTCTCAATGATATTATGATTTAATTCTTGAAATCTCAGACTTTCTTCCTCTAACACTGGCCCTGACACCTTCGATAAGATCTACCTAACGGGTGTTCAGGAAAAACAACTGATTCCAAATAGGAATTGATGAATTTGCCGAGATGAAACCAGATCACCTCTGATGTAATAAGCTTCTGTGGAGCTTTAGAACCGAGTCTGTGTGAAGTTTGTCGTTTGTAGTGTTCAGAGGTTCCTGCCTTGTATCAAAGATCTCAAGGTTAGCCACTATAATGCAGTCGCCACAGCTGTACTTGAGATTTGTCCTGTCTACATAGTTCATAGAAATACATTTAAATGTATATATGTGAAAGCAAGATATATTTTTATGGTCTCTCTCTCTCTTTTTTTTTTACCATTTGTGAATAAAATTTCCACCCACACATGCGAAGGTGTGTATTCCTTGTGTTGTTGTGTTGTGTTAAGTGAATGTGTGAACTGGAAAATGTGACAGTGGAGCTCTAGGGCACAGCGGAATAAGACCCACACACATTACTTGTTAGTAGGGGAACTGCACATGGGAATAGTTGACAATGAGACAAAAATATCATCAGCCATATCCTTTTCATTTCTCTGTTGGCCAACATAGTATAACTACAGAAAACCAAATGGTTACTAAGCACAGCTCAGCAGTCATTCAGTAGTCACACGGCTTTGAAGCATTTGTTTTATTAGATATAAACAAGCCCCTTTGTTTTTGATAAACACTTGAAACAGTTTCCTGGAGGAATCAGTGCCCCATTGTTGAAAAAGATCTGTTGTCTATTATGTATAAAATCTGCAGCAGAGAAACAGATTTTCTCAAGTGATGAATTTCTGAAGTGGAAAGTTTTATTTACCAACTGACAATGCTGAGACACATCTGTTGTAAGTCTCCAGATCAACACAGTCTAGACGCTGGACTCTTCACCCTCAACGCCCCACATGCATCAACGTGCCTCCGAGCTGTGGGTGGAGTGTTGCTTCATCCACGCTGAATAAAATCATTATATAAACACTAATCAAAAATATTCCCTGGAAAAAAAACCAATCAGAGATCAGGACTGTTTTTTCCATCATCAACAGAATAGATTCATTTTCACAGCCCTTTAATGTTTATTATAATAACAATAATAATAATAATAATAATAATAATTTTGATTTGAAACAAACACTGATTTCTTGTTCTCCATCCAACTGTTGGAGTGAGGGGGGGTCCAGCTGTGCTGCGTGCAGAGCTGTGATGTAACAAAACCTTTGGCCTTCTGTTGACTTTGTGACTTTCATCACTGGCTTAACTCAGCTCGCCTCAAGCTCGTCCAAGTGAGTGAAATGAGAAGAATATCTTTCCATTCCTCTCCTCACAAAAATGCTGTGGGTTGTTTTGTTATGATTGAGCAGATAATCACTTCCAGATGTGCTCCATACGACTTCCTTTATAATGAAAAGTGACCTCTGTTGTCCGGCCTGGCCCAAACACTTGAGGGTGGAAGGGAAAGCTGATTTATTTAGTTTGTCTCCAGAAGAAACGAGACCTTATTGAGACAAACAGGCAGAGGCCCTGTTTGTATTTGAAACCTGCACTGATAAAACCTTAACCCCAGAAAGAAAGTGAAGTCTTTTTTTTTTTTAGCCTCTTTGAATGTGTTCAAATATGAAATACTGCCATCTGCTGGCCTTATAACTGCTTGGCTTATACACACAAACACACACACACTGTATATATACATACAAATGATTTTTGATCATTGGTAAAGTGTTTCATACTCAAACTTCTTGTTTTGTGCCCATTAAATCCCTCACATATCGACCTTTATATATTTGTGAAAAAGTAGTATGAATATTTACTCAAGTACAGTTTTAAGATACTTTTACTTCACTCAGGTGTCTTCATTTTCTGCTGCTTTCTGTCTCTACTTCACCACATTGCGGAGGGAAAGTGTACTTCCTACTGCCCCACATTTATCTGATTTTCAAATTAAGATTTTATATTAAAATACATTGTAAGCTTATAAATATATAGTGCATTAATAAAGATTAAACCAGTGTTTCACAACACTTTTGACCTGCCATGTTAATTTCTACCAGTTGTTAGCAGCTCCAAAAAAATAAAATAATCCAAATGACATTTACTATGTCAAAATTATGGGATTTAAGTTTTGACTTGCTATCTTTATTTGGTAGGTCGAAATTTTGAGTAGTATTTCTAACATTTTCTCTTTTCCCACTATGAACGTAAAATGGATAAATAGTCAAATACAGCAAAAAGCCTTTTCTGTAATTATATATTTTCGATTATCATATGATACATCCGCGGATCCAACCACATGGTGTCGCTGCTAATTTCCGTGTTCGCCTTTTCACTGTGAAATGACCCTCCTCACTCACCGTTGTGCGGTTTGAATAATCTTTATTGGTAGCGGTGTTCGGTAACTCGTCGAACATGGGGGCACGGGTCGTGCGTATGTTCAGAAATTTCAACCTAGAGAACCGGGTGTTCCGAGAAATCTCCAAGGAGAAGCCGCGGGCAGCGCCTCGACACGCGGTCAGCGATCCGCCCTCTGCCGCCGGCTCCGAAGGTGAGCGTCCCGAACCTCCGCGAACTTGTGTAACTGTCTCCTCTCAGGGGTCATGCCGGGTTCGCCGGTAAGACTCAGACGTGCAAATTAAGCTTTACAATGAAACCTCAGTTTCCCTGTTGATGAGCGCGTGTATGTATGTGTGTGTTTGTGTGTGTGTGTGTGTGTGTGTGTGTGTTTCAGCAGCGGAGACAGCGGTGGATCCAGTGAACCGGAGGAACGACCCTCTGCTGACCCTCCTCAAGTCGGTGTATGTGGAGTCTAAAGACCCGGCAGCAGCAGCAGCAGCAGCAGAGGTCGGACTGGGACTGTCTGTATTAATGTTTTGTAAATATGTTTTATTGATTGTGTTTTTGCATCAAAGCAACACACACATTCACAACAGCAGAAGAAAAAAACAAAAACAAAAATAAAATAAGAACAAATCAGACACATTCACAATCACAACCAGGTGAGAGACTCTGGACTTACACAAAAGTAAGAGAGAGCCCATAGTCAGGTGTTGCTTCCCATTCTCTGCGAAATACTTTCTCTTTGCAATGTAACATGTCAAATAATCCCAAGATACATATTCATGTATGATTTTTATGCCAGTGTGTTTTGGATGGAGCTTTATCTGTTATCCTCTTCTTGCACAGTACGTAAGCATCTTGCAGAGTTTCCTTTATTAGTTATCAGTAATTGAGGAATTTGATATCCCAAGCAACATGCATAGTGGGTCACACTCTGTAGTAATTGATAGGGTTTTATTAATTTAACTCCCTATAATCTGCCAAAACTGCTGAATCTTTCTGCAAGACCTCAGGCAATGTCTCTATTCTGCATTTGGGACATTGTGTGTATTGATGTCTTGGATAATGGATGATGCTTCATTCAGAATTATATGGATATCTAATTATGAGGCTGTAGAGATAATGTTAGTGTCTGTAGTCATTTCTAGTCCCTTTACTCAGACCTTTCCCTTAACAGTGTGTAACAGGAGCTGGTAGCTAACCCTCGTCGAGTCTGTAGGTGCAGCTGTCTGAAGCTGAGTCACGGCTTTTACATTGTGTGAATCTGACTATTTCAAATAAAGAAGAGACAAGTTTCCCCTGGGGAGAGATGCTCTGTACGTCCCAAATCCACAAACTGATTTCCTTATTCACTTGTATGCAAAACTCCAGATGGTTAGTTGAAAACCTGTTTCAAATAATGACGACACATAGGAACTAAAAGCAGTGATTTGAAGTGTGTGTAACGATGATGCAACAGTTTTCTGCTCTTTAAGCATCAGGATCCTCAATCTTGGCAGCCAGTGGTGAACAGTGTTATTTACAGTGTTGAGGAGGTGACTTTTGAAATGTAATAGGCTACAGATTACTAATTAAACCATCAAACCAACATGAGTGAATGTTCGACTTTACGTTTAGGAAATTTTGTGGATATCCAGCCATTAGTTTGTATTTTAGTATAAAAGAAATTCAGTCTTCACAGTCGAGTGTGTGTTGAACAAAAAGGGGTTTTTAAGTATTCTACACTCATTTCCTCATCCTTCATTTTCCAACAGGCATCCAAGGAAGTGACGGGGGCCAAAGAAGCAGAGCGCCGGCCGCTCAGGTTCAGTTTACCAGGGGACCCGTACGGCCTGGTGGAGCTCACGGACGTTCCCAAAGGCAAACTGACCATCGCTGAGGCTCTGAAGGCGCTCAGCAGCCACCAGCGGCAGCCAGGCGCCTGGACGCCGGAGAAGATCGCTCAGGAATATTCTCTTGACTTGAAAGACACCAAGGCTCTTGTGGAGTTCTTCATCCCCTTCCAGGTTCAGATCATACCGCCCAAGACTGACAGCACCAAGCAGATAAAGGCTTCGTAGGACTAGACTATCGGCGAATGGTAATAAGTGACAAAGTATCACCAGATCTATATCTATGTACGTCAATATATTGGCATTGGGAGAGATGATAAGGCAAGCATGGGGTTGGGAGCCAATGATGTTTTGAAGTCATGGGAGATTCATAAAGTTGATTTATTGATAATTGTTAAAAAAAAAAAAAAAAACTTGAAAATAATAAAATGAATAAATAATTATATTAAATTAAGCATCTGTATTCGAGAGGTCCAGAAAAAGTTGAGAAATCGTAGTTTTTTTTAAAGGGATTCGATAATATTTTGCGATATACACTAATAGGCTTCTCCTATAATAGTGACATGAAAACGGATGATGATGGATATTAATCTCGTGTTTGTGCGTTGAGTGTGGAGCTGGAGTGAGGATGTATGAAGCTTAATCTGTACACGTCACTATGACGCGTGGTGTTGGAGTGAGGTTGCCAGGTTTGGTACCAAGATGCCTGAACAGAAACCAAAACCTGCAAAACCTGAGGCCGGTACTACAAAGCTGGATCTTGCAGTTAGCGAGGTAACTTCAGATTTAACCCTGGGTACATCGCCATGGCAAGTAATTTGGAAGATCTCGTGGAGTGAACTCCTGTGAGGAATAAGGTCAAACTTGTCATATACGCCATAAAAAAGGACAAGCAACACATCAATTTAATGAAATACACACATGTAATTACAGTTGAACCTGATGGTGCCCTAATGGCGGAGCAGTGGTATTACAAGCCGAGCTTAGTGTAATGTTGAACGCAGGACTTTTATCACAGGGTAACAGTGTTTTCACATAGTGGTAGTACTACTCTTTATTTATAATGCCAGTAATTCTGCAAAATTTAACACACAGACTTAAGATTAATTGACCTCATCTCACTCTTGGAATGAAAGCAAAAAAACCCTTAAACTATTCCTTTACTGTGCAGAAGACTTTGGGTTATTATATGTGTATCAGCCTGCTCTTATGTTTCTCTGGGGGAAAAAAACCTCTTACAGATGAAATAAAATTTAAAAAAGCAAAACAACAATATCAACCAGTATCACAACTGAGATGTTAACCACTGAGATTTATGTTGAACAAATGTGAAATGTTTTCAGGCTCATGTGAAACAAACCTTAGACCTTATTGTAAATGAGCACACAGCTCATACAGTATACCTCCACCTTCACAAAGCAAGGATACAAGAACCAATGATTTTATTTTATTTTTTCAATCACCTGACAGAAAGAAAAGCAGCTCATATCAGAGGAGGTCTGTTCTTTCTGTTTTAATGCCGTTAACGTGAAAGGTGGGAAATGTATTTATTTATTTATATGGATCAGGAAGCAGCCTGTGAATAATGTGTTTAAACAACATGTACACTTATGAATAATACGACCGACCTTGTGACACTTGAACCAATTTGCTGCATATACGCACACTTTTTGAAAATAAAAGTATTTTGTCTTCTTATTTCATGTGTTATTGAGTCAGCCAAGAGTCTGACATGTGAGTATTTATGCTCTGTAACAAGTGTTATCAGTGTTGTGTTCAAATCGTATTAAAATAATTGTCATATCCCTGCCACACATTAAAAACCTCAGTAAACAATATGACAACAATGAGCTTACTTTTGCAATAACAAACCCCATTTGTCATCTTTACCACCTACAACAGAAACACGTGCCCATAAAAGTACTTCCTCCAGCCAAGCCACGCCTACTTTACCCACTTCGCCCTGTCTGTCAATTGGACGACGCTGAAAACGGGGCGTTCCCGAAGAAAAGTCCACTTTTGCCCGTGTAACTGGCTTCTCTGGGTGTCAGTTATCACTGAATACAAACCTGTGTTAAGATAGCCGGAGAGAGCGCGAGTGCTGCCGGAAGCTGCGCTGTTCTGCTTTCAGAATAAAGTTTCTGTTTTCTATACCTAAACAGAAACTGTGCAGAAATATCAAAATACTTTAGAGTATTAAATTTAAAAAAAAATAAGCTAGGCTACATAAAAATATTTTAATAATATGTTGGTGAATGTGGGCACAGGGTTTTTAATTTTTAATTATATCACTTTCTAGTAATTGTACACTCTAAAACCTAAATTCAATTATCCTTTAACTTTCCTAAATGTGATGCACGGTCTTCTTTGGTAAGGCAAATAGCAATAACGATTGCAGTCTTAGTTCAATAGCCATTCATGGTGATCATATTCTCAGAGTATTCATAAAAGTATCGATATATTTTATATATTTATTGAGTAGCTTAGTTTTAACCACATGTAGATTCCTGCTTTCATCGAATTAAGTAATTAATTGATTCATCTAGAGTCTACCCTTGACAGAAAGCCCACGGGTGGCCATTGATTTTATATTTTCCCATTCATAAATGTATGACATATGTAAGGGTGTTGTTGCCATATATATAAAAACCCATGGTAAAATTTGTATATGTACATATGTTAAGATATCTATAAGTAATTTTTCTATATATGTTAACATATTTAATGTATACATGTGAATATATTGAAACAACACACATGTAAAAATTATATATGCTTATACATATTTTCTTATTAATTTCACATTAATGTTAAACACATCTATCTATTTTATGACCATATATAATATCAACATATTGACAGGCTTTGGGATGGATGTATATGTAGGTTTGAGCTAAACATATAGCTACAGTATGTCAGTGTAAGTTTGTTTTATTTTATATGTATATATATATATATTTCATATATGGAAATTCAGTTCACATATATTACTTTTGAGTGTGGGTTAATATGTCTTATCTTTTTTCTGAAAGAACCGCATGAAAACATTTTTTAAGACAATTATTTTGAAAGTCCAGATAGGAAGTGGTATGTGTAAGCGTTGCGTCCTTGCCGCTGGTAGCCGACAGTGAGAGCAGTTTGCAACAGTGTAGGTATAATTTGGGCTACTTGCAGTAGAAAGCCCGATACATTTTGGTGCCGGAGGCTGCGTCGCTCACATCTGAATGAATCGGAGGGAAAAGAAACGCAGGAAAACTGGGGCTTCATGTTTACTCACTCCATAAATAACGTGGACAATCAGAGCCGCCTCTCTCCCGTGCTGCTCTCCGGGAAACAAAGCGAGACTAACCAAATGCGGATTTCACTTTTTTCTATGGCTTCGTTTGTGTAGGTGGCGGCGGCATCACCGGGTGTCGCACTGTTGATAAAACACACAGCCACAGGACTACATTTTGAAGAAAAAAAAAAAGCATCAGTGGCCTTCCTCCTCTTCTTCTTCTTCGGTAGAACAACTGTTTTTATGTTTTGACTACAGCGAGGAGGAGGAAGCATTTTTGAGTGGCGAGATGCAGCGTTTGGAGGACTGAGCCTCAACACTTCGCCCGCCCCTGAGCTCCAACATGGGAGAATGAAGCAGGTAATATCAATGGAGACCGTTTGAACCCGCTGACAACACAATTAAAACATCATTTATCGTGAATGCTTTTAGCTAAATTCCGACATTAAACCATGAAATATGTGCTCCTGGTTATTAACACCGACTGCCCCCGTCGCCCACAGAGATTTAAACTCTCCATGGACCCTCAGTTTGTCGTCTCAACCATTTTGGTCGAGGATGTTCAAATTACTGAATCCTCAACAAGCTAATTACACTGTCATATTTATAATGGCGAGCAGCGAAACTGCTGGGGGTTGCCCCCGAATTGCTCCTAGTTGGAGGTCGATGAAGTGAGGGCCTGGTCTGATTGAGGTGTAATTCTGTTTTGGCATTGATTTTGATTTTCACAACACTCTGGGTCAATTTTCACAACACCTCGGAGCTGGTCTCACAGATCTACCAGTCTTGCTGTTGAAGGGACGCGGGGATGGGATTTACCTTCTGAACAGAACCACCATCATGTGTCAAACATATGGCCACCAGCTTCTTAGGAAATATTTATAGTCAGAAGACTGCACTGATTTACACGTTTCTATGTATAACAACACATTACAAACTTAATACAAAAAATCTAAGCAACACAAATTAAAAACATACATAGACATTGAAGTGATGTTATTTAAACAAAGACATGATTTACCCCTTTATAAACAGCTGGATACCTTCCACCTAATGTTGATGTTTAAATCCCCCTGGAGCATTAATATGTTTTACTTTGAAAACCATCTGTCTGTGTGGTGTGAACTCCCTCCCACTTTTAAAATGTCCACAAGGTAATTTTTACAATTTCAAAAACATGATCTTTAAGTTGTTTTTAGTTTTTGTTGTTGTTTTTTCAAAGAGTTCACAAATAAGTCTTGACAATTTGACAAATTTATTTTCTATCAATTAAGTGGTACCGAGAATTAGGCTGCCTCTTTAAAAAAAAAAAAGAAAATTACTTTGAAAAAAGAAAGAAAAGTTAACGTGTAAACGCACATAGCCCATCTTAATGTATGAAATATAATGTTCTGTTCATTCGTGGCACTGCTGCTGATTTCACTTGAGTGAAAAGCTAACATCACTTTAGCGCATTTGCATTTTAAATAGTCCGCAAACAACCTTGCCTTTATCCACTTTTTTAAAATCCAAATTCGGCCTTCTCGTTGCTTCTCTAATGGTTTGGGGTTATGATTATCTACTCACCACGGCTTGCTAGTCAAGTCCATTTTGTGTTAAAAAGGGAACAACAATGGCCTCGTTTACTGACAAGGAAACAGGGCAGACAGACAGATGTGTATTCTACAAACACATTTCACTGGAGAAACAACCATGTCATGTTGCACTTTGCATCGAAACTAATAGAATATTAAAAAAGGAGTTTCACGATTAGTTATTGTTAGAGACAGTTGTTCAATATCTCTGCTTCCATGCGACTGTAGTCTCAGACTTAACACATTGTTATGGCAGATTTAATTGTCACTGTGTAACATTTTACAAATGCATTCCTTTTCACAGATACCACGTTACAGAATTTGATGCAATTATTCATCTCCATCAAATCTTACATTGTTTAACACGTAGAAATCATGTTATTTACAGACAGACGTGGGTAATTCTCTCACAGACACATTAAACAAACAAGGCACACTCTGACAGGTTGTTTTTGACATAAGCTAGTAAAATGTTTCCATGTGCACCATCAATGACACGATAGGCAGGAACCCTTTTTGTCCCCTGAGCATTCCTCCTAGCAATTCAAGGTTACAAGATGTGGCTGAAAAGCTCTCAGCCCATTCTCTCCACAATTCTCCGCTGCATAATCGCGTTGTCACACAGAGTATTTGAACAATTCCCAGTCTTTCAATCACCAAGTGCCCGATCATCCATTTTACTGCAGGTTTAGTTGATTGCTCTGAGGCCTAAGTGGCTATTTTAATTAATTTTTTTTTTTTTTAGGTCATGTTGCCCCTGAAGCAAGGGAAAGAGATGTGTATTGCCATCCCTGTTATGGCAGACTGCTGCAGAGAATGCTTAGAATTGTGATCCACAAATCCCCATGTGTGTGTGTATGTGAGGTGAATGAAGCAGGAAGTGGGCTAAAATTAAATCCCCCATTTCTTATTCGCTCTCATTCACTGTAGTCTTCATTGTGATGAAGCAATGGGTAATTGCAGCAGACAATACAATTGTCATCAGCATATGAATAAAAGCAAAGTCTTCGCAGCTTTGTTGCTGCCAGCCTGTTTATCTCATTACTACAGCTTTTTCTCTCTTGACTGTCTTGCTGACATGTGATAACACTATCTGCTGAATAGCTGCATATCCAGGTATCAAAGCAGATGCCAACCTGTGTTTTTCACGAATTAATAAATCGACTTCATTTGTGTGGAAATGAATTTTTTTTAAGTACTTTTCCACGACACGTTTATTATTTGACATTTCTGGCTTAGTCATCGTCAGTGATACCAGGCAGTCTGAAATAAACAGCGTCCTGTGTTTATATAAGTGATAAGGGTTTTTATTGCACTATTTGACTTGTCCCCAGAACACTGGCTGTTGCGTACTGGTGGAGGGTAAGAGAAACACTTAAACGTGATTTCATTTCACCATTCAGGCAAAAAGATTGTTTTTATTTTCTACTTTTGTTCGTATTCTACTTCAACATTTTGGGAAATACACATATTCCCTTGTTTCTGAGCTAAAATGAAAAGATTAATAGCAGTCTCATGTCTGTGTCACATAGAAATAACTGTGTGGTTTTCACCTTTCAGTTTGTGTGTGGATTAAAGACATGAATAATGAAGTGTTTATAAGTCGGCTTTATAGGAGAAGGTAGGTGTACGTTTGAACTGTGGCGAGAGTCAGGCTTGTTATTTCTGTCTTTTACCAGTCTTTATGCAAAGCTAGGCTAACCATGTCCACAGACACGGACGTGCTTCTATTCATACTACAGTCCACGGACACATAGATGCACACACATGAAGGCAACCTCCTGACAGCGAGCAGTGCTCCTTTGTTTATTGTACTTGGCTTAGCAACATGAAAAAGTAACAAAAGAAAGGACAAGTGTGTGAGTGAGCGCTTAAAAAGGATAGGACCGTGGATGGGATATAAACAGTACGAGCATCTGGTTTACTTGTCTGGTGCATGCGCAGTCGGCGTGCTTGCAGTGTGGACAGTCGACACAGACTCAGGTTTTAGGCTGCACACGGAAACCAGGAATCGGCCTTCAGTGCACAAGACACAAGATTGGTAATGATATTTTCATCTGACTCTCAGAAAGAAGGTGACATGTTTCCCAAAATGCTGAACTATTCCTTCAGCTTAATTGTCTTTGAATGTGTGTAGCATTCAAGTTTACTTCGAATTTTTGACTAACTTGGTGAGGTCATCAGGTTCACGTCTTCTTATATAGGGTTGTGGAGAAGTCTGCAAAAAATGAAGGGAAGACTTTAGTGTGCAGGTTCCAAGCTTCATTTGATCTTTAATCATAACACTGAAATTGAATTTGTTAATGCTTTGATACATACCAAATTGTTGAACAAATTGTAATTAGCTTCTGTTAAATGATGGGCAGTAGTTTGCATGTAAATCAGTTGGACATTGCAACAATGCATATTAAAAGACTGAAAACACTTCTGGCATCTAAACAACTGTTTAGGGTCGCTCGTCCGTCCGTCCTTCCCATTCTTGTGAACGCGATATCTCAGGAACACCTTGAGGGAATTTCTTGAAATTTGGCAAAAACTTTCACTTGGACTCAAGGATAAACTCTTGAGAATTTGGTGGTCAAAGGTAATGGTCACTGCGACATCACATGTTTTTGATCGTAACTCAAGAATTCATACGCCAAGTATGACAATATTTTACGCAAATGTCTAAAATGGATGTAGTGATGACGTTTTATATATCCAAAAGGTGAAAGGTCAACATCACTGTGACATCATAATGTTCTGCAAATACAGTATTAAATTCCTTCAATGTCTTGACAGACATGAATTTAAACTGTACCTTGAGTGGTTGGCAGAAGCATACGACTGTGAGGCGCTGATTCTAGTTTTGTGTCAGGACCAATAATTTGTCTCATCGTGGCAGACAGCGCAGGTTTGAGAGCGATCATGGTAGAGTGATATAATCAGGGAGGTGCAGGCATATAACTCTTGTGTGGGTTACATCTGACTGTCATTACATCTCCACGGGGAATTCTGATGGAAGTAATGCTCGTTTGATCTGCTGTGATAATGCCGCTTCACATACCTTACTCTTTTTTTCTTTTTGTTAAATTTCCTCAGCATTCACTATGTTTTTGTGTATGTCTTAGGTTCTCGCAGCCATGAAGACACCGTGTTGCGTTGAGCTGGGAATACCTGCATCCACGGCATCATGTTCAGAGTGAGCTCACCAACAACAATGCCTGCTCACCCAGGGGAAGAATGGTTCACTCCAATACGGTTCCCCTTCCAGAGGCAAGGGACATTGACGCCAGTCTCTGCTGCCTCTTTACGGGGCTGCTGAACCTTTCCAAGAGGCCGGCAATGGAGAACATCTCCATGGCGAACGTTTCCCTGGGCTCCCGTTCACCCCCGGAGCCAGTCACAGCGACAGCGGAGGCCCCGGAGAGCCTGCAGGGTGTCAGCCTACCTCTGCAGGTCTTCTTCTGCTTCGTCATGGTTGCCATCCTGCTGGTGGCCCTGTTGGGAAATGTGGTAGTGTGTCTGATGGTTTACCAGAGATCTGCCATGCGCTCAGCCATCAACATCCTCCTGGCAAGCCTGGCGTTTGCAGACATGATGCTGGCCATCCTGAACATGCCCTTCGCTCTGGTTACTGTCGTGACCACCAACTGGATTTTTGGAGACCTTTTCTGTCGAGTGTCAGCCATGCTCTTTTGGTTCTTTGTGATGGAAGGCGTGGCTGTACTGCTTATAATAAGCATAGATCGCTTTCTCATTATTGTCCAGAAGCAAGATAAGCTGAGCCCACAGAGAGCTAAAGTGCTTATAGTGGTCACATGGGGACTGTCTTTCATTTTCTCGTTCCCCCTGGCTGTAGGTTCCCCTGCCCTTCAGATCCCTCCTAGGGCCCCTCAGTGTGTGTTTGGATACAGCATTGAGCCCGGCTACCATGCCTATGTATTGATCCTAATGCTAGTCTTCTTCTTCATGCCTTTCATGGTCATGCTGTACACGTTCATGGGGATCCTGAACACCATCCGCCACAACGCCATCCGCATCCACAGCCACCCGGACAGCATCTGTCTGAGCCAGGCCAGCAAACTGGGCCTGCTGAGCCTCCAGAGGCCCTTCCAAATGAACATAGACATGAGCTTTAAGACCCGTGCCTTCACCACCATCCTCATCCTCTTCTCCGTGTTTACAGTGTGCTGGGCACCTTTCACTGCGTACAGTCTGGTCACTACCTTTAGCGATGGGTTCTACCATAAAGACAGCTTTTTTCAAATCAGCACATGGGTCCTGTGGTTGTGCTACCTCAAGTCAGCCCTCAACCCTCTCATTTACTACTGGCGGATCAAGAAGTTCCGCGACGCCTGCCTTGACCTGATGCCCAAGTACTTCAAGTTTCTTCCTCAGCTGCCGGGAAACACGAAGAGGCGCATACAGCCGAGCGCAGTGTATGTGTGCGGAGAGCATCGCTCTGTGGTTTAAAGGAAAAATCCACCCTCAAACATTTAAACACTGTTTTACAAAAAAAAAAAAAGAAGATCTTTACATAACGTACTGTTTTGCTGTATGGTGGTATACTTCTCTTAGCAGGTGTTCAGACTGAAAGTAGCACTGCAAAAAAAAGAAAAGAAAAAAGCCAAGGGGCAGTGTTGATGTGGGCGTGTTGCTGCAGGGTCCACTTTAAAGATGAAATACAACCCAGAAAGTCCAGTTTGAGTCAATCATCCCTCAGTTTTAAAGCTGATCAGTTGCCAAAACACTGCACAGTGGTTTCTAATACAAGATACTACCAGGATTTTACAGCTTTGTTTCAGGGCTGGGTTTTGGTCGATGCTAGTTCTGTTACAATAATACTACTACTACCAGACACGGTAACTTTTTGATACCTTTGAGGAGTGTACACGTTATTTATAACAAAAGAAGCCAAAATGTTGGTAAATGTTAAATCTGAACCAGTAACTATCCGACTGGGATCAAATATTGAAAAACTCAGTCTACTTCCTAACCTTTTCTAGAACTTTTAGTGTATCCCTCGGCCATCTTCAGTGAACGGAATTTGCTCAGGTGTAATCACGTGACCTATGAATTGAGCTTCTGTCGTGTGATAACAAGTGGTTGTATATGGCGGGGAGACTGTGACCCCTGTCTCTGTTCAGGCTTTGGGATATGGTCGAAAGTAAACATTAAGGTTAGAGTATGTAATTACTGATGTTTTCTCTCCATACTCAAGGTACAATTTGATCAAAGAACAAGAAAACAACATTACGAGTCTGACCAGACTTGATGGTTTTTTCATATAGTCGGCACTGAAAGGTATTGAGGTTCATTACCTGGTCCTACACTGGAAAGTTAACACAACAACAATCATCCTCTCCATCGTCTTGACAGGGTTAGGGAATCTACAATGTGTGGTACATATTTCGATTGGAGGATATTGAATTGCGGCAAAAGTTGAGCCATGGTCAACCTTTTTGCATTTATTTTTTGTTTTTGATGAAACTCTCAGCATAGGAAGCCCCACAGCATTTATGCAGTGCTAATGTCTGACTTAACCACTTTGCACTGAGGTTCAGAAACCGTCAGGATGCCTGTTAAGATTCTCAGTAGGTAATGGAAAAATATCTTAACGGGTCAAAGGCGACTGGACTCACCGTGTAGGAGACGTTTCCAATCAAAGCTGCTTCACTACCATCATCAGCTGTGATGATGACCCGGTGAAACCCAAAGTTTTCTTTTCTCTCATTGTGGTCCAGTGAGGTTTAGCTGTACTAAAATGCTCCATTTTATATAATATGCAGTTATGTAGAATCACTTCTCCTAGATATCTGATTGGGCTGGTAAGTATCTGCTTTTTACTAGACTACACTTGAAGTCCAGTTGCCTTCGAGTCTGTGAAGAGTCTCGGTCGCTTAGGTCATCGTTTATCAAGACGTACCAACTCAAAAGCAACGGTGCTGACTGTTTTGCCTCAGTCTAAAATAGCAGACCAAACAACAAGCGCATTTGTGTTTGCTTTAGTTGGTTTACTGGTTGGTAAACAACCATACAGGGTAAAATATATTGCAGAAGAGTCAGAAGCCCCTTTTACACAGAGATCCTGTTGTATTGCTGTTAAGAAGACCCCTCATTATGTCGGCTTTGCTTGTTTATACCGACCCAAACAAGTCTGACATGATGCCACCCGTGTGTGTGATTATTATTTTTATTTTTTTTTAGATAGCAGGTGTGACATGTAATGCAACAGCTTCAGCATCCTGTCCCGCCATACTGACTCTGAACCTTTTTACATAGACGTCGATCCGGCTGTTTGACTACCTCCGCTGCCGGCTTAAAGGCAGAACAACAACAGAACGACGAGGGGGGAATAAAGGCACAGCGTTCCCGCCTTGAACAGGCCGTGTAAAAGGGGTTAGAGATGCTCATCTCCACCAACAGCATAATTAATCTGCAATTAATCTTCAATTAAAGGGCTGGGTAGCGCCAATACAATACCTTCTTGCTACCAATACCACAATAATTACTTTTTCAAATGTAAGTTCTCAAATCTGTAAACACAATACAGTCTGAAATTATTATTATTATTGACATCAGGAACTATCTTTTTATAGAGTGAGTCAAAGAGATAATTATAGTATTAAATATTTATTTATTTTGGAATGAAAAGTATTTAAATTGGATACTCAGCCCTACTCAGTAGACCAGAGAATACAACCATGGATACACTTGCTCTCTTTCTGTTATGCTATCACTCTAGCTATGGCTCTTTTCCCGCCTACACAACCCACAGTACACACTTCTTTTGTGATGGTGATACAATGGCATTCTGGGTAATGAAAGGAGCCTTTTAAGTGAAGTTGTCGACTGAAGGAAATCACAAAAGTAAATTAAAACACTTTATAACTGCTGAAATGCACTGAACGGCACATACCGTGTGAGGGTATGCACAGATTGATTTTTCCTTTTTAATATTGTGCTAAGAAACCAGGCGCTGCTGGGTTTGACTTGACCATATGTCTTTTTCTTGCCACTGGAGTCATGAGTTGTCGGGGGGGGGGCAATTTGTTTTAGCTGCGTGGAAGTTGTTTTACAAGGCATGTAAATTAACGGCTTCAATGGAATTTGAATGTGGTCCGAAAAGTGGCCGTGACACATTTTTGAACGTGTGTTTCAATTTAAATGTTTTGGATATGCCTATTAATTAGTCCATTTGCCAGTCAGAATGCTGCTATATCTGGTGAAAATGTGCAATTTCAGTGTACTGTACTGTTGAATGTAATAAAGAAAATAGACATTTCTTACCTTGGTAACCTGTCTTCAGTGGGGTTTTTGTTTGTCTGTGTTGTAGATCAATCAGACGATGTAGACTATACCAGGAGACACCCTCCCAATGTCCAGTTGGGGCTACCTGCTGTTACTTTCATCTGACTTTCATCTTCTACAGCTGTTGCTCTTTGGTTTAACTTTATTCAAGTACCGGAGTTAATTTGTTACCATACAAAAAAAATAAAAATCCACCTCCCATTGTTACTATTTTCCATAATATGCCACTGCAACACTCTTGTTAAAGTCATCTTTCAAACATTTTAGTTGTATCTCTGCTGTCTAAAACAAAGTGTTCATGTATGGAAGGTAAAAACAGAAATATTCGCATTCGCAATATATCGATTAATTTCAGCTCAACAGAGAGTTCCTCCTGCCATACTTATAAAGTTTTAGATTTTTTTTTGTCCAGTCTTTGAATATCAAATTCCATTCACCTCTATTTAATCAAGATGGAGACTGAAGTCTTAAGACACTGATATCTGCAAACCTGGACAAATAAAAACATGTACTGGAATAGATACCACTAGCTTTATGAGTTGTAAGCTTCATGGCCTCACCAATATTTAATGATTGAATGGACGAATGTCCTTCTGAGGTGTGACCGCTGCAACATAGAAGGAAAAGCCCAGGTTATTTAATAAAATGAATAATGGCTCTATTCTATTTAAGTGTCCCAGTAAGCCATGGCAGTGTGGTAACGAACCAGCATGAAAGATAAATTCATGTTGTTAAAGAGATGTTTTGTGCTTCCTTTCAAAGCTTACTACAATGAAGTGTTGAGGTAAGTAATACAGCTGAAACAGCTTCTCAAAGTCTGGACAAAGAAAGTTGTTTTGCAGATGCTATTACAACCTGTTGGATTCATAGACTCTTATATTTTTATTTATTATATAACCAAGCAATGATTACAATGATTAAATACACATGTACCTGATGCAAATCGTCAACTGTGAATCTAATTTTTGATTCATTTTGCTGTGGGGTGTAATAACATATGAAATACCCTGTGCATTTAAAAACATCATTATATATGTATGGCATCACATTTGGGACCCCGGTGTTTATGTGATACCTCCGTGCAAGCTCTGCGTTAATTATCCTCCTCCCAATGCATCACCTGTGTCTCCTCTTTTCCCCTCAGGGACTCCACTTCCTGTCACTGTCTCTGCTGAATGCTTTTGTGAGGGCGACAAACGCCTGTTGTGTGTTTATGCATTACTCCTCCATACGATGATTTTCCCCCCAAAGCCTTCTCTCACTTTGACCATACCTGTCAGTCATACTCTGCAGTGCAGTCAACAGCATGTTGTGCAATGCACTGATAATAGAGAGCTGTATTAGCTGCTGCGTGTTACAACCAGCCTCTAGTCTGTTTATAGTCTCACTGTTTTGTTTTGTTTTTTGTGCAGGATGCTCAGGTAGCTCAGAACTTTGCCAACGATGTCTTGCAAAAGAGGTGTTGAAAAAGTATTCTGTATTTTCGAGCCCGTATTACCAGCTGGGCAAAGTGGGCAACTGCCCATGGGCCCCAGACCATCAAGTCCCCAAGCTCAGTTGGTTTGTGGTGCATAGTCATAAATAAAGACTTAGTGCAAGAAACTTGGCACCAATTTGGCAGTAATTTTCTAAGATTCTAAGATATTAAAGGTCCCATATAGCATAGGGGTAGATGTCCATGTGTAGTTTGATTACAAAGCAGGTCTAGATTCTAAATTAATACTGTGAAAGTATCAAAGCGCTCAGTCCACAGAGAAATGCACACAGTCTGTATTCAGAAACTGAGACTTAAAACCAGCTGTCAGGACTTTTGTAACTTTGTGATGTCACAACAAAGCAGTCACCGCCTTCAGCCAAGCCCCACCCACCTGGACCCACCATTCAAACCTTGCAGGATTTGGTTTCTCTTGAGTGTTTACCTGAAATCTCCTATATTTTTTATTGGATCACTCAGAAAAGAGCCAGCCAATAGGAAATTAAAGGAAAATTAAAATCACTGTTATTATGAGAAATATTTCATATTTGCCCCTAATGGTACCTGGTCATGCTTTGTGTCCAGTTCAGCATCCAGTGCTGAATCTCTGAGTCTCTGAGATTTCTGCCTCCACCTTAGTACAATAGAAGTGCATGGGAGGATTCTTTATGTGGTGCTGCATTGAAAATATGAAATATTCATTAAACACAAATTTTTAAAATCCACGTTACTCTGTGGATCAGCTCTGTGTTTAACTTACAGACTCACAAACCTTTGTGTCTGAACTCTGTGCTCTGCATTGGTGACTGTTCAGTACATTGATTCTGACTCTGGAACATGTTGTTAACCTTGGACATTCACACAAAAAGCCTCTCGAGTAACTACCACCTCCAGAAGCTCTTTGTAGAAATTAAACCGTAGCATTGATGACACAAAGCCACT
This sequence comes from Seriola aureovittata, assembly GCF_021018895.1. NCBI lineage: Eukaryota > Metazoa > Chordata > Actinopteri > Carangiformes > Carangidae > Seriola > Seriola aureovittata. Next base: position 20,957,049 of record NC_079382.1, on the reverse strand, counting down.
GCGATAGCTGCACAGTGACATTAGAAATCAACAAACAGCACTTTTTCATCATCGCTGTCAACTTCAATCATGCAAATTTAAAGAGTGATTTACCGAAATTCCACCAGAAAGTCAAGTTTGTTACAAGAGGAGAAACTACAGTGGGCCTCGTTTTTCGTCCAAGTTGTTGTTGTGATGCGAGTGCTCACTCTTACCTGAGTGAGCACAAGCCTATGCATGTCTTTACAATTATTTTCTGCATTTTTTTTGCACTCATCTTTAATATCTGCTCTGTGTTGCACTGGGGTCTGTCCTTGCCATTGCAGTGTAATAAAAGGAGATCGATCCTCGATCCATTGGCTTGTGTTGGTTAATACTCTCGATGGTTGAGTGAATACTGATCCTTTCAAAATCGTGGAGGTGTCAATTCGTGGAATCCCTGACTCTCAGATACGAGAAGAAAACCGAGGAAGATATAGGTCATGATCCAAAAAAGGTGTCAACATATATACCCCTTCTGGTTCGGTAAATTTACATTTACCAAATTTAAATTTACGTTTAGATTTACATTTACGGAACTAAAAATGACACCTGCTGGCACAACTACCTCCCCATGTTATGTAGTGTGTCATGAGTATGATTGTAAGTCAGTATTTAATTTGAAATGGTATGCCTTTCAAAGCTGCCCACCTTTATGTCAGCCCAAAAGACACATCAAAGAGAAGTTAATCTGTGTGGACCATGAGACATGAAAGCAGAGCAAATGAGGTGGCTGGCAGCTTGTAGCATCATGTGGAAAACACAGCCTGTACCGAAAAGGTCAGTAGATTGTTTCTATTACAGATATCAGACTAGCAACACATCCAGTAACCTCAGTGACTTGTTGCAGCCAGGTCAGGAACAGATACTTCAAGTGAGCACTGAGACGAGTTGAGTTTGATTTGCTCCAGACATGTGAATATAAAAGACGGTGGTCTTAATCAGCTTCCTCCCTGGGATTCATTATGCAGCCAGCAGTGAATAATGAGCGTGCCCAGAGCTTTGAAGCTCACTTTAATCATAGCACTGAAGACTATTACTAAGCAACAGGAACTTGCAGATGTCTCAGGAGGACGCATGGTGATGGTAGATGAAGTGATGTTCACCTAAGGAGATAAGATAAAGTCAAAGAGGCACTTGTGGTTAAAGTACTGTGTGTACCAGACTAGCATTGTTTCTGTGTCATTTTTGTATCACTCAGTTTCATGGCCCATTATCATTGTTCACTGGTTTGTAGGGTGAACAAATCCCCCGAAAGCCAGGAACCAGAGAATGAAAAAATCAAACAGACGATCGTCAGTCATGTGCTTAAAGTGGAAAAAAAGTGCTGGTACTCACCAGCAAATATAAATAATCCAAAAAAATGATAGTATACAAAGTCATAAAAAACTTCATAGTATAGGAAGACATAAAAAGTAAAAAGTAAACTTCAAGACTATGACTTTTTTTGACATTTTTATGCCTTACTATACTATGACTTTTTTATGCCTTTGTATACTGTCATTTGTATAGTAAGGTATAAAAATGTTTTTTTTTAAAAAGTCATAGTATAGTAAGGCATAAAAATGTCAAAAGATTTCACAGTATAGTAAGGCATGAAAATGTCAAAAGATTTCATAGTATAGTAAGGCATAAAAACATCACAGTATAGTGAGGCATAGATATGTCAAAAAACGTCATATAGTAAGGCATAAAAACATCACAGTATAGTAAGGCATAAAAACATCACAGTATAATAAGGCATAAAAACATCATAGTATAGTAAGACATAAAAACGTCATAAAATAGTAATGCATGAAAATGTCAAGAAACGTCATAGTATAATAAGGCATAAAACATCATAGTAAAGTAAGGCATAAAAATGTCAAAAAAACATCATAGTATAGCAAGGCATAAAAACATCATAGTATAGTAAGGCATAAAGACGTCATAAAAATGGCAGAATAGTAAGGAATAAAAATGTCAAAAAACGTCATAGTAGAGTAAGGCATAAAACGTCATAGTATAGTAAGGCATAAAAATGTCAAAAAAATTTAATAGTATAGTAAGGCATAAAAACATTATAGTATAGTAAGGCATAAAGACGTCATAAAAACGTCAGCATAGTAAGGAATAAAAATGTCAAAAAACGTCATAGTATAGTACGGCATAAAGCGTCATAGTATAGTAAGGCATAAAAATGTCCAAAAAATTTAATAGTATAATAAGGCATAAAACGTCATAGTATAGTAAGGCATAAAAACATCATAGTATAATAAGGCATAAAAACATCATAGTATAGTAAGGCATAAAAACGTCATAAAAATGTCATAAAAATAGTAAGGCATAAAAATGTCAAAAAACGTAATACTATAGTAAGGCATAAAACGTCATAGTATAGTAAGGCATAAAAAGATCATAGTATAGTAAGGCATAAAAACGTCATAAAAATGTCATAAAATAGTAAGGCATAAAAATGTCAAAAAACGTCATAGTATAGTAAGGCATAAAACGTCATAATATAGTTAGACATAAAACGTCATAGTATAGTAAGGCATAAAAACATCATAGTATAGTAAGGCATAAAAACGTCATAAAAATGTCATAAAATAGCAAGGCATAAAAATGTCAAAAAACGTCATAGTATAGTAAGGCATAAAACGTCATAGTATAGTAAGACATAAAAATGTGAAAAAAATTTTATAGTATAATAAGGCATAAAACGTCATAGTATAGTTAGGCATAAAACGTCGTAGTATAGTAAGGCATAAAAACATCATAGTATAGTAAGGCATAAAAATGTCAAAAAACGTCATAGTATAGTAAGGCATAAAACGTCATAATATAGTTAGACATAAAACGTCATAGTATGATAAGGCATAAAACATCATAGTAAAGTAAGGCATAAAAATGTCAAAAAATGTCATAAAATAGCAAGGCATAAAAATGTCAAAAAACGTCATAGTATAGTAAGGCATAAAACGTCATAGTATAGTAAGACATAAAAATGTGAAAAAAATTTTATAGTATAATAAGGAATAAAACGTCATAGTATAGTTAGGCATAAAACGTCGTAGTATAGTAAGGCATAAAAACATCATAGTATAGTAAGGCATAAAAACGTCATAAAAATGTCATAAAATAGTAAGGCATAAAAATGTCAAAAAACGTCATAGTATAGTAAGGCATAAAACGTCATAGTATAGTTAGGCATAAAACATCATAGTATAGTAAGGCATAAAAACATCATAGTATAGTAAGGCATAAAAACGTCATAAAAATGTCATAAAATAGCAAGGCATAAAAATGTCAAAAAACGTCATAGTATAATAAGGCATAAAACATCATAGTATAGTAAGGCATAAAAACGTCATAAAAATGTCATAAAATAGCAAGGCATAAAAATGTCAAAAAACGTCATAGTATAATAAGGCATAAAACATCATAGTATAGTAAGGCATAAAAATGTCAAAAAAATTTAATAGTATAATAAGGCATAAAACGTCATAGTATAGTAAAGCATAAAGATGCCAAAAAACGTCACAGTATAGTAAGGCATAAAAATGTCAAAAAACGTCATAGTATAGTAAGGCATAAAAACATCATAGTATAGTAAGGCATAAAAATATCATAGTATAGTAAGGCATAAAAATGTCAAAAAAATTTAATAGTATATTAAGGCATAAAACGTCATAGTATAGTAAGGCATAAAAACATCATAGTATAATAAGGCATAAAAACATCATAGTATAGTAAGGCATAAAAATGTCAAAAAACGTCATAGTATAGTAAGGCATAAAACGTCATAGTATAGTTAGGCATAAAACGTCATAGTATAGTAAGGCATAAAAACATCATAGTATAATAAGGCATAAAAACATCATAGTATAGTAAGGCATAAAAATGTCAAAAAACGTCATAGTATAGTAAGGCATAAAACGTCATAGTATAGTTAGGCATAAAACGTCATAGTATAGTAAGGCATAAAAACATCATAGTATAGTAAGGCATAAAAACGTCATAAAAATGTCATAAAATAGCAAGGCATAAACATGTCAAAAAACGTCATAGTATAGTAAGGCATAAAAATGTCAAAAAAATTTAATAGTATAATAAGGCATAAAACGTCATAGTATAGTAACGCACAAAAACATCATAGTATATTAAGTCATAAAAATGCCAAAAAACGTCAGAATAGTAAGGCATAAAAACGTCATAAAAATGTCATAAAAAAGCAAGGCATAAAAATGTCAAAAAACGTCATAGTATAGTAAGGCATAAAAATGTCAAAAAAATGTAATAGTATAATAAGGCATAAAACGTCATAGTATAGTAAGGCATAAAAACATCATAGTATATTAAGTCATAAAAATGCCAAAAAACGTCACAGTATAGTAAGGCATAAAAACATCATAGTATAACAAGGCATAAAACATCATAGTATAGTAAGGCATAAAAATGTCAAAAAACATCATAGTATAGCAAGGCATAAAAACATCATAGTATAGTAAGGCATAAAGACGTCATAAAAACGTCAGAATAGTAAAGCATAAAAATGTCAAAAAACGTCATAGTATAGTAAGGCATAAAACGTCATAGTATAGTAAGGCATAAAAATGTCCAAAAAATGTAATAGTATAATAAGGCATAAAACGTCATAGTATAGTAAGGCATAAAAACATCATAGTATAATAAGGCATAAAAACATCATAGTATTGTAAGGCATAAAAACGTCATAAAAATGTCATAAAATAGTAAGGCATAAAAATGTCAAAAAACGTCATAGTATAGTAAGGCATAAAACGTCATAGTATAGTTAGGCATAAAACGTCATAGTATAGTAAGGCATAAAAACATCATAGTATAGTAAGGCATAAAAACGTCATAAAAATGTCATAAAATAGCAAGGCATAAAAATGTCAAAAAACGTCATAGTATAATAAAGCATAAAACATCATAGTATAGTAAGGCATAAAAACGTCATAAAAAATGTCATAAAATAGCAAGGCATAAAAATGTCAAAAAACGTCATAGTATAGTAAGGCATAAAACGTCATAGTATAGTAAGGCATAAAAACATCATAGTATATTAAGTCATGAAAATGCCAAAAAACGTCACAGTGTAGTAAGGCATAAAAATGTCATTAAACGTCACAGTATAGTAAGGCATAAAAACATCATAGTATAATAAGGCATAAAACATCATAGTATAGTAAGGCATAAAAATGTCAAAAAACATCATAGTATAGCAAGGCATAAAAACATCATAGTATAGTAAGGCATAAAGACGTCATAAAAACGTCAGAATAGTAAGGCATAAAAATGTCAAAAAACATCATAGTATAGTAAGGCATAAAACATCATAGTATAATAAGGCATAAAAACATCATAGTATAGTAAGGCATAAAAATGTCAAAAAACGTCATAGTATAGTAAGGCATAAAAACATCATAGTATAGTAAGGCATAAAGACGTCATAAAAACGTCAGCATAGTAAGGAATAAAAATGTCAAAAAACGTCATAGTATAGTACGGCATAAAACGTTATGTATAGTAAGGCATAAAAACATCATAGTATAATAAGGCATAAAAACATCATAGTATAGTAAGGCATAAAAACGTCATAAAAATGTCATAAAAATAGTAAGGCATAAAAATGTCAAAAAACGTAATACTATAGTAAGGCATAAAACGTCATAGTATAGTAAGGCATAAAAACATCATAGTATAGTAAGGCATAAAAACGTCATAAAAATGTCATAAAATAGCAAGGCATAAAAATGTCAAAAAACGTCATAGTATAATAAAGCATAAAACATCATAGTATAGTAAGGCATAAAAACGTCATAAAAAATGTCATAAAATAGCAAGGCATAAAAATGTCAAAAAACGTCATAGTATAGTAAGGCATAAAACGTCATAGTATAGTAAGGCATAAAAACGTCATAAAAATGTCATAAAATAGCAAGGCATAAAAATGTCAAAAAACGTCATAGTATAATAAAGCATAAAACATCATAGTATAGTAAGGCATAAAAACGTCATAAAAAATGTCATAAAATAGCAAGGCATAAAAATGTCAAAAAACGTCATAGTATAGTAAGGCATAAAACGTCATAGTATAGTAAGGCATAAAAATGTCAAAAAAATTTAATAGTATAATAAGGCATAAAACGTCATAGTATAGTAAGGCATAAAAATGTCATTAAACGTCACAGTATAGTAAGGCATAAAAACATCATAGTATAATAAGGCATAAAACATCATAGTATAGTAAGGCATAAAAATGTCAAAAAACATCATAGTATAGCAAGGCATAAAAACATCATAGTATAGTAAGGCATAAAGACGTCATAAAAACGTCAGAATAGTAAGGCATAAAAATGTCAAAAAACGTCATAGTATAGTAAGGCATAAAACGTCATAGTATAGGAAGGCATAAAAATGTCAAAAAAATGTAATAGTATAATAAGGCATAAAACGTCATAGTATAGTAAGGCATAAAAACATCATAGTATAATAAGGCATAAAAACATCATAGTATAGTAAGGCATAAAAACATCATAAAAATGTCATAAAATAGTAAGGCATAAAAATGTCAAAAAACGTCATAGTATAGTAAGGCATAAAACGTCATAGTATAGTAAGGCATAAAAACATCATAGTATAATAAGGCATAAAAACATCACAGTATAGTAAGGCATAAAAATGTCAAAAAAATTTAATAGTATATTAAGGCATAAAACGTCATAGTATAGTAAGGCATAAAAACATCATAGTATAATAAGGCATAAAAACATCATAGTATAGTAAGGCATAAAAACGTCATAAGAATGTCATAAAATAGTAAGGCATAAAAATGTCAAAAAACGTCATAGTATAGTAAGGCATAAAACGTCATAGTATAGTTAGGCATAAAACGTCATAGTATAGTAAGGCATAAAAACATCATAGTATAGTAAGGCATAAAAACGTCATAAAAATGTCATAAAATAGCAAGGCATAAAAATGTCAAAAAAATTAATAGTATAATAAGGCATAAAACGTCATAGTATAGTAACGCATAAAAACATCATAGTATATTAAGTCATAAAAATGTCATAAAATATTAAGTCATAAAAATGCCAAAAAACGTCACAGTATAGTAAGGCATAAAAACATCATAGTATAACAAGGCATAAAACATCATAGTATAGTAAGGCATAAAAATGTAAAAAAACATCATAGTATAGCAAGGCATAAAAACATCATAGTATAGTAAGGCATAAAGACGTCAGAAAAACATCAGAATAGTAAAGCATAAAAATGTCAAAAAACGTCATAGTATAGTAAGGCATAAAACGTCATAGTATAGTAAGGCATAAAAATGTCCAAAAAATGTAATAGTATAATAAGGCATAAAACGTCATAGTATAGTAAGGCATAAAAACATCATAGTATAATAAGGCATAAAAACATCATAGTATTGTAAGGCATAAAAACGTCATAAAAATGTCATAAAATAGTAAGGCATAAAAATGTCAAAAAACGTCATAGTATAGTAAGGCATAAAACGTCATAGTATAGTTAGGCATAAAACGTCATAGTATAGTAAGGCATAAAAACATCATAGTATAGTAAGGCATAAAAACGTCATAAAAATGTCATAAAATAGCAAGGCATAAAAATGTCAAAAAACGTAATACTATAGTAAGGCATAAAACGTTATGTATAGTAAGGCATAAAAACGTCATAGTATAGTAAGGCATAAAAACATCATAGTATAATAAGGCATAAAAACATCATAGTATAGTAAGGCATAAAAATGTCAAAAAAATTTAATAGTATATTAAGGCATAAAACGTCATAGTATAGTAAGGCATAAAAACATCATAGTATAATAAGGCATAAAAACATCATAGTATAGTAAGGCATAAAAACGTCATAAAAATGTCATAAAATAGTAAGGCATAAAAATGTCAAAAAACGTCATAGTATAGTAAGGCATAAAACGTCATAGTATAGTTAGGCATAAAACGTCATAGTATAGTAAGGCATAAAAACATCATAGTATAGTAAGGCATAAAAACGTCATAAAAATGTCATAAAATAGCAAGGCATAAAAATGTCAAAAAAATTTAATAGTATAATAAGGCATAAAACGTCATAGTATAGTAACGCATAAAAACATCATAGTATATTAAGTCATAAAAATGCCAAAAAACGTCAGAATAGTAAGGCATAAAAACGTCATAAAAATGTCATAAAATATTAAGTCATAAAAATGCCAAAAAACGTCATAAATAAATATGAGTATATACTATACTAATATAAATAAAAACATCATAGTATAACAAGGCATAAAACATCATAGTATAGTAAGGCATAAAAATGTAAAAAAACATCATAGTATATTAAGGCATAAAAACATCATAGTATAGTAAGGCATAAAGACGTCAGAAAAACGTCAGAATAGTAAAGCATAAAAATGTCAAAAAACGTCATAGTATAGTAAGGCATAAAACGTCATAGTATAGTAAGGCATAAAAATGTCCAAAAAATGTAATAGTATAATAAGGCATAAAACGTCATAGTATAGTAAGGCATAAAAACATCATAGTATAATAAGGCATAAAAACATCATAGTATTGTAAGGCATAAAAACATCATAAAAATGTCATAAAATAGTAAGGCATAAAAATGTCAAAAAACGTCATAGTATAGTAAGGCATAAAACGTCATAGTATAGTAAGGCATAAAAACATCATAGTATAATAAGGCATAAAAACATCATAGTATTGTAAGGCATAAAAACGTCATAAAAATGTCATAAAATAGTAAGGCATAAAAATGTCAAAAATCGTCATAGTATAGTAAGGCATAAAACATCATAGTATAGTTAGGCATTAAAAGTCATAAAAATGTCATAAAATAGCAAGGCATAAAAATGTCAAAAAACGTCATAGTATAGTAAGGCATAAAACGTCATAGTATAGTAAGGCATAAAACGTCATAGTATAGTTAGGCATAAAACGTCATAGTATAGTAAGGCATAAAAACATCATAGTATAGTAAGGCATAAAAACGTCATAAAAATGTCATAAAATAGCAACACATAAAAATGTCAAAAAACGTCATAGTATAATAAGGCATAAAAACATCATAGTATAGTAAGGCATAAAAATGTCATAAAAATGTCATAAAATAGTAAGGCATAAAAATGTCAAAAAACGTCATAGTATAGTTAGGCATAAAACATCATAGTATAGTAAGGCATAAAAACATCATAGTATAGTAAGGCATAAAAACGTCATAAAAATGTCATAAAATAGCAAGGCATAAAAATGTCAAAAAACGTCATAGTATAATAAGGCATAAAACATCATAGTAAAGTAAGGCATAAAAACATCATAGTATAGTAAGGCATAAAACGTCATAGTATAGTTAGGCATAAAACGTCATAGTATAGTAAGGCATAAAAACATCATAGTATAGTAAGGCATAAAAACGTCATAAAAATGTCATAAAATAGCAAGGCATAAAAATGTCAAAAAAATTTAATAGTATAATAAGGCATAAAACGTCATAGTATAGTAACGCATAAAAACATCATAGTATATTAAGTCATAAAAATGCCAAAAAACGTCAGAATAGTAAGGCATAAAAGCGTCATAAAAATGTCATAAATATTAAGTCATAAAAATGCCAAAAAACGTCACAGTATAGTAAGGCATAAAAACATCATAGTATAACAAGGCATAAAACATCATAGTATAGTAAGGCATAAAAACGTCAGAATAGTAAAGCATAAAAAACATCATAGTATATTAAGGCATAAAAACATCATAGTATAGTAAGGCATAAAGACGTCAGAAAAACGTCAGAATAGTAAAGCATAAAAATGTCAAAAAACGTCATAGTATAGTAAGGCATAAAACGTCATAGTATAGTAAGGCATAAAAATGTCCAAAAAATGTAATAGTATAATAAGGCATAAAACATCATAGTATAGTAAGGCATAAAAATATCAAAAAACGTCATAGTATAGTTAGGCATAAAACGTCATAGTATAGTAAGGCATAATAACATCATAGTATAGTAAGGCATAAAAACATCATAAAAATGTCATAAAATAGCAAGGCATAAAAATGTCAAAAAACGTCATAGTATAATAAGGCATAAAACATCATAGTAAAGTAAGGCATTAAAAATGTCAAAAAACGTCATAGTATAGTAAAGCATAAAAACGTCAAGAAAACATCATAGTATACTAAGGCATAAAAATGTCAAAAAACGTCAAAGTATAATAAGGCATAAAAACGTCAAAAAATTTCATAGTATAGTAAGGCATAAAAACATCACAGTATAGTAAGGCATAAAAACGTCAAAAAACGTCATAGTATAGTTAGGCATAAAACGTCATAGTATAGTAAGGCATAAAAACATCATAGTATAGTAAGGCATAAAAACGTCATAAAAATGTCATAAAATAGCAAGGCATAAAAATGTCAAAAAACGTCATAGTATAGTAAGGCATAAAACGTCATAGTATAGTAAGGCATAAAACGTCATAGTATAGTTAGGCATAAAACGTCATAGTATAGTAAGGCATAAAAATGTAAAAAAACATCATAGTATAGTAAGGCATAAAAACGTCATAAAAATGTCATAAAATAGCAAGGCATAAAAATGTCAAAAAACGTCATAGTATAATAAGGCATAAAACATCATAGTAAAGTAAGGCATAAAAATGTCAAAAAACGTCATAGTATAGCAAGGCATAAAAACATCATAGTATAGTAAGGCATAAAAATGTCATAAAAATGTCATAAAATAGTAAGGCATAAAAATATCAAAAAACGTCATAGTATAGTTAGGCATAAAACGTCATAGTATAGTAAGGCATAAAAACATCATAGTATAGTAAGGCATAAAAACATCATAAAAATGTCATAAAATAGCAAGGCATAAAAATGTCAAAAAACGTCATAGTATAATAAGGCATAAAACATCATAGTAAAGTAAGGCATAAAAAATGTCAAAAAACGTCATAGTATAGTAAAGCATAAAAACGTCAAGAAAACATCATAGTATACTAAGGCATAAAAATGTCAAAAAACGTCAAAGTACAGTAAGGCATAAAAACGTCAAAAAATTTCATAGTATAGTAAGGCATAAAAAAATCACAGTATAGTAAGGCATAAAAACGTCATAGTATAGTATGACATAAAAACCTCAAAAAAACATCATAGTATAGTAAGGCATAAAAACATCATAGTATAATAAGGCATAAAACATCATAGTGAAGTAACGCATAAAAATGTCAAAAAAACATCATCGTATAGTAAGGCATAAAAACATCATAGTATAGTAAGGCATAAAAACGTCATAAAAATGTCATAAAATAGTAAGGCATAAAAATGTCAAAAAACGTCATAGTATAGTAAGGCATAAAACCTCATAGTATAGTAAGGCATAAAAACATCATAGTATATTAAGTCATAAAAATGCCAAAAAACGTCACAGTATAGTAAGGCATAAAAATGTCATTAAACGTCACAGTATAGTAAGGCATAAAAACATCATAGTATAATAAGGCCTAAAACATCATAGTATAGTAAGGCATAAAAACGTCATAAAAATGTCATAAAATAGCAAGGCACAAAAATTTCAAAAAACGTCATAGTATAATAAAGCATAAAACATCATAGTATAGTAAGGCATAAAAACGTCATAAAAAATGTCATAAAATAGCAAGGCATAAAAATGTCAAAAAACGTCATAGTATAGCAAGGCATAAAAACATCATAGTATAGTAAGGCATAAAACCTCATAGTATAGTAAGGCATAAAAACATCATAGTATATTAAGTCATAAAAATGCCAAAAAACGTCACAGTATAGTAAGGCATAAAAATGTCATTAAACGTCACAGTATAGTAAGGCATAAAAACATCATAGTATAATAAGGCATAAAACATCATATTATAGTAAGGCATAAAAATGTCAAAAAACATCATAGTATAGCAAGGCATAAAAACATCATAGTATAGTAAGGCATAAAGACGTCATAAAAACGTCAGAATAGTAAGGCATAAAAATGTCAAAAAACGTCATAGTATAGTAAGGCATAAAACGTCATAGTATAGTAAGGCATAAAAATGTCAAAAAAATGTAATAGTATAATAAGGCATAAAACGTCATAGTATAGTAAGGCATAAAAACATCATAGTATAGTAAGGCATAAAAACGTCATAAAAATGTCATAAAATAGCAAGGCACAAAAATGTCAAAAAACGTCATAGTATAATAAAGCATAAAACATCATAGTATAGTAAGGCATAAAAACGTCATAAAAAATGTCATAAAATAGCAAGGCATAAAAATGTCAAAAAACGTCATAGTATAGCAAGGCATAAAAACATCATAGTATAGTAAGGCATAAAAATGTCATAAAAATGTCATAAAATAGTAAGGCATAAAAATGTCAAAAAACGTCATAGTATAGTTAGGCATAAAACGTCATAGTATAGTAAGGCATAAAAACATCATAGTATAGTAAGGCATAAAAACATCATAAAAATGTCATAAAATAGCAAGGCATAAAAATGTCAAAAAACGTCATAGTATAATAAGGCATAAAACATCATAGTAAAGTAAGGCATAAAAAATGTCAAAAAACGTCATAGTATAGTAAAGCATAAAAACGTCAAGAAAACATCATAGTATACTAAGGCATAAAAATGTCAAAAAATGTCAAAGTATAGTAAGGCATAAAAACGTCAAAAAATTTCATAGTATAGTAAGGCATAAAAACATCACAGTATAGTAAGGCATAAAAACGTCATAGTATAGTATGACATAAAAACGTCATAAAAATGTCATAAAATAGTAAGGCATAAAAATGTCAAAAAAACATCATAGTATAGTAAGGCATAAAAACATCATAGTATAGTAAGGCATAAAAACGTCATAAAAATGTCATAAAATAGTAAGGCATAAAAATGATAAAAACGTCATAGTATAGTAAGGCATAAAACGTCAGAAAACGTCATAGTATAGTAAGGCATAAAATGTCAGAAAACGTCATAGTATAGTTAGGCATAAAAATGTCAAAAAACATCATAGTATAATAAGGCATAAAACATCATAGTATAGTAAGGCATAAAAATGTCAATAAACATCATAGTATAGTAAGGCATAAAACGTCATAGTATAGTAAGGCATAAAGACGTCATAGAAACGTCAGCATAGTAAGGCATAAAAATGTCAAAAAACGTCATAGTATAGTAAGGCATAAAACGTCATAGTATAGTAAGGCATAAAACGTCATAGTATAGTAAGGCATAAAAACGTCATAGTATAGTAAGGCATAAAAACGTCATAAAAATGTCATAAAATAGTAAGGCATAAAAATGTCAAAAAACGTCATAGTATAGTAAGGCATAAAAATGTTAAAAAACGTCATAGTGTAGTATGGGATAAAAAGTCACAGTATATATCTATTTAATGTTTCCCTAAACATAATAACTTTGAAAATGGAATAAAATGCTACCAATATTTTTGGCATACTAACATTATATGTTGATCACATCCAGAACAGGAAGATTTATGCAAATTATGAAAAATGTTGATTCTGTTTCTGGCATAAGTGACTGTGAATACATGACATTTAAATTAAACTGAGTGGGTAACTGATGCTGGCACAGCACACTGCAACACTGAGAATCTGAAATTTACAGCCCTGTTTATTTTTTTCCTTCATCTCACATTCAGTTGAACCACTTTAAACAGGCCGTGATGCTTCACAAAAAGGAGCAGTTATTTGTATTTCACACCTGTAGAGTTGTCAAATTGATGTTGTTAGGGAACAAGCGCTCTGATTTCTGGGTAACCTTGAGCGTAGCTTCTGAGAATCCTAAATCCTCTGTGCAAGTTTGTGTCCTCGCTTCCTGAAATGTAAATGCCTCAGAATATATTTTTGAGTTTAGAGAGGTACAAGGCATCTTCTTGCTGCCAATAGTGACCGTCATGCTATAGTCAAATTCTCTCGCAAGGGCAGAACTAAAAGATCAAGAAAACGTTAGATTGCTCCACTTGAACAATGGTCTATTAGTTCCTGAATCAATATAAGCAATGTGATTGCTCAGGTTAATGCAGGACTTTAGAAATGCTTTTATACATAATGTTGTTGCTATGCACCGCCAAGGGAGCCGGAGCCACCCTGTGTCTCTTTAATCATTAGTACATGGTGTACAAAGGTGAATTTACAAGGGGCTTTTAGGGGTTTTACATAAACAACATCAGTCATTGGCTGGATAAACATGGATTATATCGACTGTATAAACCACTTCCATGGGTCAGTATTATTTAATTGGGAGAGTGTGTATCATTAATGGTGGATTCTCACTGGGGTCAAATGTGATTAATGTATTCTAACATGTTTTCATTAAGAACAAACATAAAGTACAGTTTTGAGTGACAGGTACTTTATGTTTATATGACAAGCAGAGGCAGTATAACTGCAACGATTAGTCAATTAATTGATTAGCTGATTAGTGGATCAACAGAACAATTCAGAGTTTTTTGACTGATTATTCATTTTGATTTTTTTTTTTTTTTTTTTTTTTCTTTTAAGTGAATCTGGTTCCAGCTATTAAAAGGTGAAGATTTGATGCTTTTCTGTATTTTCTGTCACTGTAAACTGAAATATCTTTAGGATGTGGATTGTTGGTTGGAAAAAAAAGACGTGAAGAAGTTATGTCTGATTCTGAGAAACTGTGATGGAAATTTTTCACTATTTTCTGATTTTTAATACGGTAGACCAAACAATTAATTAACCAATTCAGGAAATAATAATAATAATAATAGCAGCTACAGTTGATGCTGTGAATCACAGTAATGAAGACACACTCTGAAAAAAGTCATTTCTTTCAGTGTTATTATTTATTGTTTATTATTATAACATATATGACATTTTACTTACATAAAGTAATTACATTTTATTTACAAGACAGATGATGATTTTGGTATTCCCTTAAAACCATCATCAGGAGCAGGTAGTGGTGTCAGGAAACAAGAACACCACCGGGTCACAGGCCTAAACTCTCAGTTGTCACTTTATTAGGAACACCTTGCTAAGATTTATGGTGCAGTCGAACTGCATTGCTTTATGTTGAGTGCCCCCCCCCCCCATTCAAATCAATAACTGACACATCTCTCTGTGTAATGCAGTATAGTTCAAGCTGCAACCTTCATGAAGGAGGATTGACTGCAGGACTGTTTGTGTCAGATTCTATTAATATCAGCTACAGTAAGGGTTCCTAATAAACTGCCAACTGGATCTATGTAAGATTAAACATCAGTGCGTGTCAGTACAAACTTGATCTTTGTCCAATTCATCCAAGTTCCCCTTGTAGAGCCAGTGCAAGCAAACACTAATGCCTATTTTGGAATACCACTATTGTCATTTATTGATATTATCTGAAGTGTTTTTTTTAAATCTAAATATCAGCTTAAGTGAGAACTATAATACTTTATCACCACTGAATGCATTATATGTGTTATTTTGGAGACAAAAAAGCGAGGTGTGTGTTATCCATGAGTCTATATTGAGGGGATTAGTGTGGTCAATTTTGCATCAGTATTTTCTATAGGTATGAATCATATTCAGAGAGTAGGAGGCTTCAATCTCTCATTTTAGAATGAAATTCCTCTTTTGACATCTCTCACTTGCCAAACCTGGAGGCCTCGGCGGAAAACAGAAAGCAAAAAAGAAAATCTGGCCTCCGTGAGGAGATGCCTGTTTCCATGGCGATGTGGAGCATGTGCTTGTGTGTATGATGACCTCACGCGTGCACATCCTCCTCAGCCAGCCTCTCTCTCCTCTCCCAGGATGCAGACAGTGTGTCTGCCTCCACACGGCACATGCTGCAGTCACATGTCACAGGATGTGCTCCCTGAAGGAGAACTTTGTGTTCAAAACGTGAGAAAAGTCAGCAGCTCAAATTTTATATTTAGTGAGGGTATTGATCGTCCTGACGACCAATACCTCAGGAGTCCTTTGGTCTTTAAACGGGGCTCCTGCTCCTGGTTGTAGGAGTCCATTTTTAGAAGCTTTACTGCAGAAAGGTCCGGAAGAAAGTCTGAATCCACCAGAGTCGGAGATTGAGAAAGATTGAGTAGAGGCTGTTATATGAGTGTAATGTCAGGGTGTCCACGTAGTGTATGTATCTTTAATGTTGTTACTATTATTGTGGCAGAATCTAAATTTGGAGTTGATATGTAGACAAATGTCAGGCAGAGCATCCCTCTCTGGTCTCCTCACACTGGATCAGCATTAGTCAGGGGGCTGCCGTGATATTTTAGTTGGCTGCTGTCGCCCCCCAGTGTTACAACAGAGAAACTGCACATAGAAGTTCAAGGCAAACTTTCAGTCAAACCTTCAAGTGTTACAGTGCATGAAGCTCTGTGAGTTTCAGCAGGGAGACGAACAGTGACCACAAACTGTGACCACGGTTCCCAAATCATGGCACAATCCCAACATCAAATACATATTAGCTTCTCCTTGAGAAGTAGAAATGATCAAATTCATTCACTTCTTTTCCAAGCCTTCGATAAAACAAACTCAAGGTCCTGTTGGTCACTTATCTGCAGAAGCTGCTACAGAGACATGAGTCGACACTGTCAGACAACAGGCAATAAATAACGCGAGGAACCACATGCGGGAAAGAAATTAGTTTTAATGCATTAAATCAGAGCCTCATTGAGGATGTTCATGTTATCTGGGTTTACAGTGAGACATCCCACAAAGGAATTTACTTTTATAATTTAGAATTATGTTTACATGGATAAATCACAAAAATACAGTATTAACAGCTGATGTAGCAGTCTTTAAAGTATTTATCCAAACATGAAAAGAAGGTTCATCATAGATGAGTTCCCATTTTCACTTCTCTAATCTTCGAAATGTTCAGTCCTCATTGACAGATGTCTTCTTCTGAGACAGCACCAGCTCCTTCACCTGAGGAGTCAGGGCCATCAGCTGTGAGCGGACGCTCCTGGCCTCCTCGTCCTGCTCCTCCGCCTTGTCTGCCTCGCCCTCAGCCTCCTCCTGCTTCCTGCTCTGACTCTGGCTCACCAGCTGCTTCACCACCAGGCTCTGGTAGGCAGACAGCTGCTGCTGCTGCTCCTGCAACAACACACATGGACGCAGGCAAACATTTCAGCAGTTTAACTCGCCAAACAAACGCTCTGTTACACCGACACTGCAGCAGATGGAGATTACCGACAGCTGCTGTGTCTGAAAACTGCATGTAAACAATCAGAAAATGACGTGGTGACGCTGACGCATTTAGACCACACTGAAGCACAAATAAACGTGTCTGTTATCCAGCGGTTCTCAAACTGGGGGGTCCGCCCTCCTGAGGGGATGACCAGAGGAAAAATATGGAGGGAAAATAAGCTGAACGATTATGATGATGATTCATGTGGGGAAAACAAACAAAGCTTTGCTGATGCTGATCGTTCCGACCTTCATTACATGAAAATTAAACACGGATCCTTTTTTATCAGTTGCTTCCCGTCACTGTTAAAAACCGTCGGGTGGAGGGTGAGAACTTTTCTCGGCTTCTGAAGGGGGGCCAGAAAAAATAGAAACCACTGTTATTATGACTGATGTTACAATTAAACATCAGCCGAAACCAACATGAAGCTTCATCTGTTCTTTTTCTCCCTCATGTTTCCATGCTGAGCTGCAGCAGAGGGATATGTCCTGGTCAGTGGATGTAAGTTTGTTGGTGGGAAAAACCTCAGGTAGTCAATCGACGTCTGACGCCCAGGCTAAAGATTTGGCCCCATATGAGCTCCAGCTGAACTTGGACCAATAACCCAGACCACAAGTATTTGGGGACAGTTGTTGTTCTTCAGGCTCTCAGCTTCAGCACATTCAATTTTAAATAAAAACAATGTAAAATAAAAAATATCATTAAAGTGCCAGGTGTCAGCTTTAATTTGAAAATTGAGGATTTTGGTGGGTGTTTATACGTTTGTTTGTCTGTGGACAGATTATTTTTGTCAGCACTTTAGCATCACAACTACTGCAAGATACAGTCCTGAAACTTTACAGGTGTGTAGCTGAGATCAAAATGAAGCACGAGTTTGAAAGTGGGTGTGGAGCAACAGCGCTGGAAGTAGCGGGGTGGGAAGTAAGGGAAGGGGCCACTGGACCTTCACTTCACATCCCTGAGGCGACTCAGCATCAACATCAACATCACATAGTTTTTTAAAGAAACAAGACATATCAATTATGTTATTATAGATTATATGTAGATTATATAGAGATTATCTTATTATTGTAACATTGAGTTTGTCTGTTATTTAAAAATAAATGTCTTTTAAGTGCACTGATTATTTTCATAATGTTAATTTTGAATGTGCAACATTAAATCCAGCATCCTACAACATCATAGTGATATTACAGGTTACACACAGAGTCTTAGTCAGTGAGTGTCAGACGTACTGTTGGTATTTTGCCTGTGAGCGTGCCGATGATCTGAGGCACGCAGCGGCCCGGGGCGTGCAGCATGCAGTGGGTGCTGGCCTGGAACAGCAGCACGCTGGTCAGGTGGAGAACCAGAGCCGGGTCCTCCGTGTCCTTGAGCTGCTCAGCGAGAGCCTGACGGTGCAGGAACAGGGCCTGCCTGCGCACAACACAACACACAAACACAAACACTCACAACTCCGTCGCTGCAAACTGAAAGTCAAAAAAGTCAAAAACCATAACGACGAATAAAAGTTCCCTCTACCTCTCCTTCTTCTTGTCTCCTTTCTTCAGCATGAACCCACACACCTCAGCGCAGGTCTCTATGTTGGTCAGAAAGTCTTCAATGGTCTGTGATGAACACAAGGTGAAGAAGTTACTCTCTATCCCTCGCACTAACGCCGCCGTCTGATGATGCAACCCACAGGAAACACACTCACTTTGCCGTTGAGGCAGTTGTGCAGCTTCATGAGCGGCCCTCTGGTCTCCTCTGAGAGTTTCCCCAAAATCTTCACTCTGACCTGAGGCAACACATCAGAGACATTCACGTTTCCAAACTAACGAGTCCCGCGGTGCATTTCAAACAATGACACACAGTCTTAATTAACTCTAACTCCATCTGAGGCTGATCTCAGGCGCTTTGGGTGATTATCTCTCCCTTCGTTTCTAAACACAGAGGACGTGGGAAAAAGGAAGCACCAGGAGCGTCGCCTGACCTCGTTGGTGATGGAGCTGGCGTTCTCCACAGACATCATCAGGTCCGCAGCCAGGAAGTTCACCAGGATGTTAGTGACGTCGGTGCACAAAGTCTTCAGGATGTGCTTGGCAATGTGGACCTGGGTTTCATCTGCGTGAACACAATATGTCTTGTTAGGTTAACAATCTGTGTGGCGCTCCGGTGGCTGACCTTTTGGCTTAACCGCTACCACAGTGACCCGGGTTTGAGTCCAGCTCGTGGCTCTTTGCTGCACGTCATCCCCTCTCTCTCGCTCCGTCTTTCTCTGTCTCTTTCCCCAACTTTCCTGTCTCTCTCTGTGTCTCTCTCTCACTGGCAGACTGACAGTCGAGACAGACAGGAAATGCAGGGAGAGAGGAAGGGAATGGCAACGCAACAAACACTTAATTTGGGTGCGAAAACAATCCACCTGTTGGAACCTTGCCCAGCCTATCCCAAGATTCATTGCGTGCCGGTAATGAAAATAATATGGTAGCAACCAACGCGGACAGAGAGCCTGAGGATTACACTAAATGTAAGTATTAGGTTTCATTTACTAATGGGACAAATGTTAAAACCAAAGGCCTCAAAGCAGCAGGATCCTTCGCAGACCAGACTCTATCATTTCGGTTCTGACTTCACTCTCTACTTTGTTCTCTTTACATTCTTTACGTTAGAAAGGTGCTGATGGTGGGATTTACCAGAGAAGAACTTGGTGCCTTTCTCAAAGAGTCGGATGTTGTTGTAGAGGTTGGTGATCTCCTCCTGCAGATCCTTCATGCTCTTCTTCCTGTTGGCCCCCGACGGAGAGCTGCTGGAGGACATGAACACCGTCCGCAGCACCTCCTGGTAGGCTTTGGTCAGAGGCCTGCAGAGACATTCAGAGAGTGGACTTACTGTTCTCAGTTTTCACGTCTAACGGAGGAGAAAACGAGCTTCAGACAGAAACCTGCGTGTTACCTGACTAAATGCTCTGCCAGCTCAGAGAGGATTTCTTCGGGGCAGTCACTCACTCTCTCCTCCAAAACAGCTACGATCTCCTCCTGGGCCATGAAGGGGGCTTCAGTCTGTTTGCTACGATCTTGGCAAAGGTGATATACAAGCTAATTAGTCTCACAGGGATACTGCATTTAACTTTGTCTTCCATGATAACAGAAAAAAAAAAAAGCTTAACAACCCAGGGGAGAGATTTCTGGCCAAGCAGCCATTACGCTCTTGTTACAGTAAAACGCCTCAGTGAACAGGCTTAATGTGCACATAGAGACATCATGTCCCCGTGAAGGTAAAACAAGCTTTGTGGGCCCCTCGGCGTACTTTGCTGTGAAGGTCCGGTTTCCTCGTCGCTGTCCTCGTCTCTCCGGCCTTTCTTCTTGGTTTTACGAATCCGGATCTCTCTGGCGTTTCCTCCTCCACCCGCCTTCACGCTCCCGCTGCCCTCTGAGAGAGAGAGAGAGAGAGAGAGAGAGAGAGAGAGAGAGAGAGAGAGAGAGAGAGAGAGAGACTCGATATGTAATCCCAGATTAATGTCATGCAGGTTCTGTCTCTTCAGGATGAGAGAGAGAGTGTGTGTGTGTGTGTGTGTGTGTGTGTGTGTGTGTGGCGTTTTAACTAACCTGTGGCTTTCTTCCTGCGCTCAGCTTCTCTCTTTTCCTTTTTGGAAAGTGCCGAGCTCTCCGTCAGCATGGACGCTTGCTTCAGATCGTCCTCAGTTATCAGAAACACTGGATTGTTCTTCACTTCCTAAGAAAAAAAAACATCACAGAAAAGCTTAGATGCTGTGTTTTTTCAATTATGTACGTTCAAAGATTTTATTTATTTATTTTTTTTATGGAAATGTGCGACAGCTGAAGACCTTCTGAGCTTTCTGCTGCATGGCCTCATCGAATAACGACAGGCAGTTGCTGATGAATTTCTCACTGACGACGACCGTGCCTCCCAGCACTCTGGCAGACGACTGGACGTCAGTGTTCCTCATGGCCTGGTTGATCAACATCCCGACGTCCTCCATCGACAGGCAGCTGGGCAGAATCGGCTACGAATCCGAACGAGAAAGTAGGTGAGAAACTGAAATAATCATTAAAGTAAAAAACAGTTAACTCCAGTGCTGCGCTGAGCACCTGTATGTCGGTCCACGTGGCGGACTTGACGGCTTCCTCCACAGAAGCCTCCACCTGGTCGACCAGAGCCTGACCCACACAGGCCGCTCTCAGGAACAGCAGCTTGTTGGACTTGAAGCGTTTTTTGATGTAGCTGGAAGGGTCGGGGATCCCCAGTCGGACCAACGCATCGAACTCTGCAGGAGGAAGACGGCGTCAATCACACACACACACACACCACTGCAGACACTTGTGCTGCTACTGTGAAGCCTGGTTTACATGTGATGCAAGGGGTTAACAGGACTCACGCCACAGATACTCGTAGCGAAAGGCTGTGATTTATAGTTGAGTGTGTGATCTCGCTAGGTGAAAGAAACACTGCGATGTGTGTATTACACTCATCTGATACCTCAGGAGTAAAATAACAGCAATGTGAGATGCAGCTGTCCCAGGACGTGTGCAATATGCATGTATGGTTGTGTGGCACTAAATGTCTTCTGTATTGCTTTATGTCTCTGTATTGTATATTGTGATTATTGTTTGTTTCCCCAAAGACACATTAAAGTCCATTTTATTCAAAGGAAAATAAATCAGAGCTTTAAATACGCTCCTGGAGAAACCTCCTCCTGCTCTCCGCTGACATTATTTTCTGTTTGTTATTGTATTGTTTGTTATTTAAATTGTATCTGTTCATGAATTGTTTTTATTATCTTTTTTTTATGAACATTAATATAATAATATAAAATAATAATATAATAAAATAAAACCTACCTAAATATCCGTTCTGCTGGAGGAAAGAGTCCACCCAGGTGTTCTGTGTTTTGGAGTAGATATCGGGGATGTACACAGCTTTGTCCTGTCGCCCTCCGACCACGCTTCCTTTCAGCCGTCCGGTATTCACCAACTCCTCCAGCACAGCTGGCGACGACAAAACCAAATCTGATTATAAAAAAACCACACTGTGGAACAGCCAGTCAAATGAAACAACGATCAAACATCAGGGAAGTCTCTCCTCACAGTACAGGAGATGTTCTTGAAATCCAAACGCTCCAATCATGCTGCTGACGGGTGTCGGTCTGCAGAGCAAAAATAAACAAACAAAACAAAAACAGGATCTTATTTAATATAAAACACAAAACTAAACAATTAGGAAAGACAGTGGATCTCGTGCACAAACATATTTATATGTTCAGATGCACAAACCTGCTGCAAATCACTTGTTTCAACTTGATGGATACGACTTACTCACGAGTAACTGCACATTTGAAAGATTCGGTCATGAACAGAATTGACATCCCAACATTTTTATTTAAGGCGGCTTCACTTTCATCCTGTGTTTTTATTTCAAACTGTTCCATGTCTGTCTTAGACCATGAGATAGCGTTTTCCGTTGCATATTATTATACAGCACTTTGGTCAACTCTGGTTGTTTTAAATGTGCTTTATAAATAAACTTAATTAATTAAATTAATTCAGATTAAGACATTTTGAGCGTTCTTCCCTCGTGAAGAAAGGCAGACTCTCTGTATGGAGCTCGTATGACGGGCTTCGACCACTTGTTAACTTTGTTTATATTAAAAATTGGCGACTGAGACAAGTTGACTTATATCACTTAAACATTCCACTAATTTGTTTATATGTGGTTCTTGAATGAGTGCAGTTGTATGAAATATAATGACAACATTTACCTTGTGATGGCGCTGAAAAGCCCTCGTATTCTGGCTTTGTGTCGAGCAACGAAAGCTGGGGTGAATATGACTCCCCTGTTGTACTGGTCCATCTCTCCTTGGATAAGCTTCCCGAGACGCTTCGACAGCTCCTGAGTTACATTAGAAAGCACATGTCAGATATAGAAAATGTTAATAAACACATGCAGGTAAGGACTGGCTGCAGTGTGTCTCACCTCAGTTAAGAAATCTCCTGGGAGGTCGTAGCTCTTGCACAGTTCTGCAATACTGATCAGACCAGCCTCCTGCAGTTTGTCATTCACCTCCTCAGCTAAACGGTCCAGGTACGTGCTGCAGACACACAAGGTATTCCCACCTCAGTTTATATTCAGCTGGACAGTTTCCTAGCAAAGGGCTAACCCTTTCAGACAAGACGTTTCCCTCCTCATTAGAAGTTTTGAGTGTCTTTCTGCTCTTCTATCATGCAGGAAATAAGGCTGTAATTATTTCTTTCTACGTCAACTCGTGTCTTCAGTCGACTGTCGTGCTTGTCCATGACAGTGGACGTCTTTGTAAAATGTCAAAAAATTGACTTTTCATCCTCTTGGAAGACAGCATAAGAGTTCTGTTCAATTTAAGTTGATTTATGGTTCTGATATTCTCCAAGCAGTCTATGATGAAACCCACAGAGAACATGTATTGATCATGTTGTCATGTCAAACATCTCAGCCGACACATAATGTAACACACACGTGGGCTCAGAGGTTCATCTGGAGGCATCTCCGGTGTAGTATGTTAATAGCTGATGACAATTACTGATCACCTCTTCAGCTGTATACAGATGAATTACTTAAATATTAACTTTAAAATATATTGGCGCCTCAACTATGAACTACAATGACTATTTGTTGTTATAAAATATGTATATTTTCTGACTGAAATTACTGCATTAAAGTCTCAAACCATGAGTTTATTATGTTTATGCCTTTTCATGTCACAAGAGATCTGACAGCCACTAAGCTGGACATTAAATTTTCCTAATGAATTCAGTTTATTGTGTGAGGTGAGGTTTGCATGTGTATAAACTAAATATGAATATCTAAAGGGTGAAACAACTTCGGTGCATCTACACATCTGTGTATCTGTGCATTTTAAGTCTTTGGTTAACTTTATTCTTTAATAGATACTTCTAGTGATTTTTTGTTAATTAATTGAACAAACAGACCTTATGTCTCTTAATAGCAAGATCATTATCAGTGTCATTACACAGATTATATTGGGGCAGCCCGAACCCAACATTTGCATGGTAAAAGTGTCATACTCACTCATCAATAAGTTGTCCCAGTACAAGTTGAACCCCCTTATCAGACTTCGCAATGTCACCTGCTCTATTTTCAACATGGACCCAGTCCACATTGATAATCTGTAAAGAAAAGGATCATAACAACATTTATAAAAAGGTGTTTAATTGATAATGGACTATTGATAACATGAAGTCTGGGTCACAGTTTGCTATTGACATATGGTGCGGGACAAAGCAGTGTTTTAAACTTGATAATACACACCTGCTGGAGGTCCACGATGTTGATTCGCCCTGTGAAATAAAATGACAGGATTGATTCACTGCTTCATAGCTGTCCATCCTCCAGGTGACACTATTCATCATCGTTCATGGTGAGTATGACCCAGACTGACAACAGTGACTAGTTTTTAAAACAGCAGGTATATTGCAGGTCGTGTTTGACTGTGACACTGACCTCCATGGACGTAGAGTTCATCTCGGATCTCCCTGCTGATCTGTGCCGGGGTGATATACTCCTTCCCATCGAGTGTGTGCACCACATCCAGCTTCTTCTCCTGAACCAGTTTTGCAATGATTTCAATACAGTTCCTCTCCGACAGCCTGTGGAGAGGTTCACAGTTTTAAGTTTCATGTGGGGATGTTGACCTGCCAGTTACAGACATATGTTGTGTTTTTTTTTTTTTTTTCTTGTTGTCATTAACCACAGCTGTTGACAGAAAGGAGACAATTCACAACTGAAGGAGTAGGTGTTACTTTTAAAAGAACTGTTTAATGTTAGCCAACATTAGCTTCGCTGCTAGCAGCTGCATGTAGCGTCGGGTTGCACCCACCGTTGCACTGTGTCAGCAAACTGTGCTCTCTGGAAGTCCGCGGCAAGCCGACGAATTTCCTCCCAGTCAGCTGCCATTATCAAAAGTTTAGTAAAAACAAGTCAGCTGTCAACGCTTTCGATAACTATTCACTGTGGAGAAGTGTTAGCTAGCGCTAGCTGACTGGCAAGACCGCAGCTCTCTACTTAGCCACACGTCAACATACAGTGACGTAGGACGGTGAGTCACAAGTATCAAATCTCCTCCTCCCACCGTTTTCGCGCACTGACTTAATCAGACCGGAAACTGCACTATCTATAAATAAAGAAATACATATATCAGTGAGGACAAAGGACTGCACACTGAAGAATAAGAGAATAAATAGTAGGTAGGGGCAATTAATAAAACCTAGCCTATAAGTGTGATGAAAGATTTTTTTTTAAACCTGACTGAAGAAGGCAGGAAGTGTAAGTGTTGAACCAATCAGAGCTAAGAACCAAAATAAATAAATAAATACATATGAAAAAAATGTTTAGCTATGATTCTTAAATTGATATTATTATTTTGCAGCTGGAAATGTTTCCCATACAGAAATGTAATATATAACATAGCCTATTTGTCCCTATATCAAGGGTGATATCACCTATAAGGGGAAATATTATTATCACATATTACATCCTCTGGATAGAATTTATAACATATATGAAATACCCATAGTAAAATTTGTACATGTACATATATTGAAATTAAATATATTTTCTTATAAATCTCCTAGTAATTTTAAACGTGTCTATTTTCCCATGCCTGGAAAGTGATCTCAGACTTTAGGATGGATATATGTTTACGTAACATATGTCTACAATATAAGCATACATACATAAACATACATATTTGTACTGGCTCGACATTTATGTCAATATATTAACATGTTTCATTTCTTATAGTGTATATATGTATTTCATATATGAAAATCAATATATCTACATATATTTCGTTTGTTATTGGTAAATTGTCATAAACTGTCCATCCTGCTGTTGCTCTTTAGTGAAACACCATATCAAAGGTAAATGGAACAAACACAAGCTGCAGTGCAAATCTGTAAACTCTAGGGAGCAGTAGACTACAAGACATTAAATTCCTTCCAGGGATGTTAACAGATGGTGCCGTGTTGTATGAAGCACTCCATCATGCCAGCAGAGTCCTGGTAGGAGTGAAATACTGTAATTATATGTCATATGCATATTCACTGCAGGCCTATATGTAATTAATTGCAAGTTAATTTTTAAAAAAGCACAATCTCAATGAGAAAACTGTCTCTCTGTGTCGGGCGACTATGTCTCACAGCCATGTATGCTCTCTTAGCCGGCTGTGATGAAGAACTTCTTGAAATAACCTCTCCGTAACCAGCTTCCATATCAGTATACAGTGACGCTATAGCCTGGTCTGCCAGTTTGATGAAATACACACTTTGCTCTGAGAGTAAAGAAGAAACTAATCAGTAGCCTCGAGCTAAGTTTTAGAATCAGGAGAAAAGTTCTAAGTAAATTTGTTCAAACTTTAGGATATATTATATGATTCTCCTTCCATATAATATCTGCCTTCAAGCTCTGATTTAAATGACCACTCAAGGTAAAGGAAAATTATGAGATTAAAGTATATTATGGATGGGGTTTCAGCCGGTTTCAAAGAAGTGTGTGGGTGGGATACATCTTCCCTGGGAATGGAGAACATGGATCAGAGAAATGTCCTGGTCTGACCCATTTGAATATTATATCATTTGTAAAAAAAAAAAAAAGCAAAAATGAGAGCTGCTGTAAAATTCCCCTCTGTAAGGGCCTTGGACCCAGTGTGGACAGGACTAATTAAGCGTCTGCTTCCAGCACATCAATGCAACATTTATAAAGCTGCTCTTTTCTTCAGCTAACTGAAGAAAAATGAATGTATTCAGGTAATAATCATAATAGTTTTGGTGTGTATAGAGGTTTGTGCTGGTGTGTGACATCATGTGTTTGTGCTGGAGTGGGAGTATGAATCCCTCGGTCATGTCAGTGCAGGTTTATTGTAATATTAAAGTAAAAATCCAAACTACTACCTAAAATGGGTCAAACATTTTTGAGATTCCATTAAAATTTGAGAAAAAACTTTAAATTAACATCCCTGCTGTTATTATGCATCAACACATAAAGGCTTGAATGTGAGCGAGAGAACCATGAACACAAATACACTTTATACACCACTGAAGTGCTCGGGCTTCCCTGAAGTGACTGAGACCGTACTCTGCAAATGATTTGTCGGCCCACTTTATATTATGTAATTTAGCTATTATTAATGATGTATAATGTATAAGCGATTTACTATAACAATATATCATATACAAGCTGATATACATGCTTTGTAAATAGATCTAGGCCGACTAGAGTTAAAGTAACAATAATTAGTATAACATGGAAATAGCTACGTAAAGCACAAGTACTTCAAATGGTGCTTAAGTACAGTACTGAGTTAATTTACTAAAGTTCATATTTTCCAGCTTGTATTTATAGACTTATAGACTTTTGACATTTCATTAGCATTTGTTTAGCTTTACTTTATAATCTGTTTTTATACTGTTTTCCTATTATGCCTTTTACTGCTATTTTTCATATTTCTTTAATTTCCCTCAAGCACATTGAATCTGTGTTTGACAATGTGCTATATAAATATCCTTTACCTCGCCTTCTTTGTTTTTATCCTCAACAGTTTGAACTGTATCTTGATGATTTTGTGAATGAGCCGGTTATTTGTTTTAAACATTGTGCAAAACACATGAAATTAAATCAACCTGGTCACATGTTCAGTTCAGTTTATTCAACATTCATGACTAAAACATGAGATAATCTACTGAAAGAAAACAGAAAATGTAGTTCTGTTGTTCAGCACATAAACCCTGGATCTCTCTGTGATGCTGGTTTGCAGCAGGTTAACCAGAGCGCTCTCCTTCACAGACCGAAAGTCAGATCGGCCTCATGCACTCACCCAACGCCCAGATGCTCCACGGTTTACGCTGCCACGGTGTGATGGCTCAGGAATCTGGAATGATGTCATTCTCAAGAGCCGTATTTCTTTACAACATGCTCTCTTTCTGAAATATGCTGCTGTGTTCACTCTGAATGACCTTCTATTAAGTCTGCGTCTAAAAGTTGCTTCATGACAAGGCCAGATATGTGGCTGATTGAGTCTTTAAAGGCTTTAATATTAAAAAATCAAATAAAGAAAAAAAATGTTTGATAAGCTGCCTTCTTCTAAAAGGAAGAATAAAAGTTCCCCCAGTCTAATTTATAAACTTCAAAGCACAGCTTCCCTGACAAAAATTTGGGTCATATTTCCACAGTGAATAAGCATTGTGGGACTGCCTCTTTGAATTGTAATCAAGTCGAGGTCCGTTAGTAAACACATTGTCTCAGCAGCAGCGAACGCTTCTCTCCTGCGACTTCAAACAGCTGAACTTATGACGCCGTGCTGTTTGACTGTGTGGAAAATTTGCTTTGAAGACGTCGCCGAACAAAACGCGAGACGCTTGTTAATATTAATCCTTTTTGTTTTCTTAAATGCATCTGAAAAGAGTAACATTCAGCAGGGTTTGCAAGCACACACGAGAAACCAGGCTGCTCAGGGTATGCAGGAAGTGCATGTTAATATGCACTGTAATAACCGGGTTACTATACAATCCATGTGCACATGCAACAGCTCAGTAATCAGATTACTCCCCTTACCCTGGACTTTATTTTGAAACCTTCATCCTGTGACTTAAAGCTGGTTCATGCTTGAAACAGGCTAATTGACAGCGCCACAGGCCTGCTGTTATAGAGAGAGGAGGCGAGACATGATGTTATGTATAAATGGTCATGTGGCCAAACACTCGACCCTCTGCTCCTCCTGGATGTGCCAACAGGAAACGGTCGCCGTGCTTTACAAGGTGATAAATGACCAGTGATGTGTTTACAGTTTGTTGTGCTGCCCTCAAGTGGCCAAAGAATCAATTAATGCAGCTTTTAAAAAAAATCCCATTGGCAGTTGCACATTAACTGTGATTTATAAGCACTGCAGTTTTATTTTAGAGGCTCCTGCCATCGGTTTTATTGGTACTACAAGTACAGTCAGTCAAAATTGAACCGGGGGGTCGGGACGCAAGCTGTGGTGCATGTTTGGATAATTATTTTGCCAGTAGCCTTTTTTTTTTTTTTTCTTCTTCTCTTTGAAATAAATTTGACTAAACTGAGATTCAGCCAACTCACTGTACAACTTAATTTGACTGCTCATGTTTCGAAAACTGAAAATAAAACCCAAGTTGTAATGAATGTAGTTACCTTTGAGTGTTTCAAGTTATGAAAGTACAGCCGATCCAAACCCGACTTCAGGCTATAAAAATACAACACGTGCAGAAGCGGATCTCAGCGAGGCCCTTGATACTGACACCAGGAGTCTCCGGCTTCCAGTGGCGGCAACACCTCACTTCTCCTCTCTCTCTCTTGATTCCTCAAGGTGGAGGTGGGTGGTGGTTCGCTCTCAGACGGTGATTACAGTGGTTGGTGCTGGTGGGCACATGTAGGTGGAACTTGTGTTTTTCAGGTCAGACTGAAAAAAACAAAAAACAAGTTTTCCGTCCAAAGATTGAGCAGAAACAAATAAGTGGAAAACACATTTAGGAGAGTTTGAGTATGTTTTCATGAAAGACTGAGCTTTTATCCAAGTTAAATTTAGGTCCTTTCATACCCACTTCAAAAGACAGCAGTGTAAAATGTTTGTTACCCGACGGCTACGAGCCCCAGTAGGTCACGGTTTTTAAAGAAAAGCTTCAGAGTGCTTTTAGCTCTAGGCTAATTCCGCTGATTGCAATATAAAAAGGTGTGCCGAGGTCACGGGATATACAAACACAAGTCTTCCAGAGGAGACATTTCACTGTATACTTAGCTAATTTAACAGTATTTCAGTGTGCGCCGTGAATCCGACAGCGTGGCGGCGGGAGCTGGCAGAGAGAGAACGAGGCAGAGAGACAATCTGAGAAAGAGGAAGAGGGAGAAAATACATCAGCTGTCCAAGTCCTGCTTATAGATGCAGAGGTTACGACTGTACACACTGCTGCCAAGTGTAATGAGGGTGCAGCAGAGTGACCACCAATCACACACACACACACACACACACACACACACACACACACACACACACACACACACACACACACACACACACACACACAGTTCCCATAATTTCACTAAACTTTCTCCTGTTCGGAAACACTCCGTGACCTCATAACACGAAACACGAACGCTTCTTTACAAGGTCGTTTCATACAATCAGCTAAAAATACCAGCTCATCTGAAGAAACTAGCGAGTGACTGATGTCATTCGGCTGAACAGATCGGCGCATGAACATTTGGGGGCGAGGAAAACATTTCTGTGGGAGAGTTTGGAGCTTTGTGCCGCATTTTTTGCGGTTCTCCACCTCGGCGTACAACAACTGAAGACATATTATAGGCTGGAAATGTTTGCCTTTAATTGCAGAGATATGTTGTGTTATTACTGTCCTGTATTCATATTCTTCCTTTCCTCTCATCACTCTTCTACAGTACAGTTATCAAATGAGAGGGAACAAATGGAAGGGAGTGAAAGCAAGGAAGAGGAGGGAGAGGAAAGGAAAGGAAAGGAAAGGAAAAGGAAGGAAAGGGGAGGAAAGGAAAAAGAAGGCATGACATGGAACGGGCATTGAAGAGATGAAAAAGGAAACACAAAGGAAAGTGAAGGAAAGGAAAGGAAAGGAAAGGAAAGGAAATTAAAGGATAGTAAAGGAATGAAAAGAAAAAGAAAGCAAAAGGCACCGAGGGAAAGAATTGTGATTTGCTGGTTCAGTCGTAGTTCATGAGCGGATGAGTCTATCATCTTCCTTTGGCAAGGTCTATGTCCCGTGTCCTTGGGCTCCAGATTGCTTGGATCTGTCATACTGGGCAAGAGACAAATTCCATCAGCAGATGTCATGGTACTGTTGTGGGTAAGGGACCTTGGATGATGGGTACATATTATTCTGTCGCACATACGCTGGAGAGAAAGCCCGAATCCCAGTGAAACATGTAGTGGAAGAAAGCTCTTGAATATCAACGAAGTGAATATGTAAACGAGCTGCTTAAAATCAGTGACCACCCAAAAAAAAAAACAAACTGAAGATGCACGCCCTCTGCTGGCCGCCGACAGCAGGCAGCCGTCCGTCAGGGCTGATGATGGGCTGCACCTGAAGGGTCGACAGTCTCTTAATTTGAATGGGAGCTGATCAACAATGTTTTATTATTATATTTACTGACCCGTCTTGATCATTTTAGACATAAAGTATGTTTCATAAATACACATCCATCTCAAAGTCTGAGACCACTTTCCCAAAATCTGAAAAACATATATAAACATATAGAATTTTAATATAAATGTGTATATATAAACTGATTATAACATAAATATCATACAAAAATTCAGCGTATAGATATTTTTGATTTTTGATGTACATATTTTACTATGGGTATTTCATATATGTTATAAACTTATATCTCTTTAAATATCCAGAGGATGTACATATAGGGTCATATATATTACGTCATATTGAGGGGTAAATTAAAGTAATATTGAATGGTATCGCTTTAAATTACCTTAATTTCTTCAGTTGAGATGTAAATTTAGGCGCCCGCCCCCCCACATTCATGTTTTTTTTTTTTTTATGGATAAATTAATGGATACTAATATATTAAGTGGGGTTTAATGGATTATCTCCACTGTTTAATAAGTTTTTACGAGGTAATAGCACCATAATATGTAACAAATAGCATGACAACCACCCGTGAATTTTTGTGTAATTGAAAAATTAGGACATGAATGAAGGGATGGGATTTTCCTTTTTTTTTTTTATCCCTCAAAAGATGAAAGCCTAAATATATTACAATCCATTGATTTGACTATTAATTATCCTCTTAAATCCCATTACTATGCTTTATGCAGTTTTAAGACAAAGAAAAAAAAGAATAAAAGAGAGACTGGATCCACCTGGCAAGCGTTTTATTAAAAGGCTTGCCCTGGTGCACCGACAGGCTTCCCAGTATTACCGTGGCTCTCTAAGAGCATGCCAAGTTTTACCTTACAATAAAAATGCATGATTTTTCACCAACCCTCCAGACTAATTAATTTGTTCTCACCTCTAGAGCGAGCTGTCATTCTGTTTTTGGGGGAGTAGCGGAGAACTAACTTACACTAGGGTTGTTTTAACCACACAGCGGTTTCATCCCACACAAACTCCCGAGTCTCCAGAGGACAGCTGGGCTGGTGTTTGGCTATAGGCAGCGTTATAGGTGCACAATTAACTGTGTGACTGGGAATGAGTTTCATCAATCGCCTGCCTGAGCCGGCCGCTCGTAACCTTGTCTGAAGCCCCCCCCCCCCAAAAAACAAACTGTTTATATTTTCAGTTTGTTTAACCTTTACAGAACCAGGTGGAGCCCGAGAGGCCGCTGCCTTGAAAGCTCCATCAGATTCAGAATTCCAAGAGCAGCACGACCTAATCAAGACCAGAGTGTGTTTTCTTACAAGATGCAACATATCGACTGCTGGTTTCAGACCCTAAAGGTTTTTAGGATTGCACAGCTTTCTGTGTGTAGCATACCGTCTGGACGGATATGCGCCATAAACCACAGCCACAGGAATCCACTTTTTCTGGCAATTTACTGAGAACAAGACCTCTCAGATTTTCCACTGGCATCACCGGTGACGGGACTATTGCCTCCGTCCCAGCGTGTCACTGCTGTTCCTTAGCTAAACCTGCTGAAGGATTTTCTTGACTGACCATGTGGACAGCTGGAAAGACTCTGTCCACATCCACTTCCCTAACAGACATCCCTATTTTTTTTTCTCACCTGTTAAGGTGGCAGCGGACACCCTCAGGCTAAGCCATGATGAGTTTCTTATGTGCAAGTCACATGGCTCCCTGGCTCGAGAGCAGAGATGGATTACTGAATCAGCCCACGGAGCCATAAAGAGGAAGAAATCGACCACAATGAGATGCAAAACAACTACACAGAAATGTAACGTGACACGAAAAGACAGAAAGCAACTACAGAGATGGAAACCTACCAACGAGACACAAAACAGCCACAAAGAGACACAGAGGAACGATACAAAGGAGAGAAAAATCATAAAGCGAAGAAAGGTGACGACAGAAAGAGACAAAATGACCACAATGAAAACACACAAACAAACTACACAGATGGAAAACTACCACAGAGACTCTTGAAAATGGCCACAATGAGATGCAAAACAACTACAAACAGATAGTGAGACGACCACAAAGAGACAAAACATCTAAAGAGACGTAAAATTACCAGAAAGGGACAGAAACAAAAAACAATAAAGAGGGACAGAAAAAACACAAAGAGAAAGTAAAAGAGGACAAAAAGTGAGCAGTTGCTTTGTGTCTCTTTCAGTCTGAGTGTCTCGCTCCTGTGTAGGAGGAGTTTTTTTTGGGGGGGGGGGGCTTTTACATGTCTGTGCCCAGGGGCCCGTTGCCTCTCCATCCATCCACACTTGAGACTTCTCCTCCGGCCGCGCGGTGAGAAGCAGAATCTGAATCTCCTCTCGCAGCCAGAATAAAGAGAGACAATAAAAACAAGGTGCCTGCTCACGCTACGTGATTACTTCATGAATAATTTGCATTCTGGAAAAAGAAAACACTGAGCGGGAACAGAAAACCAGCACCAGGTCAATTTTTTTTTCCCACATATAATTGGAGCCGTGAATCAATACCTGTAATTACTCCGCACTGTGCTGCTTTTGACTCTGAGCCCTGCAGTTAGAAGAAACCCCCCCCCCCCCCCCCCGTTTTTTTGACTCCTTTCACACTTTTGTTTTCGCGCCGTGTGCGATTGGTAATGAAATACATACAGGAATGTGTAAGTATTTCATAACCCCCTCGATAAACTGGGGTCAAATCCCTAATTTCTGTATTGTTTTTAAAAGCCTGTAATATATATTTTCATTGTGAAGCTCTGACATCTGAACTTCTACTCACTTATGTAAATGCGAATATATAAAGTCACAAAGTTCAGAATGAGTGGGTTATACTTGACATGCAGCTCTCTCTCTCTCTCTCCCCTTGCTGACTTAAAATATATTTGACGTGTGGAGCTGCGGGCTAACTATCAGAAATGGAGGGGTCAGCTCTCAGAAGCACTTTGTTTCTCCTCAACCCTTGTATCAATACATAAAAATGTGGCAATACTTTCAGCCTTCATGTTTATGCATGACTGGGCCTTATAGCGAAGATATTTTTTGCATGGCGAGAAAAGCTTGCAGTTCAAGCGTCTGTAAATAGACTCCTGGTTGTCCGTTGTGTGTGTGTGTGTGTTTGTGTGTGTGGGAGTATAGTACTGGTGGAAATCAGTGAACCCAAAAAAGAAACGCTGGGCTGAGATGTCTTGCCAAGTACACCTGATTCACATTAAACCCATTGTCTTTGGCCCGTCCACTCAGCCTGTATCTATTTTTCATAGCTGTTCCATCAGGCGCCTGGCAACGCATCTGCCGTTTACTGTGAAACACAACACCGGCGCGTTCACAGTCAGCGTCTTTAATGTCGGGATTACGTGAGGTGGGTGATTATGGAAATCAATTTTTATTGTATCGGGAGAATTATGCGTTTATTTTCAGAGCAGCAGAATGTAACCAGCTGCTCAGTTTATTTTCTTGTGCCCAGTTTTTCTGTCTCTATTTTGATGCCCGTCTCCGACTTTTCTGATGCTTTATTGTACAAGAAGTGGCAGCTGTTTGATTTATATAGTTTAATATTGCTACATAAAGTCTATGGGCACCTGCTGAGGTTTTGTAATTATCAGTTTCACAGTTGCAAAGTGCCTCACTGCAATTTATAGGTTGCTTTTAGTGCATTTCTCACCTGGGAACAGTGTGTATGTATTGAAACACCAATGTATATATGCCTGTATATATATATCTGGTAGCCTAAAGATGCTCTTTAATTTAATAGTTTTATCATATAATCATCATCTTTATTACCACATAACATTTTTACTCCTCCCTTTCCCCCCTTTTAAAAACATAACTCAGTAACGTTTACTCAGAGTTTTAACTTTTAAGCAACAGTATTTCCACTTGATTACAACCTTCCTGCACTTTTTCCATCTCTGCCTGTACACACTGAGCCACAGCAGGTTCACCAGAGAGAGAGAAATCCACAATCCCACGCAGAGGGATTTAAAGCACATACACGTCGGCAAACACAACGTGACTATGCAACCTCGGTCGTCACGACACTCAGGAGGTTGATGGATGCGAAGCAGAGCTCTCGTTTGGTCTGGTGGACAGAAACATGCCTGAAAATGCAAACAGGGAAAACGAATGCTAAATCTGTGTCTGCTAGATGGGTAAAACAGTTAACTGTTTGCGAACACATCCACCATGAAAGAATATCTCTTCATGCAGGATTAAAGAAGCTTACCTTCACCTTTAACAGCTGTACTAATCAATATTTCTTATGTTGACTATGTATCAAATGATGTGTAATCTGAATGGATCCTAGAGAGAATTATCACCCGGCTTCTCTCCAGCTATACTGAGCCATTCAGCCTCTTTAATATTTGCCATCATTAACTTGCTAATGCCATCGACAACGCATTTGCTTCTGCATGAAAAATGTGCGAGTAACAGTGTTAGCTGCGATATTCCTTTTTGACTTTAACCTAACAGCTGAGATTAATTCAGCTCCGTTTCCAAAGACATGTTTTTCGAACTAGAAGTCACGCTGCTCTTCACTCACCTTTTAACTATGATCATTTTACTTGCTACCAGAGCCTGAAATCACCTGTAACCTGAGACTAATTCTACTGCTTTTCATTGTTAACCCTCAGACAACATGCACAATTAGCTCAGTGATTCCTTCTCTTGTGGGTATAAGACCACACATGCACACACGGCTAAATCATGGCGTACACATGCCCGGGCTCATATGTGGGAGGTAGAGGAGTTTGACTCCACACTCTGCAGTTCAGGGTGGAGGGGGAGGTGGGGCGGGGTGAGGTGGTGGTGGGGGGTCTCAAAGGGAGTGTGAAGAGTTCATTTCGATTTATTAAAAAGAAAAAAAAATCCAGTGTGAAGAATAAAGGGATACAGTCCCTGCTGGGATCTGTATCTTCTACTTCATTTGCATTAAGGTCTGTACATCAAAAGTCACGGATGCCCTCTTTAAAATATTCAAATGCAGCTTGTTACAGGCTCCATCTCGGCCTCTATCAAAGGCAGATGGAGAGAACCAGAAAGCTCTCTCTCTCTCTCTCTTCTTCACTGGTCAGCTCGACTGTTCTCCTGCCTGCGGGCCTGACACACTGTCATTCTATAGGGCATCCCTCCCTTATCTCCCAGGAGGATATCATGCTGACAAGCAATAGCTGAAGTGAGGGCTGACAGTGGACGTGTTGAGGAAGATGTTTCCCCATAAAGGAGGAGCTGCTCGGTCCACACTGTGGAGGAAAAACTGCTGTCGTGGCACTCCTGCCTGTGTGAGGAGGCAGCGGGAACAGACCGACTGGCTCGCAGGTTTCCCATACTGTACGCAACGCGGCGTTTCTCTGCTGCAGCAAGCGGGTCAAAATATTCACAACAGATTCAGGAAAATGATTGACGTTGTTTGACTACCACATGGGGCCCGAAACGTAATCCTGCTAGTTCTGTTTACCCGCTTATTTGTACATCTTTGCTGTGTGTGTGTGTGTGTGTGTGTGTGTGTGTGTGCAATTGTGAGTGAAAATGTGGCGTGTGCGCCAGGTGTTCCTCTGTGTGGGTGTGGATTCTTTTAGCCCTCACATATGCTCAGAGTAAAGCGCAATAAATCAAATTAAAAAGTAATACTTCTGCTGTGTTTCTAGGCAAAGCAATCTCAAGCATGTATCATTACCACAGATTGCCCATTCATCATGCACAGTTGTAGGTTGAACAGTATTGTCAAATCGACAAAAATCAGGTAAGGAGTGAAGTTAGACTGAAGCCATTACTAATGAACATATATTTAGAAAAATAGATGGGGTTTGGATGAATATTATTACAGTCTGAATGGCTATTTGCTCATTAATCACTCTGAATAATCAGCTGCGATTAACTTTAAAAGAGCTGATTGTAAGTTCTGCTAATGCTACACAGCTAGCATTGGCATTAACAGCTGTTTACTTACCAGTGTTGCCAAAAGCATCAGCCTGTTGGTGGGTTTACAAGACAAGGAGTTATTACACGTCCTCCGAACAGCGCTACTTCTTTAGGGCAGGCCGGACGCTGCAGTGACTCGGTATTGGAAAGTGACGAGACAAGTTGTGTTTTATGCATCAACCTTTAAGCGTGGTGCATGGTACATGTGGGCCTCGTATAGAAAACGCTGCTCTGTGTCTTTAGAGGACGTGGACAAACAACGTACTTTCTTGTTAAATGCGGAGGACTTATTAGTTATGTGATGTTTGAACATTATCATTAGTCCAGGAGCAAAGTTGATCAAAGTTTGCAAAGAAAAGAGCCCTTAAAAAGGAGAGCGGAAATTCAAAGAGGAATGGAGTCCAGAATAAAACCTGTGTTTAAACCTCTGCAGCTGCTTGACCAAAGAGCGCCCGGATTAGTGCCTCTGATCTGGCAGTCGTACCTTTTGTGCCCTGCAAGGCCTCTCGTTACAAGCAAACAGTGGCATTTCCCCCACTAAGTCCAGCCGCCATGCTTATCTTAATGTTAATGTTAATCTTATTTTATGCTCTTTAATGAATGAAGCTTGTGTTATGTTATGGACAATTTTACTGACTTGTATTAATGTCGGTGTATTTTGCGAGTGTATTGTTGCTCTTGTTGTTGGTTGGGTCGTGAACTCTCAACCTTTAACAGGTAACGTTAGATTGGGGACATCATTATTATATATTATTACACTATTATTGTATTATATTTTTATTATTACTATTATTATGCTGTCTGTGTATATACGTGCACAAGTAAATATGTGATTCTATAATATTCTGCTATTAAAACAACATTTATCACATTATTACCGCTATTACCTATATAATGACTGATATCACTATTAATACACCCCTAAAATCTCACTTTATATACACTTTGTCTATTATACTGTGTGTGTCTTCTACGTCCCTTTCTGTTAAAATAATAAAAAAATTAAAAAAAGGTTGGTTACGTGAGAGGAATTACTTCAGCTCTGAAAAATTCCCTGAGTTTTTAATTGACCTTTTTGAATTGATAGTTTATAAATTTAGATATTAGTGCTTAATGACTCATTCAAGAGTTTTGGTCCCCAGAGCACAATTCATTTTCATATGAAGAATGAAAAAATAAAAACATTAACCCTGGAACACAGCAGACTGCAAGGTAGGACAATGTTTCTTCAGAGCCGTGTTCACCTTGGGCCCAGTGTGCTGCACTTCAGGATATGCACCTTTAGCAGGAGGGCAGTGGTTATGCAAGTTTAATTGAGGTAATATAGTATTGATTTCTGCTCCCTTGTCCTTTTTTTCCCTCCACAGCTGCTTGGCTTCAGGTGTTCGAGTGCCCGACGAGCCAGTAACAGAGGCTGTGATGCACCATGAGCTGCGTATCATTGCTAACGACTGAGCTAATTATCTGCATGATAAACATTATCTGGTCATTTTTCACCTTGTACAAACTTAATGGACACTGGCTTAGCCTGCTATCGATATCTCAAGGTGTTAAGAAGGCAGCTTAAAACGCTTGGCTGAGAAACTAAAGGGCTATCCCCTCCAAAATAAAAGCTTCCCTCTTATCACATTTATTGCACAAAACAACATGGATTGAGATCAACCTCTTCTAAATCGAGGTTTAATATCCAGAGAATGGCTGCTCTCTGTCTTTGATGTGTGTGTGAACAAAATGAACAAGGCTTTAATTTATGCCTATAATATCATAGAAAATAATTGACCTTCAGTGTGAAATGAGAAAGTGCTGGGAGCAGCCATTCATCACATCCAAGTGAAGGACATTTCCCCCCAAGTCTCTTTAGTATGGGGGGGTCTGTGGTTTAATTGACCTCTTCCTGTGGTGTTTAATAGAGTACTAATACCCTGTGAAAATTATGGACAACATAATGAGTTTAAAAGCAAATAAAAGACCAGAGTAAGAATATATATTTATATAGGGTGTTTTATTAGATGTAAACATCTTTGTGAAAACATAAAGTTTAGTATGGACAGTTTTCTTCATAGTTTCCAAACAGTGCAACATCTTTGGAAAGATTCTGGGTGAATTGATGGAGAGATGAACTTTCAGCTCTTCTAAATATAGTCTCGAGGTAGAATCCAAACAAATTTTTTATTTTTTTACAATCTCAAATCTTTTAAGTCCATGTGAGGTCCAAGCACGGCGATCTCCATTATATTTTTAAAAAATGTTTTATTTGTAAAACGAAGCCAAGGGTCAAACAGTGCAGCATGGAGTCGCAGCATTTTTTTTTTTTAATACTGCTTTATTCACATTCTCATTTTCATCGTGTCCACATTTTGTGTGGTGTGTGTCTGCTGGGTTTGATTCTCCCACAACAGAGCTTGTCAATAGGACTCTGTTCTGCAGCCAACTCTCAAGATTCTCAGATTTCAGAGCCTCTTAGCAGCACATGAATGCAGCATAGAGGTCAGGGGTACCTTTCACTTGCGAATCCTACCACTATCCAACTACAATAAGTTCATTTTGACATTGACATAAAATTACACATTTATTGTAATTGATTATATAGGTTAAGAAAGTGTCAAGGCTGATTAACATATGGCAAAGAAACCAACAGAAAAACACATTCAACAATCTAAAACATCGGAAGAAGTATTAATATTGTATAGTGAAGTAAAAGTTGTACACCACAGTGTAAAAATACAAACACAATACAAATAGTTTAGTTAAGTTTTAAGTACTGAAGTACTAAATATGTAGAGCTGCTCCCCTCAGAGCACTGTATTTTATTTTATTGTTGATACATTAGCAGTATTTTAGCTAGTTGAGATAATTCTAACTACCTAA
Organism: Seriola aureovittata; assembly: GCF_021018895.1. Taxonomy (NCBI): domain Eukaryota; kingdom Metazoa; phylum Chordata; class Actinopteri; order Carangiformes; family Carangidae; genus Seriola; species Seriola aureovittata. The sequence goes on along the minus strand of NC_079382.1, from coordinate 20,916,862 downwards.
TAGACAGTTAATTTATCATATATTCAACGTTAACACATATTTTGTATTTAAAATCTTAGTCTGCAGCAAGTGTGGAATATAGTGAATGTAGGTTTAACAATTACGCCCCTTTTAGCTGTGGATTCATCTTCACAAACTCCTGAGAAACATCATTGGGTCTTCGTTAGGTAGAGATTGTCCATTATGTTCACTACAGCTAGCTGCTAACTTTACTATTTGGTGCTAGGCAGATAGTGGGCTCAGTATCTCACACATTTTACATATCGCATTTTAGCCTTGTAAGGCTGATATGGCTAAAATGTTGGCAAACTAGCTTATTACAAATCCAGCAGACACAGAGAAACATTAGCATTCATCTGGGGTTGTGTTTCTGAACACCTCCAATATCAGCTCTATTTAGGTCTCTACTAAAAAACACCTGGCTCTTTAGCTGCTAAATGCTATGTTCGCCAGCTAGCTGCTAACTTTGCCTCTAAGGTATCTGGTGCTGGGCAGGTATTGTACAGTGGCTTTATCTGAGCTTTTTTTTTTTTTTTTTTTGCTAAAAAAACCAGTTGCCTCCTGTTTTGAGTTTGATGACAGTTGTAAGACTTAACTGCACAGTAAAGTTTCAGGCCATAAAACCAAAACAACGAGCTAACAAACATGCTAAAGCGCTCTGTAGAGGTTAACTGCACAGGTGGTGATAGTTTTCTGTTGGTTCGTCACAATGACCATTACATGCAATCATTCAATCCATTGTTAAAATAAGAGGCTGTAAGAGGGTCATGTGTGCAGCAGGTTATTATGACCCATAGTTACGTTTTGTTGCTAGACTTTTGTTGAGGAAGTACTTAGTTCAACCCAAACCATTATCTTTTCCTAAACCTACAAGAAGGCAGGTACGCCACTATGGGTTGTATCAGAGGGTTGAAAAGAAAGACCTCTACGGTTGTTCAGGTTGGAGGACTTGTTTAAAAAATTAAAATAGATTAGTGCAGCCTTAAGTGTTTAAATTGAATGAATGTATTCTCCAAAGCCTCTACAATACTTATCTAATGGGTGCTCCAAAGGTTTTTCACACATGAAAACTTTTAATTAGAGTAAACTTCGTTCCAGCTACTGCAAAGCTGTGTGTGGTGAGGTCACTGTTAAGTGTGGAGAAAAGGTGATAGTAATGTGTGCTACTGCATTTCAAGGTTATGTTTTTTGAATTACAGAAACTGGTAAGTCTGGCAGTCACCGTTTGCAGTCACATAGTTATTATTTTTTAATCAGTCAGGTCCGTTAGAGCTTCGGGTAGCTCCGCTGATTCTCTGCCTGCGTGCTCGTGGCATGGGCAGGCCTTTGAGCAGCTACAATTAGAAGCAGATTGAGATTTCTATTTCTACATCCAAAGGAGATCGGCTGGCTCCGAGGAGAACTGAAAACCAGAGAGCCTTGTTGGCCAACTGCAGCATGTCTGCATCTGAGGCTATTCCACTGGGAATCCTAATCATAGCTGCAAACTCAGAAATCAGGGTCAGGAAATGTCAACAATTCAGAGGGGGGCTCACAGAGAAGCCACAGAAGTATAAATTTTGGAGATCTCTCAATCCGAGGTGCCTTTCAAAGGCGTTTCTCTGAGGAATGACACAGAGCTAGTTAACAGTGAAGCTACCGCAAAGTAAAAACATGATGTTTCTGCATGAAAACGTGTTTGCATAAAACAAATCCCATGTCGTTCTGTTTTTGGAGCCAATTGCGTTAAGTGAGAAAGTCCATTTCATACACGATAGCTTGTATTTACACTTCATATGTCGGCAGTGTACACTTTGAATTCCACTGGTTTCTGATTTTGCAAATTAAACAGTAACCCTTCTGATCATTTTAATGTTTGAAGCTGAGCAAAGCAAAGAATGGATATCGTGTAGTGGACAGTAGTTCTTTATACTACGCCACAAAATGTAACGATGGGTCATAACAACCTGCTGCACAGACGACCTATGGGCTCGTTTTGTTCAGGAGGACAGTCTCGTTTATTCCAACACTGCTCCTGTCTGGGAGGATGAACGTTATCTATCTTGGGCATATGCAGTTTGATGGTCCTGGATCAGGGCCACTGTAATCCTAAAAATGTGTAGCCTTAGCGGAATATATATAATACACATTTTGACAAACGTAAAATTAGAGAAACACAATGCTGCGTGAATGTATGATAAAAATAAACGTGTAAAGAGTCTAAGTTCGGCCACACATGATATTTAGTGTATGCATAATATCAAACAGGACACACGTTGTAACGTAATCCTGTTACATTACTGTTATCTGCCAAGTCCAGCTACTTTACATTAAGTCCTGCAGAACATTTCTCCAATTCTGATCAGTGGTGCATGAGGTTGCACCAGACCATGAAAAATAACCCAAAAAAATAAATCTCACACCAACTGGAAGAGAAATGAGCAGCTTGTCACTTTTCACTCAATTGCATCTCACAACATACAAGCCTGTATCTGTATCTGTGTCTGCAGCCTAGTTTACCCCTTCGGCTCCGTCACTGTCTGTCGACATATTTAAAGCAGAGACGTATATTTGTGTTGTAGTGCGAGCGGTGAAACTGTAGCTTAACAGACGTAAAGCAGAGCCACAGGAAGAACTATTATGTTTGTGCAAGCCCATAATCAGCGTGCATTTATGTTCTCTGTTTCAATATTCATTTCTTTGCTCTTACTTCTGCTTCTGTTGGGATGTCAGGAGTTTTTCCTCACATCAATCAACATGCAGACGGCAATAACTACCATTACACGCCTTGGAACCAGTACTTCCCTTCCAGCTGTCATGATGAAATAATAAAAAAAAAAAAACATTTGAAAACCTTGGAAATGTTCTACAATATGTCACATATCCTGTTGGAATGAGTTTCTCACCTTGTAAGCAATAAATCAAATGTGAAATTATACTGAAACTAGCATTATCAAATGGGGAAGGACGAGGGGAAGGATTACAGGAAAGACCAAATAAGCTGCTTTCACACTGCAGTGTCACAAGATACAGCCGGGTAAATGCGTAAGAATCAAAGAGTTTCACGGTCACATTTCAGAGCAAACGGAATAAACTGCCAAACGCTGAGGCAAGCCTGCGTACCTGCGATTATCTGAGGGAAGTCTTTTAACAGTGACTGACACGACACTTCATTACGAATCGCACAATAACACTCTTAATGTGCAACATTTGCAGGTGAGAGGTTGGCACCGGGTAACGGCTTTTTCATCCAAATGTGACACCCTCACAATGAAGAACCCGCAGTGAGAAACAGGAGGAGCTCAGCCCTGTTTACTTTCTCTTGTCACATCAAGTAAACACAGTAAATTACAATGCAATAGATCAGAGGTTTTTTTATGCTGTTCAGTTCATGAATTTGTTGTTTTCATGAGAAGCTCAAGTGGTTAAAGAGTAGGAGAGACTGGGGACGGTTGCAACTCACTTACTCAAGAGACTATTTGGACGAAACCAACCAAACTTTTATATATTAAACTTCTGTCTGCTAATTCCCCATAACATTCAAGGATGATTACATATGACACATTTTCACAATGTTTATTTGAATCGAAGATTTCAGATGTCGCAACTGACCTCAACCTTGGGAACAGTTGCTACGCAGATCATCACAACATATTACAATCAGAATCAGGTAAGTAGGTTTTCACATACGAGGAAGTTGGTTTTTTTTGGTGCATGAACGATGCAATAAACAACAGCATGAAGAAGAAATACAAAGATGAAAAAAAAATATGCATATTTTTACAAAGATCCGCCAACCAAGAAATACCACTTTTTTTAACTTGATAAAAAAAATGTGCATCTTGTGCCTTTCAAGAGTGAGACATAACATCCAATTAAAAACATCAGTATATGTCACAATATATGATGAAATCAATCCAGCTGTCAAGACAGGCATGCTCATATTTTGCTCGAGCCGTACGCCAGTAAACGCAAAACCTTTTCATGCTTGTAACTACAGTGACTGTGATGTCGAGCTCTGAGCGTTGCTGAAACCTGCACGCAGCTCTGACTTCTGAACGCATCCTGTGAATACGCAGGTGAAGCGCCGAAGCTGCTGCTCTGCTAACATGCTGCTCATGCTTCATCTCCCGTGTAGACACTGTTACATGGTGCAGATTCTCAAGTAGATTTCACACTGCTGATATCAAATTCTTTGGGCAGCAAATACTCAAATGAATCTTTCAGAAGGACTGTTGATGTTTCTTCACTTCAGATCAGACTAGCCTCAAAGAAGTCTTACCGTAGCTGACAGACTTTTTGATCAACTTGCGGCATCTTGCTCTTCTAGAAGATTTTTACATTTTAAGCTTACTGTATATTTTGGAGTTCATAGAGAAGATGTAACAGAGCGGAGGTGGGCTCAGAGCAATTGCAGTCAGAATATGGTGGGTGGGCACGGAGAATATCATGTTGGGAGGTACGAAAACAAGCACCTATTACCGTGACGTTAGTGGTTCAATCACTGGTGTTTAAAGACGTTACTGTACATTTCAGAGAAAAAAAAAAAATCATAACCTGTTGGAGAACATGCTAATACAGCCTGGCAACAAAACACAGGCAGTAAAGAAAATCAACAAGCCCACCGGACTCGACATTACAACAGCCTGACAAGTGACCGGATACAGTCACACAGCCATTCATACAGTCTACACAAACACACACAACACACTAAAACAACACAAAGATTTCATTTACTATCACACTATCACCATATTGTTCTTCACTATTCTATATTCTATTCTATTACATTTTATAATATCTTATCAGCATTTTTTGTTGTTGTAAGATGTATTTATTTATTTTGAATTACATTGACAGGAAACATTAATATTATTAATAATGTCGCTGAAGAGGTCTGAGAGTGTAACTGCTGTCACTCCACCTTATGACGTAATAGAAAATGTTCGCACCAAATCATTTTTGAAAGAGCAGAACATCCAACAGTAGCTGTGAGCGCCCTCCCCTGACTTCAGTCTTCTCTGATTGGTTATCAGGGCGAGGGTCGTTCATGAACTTTAGGCGGGAAAATCTCTGCATTGCTGCGAGGCTGTTCACCTCTCCAGAGTCAGACATGTTTTGGAGCATATAGTAAAAAGTTATACACTGTAGCTTTAATTATTGGAGTTTTTATTGTTGTTTACATTATTTTGTACTTCTGTAATTAAAATATTTGTAATTACCCAACACATACACATTGTATAGACAGTGGGAAAATTTGGGGATGACTCAGTGGACAAATCTCATTCTTGACTCATGGACCCAGAATAAATTCAGCCCCGCCCTCGCTGATATAAAGTTCAGACCATGATGAACTCTTCCTCCATTTTTCAAGCTCTGTGTTAACAGAACATTAATTTCCTTGATCAGTCAACCTGTCTTGCTCTAAATGGTTAATAGTATAGTTAATCTCCATGTCACAGTGTCATAAAGTTCAGGATGAGTCAACGGCAGGCCGGCCGTCAGGGACTCAGCCTACTTGCTGCTTCATCTGCCAGATTGCCAGCTCCTGCGCGCTGCGCCTCCCTTCCCGCCTCTCATTGAAAATGATTACCAGGCGGCTGTCGTGTCTTGTCTAAAAAGCCCTTAAAGCTGCAATCTGCTTGATTCTGGAGTCTGCTGGGTGTAAATCTGTTTTGTCTGCTGGATGGGTGCTTCTCTGAGGGGGCTCGCCCATCAACAAAGCTCATCCCCCGCCGAGCTGCTACGCCGGGGAAAAAACCTACACCACAAGTTAGTCATATCCCTCTCTGACAGGATAAATGGCAGCTCCAACGTGCAACAAGCAAAAACCACAACTTCAGTGTGACCATGGCAACCAAGTTAGAGACAGAGAGAGAGAGAGAGAGCACTGCAGGGTTTGCTGTCAAAACTTGGACTGGAAAAGGACAGGCAGAGAGAGAGAGAGAGAGAGAGTGAGAGAGTGAGTGAGAGTGGGAAAAAGTCTCCGAATAATGCAGCTGAGGACTCCTTTCATGCCACAGCCAGAGTGTGTGGGGGGATGACGAACAAAGTCACACACACTTACACACACAAAAACACACCACTGGTGACCTGAAGTTCACCCCTCGTCGAAAATATTCCCACTGCAGAATGATTCCCTCAGTGACAAATCCATGCATGCCGACTGATGTGACACATATCAGCGGTTTTTAAAAAAAAAAAAAAGTTACGAAGCAACTTTTTCCCTCATCTGCAAAAAAAAAAATAAAAAATTGTAATCATTGTTTTTATTTTACTGTAAATTCATGTCTAATCTGAAGCTTTCTCGTTCCTACTTAAACACTCCAGCTCCGCAGTCTCTGGGTTGGCACACGTTCGAGGTCGGAAGGGCAAGAGGGTAAAAGTTCACCGAATCAACATGGTGGAAAGTTTATAAAAGCAGCCTTATCTAAGAAGTCTTTTGATGTCTGGAAGTGTATTCAGAATGCGACTGTATTCTTGGCACACATTTAAGGAGAGCGTCGCCCCGGGACCAGCACTATGAAATTGACATTAATGAGAATTGAGGTAGGGGAGGAAGAGGGTGCTTCTCAATTTTCCTCCTCCTTCCAGGATGCAGCTCGACTGCGCTGGTTCATGAAAATCAACTTTTTCAAGCACAATACTGTCGACCTGATGCAACTGCTTATGTAACGAGGCCAAAAGATGGCCTATATTTTTAAGTCTGTCCGACGGTTTGCTTCCAAACTAGATATTTCAACAGGTACCAGACAGATGACCTTGATATGTGGTGTAAATGTTCATCGTCTGATGATTTTGATGACTCATCTTTTGTCTCGCTTTTCCAATTCATGCTCCACTTGAAAAATATCAAAAACTTCGGCGGCCCACATTCGACCTCAAACGGTACGGACGCCAAATAATCCCTCTTCAGAGCAGTTTTAGAGACAATGATAGAAAAAGCTATATTTTTCTTTTTGTTTGACAGAGTGGAGATCACTTGTTGATTCACCATCTGTCTCTTGACTCTCTTTCCTTTTAATTCCTCCTGTTGCTAACCAGCTATCCATTTTCATACTCCAGTTGTTGCCATGGATTTAATCTTTTAGTGCACAATCAGACTGAGATAGCAAACAGGTATATGATGTGGTCCCGTGGCAACAACATAAAAAGTTTGTTTCGAACATTATAAATGTTTCGAAAGACCATTTCATTAATCATGTCTTTTCACCAAAATTGTGCTGTTTTGCAAATAATTTTTTCGACCCACTTGCAATACCTTCACGGACCACCAGTGAAGGTATCCCTCACAGGTTTGGGAACCACTGATCTAGCGCCATCGTTGGCTCAAAATTTCCCTTTGACCAACACTTTGGTGACTGACAGGGTGTCTAAGAATAAATAACAGACAGATTTTCTTCAACTTTGCTGTGACAGTCATGGTCTTCAAGTGTTTTTTTTTTTTTCATGTAGTTATCTAATCAGCCAATCATGTGGCAGCAGTGCAAATCATAAAATCCAGCAGATACAGGTCAGGAGCTTTAGTTAAGTTCATATCAAACATCAGAATGGGGAAAATGTGATCTCGGTGATTTTGACCATGGCAGGAGTGTTGGTTTGAGTGTTTCTGAAACTGCTCAGAATGATGTGAAAAACAAAGACATAAGCAGCAGTTCTGCAAACAGAAACACCTTGTTGATGAGAGAGGTCAGAAAGTCTACGGTCACTCAGATAACCACTCAGCAGAAGTGCCTCCCAGTTGGGTTCATCAGTTTTTAGTGTCCCCTGGAAAACACTTCCGTTGAGTATTTGCAGCACATGTGTTGTCAAATTGATGAAGCTGTTTTCTGAATTTGTTTGTGTTTTGTCTATTTGCATGTGTTTTCTTAAGTGGCAGTGCTTTGGGCTCTCAGGGCCACCGTACTAATGTCATTTAGATGCATCGCAGAAAACGTTATGGTGTTACAACACTGCTGAACTGCAGTTAGGTGACGTTATATCTCCGAAAATCAAAACAGTGAAACTTGCTAAACCATTTGTGACAGCTGTTAACAGTAATGAGGTACGTACCGGGCTCTGGATTTTGTGTACCTTGTATACAACTACTGTAGTGTGTAGTATAGACCTGGCATACACATTTCCTCAGCTGTCTCCCTAAGTGCAGACAAAGTACTAACAATGACAAGTTTGGGGGTTTTCAGTCCCACAGAGGCTGGACATAATTTAAAATATATGCACTCAAAAAACCCTTAGGAGAAAAAAACCAACCACCAACATATAAGTGAACTTGCCAGGCGTATCCTGAAGATCATCTCAACACTTTTGCTCTGGTCTCCATGGCTATCACATTAGCATGCATAGCTGTAGAATAATCTCTACCTTGATGAAGCTATACCTGCTGTGACACCACGCAGCTAATACTCCCTGTCAGTTTCACATCCCTGCAAGTAACACACACCCACCCACACTGAACTATCTTTGGTTTCAATTTCTGCACTAATCTCTCTCAGCATTATGCAAGCCCTGCTGCTCACTTACCCAAGACTATCCCAGGGAGCTTTGCTTTAACGAGATAATCATACTGACGATCAGATTGACATTTCAGACACTCACTCCACTTATTCCATCAATAGGGAACCCTACTTCTATCACTAGATCCATATTAGACTTGGCAGATTATCATTTAGTGCAATTCACACTTCATTGTGAAGTACTCACAGATGGTTTTGGCATTCAAGGTTACAGCCTTTCTCGGAGTAAGATTAACACACACATATAATTTGAATTCAATTAATTTCCCCTCTTTTAATCCCACTGAGGCCAGAGATACAGAGATCCTCCATTACTCTCCGTTATTGTCCGTTCCTCGGTGGCGACGGCTTAGGAGGCAAATCCAATTATTTGACTTAATATTCACTTTAGTGTGCTGGGGATCCTGCATGGGTGTCTTTGCTTGTGGTCACTTTGAGAAAAGCTGGTGGAAAGAATCAATTCTTTTGTTTTCGTAGCCGGGCTTTACTTCAAAGCAAAATGGCAGCAGGAGGAGAGTTAGTCTCTGCACTGTGATAAAGTAAATGACAATGTGACAATGTGTTTTTTTTTTTTTTTTTGCTGATGGATACAGAGGCCCCACAGGGTCAGCTGAGAGAAAAGAACCATGTGTAAATATGTACCACTTACAGACCCATGTGCATGGTTTGCAAATAACTTGGAATGGAGCATTTTGACAATGACGACAGCAAGTCCAATTTATCTAGATTTAAAGGAGACATTTGTACTCTTTGCTATTGCTACATCACAGACGTTAGCATTGATAGCTGTTTACTTACCGGTCTTACCAAGAGCGTCAGCCATGGTTGCATTTACAATACAAGAGGTTATAATACGTCCTCCGAGCACTGCTACGTCTTCAGAGCAGACTAAACTTTACACTGACTTGGTATCGGAAAGTGACGAGATGCTAGACGCTAACTTCAATAGAAGCAAAGAGGTGATAGAAATAGAAGCAAAACAAGAGTCAATGTTGGCGTTGCTTTCCACCACTGGAGACAGCTCTTGGTGAGTAAAGGAATGAATAAATCAATGAATGTTAGCTATATAGCAATAGCAATACTTACAAATATCTCCTTTAAGGAAAGATTTAATGCCATATTATGTTTTGCATTGAATTCTGTGAGCATGGTTTACAAATATATTGGCATGGGTACTCATTATAAACCTGAGAGCACGGTTTTTAATCCATGCATGAGGATTTGTAAATTGAAAGTACAGATTTACACATGGCACTTTTCTTTTTCTTAGCTAAACCTCGGGGGGGCTTCTTTCAGATTTCCCTAATTTGACAACTGCAGACAAGACACAGCAGGAACAGCAAGCAGCCAGTGTGGATAAACAAAGGGGTATTCTGTTTACACTTTTGTTTTGAGACTCATAAAGTCTGAATCAATGCATAATGTACATAAAGATGACTGTATCAAAAGAAATTAGCAATAGAAGAATATAGATAGCTCTCAGAACTAATAATGCTTTACTGGGGTTAAGTTGCAAATGTTACAAAGTCCATGGTTTTACATTTACCAGCATGTGAGGGACATCACTAAAGCTTCAGCGCAGTAGGAGTATTAGTAGAGTAGTACATCTGTGCAAGAAGTGCAAGAAGATCAGGTATAGTGCAGCAAAAGTGCACAGTAAGTGGTAGTTGAGCATGTTAGGGTGTTGGAGTTGTTAGGAGAGGAGCTGCTCTCTGAAGAGATGAGTCTTCACGAGATTTTGGAGATAGTGAGGGACGCCCCTGTTCTGATAGACTTTGGTAGCTTGGCCGACCATCGGGGAAACCACAGACCAGACCAGTTTGGGCCAAGATTGCCTCATGTGCAGGGACGGCTATACCAGACGACATTCCTTGGAGGAATGCAGTGGCTGAGAAGGGGATTTTGATACTGATATCATGACATCAAGAGTTAGAGAGGTTTAGTTGAAGGTGAGTTTCCTTCATTTATGTGGATATGTTAGAAAGACAGATCCGTGCAAAGACTGTGGGGTCGTCTGGTAGGAACGAGAGGTATAGTCGGGTGTCGTCTGCATAGCAGTGATATGAGAAGCCATGCAAGCAGATAATTGGACCCAAGAAGGTGGTGCATATTACAAAGAAGGGGTCCTAGAACCAATCCTTGGGGCACCCCTGTGGGGAAGGGAAGGTGATAGGTCAGTTTTCCACTGGAAAACGTGAGATTGCTCCATCTGGGAGCGAGTTTCTGCCTAAGTATGTCAGGATTTTGGTTATTAGTGAGGGTAAAATGGACTGTGAGATTAACAGGCGGATTGGTACAACATCAGCAATAATGCAGGTGTTTTACTCGGCTGTTGTGGTGAAGAAGGAGCTGAGCTAGAAGGCAAAGCTTTAGATTCAACAGTCGAGCTACCTTCCAACCCTCTGCTATAATATTTATCCTATAAATATTAAGCTATCCCGTCTATTTCAAGGCCTAACGCACATGTTGCATCTCTTTCTCTCTTCATAAATGATTTAAAAAGCCACATTTTTGAATATTTAGAATCCTGAATTCATAACATTGAGGTGTACCTAGGCTAAATGTTCATCTCTTTTGCCTTTTCTATTTCTACATCTTCTGCATACTTCGTAACTTGTTAGCTTAACTTTTCAATGGACCATAAGTTCAGAATTTATTCAGAAGAGAGCAGTACAAATATCATTCATATCATAACAAGTATCATTTAAACTCCATCTTGCCACTGTTATCGCGGTCACACACATAAACCTTTAGCTACAATTTCCAAACACTACGTTTTTGTGGTGGGTTTATAATCACATTCGCAGTAAAGCTAAAGGCGCCATCACATTAATCCAGCTGATGAACGTGCAAGGCATCTACCAGTCTCCATGGTGACAAGAGGATCTTTGCTCAATGTGTAAAATGTCAAGTGTACCCCAGAGTTTACATGTTTATTTATACGCTCGAGTGTCCTGCACAGCTGTGAGTTTGACTTCACATGGAGTGACACTACACAGTGAAGGACCAGAGCATAGAGATGCTGCATCTTAATGTACTCATACTTTGGCTGTCGACCATGATGGTGACCACTTGGTTAAAACCCGTGAAGAAGCACCGCACCTACAGCCAGTAGCTGAACCCGAGTGGTGCCGCTCCACAGTGTGGCAGCATGTCACTTTGGGATCGTTATCAAGCCACACAGCCACCTGCAGCCCTATAATGTGAGCAGAGTCTGAGACGCGTGTGACAGCGTATTGACAGTAACAGCTACTCACTTCCATTAGCTGATATCAGCCACTCGAGCGGCTGTTTGGCTGCTAAAGTTGGAGCAATCAGATTGTGGCGACACAGCCATTTCCTGAAGCTGATTTGTCGCAGCATAAATCTGTTTGCTGTGTCAAGAGATTACAGACATTCCCAGACTGATGTGGGGCAGCCAGCCTATTAATAACTCACAAGGCCATTAATCTATTTACATGGATAAAATGCTCAGACTTGCACATGAAATCATAAACACACACACATTACAAATATTGAGTATAAAAAGGTGAACAATTTAGCAATATAATCCTTTTTGTGACTTTTCTCCCTGTTGGACAAAGTTCTAAAAACTATATCTTACAGATAAATCAGGGGCCAGCTGCACAAAACATCCTTGAGTTTCATCCTTAAGGTTTCCTTAAAATGTTCGATTAAGTATTTCAGGTTCTCCTTATCTTGGTCTGATACTTAAAGAATCACTTTAAAGTCAGTTAAACCGATCTTAACAACCAAAGTAAGGAAAAACAAAACTTTTGAGGAGATTCTGTTCAACACCTTTAAGTAACTCCCACAGCTAAAGGAGAAATTAAACATTTAACGCCACACTGTGCAATCTGCCCCAGGTTTTACTAGGCCCGGGTGATAAAACCATAGCAACATAAACCGGCGATAGACACTTCATCAATACCAATAAGAAAACTGTCATATATAAATAATAAACACAGCACATCATGTCCTTTGATAAAACGGCAAACAGCCAATCATTTAACAGGTGTGTTGTTAGCAAAAGAAAAGGACAGGTCCTCTCACCAGTATGACAGTTTTATTGTTTTCTTTCTGTCTAACTGATGTCAGAACATTGTGGATAAGCTGCGCAGGAAAAGAAAAACCAAGAAATGCTACGTGTAAAGAAACAACCTCGCAGGTGGTGCATGGTGGACAGGTACAAGGACGCCAAGCAGATTGTGTTTTCACCTGTGTCTGTGATTTGTTTATTTGTCAGCAGGATTATACAAAAAGCACTTACACTGATTTGCACCGAACTTGTTGGAGCGGTGGGGCACAGGTCATCAGAGAACCCATTGAATAATGGTGTGGATCCAGTCAGAGGGACAGATACAGGAATTGTTTTCAGTCACTTTCATTAACATTGCGAGAATGGGCATTTGTCAACATTTTGATCAGGATTGTTTGGCCTTGGCGGAGGTGTGAGTGTAAATGTAGTGGAAGAAAAAGTAGAATAATTACCTCCTGAAATGTTGTGGAATAAAAGTTGAAACTAATATAAGTTTCATAATCAACCGATCTAAGTCCACAACTAGAGTAAATGTACTTTCCACCATCGGTAAGAGGTTTTTAAGTGAATTTAACTCAGTTACATTTCACCACTGAAGTAGACGCACAGCACATATTTCTGCTGGAGGTCATAGTGTGTGTGTGAGTGTGTGTGACACAGATTCTGATTCAGCTGGAAGTGTGTGCTGTAGCGAATCTCTCTCCGGGGGGTCATAGAGACACATCCGGTCGGCTGCTTGTGCCCCTGGTAGCTGTTACAAATGGAAACCAGTCAATATCAGCCGAGATGGAAAAATCCATCAGTATCATGGAAATGGCGTCCGCAGCTCAAAAGGATCTCGCTCTGTCCTTGAGCAGGCAGCTTTAAAAAAAAAAAAAAAAAAAAACCCGCTGAACACCCCGCGCCTTTGAATCCGACCATTAAAATTCAGTGCGTTTCCTCGACAGAAACGCTGAGTCGTTACATAACGCAGCCCTCCTCTGACTCATTGAAAAGCAATGGGTTCAAAATGAGGATAAATCCCCAACGTGAGCTACAACAAGATGGAACCTATTTTCATCTGGTGCAAACTGACAGACGGACAGAATGAGAAGCTGTTGGACGCTCGATCCAAACACCACACACTATAAAACCTCTCTGACATCTGGAGTGGGAGCTGCCTTATCAGATTATTCTCAGTGCGTTCTGCTCAGCTGAACTTTATTTGCCTCTTCGGGGCACTAATCCAAAATGAGATATCCAAAAACACTCATTGTGGGATGTTATTTTAATTCTTTTTGCGAGAAAGCTAATTACTTACAAATTATTTCATTTATGATTATGCAATCATAAGTGTAATTTGAGTAATGAATATCAGGGAAAGCGTAGTCTCAGGAGCATTGTGGATATTAAAACTTTCAGTTGGGATCAGTTAAGAAAACACCAGATCAAAAAAAAAATGAATGGATGTGGAAAGTGCCAAAATACGCAAGAAAAACCAGGATACTGCCCGAGGTAAGAAGATGTGAAAACATATTTCTGGCATCTCTATAAACTGCTTCGGTGGAGCTATTTTCTTCAGTGGAAGCAGCATCTCAGAGTGGAAGTGATTCCAACTGTGAGCAAAGTAGTGGCAGAGTCATCCACAGCAGCACTGACCCTCCACAACACCTGCTGCTGCTATGTCACATGTCAAAAATACAGCGAGCGACCTTCAGTAATGACAGCCAGCCTGAGGCATGATGGGAGTGAACCGTCTTTCTTGGAGCCCTGCAGCGCTGAAATTTGTTCCTTTGGAAAAAAAAATTTTTTTAATTCATATTTAATCAAGGAAATTCAAATGCTGTCATTAACAGTTTTCAGACTTGAATGACAAATCTCACTTTAGTGGAACTCAGCCTCAGGGACGTGTGACTTGATTTAACAAGACCTGAGATTTTAACTTGTATTAACTTAAAAACTCCTCTGGCATAAGGAAACCTTTCTAAAGGAAACTTTCACATTACTGTACCGGTTAACTTTTTTTTTTTTTTCCTCAGTGATTGACTGAAACAATAATCCAGGCCAGTTATTTGAGTCCATTTGATTCCCCCACAAACCATCAGACCGCTAGGCTAATGTTGTAGGCTAACCTTACTGGTAACAGGTAGCAGACTGTTTACAGTGCATGCATGTTGATGAATGAATGAGTGAATGAATGAAACAATTATTGTAGCTACACATTGTAGCTGAACGAGCCCACAGGTCGTCTCTGCAGCAGGTCGTCATGACATCATCGTTATGTTTTGTTGCTAGGTGACATCTAGCGGTCGTAGCAATGATGACGGGAGCGAAGGGAAAAGTGGCGGTGACGAAGTATGAAGAGAGACACAGTCGCGTCAGGAGGAGGAGGGAGGCGTTCGATTCCCAAGTGAAAGCAGCTGTTTATGTTGTTTCCACATTATTATTGTAACCATGACAACAAAGATCAGCTCACTGTGAGGAAGAACTTACCTTAACCCAAATCATTTTTTTTTCTCTTTTTCCTAAACCTAACCAAGCCATGACTGTTATTACAGTAACCATGGCGATGAAGGTAGGTACGCCGCTGTCAGTGCAGCCTGTGTGTTTACTACCGTAACCATGACAACCAATGTCTGGTACACCTGCCGCTGTAAGGAAGAGCCATAGCAGGAGACTCTCCTATAGAGTGTCACATCCTGAGAGGACTGGCGGTGGCTGCCGCTCTGCTCTGGCTCTCGGAGACATGCACCAGATTTCGTTGTCAAACCTGCCGTTTAACAAATGTTGATTTGTTCTTGTCAAAGTTGAATCAAACAGCCCGACTTTCTCTCGAGGGCCCGTGTGTGTCTGAGCTGACCGGTCTGGATGTGTGGAGATCCGGACAGTCAGTCTGCTCCACAGTCCTCTCTCATTATCGACCAGCAGCAGGGTGCCTTTATCTCCTTGCCATGCGCCTAGCGCTTCGCCCTGGCTGGCTGTCCGTGAGCCCAGTTGCTCTGGCACAGCATCACAGCCTCCATTTTGGAAAGAGCTCCACCTCCCCGACACTCCTGGGTTGCACTGAACTTCTGACCCCTCCTGTCTCGGAGACAAGAGTCACTGCTCTATAATCCCCTAATCCTTTTTCCAACAAGAATTTATCACAATAAAAAATGCGGGCTGCTGAAAAACAGGTACAGCCTCGTTCCAGCTCCTGCTGCAGAGACAGCCAAGCTCGTCTCCATTTCAGAAAGACATAAATTCTGTGAATTTCGGTTCACGGCGGAGGGACGATGAGTGGGTTCGATTTGAGCCATCTCTACTTACCATCTGTTGTATCTGCCTCATATTGCCTGTGTGTAAAATAAGCCTGTTTCAGCATGTAAAGCTGCGAGAACAGGCGGCGCTGAATGTAGCTGAGCGAGTGACCGACTAATCCCCTTAACACATGGGACAGTGCCGGTACCAGCTCTAATTGATTCCTGAAAATGACTGGGGGTGAATCTGCGAGTGAAATGAAAGGTTTGAGATTCCTGTGTGGGTTGAGGCTTCCAGCAGCAGCAGCCAGAATCTCCAGGTGCTCCACGTTTCAATCCGTAATCAGAAGATAAGAAATGCAGATTGCTGCTGTTGCAATGAACATAAATTTACTGACATGCATTACATTCCTCCTCGCTCCCTCATGGCTGCAGACATTTCAACTTGTGACTTTTCAGACTGAGGAGATGTTGGATTTCTCCCTCCTTCACCCCCCCTCCTGTCACTCCCATCATATATTTATAGAATCTCTTTCAGGGGTTGGGGGAGGCAGAAAAAGAGATTATGATGGTTCCTGTGAGAACTGTCCTTTGTGCCAAACCTTTATACCCCCCGCCCCCCCCCCCCCTTCCTTTTGCATCCAGACATCCCTCCTGATTGGGCTGTCAGAATTTCTCTCCCAGACATCTCAATTTGTAAACATCTGAAAACATTTCCATCTCACGCTGTGTCATTCTCACAACAGATGCAGCCAGACGCTGCGAATAAAAGCAGCACAACGTTGGTGCTATCAAACGTGAACACGCTCGGCCTTGGATCTTTTGTGCTTACAACTGTTAGCAGTTCGTGCTGCATGACACTAAACGAGCTAAGTGTTTAAAAGCCTCACAGCATTAATGTGTACCGTGTGCTGCAGTTATTTTAATTCTCTTCCAAGTTTTCAAACATGTTTTCATGATGAGATCTATCCGCTGCAAATTCTGCGTTTTAGTAATCAATTTAATCAATGGTGAACCGTCGCTGGAAACGTGTAACGTGACATACAGCCTCTGGATACGCTGCTCTAATTAACTGCAGATAGTCATGGATCCAACAGTTTATGTTGCTGCCCTATATACTTGTACAGCATCGATGACAGTGTGCAGTGACAGTGAGCCAATGACTGCATGTGTGTGTGTGTGTGTTCTGTAATCTCTAGAGGAAAACACACCACCATCACCAACTCTTCTGAGTCATGACAACCTGTGCTGTCAATAATGTGTGCGTTAACGAAATGAAAAGTCTTTGGAGGTTTATAGAAATGTTATTTCAGAGATATTTTGATATTGAAAACAACACATGTACAACACCCGCTCCCAGGCTTTGTGACACTTTCAGACAGTCTGAGAAACACTAAACAACTCTTTGAGAAAGGCTGATGTAAGATACACGTCTTCCAAAATGGCCGATATGAGCATTTTCCGATATGGTGTCTTTATTGGAAGGAAAACATTAATGATGGGCACAAAAGTTTCATTTGTGATCTCTTTTCTCATCTGCCACTGTGCAAAGCTGCACTCAAGAAAGAATTTTCAGGATTAAAAATAGATCAAAGGAAAAAGAAGTTCCTTATCGTGACAAACTCACATCCATTTCCAGGAGCAGGTGGCAGCTTTTCAGCAACAACCATTTGATAAAGCCACTGTCCACTACATCACAACAGCAGACAGGTACAGCCAGAGAGCAGCTGGTGAAAACACTGGAACGTTTAGCAGCTAAAAAGCCAGATATTCTTGTTGTGTGATGTTTTATAAGTTTTATAATGGTTTTGTTACAACATCTCCTGCTGGACGTGAAGGTATGAATGAGTTTCTCTAAATCTCATCTGGACGTGAGACCTCAACAGCATTCAAACTGGCGGACGCACAAACAGGAAGCACCGACATCAAACCAAAAATGTTATGTGTAGATCTGAATTCTGCAGCAGCACAAAACATCTCTGGCAAGTATTGAAATCTGTCTGTGTTTCTGCAAATGAAGCACATCCATTTAACATGTCACTTAATGCATGACAACAATCTGGCTGCGAGGCGTGTGGAGCGTCTTGGTTTTCGTTTCGCCGCACATGTTAACGGGTTAGAGCCTCGCGGCTGCGTCGCGTGATCTAGAGATTCGGCGTCTCGCCTACATTTGATGCGTGACGTGCGGCTCTCGGCAAAAACAGACTTGAGAAAAGGCCTGCTGATGTCATAGTGACATCATACCAGCAGCATTACATAAAACTGACACCTTCCACTATAGTTTTCTATATCTAGGCTGAATCTGAAAATGACACCGACATGAGAAACAACAACATTAAAACACGTTTTCTGTCAAAAATAATTCAGAAATGAATTTGTAATGAACAGAAATCCAACACTCACATCAGTTAAACATTTCAGCCCTGATCTTCCACTTGCTGATAGTTTTTGGAGACTGCAGAGAAAAGCCCCAGATCTGATGCAAGTCGGCGTTGGTTTGCAATTTGTTTTACTGTTCAAAGACGTGATCTGAGAGACCCGCCAATGCGTCGCAGACGTGCGACACGGTTGTGACAACACAGCGGTAAACCCTTGAAGATGAGTTGTAGAATCCCGGCTGCCTGCCTTCCCTTTCTTTTGCTTCCTTTTTTTAATTTTTATTTTATTACTGCAAATCAGAGTTTGAAGGCCAGACAGGCTCGATGAGAATTTACTCCCAGTGAAAGAGCTTAGAGTAATTTGAGACTCCCTGTCGTTTATCACTCCTGCAGTGTTCAAACCACAACAAATTCCTTATTACAAGACGACAATTAGTGCAGTGTTAACCATCCTGTGATACCCTGATAACGTGTAGCTCTTCACAGTCACAGACAGCAGCAGTTCAATGTTTCCTTCAGTCATCCCTAAATGCGATTTGAGTTGTTTGGTTCCTGAAATAAAGATCAATGTTAGAAAGCAGAATTTCATCCAATCTTACCTTTTTGTATAAAGTGACTAATGTTTTTTTAATCCTCCAGTTGCATCAGCCTTTAAACAGAGTGACAAACACACAAGGTGGATTAAGAGGGAGAGAGGGCAGGTTGCTCTCCACACAAATACAGTTGAGCAGAGCTCAGAGCACCAACGCAGAAGCACCGTGATAAAACAGGCTGTCCTTGACATGAACTCACTTCACTGTGAGGTGTTTGGGCGGATGTTTATGAAGAGTCTGGCTTCAAAATAGAGAGGTTGTACATGAACGGCATATTTCAGAAGCCGGATAATGAACATAAATCAACACTTTGTTCCTTAATCGAAAAGAATGTCACAGCAGCAGCAAATCCTTGAATAAAATCTTGCCTTTCTAATAATGTCTCAAATTATATCTGTTGGTTTGTTCAGAAGTCTTAAAGTGTGGGCTGGTACATGTCAAGGTGCAGACAGCAGACACCTGAAAAAGTCAACATCATCGATATTTTTCTTTATATTTATAAGCCATTTCCCCTCAGTAATAACTTACTGTCAATAACACTTTCCTGCAAAGACATACTAACGGACAAACTGTAAATCCACCTGTTCCTTGTAGGCTTTTAATGTGAAACATCTGCAGGAAGTGTTGAGTTTTATTGAGAGTATCTTAACAGCGAACAAAAGAACTTGTCAGTGAATGAAAACGGTTCCTGTTTAAAAAGGTAAAAGACATTGTTGACAGCTGGTAAGACGTGACACTGTTGGAGTAGTGATAGAATCAGCAGCATGGAAATGACCACGGCCGCAAACCCGCTGAGGCGTGGACTCTGCAGAAACCTCCGAAGCTGCCCTGTGGTACCAAGACATCAGCAGCAGTTTGGATAATCTCAATTAAGTCATGGCGATGAAGCAAATAAGTTGAACTGTTCCTTTAAGCAAAATCCACAGCAACAAGACCGAACGCATAAACTTTCCGGCTCGACTTTAAATAGAGAGCGACGATGACTGTGATTTCTGTGAATATATGCTTGTTATGTTTTGCTGGAGCAGAGACCCAAACAGCGCTGATGATGTTTGGCTGAAATGAGACACATCAGACCTCTTCACGACCTGTGAGCCGCGGCTCAATGAGAACTGATTGGGCCTTTATTTTAAAATGCGGAGCTTGTCAGGAGACGATGCCAGTGATGTCAGCTGCACATCCCGCCAGTGCCACCAAGTCCCCCGTCAGAAACCCGACGGGGAGGCTGCTGCCAACACCGTGCCTTCTGCACACTTCAACACTTTAGAGATGAGTTTCTCTCTTTTAAACTCAAGGGAGAGAAATAAACAAATAGAATGCAAATGTAAAAAAAAAAAAAAATAATAATAAAATAAATAAAAGTGAAATGGTGAGAAGAGGAGGGAATGATATGGGAATTGGTTTTATGGAACTTTTTCTCAAAGGCGAGTTTACGTCTGTCAAACAGTGTTTTAACGTTTCATGGCTTTAAATGAAATGGTTCGGGCAAAGTAGCTGAAATCAATTATGCAATGCTAAATCTTCTATTATCCAGAGGCCCTGTGAGAGGCCCAGTGATGTGCACATAACAGGTGCAGCGATAAGATCCAAAGATCCGCGGGACTGATTTCTCCCTCCCCTCACCGAGTTTAACAATATCCACTGCTGTATTCATACGACGTCCCCAGAGACTCGGCCACTGAAATATTATTAAAAGCCAATACACGACTGATAAATGCAGTCCTCAGCCACCTTAATACCTATAATTTATGGCAATAAAGTGAATTCCATCCAGCCTTCATCAATCTCGGCCTTTTATCAGTTTTTCAAATTGAATTAAAGTCAGCACCCGGCTCAAAAGGGATTTAAAGCAACCTGCTCAGAATATTCTGGGCTTGTGAGTCTTTAGTCTTCTGCCTGGAATGCCAAGCACAATTAATCCCCATGAAATGGAGCTCCGTGGCGTTGACTGGAATTAGGGTCCTAACATGAAGTCAATCAAGAGGATCAGCGGCTGGCGGGTGGAGTGCCAGCGGCCCTGCCATCTAGACATGCTAACTGATGGAAGATGAATAGTCAGCTTAAGTTCCAGTGGATCAAAGAGACGTCGGCTGACAAATATCTACAAAATCATGTTGTTACATTTTTTTTTTCTTACTCTGTTCAGTTGTTTTTGCTTTGCGAGTGTCTGCATCAAGCTCTGACAACAGCTTTTCTTATACAGCAACTCAACAACCATTAAACAGATGGATGACATTTTGTATAGACATTCATGGTCTGCAGAGGATTTTTCTTACATGACTTTATTGAAATATTCAAGGTGCCCAGAGGATACCTTCTCTTGACTTTGGGGATCCTCTGGCTTTTCTTCTAGCGTCGATATAAAGGTTGATATTTTTGGTTGATATTGAAATATCTCAGTAACTATATGGATTGTCATGAAATTGGGGTCAGACTCTCACGATCCCCCGTTTAACTTTGATTCTTTTTCATCTAGCGCCATCATCAGGTCAAATTCTTAATCTATGATATAAATCTGATGTATCACAAGTCAAAGCTTCAATTATGAAATAAATGAACATCCATTATATGGATTGGCAAAAAAAAAAATCTTCATATAAACATTCTTGGTCTCCAGAGGATGAATCCTACTTTGTTGATCAAATGACTTTTCCTCCTGCTACAGCACCAGAGTAACGTCTGTGGTTCTGAGATCTGAGATTCATGTTCCCCTCTGGATGAATCGCTATAACTTCGGTTTGATCATCTAGTGCCACCAAGGTCAAGATCTGAATTCATCTAACACCTTGGTGAGCTGTACTTTGTGTTCGGTGCTAATTTAGTGCTGATGATGTTTTATTTTATTTCCTGTTTCTTTATTAGTCTCTGATCTATTAGTCGCATGTTAGCATGCTAAACTAAGATGGTGAAAACAGTATGCTAACATCAACATGCTAGCATTGTCATTGTGAGCATGCTAGCACGTTGACATTAGCATTTAGCTCAAAACAAAGTGAACGTCTTGGTTCTTTAGTTGTTCAGCACAGTGGAGCATTTCAGCTGTGTCCTCTGCAGTTTTCAGCATTTAGCATCAACATCATTTAGCTTGAGGACTGAGTGGGACACGTCAGTGTCTGTCAATTCGTTATGCATATCAAGCACGGTTGTATTTAGGAGAATTGGATACCCTGTTGATATGTAGCTGCATTCATTTCCAAAGCTGCTCACCATGTGCTGAGAGACTTTCCGCGGGATTCATCACGCTTCTGTGTTTCTGGGCCCATGCACACCAGAGTCCTTCTCCAGCCAGACTAGTGGAGAGCATGCACATCCAGGAAGTCTGGCGGTCGATTCCACTGACTTCCTGTCTTCCCACAGACGTAAATGAGATTCCAAATGTTAGTGGACCGAATGGATCGAACTGTGATCATAAAAAAAGAGTCAACAGTGGGTTTGTGATGCACAAAAATATATTCACTGTTTTACCGCTGCTCCTTCGCCAAACATTGCCTCACAGCCTAATATCAAGTAGCAGCCTCTGGCAGGACGTGTATCTCCAGAGCTGCCTCACTGAAAATCACATCAAACCACCTCCTGTCTAATTATAATATTTATATTATGTAACCTTAGACCAACATTGCTGTCCATAGAGCCCTGCCGCTAGCGTGGCCGAACACCGTGTGGAGTTTGTGGCCGACAGCAGATACACTGTACAGCTGATGCCGCAATTACTTCCAGATGGGAGGGAGTGTCTTCCCACAGGGCTACACTGCTTTACTGCTTCAAAAACAATCACTCCAACCATTAAGATCAATAAGTACAGATAAATCCGACTCACATCACTACATCCAAATCCCTGAATAAACTACAAATTGTACAGTTCCAGCTCCAACAGGCAGGACGACATCATTTATCAGCAACTTCTAAAAGATTTGACTTGATTTTCTTAATACATCCGTGGTCTGTGACAGTGAAATGGGTTATTGTTCTCATTAAAGCTACAAAGAAAAAAAAAAAAAATCACCAGCAATTTCTATTCATGTGATCAAATACAAGGAGCACTGAGCCGCTGCGGCATCTGATCCCTGATCAGTTCAACCACTGAATGATCTGAGTGCGATGGAGGGGCGTGAAAATGAAAAAAACATTTGTTTCACTCATCGTTAGCTTATGAATAGTAGCTCATGCTAGTTAAAGAATTAAAGAACCACCATCACATGCAGAATATGAGCAGATGCTACAATTTACAGATGTCCCCTAAACGCCCCACATGCAGGCAATCGGTAGACACTAGACGGACTGTGATCGGTCAACGTGTGATTAAGTGTAAACAAAACTGTCCCAAATCTCATCTGGATGTGAGACATGACAACTGGAGACAGGGCAGCCGTTACTAGACGACCACAACACGTCACTTCAGGTGTTTGAAATAACAAGGCTGATAATTTGCTGGAGGTTTTCAATCTCTCCGACACCCAATTTTTCAATTACAGGTGACACACTGTTAAGGAATGCTGAAATTAATGATGAACTCAAAAGGAGCACACAGTAATTTTTTTTTTCTTTCACTATAAAAGCACCCTCAAGTATCCGTGGTCAGGAGAAAAAAATGACAGATTGATCGACCGTCCAGGTTTGTTATTTCCTATTTTCCGTGCTCGTTTGAAGATATTTCACATTCTCTTTTTATACTTGGTGAGAAAATACCACCCACATTTACAGTGTGCTGAACCAATGCTCGATGCCCAGAAGCGTCACATTCCTGTTTGCCAGGAGACCTGCTGAGAGCTAAGCCATGTTAAATCTGCATCGTATGGTGTGTGAGAATGCCAATTTGAAGGACCCCATTATTCACTCAGAGGTCATGTTAAAATGGAACACCTTGTGATTTCTTTTTTCTTTTTTTTCCCCTCCCCTTTCCTCTTGCCAGAAGCAGTCGTGAAATTAAAGGGCGAACCATTTCAAACCTGGCAACTAATTGCAGGTAGGAATAAAGCTGGGAGCCTGGCGAAGATAAACACCTTGTATAAATAGAAACGGGCAGTTCCATATGCAGAAAATGTCGGCCCCGCACATCAGAGGTGCAAGATGGAGTTGGCAGCTGGATGAAGATAGACCTGAGTGCACGGTGAGAGAGGGCCACCCGCAAGATAATGAAGTGAGTGGGCACTAAGTGTGGAAGTGACTGCGCTGAAAATATTTCAAGAGCCGCACACACTCTGTCCCCGTATTGTTCCCCCAGAGTTACACCTGAATCCTGAGCGAGGATGGAAAATGAGACTGACGGAGAGAGGAAGGGAGTGTCGCAAAATTAAAGGGTTGGTTTCCTGTACCTCTATATATTACCAGCCAGGTACATAGTCGTTCATATTTTTGGTTACCAACTAACACAGATATCAGATTCAACAGAGGATTTTTGTGGGTGCAAACTTAAGGTGGGAACTAGCTTAGTTTGCTTTGAAAAATGTTAGCTCTGATGCTAACTTACCAGTACAATGATTCTGTTTTAAGCGAGCATTAAGCAAATTTCGTTTGGCGCAGTAATACTGATGCGATGAGGTCAAAGGTGCGTTGTTCTTCAGCTAGTTGCTAACCCTACCTGTCGACAGTTGACAGGTGACACTCAACCTTAAACAGTGAAGTTGCTGAAACATAAAGCTGAAAGATGTTAATATGAGTTGGGAGACGCCTTTCTCATTACACTTAATTATTTGACCCACTTTTGAGATCGAAAATATTAAGAAGTGCAGCTTTAATTTTTGTTACTTTAATCTAATACGTTTGTATCTCTAAGTCTTAAAAGCTTTTAATTTGCAGGGACAATGAGTTGGTATTTTTACAGCGCTGTTGCTAAGCTGCCAGTCGGTCTGTCTGGAATCTTAAGGCTGTCAGACTAATTAGCTGCTGCTGCATTTGAGATAGTGGCTGGCCGAAGAAGCCCCTGCTCCGCTTTACTGAACAGAGCAGCTGTACATTCAGACCTCAAACAAGAGAGGCTGCCACGGGCCGAGTCATCGGGGCGTCTGCAGCTGCATCAACTACAACCGTGAAGAGCGTGCTCACTGCGAACTTCTGAACCAACAGGCAACGAAGTGAAGTGCTTCACAAAGGATTCAGGTGTTATCTGTGTATGAATTGTAGAGTGGCTGAGCAGTGAATTGCTTTTTCTCAGTTTTCATGTTATGAGATGGAAAAGCATTTTCCCACTTGGCATTTTTTAAAATCCAAATATCACCATAAAATCACTAAGAAATTCAGTCCAGCTTCATTTACTATCCCCCGTGTGTGTGTGTGTGTGTGTGTGTGTGTGTGTGTGTGTGTGTGTGTGTGTGTGTGTGTGTGTGTGAGTTCTGGCACTCGTCTAATCATATCTTAGTGCTGTGGTGCAGGTCAAAATCAGATGGTTAATACAAGAAGTAGACAGCAGTGGGAACAGCTCATGAGCATGTCTGGATTGCTTTTCAGTCTTATTCACCTTTACTCATTAAATTCAGACTGACTTTAAGACTGAAAAACTATCCCTGGTGATGTCATCAGGGTTGTTTGAACGTGGGCTCGAAGGCAAATAATTTATAACTAGAATTACGGCCTTGCGGTCGTATGCCTCCGCCACTCAGACTAGTTCCAGGTTACATCCCTGTTTATCCTATAAAATATGAACCATATGTGTGACATTTAGTCATATTTGCAGTGTGAAGTCTTGAGTTATGGCTAAAAAGTGCAGGCATTTGTGCCAAAGGTGAAGGGATTCCCTTGAAATTCACACAGTAGTGTTTATACTGTGTACACAGAGTACTACATGTGAGTACTGACTGAAGTGTCCGATTTAAGACACAGCAATGGAGTTTGAAAGTATCTGGCTTTTAGCAGACATCGTTTTATCTTTGACCTGCCGTATCGAGTTGCCGTACTACGGACTACATTCTGTGCCTTTGCTCCATCCATCCTCCAACTTCATTCCAGTCTGCTACTAAACCACTGGAGTAGCTCTTTTATACAGTCAGTGTGTGATGAGATCGGACACCGACTGCCTGTTAAATGCTTTCAATTCATTTTGCAATCATAGTAATAAAGCTAAATGTAGTGTGGTGTAATGTTATCGTTGGGCATGGTAATAAATTGCTGGCCATTCATCATGTGTAAGAAAATAGTGTATATTGCATGCATATGATTATGACTTCTAAGTGACTCTGACTGGGTGTCATAATGGTTTTTAAAAAAAAATTTTTTATTGGTGATGAGTACATGAAGATGTCTATGCAAACATCCCCGTGAAATAACCGTAAACAAACAGCTTCATTTACTATCCCATATATGTTAATCCTGCTCTAATCACGTCTTGATCGTGTAGTGCAGGTTGTCATGCAGTAATAAGCAGCGGCTTCTTCTGTAATTGCAGTAATAATATTAGGAAGACCAATGAAAACAGCCGAGCTGAATTTCATTTGAATAACATTATCGAGACGGTGCACCGCGTGTTTCTTTTCATGCATGTTTTTCATTCATTTCTGTTGTGCAAAGCGCAAAAGTGAAAGTTCATCTCTGCCCAAACTAAATAAAAATACACAAGCCTCTCCTGAAATATTGAGGTAAGACAGGGGTTCTTCATATTTTGTATTTAAATGATGTGTTTGGGATGAATAAATGTTTTTTCTCTGTCAGAAATCCCTCCATGTTTTGCTCCAGCTGTTGTTTTTTTTACTGTCTGAATAAATCCTGTGAACCTGAATTTGAATAACCTTGCATTCTCAAATTAGATTTATAGGCATTTATTTTACAGCACATATTGTCACTTATCATAAGAAAAGCATAGGTGAAGCTAATTAACAGGTAGAACATTATCGATCGCTCTGATACGGCAATTAACACTGTCCTGTTTTACACGTTTGACAAGTCAACATGTCTACAATGAAGGTTTATTCTAATCACTGATTTACAATATAGTACATTTTTACTTTAAGCTTTTGTTGCTTGACAGTTTAATATTGAAAAATGCAAGATGCCATCGGCTGCACCAAGCAGTGTGTCCATTAAGAGTCATTTGTCTTAAGTGTCATTTAGCAAGAACCTAAACCTGCTTAACCAGATTAAGGTAACAGATTAAAGCATTTACATGGTTCACATTAATCTGATTTTACCATCAACAACAGTTTACGTGAGTTGTTTGATAATTATGTTTAAGCCTGGAAGGAAATTCTCTCTCTGTTAGTAATTTATTATCACGATCATGGATATATACACAGTGCATATAGTAACTATGATCAGGGCTGGACCAAACCTCTTTGAGGCTTTATAGTGAACATGTAAATTCACTATAAATCTCAAATTTAGAACAAACTACAAACTTTATTTAGTCTCTTTTCAAAAGAGAAAAACTTTTCATGGATCACATTGATATAGTAAGCTACATATATGAAATGCAAAGGTTTCTCATTTCTATCTTTTTTTATTTTAAGTCACATGTAACACTTTTAAAGATAGAATCAGCATTTTACTTTGTTTCTGTATATCCAGATATGACTGCATATTAAAAATGTGCTTGTAATTAATAATGTTTCTCCTCCAGATTGTATTATTAGCCTTGACCTTATGTTTTCTACATCTTTGGAAAACCTAATCCGTCACTTTAATTGACATAAAAAGTGAACATGACTTTTAGTTTAGTGACCAATAGACAAATAAGAAATAAAATAAAATCACCATGCACTAGGATGTTAGCATGCTAACATTTGCTAATTAGCGCTAAAAACAAAGCGCGGCTGAAGCTTGTGGGAATTTTCGTTTACTTTTGCAGATAATTCATCCAGAGGGGAATATGAACGGCTGAAAAAAAAAAAAAAAAAAAAAAAATCACGATACTCAATCCATTTCAATCAAAACCCCAAACGTTACTCTCACGCTGCAGCTGGAGGAAAATTCAAGGGATCACCAAAGTAGGATTCATCCCCTGGAGACCATGAATGTTTATATGAAATGTTTTGCCAATCCATCTAGTGGATGTTCAAATATCTCATAGGATAAGCAAAAACTAGGACCTGCTGGTGGCACCATAGAAAAGTTCAGAGGATCACCAAAGTCAGTTGGATTCATCCTCTGGGACCACGAATATGTGATATATCAGATTTCATTGCAATCCACTCGATAGCTGTGGAGAGATATCACCCCCAAAATCTTGAGGAGGCATTAAATGAAAGGTCAGGGGATCAGTGGAGACCATGAATATCTACTTGAAATTTGTTGCCAATCCATCTAATGGAAATATTTCATCATTTATATAGGCTATAGTTCAAATTTTGACCTGCTGGTGGCACGAAAGGAAAGTTCAGGGTGACACCAAAGTCAATAGGATTCATCCTCTGGGAACATGAATATGTGATGAATCAGATTTCGTCGCAATTCACCTGATAGCTGTGTAGAAATTAAACCTAAACCACCATCATAACGATACCTTGTCTGGCAACCAGGAATATCTGAACCAAAGTTTTGCACAATCAAGTAGTAGTGGCAAACAAACAAAAACCTTAGCGCCTCATGAAGTACTGTCTGTTTTTGATGTCGATCAACAATCATACACCCCCCTGTAGATATCGTTATCATTTTATGCTTTGTGACCCCGTGTGTGACCGCTCCCGATTTGTCACTTGTCTCTGATTTGCTCTGACATCGCAGCACACTGTCTCTTGCCGGCCAGTGGCTCATGAACCTGCCCTGCGGTAAGTGTTTTTTCTGTCTACATCCTAACGCTGTCAATCAACCCCCCCAAACCTCCAGGCCTGCAATCTGTCCACCACTGTGCCACCGTGACACCTCGCTGACAATCCCATGAGTCACGCAGGGTCCAGCATTTCAACCTCATGGCTTTCACTGCACCCACACCTCCGATGATCCCGCAGACCCCACAATGTCATATTACATACTGTGGAAACCATTCCAAGAATCATTTATAAATGTCTTTTCTTTCCCTGTAACCTTGTTCATTGAGTTGCGACCTGTGTCCTGTCCTTTGTTGCTTTAATGCCCAATTTCTGCTTGGAAATCAATTACGTTAATCTTGCATCATCTTAACTTGAAAATGATTAAGGGCTCGCAGGGTCACTTGACACCAGCAGCAGCATATCCCTCTCTCCAATAACATATAAACAAGCCTTTCAAACCCCTGCTTGTACACTTTCTATACATCGGAGTTATTCCTTTCATGGCTTAAAAGAACGATTAACCTCTGGAGGATGGTTGACAAGCAAAAGTGTGCCATCTTGTATCCGAGCGACCTGACAGATCATTTGTGTTATATCGTAGAGGTGGAGTGCAGGGAGGGGAGCTGCGTTATTAGATTTAATGGAGGGCTCTTTAACCTGAGAGGAGAACTTGTTAAGCACTTCAATATAAGAAAGCCAAAGAATAAATTGGTAGTGGGTTGTTCAAGCTAATGTGTGTATTTTGAGATAATATAATGTAGCTATTGTGTCGTCTTAGTTATATATTTTCTATATACCCGCAATTCATTCAGCATTTTGCCAGCCATGTGTTTGACTGTTGTAAACCTGTTGTATAAGGTATACTGTCTAGGATCAGTAAGAGCAAAGCAAGGCCGTGTAACATTTAATTGAAGAAATAAAAATATTTTCCTCTTCTAAAAGTGAAAATTTGAATTAATAAGCA
The DNA here is from genome assembly GCF_021018895.1 of Seriola aureovittata. Taxonomy (NCBI): domain Eukaryota; kingdom Metazoa; phylum Chordata; class Actinopteri; order Carangiformes; family Carangidae; genus Seriola; species Seriola aureovittata. Next base: position 20,887,504 of record NC_079382.1, on the reverse strand, counting down.
ATTAAACATACTCCTTGTTCAATTCTATACACTCAGGGGTTTTGGTGCAACAGCCTTTTTCGGTTTGGTATGACCAGTATGGCTAATGTTAGCTTGTGTTAGCTAATTTGAGATGACTTTATGACTATTTTAGCTGATAAAACACTGCTTGCCCTGAAGGCACACCACTGGTGTGAGGCAGGACTTTCTTCTAATGTCATGTTTAAAACATGCCCGCCAGTTCATCTCAAACCGGCTCCATGGGGTTTAAGTCTGGAGTCTGTGCTGCTCTCCACCATGTGAAGTGGTGGGTATAGGTATAGTGGTAGGTCCTAACAACGCAACAGACGGTGTAGTAACGGTTTCCCCCCCGACACTATTGAGGGTGTGAGTTATCAACCTGTATGAACTCTTTGCATTAACTTTGGCTTCATTTACTTCCACTGCTGCAGGAGAGCTGTAAGTTAACCAATATCTTCATCCCTGAAAAATCCGTTTTCTATTAAATTTCCATGATTTTTTTTTTTAGCAGTTTACTGCTGCACCATGTAAGATTATTCACTGGATTTCAGCTGCTGAAATTTCAATAAAAACTTGTAAAAATGGGGGAGAGTTCCAAAAACTTTTGACCAGAAGTCTGCTACGTATGACGCACACAAGTACGTACTTTCAAAAGCAATATTACAAAGCGGACATCGAAGCGAAAGACAGAGAAGGCAGAAACACCACAGGATCGCCTGGTGTGATGTTTTAATGTTTTATTTTTCTACACTCTGGCCCTCTTCTGTCTGTCTGGCTTTCACTCCCACAAAGGCTGAAAACCCAGACTGATAAACACACAAACCTGTTTTTTTTCTTTCTTCTTTTTTAGCCAGTTCACAGGGATTACGCTGGGATTTCTCAGTAATAAGATGTTGTTTACTCTCAAGTGAGATGGCTGATCATTTGACATATACCGTTTTTCTGATCCCTGGTCGCAGTGTCTTCATCTCCTGCTTCTACGTTATCTTTTGTGAAGCTCTTCAGAATTGTTCAAAATGTGCAGGAACCGAGTCTTTAGCGTTGAATCGTTAGAATAACTGAACAAATCTGAAGCTTTCTTGATGAAGATGTACTGTGGTAGTTCCTGTTTAAAACTTTAGCTGAAAGACAGTGAAAGCAACAGGATCGCCGACATAATGGTTGCTAAGCAACAGTATTAACCTTTTTACTAGTGCTCAGACAGACTCAATTTTATACTGAAATGAAAGAAAAAGTTTGAACCAACAGCAGACTAAACTTTGAATCCAAGACCGAACTGAACAGTCAGACGCAGTAACATCACGGCATTACGAAAGGTGATCAGCTAAACTACAAATCTCTGATCCGAACAGAAAACGGATTTAATTTAGCTTCGCTCTCCTGGAACATTGAAGAGAAAATTGATGCAGCGGAACAGATATAGTCTGATTTATTCCACACATTCTTCTTGCTTGATGCTGACGTTAGTCATGAGGCAACTGGACTGCTAACAGTTCAGCTGACTCAAGTGACATCACTCTTCACGCCACATCTATCAGACTTAGCACAGCTCCCTCTGACGACACAAAAGGCTTTATACTTTTCCCACATGTGCAGAAGTATTCCCTAACCCCTGGAAACACACTCTGTTTGAATTGTTAACATTGTTAATGTTAAAAAATAAATAATAAATATTTTTGTTGTCACCCGTTTATTTACTTATTTTTTTAATCAGTATAAATAATTTTGTCCACTTGGGGGCAGAACTCCACCACTAGCTGAAAGGTTTGAGACATCATGACCAAGTTATCTGGCTACACCTGTTAGCAAAGTATTTCCTGCACAAACCTATAAATCCATCAGACTGTTTCTGTCCGCCTGATGAATTAAAGTCTTTCAAGCTTCTTTTTATATTTCGACCAACTTGGGAGAATTATTTAAGCTTGATTTCTTTTTAAGATACCAGATGCTTAATATTAATATAATTACTATGTTTACTAGTTAGCTGCTTTGTCTATCGACATATGGTGCAGGTCAAGCAGTGTAAAGTGGGCTTCAGACCTTTCTCACTAACAACAGTTGCCTCCTGTGGCTGGACATGAGGCTGATGAGAGCGCTAAACCAAAAAAGTCTAAGTTGTTGACCATAAAATCAAAACAATGAGCTGAAAGATGCTAAAAAAAAAAAAACCCTCCACAGAGCTGAAGGAACCTGCAGAGTTTAGTGATAATTCACCTTTTTTTTTTTTACATCACACAGTCTTTTGACCCAGTTTTCATATAAAAATATTGAGTATTGCTGCTGGTAATAACTATGCAGCTGCATTAATGGAGTGAGGGAGTTTTGGGGAAAGCTAATGGTGTAGTTTGACCGAGTTCAACTGCATGTGTGGGGAATAGAAAAAGCCTGTTTCCCATGCAATGTAGCCGAACTCTGCTTTGTTAGAGTATGTAAATTATTCATTAACAGCTGAAGTTTTCCAGTCGGGATGACTCTGTATGAAGTTATACAACATTCAGAGGACAGCAGCATTAGCTAGGACATATACACTATGTGATTTTAAGGCCGTTAACGTGTACAGACAGCACAGCAGACAAGCAGTGAAACCAAAGTGGCTACAGAGTTAAAATGTTGCCGTCTCGGAATTAACATGTTGTTTAATGAGTTTGTTTAACGGTACACCTCAGTGAGGCTTTGAGCCACACTGTTTGCTTTCCATTTGCATCACTTTCCTCAGCTGTAATTAACACAATGATTCAATGTCTCCCATTTCTCAGAACACCAAAACAAAAGTACGAGGGGAAAAAACGAAACTGTGCAAAGCCACAAACAGTGCTGAGGCTCGCGTTAGATGATGTACGCAATAAATCAGCTTTGTACCTCTGTAATAGCACTTTAAGTCCGATGTAATGAATGTCACTTGAAGGACTCGGTGCAGTCAGAAAAAAAAGAAAAAGAAAATGAGTGTTCAATTATTGTGGAGTTACAGCAATTTGAACCCCCCCCCCCCCCTCCTGCCTGGAGCGTAGGAGGCTGGTGTTATTTTTCCATCTGCATATGTCACCTGTAACATTAATTTGAATAATAACTGAATCTGAGTCTCTCTGCAGCATTAAGTTCCCCCTCCGCTGCCCTTGTAGCGTCTGCAGGGTGTGAAAGGTCTTCTCATTTGCTTCCCCCCCGTTGCACCCGAACATGTCTGTGGGTGTCACCAAACCTTTCAGTCCGGACAGATGCTGAATGTCAACACTCAGAGAAAGTCAACAGGATTTTCTACAGGCTTTCCAGAGCACGAGGAACTTTAACTTCACCTCTTTGATTAAAAAAAAAAAAAAAAAATTGTTTGATGGTGTGAAATATGAAGTTTTTTTTTTTTTTTATTATAAAGGTGCTATTAGTACGTTTTCTCTGCTGCTGAATGTGGTCTCTCGTCGGGAGCAGGTGGTGGTGATCACTTGAAAAGAGTTTTCATCATTGTTGTCTTTATGATACAAGAGGTTATAATACGCCCTCTGAGCGCGGAGGCTATCTCTATCTTTATTTACAGTCTCTGATAACAGCCTGTGAACTGATTTCTATGTAAAAGGACTTTTTTTTTTCCAGGAAAATCCAAAGGATGTGACGTTTATGCTCCTGAGTGTCTGGCCTGAATGCCTCTCTTCCACTCCCCCCGCAGCACCGACTAGGCGTGGGCGGATCGAAGCCAAAATGTGGATACTTTCGATACTACGTCTTGTTTTTTGAAGATCGATTCTGTGCGTCAATAGGATCATTACCAGTGTCAGTTTCTTTCTTTCCATGTTGGGCTCATTTCACAGTCGAACTGTCTGTGCAAACAACGGTCCGTTGTAATGAACACGAAGAAGTGCACCCACTGCCGTCCCAACACATGAAAGCAACAGTGGCCATTTAAGTTCAGTCCTTACCAAGCATCTCTCTCTCTCTCTGCTTTCCTGTCCATATAACATTGAAATAACCGCCAAAAAATACCTTTAAAAAAAACGAATGAAGTGATAGCTGAATGAAAGAGGAGCATTGTCATTCATATACCTCATAAATCATGACACCGCTCTCTCCCCTACATGAAAATACATAAGTTGCTTTTAATAATATAAAAAGCTGTTCTGACCCTGTGTTCCTTGGTATCAGATCGAAAAGGAAAGTTTGCGGTATCGCCGACCCCAAGCATCAACTGTGTACAACAAGAGCTAATGTTAGCTTAGAAATGGAGTCCGCTAACATCAACAAACAACCGGCTCCCAGCTCAACACAGACTCCAACACAAACTCCACGTAAACACAAGAAACTAAATATTTAACAGACAAACCTCAGAGTGGTATCAATCATCGTATCATATCCCATCCCGCTGACTCGCAGGTCATCTGAAATGATGAAGAAAACGGTAAGTAGGGTGCTGTCTGTATCCTCCTACTGGTTAAAGTGATTCACTTCCCCCTCCGCTGCCTGACGACTGTGCACTTTGCCGGGGCTGAAACACCCGTCTGAAAACCTACAGATGCAAACTGAAACAACAGCCTTGTCGGAGGCACAATAATTCTGCTGTGACAGATCAACGGGGACGTTTCAACCGTTCCTCTTCCTCCAGCTTCAGCGCCTGCTCCTCATTAGGCCAATAAATAAAGCTCCCGCTGAAAACTTTTTGCAGGAAACAGCATCATGTTCTTATGTAGAATACAGACATCAACTTTTTCTCTCTCCCTGGATCCCTAGACCGTACCCCCCCCCCAACCCCACCCCACCCCACCGCCACTTTTTGTTTGGGATTTCGTGTGAAGTTGGCACACTTCAAAGCTATCAGATTGACAGGCTGCAGACTGAAAGATCCTATTCATCTGCTCGGTGGAATTATGCAGACATCTCTCTTGAGCACCACTTCAGAACCTCGCTTTCTTTACTTTAAATATCTGGCCTCTGCATGACACCCTGCAACAAGCGAAAAAAGCAAAAGAAAAAAAAAAAAAATGTGAAGGAAAGGAGGAGGAAGAAAAAAAGAAAACTCTTGAAGGGAGAAAAAATAAGATGGTTTAACACAATACAATCGCACATCAGTTAAACATCCTACAAGCTGTTAAACGGAATGACACCAGTGAGCGTTGTGAGTGCGAGATGTTGGAGGGAAAAATACGACTTTCCTCTGCCATCCCTGGGTAACACAGGAAATCTGCTGGAGTACAGCAGCGGTCGAAAACTTTAGAAAACCTCAATTTTTGTTCCTATTGTTACTGATATTTACATAGTGAACAAATAAAAAAAAAACCACAAAAAAACAAAATGAATCATGGGATTTTAAAGGACGTGTAACCCTCTCTACCTGTCCTTTAAGGATAGTATAGACCAGCCAAGTAGAACACGGGTTCAACCTATAATCTAGATTCAATGAGGAAATTGGCTTTAAATTACTTATCTAAACTATAAAGTAGAAGAAACATCAATCCACACACACGACAACTGACTGGCTTTGGTTGAAGTAAGTGTATTATATTCAATTGGTCACTTTAGAGTCACAAAAATACACTCTCTTATTTAAGATAAAAAATACATTGGAAGGAAATTAAATGTATTACCAGCAACCAGATTACCCGGCAACAAGCATAAAAAAATAATGACTTCTTCTGCAATCACACTAAGTGTATATATCAACACCCTTATACACATTAAATGCTTCTCTTTTAACCTTGTGATGCAAATCAGACAAAAACAGGTGAGTTGTAACTCAAAAAATAAATATTGAGATCTCAGAAACCCTTCAAAGTTCAACGAATCAGGAAAAAATGAAATGAAATGAAAATAAAATGAAAATAAATGGGTACACTCAAGATGTCCTACCACCATCTTCCACAAGACGGTCCAGGTGAGGTGATGACTGACGGTTGAGTGGAGATGGAGACTTCCTGGTAGGACGGCTGAGATGGCAGTTGAGTTACCAGGCAACCAGAGGAGATGGTGGACAGACGGAGGACAGACGATGGCTCGACTTCCAACAGAAGATCGCTTCAAAAGCTGCAGGAAAATTATTCACAAGTCCTCGTAAAAATTATCATAAATGTCCATTGAGAACTGCTTCAATAAAGTCACTCCTGCAGTATGTTTTTTTAACTCAACATAAACATATGACATTTACTTTACTCAAACAAGCTTTTAGCAGACTTAATACTTAACATACATTACATAAAGCTTGACAGCATGAAAGGTTATGCTAGCCTCAATGCTTAGCTCCACACCTGCACTCCACATGGTAATTAAGCACAAAAACACACCACGATTTACCTGCATAATGTCTGAACAGGAGTCATAAAACACACAAAACCATTATCACACACTCACATCACAAAGTTTTATCCCCTTCATAATTATCCCGGCCGGTTCTGATAGAAGCACAGAGCTTTTATCTACTCTTTTATATCTGCACGCATCATTTCCTAATGCAGTTAGCATGCTAAAGTAGCAGACAATGAGCTACAAATGCTAACTCACCTGGATAATCAATTGTTCGCAGGTGTAAGCATCCATTATTGGGAAGTCACAGCTCTTTCATCAACTCTCGTTGCGCTCAGCATCAAGAAAAAAAAAAAAACTTATTGTCATCAAGCTCTAACTTTGGTTAAATCCAGCAGGTAGCTCCTTATCTCCTGCAGCACTGCGTCACATCGAGGGACGAATGAATTAGAGTAAGAGTGCCACTCTGCGCATTTTTTGCGCACTGAGCAGAGCGCTACAAAATATCAATCCCATTTAAAGGGACAGTAACATAGCAGTAATCTGGAGCTACACTACCCTGGTTACAGACTATTTTTGTACATAAAGGCAGAATGAAGATATCCTGCACTTCCACTTGTCCAGTTCATCCCAAACCAGATCCATGAGGTTTAAGGGGTTTTAAGTCTGGAGACTGGTGCTGGTCTTCATCATGTGTCTTTTCCTTCTACTGTTTTTGGGTCATTATTTTACTAGTGGATGAACTTCTGACCAATCACTCTGTCTTCCCTTGATACTGGTCTTTTTCCTCACCATTCACACAGCAATACACAGTCCTTCTTCCTGCAGTACAGTGTTGTCCTAATAATGCAGCAGGCGGGGATGTAGTAACTATTTGTTCCAACACTGCCTTTACAGAGGATTTCTGTAAATCATCAATCAACTGCTGCAGGAAAGTTGTAAATTAACCTGTTTCTTAATCCCTGAAAAAGTTCTGTTTTCTATTAAATTTAATTAAATTTAATTAAAATTTGAAATTTATCACTTGCCTTTGTACCATTTAAGGTTATTCACTGGACTCCAGCTACTTCAATTTCAATAAAAACTGGAGAAATGGAGGTGTCCTAAAACTTTTGACCGGTAGTATATATGATGATAACACACCAGACGTCTGGAAAATGACAAATAAGACCCTGCACACATAAAGACGTCTCATGAATTTTCTGCTTCATTTTGTCCCTTTCAGTCTCACACTCTCGAATAAGCTCTTGTGCTCTCAGATGAGTTGTCCCGCGCCGGCTGAGCATTTGCAGAGTGGCGATTCAGCCCTGACCTCCCTCACCGCCACCAGGCGGAGACCGCTGCACTGTTCCTGTTATATCATCCATCACGGCTGTCATAATCCTATCTGTGCTAATATTACCAACAGAGCCGGGGTGCCAGGGTAGTTTATCTATTACAAAGCCACAGTGTGGTTTCATGAGGCAGAATGCAGTGTCTCACTGGTGGACCCTGGGTAATAGGCAACATCAGCAGGTTTAATATAAGATCTTTAAAGATGTCATAAATGTTATCACAGCATACTCTCCTGGAAAATTAACTCCACATATGGCCCTGTTTTTGTTGCAACATGTTTCTATTGCCTCAAAAACTGGCACCTCAGTTATATTTGTTTAGTTAAAGTCTTTTCACCCAAATTACACAGAGACATATCACATTTTGTTTGTGGTGCTTAAAAATTACATTTAAAAGATGTCAACAGCAGCTTGTTTTATAAGAATAAAAAATGTGTGTGTGTGTGTGTGTGTGTGTGTGTGTGTGTGTGTGTGTATAAGGCTGTGATGGCAAATGTGTAAGCAAGTGACTATTTAAAGGTCCATATATTATAAAGGTAGATGTCCATGTGTAGTGTGATTATAGATCAGGTCTAGGTTCTTTATTAATACTGTGAAAGTATCAAAGCCTCAGTCCACAGAGAAATGCACACAGCCTGTATTCAGAAACTGAACCTTAAAACCAGCCGTCAGGACTTCTGGAACTTTGTGATGTCACAACAAAGCGGTCACCACCCTCAGCAAAGCCCCGAGCCATGCTGTAAAGTTTGACATTTTACCATGGGGGTCTATGGGGATTGATTCACTGGCTGACATAAAATGCCATTTATTATGAATAATAATTACAAACTGTCTCTTTCTGCAAAGCAAAGTTTTTGTTTTTCATCTTACAATGTGAAAATAACCAGGCTGAATAAATTGTTACTCAGCTAGCGAGGAGACTTTCAATATGTGACTGATTTAAAAAATAACTTACAACCTCCTCTCACATTTCCTCTTCCAGCTTGAGTCGGGATCAGTCCCACTGGCTTGGCTTTGTCTGGCTTGCCTGGTAAACAATGAGCATTCATCACAATGTGCTCTCAATTATTCCCATGCAGATCTTGTTAGACTTTTTTTATGTAAAAAGCCCCACCCCCCACCCCCCCTAACAATTGACTAATGACGAGCATACCGGTTTGAAGACAATTACATTCAGTGGAGTTGAAAAAAGAACTTTGGTGCAATGAGACCTAAGATTAAGACCATCCAGCGTAGATGCAATCAATATGTTGTGACGAACATTGCTTTGTAGTTTAAGCTGCGATGGCTGCAGCAATTACAACAACGTGATTACAAGACTAATTGGACATAACAGAGTAATTGTGAGTTAAACCGCCACAGCCGTAGTGGTATTAGAAACATCCGCTGGGCGCACACAGAGGATGAGTGTACTGGTGTTGCTGCTGGGCTGCTGAGCTGGCTCTTCCCTAAACAGCTTGTAATAACGTTGGTGCAAGGCAGCGTTCACATCGCATCCCCTCAGTGGCCCTACACGGCCACACCCCTCCGGCAAGACGCACGGCAGCTGTTGTGGAGACAGATGAACGGTGAGGCGAGGAACCCGTCTGACCATTTACCTCCAACATCATCCATCATCGCTGACAGCTCTCGATCATTGCTCATATTAATAAAACCTTCCCATCAATATTGTGGCCCAGGGTATTCCCCAGGGAGCTGCTCTCTGTCTTGGTGTCTTTGTATAGATGTATATCATAAATCTAACCTCTCAATGGCCAATGAATTAGGCCTCATACACAGGAGATATGGATATTTGCTATGCAGCGCAAAAGTGCACACAGTGAAAGAATGCTGAGTGTGTCTGTATGTGCATACAGCTGTCCTGAAAGAACAAAAGAAAAAAAAACCCCTAAAATACCTCTTAAAATGTGGGATCAAAATCTTCGTATGGTTTTTATTGTCTTGTAAAAAAAATTCACATGTGAATGTGATCATCTTGATCCGACTTTGATGATTTACAGGAAGCTGTCAGTGGCCTATTCTCTCCAGAGCAAGAGTTTTATTATCGTTTCCGACCTGAAACAGTAGAAAATGTTGACACCATGCTGCCATTAGTGGAAACTGATGCAGACAAACATAAAACTGCAGCACCCACCAGGGCTGTACCAAAGACTCTGCATATATTAAGAAAACTGTGTCCAGACAGGAAAGTCTCTTAAGTATCTAGAATGTTTTAATTATTTGTATCTGATATTTTGTTTATTTGTAAAATTTTTAATCATAGTTTTTATAATTTGTTTGGTTACATTTAGAACTTATATGTAGAAAGTGGTTCAAATTCTTGTCAACACTGCCTGTAATAAAAATCAACTTTTTTTTATTAATATTTTGATTACAAAAGACAAAAAGTAGAGACCAATGCAACACAAATACAAAATATAAGGACGGCCCGCCAAATGACAAAGAATGAAAAAAATATATAAAAATACTTTTTTTACATTGGAGGCTACAGTGACTCGCTATCGGAAAGTGACAAGACAGGATGTGGCTAGCTGAATTCACCCTCTGCGGACAATAAATACTCCTCAGTTTAATTAAGATTTAGCCATAGTTCAGGGATAATTAAATATTTACAATAACTATCAAGGTTATGTAGCTATTAATTTTTAGGGATATCTTGCTGTGGATCAATGTGTTGACATGATTGTTGCAGTTACATGAAAGGTCAGAAGGTTAGAAAAATCTTTAGGAACAATTGTTCAGGGACTATGAATATTTATCTCAAACTCTATTGTGGCATGTAGCTGTCAACATATTGTGCTTTGAAACCAAATCTTGGATGGATGGATGGATAGATGGATGGACTAAGTGACATTGTGATCAGACCTTGTCACTAGCAGTGCCAAAAGGTGGAGCAGCTGAAGCATTAACGATGAAGTCATTGTGAAATTAAAGGAGAAAACATCACTGACTTCCTTTGTCCTTTTTGTTATTTTGTGTATATACAGTATTTGCCAATATGCAAATAAAAGATATGCTTACATAGAGAATGAAAAGAAGACAAAATTATTCATACCTTGTCCCTCAGACAAGTCCTTGTATATTTCATTCAAGACATCTGCTATTTCTTTACGAACAAAATGAAATACAATCTATGTACATCTTCCACTTTGTGAAGAAACACTCACTAACTAAGGTGTAAGACGCTAACGTAACTTGAATTGAGTTCAAATTGAGCGCACCGTCCTCCTGTGTAGCCCTCAGGAAAGATGGTATCACAAAAGTCCTCAGACTTTTTGAGCTCGGGTGCAAACTTGTCACCAACAGATTCAGCAGTGCACTTCAGTTCTGTGGAAATACGGGGCTGAAGAAGATTATATAAGTGTTGGTTTTGAAGGCCTGTGATGCGTCTCCTTGATGCGGATGTGACTAGAATAATTCGTTGTGTGTTGGAGCTCTCTGTGCAGAACTTCTGAAAAGTGGAGCATTCCTCAGATGTAATCTCCTTTGCCTGGATGAAAGGACTAGTCATAACGGACCATCTCCTGTTTATGGGGCCTCTATGGAGCAGGTCTGTAGCTTAGAAGGAGATTACAATGGATTTACCACTGATCTCACACTCTCCTTTGCAAACCCCCCACCCCCACCCCCCCTGCTACCTTTGCCTCCCCAAAGTACCGCTCTGTGTGTGCAGCAGCCAATTGTCACCAGCTTTGTTAAAAGGTATGTGAAGCAGCGACGAGATTGAAAGCTTTAAGCTAAAACTCGCTCTGCGGTCAATCGGGAGGAGCTCCGTCTATGACCCACACTGCAACACACAACAGCCCGAAGAGTGATTCTTTGTCTCACTGAGCTCAGGAGTTCATCGAAATCTGGGTCGCTTCATGATAATGGGGTGAGGATGCAGTCATAAGGAGGTCACACTGGGGAATTGTTCAAATGCCGCTGATGAAAAACCCCACCGTTTCTCTCCTTCCGAAATGCAATATAGGTCAGATCCTGCAAGGAACCGCTATGCGGCACGTACAGACGAGGGCGGGTTTGCTGATAAATAATTAATGCAGTCGGATAGCAGGGTGAAACAACCCGGTGTTTGCGTACCAAATCAACCGGATGAGCGACAACTAGTTGTTCTTGCAGCGCAGCCTCAAAAGGGCACGTACCAAGAGACGAGGCTGAGTTGGAAGTGATTAGTCATGTTTATTACTACAGACATCAGCAATCACCCATGAGAGAGAAGTAAGAATTTCATCACTGTGTTCAGGTGAATTCAACATGGCAACTCATTTGCTCATTTCATATTCCATTGTACTGTGCTACAAACCATGTCTTTAAAAAAACTGCTTTCATATCAGGCCTGTTTGCAGTAACAATTTTTTATTGCAAATACAAAGCAGACTGGATTACGCCTTTTATCCACATAACAAGAAAACATTTTTATTGAACATGTCTGCAAGACCGTAAAAGCTTCCCTACAATAATGCTCATGTTGAGGCCAACTAAAACAACTTGGTTAAAGGCCCTAAAACACATTTTCTTTTGTATCTCTACAGCAATTTCACACTGCTTCCTCTGATCATTGTAGTAAGTTGTTTTGGACACAAGCTTTGGAAGCGCCAGATGAGTAAAGGTAAATGTCTATGATGATCTGTATGTCTTATTTGTGCATTTTACTGTTCACATGTGCTGTTATGATATTTGATCCTGCACTTGATTAGATTTGTAAATAAAATTTCATTTTTCTTGAATCTCTCATCTTGTGAATAAATTTCTTAAAGGAGCTATTTGTAAGTTTTGCTATTGCTAATGCTATTGCTATGGCCAGCATTAGCATTAACAGCTGATTACTTAACAGTCTTGCCAAAACGTTCAGCCACTGTTTTGTGTTTACAAGAGGTTATAATACGTCCTCTGAGCAGCGCTACTTCTTCTCTGTGACTCGGTATCGGAAAGTGACGAGACGGGCAAACCGGGCTGAGGCTAGCTGGTTAGCATGCTAACTTCAGAAGCAAAGAAAAAATAGAAATAGAGGCAAAACAAAAGGTTTGTTTTCCACTGCTGAAGACAACACTTGGCGACTAAAGAAAAGAAGTTTGTTGCTGAAATCACAGAGTTTGTTCTAGACTGTAAACAGCTGTTAAGCTATGTAGCGATAGCAAAACATATAGATCCTTTAACATTACAGATAAACACACAGATGGTTTTACTTTGTCTTTAGACTTTGTACTGTTGCTACTCCAACTGTTGGAGAGTAAATGACTAATATAAATCAACCAGTAAAACTCCAGATGGCCCTTCAGTGCAGTTAGCGTGAGTCTTATTTTGAAATACTTATTTCTTTAATTCTTTGTATTCCTCATTTATGGGTGAAGAATTGAGACTAACTTAAGTCTGCCTGTTCACTGTGGCACATCCCTGCTGTTTCCTTCTCTGGAGTCTCTGTTTCTCTTTGTTTCTATGAGACCATTTCACCCTTAAGTTGTTTGATCTATTGTAGTTTAATTAGCTTGTTTCATTTGTTAAGACAAGGGAATTTGCAGTCTCACTTCTCTATTACATGAATATCTGATGTGTCAGTGTATTAACAACTCTTCCAAGCTTATAAAGACCTCATTTAAAATTTTGTACAGATGATAAATCAAGGACAGATTTTGACACATTCACACTCTTTGTTCATGCTCATTTATTTTTTCACATTTCACAAATAGCCCCTTATGTTGAATATAAGCTTTTGGAGATCTTGTCTTCAATAAAACAGGGACTGTTATGTGCCTTAGTATATGTCAGTACAATGTTAACAGAGTATGAAAGCATCAAATGGGAATCAAGATAAGAATGAACCACAGCACCATGAAGAGCCCTTCCTATCACAGAATAAATGAAGCAGAGGAAATATTGGATTTCCTAAAAATGTGACTTGAGAAAAGTCATTACTTCCATCTTTCATATGGAGCCCGAACCCAGATCATGCCCTTGTATCATTGTAACTGACCCATTTGTTTTGGGTTTTTTTTAAAATAACACAATAGTACACTTTTATTCTGACATGATATTTATCCGTGGTGGTGATAATGCGTAACACAGAGATTCATTTCCCTGTTATTTTTGTAACCTTTGCCTATGTGTGTTCGCAGCATACAAATATCCACAAAACTGTTTCTGATGCGCCCACTCAGCTGTTCGATACAGCTGTCCTTTGAAACGTGGCCTCCTCCCTCTGATAACCCACAGACCCCCAAAGAGGTTGTCAGCAGTTTCCTGTTAATTATTATGCTTGCCGTCTAAGAAGGAAGGAAGGTTTTTTGGAGGAGTATTTATTGATAAAAACTACCATAATTTAACATAATACTACACTGATTTTCATTTCAGTCAAGTGGAGGGGGGTAATGGAAAGCACCTCAATGTGCAAAGCCGTATAATCAAAGCATGTAAAAACACAACTTGAATATGTTGTCTAAAACTTGCAAACAGCATTGGTGGTCTGGCAGAAAGATGTTACAGTAATGAGATTTTTTGGGGGGGATTATAATTTGTAATATAATATTTATATAATAAGTATTGCTTAATTTTTTTTTTATCACCTTTGGTTCAGTGGGGGAGATTCTGCTGAAACAACCTGGAAGACACTGACTTCCTGTTATTATAATGTTATCTTATATTGATCGCCATTGTCTGTTCATCTGATGATGCTGTTGTTTGGGTTTTCATAAAATATGTTAATGTAGTTTTTGTGAAAATGATAATGGAAATGATGTTGTTGCCTACTTATTAAAATAACATCGCACAGCACACTTTAAATAATCTGGAGGAATATTCTAAAGTAATCTATGTAGGCTTTTGAAATGATCAGCTTCTCTTGAGCAGTCCATCAAGCACCTCCTTGTACAATGGAGGATTAGCCTGACACATAGGCTGTACAGAGTTGGAGGTTTGTGTGAACCCTATAGCTTCACAAGACTTCTGGGGCTACTGTAAGCTAGCTGTTGATAGCCCATCAATACCTTTAAATGTGTAATGTAAGAGTGTCTGCTTGTTAAAGATCCATATTTTACAGTTTCCTTGTGTTTTATCTTTGAAGTGTTGTTTTCTGAGTGATCCAATAAAAATAGAGCAGATTTCAGGTAAAAACACTCAGAGAAACCAAATCCTGCAAGGTTCGGATGGTGGGTCCAGGTGGGCGGGGCTTGGTGACTGCTTCGTTGTGACATCACAAAGTTCCAGAAGTCCTGACGGCTGGTTTTAAGACTCAGTTTCTGAATACAGGCTGTGTGCATTTCTCTGTGGACTGAGGCTTTGATACTTTCACAGTATTAATATAGAACCTAGACCTGATCTATAATCAAACAACACATGGACAGAGACCTTTATACAATTAGTGGCCCTTTAAACCACAGAGTTGTGTACATGTGTTATATAGCCTACAGAAGATGTGACATGTGGATGCAGAGCTTTGGAGTTGATCAGGGTTGTAGCCAGAATATTAGATAATGTGGTTATGTATAATGATATGTATAATTCAAAAGGTGGTAACATTACTTAACACCTAAATTGTAAATATTCATTTATGTTACATTTCCTGTAAATTTTATCTTCCAATTTGATGGTCTATTCAGTGTTATTTTCACTTTGTTGAAGGCATCCTCGTTTCTTATGTCTGAGGAATTTTTACAGGCCTGAATAGTTGAACCGGTATTTCATAACATTTCACATGGACTGTCAACACAATATCTCTAGTGAAGAAGGCACAGCACAGGCTCTGCTTCCTGATGACACTGAGGAGGCGCTAACCTGTCCTTCCATCACTGCGCCGCGGGAAAGCAGACTCACTTACGGCATCTTAGTGTGGTCTGCAAGTTGCACTGTGACTGACAAAAAAAAAAAAAAAGCTCTGCAGAGAGTCATTAAATCAGCACAAGAACTCAGCAGCTCACCGCTACCTTCACTTGAGGACATATACAGATCCCGATGCCGACGTCGGGCGGCAAACATAATCAAAACCCAGGCAAGCGCCTTTTCACACTTTGCAGACTCGCACTTCCAGACTTGAAGACTGAACTCTGAAGCTGTAAAACATTATCCTGGGAATGTGCAATATGTGCAGTAATGTACAGACTTTTACTATTCATATGTTTATACTTAGCATTTACTTCTACACAAGTATATGTTCTACACAGCTTTTAGTTTTTAGGAAGTTGTGCAGAAGTTTCAGAGGGAGACTCATGTCTTAATGGGTTGAAAGAGCTGGACTGTGCAACGAGACGTGGTATAAAGAACTTGCTGTTTAGTAACTTGGTAACGGTAACAACTTTTAAATGAATATAATTAACGAGTAATTGACTCTCGCTTATTCTCTACATTGGTCTTGTTGCTAAATATAAGAGTCACACAGGAGCTGATTCTTTTACACCAATAAAGCAAATGAAATAAATGTATTAAGAAAACAATTATTTAGTCTTTTATTCTCGTTGTTTCAGTTCATTCTGCACGAGACGTGAAAGATTCATGAGATTCAAACCATCAGTGATGATTTAAACATCTGTATCAGGTAAAAACCAGGAAAAACACTCAGACTGTGTTTTCACACGGCAACAGCAACAGTCAGCAAGTTGCAGTTTTTTATCTTTTTATTTATGTTTAACCTGGACTTCACAGTATGAGTGCCATCAGCACGCTGAATTATTTATGTACAGTGCCACCAACTACTGGCCTAAATTTTGAGTTTTCTTCTCATGTGCTCGAGTCCGGGCAGCGTGTGAATATTAATGCAACATGAGTTCAGCAAGGACATGAAGTTCTGGCTTCACTTTTTGTTTTATCACCATAATGAGGCAACAAAATTCACTGTCATAGACGCCGGCTTGAAAAGCTAAGGGTCACCATAAACAACAAAGGCTAGGACTTTATGAGACCCAGGAGACAAATGGGAGCTGCAGAAAAAAGCATTCTTGTTAGGGAACATATGTTTCGCTTGCATCCCCTGTGTAAAGGTCACAGTGAGACAGAGTAATGGCTCCGGCACATTCATTGCTACGCGTCTTCATTTAGGCAACCATCCATTTTCCGCAGATGAGCAGGGGGGACCCCCACATCATTTATGATGGTGAAATTATGTACTCAGTTGCTGCGAGGGGAAAAGCAGAGTTATGAGTTACAGAGTTACGACTTTCCAGGGTCTAATGAAGGCATCACTTTGCCGCTGAACTGCATAATTGTTGCTACTTTGTGCCATATTTAAGAACATTACAGAACATTTGGACACCTTTTGAGAGCCCAGGCAGCTATACAACATGTTTTATGGTCATATTGTCACCATTAGTGCTGCTTTTATTCATTTCCCTTTTGAATCCATAAACTGTGAATCCTAAATGGTTATTAATTATTTTATGATTTTTTTTTCATTGGCGTCCAATGAGCTGTACGAGCTCTCTGACAGCTTTCTGGCAACGCTCCTTCAAGAATTTAATTTCATATTTTCATAATAGGACGAGTAAGCTAGCTAATTAGAGCAGTAATCCAACAGAAGGGAGGAGGTAATATATCAGTACTGTGCCGCTTTGTAATGTGCCGTTTTGGCTGGAGAACAATCTGTGACTCATCGGGAAGGGTGGGGTTTTTAAACACTAATAACAACCCCTGTGACTCCATGTTATGTTGATGTTATTTTATCGCTTTGAGATCAGTTACAAGAAAAAATACACTCAATTACTCATTACATCAGTGGTCGGGGGCCAAAGCTGACCAGATATCTGGCCCGCCAGATTCTTATGTGTGATCTTTTCAGACTGACAGTCCCACATTTATATTTAATGTCCCAATAGAGAATCTACCACCTGAAGAATGCTTATTATACTTTAATCCACACTGAGAGTGAAAGACAGACACAAATATTCAAGAATCAGGCAGCGGGCTGGACTGTAAGTTGGACAGTGCCTGGTGCTAAAATAGATCTCCGTCGTGGCAACAAGTTACCCACAGAATCACTTCCTCTTTAGCTATCTTGCTTACTTTGACCACCAAAGTCTAATCAATTCTTCCTTGAGTTCGAGTGAATGTTTGCGCCAAATTTGAACAAGTTCCGTCGAAACGTTACTGAGATATCGTGTCCACGAGAACGGGACGGACGGACGGAAAACACCAAGTTGACCTGCAAACTGTCAGAGTAGTGGAGCAACACATTACTCTCACGTGTCACTAATGTTTTACCGCCTAACACGTTGGGACATCCAGAGTCCTAAATAACGTCGTTCATTCCCTAAGATTATTTCTAACTTCGTACGTGTCCCTTTTGATCGGTTCATCTTTGCTTTATTTTGTATTTACTGACTAAACAGAGACAAATTCTTTTTCTGTTGCGTATGAAAGATTCTCCTCTCTGCCCCTCATTAATGTTGTGCACTGTGACTGACAGGCTCAGCGACAGGAAATTGAAGGTTTTTCACAAAACAGTGACTCATCCGAGAGCGAGAGCCACAAATGTGTTCCTTGGCGGCGGCGCGGCGGCTAAAGGTCAGAGGTTTGCGGCCTGCGCGACACAGCTCGGCTTCTTACAGCGCGTCACGCAGAACGAATCAGCGGCGGCCGGCCGACGCGCTGAGAGCTTCTCGTCACGTGAACTGGAAAAATGAGGTAAGGGAGATAAACAGCTTCACATGTCCTCGTGGTCTGAGGTGAGAGAGGCAGAATCAGCGCATCGAACACACCGGCACGCACTCACATACATGTGAAACTGTACATGGCACATACACCATGCTGCACTGAAGCGGAGGACACGACACCACAGTGTGAATGTATCCGTGTAGAAGATGTTCCTCATACTGAATATCAATAAATCATTGCTGTATTAAAGACGCCCTTCAGTGATGAAGTTATCTGCTGTGAATAATAATGTGTGTCCCATTATTACACAAAATCAACACAGCTGGTTAACACTGTTCTTTGGATGTCATTTATAACATGGTGGATTCAGATGCTCTAACTCCAAACTACAGATTTAGAAACACTGATCATGGCAGCGATGACGTGGAGTAACTTCCTGTTTCATAACTTTTTACATGATTTGTTTGTGTGTTGCTATAATGGCAAAAGGTTCAACTAGATACATTGGTTTTGTGTAATATAATTTTAGTATCAGTAGTATATGTAGTATTTAGCTTGTATTTAAAACACAGGTTGTCAGAACACAAACACATCAATAAAATAGGTTTTATTACACATTTTAATTTGTTTTATTTTCTTTATTCCATATCTTTACTCTCTCTTATCAACACATATTTCATAATGTATAAACGTGGCTCTTCATTATGCTTATTGAACTGAGATAATTACACAAACAGACCCTGATGATTTCTCAATACTCGATTTGTTCTCATGTGAAATTATAAATCTAAGAAAGGGAGCAATTTGCACCTGAGAAGTATTTTGTGTTCACCCCAAACATGGACAAAGTCTCGGTGATGATCAAGTTAACTGCCAATAAGTCGACACCTTTTCAGGTTTGGGCTTGAGGACGTGTTGCTCTGACAACAGTTCCTATGGTTCCAGATTTTAAACTAAATTTTCTCTCTGTCACTTGTGTTTGACTGTTGCTGAAATACACCCATCAACCAGTGCTGCAGCAGATTTACCTCTCAAACACTGCTGATGTATAAATACAGGGGAAACGAGGAGCTACATATTCATGACACATCAGTGTGCGTTGCTGTGGATACCGTTCGCTTCTACATTAAATAAACTCACATTCAGCTTGACTCAGAGCGGGGTGGCGACCCTGCGTGCCGTTTCTTAATGTTGGCTGCACAGGGAAAAGTGAAACGTAGGTAGATACTGTGCAATTAAATGTACTTTATTTAGCATTAGCTGATAATTAACAGTCATTATTTCCCCGAGCCTTTTCCTTTTGCACAACTGACAAACTGGAGCACTGCTGTGAATGATAACCTCCATCCTTTACTGTAGGCTATATTTAATGCAAACTATATATGACTACATCCACTTATTTGATATCTCTTAATTTGTTTAGTTTTATTTGTATGAGGAAACTTAACAGGTAAAAGAAGTATAGTCCATCGGTTCCAGTGTGTTTTATAAGGTAAGAAAATCAACTTAAACTTTACATTTTTTCTGACAATTTGTGGTCTTGACTCTTGTGTGTGAGAAGCAAAGGTGGGAGCGTGACTTTGTTTTAAGATGGTGAAACCTCTTCAGGAAGAGGTCGTGTGCAGGGTACGGATGGAACAGCTGGCTTTGACACCGGGGATCACAAAACACACCCCGTCTCCCATCAGCAATCACCACCGGTTACGAGATGCCAGATTAGCAACGCAGTGAGTCTTTCAGCGGACACGACAAAATGTCCTGCAGACATCTTATTTGGAAGTGAATGACAAATGAGCTGTAGCAGGCAGCACCAAGGTCAAACCTAATGAGTTATAATGATATGTGTTGACTAAGTGCGTGGTGTAGGTAGGTCTAACGTAATGCATCCAGATACAGATCGGACATACTGGTGGATTTAATCTGCACATACGTTATGTAAACGTATGTAAAATTATTTATATGAAACGCCGTCAGCTGTCAGGAAACACTGAAGCTAACGTTTGCCAGTGACATGTTACTCTGCTGTCGCCAAACGACTTTACAGTAACCCTGCACAATCAGGTATTTGTATGCGGGAATACATCAGACGCCTGTAATGCTCCTCCAGCTGACTGTTTCGAGTTAACGAGCGGATGAGCGTACGAAGATATCGTGACGTCAGCTCGTCACAAAAGTAGAAAAAAAACCACTGGAAACCTAGAGCTCAGAGCTTTGGCATAATTTTACCTCTTTGGCCACATTACATACACATCCAACTTTGTGGAGTAATATATTTGACAGAAAAAATGAAAAACATATTAGGTCTCCTTTAAGTTTAATATTCTAGATTGTTTTGTTACTGCTCTTGATACTTGAGTAACTTCCTGATTGCGTAATTGTTTGCTTTTTATTGGACATTTCTACAGATGTTTTCTGGCAACTCCGGCTCCTTAGTAGACATTTTTTTTAGATGATAAAATAATAAAACTCGAGGTTCACTTACTAGCTTTATTAAAGACCTGTTTTTCAGGTTGTTCATTTGAGAAGTCTGTGGCGGAGTCGTGATGCATTCATGTGCTGGTGAGACGCTCTGAAATCTGAGCAATGTGGGAGCTGGCTGCTCCACAGGACCACATTGATGAGATAGTTGAAAGAAAATCAAACCCAGACGACAGAGAATAAACAATGATGGTGGAGAAGGAAAACATGAATTTGACAGCTGCTTGCTTTGCAAATGGTGCGGTTTAGCAGCAAATTATTGTTGTAATAGTCACAGTTTTATTTACATCATGGGTCAATGTAGAACAATGAGTTAAATGCCTCAATATCCAAACAATAGGGCTTTTAATTACAAGAAAAAAATACACTTACCTCCGATTTTCGACAGTAAAATTAAGTAGTTTTATACAACTTGTAGTGTAAACATTGCAGCAGTCTAATCCTATGAACATGTCAGGCCTTGCCAGCTAGTTAAGGTGCAGAAGATGTGTGTGTGTGTGTGTGTGTGTGTGTCAGGGGGAGATCATAGCCAGCAGGGAGGCAGCTGGGGCCCTCCTGAGACGTGAGCCCATGACCCTGAAATCATGCGCTCCAAGGCTCCCAAGCAACAGGCCCGACCGGCTGAAATCAGACACCTCTCCCCTCCCCTCCGAGCGCCGCCGTCGCTGCTCTCACCGGTCTCAGGCACGAGGTCTGCTAGGGGTCAACCTGGGGAAGAAGTCGACGTCATTTATATCCCTCAACCCCCCCCCCCCCCCCCCCCCCCCACCACCAACCATCACCGTCCTTCCCTTCACGGCACCAAGCGAGCGCTTCACACCTGACATTGATCTGTACTTCAAAACCACAACAGAGTCTCACGTTCCGTCCCTCAGCTGACACAAACGATTTGTCGAGATCGGGCTCACCGCAGGCATGAGCGCTGACAACTGCCGAACCCCCCCCCCCCACAACTTTCCCACTTCGCATCTAAGCTGACAAGCAGTGTTTTTGTTTTGCAATGCAAAGCAGGGTTTTTTCTTTTTGCTCGGTGCTTTTCTGGTGTTTGAGCACATGACCAAACGCATGTGCCACACACAAGCGGCCAGTAATGTCTTTTTCCATCAGCATCCACCCACGGGGGAAAAAAAGAGGGATGCACTTGTGATTGAGGTGAGGGTCAATGCAATTCACTAACCTGATACTGCAGTTCATTTAATATTTATAGAACCCTTGTTTCCCATAAAATGACCTCTGTTGTAGAGCTTTTCCAGGGGCAAAGAGTTTTTATATCAGTTCTGTATATGATGTATATGTATAATAAAAGGTCCCATATAGTCTAAAGGAAGATTTCCATGTGTTGTTTGATTATAGATCAGGTCTAGCTTCTATATTAATACTGTGAAAGTATCAAAGCCTCAGTCCACAGAGAAACGCACACAGCCTGTATTCAGAAACTGAGCCTTAAAACCAGCCGTCAGGACTTCCTGTAACTTTGTGATGTCACAACAAAGCAGTCACCGCTCTCGGTCAAGCCCCAAGCTCCGCCCACCATTCAAACCTCGCAGGAGTGTTTTACCTGAAATCTGCTATATTTTTATTGGATCACTGCTAAGTGGCGGCCAAAAACAAAGAGGAGGAGCCTTCGTGCGGACGCGGACTCAGAAGTCACAGAGACGCATTGTAGTAAGGTGTAGTCATACGGCGGTGAGTGAAGACCGTCTGTATCTCAGGACTCTGAGGAATGGGATTTGGGCTAGCTTGTCTTTCCCTTGAGCTAAAAAGATGCCCCTGAGGATCGTGGGACCCCGTCTGCTGCTTAACCTTCAATCTTTATGTTGAGGGTGGGAGGGTGGGGGAGGGCGTACTGAGGGCCAGATCCCAGGAGTCCCTCCGACATGATTTACAGAGTGCGAGGAGATCTCAAATCAGACTTGGAGCTGTTGACGTTTAATACAGGCTTTCGTATCAACAAACCACAGATGTTTCTTTACTCCCCTCTCGATGACAATTTCTTTACACCTCTCCTGTGTTATCGCCCGTAGCCCTCTTTATATATGTAAACTGCTCCTAAATGGGACAGCTCAAGTGGCTCTTTAGATTTGTCTTTGCACCCCAACAATACACCCCCCCACCCCCTGAAAAACAGCAGCGAGGGCAGGGAACAATATTTCAGACATGCATAATTCATGTCGAGCTTGACTTTTAACGAGGTGCTAAAAATCCTGACATGTGGCGCACTCAATGCTCTGATACTGCGGCATAAATTCTTAATACTTTTTTATGAACTGCATCAGTCCGAGGTGTTTATCTATAATAAAAAATCTTGAATTGTAACTCTGATATAACACTGTTGCCCCTGCAGCTCATGTGGCAGGAACAAGCCGAGTCCTGGGGAGTTTTTTTTTTGTTGTTGTTGTTTTTCTTACATCCAGATCAACATTGCCTTGTTTCAGCAGCTTGCCTGTTAGCGATTAGCCTGCGCCGAGTGAGATACCAACCAAGGGCACCCACTTTATTCTCTCTTATTCAGGACCGTTTATCTGAATGCACGGGGCATTTGTGCCTCAATGTATTTTAATGCTCGTAGCACGCCTATACTGTCATTACAGCACTGATGTGGCTGCAAAATGTATTGTTTACCAGTCTGCTGTATGCTGCTGTCTTTAACCAGGAGGAGTGCGCACATGTGTGGGCGTACTATTTCAATACACTGTCGTATACACTGTCATAAAGATTCATATTTCTCGCCCTGCTATCTCTCAGCGTGACAGCCACTGAGTAACTAGACGATATTGTCGGAGCGCATGAAAAAAACTGTTTCTTAGAGTCTCAGTGTTTCTGGATCGTAAAAACAATTCCATGTGGTGCATGTCTTTGTCTTTGTCTCTACATCTGAAATATGAGTGGGCACGGATTTCACAAGGCAAGATGAATATTGTGACCGGTGTGTCATGGCTTTTGGAAATGACACGACCCACGAACAATGTGGCCTTGTTTTGTTTTTGCTGGTTCACACACGGAGCTGTTTTCCTGCTGGCAGCAGAACGAGCGTCCACCACTGCGCTGCCTGGAAACGAATATCTGCAAGGCAGGATTTGTCCAGAGCAGTGTGACAATATTTATACTGTATGCTCTTATTTATTAATACCTTTGTTGACAAGTGGGTGATTGGAGACATGATAAGACTCACATTTTCATGTTTGCATGTAACATTTACATCATTTTCTGTATGAATACTTGCAGAAAAAGCAGAAGAAGTAGGTATCATTAGCACAATAGGCTTCTGTCAGAAAGAAGTTAGCTTACCAGACCCTTTTATACTAGTCATAAATCCTGCTGTTAGGAAATATGAAAGGATACGATCAGCATTCATCCCCGGGTCAAATGA
Source organism: Seriola aureovittata (assembly GCF_021018895.1). Taxonomy (NCBI): domain Eukaryota; kingdom Metazoa; phylum Chordata; class Actinopteri; order Carangiformes; family Carangidae; genus Seriola; species Seriola aureovittata. The sequence continues at coordinate 20,863,531 of NC_079382.1, read as the reverse complement.
CTCTGCAGTTAACGCTGGTAAACTCCAGGATGAAAAAGGTGAGCGCAGCCCCGAAGTAAGTTTTAAAAACACACCATCACCTTCCGTGACTTTAGGTTCTCTGAGTGTTTTTACCTGAAATCTGCTATTTTTATTTTTATTGGATCACTCAGAAAACAGTCAGCCAATCACAAGAGAGGCTCAGTGTCTTTGTAAAACGACATTGAGATGGTTTTTGGTTCCTTAAACCACAAATATATCTTCTTATGGATCAACACTTTAAAAAAAGAGAGGAAAATATGGGACCTTTAAACTTCTGGTCATACCAGACCAATTAGGTTTGTAGCAGTAAAACGTCTGCGTGTACTGAATTGAACAAGGGTGCGTTTTATTGCTTACGAGCTCAACTTTTCTTTTTTAAGATGAAGTTGGAACCTCCTGTTCATATCACAAAACAGATTTTGATGTAATCAGGGACCTTTAAGGTTTAAACTTTAGAACTGGTGCCACTACTTTGATCATTTTACGTGAGAGAAACTGTGATCCAGTTCCATGAAGGATACGCTGGACAGTTAACTCTCCAGTACTGAGGTACTTCACCCTCAGGTCACCGTGCTCAGCTACAGCACATTAAACCTCCTGCTTCATCACACGCTGCAGTTATGTAATTATTACAGCAGCCATCAGCGGCTCGAGCAGAAACATGTAACGAGCATCCTGTTATCGTGACCGTGCTGGTCACACATGCAGATGACCTAGACTAATTAGCGAATTGATTTGAACTTAGAATGAGATGTATTGACCAACCAGCGCTGACCTTGTGACGGAGCTCCACCATCTGTTGGCGTGGGTCATAGAGAAAGCGTTCTCTGCTGAATTCTATTGATCTAGCTGTGTAAATACTGCCATAGTTTGCAACCTAACACGCTGCAGATGTTTTCCAGGAAATCCCCCTCGTTATACAGTTAGGATGAGAAAAATTTAATTCAAAATCCGGCCGCTCCAAAGTCCAACTGAGGTCACGCCTAGGCATCGGCTCGTATAGTGAAAACCTCCCAACCAGCCTTTCTCCAACACTTTACCGTCTATTTGACTGACTTTCATTGTCTGTGTTACAGTGGCTTTTATGCAAACATCCACACACACACACACACACACACACACACACACGTCATCCTCAGTCAAAGCCTAAAACCCAAAACAAAACGTCCAGAGAAATGATGTACCTGCCGGCTGTAGTTGCCTGTGAAGTTGTGCTCCAGCTCCCACAGAGCTCCACCATCATCCTGTCCAGTGGCAGCAGCGTCAGTTGTTTCTGTTGGCTAACCCGCTGTCCGCTCTATTTTCCTTCAACATCTGGGGCCAGCTAACATGCAGCCTGCGCACATGCACACCCACACACACACACACACACACACACACAAACAGGCCTGTTTCAGCCACCTTTTCAGATGCTGTGTAAAAAACTGGCCTGTTGCATGTTTGGAGAAAGATTGAGAAGCATGACGACACATCTTCAATGCAGAATTGACATTTAAACACATATATATACAGAAAGCATATGCAGAGGTATTATATGTTCATACTGTATATTGAATTTATTTTATGAAATATAAAACACATGTCAGAATTATATATCAAACCTGTAAGAAATTGGAACAATTTCAAATATTAACATATATGTCCAGCCCATACAAATATGTATGTTTATGTATGTATGCTTATATTGACATGTTGTTATTATATAAGTATTTAAACATATAGAATTTTATATGTATGTTGTTTTAATAAACTTACATATATCAATGAAATATATATCTTGAACATGTATGTTCGCATATTTTGTCCTGTACAGTATAGGCCTATGTAGCCTCTGCTACATAAAGGACTCACTTTTTACTTAAATGGACATTGGATGTAAATAATCCTGGGCTTTTTAAAGCTGAAGTTATGACAAGAGAAAAACACTTTAACAACTTTAATTCTCCTTGTCCTCATTTGCTTATCAATACCTGATAAAGTCAGGGGCTATGCTTATTAATTAGAATTATATGTGTTGATGTTTTCACACTTAAGATGGGAAGATGGGATGTAAAATAGACAAAAAAATCTCTGTGGCTGTCTTATCAGATTTTATTAGCTTTTATAATTATCATTATTAACACAAACAGTAAAAGGTTAAGTTTATATCTCTGCACTTTCCTTACAGAGAGTGAAAGTAAATTACAGGTTAGGGACTGAGACAGGCTTCGAGGGATGAAAAATGCAAATCAAACTGAATATAAAGTTTGACAGGAAATAACAATGCAGAGCGTCTGTGAGTTTAGGCATGAATGAGGCGTCCTGACAGTTTGTCGAGGTACGTGACACGTCCTCTGATCGTGACCTTTGTTGCATGTCATCCCTTCGCTCTGTGCCATCTCTGCTGTCGCTGTCCAGCAGAGCAGAAATGTCACCAAAAACCATCTTAAAAAACAAATAAGAATTAACCATGACAAGTAAGTGAAGTGTTTCAAACACTCCACACACTACACTCTGTATTGAGCTATTACCATTCATGCTCGGGCGCCGGTCGATACATCTGTGACAACAACTGGAAGCGGCTGTCGTGTGCGAGCGTTGGCTCTGTATATCGTTCAAATTAGCAGCGGCCGATATCTGATTTCGAGTCGTGAGCAGTCATGTGAAGTCGTTGGCATATTAATTGGGTTGAGTGCACACATGTTAGCAAGATGACTTTGAGCGTGTGTATAGATAGTCATTAAATGGAGCGCTGTCTGATAAGTGTGTGTGGATAATGTGTCAGCCAGGCCCAGTAGTCACACAGCAGGATGTGAGCCGCATTGAGTGCAACTGCTACTCTACTTTAATGATCAATCAACAGCGTAGACGACGATTGCCACATGCGTGCAAAGGTTCGTAGCAATATTGCTGATGGAGGATTTTTAATTTGTGAACTTTTGTTAGCTTTAAAGCTGCACTGATCAATATTTTTATTTTATCTATGGATCAAATCGAACATGTAATGTGAAATAAGTCACGCAAACAAAGGTAGCCACTCCCTCGGGAGATCTCCGGAGCCGGTGGAGACCAAAAACAGAGCTAAAATGAGAGTGAATGTTGAGCTTAGATTCAACAGGTGGAGGGAAACAACACCAGATGCTATGCTAATGTTGTCCTGTGTCTGCTGGATGTGTAAATAGCGTAAACTGTAAATAAAGATGGACGTAGCCTCCGTGACGTCACCCAGTTTTCTTAAGAGCAGTTTTCAGAGTCCTTTGTCGCAGTGCCTGTCTCCGCCAAATCCAAAAATGGGAATGAGGCTGAGACTTCAGGTGCATGCAGGTATGTGACAAGCATACGCTTACCCACCTGTGGCCACGCCCTCAGTTATACATAACTTTAAGCCTTGATAAAATGTAAACAGGTGAGTTATATAAACAGGTGTCACAAAGGAAGGAAATTAGCTCTAGAGACCAAAACTGTTTTTTGTACCAGGCTGTAAACGTGTTTATTTCTGCTGTAAAGTTGGACATTTTAACATGGGAGTCTGTGGGGATTAACTCACTGTTGGAGCCAGACTCTAGTGGTCATTAGAGGAACTACGGTTTTTGGCACTTCAGTGTTGTCTTCATTTTTCAGTCCCATAGGTTGCCACTTGGTAAATAGGCAACTTTTTTTATTAACATGTTCAGCACATCAGCTTTATAAGGTGATAATATATATGTTAATGTCTCTTCAGCTCTTCAGCTTGATCTGCTGCCTCCAAGTGGCCAAAAATTAATACTGTTTTGTCAAAGTTAGACACAACACAGAGCAAAAAGAAAGCTGGTTGACTGATGAACAGTTTTTTTTTAAGTAGGTAGACCTTGAATGCTTGATTTGAAATCAACGGCATCTTCTTTCCAATGGCAGCAACTTCTCTGATGTCCATTAGGATTTCATAGAAACTGGCAAATTTCCTCTAAGACTCATGCTCCCTGTCGCTTTTGAATCATGTTAAACTTTCTATGAGCCTCATTATTTCTGGTTTCAAACACTTTCATCAGCATCAAAAGTAATCCATTGATTTACGTCTGTATATCCATGGTTACACTGCAATCAGGAACTGCTTTAGCTAATTAAACATGATTCTCCACGGTGCAGATTTGCTTAATTTAAACAAACACAGGCATAAAGCATCAGCCCTCAGGTGTAGCTCACAGCTACGTGACAAACACTACACTTCCTTTATATATCACCTAAAAATACCCTCGTATTGATATTGTATTCACGCAATCAGATGCCATTAGGGAGTTATGGCACAGGATCCCAAAGGTTACTGGGTTCACAGTAGTAGCAGTACACTACATGACTGCATCGGTACATCAACTCTAGATATGGTGTTTGATAATTAAAAGGAGGGACAAGTGCACAGTAGTTATTTTTCACTTTTCGAGGCGAGGTCGGAAAAATATTTCATTTAATTTGCAAAACCAGTGGGTCGTACCATCGCCGTGCCTCGACTTTCTTTTAATTTCCACCAGCACAGATTAATAAATTGTATTTGCTCTATCTCCTCCCGCTTAAATAGATGACAAATGCATGTGATGTGACAAAATGACACTTCAGGGCCAACTATGAATCTCACAAGATGGAAAATTGCTTAATGCAATCCTTTGCTGGATCGTTGCATGGGGCTTTTCCGAAAAAGGGCGACCAAGCAACCGCTCAATCTCCCCACCTGCTCCCATTCCTCGATGCGAGCTGTCACTTTTTGACGGCAGCCTTCGCATTTGGAACAAATTATGTGTGGAAGTCCAATAGAAAATATGCCGTCCGCTTCTTGACACACCTTAATGAAAATGGATGGCTGGGCAGCCGTGAGTGGGACCGGACACCTGACAGTCTATAGTCTCTCTCCATCAGCGCACAGGAGTCAGCTCAATCCAGTCGCACATCTCTCCCCGTGGAAATGAAGATGTCCTGTCTAATGGGAAGTATAATGGCTGTGGACAGATGGGAGACATCTCGCTTTAGCCCGCTTTCCCCTTGCTCGGTAACGAAGCCACGGCTTGTTGACAGATAAGGGTTGGAGGAAAAAAACCAGAGTGGAAAGTGGTGTGTCACCGTTTAGTATCCAGCCCTTCAAAGAAAGTACAGGAAATAGAATAAACCGCGCCAGAATACTGGAATGTGCAGATGTGTTGTGTGTGGGGGAAGTAAATGTGGGCTCTCCTGACTGCTCCCTGCCTCAGAGCATCAGGTCAATACAAGCTCACCAGGACGCGAGGCCCCAGGCAGGCAGGTCGTGTCACCGGCTGTAAAAATAGTAGCGAGCAATCCAATAGCTCTGATTTATGAAGCATGTCAATACCCAGACTGTAACAATGCATCGGCCGGGAGATGATTGGTGGGCTCTCAGTTGGACAATAAGCACAGCCCCGCTGCAAGATTGACACTTTACCCGGCAACATAAACCCATCATCTCGGCTTCATCTCACCTGTAAAAGGACTCAATTACTACAGGCAATAACTCTCAACTTTTCTTTTGTTATTTCGAGATTCTCTTTTTTAGCCTGTTTTCTCTGGGGAGAGATGACTTTTCATATCCGAGAGAGATTTCTGAACTCAGAAATTCTCTCATCAAGTATCTATATTCTGCAAAAAGATGAAAACTATCTCTTAGCTTAAAGGTTTGGGGTTAAAACAAATCATTATTAGCTTTGAAAAAAAAATTACCACATTTTATCCATAGATTAGTAATGCTTTAAGACCAATTAAAATTACATCTATACAATTTTAGGGCTACATTTATCATTTTCTAGGTCACTTGGGAGAAGCACTGAAGTATTAACACCCTTTAAAATTGTTACAACTAGTGTTAGCAAACAGTTGCTTATTTACACATCAGGTAGAGATAGAGTAACATTAGCATTAATTTGTATTTCAGTGTCCGGTCGCCGAGTGAATATTAGTCTGATATTCATTCTCCTATTAGCTCCATTTTGGCCTCATCACAACAACAACAAGTGAGGAAAATATCTGGTTTATCAATGTTTACCAGCTACTTGCTAACTTCGTCTGCCTGCTGTATGGTGTCCGGTAGGTAGAGCACAGTAACAATTACACTTAAAGGTCCCATATTGTATAAAGGTAGATGTCCATGTGTAGTGTGATTATAGATCAGGTAGCTTCTATATTAATACTGTGAAAGTATCAAAGCCTCAGTCCACAGAGAAATGCACACAGCCTGTATTCAGAAACTGAGCCTTAAAACTAGCCGTCAGGACTTCTGGAACATTGTGATGTCACAAGGAAACACTCACCACTCTCAGCCATGCCCCGAGCCTGGCCCACCTGGACCCACCATCCAAGCCTTCCAGGATTTGGTTTCTTTGAGATCTAAAATCTTACTGGTACTAAAAACCAAAAATATATTACAATATAATACAGGAAAACTCTAACATATGGGACCTTTAAACAAAACATTACAGTTGTGCATCGTAAAAAGCAAAACAAAGAGCTGAAAGACATTAAAATGCTCAGGGGAACTGCAGAGTTGAGTTGAGTTCATCACAACAACCAACCCCCTTCGGATTTACACATAGTTATTTGATCCATTGTTCATACTGAAATATTGATTTGTGCAGCTTTAATGTGATTTATTTCCTATTGGATCAGAGTGTTTGGGCAGGACATGACACACAGAGGGATTATATTACATTACAAAACAATGGAAGAGTCATCAGTCTAAGAGACAAACGTCTGATTCGGTTTGAAGAGCAGGATTATGTAAAGATTTGTGATGGATGAACAATAAAACATGAGGTCACCTTTAAAGATGCACTATTTTCCAGGAAGTGACAGTTTTCCAGGAGTGTATATCTATTTCCTGGAGTCTTTGAATCTTATTTGATGTGTTGCCAGTTATTTATAAATGACATCAAAGCTACCTAACTAACAGATCTTTTCTTTTGTTTTATCTTCTTTTCTTTTCCGTTCACAGTATTAAAAATCACATTCAGAAATACATACAAAACTAGTCTGTCATCTTAACCAACCTATCATAATATACTCAGATACACACACGTATATACACAGAGGTAATAAATAGTCTTCCACCACAAGTTTTGCTATTGCTACATGGCCATAGTGGCATTAACAGCTTAATGCTAATTGTAGTCCCTTTAAGAATAGTTGGTGGTCGGTTGAAGTTTGAGGTATAGAAAACAGTATTCCAGTTATCTACTATCAGACTAGAGTCTTCCACTTTCTTCCTGAGCTTCTTCATCTTTGGGTTGTTCAATAACATGTGCATTTGCACCAGTTTCTGAATCACATTTCATACTCTCAGTGTTCAGCTTGTCCCTCAGTAACGGTGAAACCGCAGCGTGTGCTACCCAAGAGACGATGCCCTACATCAAGCTGACATTGTCCTCTAATATAATCTGTAGAAAAATTTAAATTAAACTCTCAAACATGAGAAAGAAATCTGTTAGTTGTGGGTGATGTAAGAAAAACATGTTTTGTTGGGATAAAATAACGCACAGACTTTATGCCGCAGCTTGTTTGTGCCTGTGCGCAGCGGGAGACTTACACCATCACGTCTTGCTTTTGTTAGTGTCTCGTCAGTGTGTATATTTTTTCCTTATTTTTTTCATTGTTTATCATAGAAGTGCATCCCATTTGTCCTCTGTTGGGAGCTGCTACGTATAGGCGCTCATATAGGGATAAATAAAGATGCATTCAATCAATAAATGCACTAATCTTAAGGGAGCTTTAAGATGCTCTTTGAAAATAACTGGCCATCAAAGGTAATCTTCTTTAGGCACTTTTGGGAAGACAAAGTGTTCTTTAAAGGCCTCCGTTAATGGTTTAAAACACTGACCTATTTCTACCTCACAATCTTTATCAGGGCCGAGATAATAACAACTGATTGATTACACCTGCTATTTCATATAGTGAGGTCGGAACCGGTCAGTGTTTTAAACTATTAAAGTTCCTCTGCAGACTTGTTTTAAGCTGTAAAAATAGTCGGTAATACCTCCACGTTTACATCCTCAGGGTCTTTATTTCTATATTGAATTAAATTCACTGAACTGAGTCAGTATCATCACTTAACCTTCCCGCGGTGTGATGTTTTTTACGCTGCAATGAAAAAAATGGACAAAATCAATAACGTGAAATCAACACAGACGATGATGAAAGCGTAGGAAACCTCACAGCGAATTCAAACGCATCTCAAACTCAGTTTGTGTAACTGATTTATTTCACGTCTTATGAGTTTCTACCTACCGAGGACCCTTACCATGCGGCTGATGTTTTAGCCGAGCATCAGCTCTTTGTGATGTTCTACATTGTCTGGACACTGGGACGCATCCTGGCTGGATGCAGGAGCTGGGAAAGTGCTGAGCTGCACAATTGTCATATATGAAAAATGGACACGCAGTGTAGAGGGGGACCGAAATAGCAGGAGGGGCTCGCACACATTAAAAGGAGTGGCACATGTTGGCTTTCTGAGGTGTCCCTGAGTCTCTGGCTGGTCGAGCCACCATCAATCATCATCACGTCCCTTTCTTGTCAGGGTTTGTCTTCACACACTGACCCCACCCTCTGAGCCTGACACATCAAAGACAGGCGGGAGGTGCAGGGGAGTGGTGGCCGGAGGTACCACCCATCTCTGGCGATACTCCAGCAGTGCTGAGGATGCTTTTACTTTGTATTTATTATTTATTTTTTTTGGAAGGCAATATATAGAGTTCATACTGTAAGCAGAGATGCACCATCGGGGGGGGGGGGGGCAAACCAGGCAAATGTTTGGGGCCCCTCATTGTGCAATGACAACTATAATCCCCCTTTTACCCTCCCATGAATACACTCTACAGTGCACTGCTGCTACCCCCCCCCCCTCCCCCCCAATGATGTGTGTTATTGCTAGCATCTACCCATTGTCTGCATATGAGGCATTCAGGGAACATCTGCAAATTGTAGCATTCGGAGTCCGCAGCTGTCACCATATCTGGTAAGTAGAGGTGCTGTTCTCATCTATCACAAGCTTAGCAGAAAATCATATTATTTTCCCCACATATGCAACCTATGCTAACATTAGCTTAACTTTATTTATATGTGCAGGGGAAGGTAAGGTAATTGTCCTTGAGACGTGTGTAGAACTTGATTGGAGTCCACCTGTGGCAAATGGACATAGTTTAGAAAACACGCCTGTGTATATAAGCTCTCACAATTCACACTGCATGTCAGGACAGAAAACAAGCAATGAAGCCCAGTGAACTCTCTGTGGACCTCTGTGATGAAATTGCAGTGAGGTATAGATCACGGCGAGGGTATAAAACCATTTCTAAAGCTTTGAGTGTTCCCAGGAGCGCAGCGGCTTCAATAATTGTGTAATGGAAGAAGTTTGGAAGCAGCAGGACTCTTCTCAGCGATGGGACGGGTCAGAAGTGGTGGGAAAGAGGAATGCAGCCAAATACAGAGAGGTCCTTGAAGAACACCTGCTCCAGAGCGCACACGACCTGAGACCGGCGTGACGGTTCACCTTTCAGCACGACAATGACCCGTAGCCAAGACAACGCTGGAGTGGCTTCAGGACAAGTCTCTGACTGTCCTTGAGTGGCCCGGCCAAAGCCCAGAGTTAAACCCGATAGAACATCTGTGCAGACCCAACTGAAACGTTTATTTCTGGTGCAGCCGTCTCCGGTTCCAGTTTACTCTGGCGTCTGTGTGTCCGTCATCTATCATGACGGGCGTCAGGTGAGGATGTGTGAGCGTATGCAAATAGGAGTTTGCCAGGATGAGAAGGGGATTGGCGTACTGCATCTGATCCTGCAGGTAATTGGCTCCTGTCACACGACCTTGTCCAATGTAAAGAGCCAAGATGGCGCGGCAATGCTGCAGGGAAACACTCCCCTCCCTCCTGCCCCAACCGGCCACACTGTCGTTTCTATTTTGCCATGATGATGGCTTCTTGCTCCTCAGGAGTTGGTCGGGGTGGACTGCTATTTCTTTTGATCCTGTTTTCTGCTGCTTTTATAAGTTAGGGAGCTTTGGCGCTGTAATTTGGTTTTGTTGACTCTTCATGGTTACCTTTCTTTACTTTTTTCTAGATAGATTTTCTGTTTGTTATTTTGGCCTTTGTCCAACCTGAAGCTGAACTCCTATTCCCTGACATTTTGGAAAGAACACTGCAAATACAACAATAGTCATCAACCACCAGCAAACTGTTTCTGTGGCTACTTGGAACATGGGAAAGATGGGTTTCTTTTATGTTTTGTCTTAGCCACCCCTAGACGGACATAACACTGTGTACTGTTGTGAAATGTTTTGGTGTTGAGTCACTAAATGATGTGTTTCATGTGACTGTGGTTCCACGGCCCCAGTCTGACCCATATACAGCATGATTGTCAGATGCTGCTTCCACATATGAACCAATTCTGACACACACCTAGAAAATCATGCAGCTGTCATACAGCACCGGAGGAAAACAGCTGGAATCTGCCCAGATGTACATGGGCCAGACTTGGGCCGAGGACCCAGGCATTTGTCGTCATTCATTTTACTATAAAACATTACTGTACATTGGACCTGTCCAGTGATTTGAGTGAGTTGCACTAAAATATTTGTGAAATATTATTTTTAATTCCCTTAAATAATAATTAATTCTAGCACAGGGCCCCTGCAACCATATACATTATCTATAATCACAGAATTAATTGAGATTCTAGATTTTAAAAAAATCCAGTTTTAAAAAAAGGAGGAAGTGGAAAAGGAGCGGAAAAGATCCGCATGTTATTAATTCATTGTGTTTACCATTCTCGTCGGCTCAATAATAAATAGTGAAAGAGCATTTTGGTCGGCCCCGTCTGTCATCTCCTAAAAAAGCTCCCCCATCCTCCCCGTGTTGCATGTGAGAGGAGAAGGAAAACATCTTGATTCCTGCAGCACAGAAGCCTCACCCCATGGTGCGCTGCAGAATGGAGTGGTGGCATCCTTCCATGCATTATTCAGGAGTGTAAATTAACCCTGTGTAGGGATACTCCATCAATCAAAGGGGGGTGGGGGTGGGGGGTGCCATAACAGGGGGGACGCAAGAGTGAGTGGGGGGGGGGGGGGGGTTGGTTGGTATGTAGCTGGTGGTCTGGCAGATGCAGTGTAATGGAGAGGGAGTCCGAAGTCAACGCTAGAATTAGCCACCCACGATTTCAACAGGTGGCCCGTGACAGTCATGTGTGGCATGTGGAGCGGCTCAGGCAGAGGTGCTGCAGGCGGGAGCGGCCGAGCGCTGTCTCAGCCACAAAACCAAACAATGAGTGGACCGGGATTTAGGGTTTAACCGTGTTTACACTGAAGGAGAATAGTTTAAAAGCCGCGCGGCGTGTGACATGAGCACGTACACAATGTTGTTTCTCTACACTCTGTCTTTAATGGATGCAACATTTAACCATTCAAACCGATTCCACTTCATCAAAGCTTTAATTTCACTCTTTTTCTCTCTTTGTCAGACAACAATATGAATTGCACTGTTAGCATGTTAGCCTGACAACATTAGCATGCTTGCCTGAGTACAGCCTCTCAGAGCTGCTAGCATCGCACCACCTTACCTTACATTAACTTTTAACCTTAACTTTACAGTTTTATTTAAGAGCGTCTGACCTCAACTAAAATGACTGGTTACGGAAAGAGAGTGCCAACTACAACAAGATGTCTACCATTAATATCTAAATGCACTAAACACTATTCTTTACCTGGGTTTAGAATTAAAATCTGAATGAAAAAAAAATAATTCATGAGGCTTTAATCGTGAAGTGGTCGTTATTCTGCAAGTGGGATTCTTGAAGATATACGACATCGGCCTTTAACGCTTTCAAATGAGTGAATACCTTGGGTCTAATAAGGTTATTGGCTGCTTTAATATCCGCACATCCTTGTCATACTATATTTATGGGGACCTGTCATTGAGATAATGCATTAACTAGCCCCTTACCCCCAACCTGAACCATCACAAGTGAATGCCTAAGCATAAATATACACCTAATTTTAACGTTAACCGCTAAGACCAAGTCTTATGGGCTCCCGGTTTTCAGACCCAACAAATACAGTGAAACAAGACATGGGGACATGCAGAAGTAAACGACTTCAACTACAGACGTATATCAGCTAAATCCTCCACATGGTCACATGCAAACATGAGATCAGCATGGACCCGGTATTTATTCATGAGCGGAAGCAAGTCTGTTGATACTGAATATAATACACTGCACCAGTGGCCGATATTCCCTGTAAGTTTGGAAGAAACGAAACAGAAAAATGTTTCAGTTGAAGAAGCGTGAGTTCAGACATTAGAATCGGGCGTCGTACTAATGATGCTACAGTCGAAGATGAATTTCTCGCCCTGATAATCGAAAGCAAAGCGATGAGGTCATTCTGAGGTCGCAGCATCGGGAACAAGTCTCCAAGTCCTTCCTCTTCCTCTGGGACTTGTTTATTTGTTGAACTTAATTCTTTTAATGGGGTTTTTTTTCTGGTGAAACATTCCTGTCACTGTGAACTTTCCAGCTCATAAATCAGAGCTTCAGAAGAAGATCTCAATAGCTCAAAAGCCGAGGGAGGCAGGGCCAGAGCAGTAAATCAGGGAGTAAACTGACTTTGACACTGTTCCTGACTCAGTCGTGATGCCTCCGTCTCTGAGGCGTTTTTCTGTGCGAGTGTCGCCCCATGAAAAGGGCAGATGAGGGTGTCAGGGCGCCGGAAACCTTAAAAGCGGCGCTCCAAAGAAAGCATGTCAGCAGGTCGGAGTGAGCGCTCAAAAATGGGATTTTTTTATTAAGAAAAATATTAGCAAACAGAAGAAAAATAAACCCTGAGAATTTCAACAAAAAAATAACTTAAACCATAAAGATATAAAATCCGCAGCCTCACAGCGAGCTGCCACCTGCTCCGTCTCTCTGTACTGACACCTGACTGCCATCTTATCTTCTCCTTGTCACCTAACTGGAGCCTCCCACCAGCTCAGGTAAGTATGAGACTTACTCGCAGACTTGCAGTTGAGTCTTACAAAAAAATAAAAATAAAAAAAATCAGTTGATATCTAGAGTGAGTGTGGCCGACCTCGTCACGCTGCAGCCTTTCCAACAACAATATCTTCCACTTGAATCTCCACAGAACTTTTTGGGAAATTTGGTTGATGGATAAATAAAAACACATATTTCACAGCCACGACTCGGTCGTTTCTATGATCCCTCATTGGAAATCTATCGGCCATTGCTCGTTCCTTTCAGAACACAGAAACGCAGACATGAACAATACTCCATGTCTTATAAAAGCGCAGATGAGGTGGGAACAAACAAGGGCGTTTGGAGGGCAAGATAAAACAAGCTCGATCGAGATGCACGAATATCATCTAAACACGGAGCTCGAGTTGCAAATCGAACGTGAACCCGACTGGTCTGTGGCGACATGAAGAAACCCGTATCTACATTTCCATCCTTACCCACTGTAAATCACCCGCCCTTATATACTTGCATGTGATAAAGGCCGTCATCAGAAGCACTCGGCGTGTAATCGTGTTTGTTCTCTCACTATGAATTCTGGGACTTTGGTTGATTTATTTAGCTTATCCAGGTTTTGGCTGATTTATCTGGTTCACTCATTCCTTTAGTTCCCCTGTGAGATCCGGGGAAAATATTTTATTGATTGCACAACAGCCGTGTGTGGACACTTCTTCAGGCGTTTTTTGCACCTTCTCTGGGACCGCTGCAGATCCCCCCCCCCCCCCCCCCCCCTTAATGTAGAAGAACTGGGTTGGAAGTCAGAGAAGACACCGCTGAGGCGGTCGTGATGATGTGTGGAGATATATTACTGTCTGGAAACCGGACGCCGTTTCCAACTAGACCTTCCTTTAATTTGAAAAAGTAAGCTCACTTTTTTCTTTTTTAACTGTTCTGTAGCGGAGGAAATGAAGTTCCCTCAGAGGAACATTAAACTGCACTCCCGTGTATGCACCACATTACAGATTCAAAGCATTATTCAATAGAGAGAAAGGCTATTAACTCTGCTGCTTTCTGGGATGCCGTCCAAGTCAGATCAGAATTCTGGTATGGTTAAATCCCCATAAGAGTTCCTGAGATGAGGCTGGCGCTTTTTTTTCCCATCGGCGAGCAGAGGACACGGGCATAATGACGTTAGGCACGGTGGTCCTGTTTGGACGGCTGTTTGTTTAACAGCATATTCATTGGCTGTTTGCTGATAAAACTGGTGGGAAAAGCTGCCGCTGATGAATTGCAGCGGAGCTTTTCTTGGTGTATCTATTGTTTGGCGTCTCCCGGCTTTGGCACAACCACGCGTCAGGATGCTTCAATTGACTTTGAATAAAAAAAAAAACGGGACGAGGCTGATGTCAGAGGAACAGCCTGCGGATCCCGGCGACACCCCCCCCCGCGAGTGGCCGGGAATAAACAGGGGAAGATGTGATGTCCGCTCGTACAAACAGCAGTCATATAAATAATGATTATAGGAAGAACAGAATGTTCAAAAGTCTGTTTCTGTTTTTTATTCCCTGGCAAAAAGAAAAAAAAAATAAGAGTGACGGCAATTGAGATCAGCGCTATCTGCACTTCCACCAACTGACACCGGCAGTTTGATTAAGCATCTCCTCGGCTCACGGCCTACATCTGTCCTCGTTTCTCTTTATGATGTATTTTCCCTCCTTCTTTGTTTTTTTGTTTTTTTTTCTCAGAGGAAAGTAAAAAGAAGACACCACGACAAATTTCCTTCGGGGACCTCGAATCATCTTTCATGGATTGTGTGGGTGGCTATCTTCTCTATCTACGACAAAACCGTGATGGGCCCACGTCGATACCAATTCCTACCTGCCGAGATAAAATTAAATTCGTGGTGCGTCCGTCAATTGTTTCCTGTGTATTTTTGGATTGATTTCAAAGCATCGCAGCCCGTGTGGCTTGTAACCTTCTCAGGTGTGTCTCTGTAGGTTTAGGACACAATAGGCGGCCATGATAAACCCATCTGTACATTGCTCTGAGAGAACGACAGAACACATGAAATTCAGTCCGGTCATTGTGGTTTAGACAGATAGATACTACAAAACATAGATACGAATGAAACCACAAATATATCTTCTTATGGATCAACGCTTCAAATAAAACACAGAAGAGGAGAATACGGGACCTTTAATGTCTTCCTCACCCTTGACAAAGCTCCGCCAGAGACAAACAATACATTACATTTGCCGAGCAGCGGCCTGAACGACTAAATTGATTTTGACATATCAAATTAGCGGAGAGTCCCTTCTCCTGTCATTTTAGAAATAATAGTTTAAGAGTGAATTTTAGAGACGTGCATTAGAACGGCAGATAGCTGCGGGCAGAGCTTTTCTTTACAGACTTCCCCATATCAGTGCAAGGCATGTCCGGGAGGAAGGTGTTAGCTGTGTGGATGGATCCGATCCCAGGCCTCCATCTGGCCAAAAGAGGGAAAGGAGTTCAGCCTCTGGTCTGATTACACTGCGACCAGCTGGTGACGGCCTGTAGCCGTGATGTATAAATGCAAGAGCAAGTGTCCTGCTTTTGTAGTGCTAATAAGTAATTGTGGCATTTATATCTTTAGCATTAAGTCCATGCCTACAGGAAGTTACGCAGGTGGTGCAGAGAGTCTCCGAGTTTTCATCACGGTCTTTTCTTTCGCATTTGTCCCCAGATATTTTTTCATAACTCATGTTCAGGATGAAGTTTATTGCCCCTCCCACACGTACTGGACACGCTGTACACACAGGGAAGAGCGAGCACCAGCAAAACTGTGCACGTTGGTGCATTTCAGCACAACAGCTGCATGATGGGGAGTCGCCCGGCTGATGCTGAAAAGCCCATTGGGGCGTGCTGCTTTTTGATGCCTCTGTACATCTATCACAGATACGCCGCTGAAATAACAGCGGCGCTGAACTCCCTCGGCTGATCGTACAGCTGGAACTTCAAGAACCGTGACCTCCACCAGAGGAGTCTTCGGTCACAGCCGCCGCAGCCGTGCACCGTTCCTCGTGGGTACAAACGCACAGTCCGCTGCAGAATACAGGCTCCACCAGACGACCGCGACTCCCCGCCGTTTCAGGAGTTAGCCCGTCCCGCTCGGTGGCCATGTTGCTTTGTAGCCGCATGTCAGTGGAAATAAAGAAGCAGCAGTTCTTTATTTCACACTGGATGGTTCATCGTACTCACTCCTGGTGCATAAAAGACACTCGTTCTTTCTTCTTTTTTACTGTATCAACATGTAGTTGATAATACGATGATATATTTACATTTATTTACATACGCGATACAACATGTCACATACACATTTGGTCTGTCTTCACAATCTGGGAAAGTTGTCTCATACTTTTGTTGTATAATATCAACATCTATTGATTTTGTCTTTGGGATGGAAATATTGTATATTTATGTAACATTGTTTACAGTATAAGCATACAAACATAAAATTATTTTATAAATCTATTATTTAAATAAATATTATGTTCAGGAAAAAAAACATGAAAGTTAATGTGACGTATTTAAGAAAAAGAAAAATGTTTTAATGAAATTTTTTGACTGAAGGCCTCACTGTGCTAAAAACAAAGTGCTTATCAGATCTGTGTGAGACGACGAGGTGCAACCAAGAATTTTTATAAATTTCCAAACAAGATGATTCAGAAACTTTGATGATGTGACACTGCGATTCGCCCGGTGTATGTGAAAGTCTGCAGACTTTGAAACAAACTCTTCTGCCTTTTACATGTTTAGACAACATGTTGTTTACACTGAGGCCTTTAACGTCTCCTCTCCACCGGCAGGATCTGTATCACCTCAGCCCCCCCCCCACCTGTCTCTCTGCCCGACTGAAGAGGCCATCACAACTGTCACATCCATGGCCCGGTTCCACGCCATAACACAGCTTTAATGGCAGATCGCTGCAGCCCCTGACAGTCTGGATGAAAGAACTCGACATGGCAACATGAACGTGAACACAATGGTTCTGACAAGGAGGCAACCGCACCAACGGGTGGGCGGCATTATCATACAGCGGCCCCCGGAAAACAAATAATGCACATTCTTTAACCATTCGTCGGCTCGCTGACACAGACCACGATCTGATTTCCTTCAACAGTATTAGACTTGACAAAATCTGGTTGTTTGGTAAGAGTTCAAATGCAACAGCAGGCGTGGCCCTTGAAGTGTGCAGACAACTGCTCATTGATTCTGTTCCCCCCGAAGGCTCCGCTGCTGCTTGAATTCATCCACCAGAAAGTCCGTTTTCATCACTGGACACAGTTGCATCAATCTGCCGCCGACGCCAGCCCCGGCCTGTTGGATAGACCTCAACCCGAAAAAAAAAAAGTTTTTCAAGTCAGCCTCCAGGGTCGCAGCGGAGAAAACACACCGCTCACACTCACTGGGTTGTGCTGGCTGAAAGGGGTGAAGAGGTGGGGAGGCGGGGGGAGGAGGGGGGAGGAGGGGGGAGGCGGGCCTGGTGGTAGTGGAACATCAGGCCAATTGTCTGTCACATCAATCAGGGGAATGTTCATCCAGCAATCAGTCAGTGAGCCGGTGGTGGCATGGGCATCAATAAGGCGGGCTGACAGGCGTCTTTGAGAGACTGTAACGGTCCTCTTCCTCCTGGAGTGTGCCCCAGACACACAGAGCTTCAACACATAGAGCCGCCGCCCCATTCAAATCACTAACAGCTCTCAACTCAACCGTTCCCTGCTTCTTATTCAAGCTTTAAAAAATTCATTTGGCTGTAGGCCTGGCTCACCGGCTGAATACAGAGTTTTACTCACCTACAACTGCTCTCAGTCGTCGACCTACGTCCCACAGGAAAGTCTTAACTAACTAACCCTCTATTTTCAAACCAGGTTCTGATTTGTAAATTTGGTTGAAAACAACGAAATGATTTGACATTAGTCTTTATTTACAGGCTGAAGCAGAGTCTGAAGATTTAAAGCTACAGTCGCCAATATTTTTCATATTAACAATGGATCAAATCATAATGTGTATTGCAGTGACGAATCCACAGAGAACCGTCGTCCATAGTCGCGCTGCGTTTACGTCATTTTAGAATTTACAGTTGTTGCGTGATGGACCTGAAGTGACGCCTTTGATAAATGAAGAATCCAGTAGAAACGAACGGCTGTGTGTGTGTGTGTGTGTGTGTGTGTGTGTGTAGGTTCATTCTCTCCTGATGCAGCAATTTCTCTTTTATTTTTTTCCCCAAATTCCTCTTTGCTTACTCCTCCACATCCCTCACTAGCAAAAAAACGCCTGAACGGTACAGTTTGCCGTCGTGTGAGTGAGTGGGCACGCTGCTCAGAGTAACAACAAAAAAACTACATCTGTAGATGTTTAGTCTCTCTCATCTCGTCTTTGAAGCAATCACAGGCGGTGCGAGCTTTCTGATTGCCCCTATACCAATTTGAGTAGTTTGTGATTTTTTTCCGTGATTTCTGCAGATCAGAACGTCGCCTCTCTTTTCCCGTTTGAAGCAACTGTTGTGCAAAGCCGCCGGAATCTACTTGAATGAAGTGACTGTTTCACCGTGAGAGCAGCTGTTTTTGAAGTAGAAAACCTCGCCGTGACACGCACACACACACACACACACACACACACACACACACACACACACTGAAGGTCTCCTCCTTATCTAGCTGCTCTAGCTCTACCTTCACTGGGCTCCCTCTATAGCGAGGTGCCAACTCTGTGCCTCTCATTCAGATCAAGTCACAGCGTCTCAGTGGGAGTCGCTCCGAGGACAAAAGCAAGGAGGCCTGGACCATGAAAGGAGATTACCATTTCACAGATCTGAAGTCTGAGAGGAGCGGCCACCGCCGCTGTCTCCGGCTAAACGGATGAAGTGTTTGTTTACTTGCTTGTTTCAATAGCGATTAAAATAATAATAACCTTTAAGGGCCGGGGAAGGCGTCACAGTGGCTTCGCCGTGAGTTAAGAGTTTTCCTGGAAGATGAAGAGCTCTTGGCGGCTCTGAAAAGTTGCGTGCTCTTGGAAAGCGTCCAGATGCTGAAAGTTGCTCGTCTTCACGCTGCTTTTAAGTTTCCCTGGCGTTCGCACAAGATGTAGATTAACACAGACGTTACTTCTCTGTTGTCAGCAGATCCGTCTCAACTAATGGAACGTGGAAAAGTTATTAGCATCTATGGCGATCACTTGTCACACCCTGACGTATATATATTGTGGTTGTCATGTCAAGCTGCAGAAGAATCCATCCATCCTGCGGCACCGACTCGATGCTGTGTGCAAGATTTACTTCTTTTAGAGCCACTAGATATTTACTACTGGACTTATAACATCTGTAAACTTATCCTGCAGTGCTCCATGTGTTGAGAGCAGATGCAAAGTGACTATCAACTAACTCCTTCCCCACCTCCTCAGGGAACTCTTTAAAAACATTAAACTGTGCACAGCAAAGTTCATCACGAGGGGATTTTTGACCAAAGAAATAGTCCCTATGAAAACTGTTCTGACAGTAACACAGGATGTAACTTGTAACTTTCTCCTCAGTCTAAAGCTCCACATCGTCTCATCACCTTCAACTGTGCAGCAACAGAAATGTAAAATCAACTGTTTATAATGTGAGAGGGAGCTGATGGTTGAACTGTTTCTCCTTGAACAGCAGGTGGGCACGGTAACAGAGGGCAGCTTTCCAGAGTCCTTGTCGTCACAGCAACAAGTCCAGTGCAGCAGGCAGCACTAGACCTAAGTTGTCATGGTTACAATAATAAACTGTCCTGGCTTGGTTAGGTTTAGGAAAGGATCATGATACGGGTTAAAATAAGCTCTTCTTCATCATTAGACGATCTCTGTTTTCACCAGACGCCTCAGATCCTCGTTCTCCCTTCACCTTCACCTCTCCTCATCAGCCACACCCGCTCCGCTCTGATGAAGCAGGTCCTCTGACGGGTTTCACTTTTAAACAAAACCAATAAACAGGATGAAGGATGTTTTCTCCAATCTTAAACTTTGATTTTTTTTTTTTGCTCATTTAGTCATTAATATTTAATGTTACAGAGAAATCCTTAAGGTTTTAAACCACAAACCAAATTCCATTCGGCTCCATTCTGTTGAGATGGAAGCAGCGAGTTCAGGGAGAAATCCAGATGGAGAACATCTGGGGGTGACGCATCACTAGATTGATATACAGCAATAACTCTGGTTACATATTAAATCCAGCGGTTTATGTGCAGTGATGCGTTTTATCTCGCCTTAATCCTTGTTTCACCACAGTGGAATTTGGCGAATCACTTTCCAGAGAGTTTTTTTTTTATTTTTATTGAAACTTCAGTCATGCTAACATGCTAACTACCCAGACGGGAGTGAGTCCTCCATCAGTCTCTTTTACACCACAGATCCATGAGCAGCTACAGCACGACTCATACAGCAAGAGCAGGAAACAACAAACAAATAACTGTGTTGCACACATGCTAAACATGTATGATCCCCAAATTACAAAAAATAACAAACACCCAAAATTAAAGGAGGAGTGAGACCAATCACAAAAGCAAAAATAAAAATAAAATTAAATAAAATCGAAATTCAACAGTGTCCATGTAAATACCTTCTTCTCTTGTCTACCACGTAGTAAATTCATTTCCAGCAGCTGGAGCTAATGGCACCTTATATTAGGAGAAAGCGTAATGCAATGTAAAGTGCTATTCTGATGCTAAGCCACTTTTTGCACAGTTGCAGCTACATTTGATTGGGGCTGCGTAGGATTGTTTAACAGCGACCTGTTGTTACTGGAGCTCCAGAGAGAAGCCTGAGAGAGGAGATGTAAAACTACACTGAGGTGGTTTTTAGTTTTTAAAACCACAAATATATATTTTCACTTCAAATAAAACAGTGAGAAAAGAGGAAAATATGGAGCTTTAATGCTACAACTCCCTTTGCCGTTTCTTATTTGTTGTATTTTCTGCAACTAACCGACTTCCGAGTTGATCATCTGCTTCCTGTTTACAAGGCCACGCACTTACCAGTGTGCATTATGTGATATGCGTCACTAAGGGTGGAGATTATGAGACGGGGCTAAAACACTCGTTTGGACAGTGGAGATCATTGCCGCCTAAAACAAGCTGTTATTGTCACTTTTATTTCCACACACTATCACCAACTCAAGGCCCAGAGATTAAAATCATGTCGTGTCAGAGCAGGTTGGAAACAGAATCCTTTACGAGTCCCAGGGATCTTTTGTGTGTTGTATTTTCTCCTCAAACCACTTGGTTAACACCATTCATCTAATCTCTTCACTGAGAGTTACAAACTCACAGTGCTTCATCTTGCAACTCATTGGGGAGACATTTTGGATGATTACTTGTGTGGGATGCGGTAATGCAATTGTATCTGTGCGCGCTGTGGTTCTCCTGGCTGCTAGATTGGCTTTAGACTTGATGGATGCAGCCATCAGACACGTTCTCGTGATTGTCATGTGGCAGTCAGTAACAATGTCTGGAGCTTCCTCCCGCACACGTCCTCGTGTCCCGAAAGGAAAAACATTACATCGACTACTGAGTCATGAGTGAGGGATCGTTTGGACGGATAATGAGGTAAATGAAATTAAAACAGAAAACTACGGTCATAAATATCTGTAGGCCTTCTGCTGTGTTGTAATGAGCACTATTAATCAGATCCAACTAAATTATAATTTTTTTGCATCCAAATATACTTTACTGACACTAATTATCAAGTTTGATTTAAGGACTTCTCCTCTTTGACAACTTGTACAGTTTTTACTGCCACTGCAGCTCGGAGACTTTGACTCGCATGTATTCGCTTTGAGACCCCCTCCCCTTCAATTACTGATATTTTCATAGGCAGCTCCTGCAGATTCCAGCAAGAGTTAGATCACAATTTGTTCCAGATTGTCTGTTGAGGCAGCTATTTTGCAAACTTGCTGCTCTCCTCCAGCACGATGGGAGGTTTGCCACAGAGGCCGAGCTGTTTGTATGCACTCACGGGTGCTTTTGAAGTTCCCCTGCTCTCCCACACACACACACACACACACACACACACACACACACGGAAAACATACTTTCTTATGGTCATGTTAAAACAAATAGAAAGCCAACATGATGACGGTTTGTCTTTAGATATGGTGGTTTTTTACGAGTCTGGCTTTCTCCGTCTTTCCACACTCGGCCATGTTGGGTATCAGCGCTCACAATAACCTCCCTGTTCTTTGTCAATGTACGGTGATGCTGCACATGCGTCACAAAATACCCACTGTTAGAGGATATGACTCATGATATACACTGTGTTAATGTGGTCCAAAAACTATTAAGAACACTGTCTGTGAGCCACATTGCAGCGTGGGTGACATTTCCCTTCATTAACATCAACACACACTGATCTGCGACTGCTGCATATCCTCATGAACATCAGTGGATTAATCCTCCACTGAAAATAGTCCCAGAGGAATTACCACCTGTTTTAGATCTAGATTTATTTATTTATTTTTTAGAAATAAAACTACTGTATTTCTAATGTTTTTTTTTTTTTTTTTTTTAAATCTACGTCTTCACATGGCCATGGTAAATTATTTTACTTAATGAAATACTAATTAACCAGGACTTACTTAGGTCGGTTTGTTAAAAACTACAACGCCCAGCTGTTTTAAGAAATGACTGAGTCTTTTTGTTGTAAATGAAACTCTGACTTGGGAAGTCAGAAAGTATTAAGAGACACACTGATGCATTGGTGGTTTTGGCTTTTTCTCTGAATTTATTAACAATAGAAATGAATAAATCTAGTAAAGTACAGTCAAGAGCTATTACTCTGACTGTATAACAACAGTGAATCTACATTTTTTTGCACAAACTGTAAAAAGAAAAGGACAACTCGAGTATTGGAAACAGCTGAAATAATCAAACCTCAACCTGCAGATTTTTCAGTTGTTTTAAGAAAATAAGATTTTCACGGTTCAACAGATAAAAATGTAAGAACGGAGCTTTTTGGTAATATATCCCAAATACATGGCTTTTGCTGCTGCTGCTGCCAGAAACATAAAACACATGATATCCTGCGTGTAGGATGTTTTCCCACAGAAAGGATCTATATCACCTGACCCACAAATAAAGCTTTAATGAACTTATTAAATCATTTAATGTTCTACAGCATAATAATAATAATAATAATAATAATAATAATAAAAAAAGAAAGGTGTTTATTAGCAAATGTCCCACATTGTGGCTTCAAATCCCCTTAACAACCTGCAAATAAATTACAATTGGAAGTGAAGGCTATAAAGAGCAGCAGCTCCTCCACACTGTGCAGCTGCCAATAACCGGACTCCCAGCAGTCCTGCCAACTGCTGCTCGTCCGCTCTCTCTGGCAGACACGTCTTTTTAAGGCCCCTCACCGCCGCAGCCTTTGAACGCAGCGCAGGCTTCAGGACACACTGTACTGACGAGATAAACACATTCAAAATGTCACAAATTTAAAAAAATTCACTTCTTTTTTTTCTCCGTCTTTTCAAATGACTCAGTTAGTTTCATGCTTGTAACGTTATTTGTTTTGTTTTTTTTACACACTTCCTGGTTTTGAGTTTATTCATCCCAATTTTCTCTTTTGGCCACAAACACAAGGCTGCTTTTTATCTGTGACTTGTTGCCGACCGATCGAGCCATCTTTGTGTCTTTGGCTGCCGAGCCCGTACATGCATGAAGTCTGCATTTAAGCGATTTTTGGTACTGAACCGTAGACGCTGCCAGCGGGTGAGTCTGAACTCTGGGAGAACATATGGGGTCAATTAGGCAGAGTTTGCTCCTGGACGGCGTTCAACTGATCCACAATAGGGACCTGCAGAATAGGTGGTCGCAGGCCATTTGGCAAGGCAATTGTGGGCAGCCTGCGAGTTAGTGACATGAAAAGTATCAGGTGTTAGCCAGCAAATGATCCAGTAAAGGTGAGGCTGGAAGAGCAGATTGGCTGGCTCCAGCCCCATGTGACCACTGTTTGCTGACAGAGGAGGGAGGAAGACATGATACACAGCTCTTCAGAAACACAATAACACTCCAGTTAAATAAACTCATTATGTTGCGGCTGTGAAACTGAGGGGAAGCTACTTCAGATATGTAATCTATTACTTATTGACACTTATATACGAATATAATTTACATTCAACTATGAAATACATAAAACAATTAATGGAATATAACCAACAAACTTAAGTGAAGTTGGCGTTCTAATTTCTAACTTTATTCATTTATTCATTCATCATCAAATACATGTAGTCCAAGAATAAAGCAGCATAAATCCCATATTTCTGGAAGTGCTGCGAACAGATACGCTCTCCAAAGCCAAGCTATGCTTAGAGCTGTTACTAACATTCACATGTTGAATGCCTGTAGTCCTCTAATATAATATGATCCTCACTTTTCCCAAATGTAATTTCTTGAGAAAAGACACCGTGGACAGTTTGTTTACTGCACCAAGACTAAAAGCTCATTTTCACCTCTGACACAGTAAAAGCTTCAACAGGTTATTAAATCATGTGCCTTGAAACCGCAGGTGATAAAACACATTATTGCTTATCAATAGAGAATTAAATAGATTACTTTACTAATTAGTCTCCAGCAAAAGTAATTATATATATATATATATGTATAAATTTGTTGATATGTCTATGTCCGTACTGTCTGTCATGGTGAATATAAAAACATAAAAAGTATCAATCCTCCATCCAGCTCCTGGTCGGGCAGCTAACAAGGCGACTGCTCAAAATGCTGAAGTAACACAAGATAACTGGATTTAGTATCTAATGCAATTGCTGTAACTCAAAGTGTTGAGATGTAACGACATTAATGCATCACATCCCTGAATGATGTGCTGCTACGATGGACGCCGCTCGTTTCATCTGAAGCTCTAGGACGACCGACATCAGCAGCGCTGTTCAATAATCTAAAACACACACAGTAGCGACGCACGGTGCACTTTTCTCATATTGCGGTTAGATGTATTTTAAGTCAAAGCTGAGTTGAACCCACATAATATCGCACACATGCATATGGATCTAAAGTTGGCCGGCTGGTGCTGCGTCTGAGGTAAACCTAATTTTGAGTGAAACATGATAATACATTTCATGAGACTTCGGCTGAGGTTATAAGAGCGTGTTCTTGGATCTTGATGAACCCTGATGACATAAAGTCTGAGCAAAACACACAACTGCACCGTCCCTGATCTGTAAAGACAAAAACCAAAAAAGGCCTCAGAAGAAAGACGCTTGAAGACTCTCAGACTGAACGAGCCTTTTTAGGTTCATGAGTCATTTCAGACTTTGCTTTCAGCGCATAAAGGGATTCAGAAACCACAGTTTACAGTTCCAAGCAGAACTATCCATCAGGAAAATGAAACCATGGTTTTGAGCTTTTCAAATATTCACTTTGGGTCTGGGTGAAGTCACGAGTCGTCCGCATGTAGAGTCGCAGTGGAAAAAGGAATCAGAGGAATCAACGGCTGTCAAAACAGTCGGAGGAAAGAAGAAAGGCCCTTGTGCTTCCCCACCATGAAAAATTATATTGATGAGCCTGTCATTGATCTTTTTTCTTTTTCCCAAAGTGTATGTTTTCATTTTTGAACACAAATTGGTCTCGTGCTCGTCTTTGTGAGGGAAACTCTATAGGTGTAATATAGAACCCAGAGGTTCGTCATTCTGCCATGAATCCTGAAAATACCCAACTCTTAATTACACACAGACTCGTTTAAAAAGAAAAGAAAAGGGGCTTTATACAAGTTTACTCTGAGGCGGAGAGATGATGGTGGTGACTGTCACCTGCCAGTAGCTTCAGACATTGTCGCGTTTACAGTGCAAGAGGTTATAACACATACGGTGACAGTCAGCCACCCAGTAACCCTGTAGGAAGCTGCGTATGCTAGCGCTGCAACCTGATTATGATCTTCTCTTCTTTAGCTCAGATAATTGTTTCGATATGAGCTGCTTGTTTACAACCTGTATGATCATGTTTCATTTGCATATTAACAAAAATAAAGTTTTAAAGTGTTAATTCTGTTGTGATTAGACATCACTGTTCCCTTAGAAAAGTGTCCACATATCTGACTTTGTTTTTCTCATCATCTCCTAAATCCTACTCATGCGGGTTGAAGTGTCCAGGTTACCATGACTACGTTACAGTAAACTATGGTTAGCTATGCAGTCGACTTAACCGAGCTCATAGCTGTAATTTCCCCCCCATTAAAGGTTTTTCTGGGGCTTTTTCTCTCTCTGATTTGAGGGTCAGGACAGAGAAGCACAGAGGGTGTTTATGCTGTACTGGTTGTTATAAGTAAAGATTTGGTGAAAACAAAGTTATCATAACAGATAATGAGGCTCAAAACGTAATAATTCAATGCAAAGGTCGGCGCACGTTGAATGTTGCCACTAATGTCTGTAATACCTGTTGCACGCTGACATCCTGAATTAGCTGCAATTGCAAAGAATCAAATCATTTGACACAGAGACGTAACTCACTCGAGCTCCCACAGTATGACTTCTGATCATCACACAGCATCTGTGTGAATTAATGTCTCGCCTTCATCTCACACTTTGAAGCATTCAGTCCTTTGTGAGAGCTGGCATTTCACTACCAGACCTCCGACAGTAAAAAGCCCGAGACGCTGAGGAAAAAGTTGAAAATTACCATTTTCTGTGTGACAAAATTGCTTTCTCTTTATTTTGGGGGTGACATTTTCGTCCTCATGCATCATTTATATGCCCCCTAGAAAACAGGGGATAGGAAAGAGGAGACAGAGGAGATGAAATTATAAAATAGTCGCCCTGTTTGGATTAAAGCTCCAGTGTGTGTGTGTGTGTGTGCATCTCTTTTAGTATGTATGTATGTATGTATGTAGGCCTATGTGTGTGTGTGTGTGTGTGTGTGTGTGTGTGTGTGTGTGAGAGAGAGAGAAAGAGAGGTTCCTGTTACATCTGACAATGTCACAAACGTACATGGATAAAAACAGTGGGGCATTCCTCGCGGTGCTGCAGGTCCAGGGGATAATTCTGCCTTTCAACTGCTTCCCATTTATTCCATAACTGCAGCACTGTCGTCTCAGCCTGGTCAAGATGAAAAGCATCGTTGTGTAAAGAAATTGAAATGAAAATCTTTCTGGACTCAGCGGGATTGGTAGGTGGGGGGAGTTGGTGGGGGGGAGGTAGGGGTAGGGGTAGGGGTATTATCTATGACTCAATGGCACTTCACCAGGATCTAGATCTAATTCTGGGAGGAAAATTTCTTTATATGGCCACCTGCTGTCGTCAGCTTTGTCCCAGGATCACAAGTTGTTCTGGGTGACCGGTCTCGGGACACGGCGAGAGGAATGCACTCAGTTCCCTGCTGACATTTAGATCTCTTTATTTTCTCTTTCATTCAGCCCAGAGCTGGCAGGGAAGGATGTGGGGAGGGGGAGGCCGGAGAGGGGATCCTGGATGAGGGGTTTGAGGAACAGAAGGGGTGGGGCACAGGGGGCTTCAGCACAATAAAAGCACCACACACACTTCAACATGAACGCTACGACTACATTCACACTAATGCGGCGTTTTAGCTCCGTATCTCCGTCCATACCAACACACCTGAAAACAATACATCACACGGACGCTAGGCATTCATGTGCTGGTGTAAGCAGGAAGCAGATTGTCTACTCCGCAGGTGGTTGCTTAGTTGCAAAAAATACTACAAACGAGGAACAACTATGGTGAAGAGTAAGACCGAAGATTTCTTTGCTTGGACCGACAACAAGGTGGAACTGTTACTACTAGTGTAGAGGCAGAAAACATAGATATGGAGTCGTCGCAAAGCAGTCATGGGGACATATCAGAGCGGTGAGAGCATTATCCATCCGAACCACGAGTCAGGGAAGGACGCGTCATGACTGATAAGACCCAATCAAGACGTGGGTGTCTGAATAATTGTTTCCAAAAGTCTCCATTTCTTTCCCGTCAACACAAGCCCAGACTTCTCAAACTAAAACAGGGTCTCAATTTTAGGGGCAGGAAAACTCCAGAGTTGTTGGACACCAGGTGTAAACACATCAAAACTGATGCATTTTCAAACCAAGGTGTATCTGTGTGGAAAAAATTTGAAATAACTTTTAAAATTGTGTTTTGCCCTTGTCATTATGTGGTATTGACCGTACACTCGTTGTAGCATAAGGCTGCAACATAACAAGATGTGAAGAATTCATGGCGTCTGAACACTTTCTGAATGTGCTGTCGTGGAGCATTTAGCAGCTTAAAAAATAATCAGGTTGTTTTCTCACGAGTTGGTAGAGACCAAAACAGAGCAACCGAGATTTAAGATTCATCAGGACAACTGTAAATGAATGCTAATGTTGCTCAATGCTCACAGGATGTATAAAAAGTTAACTATTTGCTAAAGATGTTAGACGTAATTTTAAAAGATGAAGTAGCAAAAAACAACTGATCAACCAACCGACCGACCGACTGACCGACCGGACAACTAACCAACCAACCAGTCATACCATAAGGTAAAACCACTCTATTACAAGTAATCATGGACATATTATGGAACGATCAGCAGCAAAATATACACTCCAGTAGCAAAAGTAGATTGAAGAATGTTTATTATGATTTAATATGTAAACAGTATTTTTATGCTGTAGCTGGTGAAATCTATCACAGCTTTTTTTAATATATATTTTATTTGCTGATCATATGTTTTGTTGCAAAAACACCAGCTTACTAGTCATGGGAGGCCCCGTGTAGCCTGTGAAAACATCTGTATAACGTCTGTCTATAACGTCGCTCTGGAGGAGAAACTTTGTCAAGTTTGAGAAAATAACCTTGGTGATGTCAGTAGTGACATCACATGACATCATCTGGGTTATTTCTGCTTGGAGAAACTTTTTTGTTTTTTTTTCTTACAGAAAGTCAGTAGGCACTCTAACAAAAACTGGTGCCGAGTTGCATTATGGGAAATGTAGGCTGTAGTGTTTTTAGATCAGTTGACTCTCAGGCCCCTGCTGCTTTGATTTTGAACACTTTTTCTTAATCAGTCTCTAGACGTGATACTAAATCACTACAGTGGCCCTTTAATCTACGAAGTCACTGGTAGATAAATGTAGTGGAAAGTTAAAGTACAATAATGACTATTAACATGTGGTAGAGGAGAAGCATAAAGTACCACTCCTACATTCATTCCTTCATCCTAAACCAGCATCACCACTCTCTTTATTCCTCCTGCAAATAAGTAAAAGAAACACAATCACACAAACAATGCTTTGTATTGAATCAACTGGTTGTCGTGCAGCAGACCACTTACTTATCATTCAGCCCTTTGAAGGGGGGGGGGGGGGGGGGGGGTCTGTTGGTCTCAGTGAGCCTCTTGTGTCTCTGTAGCAGAACAATAGGTCCTTGCAAAGAAGTCAGCTCAGAGCCAAGACACAAATCTCCCCAAAAGACACCTTTTGTTTCCCTTCAAACCAAATCAGCTGCTGCGCACCACATAATTAATGGCCAGACGTATGTTTCTCTGCTCCTCTCGTGGCTGAATGGGAACTGTACTGCCGCTATTTGTCTTTCCCACGCATGTCATCACCAGACGGGCTCCGTATACAGCACGCCCTCATAACTCACTCTGCTGTTGTAACTGGTAGATATGATCTTGTTGAGTGTAAAAATGCAGACACACGTACGTAAACTGTAATGATGTTGGGTGGAAAAGTGCTACCAGCTGATTACAGCCAGAGAAAGATGGAGCTTTTTTTTGTTGTTGGTTTTTTTTTTGCGTCTCTGTCAGAAATAATACACCAACATCCATCTGCACAGGCTGCACAGACACATGAGGTCTGAAAACAAAAACACACATCTGAACAGTGTTAGCTGGTAGCTGTGGAGGTTTTCCCAGATCCTGAGAGGTTTCAGGGCTACACACACACACACACACACACACACACACACACACACACACACACACACACACACACACACATAAACTGCAACGTGTCCTGAAATATATAGGAAGAAGGATTAGTGTAATGTGATGAAACATTTGTTCTAATCTCAGCACACTGAGAATGCATTACCAATAAATAATATATCTAAGTTGTTTTTTTTTCCTTACACTTCTTAGTTTTACATCATTGCTCAATATTTTCTTGAGTTTAGTTTTGATATTTGAGGAGCAACATAAAAACTGAACAGTAATATTTCATATTTAGTGAGCCAAAATTTCAGAAAAGTTTTAAACTTATTTATCTGTATCTTTTTATTTTACTTGCGTTAAATTTCTATAAAATGTCTAATATTTAATTCATATAAACTTATAGAAATGCTATGAATATTACTATAAATGCAAATGTACCAGCACTGCACAAGAGTGCATGAGCACTTACATCACTATGGCAACTTTGAATTCATTACTTTATATTTACATGTAAAATCAATCAACTTGACATGTTTCATGTTTTTAATTTGTTTTTCAGTTCTTTTCCTATGTTACTGTGCATCGATTTATTTTGTATTTGTATTATATTTATATTGTATTTTGTATTTTAACCACTGTGCAGTTTAAAACAATAAGAATGAATAATAATAATAATAATAGGTTCATGCAAAAATACATTTTAATGCAAGTTTTTTAACACTGATGGAAAACAGTAATGAAGCCCTTCTCCCAGGCTCCTATATGAAGCCTATACAACTGTTGGATAAGCTGTAATGTGGAGATGTCAAGTGCACAGACTTGAAATCATCCCTCTGCTCGACTCTGCAGCTCTTAAAGAATGTCAACCATTCACAGATGCAGCTGCACTGTGGTGTGTGCTGCTCTGTGCATGACAGTGTGACAGCATTACGATACAGTATAAATCTAAACCCCTCATCCTAATGCATTTACCTTTCCGAGCAGCAGTAGGAAAGAATATTATACAATATCATCATCTGTTTTTTTTCTTTTTGTTTTTTACAGTGTGAGGCTTCAGAAGGGGAATCCCTCTTTCTATAATCACTTTATTTGTCCAAATAATTACCTGATGTTGGGTATTGATATTCACTTTTCCACAGGGAGAGTCATTTTAATTATTTAAGGAAAATTACAAATTTTGAGTCAGACTCAATAGTAGCACAGCTGGACATTATTGGTACATTTTAAACCAAACTGCTTCTAAAAAAGTGTAATTTAATACTTGTACTAATGTTTCCTGAAGACAACTATGCAACATGATACATATTCCACTGTAGACAGGGTGTTCATTTGGTGAACTTCCAATTAATTAATCATGATTAATTACTGGTGTAACCTAAAGAGTCCTTTAGCCAGACGACAGGAGGTCAGATTAACACGCAAACATGAAATTTGTACACAGGGAAACAAACAATTCAACATCTGTTATGAATAGATACCAATAACAGATCAATGAATAAAAAAATGATCTCAGTGTAAATGCAGCAGGTTTGTCAAGGAAATGCATCTGGAAATCAACAAGTGCTTACAAACTCAACATAACTAACTCATGACATGAAACAGAAGCAGCTTTTGACCACATATCACACAAGCCTCAACCTAAAGCTTCGGCTAGTAGCTATGGAAAAAAGCAATCAGACGGGCTGATATGGACCGCGGCTAGCTGGTTAGCACGCTAACTTCAGTAGAAGTAAAGACTTAACAGCTGTTAGTGGGTAAAAGAATGAAGTTTGATGTTGAACTCACAACATTTCTTCCAGACTGCGGCCCACTGGCCCGTGTACGGGCCCAGTAGAAAGTTCTGAACTTGTTCTGACGGAGTAAAGGCTTAAACGTTTGTCAATATAAACAGACTGTACTAACATAAGCACATACATTTGATTTAAAAATATCTACCAGCATTTTGTACCAGCAGAGCATGGTGACTGCCTACCGTTTAGACGTGTAGAACTCTGATTCTCTTTCCATTCGTCCGCTAGTTGTATAAAAATATTCCAGGTTTTGAATATCATCATGAGAAGTCCAAAGCAGACGACCGAGCAATTTGTATGCGCTGCTGTTCCCTCACTTCTCCTCTCTCTTTCCCTCCATCCGGCTCCATCTGTTAGCGGGTCTGCTACTGTTTGTTAGCGTTCTGGCTACAAAATGGAGGCCTCCCTGGACTTATAATACATCCATGGTAAAAATCCAATCAGTTTTCACTTGACAGGGTTGGAAGTGTAAGACGAAATGACATAATAACGTTCTCTCCGTCGGAAAAAGTTTTTTTTCACAGCTATTCTGAATGACTCTAGCTTGTAGGTAGACGTCTCCCCTAACCAATCAGAGCACACTAAGGGGGTGGGCACTTCAAAGGCAAGGCCAATAGTTTATTATATTTTCCATAGACACAAAACAGTTAAAGAATCAGTTTTGTTTTTGTCATTGTCACTGTTTCTTATTGTCTTTGTCCCTATATACTGTATGTTTTTTTTTTTTTGTTTACATATTTTGTTCCAGGAAACTTCCAAGGAACTTATAGGAAATGGACAAGCAGGTAAATAAGAAAGAAAGAAAGAAAGAAAAAAGCTTCCCTTCAGCAGTGAAAAGTGTCCATCATAAGATAAGAGAAGATAAGATGAGATAAGATCTTTATCTTTGTTGTTTTTCAGTTTGCAGCTGTTGTGCTCCACGTATGGAAAGCAGCTCTTCCTCTGTCCTCCTGCGTGCTCTCCACATGTCTGCATCCACATGTGACTGTTTATTGTGTTCATCTCAAGGTCTCTTCTTTCATGGCAGTGGAACAGAGAGGTGTTTCTTTGGGAGCAGAGGTAGCGGCCTGCAGCCGTGGCCCTGCGCCGGGATCGCCTTACCCCATACAGCTCGGCTTTGTTATCGGATCTCCCGGGCTGAAGGACACAGTGCATCATCTAACCCGCCTTAATGCATGCAAGATGTCCAATCAGCACTGTGTTTGGTCATTACGGCCGCCATGCCGGGGTTCCTTCCTGCAGGCCGTCATGGCTGCACCCAGGAGACCCCACCGGTGATCTCAGGAGCAGATCTCTGTTTCCCCTCTCATAAGATCCCTGCACCAGGATTTATTTATGCTGGGGGGAAACACGCACAGACATGGGTGCCCACCATACATCAAACACATTAAATATTCCATCCAAGTGGAAACGCTGCTGACTCCGATATCACACCTGATACCAAATCAGCCCGCTATGGAAGGTGATACATGTGGATTCTTTCTGGCCTCTGACGTTTCTCTGCATTCAGCTGAGAAAGACAAACGTACAAATGTCTGCAAATACTGATCATTTTCTCCCTTTTAGATTTCATTTTTCAGTCAGAATAAAACACCATGTTTCATTTATTTCCTCATTAAAATCTGAATTTTAAGCGTTGCACTTGAGCATCTCGAGTTTATTCACACTTAAAAGTAAGATGAAGCACATGCAAGCTGAAATCACTTGATCACATAATGGAGACAGAGGACCTCCTCACAGCTGGGAACGAGTGATAAAGTGGTGGATAGTGGAGTGATGCTCCAGTGACAGCTTGTGAGATGAAAATAAAATAAGCAACTCATTTGAAATGTTTTTGAATTTGAAAATTATAACTGGAAGTTCAGCGTTTAGAGTGTTTATTTTATAGTAGTAGTATATGGCATTGGGACACACTACCAGTCCTATTTATATTTTTTAAAGTAAAACATCAGGGCTGGTGTCAGGATATGGTTAGCTTAGCTTAGCATAAAGACTCGAGGCAGCAAACAAAAAACCAATTCAAAGTGCTTTAAATAAAATATTTAAGGCATATAAACAAGTAAAAACAAAACACAAGGCAAAATATAAAGACAGGATTTTAAAAAGAGTAAAATAAAATTAAAGATAAAAAAAAACAGTACAGTAAAAATAACAGTGCAGTAAAGTAATATGAATACAAGGATGTCAAATTTTGATTTTAGGAGGAGTTATGTGCTGGAACTATAGTTTCTAGTTTTATCTGTTCATGCAGAGCTTCAGCTTGTCCGGCTGTAGTGCAGTGAGCACAGCTTTCTGTCTGTGTACAGGCAGAAGGCACCAAACCTGGAAACCTCACTGTGACAACAAGCACCTGCACCTGACTGTTATTTGTCAAGAAAGTGTCCCTAAGTCCATTTCACATTTATTTGTGCACATTTGACCCAAACTAGCATCTGCTTCCTGTATGCTAAGCTAAGCTGTGTCCTGACTCCAGCTGCACAGACATGACAGTGGCCGTGACAGAAGTCTCTGTTATGGAAATAAAAACAGCAGTGGATATGACTAATGTCCCAAAGTCAAGGAGCTAACATGATTTACCTGCTACTGTGAAACATATAGGCCGGTTAGGCTGCGTTAACCTTGAAAGATCACGTGTAGTTAGCTAGATTCCTCACGTAGCCGGCTTTATGTATGTTTTGTTCATCATTTCTATCAGTCTTTCAGGTCTCTTGAAAAACACTCTCTTTCAACTGGACTACCTCATTAAATAAAGATTAAGTAAAACACATGGAGCAAGAAAAATGAGCAAGAAACAGACGCTGTAAATAAACCAATAAAAATGTCTGTAAAGATCCTGCAACGCACTTCAGCAGGTCAAAGTGAAATGTGATGTTTACAACAGACAGTTTTAGTTACACATGAAACTTTAATGTTCACTTTTATTTCCAAATAAGTTTGGCAAACTTTTGGGTTTTGTCTCGTGCCACATTTTCATTTTAACATTATTTAGCACCATGTTTTAGCGCTAAAATCTTGTAGAGTTAGTGGTATTATTACTGATAGGAGTGGTAGCCAAAAGCGCCAAGACCTGAAGTGTAAAAAATGTGAATTATTCAAATTAGTAACATGACTGTCAGGTTTCATTATGCACTTTTCCACTTGTCTCCATGCCGAGCAGTGAACACACGCTTCTACAAAGAATCTCAACCATTAGATTGAGATATAATTTCTGCTCCGGCAGCCGGCGGTGTCGACATTACCGCCGGTGACGGATCACGTGTGAGCGCAGGCAGCCTGAGGTTTGATGCTCTTCATGTGACATGACATGTTCTGTCTGAGCGGGGAGTCGTTCTGCATCACCTCACGGCACCTCCGCTGTTTTTCTTTCCCTCCTCTGTGAGAACGTCATGATTGAGAAGCTGAGACGGGATGTTCTCGTTATCATCAACAAAACTCCTTTTAGCTCGTCCTCTGGAAAGTGACAGCTGGTGTTCGTATTCTCTTCAACTACTGCCATCCTGCGCCGCCTGTACGGAGCACGAGCTGAGAAGTGATAATAAAAATAATAATAATAATAAACTACGAAGGCACTTCCTGATAGCAGTGGGAAAAGCTCCTTTCACCCGGGAGAGGAGCCGTGATTTAGAAGGCAGCCACGCAACAGATTCATACCTACTGCGGTGAAAAAGACATGTATCACCTCTCCCAAACGTCTTTGCGACGTGTTGGCGCCACTGAATAAAATATCCGTCCACAAAGAAAGTGTTGTCTGCAGTGTGCATACAGAGCTGCAGACCCAAATCCAAATCAAATAGATTTTTTTCAGTTTCCCTGCAGCAGCATTTTTTATTTTTTTTTATTTTTTATCTGGAACTGATTTGAATATTTTAGATGGAGCTATCCGTCTTTTCAGCCCAGGAAGAGAATCTGCCAAAGGGAACCAAAACACAAACTGGGAGACATTTTCCTAACCAGCCAGGTAATCCGAAGCAAGTAGCAGGACCTTGAAAAACACATGCACACGCAGCGAGGGAACTGGAAGAATCAATCACACACACACATACACACACACACACACACACACACACACACACACACACCCTCCACCTGATTATGGAGTGAAGCAGACCATCAACACAACACGCAGCCTCCCTCAGTCAGGTTTGCTGCCACATCAATCACCTGGGCTCTGTCCAAACCAAATATGAGAATACAGAATACCATCAAATTACGGTTTGTTTTTGAACTCAACTAAAGCACATTTCCCTGTTTCTGCAGCCAGACGCTGAGCGCTCAGATCCGGTTGGTTGTGTTGGGTTACATGCATGCCTCTGGAGCAAGCCCCCCCCCCCCCCCTCCTCCATAATCTGCTTAATGCCTCTGGCTTCCTGGGATGTTATTAATTAATTAGGCAGAGAAATCAGAGCTGATTTCTGCGGATGGTTTGCACACTTCTGCCACACTACATCGCTTTTGCCCACTGATGCATTTTAATGCTTTCAGTGATGTCACCACCCTGTAATTTCACACAGTTGTTCCTGCACGTCACTTGAATTGTTAGTTTAAAGGGTCAGTTCACCAAAATTAGAAAAATAAATTCTCACTTGCCTCCAGTGGTATCCAGCCGTGGAAGGTTTTTGGGTTTTTTTTTTTTTTCCCAACATCTGTCTCTGAGATTTCTGCCTCCACTCCAATACACTGCAGGGTACAAATGTGCTTGTGCATGAAAAATTCAATACAAAGTTTGTTTTTTAGCAGGAAAATCCTACAATAAATATTAAAGACCCCCTCCGATGAAAATCAGGTTTACCTTGTCAACATCCATGTGATGTTTTTATATAATACGAGACATATGATGAGTGAATTAATCAGTCGCCGAGTGTTTCCACCGTGAACTGCAGTGAACCGATGACATCACAAACCTAAGGAACCAATCCCGTCAACTTGTGGGGACAGGGGGCGGGGCTAAATAAACCTGAAACCATGTCAGTACAGAGAGAGCCAGAGTTAGCATTAGCACAACCGCTAACACCGTGTCAGCCACTGCCAGTTACAAGCTAACAAACAGCATAAACAAATAAAAGATGCTAACAGTTCTCATACATCTGCAAGTCGCTGATTTTGATCACAACAAAACTCCTCAGTCCTCAACAAATTCCTGAGTCTCTCTGATGTTTGCTCCTCTAACCACCTGTCACCTGTCAACCTACACCGGCAGCGGTGGTGGGCGGGGCACACGGCAGATCCAGATTACTCAATGGACGAGCTCCCAGCCCCAGTTTTCCAATTTTTATGTGTGAAAACCAAGTTAAACAAAATATTAATCATTGCAGAGGATTTTTACAGACTTTAAAAAATATCTGGAGAGGAACTTTCAAGTACAGTTTTATTTTTTCTCCTCCTCCTCCTCCAAACACAAAAATACACACCTACTTGACAGTGACCTTCATCAGGCAAGTCCTTGCTGTTGCTGCACAAAAACCAAGTGATTCAAGAAAATGTATAATTTAAAGGTGTGTAGATGCAGTATACCAAGTGCTCAGAGCTGGTTTTTATTTTTATTTTACTTGTACACATTATTCAGCACCTGCACTGACCCTTTACGTTTCAGTGTCTTTACACGCACACACACGCACACACACACACAAACACAGCATAAAACATCTGTTTAGACAAAGTCCTTTCATGAGCCTCCAGCTTCCTTTTTGCTTCCCCGAGTGAAAAGTGTCACCAGACGTCGACACCCTTGAAGAATCCCCATGTGCGCAGGTTTGCAGTTTGCTATCAGCGGTGTACACACACGGTGTAAATTGGCTCTCTCTCAGCAGCAGCAGGTTCGTCCTTGTTTGTTGATGCTAAATCACAGTGTGACTTGTCGCACCTGAGCTTCAAGGAGATCCTGTTACCTTTCGAGGGGCTGATGCAACTTTAATGACCGGGCTTTTGTTTGGCAGAGAATACATGTGTATTCTTACTGAGGTGGGTGGTGGGGGGGGTGGGGGGGCATGCCCTCCAATATTTCAGAGAGTGGAAGAGGAGGGGGGGTTGGAGGGCGACGGGGGGGGGGGTTCAAAGGAGCAACAGGCTTTAAAGTCAACAACGCAGCTGTGTTTACACAAATGCCTTCAGAAGTGAGGGCCAGTGCTGAGGCGGGGGGGGGGGGGGGGGGGGCGACAAGATGAGGTAATAACAGGCGCTGACCCCCTCACCCCAAATATAGCAAGGGAAGAAGAAAAAGAAGAAGAAAGAGAAGAGAGACAATGCTCTAAATCACTGTCCTATGACTCAGCTCAGGGGTCTCCGGGCTCCTCAGGGACCACTCTCTCACCTTGGCGTGTCGAGTGAATAATGGCGGACGAACCCCAAACAACCAGAGCACAGCGACTACGCCCACATCAGCATACCGGAGCTCCAGTCCGACGAGCTCCGGCTTGTTTTTCGTCCTTGTGAAAGAATAAACACTTGTCGAGTGTCTGAGTGGGTCAGTGAGAGAGGACTGATGTGTTCACAGCGCTCTGTGTGTGTGTGTGTGTGTGTGTGTGTGTGTGTTTCACTTTTATGTAAAGGATGGAATAAACTTACAGTACATCCTCTCTTACAGTATTAAGAGTGATGGATGTAAACAACACGACACTTCAAATGCAGGGAATTCAAAGGGCCGAGGAGAACTCTGAAGCTGCTTTGAGACAGAACTCAGGGGAAGTGGAGAAGGTATTTTGTCTTTATTCACTTATATGTTTCCTTCTTTTTCTCTCTTACTCTGGTTCTCTGGTGCTCAGACTGGTGTTGTAAATGAATACGCATAATTTGCTCTGGACAAATATGAAAAATCAAAAGTATTTTTGCGTGATATCAGCTCTGATCAACTGAAGTTAGGGACCATCTGAAAAGTGCAGGCGCTTTGGATTTTACTTTAAGACATTCAAAACAAATTCTAATTTAATCAGGCCCTAAAATGCAAAACAAAAATAACTCAATAAGATCCATTTTTATCAATAAACCACCTTTACATCCATCTAGGCCTCCGCCCCCTCACATACATGGTAGCTGTATTGATGTATGGGAACTTCAGCGACCAGGAGCTGCTAGTCTCTCGCTGTTGGGAGCAGCCCACCCGGGGATGATGCGCTTTGTTTGGTTGCTGCTGCTGCTGCTGCTGCTGCTGTTGGTGCAGATGGAGTTCGCTCCTGCCCCCAGTCGTGGTCTGTAACAGACCTGAATGCAGTCGAACCTGCTGACTGACAGACAGCGCTGTGTGAAGACTTTTCAGTTCAGTCTGTGGATCGGTCTCTTTGTGCTGATCAGACAAACTGAAATACCTAAAGACAGACATGGAACATGCGCTTTGAAAGATTTTACAGCTTTACAGATTTATGAGTATTTTTCTAGCCCATATTACTTTGTATAGCAACAGACATATATCTGCCTCAGGAGTTGTTTTCCTGTTCAGAAGCAGCATCTATAAGAACAGCCAGAGCCAAAAAGTCACTTAAGTGAAGCCGAATTGAAGACCACCTGCAAAGCGTTTCATCCACCCTTCACTGTATCTCTGACAGTATTTTATGTCCTGATTTTATTTCTGTTGCTCTTAATCAAACTCAGCAGACAGACCATAAACTTCAGCATATAAAACTGGAAAGAAACATCTGCTGTTTGAAAGGTCCTGGCAGCTGAAATGTTAGTTTCAGGTCAGCGGGCGAAGATACATGTCGTGTACTTACGGCGCCGCGTGTCATGTGTAGAGTGGAGTTAAGGGATGTTACGGTACAAAAAAGCACCGGATCAAACACCAGAGCTGTCACACTCCCACAAGTCACAGGAAGTTACATCATGAACATGAACGGTAACATGATTATTAAAAAACGCTTAAAAGAAATCCTCTCGTTAAAACAACCTGATTGAAGAGAGGAAACATAGTTTATCCCATTAAATACAGACAGTTCTTACAGCTTTATGTTCTGCAGCGACTGAAACACAGAATATCTACAACGTTTTTAAAGCACCTTACAACCTTTTCATTGAAAATGGATTTTAGTCATTAGTCACTTTGTTGCATTCACTTATTTGATAGTAATTGTGTACGAAATTGTATTTTATTGTATTTTATCTGTTTATTTATTATTAATTTTCTTTTTTTCATTTGCTAATATTATTGTAGCTTTTTAAATCTATTTTATTTTATCTCATTATCAGCTCTCTTACTTGTTTTGTCCTTTTTTCGTTTAAGCTCATCAGTCGTCTGTGAAGCACTTTGAACTGCACTAACCTGTATGAAAACTGCATTACAAATAAAGTTTGATTGATTGACAGAGGAGTCACATGACCAGACCCCAAAACCCACTACGGATATCTGATTAGCCCACGGCTTTAACTGATTCACAACTAGATCAACTCATTGACTTCATGTTGTAGCAGTAGCTCAGTGTGTCTGTGGTGAAACTGATGCAAACGTATTAGTACCGTTACTAAAAAATCACAAACACAAATTACACACATTTGAACTGAGCTTTTCACTCGTCTATAAAATAAAGAAATAAAAGTTATTAAAAAGGACGATTTTAAAATGTTTAAATCAGATTTATTGAACCTCAAACACATGAGATGCTATGAAAATAAATCTTCCTTAAAACAAGAAGGTTTGAGGTTTAATCCACTCTTTTAAGAAATAAAGTCATTTAAATTTATATATATTTATATTTGTTATGGACACTGTGGAACTTTGTGCTATTCAACTTCTCTCTGTTTACATTACAGCATCAGCTCCACTGGTCCAGTCCAGCAGATGGCAACTATTTCTATATGCACTATGACATATTTAAATATCTTTTATCACTAAAGCAGGAGGCCTTTAATTAAGCAGGACGATCATTTATTGTGTTATAATATATAAAAAGTGGGAAAGGTTGTACATTTATGTTGAATTTAAAAGTTTAAATTTAAATAAACCTAAAAAAAATACTTCATAGACAGATATTATAAGTCTCCAAAAATAAATAAATAGATACTCAAGTAAAGTACAGATACTCTAAAAATATACTGAAGTACACTCCCATTAAAAGTATTTAAAATTAAAATCAATCATTCAAATTAAAGTAAATTAAAAATATTTAATTGTGTCAAATCTTTGAGCACCGGGCGAGAAAGGACTGTGAATTTGTGAAGCTTTTAAATTGTAGACCACCTGTGGATTTTACATTAGTTAATATAATAGAACCAAGAGCTTTGTTAGCGTAATGCGTACTGTAAAAGCTTTTTAATAAACATAGATAATCAGTAAACATCTACACTTATAAACCGTTTCTGACGTGGAAAGTTCAAGCTTAACATTAACATTGTCTTTCTTTCTCATCTCTCTCAGATCATTTTCTCTTCTTCTGTTGTTTTTGTTCCTGTAGTTTGAAAACAATATAAAACTCTCCATATAAAAACTGAGTGAAGCATCTGTTGTGTGAAAGATACTGGCTGTAAAAACGTTGGTTTGGACTTCCTGAGAGAGAGAGACGAC
Source organism: Seriola aureovittata (assembly GCF_021018895.1). Taxonomy (NCBI): domain Eukaryota; kingdom Metazoa; phylum Chordata; class Actinopteri; order Carangiformes; family Carangidae; genus Seriola; species Seriola aureovittata. Next base: position 20,822,355 of record NC_079382.1, on the reverse strand, counting down.
GAACCCCAGCACGCCGCACATCCCAGCCCTCATTAAAAGAGTATTATGCTTTGTCATATTGAATACATGCACAGCACAAAAAAAAAAAAAAGTAGACAATGTCATGCTTTTTTATGGCCAGTTATGGATTTGCCTTTATTGAGGCTGTATGTGATGAGACCTCTGCAGCTACAGAGGGGAGTAAAGCCCTAAACTCTGTCATCAAAAGACAGCTGACAGTTATTCAATAAGAGGACAGCGAGGGGTGTTAAAGATTTTACTGGGAAGGGATTTTCACTGAAGGCAGGGGCACATAAATCTGGACAAACACGGCGCCCGGCCTGTTTGGATGACACAAATTGCCGCCTCGTTAGGATCAATAAAGTAAAACACAATGCTGCAAAAGCACAAGTGCAAACTGTGAGGCTCCGGAGGATTCAATAGCCCCGAAGAATGCGTGGGAATGGGAGCTCAGGTTAGAGGAGCGCTTCAATCCCACCAACTCTGCCATGAAATAGAAAGGGAGAGAGCAATTGACCCATGAACTGGGCTGAAAGAGAAATCGCTTGTTCTCGTAATGACTGCCTTCCACATCGGCGAGAGGGCCGGCGGATACGCGGCTCGCCGTTGGAAAAACTGTGCTGAGAGAGAGTGGAGGATGAGGAGGAGAAGGGAGGTTTGTCCGGCTCCTACTGGTCTCCAGCTGGTGTGTAGAATGATGATCAGCCTCAACACACACACACACACACACACACACACACACACACACACACACACACACACACACCCCAGTCCCTATCCAAACAAGTGCTATCAGATAAACACAAACACGGCTGCATCTTGTAAAACTGAATCTGAGACAAATTAGCCAGCTCATTAGGCAGCTGAGGTGAGTTTCCTGAATGTATCGTTGAATTTTGGAGGGTGGTTGTGGGGGGGGGGGGGGTTTATTCAGCTCTTGTTTATTTACAGAGAGAGAACAGCCCGCTCATTTGCATTCTCCTCTCCGAGTACAGGAAGACTGAAGTGGGTGCTTATTCTGTGATCGAGGAGCTTATCCGGCTCTTTGGAGGAGCATCTGTGGGACGCTGTGTTCCAAAAACTGCTCGCTACTCAGCGTGGGTCATCTCGGCTCCAGACCCAAACCCCCGTTAATGCAGCAGGGGTGGAAAAGCTCTACGGGAAGCGGAAGGGGAAACCAGAACTTTGTTGTGGTTGTGTTACAGAAATAAAACCTCATTCATAATCACATTCATATTTCACAACATTTGAATTATATGGTTATACGTCAGAATTTTGTTATATACATCACATCTTTTCCAACTCGAAAATCTCCAAAATGTTGATTCTCTTTCCTGTTCATTCCTCCTGTTGCTAACTTTCTAACTTTTAACCAACGCCTGCGAACCAAAGGTTTTAATTTAAAAAACTTTTCAATGAAACAAACTGAAAGGAGAATGAAGAAGTGCTCAGACACTCAGAGGTTCTGAAACCGTGAAACTGCTGATTTTATGAGCAACACTGTGAATGAAAATGTTACACGTGTCACTTGAGTTGAGTCATTTATTCAACTTCTTTAAAATAGAAAATAAAAAGGTTATTGGAGACCATGCTGGACAGCTAGCTTGACTGAGGGACAATAACAAGCAGACGGAGAGAAATCATGAGCAGGAACTGGGCGAGAAACTTTATTTTAATTTTGAATTCTTTGTGTCTACATGTCTTTATCGCAGCTGACATTTTGACGCTTCATAGCGGGAAAAGCGCAGGTGTTTGTAAGAGCGGCAACAATGGCTCTATTCAAGCTGTGACAATGTGACAGTGTGACAGTGTGAACACGAACAACGCCAGGACCTTGAAACTGAAGCAGCTAAATGGAATTCAAGCCATTGTCATTCTGTTACTTACACCTGAGCTTTACCTCAGCTGTGACATGACAAAATATTTTCGGGGGGGGGGACTATTGATGCTGAATTGTTGATTGTGTCCAAATCTCACTTCGAGAATGTCATTGTTTTCTATTATGAGTTCTCAGTGTGAGGTTTCTATCTAGACATCCACCAGTTTTAAACATAGACTGTACAAGGATGTTGCCTTGGTGACGGAGTGAGCTGCGTCGCTGTTGCCTTCTGGGCAGTAACCGACTCCGCTTACCTCCTGGCTAATCCAAAAAAAGGAGGAGGCCGTACAGGTGTCATGAAGGAGGAAATTAACTATAGAAACCAAAACCCAGTTTTTTGTACCAGGCTGTGAAGATGTTTATTTCTGCCGTAAAGGTGAACATTTTAAACATGGGAGTCTGTGGGGACTGACTCACTTCTGGAGTCAGCCTCAAGTGGTCATTAGAGGAACTGCAGGTTTTATCACTTTTAATTTAAAAATGTGATACATAACATCTTACCCACAGTGTGCGTGTTAATTATACAATTTTACAGCATGTCAGTTTTACTATGTAGGATACAAAAATGTTGAACCTCAACATGTAAAAAACCACTAAGATTGTAAATACAGCCCCATAATAATCATTTGTTCATTCCCTTTGTCTAAAAATATGTGTGATTTTTTTGTTTGTTGTTTCTTTAAAATGTACAGTATATAATCTTATTGTTTATTTAACTAAACTTAAACTGATGCAAAAGTTATAAAAGTAAAGTTATAATCGGTTTGTGAGAGTTTGACTCATTGATTCGAATGGCCTCAGACTTCTGGCCCCCCCGCCGTGTGTGCACATAAATATATGCAGACGAACAGTTACAGTTACAAAAGCGAGTGAACCAGCGTCTAGACAGGAAGTGGCCTCCTCATGGTTAGAGTTCTTTATCATGGGGCAAACAAATGCATAAATCAAGCCTATCTCTGATTCTGGTGTTGAGTATGTGTGTGTGTGTGTGTGTGTGTGTGTGTGTGTGTGTGTCCCCTATGTGTTAAATTGACCTCATCACAGACTCCCAAAGCCTCCCTGTGATCCTGATAAGCAGCATTAACTCCCCCCTCATGACCCCGAACCCTTCAACCTAACCCCACCCGGCAAAGCAGCTCCCACCCCATGCCTCTGGTCACGTATTAATCGTCCCCAGTGTTTCATTTGAGAGGAGCATCATTCCCCTCCAACAGCCCCCAAAGCCGCCCTGCCTGCCTTTCACGCTAATGCCCCCCCCCCCCCCATCTCGTTGACAACCTCTTCCAAATGGCTCCTTGATAGTGGGATATCTCTCTGCCCCAAAAAACCCCACTCAGCGCTGCCCGGCGCAGGTCATCTGTCTTCCTCAAATCTATCTAATGGCATGTTTCACGGCCCTCTCCGTGCTACACCCGTAGGTCTTTGAAGGCGGGGGTGGAGAGAGGGTGTGGGGGGAGCTGAGAATCTGATGGCCCCTGGATATTTTTAGAGCCGCAGCAACAGAAATATTGCGAGGAGGCATGAACGAGAGAGAGAGAGAGAGAGAGAGAGAGAGAGAGAGCTGGGGGCTGACTGTCCGAATGCACAGAACGACTGCAAAAATGTTTATAGTCTCGGACGTGTAGGAAGTCACAGCGGATGAAAGACGAATCCATCACAAAGCCACGATTCTTTTCCAGTAAAAGCCTATGAATTTTAATAAAATTTGTAAAAATATATATATAGCTCTCCTGCAGAAAGTAATAATTCATATGAAAGGTAGTGGAATGGACTTTCCATGTAGTGTAAATACATCCGTGTACGCTACCTTCTGGAGAACTAAAAAGGTAACACTGCTCAGCACAAATGACACGATAATGCCTCTTTGCTATACAGCCTGTATCAATTATCTCTCTCGAAGCAGATGACATCTTTTTAGGTTTTCCATAATCATATCCCCGATGGAGCTTTAATGCAACATAGCGGCGGCGGTGGTGGCGGCGGCGGCTGGGAAACGAAGGATGATCCCAGGGCCGCCACGGCTGACAAAGACATCAGCTTCTGACAGTTCAACAAAGAGGGAGGGAGAGGAGAAAAGAATATATCAGCCACTGCAAATATTGACCCACTACCATGATTGCAAATTAGTTGCAAAAAAATCAGAGACAGAGTGACAGCCACTAATCTGCTCATTTCAGCAACTCATCCCCCCCCCCATCCTGTTAAATTCTTCTGGGTAGAAAAAAGACAAAAAAAACCCACACATCTGCTGTGTGTCTTTTCCTTATACAGACTGAACTAGTCCATAGGATGCTCTTTCCCTGGACACAAACATGTAGTCACTCTGCTGTTTAGCATTCATTCTGATTTTAAAGCGCTTATAAATAAATTGTTATATTTTGATACCCTTTCTTTTACTGAATGACAGTATTTTGTTGAGTTTGTACTTTTATTTAAAGGGCCAGTTCACCTAAAATGAGATGAGCTGTTTTCGACAGGTATTTTTTTTGCCAAGGAAGGTTCCTAACTGAGTGAAGATGCAGGTGTTATCATGTAAAATGAGAAATGAGGCGACCTGACTCAGACTGAATGGGATGGACCCATAGAAAAACAAACATGTCTTCTGGTGAGGAACAGCATGTTAGCTTCTTCGTTCTGAACTGAAACCTGAAATATTTATGTTACATGTCAAACCACCGTGTAACTCAACTGAACCTGCCTGACGTTGACAGATTCAAAACTGAGAGCTGGAGCCATATATTTGCTCAGCGTCACCCATTACTGACCGTTAGCATGTCAGGCTAAGTTCACCACACTCTTCGGTCTTCCTGTACGGGCTGGAGTATCTGTTTACCGCACATGTTGTTCACAAACAATTGGCACAGTCAGAAAGAGAAAGACAAAACTTAATAAGTAACATTTGAAAATAACCATAATACAAATGAGTGGCTTTATGCAACAAAATGGCCGACGTCAGCTAGCACAACTGTGAGTTTATTTACATTAACCAAAGTAATAAGCTGGTGATAAAAGAACTAAAAGTTTACTGGATTGAGCAATTGTTTTTTTTTATTTTTTCACATACCAAATTTTTTTATATTATTCTTTAAAAAAAAATTACATGCGTAGACTTGATTTAAATGTATTTTTTCTAAGCTTAGCTACTAAAACTTTCACTACATTCAAATAAAAAAAAAACTTTATTAGTGCAAGACGATCTGCACCTGTTGAAACGACAGTGGCATGAAAAAATCAGTCCAAAAACAATAAACAATAACTTGTAATATTACGATACACACGTTGATTAAAAAAAAAATTACCTGTAATGTAAAATAATCTGCAATAAAAAGCGGTTGTGTAAAAGTATAGGTGCATATTTGGCATCTGAGGTATATGAGCGTAAAAAAATCAGATCAGATGAAAGAAAGGAATGTGAACTTATATTTAAAAACTCTGCTCAAACATGACGGTGGACATGTTTTGTCTGCACATGTGCATATTTTTTCTGCGGCTCTGCCTCGGTGAAACCTGAACACGGCGTCCTCCGTTCACTGGAATGTTTACTTCCAGATATGACTGGGCACGGAAAAGGGCAAAATGTCAGACTCTCCGGGGGAGCTTCCAAGAATAATTTGGAGGGCGATGGTTGGATTTCACTTAGCAGAAGTTGAAAGGAAAGAAGGGGTCAGAGGTCATCGGAGGATGAACGATCAATTAAAGGGGAATTACAAGTGTCAGGCTTATTTGCAAACACTAAAAGTTCTAACCTGACTGAATCTGGCAGCCGGAGAAACGGCCAATGGACTGCGGCGGCATGCGGCCTCACTTCACATGAGTAATGGATATGAACATGGCTGCCTCACAAAGAGCAATAGATACGAGGGCGCTGGGATAAAATGGCACATTTTTAATTGAATGTTGAGTCTGTAGCCCAGCACACAGGCCCTTTCAATGCCCCATAGATGACTTATGATCAGCACTTTTCAATAGTTTCATTTTGCGCGTTTAAATTGCTTCTATTGTTATGTTCTCCTCACTTTGCTCAAAGCTCGCCTCTCCAGCCTATCAAGTTAAATATTAATTGCGTGCCTCAGGAGGATCGCCTATCAGGCTGAAATCAAACACTGTAGTTCGTCCCTTTGGTGACAACAGGAAACCTTTTGCCTTTTCTCTGCACCTATTGTTTTCCTCCAATCTTTTTTAACATCGCTGTGTGAGGAGCATGTGTGTGTCCGTGTGTGTGTGTGGGACGATATAAAGAGGTTTTGTCCCCGGGCAGAATTTGAGTCTCATGAAATTCTGAAATAAACGTCCCCCACTGCAGAGGAAAGGACCTGATGGGGATCTGTTTATTTTCCGAGCCAAGCCAAGTAAAAAAGTTAAGAAATACACACAATAATACGAAGACGACATAGATAAAATCACATCTAAGAAGTTCTTTGCTCTCCTGTAATTCTGCTTTGAACTTTATGCATTCCTGTCTTGGAGCTTTGTGTGTGTGTGTGTGTGTGTGTGTGTGTGTGTGTGTGTGTGTGTGTGGGTTTGCTTTAAGCCTGTGTCGGAGATTGCAAGGTCAAGGAGGTCAAGGAGTTTGTGATATCACTGGGATGAAATGCGCCTGAATGAAACCTCTCTCCTGGCCTGGAAAACAACACACACACCCACACACACACACACACACACACACACGCAGAGAAACACACACACAGAGGGTGAGGGGGGAGATAGAGGCATGCTCGCACTTGTACGCTTGCATATATACCTAACAAATACATTCTGTTTTGACATTTATGATGAAGATTGTACTCAACCAAAGTAATTCCTGAGCTGTGGGAAGACGGTGGTGTCGTGAAGTTCAACGGGTGAGCAGTGAGATGATCACACAGTTGTTCTGGTGTTCGGAGCGTCAGGTCAGGGTTTGAGAAAAGTTTTGGGGATGTAAAAAGAAGTGACTTTGTTAAAGTAAAGTTAGAAACGAACACTGACTCCTGGTATGAAAACGGAAGCTCACAGCGGTCTCCTGTTTTAAAGTCACAGACTTCTTCGACCCTTCCATCCATCCGTCCTCTCTGACCTCTTTCTCGGGGCTACTGTGGTTCAGGAGGTAGAGCAATCGCAAGATCTGTAGTTCGATTCCCAGCTCCTCCAGTCAGAATTTTGAAGTGACCCTGGGCAAGATATTGAACCCCCAGTGTGTGAGGTAGGAAAGTGCTGTGAGAATGTGGCCTCCTTTGGTTTGCTTTAAGTGGTCAATAAGACAAGAAAACAGCTCTATAAGTGCATTCCTTACAAAGTTGTGCAGCTGTAAAACAAGGTAACACTTCATCCTCCTCAGCTCCTTCCAGACGCCTGATCATTTGTCTTCAGACTGTCTCTTATTTGGCCGTAAAACCAGCGGTAAGCTCGTCCAGAATGTCCAAATGGCTATAATCCCCGTGTACAGCAAAACATGCATGTGCTCGAAAACTACAGCACACAAGGTCAAAGTTACACCAGGATAATTGTCCGTATTGTGATGGATGTTTACAACAGGCCTTGGGGAGTGCAGTTACAAATGATTGCCGAAAACGATGTAAATAAAACCAGAATAATCTTTACATTGTTCATCATCAGTGGTATTCTTGCTCCCGGCCCCCTGATAACGCCACAGATGCTACTCGAAGGCAACGAGCCCGGCTGTCAACCGCACCGGAAAGAAAGCTTAATTGGCACAAGGTCAAGAGGCGTGCAGGCAGATAATTTCAAGGCCACTGCCTGTTAAGCGTGTTAGATGCAGTGTGATGTGATAATTTATTGATCCCCTGTGGGGGGGGAACTCTCTCTTCCCCTCCACAAGCAGGTCAGGGCCGCCTACACAGCGAGCACCCTCCGAGGCTGGAGGGGATGCACAACTTTTTTGCTCAAAGACACTTGAGGAGAGCAGCTGCTTTCGTTTCGCTTTGAACGCATTCGTGGAACGAACAGAATGCGCGTCCGTCGACTTCAGTGTACGTCTCGATGGAGTCGACTGCGTGCCGCAACAAGCTCCTCCACTTCAGTGTAATTTAACACAGTGAGCAGAGTAGCGGCCTTCGTTTTAGCGCGCCGCCCTCTCCGAGAGGTGATGAAAAGGATGACGGCAGAGTTCAGAGGGAGGCAGTTCAAACAAACGATAAAGAGTTCCAGACGAGCAAAGACGTCGCCGCTGATCCTCTGCTCAGCTCGACTCCGGCTTTTCTATAATCACTTCACTTTGCACGGGTTGATGTGGAGCAGTCAGGTGCAATTTTAGTCACAATGCCGCCCCACTGTCACCTGTTAATGGGTTGTCCTGTGTGAAATACTGTGTGTGTGTGTGTGTGGGGGGGGGGCACACAGCATGTGTGTCAGATACGAGTGAATCCTTCCACAACTGCCTCGAGCATTGCTGTTATTTTAGGAAAGCGTGCAGACCCCAGCCACCCCAACAGTGGCGCGCACCTGTAGCTCACCTGGTTAAGCGCGTACAGTTTATCAAAGCTGAGGCTTACGAACCCGTTTGAATCCTATCGCTTTCCATTGTAGCTTTAAGGCAGATACCAAACAACATCCCCCCAACAGTATAGATTAAATCCCTCTGCTGTCACACCATGCTTATTTTAGCATCATTTACTGTTTACCTTGAGAACATCATTAGCATTCATTTGTAATTTTAACTGCAGGGGTTGTTACTTTAAAAAGAAAAAAAAAAAGCCTTTTCCCAATGTGTATTTAGTGTAAAACAAATCTGGTGAGGGGCAACTGATCTATTTTCTTTATGCTCTGGGTTTAGGGGCGAAATAAACACATCCCAGATAGCAAAATGAAACTTCTGGCTCGATACATGTTTATTGGGCCTCAGCCCAAGTCTGGCCCATACACATCCTCGTGTGCAAGATTTTCTGCGTGTGCACCAGAGCTGGTCGAGGTGTGGAAGTAGTAGTTTCGGGCCAGATTTGGGCCGTGGAACCAGTTGTATACTGGGCCAGAAGAAAACGAGCATGTGGCCCGTGTATGGGCCGGATTGATTTTGCTTTCTGAGGTGCTTCCTCAGTCAGAGCCTGACATGTATGCAGGTACATGTAAGTGAGGAGGGGGACAGTGAAGACAGGGAGAGAGGACTGGCTGAAATCATGGCGCAGCAGATCAAGAGTATTGGGTGAGAAACATGACCACAGCTCTGAGCGCAAACTGAGATTTTCATGTTTCTTTAGGCCCAGACATGCACACACTCCCCTGCCCACCCCACCCCCCGCTCAACCATCCTCAATCACAGAGCAGGTTCCTGAGAAAGCAGACAGAAAGTCGGCAGAGCATGAACAACACTCAAGTTTTCTCAATCCTCCAGCGAGAGGCTCAGGTTCATGCTTTGGTATGCCCCGCGCGTCCCCAGGATGCCAGCCGGACATCCACTTTCTGACACGCCGCCCCACACAGTTCCATCCTCTGAATATACAAACCAGCCGACGTCCAGCGGGAGTGTAACATCAGAGCTCGCGCAGATCGGCGTGACACGCGCCCGGCGCCCGTAATCACTCACACACTGATGATGTGCACGGTCAATAAATCAGATCAGGCAATCTGGAACTCAATCAGCCTCGGATCAATATAATCCTCTCACTCCTTGAGTCTCTTTCTCGCTGCAGCTTCTTGTGTCTTTTGTCTCTAACTCAATTACACAACACACAGCAACCTGTTAGCTGTTTCGCTCTACTGCTTGTTTTGAAACAAGCTGTAATCTCACATCCAATCAGTCAATTTCATTCAAAACCCACAAATTTTCTTAAAGGAGTTAATTTGTAAGTTCTGCTATTGCGACATAGCTAACGTTAGCATAGCAGCTGTTGACTCAGCAGCTTCAGCCATCATTGTGCTTACAAGACAAGAGGTCATAACACGTCCTCTGAGCAGCGCTACTTCTTCAGGGCAGACTGGATGTCACAGTACCAGAAAGTGACAGCATGGGCTGACTGGGCCAAAGCTAGCTGGTTAGCATGCTAACTTGGAAAAAGAAACAGACGGAAAACAAAAAGGTTGCTTTCCAAAGCTGGACACAGCTGTTGGCGAGTAAAGGAATGAAGTTTGATGCTGAGCTCGCAACGTTTCTTCTAAACTGGAAAGTAAACAGCTGTTAATGCTAATGTTAGCTATGTAGCAAGAGCAAAACCTACATATATAGCTCCTTAAAGCTATACTTCAAAAAGCAACGGCTGTTATTTGCATTGGAAGTTTATAATTCAGTCAACTGTATGTGTATTTTGGTCATTTTTTCCACAGCAATAAATATTAGATATTAAAAAACTGAATGACCTATTTCAGCTCCCTTCACATGTTTACTATTACTGACCCCCCCCCCCCCGATGCACAACACATGGAGAGCGGTGTCAGTGACTCCAGAGTCACAAGTGACCAGACAGTTGCAACTGAAAGGTCATTTAAAATGGAAGACCTCTCTTCACGCTGACTGGCGGCTGACACGGTTGTCCACTTGTTTGAACCGCTGGCTAATGACGCAGCAGAGGCAATGAGGAGCGAAAGGATGGAGGATGTGAGGACAGATAGCTCAATGCACTAAATTAGTACTACAGCTACTGCCACTGAGGTGATGGGTCAAAGTGCCCACAATGCACCAGGCTGCAATTTTTTTTTTTACTGACACTGTTCTTTACAGATAAAGTGGATTTATTTTTAAGTTTTATTTAACCTGACTAAGAGTCATCTTAGTTTAGCATGTTAGCATGGTAACATTTTCAGATTTTAATAAGGTATATGGATTATGTTCGCATTAGTTTTAGTGAAGTACAGTATGTGCCACTTTGAATTTGTTCCATTTTTATTTTATTTTTAAAAAAAGTGACAGTTGTAATTAGCACTTAACAAATACGCAGCTGATTGGAAAGTCTAGTTTTAAATGAATTTAAGCATTGCTCAACGTATTTATTCAAGTTACAATTTTGACCTGATGGTGGTACTTGATGATGAGTCATGAGCGTGCATCTTCATGCAGGTAATACTTCCTCGCTGCTCAGGTTTTTGTCAGACTTTCACTTACTTTAAAAGGACAAAGCTGCTTTTTTCTTATTATCTGCAAATCCCATTTAAAAAAAAAACACACACAACAGCAATGAATCCTAGTAAATATTGGATAAGTGTTTGTAGGTTCTCCAGCTTCCTCCCACAGTACAAAAACATGCACATTAGGTTAATTGGAAACTCTAAAAGTGCCCATAGGTGTGAATGTGAGTGTTTGTTTGTCTCTATATGTCAGCCCTGTGATAGACTGTCGACCTGTCCAGGGTGAACCCCGCCCCCACGCCCCATATCTCAGCTGGGATTGGCTCCGGCGGTTGATGGACCGACGCGTTTATGGATCACTCGTTTGTCCGTGCCATAGAGCTCCACTGTTGTCCATAAACAAGCCACAGTGTCACGTTGAAAACACAAAGAAAACAACAGCGACTGTTTACAATAAAAACGTATGTTCCTGATTGTGCACAGTGGCCTCTGCCTTTCAGGAACTAACTTTCCAGAGACTGTGAAAGTCATCGCTGTTATAAGCCGTGGAGCTGCTTCAGAGTAAACTACAGAGACCATATTTTTTGTGTTGCTCACTGATGTGTTTTTTTTTCCTAGTGCTTTTTAGAAAAACACCGAGCAGCTCTAAGGCACAGATGAATCAGCTAAATCAGGTTCTAGATACACAGACAATCCTTGTTAGTAGGATGCATTTATTATGGGATTTGCACACAATAATAAAAAATTATAGACAATCAGAGGCCTTATCCTTTAATACAGAAAATACACTTGATTGTGTGAAGATATCACGATCTTTTAACACATCTTAGTTACGGGATGTGGCGTTTAAAAAGAAAAAAACTGAGGCAACTCCTTCCTGACTAGATGTCATCAGTGTGAATGCTCTGAGAATAAAAGAGAACATTGTATCTGTGGGTAGAGTCACAGCACTTTGAGCTTCGAGCTGCAGTGAGAACATTTCTTTCCTCCACCAACCTCCCCCCCCCCCCCCCCCCCCCCCCCCCCCCCCCCACCCCCCCCCCCCCCCCCCCCCCCCCCCCCCCCCCCCCCCATCTCAGTGTGTAGTCGCTGTAGGCCCTGCAGAGGTGACCTGCTGCCATGCAGCACAGCGTTGTGTTGGTGGAGAAGGCGGGTGCGGTGCCAGAGGCATCTCTCTGACAAACAGAGCAGATGCCTTACACTAACAAACAGGCTGGCGGGGCTCGGGCGGCCTCCCCGTCAATCCTCCTCCTGCTACATCAACTCAAAAGTGCTGAGATTTTCAGCCGCTGCAGCAAAGACTCTGTGCCCTTACCACTCACTACCACAGCCAACACGCAAAGCTCCCCGACGGGTCACTTACTTTTATTTGTCTGTGATAAGCTGCTGCCTCTGTCACCTGCAGCTTTGGAGCTTCATATGATTGTATTTTTGGTCACTGGCAAAAGGCTATTGTGAATATGCAGCTTGTATTTATCTACACAAAGGGACTATTGTCAGAAGCTTATCCAGACATTAAAGTTAAGCTGTTTATGCACTGTGGGCTGCGATGACTGTAATCTCAACTGACTGCAGAAAAGTGTGGGGAGATTGTGATTTCACTGTTTTAAACTCAAGCACCAAGTCGGCCTTTTCTTCGACGTTTTCAGCTCACACATGACCAACAGATTTACAGATCCTGGTTAAAGCTGAACACAGCTTTTCTCCCCCATATGGAGAGTGTTTGTTGCTTTAATTGTTGGATCAATCCCAACTTCAAACAAGGACACCCACCTACTCACCCACATAATACACAAAATCCCAAAACGCATTCAGAAATATCCACATTTTTTATTTGCACACATACACACATGATGCTGCCAATACAGAAGCTGAAATGAAGTCTCATTATTAGGAGCTGTGGGTTCGGCCAAAGTGCACTGGAGCGCCTTGGGCTTTGAAATAAGACACAAACAGACATTTAATTAATCTATCATGAATTTTTCAAATTTACACGCCTTTAAAGCAGAATTATTATTATTTTTGAGTGTCTTGGGTTATGGATAAATTATGAAGAGAAACAGGCGCAGCTTGCATGCATTTTAATTAATCTCAGACTGCAGGGGAAGTTAAAAAAAAAAAAAAAAAAGACTTTTTATCTGCTGCCAAGTGGTGGACCACCTACAGCAAGTGGAGCAGCGCTCGTGCTGATGGGTGTCAATCTGCCCGGCGCTGCTGACCGGCGGGTACGGAGAGGTTTACAGTGCAGCATCAGCATGACATCTTCACACACAAATCCTGCACATGACGCGGGACTCACTAGTCACTATGCGAACACCAACAGTCGGTTACAGGTAAATCCAAGGGTGTCACCTTTTACACGGATCCAGGACGGCAATTGTAGTTTCAGTTGTAGCGGTTACACATTAGTGTGAAACAGCAGCTCATGTAGAAATCCGCGAGCTTTGCTGTGCTGTCAGTTCTGACGTCAGTCTAAGTGAACAACATGCTGTTACTTCAGGGCTTCTGTAGTCATCGTCAAAGGTTCTTGCAACCACTTTTGTTCTCCTGCAGAACTAAGAGTCTGCATAGAGGTGCACCATCAGGAAAGGCAAATGCTTGGGGCCCCTGAGGGGAAAAGGGGCCCCTGATGGCCCCTCATATTGGCACATTTTGCAATGACAATGATAAACCCCCTTAAACCTCACAGGAAGACCTTATACTGACTGTGCGCTGTAGTTGGCGTCTACCCATTGCCTGCATGTGAGGCATTTAGGGAACATCTGTAAATTGCAGCATTTTCAGATTGTCTGCATGTGAGGTGTTTAGGGAATATCTGTAAATGACAGCATTAGGCCCCCCAGAGTCTGGGATCATCACTGATTCTGCGACAGTGTTCTGAGCTAAAGGCTAACGCATCTTAGTTTAGCGCTTTAGCATGCAAGTATTTGCTAATTAGCACAATCATAGCTGTAACGGGCATGTCATTAGTTTTGTGGTGATAAACCAAACTACTGGACAAATGAAAGTTTTGACCTGACGAGGACATTACAGAAAATGTTTACAATTTATTCCATCCTTATACGAAAAACAGAATCAACAAGTGCAAACCAATGCATTTGTAAATCATTGTAATCAGTAATATAGCACGTTAAAGGTATTTTAACAACTCTGTACTAACTCTGTACGACATACAGTCATTACTGTGTGCAGCTTTTAAGAATATTGCAAAACATCATTCAACAGCAAAGGTGGGCGGCCATCTTTCCCTGGCGCCTCCACTCAGAAATGATTGACTCTTTTACTGTATTTCATAATAAAAACAATCAAATAAGATCTCATTGGAGTCATGTATTATAACTAGCACTCGTCCAGTCTGTTCCATCATTGAAGCTGCTTAATAAAGCTTCCATCAATATGCAAAACTGATTTTGATATGGATAAATATGTTAAATAATAACTAATTCTGAGTTATTAAACTTTTCCAATGCCGCTCAATGTTTACTTCCATCAGTAAAACACTGCAGGAAACTAATCATGTTACAAAAGTGTATTACTTTATAAACATTATGAAGTGCAGGCATTGTAAAATGATGATTTAAATAATATTAAACAATGCTTATAATGAGCATTAAAACTGACTACCTTATTATGATAGTGCTGCAAATCTCCTCTGCTGGAAACAACTGTTTGAAATTACTTTCAGTTTGAACTTTATGAACTCACCTTGACTGATGGACCAGCAGCTGATTCTCTGTGGCTGTTTCTCAGACGCTGCTTCGTTTATCAGCAAGCTGCCTGTTATAATTAGCTGATTAGCCATGATACATACAAATATTAAACCAGTCTGTCAGAAGCTCAGATACTGTTTTTGATTTGAGGCTTTTTGATGCCCCCCCCTCCCCTCTCCCTTTCCCCCACTACATTGTCCCTGGAGAGACAGACTGACAGCCAGGCCCGGAGCGTGGCTTAAAAACAGGGTGGAAAGATTTGACGCTGACTCCGTGGTCTTGATAATAGAACACAACACCACACTGAGATTCATTTTACTTACTCGACAGCTCTTCATTGTTCTTTCAAGGTAGAAGTTTTTCCAAACTTTTCAACCATTTCACACAATCTTCACCAGCAGAAAAAGTCTGCTGAGCGATCAAATAGATAGATCTGTTGACATGTGAGCTGAGAGGCGTTAAGGATTCTGTCTATAGCACTTTTAGGACTCTTAAGTTAAAGGTCCCATATTGTATAAAGGTAGATTTCCATGTGTAGTTTGATAATAGATCAGGTCCAGGTTCTATATTAATACTGTGAAAGTATCAAAGCCTCAGTCCACAGAGAAATGCACACAGCCTGTATTCAGAAACTGAGCCTTAAAACCAGCCGTCAGGACTTCTGGAACTTTGTGATGTCACAACAAAGCAGTCACCGCCATCCGCCATGCCCCAAGCCCCGCCCACCTCGACCCACCATCCAACCTTGCAGGATTTGGTTTCTCTGAGTGTTTTACCTGAAATCTGCTTTATTTTTATTGGATCACTCAGAAATGACTAATCTACTTATTATTTTGTCAAACTAGCTCACTGGCTACATCTGGATGAGTTGATTTGCATAAATGACTCTTACACTCTAATTTTAATTTTCACTCAGTTGTCTTGGAAAAACAATGCGTTAACTGATCCTAGCAACAGCTACCACAGCTTCTGTGTTGACTGAAAACAACATTCGTGTGAGGGATGAATCAGCTGTAGCACCAGGAGGTGGGCTAGCTCGAACACAGTGTCAGGGCTGTGAGTGAAGTGAAGCAAAACAGCAATTCACTCAGATTATCAGGCTAATTTCTAAGGAACTTTGCGGCTGTAATATTACTGTCACAAGAAATTTGGGAGCTAAACTCACAAGGACAAGGCTCAGAAACAAAGTGGTTTTCGTAATTGAAAAAAGTGGCTGACACGACCACAGGTAGCTCCGATTAAGTTCTACATATTATTGGGTTTGTGATGTCACTTAAAGTTTAGCCCTTAAGCGTCACTGTCAGAGTGTCAGTCGGCACAAACTCATGCTGTGCAGCCACACACTGTAAAACTCACGGAGCCGTATCACACATTGTAGCGGAGTGTGGATCAGTCCTGGGCTCGGAGCCAGCTCACATCTCCTTGTTAAACCATTTTAAAAAGAAAAAGGCAAATCAGGCTTTTCTGAGGTCCTTGGACTCAGGGACTTAATAGGGATAATAGTGATGATCTAGATCTACAGACATGTTTTTCTATGCTCGCAGCCTTGTCATTACAAAGTACACAGCAGAAGGGTCGTGACAGCTGCTCTGCAGAGGAATGCATCTCGTATGTGATGGATCTGAAGAGGCAGAATACCTGCCTGCGAGTCTCCCCTCGCTCCGTCTCCGCCATTGAAGAGACGTCAAAACAAATCTGATCACAGTCTGTAACCTTAGCTAAGCATAATGGACTTATTTCAGGTAATTTACCCTCTCTGGTGTTCATAACGGTTAAACACGCTTGAAGAAATAGCTGACTACAAGCATCAGTCGAGACCGGGAGTTGCACTCAGCTCCCTTTGTTATGCTAAGCTTTTTAAGCAGCAACTGCTGCCTATCAGATGACAGTGTCTGTCTTGAAACCCTGTACTTTTGGGTTAGTTTCCATTATTAGGTGAAACTCTGAAAATTGGTCATTCAGAGGGAGCTGGAGTCAGCAGCGGTCGCCAAATGATCTCTCAGGGTGCACTGGGCCAACATGTGGTACGCTCACTACAGGACATGCCATGCATCCTAGACCAAAAGAAACAACAAAAAAAAACATTTTATATTACTGCTGATTATAGCAATTACACAAAGTGCAACATTACTGAACAAATAAGATAATTGTCACACATCTCACAAAACTGACACGCACTGAGAACTGCCTGAGCCTGGCAGCAGGAAGCCGGACAAGATGCTAATAATGAGGGGCCACACTTTGATCCTGAAATAACTTAAACAAAATGCAGACTCCCTCCAGCCGGGGTTCACACTCTACATCTACAGAACTGAATATGGTTAAGCAACCGCATGGCTGTTTTCTCACCGCAGATTGTTTCAGGAACAGTATTTGTGTGGGAGGGCCGGGCCTCACCGGGGGGGTGGGGGGGGCTTCAAACAGTTTCCAGGGGAGGATCAGTGGATGGAAGGTAAGTTAATACATTCGTTATCAAAAGGAGATCATGAAATTTAGCCTTAATGTGTGTGATTTGATTATAGTTCACAGATACAATAGTTTTGGGGAATTTTTTTTTTTTACTGTTTTTCCACTTTCCCAGAGTCTGTAACTGATAAAAGACTCTTTTTTTTATGTATTTGGTTTAATCTCAAGTTATGTCTAACAGCAGTATTAGACTATGTTGGCTCAATTGTCTATGGGATCAAATAATATAATCGTGATCTCATAGGCAGGGAGGGGAGGCCCACAGTCTTGGACTTTAGAAATCTGTGGTTTTAGAGGAAATTTGGCGATTAGACACAAAAAAGGTTTATAACATTGGTCAAATATAAGGCACTGGTTATATCTACGACCACTGATTCTGTTGGTCATGATAACTTCATCTCCACAGTGGTGCTGGGTATTGTATCAGTAATGATATACATGATTATGGTACAAATTTTTGTGTTACTTTAGTTTTATTTTCAGTCTTTACACACTCAAACGTGTTTGTTTTGATAAACAGCCAATCACCAGCATTATTAGATCTTGGTCCAAGCATGCTGCGTTCTGATTGCCTCACTGCTGCTAATGAGTTTTACTCATTTACTCCTTAGATTTTGAAATTTGTTAATGAATGACAATCCAGTTTTTGATCTACGACAGTATCAAACCAATTCAGTCCATAAAAGTGTCAAAGTTCAGCACCTAGACCGACACCAAAGTCAATTAGCTTCTTTATATAGCTGATTTTATTTGGAGGGAAAACACCAAAAAATGAAAAGCAGTTAATGTTGCTGCGAGTCAATCAATGTGCAGACAGTAATATAATTTTACTGACTTTGCTTTATACCTTTATTGAAGGTTGAACAATCTATACAATTACTTTCAATGCTATATCATTGAAAACCAAGTTGAATTAAACCACAAAACTTTTCCTTTAACTCACTTTAACAACTATCTGTCTTTGGTTAAAGGTCAAGCTTTTCTTTTTTAAAGGTTTATTAGTTCACACTTCTGAACTCAAACATACACCTACAGTGTTTTTCGAGACACAATGAGCAAAGCTAAATGTGACTGAATGTGCAAGGCTGAAGGAAAGAAAAAGCTTTAGTGTCAGCCACCGGTCTCAGCTAACAAACTGCAGGCTGTGAGTTCAAATTGCATCGTTTCTAATCTCTACAAATGAGCCTAGATAAAAAAAGGTTTCCGGAGTCTGAACAAACCAAAGTCGGGACGAACATACCCTCACCGAAAAGATAACCAAACACCATTTGATACAGCCAGTTGTCTCATTTACACACGTTAGCTGTCGGCATTCCCACACGTCTGTATTACAACATGACGAACTAATCTAGTACCATGGGAACGGGGTGAGCCTGGGAGTCATCTGCAGACGTATGGAGGGTGGGACTGAGCAAAGCTACTCCGTTCTCTACGCCTCGTTCTGTTTCTAATAAGTCATCAAGTACCGTCCTGCAGGCCTCCTGAGCTGTTAAGCTCTTGCTCAAACATGATCCTTGCCATGTTGGTGATTTGCAGGACAATTGGTCCACTAGGGGATATGAAAAGGTCAGGCTGAGGTGCTTGTCCGGTCCCCCCCCCCCCACACACCCTTTAAAGCTGATACACAAGCAGTCCTAATCTCCCTCAAACCGTGCTACCGGCCACCCTGGCTGGGAATGGGAACCTCTGCTGTTCCGCTGTCTCTCAGAGGACACATGAAACCTCCTGGTCTGCGCTGGGTTCAGCAAGGGTGAGCTGCAAACCTGAAAATAACCAACACAGTTTGTTTAAACCTGCAGTTTGGTTGGTTTCAATGCCAAACATACAGTGAGCGGTGTTTGTTCACTGTACACAGTACGCAACAACACTGAGTGCACCCCTGGTCAATATCGCTAAAATGTAAATGTGGAGTCACTATAAATCCTGTTCTTTTTATTCATTTTAATTTGGTCCAAGAAAAAGATGATTAATTATACTAAATTATAATAAATTAACCCATTAAGACCTGAGGTGCTCTCTAAAAAATGCTCTCCAACCTAAACATTGCTTGAAAACAACCTCCTAAAACCTGAAGAACTTGACTAAAACATTTATTTCTCAGCCTCTGAAGCAGATAAAAACATGAGATAAAAACCTTTTGAGATCTTAAACCTTTGACTTTTATTGTAAATCACTGGCTTTGCCTTTGGAATTTGATATAGATGGAAACTAAGCACATTTGTTAACATTCACATCAGCTCTATATGAAGTTAATCTTTTTTTTATGTTGTTGAACATTAGCATGAATGCAATGATTTACAATAAAAGCCCAAGGTTTAAAGTCTCAAATGGTTTTTATTTCATGTTACTATCCTCCCCCTCCTCCGACCCTGAGCCTACGCTAGCTGGTTAGCAGCTTAGCAGGTAGAAAAATCAGTGTCTGAATCTTCTACAATGTTTTTGTGGCTTAAACCGCAGAAAAAACGAAACGAAATTTCCCAAAATGAAATCATAAACTACGTGTGCACGTCTCATCCGGTCTTAAGGAGTTAATGAATTAACTGTAATGAAAAGTGATGGTTAACAAAAGTCAGCACACCCTTAATTAGTGAGATTACATTTTTTTATATTTTGTTTGTCAGCCAGATTCGAGTGCAACAAAAATCTGCGGAGAAAGGTTCTGCTTCTTTTCAGCTGCTCGTTGCTGGAGGGGTTTTCTGTTGCCTTCACTTTAAAATACTCCAAAGGTTTTCTACTGGATTCAAGTCAGGGGACAGACTGGACCAGGTCATAGTTTTCAACTTGTTTCTTCTTCACAAACTCTTGTGTGATTTCTGCAGTGTGTTTCTTGAGACCGGGAGTTATCGTTTCATTGAGTATTTGGGTTTACAGACCTGCAGCCATAGTGCCATCTATAAATGTCATCTCCCCTACAGCTTTTACACTCATGCAGCCCCATCAAACACACTCCCATCAAACACCCTCCCACCTCCATGCTTCACAGTCGGCACTGTGCAATCGCTGTGGTGGTCCTGGCCCGGTACACACCAAACATACTGCACCCCATCTGATCCAAATTAATTTATTTTGGTTTCATCTGACCAAAAAATATGCTGCCAACATTCATCAGGCCTCTATTCATGTCCTTGGGCAAAGTTTAATCTGCAGTTTTGTGCAGAGCGATGGTTTTCTTCTTGGAGTCCGTCTGTAGAGTTTGACTTGATGAAATGTCCTCACTGTCACATTATTTTTCAAGGCCTGCCACTGGCTCTTCCAATACCTCCTTAACCTCTCCTGCAACTGTGTTTCAGCTCATGTTCAGTAGCTTGCCAATATTATTGTTCCCTCTCCATCTTTATGGAGTCTCACAATCTGGTTTTTTACTTGTTCTGGGCAGTTCCTCGCCATGTGGAGCCATTTTGCATTAAACACAACCCAGGCCAGAGCTGAGGAAGCCGTCAGTCAAACCAGATTTTATTTATACAGGCCAAAATCACAAATTTGCCTCAAGGGGGTTAACAAGCTGTACAGCATTACGACACCGTCTGTGCATAGATCCTCACATCGGACAAGGAAAAAGCCCCCGCCCCTTAAAAAAAAAAAAAAAAATGGGAAAAAAATGGAAGAAACCTCAGAAAGAGGTAGAAATAGATGTTGTGTACAGAATACAGCAACAAAGTAGATTTTAAAAACAAGGAATCATGGAATTTTCTTGTTCCTTCTACAAGGGAAAATCAAATATTGTGCAGAAGTTCGCACACATTTGCACTTGCAGGTTGCTTCGTACCACCTGGTTCTTGTGATTATGCTTCTTATAAAACAGATTTTCTGTTTCAGTTTAGATGTGAAGAAACATAATTATGTGTGTGTGTGTGTGTGTATTGTGGGATTGCTTTGCCACTGCCCTAGAGAGAAACAGTGCATGGCTGTTGCGTTTTGCAGCTCATTGTTGACTGAGCGAGACATGGAGGGGCATCGTTAATTTTAGGGTTTAATCATTTCCTTTTTGTCATATGTCCTGAATGTATCTGTAGTTAATAGTTTGTTTGGCTCGCTTATACTCCTTGTATGTTGGTGCTCTAGTTTTACAATGCAAAATGTCTATTGTATGACTATATATTAAAAACCACGGCAGGCTGGTGGTGGTGGAGTTGGGTTGGGAGGGCAGGAGCTAAAATTATCTGCAAGCTAAAGTTGCCAAATGGTGTCAAAATACTAGAAAGCTTTTATTTTTATTTATTTTTGTTTTTAGCCAGAATTTAAAGCAGCTACTTTGTGGTTAATAGTAAAGTTTGTTTATTTAAATATTTATTTTAGATTAAATTTTATATTTATTTAAATATTTTACTCACAAATAGCTCTTCTATTATCTATTTTCTTCTCCTGAAGTTAGCGTGCTAACCAGCTAGACCCAGTCGCTTTCTGATACGGAGTCACTGTACTGTCAAATCTGCCCTGAAGAAGTAGCGCTGCTCAGAGGGCGTATTGCAAACGCAACAATGGCTCTTGGTAAGACTGGTGAGTAAAGAGCTGTTAATGCTAACGCTGGCTATGGAGCAATACGAAAACTTAATTGTAAACCAAACCGTAATTACAATCGCTTTACAAAGGTAAAACATAAGGAAAATAAATCATTTTGTGAAAACTTTAAATGACTTAAATGAATTTGAAATTGTTATGGCTCAAATAATAATTAAAAAAAGGTGTATAAAATATTTAACACCAGTGTAAAGAAAGTGTATGTGATAAACAACATCCTGAGGCAGATCAGAGTGTGTATCTGCTTGTAGTGACAAATATGAAGAGAGAAGATATTCAAAGGTGATGTAGTGTGAATATGTGAAGGAAAACATTCATGTGATTTCTATTCTGCCAGCGGTGTCCCCCGTCTATTCGGAGGAGGCACCTCAGCTCACTCTTCATATGTTTTATGGATTGCCATAACTGCGATACTGATACCGACTATTTCGACAGTGTATTTTGTTTCTCCGCTCTGCAGCGGGAACACAGCCACTGTTATTTCAGCCCTGCATGCCTCCACAGCAGTTTGCAGTGTGGGAGGGCACCTGCGGGGCTACAAATGATACTGCTGATACAGGGTGCCGGATGTCCCCAACCTTGATACGCCCGGGCACCTGCTTGCGAGCCAGCGCCGCCCCCCCCCCCCATGTCCTCATCCGGCGCCCATAAATTTTGAGCGAGGGATTATGGGTTCATTTGGCCGCCCCCCCTTTAGCCCCACAAAGCGGCAGTTGGCCTTTGACTGGTGGGGATTCCAAAACACGAGCCCCGCTTGCACAGGGTTTGCATGCTAAATCTGAGCCTGGGATTCAGGAAGCAGGCCCCCTTTTCCTCCGTGACAGTCGCTGCCCTGGTGCTTGACGTGGTGTCAAGCCCGTGCGCCATGGTGGCTCAGCTCCTCTCAGCGCTCCAGACAGGCCAGATCCAGGCTCTGACAGGCTTGGTCTGTGGGGAGAGGCTGAGTCCAGACGCTGCTCTGACCCTGCTGCCCTCTGTATGTTGTTTACCTTCAGGTGTTGGCACCTGCTCAAAGAAAAAAAAAAAAAGAAAAAGAAAAAAAACAGGTATGTCTGCTTCTACCTTTCCCAGACAGGAATCAGAAATTGACATTGCCGGAGCTCATAACACCTCAGCCAGACCTTGTGGGCCCTGTGGGGCTGCCAAGAACTGACTGGAGCTTGACCATGGCTTAAGCAGGTTCTCCAGGCCAAATGGACCTGGCTTCATCCTTTACCTCACAGAGCAAGTTTAATCACAAGTTTGCAGCTCTAAGGAAAAAGCACTTACACAACTTAACTTTGAATTATTGCAGTTTTCAAGCACATAATGAATGGCTTTCAGGTCATACAGCATAAAGGGGAAAAATAAAAAATAAATAGAAAAAGAAACTCAGCCATGTTTTCAGTCCTGATGTGAGCTCATGCTGAATAAATGCCTATGTGGGCAGGACCAAACTGCCACCTTGTTTCCCTTCACCTCGGTGTGAATAGGTTCTTTTGCAAAAGTCGATTTGATATCATTCCCCGCCTTTTGTTCAACAATGTGATTTCCAAATGAGAATTTCTGACAATACAATGCAGATTTAAATACATGTGGCCTTTCAAATTGAAGGTTAAAAGGAGTGGAGAGCAGCAAACATACTTTCTTACAGACGCTTTCCTGCACAGTTCTATTCTTGGTGAGCATTAGTGCATGAGTAATTATGGAGAATTATTCAACGGGAGCAATAATTATGCAAAGTCTTTTAAATGATGGACAAATCTGTCGCATTATGTGCATTGTTTTGCAAATGCGGTTGATGATTCTGTTATCTGTCTCATGCTCAGCAACACCTGTTTTGTTTAATTAAAGCAAACTTTGACATGGGATTTTGACTGTGGCAATCCGCGGTATCACAAATACTATTCAACCTCAGAGAATAGCTGGCAAACGGCTGTCCACAGGTGATTTGTTTTTCATACGGACGCTCTGTCTTACAGCTGTGTGGGCAGCAGCAGCAGCACGCTCCAAACTAGATGAGAAATGTGGATTTGAATTTATGCATCTTGGTTGGAGACTTCAGAATTGTAGTTTAAGGATCCTCACAAAATAGGCTTTTGCTCATCATTTGCATTTTATATTTCGAATCGCATGCCTTCATTTTATGTTACGCTCAAAGACGCCCACAACCCTGCTGGTCTATCCTCACTTACAGATTTATATACTTACTCTGAAGTACTGTGTAGGAAATGATTTTCATGATCGGATACTCATATTGGCACATTTTGCAGTGACAACTATAACCCCTCTTAAACCTCTACCCCTATTTTTATTAGTTTTGCTATTGCTACATAGCCAGCGTTAGCATTCACAGCTGTTTACTTGCGGTCTTGGCAAGAGCTTTAGCCATTGTTGCTTTTACAACAGGCTACAATACATCCTCCAAGCAGCATTACTTCTTCAGGGCAGACTGGAAGCGACTGAAAAAGGGGGGGGGGGGGGGGGATGCCGAAGTTAGCACTTAGCTCAAAGCACCACCGTGCCTAATTGCAGCTATACAGTGTAGCCGTAGACTTTTTTTCTTTTTAAACAAACAACAGTCTTTTCCTAACCTTAACCAAAAGCTATTGTTGCACAAACACAATCATCAAAATGTTTGCTTTGGCTGCCACATGCAGATAATGTGAGAAAACACACACAGACAGTGAACATCTTGCAGCTTTTTACATTGTTAAAAACGTAATCCAGGTGGCACCGTGTGTTTTTTCTTAATGTATTTGCCGTTTTAAACGTGAAAGCCACTTTTAGGACACGGGGTTGCAAAGCACATCTATTTGTATGTGTCTGAATATAGAGTGGATAAATAGTGTAGTGCAAATTTATGTAACACTGACAAGAAAAAAAAAAAAGAAGAAATTATGTGGAAGTCCCAGAATGAATTATGGCCTACATGGCCCCACACAGTTTATTTCTCTCAACACATACACTTACCTGGTAGTAGAGGCAGTAGAGATGGTAGAAGTAGCAGAAGCCTATATTTCTACTATTTGATGGGTACAGAAGACACTTCAGCAAAATATAGTCCTCTTCAGCAAAATGGCTTATCTGCACTTGTGACAGAATCCTAAATGAATGAGTAAAGGTGAGAAAATAGAGGTGTAGATCCATTTGGATTGTTCTATTGCTTGAACTGTAGTGTAAGTAAAAAAAAAAAAAAAAAGTGTCATCCTATGTCTGCAAATATATTCCCCCTGAGGTCAAAGTCAATAACCCATTACATGGATTAAAAGAGCCTCTTCTGTCCTTCACCGTTCACTTCTGGACGGCAAATGGCTTCTGATTTTTATTCATTGGTTTCTATCACAAAGAAATAGTTGGTTAAGAATGTGTCAAAGCAATTTACTCCCCAACATATACTCCCACACAGAACAAGGCTGCTGTTCGTCTAAGCATTGGACTTCCTGACTCACAAAGAGAGAGGAGGAGGAGAAAAATCTCCGTCTTGAAGGAAATCTTAAGCAGATGCATAGAAGCAGGAAAATCCCCCTGGATAAGCCGTTATGGTGTGAAACCCTCTCTCTGGTTATGAGCTGACAACACACTACCTTTATTAAACATGGGTTTCATCTGTGACAGATCTAGAGAGGTATTTCAGAGATACACAGCAGGTTGCGTCTAACCCAAGTGCCGGATCTGCCGGTAACGGGCTATTCGCAGCATTTAAGGTACTGCGGCAGAGAAATGAGACGAGATTCGAGCCTCCGGTCTCGCCCTTGGAATTCCAGGTTCATGCTTGACAACCTATTTACCACTTTCTATTTGCTCAGAGCACACCTGGCTTTTAATACACTTACATTTCTCACCAGTGTAACAGTATATCCACAGGATCCAAGAATCCTTTCAGAGCCTATTTTGAGCTGAGTTTATCCTTTAGTTCTAATCCTTTGGATGTACACTATGAAAGGTGTGAATGTTGGATAACACTTAAAGGATAATTCTGCTTTATGACACGAACAGTCTTATTTTGTCGCTGTACAATTTCTTTTAATTATTATCCGAACTGTCTCTTGTCAACATCCATCAAAGTTCAGAGAGAAGAAACTTTAATGTAAACAGGTAAGTTATACTCTAAAGTTGCGTATTCTTAGTTTGTGGGTCTTAGCAGTGGAAACATTTTAAGTGGGTTTGGATTTTCACCGTTTCCCAACTTTTTATCTGTTCAAAACTTTACTGCATAGGATCCTTAGTATGTAATCACCCACAATTATTCTCTAAAACCTTATTACAGCTCTACAAGTTCATAAGCTGCACTGTGGCTCACTGTGGTCCACACACAACCCCTGCTTGCCCTGATTTGGCTTCCACAAGCTGTACAGTTACTTGGGGGAATCATAGCTATTTGAAACTTCAGCACAGAACTACAATATCCAAACTTCTCTAACCCAGCTGTTTCTCCAATACATCCACAATGACAATGAATTCAATATTCTTATTTGCCCATTTAGTTCACGACATGCACCCCACACCAAAGTTGTTAAAGCAAAGCAGTGATTTATTTAGCCAATTAAACTTGGGGATAATTAGGTGGAGTTGGGGGAGGGAGCCCGGCTGGGAATGGGTCCAGTATGCAGAGGTTAATGATAATCCTCTTTGAGATAAGTGCCATGTGACCAATGGGAGTTCAGACTGGAGTGGCTGATCCAGCAGACATCGTCGGGGTCTCTGAAGTGCACCAAATGAGCGTTGGGCGAGCCCCTGGCTGATTCACTGTAACTCCCAAGTGTCACGCTCATTATTGTAATGTCTTCTCCTCACTACAATACATCCTGCCACTTATTTGATCATGTTTATTTCAACTTGATTAACACCAATGCTGTTTTTTTTCCTCTTTGCACAAAATTATGAATAATGGAACATGAAAATGCAATTATTCTCTCAGTGCACATGCTGAGGGTGGATTAATTGAAAGAAGACAGACGCGGCCTCCAGTGCTGAACATCACTGGTCCTCCTTTGTAGATTTAACATTATTGACAGTTGTGTATATAATGGAAGGATCAATACCTAATCAGACAGATTAAGTGCTATTTTCTTTCCCTGCACTTATTCAAAATTCAAATGAAATTTTGTGCCGTAACATTTAAATACAGACGATTGATATAAGTGATAAAAATGAAATTCAGCATCGGACATAATCATATGCTGTGTTAAGGTCAAAGTTTAAAGTAGTAAAAATTATAGTGGGTAATTAGATTCATTAGCCGACTACTGGGCAACGTTCCTCTCAGCTGTGTATCATCATTGCTGCAGTCAGCTAGAAGGCAGATGTCTTTTATCTGAGCTCTGTTTCAGTTGTGTGATGATTTTTATGGTTTTATTCATGAAGGAGCTTTTCAGCTTCTCTGAAAACATGAAAATCACCAAAACTGAAAGTGTTCTCCTGAACTGGATTATAGTTAAAGTGGTCATCTTGAAGATTTTCATTTAAATAAGTGTCTTTTAAGTCATAATCTATCGCCAATGGTGATTGAGCCCATGACCCACTGATGATGATGTCTGGTATGACTCACCCGCAAAATCACAAGGAACATGGGTCACAAACAAAGTTTGTGACGTGTGATTGAAAACACAAGTGGGGGTTCAAAAATCAAACCTGCAGTGACCAAGTATGGCCATAGGTGTCGCCAAAGATAACATAACTGAGATCTTTGAGGCGGCTACGCTACAAACGTGTCTGATTATTTATGCCACTAAATATGATGATGTAAAGTTTATTTAGTGTAACTTAAGGCAGGTCCACACAGTAACCACTTTAAGAAAAACATTTATTAAGGGTAACTGAACCCAACCTAAACAAACTAGAACATCAGGTCAGTAGTCAGTAGAGTAGTGTAGGCGTTGGATGCAAGGGAAAAATGGAAGAGCTCACTTAAACTACCTGTGCAAGAAGTGAGGTCTTACCTAAACACAATTCAAAACCAAACAAAACCAAGTTGAGAGGAGGGCTAGGAGAGACGGAGGCCATCTTGAGACCTCCCAGCTGAAATAGGCTCCAACCAGGTGAACCCAGTCAGAAAATCAGGAGGGAACCTGGAAGAAGGGACAGACCAAATCAAATGGTTTCATGCAGCCTTGGGCAGTCACAATGCACATATACTTTATGTATGCATACAGTCTGCATGTGTGTAAATATGTATGTAAATAGAACATATGGGCACAAGGCAGATGAAAATGTGCACTGACAGAACATAAATTATACACCCAACCAAAAGGCTCGTTCTCTAAGGTCGTGCTCAGAGTGTCATTAGCTTTACATGAGCCACATGCAGCCTCTTTATTCACGGTCTAAATTATCTGTAAAGTGAATGCAGCATTGCTACTGTTTACTATCAATCATCACAACAAGAGATAAGATCGTTGCCACTGTGATAACTTTCCAGAGCAGTAAAAATCCTGTCCCTCAGTTTTATAAACCACTGTACAGAGTTTTTGGCATCTGGACCTGGATCAGATTTCATCATCTCACCAGTACCTGGAAAGCGTCTCCATCCACAGAGCTGCTCCTCACTGGATATCTTTGTTTTTCTCACCGTCCTGAATAAAAACTGAAAGTGGAAAAAAAAAAAAAAAAAAAAAAAAAAAAAAAAAAAAAAAAAAAAAATCACAATATCAGCAGTTTCAGAAAAACTCAAACCAGCTCTTCTGACACCAACAATCACGCTGCGGTCAAAGTCACTAAGATCATATTTTCTCCTTGTTCTTATGTTTGATCTGAATATTAACTGCAGGATTTTATACATTGCACTGCTGCTGGATTATTACGTGAATAAGCAGGTGCACAGGTGTTCCTAATGAAGTGCTTGGCTCAGATTTGGAACTGATAGATAAAGAGATAAATGTTTATAATTTGCTAATAAATGGACCACATCCACCGTGTTCTTATCAAGTTATAAATGTTACATAAAGCATTATAACCTGATTTATTAGCCATTAAAAGCCATTATAAACATTTTCTATGTTAATGTTTGTGTGAAAACTGTCAAATGAAATATAATTAAAATCAAATAAAGCTTTGAAAACTCGAGATACAAGGTATACATCTGACACTGACGTTAACTACAGTGCCCTGCAGTGGAAAAAATGTTATGTGCTAATATCTTAGCAAGCACGTCGACACTTGTTTGTGCAAAATCTGTTACTGTGTATCCATAAAGCAGCTGTTCAGGATCCAAAGCAACACAGTGAGTCACAGCCGAATGCAGAGGAGACACACCTTAGCTTTCCTGTTATATACTGTACAAACACGCAGACACGGGACTTACCAACAGCGGCGGAGAGATTTGAGTCAGAGCAGACAAGTGAGTAAGGAGGGGATCACAGCTACTGTAGCGACACGTCATGAACGCATTAGCTCCTGTGAAGTTAAAAATGCAGGTCTGGACTGGAGGAAAGTGAATAGTCAGACTTTGTGTGATGATAATACTCCACGCTGTGGGAAAAAAGCTGATGTCATATATTTGGTGTTACACTCAAGAAGTAGGACTTAAACAGAGTCTGCTCATGACAGATGATATGATGCACTACTGAGTCTTTCGTGTATTCTGTAAGTACATACAAAAAAACTACCAAAAAATAAAGTGGGATCTGAGCCACAGGTGGACAGAGCAGCAGACTGGGCTGTTGTGGCATGTTTATTCCTACTCAACCCCACCCTCCACCCCCTCTATCCAGCAGGCCTGTGGAAAGTGGTTGCATTCTTCAGCCAGCTTCCATAGGTGGACCTGCAGCAGCCCAAACAAACAAAGGAAATGCTGTGGAGGAGGAGATGGCTGCTTGTTCTCCCTCCTTACTGTAAGACTTCCTGCAACATGAGCACAGACTAAGAGCCTTAATAATAACATACCCATATTCACATTCCCTCAGTTTCTTCATTGTTGGGAATAATGATGAGTAACGCCTTCATGAGTCAATGGAAAACAGGGAATTATCGAATGAATACTGTAACTTTGCACAATGTAGTTTATTCCAAAAACAAATGCAAAATTACCCATATCAAAATTACAAATATCTTTGTAAGGTCTTATGTCTACCAACAATCATGTGGTAGAGACTGTGAGTGGTGACAGTGGGACAGGGGAGCAGTAACCCAGTAGATGGGGCATAAATGACCTGGGGGCACCTACTGACCCTATAACCCCTGTTCTCACTGTGCATCGTGTACATATATAAAATATAAATTAGTTGAAGAAGAGCTGTGTTTTATGGCAGCACCTGAGGATTTAAGGCACCAAGTATGTGAACTGAAATCACAGCATTATATTCAGATAGCGGCTGTAATGAAGCCAGTGTTGAACTTCAGTACGACACCTCTTTTTTCCCCCCCCACTTTTCGAATAATAAAAAAAAGAAGAAAGTGTCTATAGAGCTTAATTAAATTTGTAAATTTTTCTGTTTTGAGTTTTCCTGCTTTATGACATAGTTTTAAGTTGAAATGGTAAAACAAACTCACATTGATCTAAATAATCTCTGTGATTCTGCAATAGTTCGCAGTAATGTGGCAGTGACTGGGGACTTGGATGGACTGCTAGGAGGAAGTTCTACTGAAAGTGAAGTTGTTCCGGGATTATGACTTTAGTTCAAACGTGAACTACTTCATTTTAATTTGTGTGAGCTGAACTTTGAGCTAGCTCTTGTGAAGTGTGGACTTGCACTATCGACGGCCGTGGGGTCATTAAAATCAAAGCGTTTTACCCCACTGGGATAAATCCTAAAAGGTTTTATCCTCTGGAGAGCATGAATGTGCTAATCTCATTACAGTCCATCATTTATAATCTTTTATGCTTTGGAATTTCAGCCTGGTGGTGGTGCTGTAGATGGTCAGGAGGGATCATCATCCAGAATCATCCTCTGGGGAATCATTAAAACTCTCATATTTCACAGGAATCTGAGCTGTGGTTGTTAATACGTCTTGTGTTGGATGGACAGATGTACTGAACCACCAGCGGACATCATCATCCTTTATCAGGCTAAAAATTTTTATTACTTTCCTCTGAGGGAAGCTTCATATCTTCATGACCTGCAAGCACCTCTGGAGCAGTGGCCTTTTAAGGATCATTTTCACGGCATTTCTGCTTTATTACACAGTTCACAGTCCGTAGAAATGTAAAGGGAAATGGGGAAATAGAGCATCAAAGGTCTAAAGCTGAATTTGTACCTTCGACTTTACAATTACACCTCAGCCACCAGCACATCCCACAAGAGCTCTTTATAAAGATTTTGGCCCCTGTCCTCCTAACTCCATAGCTTGTTAGTAAGTGCCCCATTTGAAGTTTTAATAGATTTTTGGTATTTGCCAGGAAAACATAACCTGGGGTGAAATCCAAAGGGAAAGCTGGGAAGCTAGAGCATGTGCTCCTCAGTACTTGCGATGACAAACTGCAGGTAAAAATAAAGTTGACAACAATCTGATGGGATGTCTGAACTGCTTAGTACTGCGAGACATCAGAAAGAGGAATGATTGCATATGACAGATGTCAGCGTGGGATATGTGGAATTCTAAACAAATGATTATGAGCGGCAGTGAAAGACGAGTGGGGACAGGGAGAGGAGGGAAAACTCATCTGTGTGTGTAAATGCTGTGGGTGGGACGCACAAAAGAGTCGATCCACACTCTCTCTAGCAGCTCGCACTTTTGTGGCTGAGTGTTGGTGACAGGTCATGAAAGGAGAGAATGCTGAGAGAGATATTTATCAGGATCTGAAAGACGAGAAACGATAACAATAAGGACAGGGAGAGAAGAAGAACAAGGTAACAACAGGTTTAGTTTAAGGGAAATTCTTCTGAAGAATGTTCTTGTGAAAGCAGGTTAAAACAGGTAAAACCTGATAATAAACCCTATAGATAAAAGAGCTTAAAGGCATTTCTTTTGTCATAAAACTTCCAAAACTAAAAACAAAACAAAAATCACAGATATCCTTATAACTCAAGGTTACATGTATAACAATGATTCCCTGATGGAGCACAGGTCAGCTCTACACATATGATTTATGTAGGGTGGGGAGAGGGTCCTGGGAGTATGGACTCAGCTGCAGATTCATGTAAATACAAGATACCCACTTCCCATATTCTGAGCATTTATGAAGCACCCACTTACTTTATACTTGTTAGTGTGCTCAAACTGCAAGAGGGTCAACAGTTCTTTAAAATTCTGGGATCCCTTGTTTTGTTTTTTTTGTTTTTTTACATACTTGTACTGAGACCTTGGTACTCTGTCCAACAACCCACCACCCACTTGGATGCTATGAGTGAGTTGAAACTATCTGAGTAAAGAGAGACATTCAACACCGTCTGATACTTGCTGCATTAAATGATAATCCTTCAAATCTTTCAAAGGACTAATAAGTAGGTAGCCGCTGTAGCTGAGCCTTTAAGTGAGGTTTCCAAAGTTCATCATTTAAAGCTGGAGCAGGTTACCCTGGAGATACTATCGTGAGTTAGCCCAATTTTGAAACTATCAAACTGAAAAAAATTCCACCCATTCCCTTCAGCCCCATTTTGGCACAACAACCTTAACCCTCCCAAAATATAACAAACAAGATAAATACCTGTCTCACAGAAACTCAGCAACCATTACCAATGTTTTGTTCAGCTTCATGCATTGTCCAATCAATTTTTGGTTGTACCCTTTTCTGCTACTGTCTTCCTCTTCCGAGTGCAAGCTGCTGTTGAAGTCATAGCTTTAGCTGGAACTGGCTTTCTCTATTCCTGTGCAACTTCTTGTTCTTCTTATTTTTCTCCTCCTTTAACCAAAACTGCCTCTTGTCTAATTCAACTTCCACTACAGTGGTTGCCTAGACGCCGAAACATCGGTCATGCTCAAGAGTGAGCACGGCCAGAGTACCCGCAGGCAAGCTGGTGGTAGGTCAACAGACAGGTAGATAATCTAATCATAACATTGGACCACACCTATTATGCATTAGCATAACATCACAAAAGTAAAGCCAAAACCACGTAGACAAACAAGATTGCAGTTTGCACAATTTCAGCCATATGTTGCCACACTTAAATGAACTTGAGCTCATAAACGTACATTTCACCTAACTTTACTGCCTGAGAATCAAACACAATGAATGGCTTACCTTGTGTAACAGAAGGCACTTCTTCTTCCGGCTGGCATAGATGTCCACTATCTTCTCAAGTGACAGCTTTGAAGTCAGATCACCCTCAGGCTGCAGCAGAGCCAGATTAGAAAATCTCTCTTGGGCCATTGTAGATTTCAGCCAGTTTCTAATCCTCCTCACAGAGGAGAAACTTCTCTCCAATGCTAATGATCCAATTGGCATATTTAAATCCCTACATGCGTTACTGGCTACGTCCACAAGTTTGGGTCCATGTATTCGTGCTGTTGATGCCAAATTACGACCCTACCATCTGCTGCCTCAGCAGAAATCCAGGTTCATCAGACCAGGCTACGTATTTCCAGTCTTCAACTATCCAGTGTTGATGAGCAGGGTCCACCTCAACCTCAAGGTTTCTGTTCTTGGCTGACAGGAGTGGAACTCGACGTGGGCTTCTGTGTCTACTCACCACAGTAGAGTTACCGAAGCCTTTCGGCCAGTTGCAACCAGGCTGATCCAATCGTCTCTTACCTCACTCCAACAAGGTATTTCCATCCGCACAGTTGGATGTTTATTGTCTTTGGCATCATTTTGAGTAAACTGTAGTGAAAATCCCAGGAGATCATCAGTTTCAGAAATACTCAAACCAGCCAGTCTGGCACCAACAATCATGACACAGCCAAAGTCAGAGATCACATTTGATCCCCATTCTGATGTTTGATGTGAACATTAACTAAAGCTCATTGCTGTATCTGCATGATTTTATGCAATGCACTGCCGCCACATGATTGAAGAATAAGAAGGTGTGCAGGTGTTCCTCATCAAATGCTTGATGAGCATAAATGCAAACAAAACGGCCCCAAGACACAAACTTAAAACTGCTCTAAAATGATTGACAGAACCAGACCAATAAACACAACCATATTTAGAATATTGTTAAGCTATTAAAAGGCTGCTTAAATCAGGGAACACAGCAATGCTAGTGAAAGACATTTTCAGCTTTTGTCAGCTTATTATGTCCCCGGTGTGCATGGCTCTATTAGGAACTGAAAGAGTTAAATTATGACTCAGACTAGAAGTAAAGATGTGGGCTGTTTACTTGCTCATTTTCTTCAACTTGGTTTCTTACACTGCTTTTCCTCAGTGAAAACTGAAACTGAAAGTAAATACACAAGAAATGTTCTAAATCCAAGTACAAAGAGTGTGTAAATGTAAATACCTCCTTGGTACTAGATAATTAAATGGATGGCTGCACTACGTGTGGTTTAGGTAATTATGTAAAAAAAAAAAATCTCCCCAAATATGAAATAAAACAACAAATTATGCATCAATCCACATCCATAAAGATGAAACATGTAACTTTCAAACAGAAATCCTCCAAGGCTCAACACAAGTGGATGCAAAGGATTAAAAGGGGCTATTTGTAAGTTTTCTCCACAGCTAAACATGGTTTCTTGCTGGAAGCGGGTGGTGGAGATTGTCACTTGACAAGAGCTTCAGTCATTGTTTTCTTTGTAATACAAGAGATTATAATGGGCCCTCTGAGCAGCGCTATGTCTTCAGGGCAGATTTGAGGCTACAGTTAGTCGCTATCAGAAAGTGACAATGGAACGGCCTGGGGCTAGCTGGTTAGCATGCTAACTTCATTGGAAGAAAATAAATGACAGTGACAAGAGTTACCATTGGCATTGCTATCCTCCTCTGGAGACAGCTCTTGTGAGTAAAGGGCTGATGAAGTTTGATGCTGAACTCGCAATGTTTCTTCTGGACTGGTGAGTAAACAGCTGTTAATGCTACTTTTAGCTATGAGGCAATAGCAAAACTCACAGATAGCTCCTTTAGAACAGGACGAGTTGCAACTTGTGCAAAATCTCAAGACAAAATGGCAGGTCTTAAATTATGATTTATTTATTTTATTTCTCGCCTCCATCTCTCCCAAAAGACATTTGCCAAGAGCTGGACTAGTTCCCATTGCTGGCAATAACAGATCTACATTCTCAAAGGATACTGGAGGAGGAGGACGGGTGAAGACCTTCTATGTTTTCATCGCTGGAGTCAGAGAGAAAGGTGAGTCTGCATCAGTCGAGATGTGCTTGAGAGGTCTTGCATTTATTATCACGGTAACCCCAGACATATGCATCACTTCTTATCCATACAGATGAAACGTGTAATATCATCCTACAAACAGCTCAACACAGGCGAATGCAACGGATGAAACAGAGACAGTTCTAGAGCACCTTACTGTGCAAAATGTCAAGACAAAATGACTCCTAAAAATTGTATTGTAAAAAAAATGTAGCTTAAAACTGGGTAAAAAGTCAATTTCGAGGATCTCTGTTCACTGCTTCTGGCAGATAACCACAGCGCTGATGCATGCGCTTCAGGGATATGATGCCATTCACCAAACGAAACGGGCCGTTACCTCAATTAAAATCATGGATTTCGATAACTTTTTTATAATGTAAATACACAACTCTACAAAATATAACATAGGTCTAGTCACTTTTAGACATTTTAATGCAAAAATGGTTACATACATAAAGACCATAGTTTTCAAAGCAGCCACTAGGTGCTAAATGCTCTTCACCCACATGTAACATCGCACAGCGAATAAACTTTCAAAATGCAGATTTTTTTTTTTGTTTTATAGTTATTCAAACTATTTATGTTTGTGATTTCACAGCAAACACATTTGTTATTCCAAACATTGATCTATAATAAAGACCATATTGATTGTGTTTCTTTTAAGAGTACTAGTAGCAGCAAGAGGGCCTTTTAATGCTCCAACATAACACTTTTAAAAAGCAAAGCAGAAAAAAAAGCATGAAAACAGAAAATACACAAAGAGAGAAAAAAGACTGGGAGCCATACGCCTGACAAATACAGGATTATGAGGAAAAAAATGAGAAAAGTTTCCTTTATAAATAAGTGAATGAAGCAGATATCGTAATGGTAGCAGTGAAGAGAGATCTCCATAGTGTTCTTTTTTATTGCTCAGAGAGCTTTTTTTTTATCAGTCAGGTGTTTTCTCAGTTTGCACCATGATCTCTGCAGTGTTATTGTTTTCTGGTATTAGATTACAAATATCTTCAAATGAATTTATATAGAATACATTTTGTATTCCAAAGTGAAAACGTTTCACCCTGCAGTGGTCAGTGCTGACACGTCTGCTACAGCAATAACGAACCTCAGCAGTCCTTCCACTGCTGCTCCATTTGTGAAGGGGAACAAACAAATCACTCTGCCATTAACTGTAAAAGCAGGAAACAGTCTCTTTTACTGCACAGTGCGCTGCTCTGTTTGACCGTGTGGATAGATGTAACCTGCATACATACAGCACGATCAGTGTGCCTGTGAAGATTTATTTATATAGCAACTTTCAAAACAAGTGCTTTACAAGATAAAATTGAGGATGAACAATTAAAATATAAATGATAAAATAAACAGATTTAAAAGAAGTTTGAAGGTTTTACAACATTGGGGAGGAGATATAAGAGAATAGTGCAACAATGAGGTACAATAAAAAAAATCAGACAGTCTAAAATTATGAACTTAATCAATAAAATAAGAAACAGGAGAATGACTTAATATAACAATAGATTTAAGAAGTTAGAAATAGATTCAGAGCCCAAGCCCTAAACAAGCACACATCTACAATATGTCTTTAAGAGGGATTTAAAAGAGGCTAAAGAGCTCACCGGTCTAATCTCCTCAGGGATGTTGCTCCAAAGAGTGGGGGCCAAAACAGAGAAGGCCCTTGGTACGGTGGCCCCTGAGAGCTTAAAGCACTGCATCTTCAGAAAACACATGCAAATTCAGAAAACCAAAGCCTGACGACAGCAAGCCTTAAAAGTCATCAATAAAAATCTTAAAAATCAATTCTAAAGTTTACCAGAAGACAATGAAGAGAAGCTAAAACTGGAGTAATGTGCTCTCATCTTGTGGTTTTAGTGAGAAGTCAGGCTGCTGCATTTTGGACGAGCTGTAATTTATGTAGCCTGTTGGCTCAGACGTATAAAGAGAGTTACACTAGTTGAAATAAAATGAGATTAAGACATGGACAAATATGGAGATATGGACAAAAAAAAACAAAAAAAAAAAACAAGATCATCAAGCCCCGACAAGAAACTGAAAAGGGAGTCAACACATTATTATTTTTTTTAAAAAACACACTGTGCACACTCCATCACATTCTGCTGGAAAGTTTTGGATTGTGAGACGCTGCAGCGGAGAGACTAATGGGATTATCGTGAATATCATGTGGTGATGTGGCAGCTACACTGATGACTAGCCCAAGGGTGTGGAAAAACAATTATTGTGCAAAACCACCAAGGGGAGGAAGAGGGAGCATTTTCAGAAGTGATGCATTTTTCTTCCCCTGCTCATCTTCATAAACCTGTGGCGGAGGGAGATGCTTAAGAGAGATGCTGTGTTATAATAGCTGTCACGGGGACGTCACTCAGGTATCCGCACTTTCGACGGGTCGAACATTATCCCTCAAGCCATGAGAGTGTCGAGCAGCGCACATGCCCCAGCAGCTACTGTAAAGTTGATGAGCCGTTAAAGTGACGCATTATGATTTCGGATGCCTTATCTATTATGTCAAGGGAACAGGATTTCAATTTAACGGGAAATATAACTTTACAGCAGCTCCTTCCCATGAAGTGCATTTTTCACACTTACTTTGTTATATGGTGGCTATTATTAAACAGAGCTCTTGAAATGAAGAATAAGTGCTGCTCTTGTTCTTTGTAATCCTCTGATGCTGCGATATGTCTGGAAATGAAGCGCCAAGCGTCTCCTCTCGGGCTTTTGTGTTTGTCGGAGTGGCAGTTGCGATTTCACATGTTGAATCTGACATCTTAAGAAGATGTGAGGCACAATTGTTTTGAGATTTAATTATCTGATAACATTGTATGAAGTATGCGTTTTCCAATAATTGTAAATTCATGTGTGCTGTCCCCTGTCTTGTCAGTCCTGACTCTGGGTCAGGCTTCCTTCCTTGCCTGTTTTTCTGAGCATCTTTTTGGATCATAAAATGATCAGTATCTCTATCTCATCCTGCGTCTGCCGTCCTCATATTTATCCTCTTAGTCACAAATCATACTGTCACTTTTTTATTGCCTCTATCTTTTGATCCCACATTGTCTGCTACCCTCAGGACTTTCTTTGAAATAAGAGGAAACTGTATATGATCTCAGCAGCATAGACTAAGGTTATTCTCGTGTAAGGTAGACAGAAACAAACTCTCTAACTTACGTGTGTAATAACTAAGGACTGTACGCTTGCAGCACTGCAGTTTGTTATGTTTCAATCCAGTGCCAGCTCAAGCCATTTAGAGGCACTCAGCTGCAGGTTGTGTGAGGAGGTCTGCCATTACCCTCACCTCTAAAATGTGTCTTTAAAAAAATAAGAACAGCAGACCAAGCAGCTCTCCTCCTCACATGGATGTTGCCATTTTATCATGATTCATACTGCACGTGTGCGGAATATGACGATGTTCCACTGCACATGTATGGAATGTGTCCTCCAAGCGGAGTATAAATGAAAACGGCTATGTGTCCATGTACATGTCCGCAAGCCAGTATAACTGAGGCCTTAGTCAAGGTCAGAAATTGACAATTGTTCCCCCAAAATAGCAAGTATCCCATCACAGTTTAACAAGCATTTACCGTCGACAAGGCAGAGCAGGTCTGTCTAGTTTTGGACTCATTATCCAGAGTAGTCATAAGTTTTTGTTTTGTTTTTTTGCATTTCAAAAGTTTATCTATGAATGTCGGCTTCCTGTAAATTAGGCTGAAAATGTTAGCATGACTCACTAATTACCTTACTACCAACCAACTCTTGCAGCTAACCTTGATTAGCTAGCTACAGCTGATAAAATCTGCCTGATAATTTCAAAATCAATAAAAAAAAAAATCTAGAAGGCCCCATTCTTTCAAAGAGTACTGTAATTTTCACTGGTGAATTTTCCCCTTCCTCTATCATTGTAAACTGTATAGATGTGCTAGAATGCGAAGCTTGGTAGGTGTGGCAACAGTAACTAAAAGAGGGACGGTTTATCTGTCAATTAGCCACTTTACACCGCAGGAACTTTTTCCAGGAAACCACAACATTTCAATGAGTTAAAGAAGCTCATTGTTTAGCTGCCTAGCCCCCAACTTTAATGTTCTGGTTCACTTTCATTGCTCTCAGTTTTCTTTATAAAAAATAAATAAATAAATAAAAGAAAAATCCCACTGTAAACTACTGTCTCAGCACCAGTTAGCAACTAGCTGCTAAACATGGTAGAGCAATCTGCAGCTAAATAGCCAGATATATTTTCCTCAGGTAGAGACCAAAGTCTGAGCTAAAAGAGTAAATATTAGACTTCAGGTTGACACAAACACGACTCCAAATTTATGATAATTTCCATCCATAACTGTTGGACGAGTGAATAAGCAACTGTTGCCGTTCTGACATATAAAATATTGTCTAAAATTAGTTGTGAGACAAACACGACGTCTGCTTAACGTCAATGAGCCAACGTTGAATCTTGACAATCTTTTTCTCATTTCCAACCAGAATTTAACATCTGTCCTTGCCGATAAGTGAGCTCAAGCCTCGCTAATTAATTGACGTGTTCATGTACTAAAGCAGAAATATATAACTATAAAAGATCTAATCAGCCAGACAGAATGAGTTATCTTAGCCAAGGTTGGATTTAGCTTCTTAACCAGGCATTCAGACAGATCTGTGGAAAGTTAACACAGCAACAATCATCATCTTCCCTTGAGACACTTGCCAGGAAAAAAGAAAAAAGTAGTATTTACAAAAGGTTACAAAATAAATCACCCTGAAAAAGTTAAAACTTTTTTGCCTGTTGGTGTTTTAATATAGTCTTCAAGGTTGGCAACCTCGCTTTATCAACACCGTGACCTCATGGAAATGAATGAGGAGGCTGCAATTTTTCAGACAGTAGTAATGTCTGAACGCAGCTTTAGGTAGGTGATTTGTTAATGCTGACAAACATATCTGTGAAGGTAGTTCTCACTGAATGTTCCCGAAAGCTCCTTTTCAGCCGGTAGAAACTGTCTGCTTTAGTGTGGATGAAGCCCAAAACAGATTAAAAAAAAAGACAAGCTTTGAGCTTCATTCACAATGGTGTGGAAATGCTCAGAGGCCCATAGTCATGAAAATTCACTAGGTAGGAACATGCATTATGTTCTATTAAAGGGGTTCAATGTGAACATGTTTTATTGCGCCAGTGAGCTTTGCCTCTGCCGTCTGCAGGGCAGGTTTATACTAGTTTGATTCTATTCTATTTTTCT
The DNA here is from genome assembly GCF_021018895.1 of Seriola aureovittata. NCBI lineage: Eukaryota > Metazoa > Chordata > Actinopteri > Carangiformes > Carangidae > Seriola > Seriola aureovittata. The sequence continues at coordinate 20,782,404 of NC_079382.1, read as the reverse complement.
CTTTCTAAATTAAGTAGCTACACATTGATACTGGTTTAAAGATCCCATATAGTAAAAAGGTAGATGTCCATGTCTTTGTTGATTATAAAGCAGGTCTAGGTTCTATATTAATACTGTGAAAGTATCAAAGCGCTCAGTCCACAGAGAAATGCACACAGCCTGTATTCAGAAACTGAGTCTTAACTTCTGTAACTTTGTGATGTCACAACAACGCAGTAATCGCTCTCAGCGATGCCCCAAGCCCCCCCCCCCCGTCTGGACCCACCATCCAAGCCTTAAAGGATTTGTTTTCTCTCACTGTGTCCCAGTCCAGGGGCAGCATCCTTCAGAGGCTGCATATGAAGACCGTCTCATCTACGACGGACCACGAAGGGGCCACACCTTCATAGGCCGCGTCCTCCGAAGGACATGGCCCTTCAATTGAGACACAGCATCCGAGTGATTCCATCACTCAGAAAACACTCGGCCACATTGGGGTGGTTTTTGGTTCTTAAAACCACAAATATATGTAATGAGACCTTTAAACAAAGCGATGTTCAATAAATTAATTTCATAAAACACGTTTCTCATGTCTCAGTAGAACATTTTTCCTTTTTGGACTGATATTGGTAACTTTTTCTTCATTCTCAACATCCCATAACAACCTGCAATAAACCCCTCACTGCTTCCTGTTGGAAATGCTTATTGGCATAGTGGCAGGATTTATTTATGAAACGCGGAAGGTTACGGGCTTCACACTATTTCACACTGGATATGTTTGGTGACAGCGAGCTGTAATGGATTAAAAGGTGCGAATCCGTATGGATTCACTGTAAGGGAAGTAATAACATGTTGTGCCCGTTCTTTCAGGGGGAGCGGGTGACCGAGCTGCAGACCCTGGAAGACGAACGGTCTTTTTCTTTTTTCCGGGCTTAGCGGGAACGCCGACACATGTCACATAATCACAAATGTGCGGTTTCAATCCCCACCTTCCATCAAACACATTAAAAACGGGCTGCAAAGGTTTTACACTTCGACTTTACAACTTTAGTGTTAATCAAAAAGTTTCTCCTGTGATTTGGGATTTCAAAATTTTACCTGTTAATTTGTTCATTTTTACTCCCGTTTTTATTTTATTTACCGTTTTAAAAATCTACTCTCCCCTGTCATACACCACTTTTCCCAATTACCTGTATGTGAGTTTAATCTCTCTCCAGTCCTTCATTTATGCTTGATTTCTTATTAAACTTTCTTCTTTATTAGAATTTTATTTTCTTGGCTCTTTCTTCTTCCTTCAAAAGGACTATTGAGGTTTCTGGCGCTCACCCACACAGAGTTCATTTCTTTACTCTGTTGTTCTGGCGCTATTAGTTGTATGCAAATAAAGTAAACATGCAAAGCTGTTCATTCCAATGAGCCTGGAGCATGACAATATGTTAGTAGATAATAATCAAATGACTTGGAAGAAACAAGTGGGGAAGTTGCCTGGGTTCAGTATTAAAGCCATTTACCATTAAAGAATAACTTAAAGTCACGACCTGCAGTTCTTGTGCTTTACAGTCCATAAAATATCTAAAGGTGTTATGTCAACCAAGGGAAAGTGCTATTCCATCATCTTTAGTCTGTTTTTTTATTTTATTTTATTTGATATTTCTTTCTAAGACCATACAGACAACCTTCAGCTCAAATGCACTCTTCATTGTATCCTTCAGACTGTGTGAACATCTGTGCACCCCCCCTTCCTCCTTTCCTTTTCCTTTCTCTTTGTCTACATCACAAAACGACAGACAAAGTCTTGCGTCTGTGGTTCTGACAGCAGCACGAAAACCAAAGTCACACAAGTTAACAAGTGGCATATTTCCACATGGTAATTCAGCCGCTCTGGGAAGTGGGCACGCAACAGTGACCTCTCTCTGAGTCAAAATATGCCACCGGCATATTAATGCCAATGTAAACAGAGTTGAGGGCTAAATTACAACGCTACAACTGTATCCTCTGCATTTTAATCAAAATGATATACTGTTAGTACTTTGGATTTGTTTTCAGTTGAGTGTTCTCCAAATCTCAAAAGGTCAGTGTGGTCAATCCAAGCTATAATTGTGAAATAAGCTTCAGGGTACATTTTACATAGCTGTAGTTCATGCAGCATAGCCTCCGTATCCCTAAGTGACCAGCACTCTTAAACTAAAAATAATATTAGTAAAAATCTGGAAACATTAGTGCAGAAGAATTTGCATTTTTCCAGTTTTCCATTATAAAAACTCTATTTAATCAGGTTAAGTGCCACTAAGACTGAGATCTCATTTTCAAGCGAAATATGAGTATATGTAAAAATTAATAAAAGATACTGAAGAACAATTATATGCATTGAGATGTAGTAAAATGAGAGTTAGAAAAAAAATAAAAATAAAGATAATACTAAATGAAATACCATAAACCTTTAGGGTATTAATGCATTAAAGTTTGAGCAGAAATGTAACTATTTTATATACTGTATGTTAGTCTAATCATAAGTATACATCCGATGTTATAAGCTGATTATATGTTTTATTAGAAATATGCTATGGTTACAATGATTCAAAATCACAACATGGAGTATAATAAATAAATAAATAACAGCATTTAGTGGTGCACCATATAGCAAGGATTTGATGCGTCACAAAATATGCATAATAGGAGTTTAAAGCAGTAGATAGAGACTGGATACAAACAAAACAGCAATCATATACAGGAGTTGAGAAAATGTTAATTTCCACTTTTACAAAACAGACATCATTGCAACAGTTAGCATGCTAATGGGGAATGCTAATGTTGGCTTGCTAAATGTTACGTACAAGATGTCAGTGAAAAGTGATAAAATAAAATTCTGAGATTTTAGGAAACATGTTTATTTGCTTATCTTTCCAAAAGTAACATGTGGGCGGGTTAAACACTGAACTGTATGTGTGTTAACTTAGCATAGAGAGAGGAATCAAGGGGAAACAGTTAGCCTGGTTCTGTCCAAAGTGATAAAGGGACGTGACACCCATCAACACCTCTAAAGCTAGATAACACATCGTATCTTGTTTGTTCAACACACAAACAGGACCACTGAAAATTTAGAAGGTGAGATGCTGTCTGTCTCCTGCTTCAAAGCTGCTCACCATTTCTTTCTGCTGCTTCCCCTGACCAATAATTATCCCAATCAGAAAATAAAAAGGAGCGGAAGTGAGGGGCAAGGTGTCGGCCTGTCCCTATAAATCTTACATAACCCCGTTTTGTTTCCCTAAAGGGCAAAAAGAACTGAATCTGGAGTCAAAAGTGCATGTGGGGTGGTTTAATGACAGAAACGAGCCGAAAAGTTTGGAGCTAGCCAGTGGCGTCTCATTAATATATACACACAGGCGAGAGCCGGTGTTAAAGGATGACTACCTGCTCCCATACTCTGTCTCAGTCACTGCTGATGTACTGCAGTTGAAACGAGTGGTGATGAGGAAGGAGTTTAAGAGAGGCGAGTGGCGATTGATGTTATAATGATAGCAGGTTTCTCCCAGGGCTACTGCCTCGCTGCTGGAAAGCTGATTGAAACCTGCTGAGGATTCTGACCATTTTCTCTGACTTGTTGAAGGATGGAGACTTTTTTTTTTTTTTTTTTTAGGGCTAAAATCCTACATAGTGGTAACATGTATGAGAAAAGATCAGGTGTTGTGGGTCCCACGGTTGGTCAAATCTTGAAGCAATGAAGACACAGAGCTCAGATCATCGTCTTTATAACAACATCAAAATAAAGTACTCAACATGAGCATTTTGTTACATTTCTCTAAGTGTATCAGTCTGGATTTCAGTCATTATTCCACAGAAAACATACATTACCAGAGTATTTCTTACACTTTTCTACTGCGAGCAACGTTAAAGTACCCATTCTCACCTATAAGTGACGTTCAGGCATAATCATAGGGGGCAATTTACAGCAATGGGCAGCAGTACATAAAGCAAGCTAAATGCAGCTGTCTGAAATTATACGGGACTTAAACACTTTTATGGGACCCACACAGCTCACAGAGAAGCTCAAAACAGATTCAGTATGAAACAATTAGGTAAAATCTACATTATTATTTATATTTTTAACAGGACAAAATGACACAACCTTTTTTCTTAAACAGGTGCAGCTCTGTAATGTTGAACACATGGACATCTACCTTTATACTATATGGACCTTACAGAGGCAGATGTTAGTAATTTTCACAAAAGTACTGAGTTGAAAATTACAGGTAAAGTTCGGCAGCAGCGACTACACGGAGAGCTTGGTTTGGTTTCTAGATTACATCTGAGGTGTCACTCTGACACGTTCACAAGTTCTCAGTAAATATTAAAAAATATATGTTATTATCACCTCTACAGATGTTCCCTCAAGGCAATGGGTAGCTAGCTTAAACACACATTGTCTTTGCGAAATGTGCCAATATGAAGAAACCCTCGGGGGCCCCTCTTCCCCTTGGAGGCCCCAAGCATTTGCCTCCTGATCGTGCACCTCTGCGGCTATATGCTATCATAAAATAATAAATGCAGATATATCCTAGATTCTCAAGTGTAACCATTCCTGCTAAAGTATCAGTATCTCGGGTTCTCAAAGTATTTCCAACCTAAAATCTTACAGTTCAGTTAGGTTTTTTTTTTTTTTTTTCAACCATATCCACTCAACTCAAACTTACCATGGAAATAAAAATCTAGTACATGCAACCAAGGAAATACATTAATAAAAAAAATAAAACTTGAATAAAGAACATACTCAGCCCTGGTAATAAGTGTAAGAAAAATTACATTTAAGTCTCTGTTAAACCCAAATAGCTCAGTTATAGTTTTTGTCTCTTTGATTTTTGCACATTCCTTGTTTCCTTTAAAGTTTTTCAAGTTTAACTGAGTTTTGAGTTTCTCTCCTTTGGAAAACAATTCCTTTAAAGTCGTCGGTTGACCATGGGTGTGTTCAAGAGTTTAATCAATATTTTGGACCAACAAAAATTAATCTGAGATCTCAGAAAAAAGTGCAAATAAATGAATGAATCCTCCTACCTCCCCTTGGTGTCCACAATCAGCAATGACGATGTGGCAGCAGCTGGAGCTGTCACATAATGAATCCTCCCTTAAAAAAAAAAAAAACACAAAGTGTGCAGAACAGTTATCATATTATCTTATTTTTCTTATTCAAGTGTCCACAATAACAGCATTAACACAACTTTACAATAACTATCACATTTATGAACTTAATAGTCCCTTTTACTGTAACCCAGTTTCAAAATATACATATATAATACACTGACCTTTAACAATTGTGTTTTTGTTCTTTTAACAGCACCACACATTAGCTTTAAACACAACTCACAATTTAAATACACACAATTCACTCTGTGCCTCACTAGAGCTAGCTTACACTTAACGTAGCCTTTAGCTACGCGATTAGCCGGCAGAGGTTAGCCGGCTAAACAGCTCATAACAACTGTAAACACTTTCACATCACATAAAAGCGATTATATCCCGACTGGTTTTGCTTATTAGGTTTCTCAAAAATACATTAACACACAGTTCTAATCTGTAGCAATGAAGTGTTGATGCTAATTAGCTAGCTTTAAGTAGCTAATTTACCGGGATAAGCCGTTTAATTGGATAGAAACGCCCAACAGTTGGTCCGATGATAATTCCTCTGTCAACAGCCACATCACAGTTTAGCAAGCTTCTTTCCCGGGAGTACCGTCATCTCTTCTCCATTTCACGTCACAAAAACTGATAAAAAAACAAAAAAAATGTGTTTGAAAAGTCTTATTTCACCCTCCTGTCTCACACTTGTCTGCACCACGCGCCCTCAGGTGGCTGTGTATGTGGGGGGAGGGAGGGGAGGAGCGCTTCAAAGTCCCTAGCAATATCCTGCGTGCGAGACGTTTAGGGGTCATCTGTAAATTTGGGCTACAGAAAATAATCTGGGTTACACAAAGGTGTGGCAAAGTCATTGTTTTGCAAATCGCAAGTCGTGGCTATAAAATCCAAAAGTAAAGTCCTGAACTAACAACTAAACAACTCATTATCAGCCCTTCACCAAATGTAATGTCATTTTCAAAAATTTAAAGTGTAGTAGTGCATAGAGAAAGAAATAATAAATAAAATCCCAATTTTACCTTAATGTGACATCCACAAAAGCGAACTCAGTAATAAAACTCATTTTGCAGAGTTTATCAGGGCAGTGGTTTCTCCCAGGGCATTACCGCCACCGCCTAATAAAGCTCAGAGAAAACAATCAATATTTGCTCAGCATACACATTTACTTTGACATCTGTTCTGTCATGTCCCAGTCTGTGTGAAGCGAAATGAAGAGAATACTGATGCACCCACGAGGTGAATTTTGAGTTGCTGTCTAGTCACCTGCTGGGACAGTTATGCACTACTCACTGGATTTGAAAGAAGAAATTGCTACAGGTACATAAACATAAACTTGTCTGTTGCCTCTTTAAATTCCAAGTCTTTGATGGGACAAAAGTCACACAGCGCCACACACACACACACACACACAGACACACACACACATCCACCACCACACCAACTTACTTTCTGCTTTGCTACATAAAGGACACACCGCCCCCTGCACTGGCACTGAAAGTTGGCACTGGACGTAAACCGCCCACTGCAGATCTGTTGAATGTAAATGCAATTCCTAGACATACTGGGTTGGATAACAAACTCTTGTTGACACTTAAGCCAGCTCCTTTCACTGAATAGACCGTGACACCTTTGAACAAAGATTATTTTGTTATCATACTGTTCCCAAATATCACAAATTAACTCATATATTTAGGCTACTGACTTTACACCATCTGGTTTAGAAGACAATCATCAGAATTTGCTACAATTATATTATGTTTTCAAATTTCAGTTTAGTGTCTGCCCACTATTTCAGAATGAACTACACAAATTTTTGTTTCCTGTTCTTATCACATCTTTAAATATAATGGATTGTGCCAAACAAATCTGTAAGTAATAATATAGCTGACTCCTGAGTAACAGTGTCTGGATTTAAATTTACAGTCTTGTGCTACGTCTCAATTCGTGTACTTCCATACTCACACTCGCTGTATTGAGTGTATAAGTGCGTTCAAGTACAGCAACATAGAGTGCACTCTAAATACCCGGATGGTGCACTCAAAACTGCCTAAAAATTGCGAAACAATGGACACTTCTCACTGTCAGCGGGTTGCCATCTTGGCTACGTAGCAGAAGGGGAGGGATCACCAACGTCTTTTCAAGGAGGACACATCATCGGGACATTGTAGGCACAGACAGGAGAGTAAGACGTTCATTTTTGAGTCAAGTGAGAACTAGAATTGCGGCCTCCTATCCCTCCGCCATCCAGCCGAGTTGCAGGAAATATGCTCACAGTCTCTCCTTCCTGAGTTACAGCACTGAATAATGGCCAGAAGTGTTTTTGCAGAACATGATGATGTCACAGTAAAATTGACCTTTGACCATTTTGATGTAAAAGGTCATCACTTCATTTTATCCTTATGGACATTGTGTCCTAATTAGTGAATGAATTTGTGAGTGAGGTCACAGTGTACTTCTGGCACAAAAACCTGAGATCATTGTGACCTTTGACCTTTGACCACCAAAAACAAATAATTTCATCCTTGAGCCTGAGTGAATGTTTGTGCCAAATTTGAAGAATTTCCAGTCGGCAGGTGGGCGGCAATGGTGGTCACATGTTGTGATCATCATTTCCAGTGAGTGCACAATGAGCAGTGTTTGATTTGGGACAACACTGCCCTGTTGAAATGAGTTCACAGTGAACTACATGTGAGCATACGGACTGAAGCATCTGATATGAGACACAGCATTGGTTTTGGGCCTGAATTTGAATCCAAATCTTAGTCTTGATTTAGGTTGTAATCACCACAGCTCGAAGAAATACATTTCAATTGACGGCAATAACGTGCAAACGATGATGATGATGATGAACACTTCAACACTCTAACGCACACTGAAAAGACGGAAAGAGACAGACACTTTTGCATTTTTGGCAGAGATTTGATGCTTGCATGCAGTAAAGTGCTGCTCAGTCCAGATGATTTCTGAGTTCAAGGTTATATTCTGACCTTTTTGTGCCTCTCAGCAATATATTTGACTGTCTGAGTCAAATGAACACAGGGCATGAACTTTACTGCATGTTCCTGGTATTTGCAGGGACATGAATATATTGGCATGCCGTTAGGTATGCTAATTTTGCCCGCTTCAGTACAATGAAGTCATTTCAAAATGGCCTTTGCCTGTTGGATGTTGTTATAAAACAGAAAAAAGACCAAAATTTACTTTTTTTTTTTTCCTCCAGTGGCAAAATGCAGCAAAAAACACAGACATGGGATAGCAGAGCTGGGCACGGAATTTCCCCTACAATACCTACAACAGCTTCAGCTGCATGTTAAAACAGTCAGGCCATTGTGTGGCCAGCTGACTAAAGAGCAATTGTAAAAAAAAAAAAAAAAAAGAAAAAAAAGGAAGAGGACATCTATTTCTCAGGGGTCGGGAAAGCCAGACAGGCAGTGTTGGTGTGGGCTGTATCTGGACGGAGGACAGCCGTTGGACAGACTGCCCGGGGGAGACTCAGGCCAAACGTCACCTTAACTGGATGCTGTCAGCATTGCAGCAAAGGCAGCTGCAGAAACAGAGGAATAAAACACCTTTCTGCTGCGCATCCTTCACATTCTTCTCTTTCATGCCACGGACACCCTCACTGACTCCTTCACCCCTAATGCCGAGCGCTCATTGAGGAAGTTCATTTCAGGGACGCTTGAGTAACACAACACTGCTGCTACATTTGGATTTGGGTGATATACAGTAGACCTCACAGTCTGATGTGTTGAGTACCTGAGCAGGGCAATAGGAGCCTTGTGAGCCTTGTTAATCCTATTTCACTTCATAAAAAGAGATTTATTGCCGAACGAGCAGCTGAACAATCCTATCACTAAACTGTGTTTCCAGTTGTGCCTTCACATCTCCTGTGATGGAATTCCAGGAAGGAAAATTCTGACTAAACAAATAAGACAGTATGAGTAAGTACAGGAATAAATGGCAAAAACTACAGAAATTACATAGCAAATAGTAAAACATCTTAAGAAGGCCCACACAGTATGGGCATGTACTGTACATATACTGCACATACAATATATGACCCTGTATATGTCACCTATAAGGGGAATATATTGTTATCACATAATCACATATACATCCTCTGGATATTAAGAAACATACAGATATATAGTCAAAACACACTTTCACATTAACTTTAAAGTGTGTCCAAACTGGTACTGTACACACACACACACACACACACACACACACACACACACACACACACACACACACACACACACACACACACACACACACACACATATATATGAAAATATTCTCAGTTCATGGTGAGTTCAAAGATCACCAACTTATACGTTCAGTGGATATAATGCTATGCTAGCTTACAGCTAACATCTGTACCGCAGAAACAATCCTACTATTAATCATATTCATTAATTAACTATTAATCAACACTGTGTTATAAATTGTACTGATGAAATTTCACTATGAAATAAATAGATTTTAATAAAAAGATCATTAATAAATGTATCTATGTTATTGTTATAATTAATGTTTGATAAATATTCATATATATATACACTTTTGGACTTCAATACTAGCATCAACACACTGTAAACACAATGCAGGGAACTGTACATGTCATGCCATAATATAATGCATTAAAACCCTATATCATAGCACGCTCATGTTTCACTGACGGTGGTTGCTTGGAGTCGCTTTCAGACGTCTCGACAGCGGGATTCTGGGTAAAAGCTAAACGGAAGCCATAATCAACCACTACATAAACAAACAAGAAAATGAGCCGGGACCCGTCGCTGCACATAAATGAATGAAACTAAACACGTGTTTCCCATAAGTGTGGACGTCTGGATGTCTTCATTTGTCAACTCTGATTTCAGCATCTAACAATCGCACTGAAAAGAGCAGTGACAAATGAAACAAAGCAGTTGTCAGACCAGGACGCCGCAGCATCCTGACATCCCACTGACTGAGGTGATTTTTGTATCAGACCGTTGTATCGAGTCTAAAGCAAACTAAAAACCGTGATCCTGGGACACTTTGAAAATGGACCATAAAAGCATCGACTTATGTGAGCAAGGCAGATTAATTAGTGGCTTTAATTAATTTTCATTTGCATGGAAATATCAAACTAGAATTGAAAGGGATTGTCTTTGCATGTGGTTGTCTTTAATGTGAATACATCAATTACGACAGTTGTGTTTTATGAATAGTGAGAATGTTGAATCATTTGAGGCTCCATTAGTCCTCTTTGTGTCTCATTTTCCATTCTGGCTGCTGTTCTTCCTGTAATTACAGCAAAAAAAAACCCCAAAAAATCAGTATTGCAGCAAAAATGAGTAAATTATAAGATCTTGTTCACTCAGAAGTTGCAATATCACACATCCTGTGACCCATTAACTAAGATTCAAAACACCAAACTTCTGCTGTACCTACATAACTAAAAACTAGAGCAACATGCCAGACAGAAATGTGCTTAATAAATACAAGTGCATACTTCTCTCTTTGAATCTCCTAATTGGATCACAAAGAAATGTGGATTTCTGGTGTACTTCCTTGTCTCCTGATGAACCAATTTTCATAATTGCAACCCAAGGCACATGAGTTTAAACACAGGGGAAATTTTGTGTGGAATGATTACTCTTTCTCCGGTGCTTTGCATTTTAAAACTTCCACCGGAGCCGCAGTCAGACTCCAGCAGGAATGTGATTATATCAACAAAACGGTGTCAGGTGCAAATGGCTTTGAGCTGCCCCACAACAATACCAGTTGAATTTTCAACACTTGAGATTTCCTCTGGGACAGCCATTCCATATTACCGATCTATAAAAAGAAGCAAATTGCCTGCTTGCACAACCAAACCACCATTTGACAGGGCCTCTGGGCTGCTTCTTATGGTCGCTATTAAAGCTCTGGGTGGTGTTTTCCTCCAGGGCCTGACAGGCAGACTTCAGACTGCCCCCACCCTGCCTGGATGCCAAGATCGGCCTGCACACACGCACGCGCGCACGGAGGCCCCACCGGCTGTGGGCGGCTTGTTCGCTACTTACCGACACAGCCCGAGAGGTGCATGGGAACAAGATACAACTGTGTACTTAAGTATTTCCAACTTCTTTACACATCTCAGCAGTCTGTGGGACTGTCGAGGACATGTAATTCGAGCCTGGAGGGCGGAAACACTGGGAGAGGAGTTAAGTGCTGCCTGCCGACGAGGACACTGGATGAATGTTTAACAGATTTCTCTGGAGAGGAATACAAATTGTGTCTGAGTGTGTGTATATGCTCGTGTACTTCATACATGTTAAAAAGGCCTTTAAACATTTGGACCATCATCCCACGTCACACTAAAGGTTCCCGCTGACACCAGGCATGATGAAATCCTTCATGGTGGGTTGGCAACTCACTTGGCACCGGGAACATGGAGCGGTGACCTTTAGCCCGTAGTTCATAGTTCGTTTAACTGTTCATTCAGCCACATTGTTTGACAGAAAGAAAGAAAGAAAGAAAGAAAGAAAGAAAGAAAGAAAGAAAGAAAGAAAGGAAAAGAAAGAAAGGAAATCCTCTAACTGGCTTTTCTGGAGATTTCAAATTCATCTCAGAGCCTTCATCATCAGTGGATTGAATTTGCTCAGTCATTTACATCCTGATTGTAAGATGCATTTCCTCTGGAGAGAGGCTGTAAATTAATCTTAACATTACATTTTTTTCTAAATCTGTTCATGTATTTTCTGTGCAAAACAAATGAACTTTCACGCTGATTATTTTCTGTAAATCTAATTTCCCCACATGATGGACTAAATTCTGTTTCAGGTTATAATTTCCACAGAGAAACATTACATTCCTTGTTTAATTATTATCATTGTTTGATTTATTGCAATGTCTAAAATATTTAAAGATACATTTAAAGATAGAAAGATATTGAGTCTAAAAAAAAAGGCATTAAAATAAAATCAGTGTGCAGTGTAAACTCCCCCTCAGGTAATTTAAATTATAGAAATTAATATGTGAATATTACAAAGAATGCATTTTATTCTGTATTATTTGTTTTCAGAAATATATTAGGGAAAATATAATGATAATGTTATAAATAACGTTATGATTAACAATCGCTAACATTATTAATAATATTATTAATAAGATTATTAGCCCCATCTCCTGCGTGAAACAACAAATCAGACTTAACAACAGGTAAACACCAGTGACATCTGTCATGCAACACTGATCAAGAGCCGTGGAGAAATGCTTCTGTTTGAGAACAAATGATTCTCCCCAAATATGGTGCTGCGTGGGGAGGCCAGACTGTATCCGGAGGGAAAATATAAGTGAACTTAAGCTGAATAAATGAAATGTTGAAAATCCAAATAACTGCAAATGAAATTTTGGACGGAGGTGGGGGTGTTGGGGAATTTTGGGACCGTGACCTCAGTCTTTGCCGTTTGCTTTGTTATGAATGATATATAATGATATAAGAGTGTGTTTTTCCCACTTGTCAAGCAGATTTATGGTTTTCTATCCATTCAACTTGAGGAGACATGTGATATATCTGATTTAAATGAAACTCATCTCAACAGAAATATGGACATTTGACTGACAGACTGTACAAGGATATATGCTACTTGTTGAATATAATTTTTTCTATCGTTTGTGTCCAGTGATTATATAGTTGCTTGTAGCATAAAGTAAAAATATCCTATATATATATATATATGTATATATATATATATACATACATACTGTATATATTAGAATGATAAGACTATGTTCGGTTTCATTATATGCAGGTACAAGAGCAGTAAAATTGAATTGAATTGAATTGAATTGAATTAATAAACTGTCTGTACCCAAAACTCTTTGTAACACAGTGTTGATGGTGAGTGGATTATCCCGGGGAAATTAAGTAATTGATTGATCAAGAGAGTTTGTTCGCTGGTCGATCAAACGCAGAGGACACAGAATAAAGAGGAGAATGTGTAAAACAACGAGATATAAAATTTATATCCCAAGACTATGAGTGTCAAATCCAAAAATAGATGACATGTCATCCGTTTGAACTGGTCCTGTCATGGCCATAAGGGAAGTTGTGTCCATTGTCAGTGATATGTACACAGGTGGGTCCGTAAACACTAACTGGGTCCATTAGGTTTGTGTCCGTCCACAGTTTGCAGTAACAGTCTGCCTCGGCGCATCTTGTTGTTGCGACAGCTGCGTCTTCCACTCCCCAGTCATTGTTGCCATTTACGACAGAGCACCAACTGAACCCAGATTAGCTTGAAACGGCTGCGCTGACAGGGAGCTGGTACGTGCTGACACGCTAAAAGTTTCACAGCTCTAACTTCCTCCAAGTGACCTCCTGACACGTGGCACACTTGCACTTTTCTGTGTTAGCCGATCAATTTGGAAAACAACAAGGCAAGACGATAGCGGCTTCATTACTGTCAGTGCTGAACATAATACCTCTAATGCTTTCTGTCACTTTCATATGAAGATAACAGGGAGGCTGTAATTAGAGGATAACATGGCGACAGTTAGCACGCTTAGGTTCGGCACAATGAGGTGAAACAGACAGCTTCCAATTTAGAGAGATCTCTCACATTAGTCGAACACTAAGAGCTTCTGTTAAGATAGTCAGGGTGGTCGGAGAATGACAATGACAAACATCTTTGCTGGGCTTCGACTTGTTCTTGACTTTTATATACTGTTAATCTACGAGGAGAAGTGGAGCCTGTGTTTGTCACAATGGAAGCAAAACCAGTCGAGGGAGGAACGGATACTGAAACAAAAGCGTTCTGGTGGGTCAGAGGTCAGAATATTTGTTACAGGAAGACTTGATAATATTAACACGGTAACCTGCAAGAACTGGATTTAATCTTACTGAGAATGGCATTGTTTATAGTTATATTGAAGATGTTTATGTGCATATTTTATTATATATTCATATATTTTAATGATTTAATTCTTTATTTGTTTTTATGTATGCTGCTAAGAGGATTGCTGCCAAACAGTGTGAAATATTTTTCTATTTTTTAACTTAAGGAAATAAAACATAACAGCGCATTAACATTTGGAGAAAGCTTCATTTTTAGTTTTTCCTGACGGCTGGTTTTAAGGCTCAGTTTCTGAATACAGGCTGTGTGCATCTCTCTGTGGACTGAGGCTAATACAGAACCTCGACCTGATCTATAATCAAACAACACATGGACATCTACCCTTAGACTGGATGGGACCTTGAAGCATTTTGGGATTGAACATAAAAAAAAAAGAAGCTTGCATTGGGTTTTGCAAAATTCTTCAAAATGAACGTGATGTCTGGCGGTAGAGGTGAAAAAAATCCTGATGAAATTTTCGATTAAACACTAAAATATCTCAGAATTCAGTTTTTTGTAAATTTGATCTCCTTACATGAGGGTGTAAATGCTGTTTGTCCTCACGGGCTGGGAGATAATTCTGTGGAGGAAAAACAAAATCCCTTCGTCTTAAAGCAAAGATTAAATATACCGACTCTAAAGAACATCGGAATAAGCATTTTCTCTCACACACTCTCACTATGTGCAATTTGTGTAACGTCCTCCTCAGGCCCTTAAAACAACCCCCAATTTCACAGGAAGACGACACTGAGGACAAGAACTCAGAGAAATAAGAAGTAAGACCCAAGTTGTAATAATCCAGAATGATCCTCTCAGGATGTAGGGCGCTAAAATGTTTGCTGCACTTCTTCTTAACTTTTCAGAAACATCTTTTAAAAGAGGAAACCTCCTGTCACCTGGTAGCAAAGCAAAACTGCCATATTAAAAGATTGTTGATTGAAAAACGAAGCATTGACACTCTTGACATCCCGTCTCTCACAAAGTCTGCACCAAACACTGGCGTCGTGACGGTGTCATCCAGACAGTTCGCGATCAAGGTAACATTAATCCAGATTAATTCAGCAATCATTGTACACTTCCATGCAGGATTCGACTGTGCATCAAGGGCAAACGGGATTAGTCGCAATTTGCATAATAAACAGGCCAAACAAACAAACAAAAAGACAAAAAAATAAAAAAAAGTAGAGGTAAATAAACCTTGAAGTGAGTCCTTGTCTGCTTCTGTCCATTTTTATGTACACAGTTTATTAATCAATATTTGTTGGCCATAATTACAGCTGTTTTGCTTGTTTCGGAGGTAATGGAGATTAATTAGTGACCTGCAACAAATGCTGTATGTATAAAGGGATAATGAGCTCTGCTTTATGCTTTAATTTTTAAGTGATATGCCAAGTCATCTGAGAAAGTGGGGGAATTAACTTTAGACTCTTTAATTGTATTTTTTTGTTTATCTTTGTTGTTTAAGACTCCCGCCGCTTCCGTCTTCATGGCCAAAGTCTCTCGAGCAGCTGAGCAATAATGAATCAGGTGCTGTCGTGTGAATGGCCCGTCTCAGTGGGACTTTCTCTTACTTAAGGTGACCTTCCACAGATGAAAACACCATTTAATCTCTCCGCATCAAATACTGTATGTGGCTCAAATGTTCAGACACAGTCACATGTTAGAATTCAGGAGCTGAATGGAAAGGCTTTGACACAAAACTCTTTAACTAGCTCATTATAATTATGTATTTGCCTCCATATTCTACCTTTGTATATATGACACATATTGCATGTTTTTCTTAGCCAATTCAAGGTGATAAGAACTGACTTGTGATTTGAGATTTTGAGCTATAAAAACAAATAAAAAATTCTCTATTTCTTCTGTGTTGATGGTGAATAAGCTACACCTTTCCAGTGGCAGCAGAAAACTGTGGGTTCACTTATGACCCAAACCAAGTATAGCAAGAATGGAGCACATCTTCCCTGACCTGAAGTCATTGGGTGTCACGATCAAGTGTGACAGCGTGACGCACAACGTGGTACAAATGGAGGAAAAAGAAAATGGAAGGAAAGCACTTGTTTCCTCAACGACAATGGAGATATTCTGTGCAAATGTGAAAAAATGCTATTTGTCAAGACGCAACAGTTGAAAGGAAGTAAGAATATTAGTATTTTGAGATACTTGTACTTTTTTTTTTAATATTTACATTATAAGTAACTTTATATTTGAATTTCAGAGGAAAATGTTGCACTTTCTTATAAACTACTTGCTTATATGTCTATGTCTACTCTTATGTCTACTTACCAGTCTAGAAGCAACGTTGCAAGTTTCCAGCGGTGGAAAGCAACAATTTTGTTTTGCTTCTATTTCTATCACTTCTTTTGTTCTACTGAAGTTAGCATGCTAACCAGCTAGCTCTGGCACAGTTGAATTGTATTGTCACTTCCCTATACCGAGTCACTGTAGCCTCCAGTCTGCCCTGAAGAAGCAGCGCTGCTCAGAGGATGTATTATAACCTCTTGTAGTTGTAAATGCAACAATGGCTTACGCTCTCAGCAAGACTGGCGAACAGTTGTAAATGCTACTGTTGACTATGTAGCATTACCAAAACTTACAAACAGCTCCTTTAATGTTGTGATACTTTTACTTAAGTATACTGACACTTCAAATAAAAGCTTTCTCCAGTTTTCATTTCATCTCTATCCATCACAGTGATGCAAATAATTTGGGGCAGCATCACTGGAAAGTGATAAACAAGGTCTGCAACAAGTCATAGTTTTAGTAGCAGAGCTTCTCTTTGTCTCTTTGTGTGTTTTTGTTGATTTTCAATTAATTTTCAAATGTGTTGTTGTTGGTTCACATAGGCGTTAAGTTGTTGCATCTTATCTGGAATTAAAATAATGCAAAAGTCATGTTAATCGTTCATTGATTTCAGAAACGAAGTTTATTAGTGGAAATGTGCAGTGCTGGAAGTGGGCACTGATACGATGCGTACCGGCACTTCTCACTAGCTGCCGGTACTCCTCCCTCTCCATTTCAGGATGTGGGTCATTTGTTTTTGTTTAAATAAATAAAAAAAAAATAAAAATAGCTGGAGCTCCGACAGTAAACTCAACAAGCGCCTGTCGCGGTGTCCCGCCCACAGCACCACCTGATTGTTCATACGTCACGAACAACAGCCAATCACACTGCAGGCTGCTGTGTACGCGGATGGTCACAGACCGGAGCGGCTACGGTTAGCAGCGCAGCTGTGTGTCGAAGGTAAGAGAGCAGACATCACCGAAGAAGTAATAAACATCACAATCTTCTACACTGAAGCTACAACAACATCTCACTCTGATGAACTAGTTAATTTGTTCAAGATACACTGAGCAAGAGAGAGAGAGAGAGAGCGAGAGAGAAGCTAGCGCTAACTGCTAAGCTAAAGTAACTAGCTTATCTGCTAGCATGTAAACAACTTGAATCAAATGAGAAAGTCGCTAGAAGGAGCAGAAAGCTCTGGGTGCTGGAGCAGAGCTAGTGTAAGTTTAAATGTACAGGTAGTAAGACATTGATAAAGAAAAGAAAACAGCGGCATTAACTGTGTTTAAAAGAGCAGCAATAAACTCTACCAGTAATCTCAACGTCACTAACTACGGTTACTGAAAATACATTTTACTACAGGAAAAGTAACTGTGTTGAAATATTCTCAGATAAAAGTACAAAGCAAATCCGTTGAAATGTCTGAGTAAATGTGTTACATTTTAATAGGGGAAGGGGAGGGTGTAAACATGGGATACGGCGATAATAATAACATATGATGAAACTATTAAATTAAAGTGCATATTTATGTTACCAGGTGAATCAGTTCCCAGATGAAAACAGGACCGATATCAACCAATTAATTCCAGTCAGGCACTTTGCAGTCTGTGCCGGCATGTTTTTTTTCCCACTTCAAGCACTCAAAATATGTAAATAATAAATAAAAAATATTCAAATTCCTGTTTAAGATGGAAAAGGTATTTGGATGAAAGCGGCTCGCGTGTTAAAAAGGATATAATTGTGTGTTTCTGATCGACTCTCAAAATCAACAGATCAATACTTAAATATTTAATTGGAAAATGAAACAAACTTAAAAAAAAACTGTGAAAGTGTGGAGCTCGGTGTTTGTCAGAAGAGCTGCTCCAAGTGTGTGTGTGTGTGTGTGTGTGTGTGTGTGTGTGTGTGTGTATATGTATGTATGTGTGTGTGTGTTCTTTGGTTCGTGTACTGGAGCGTCCCTTGCCCTTTTCCTGAAGAAAACCAAAAATATCTGATCCAAGTTGTGACAACATTTCCTCCACCGCGGACCCACCACCCCTACCACCCCTCAAAAAAAAAAAAAAAAAAAAAAAATCCCAGCCACCTCCGCGCGCCGAGTGGCCCTCTTATTTTCGTGACGTTTCCTCCTGCAGGTTGCGATTGGATGTTCCCTCCGCCTGTGTCTGTGACTGACATCACCGGAGCCACAGTCTCCTCCCAGCGGCAGCAGACGCTATTTGAGTGGGGACTAGCGGATTGTTGTACATAGAGCCGGTTTAGTGTCGTCAATGGGAAGCGTACGAGACAGTGGCAAAGCGAGTTACGGTCTAGAGTGAAACCCGCGGCTGCACCATGCTCTCCAGGTCTTTCCCGTGTGTGTGGATTATATTTTGCCTTCATTTATGCTGCTGTGTGGACAGCGGGGAAGCACAGAACGCGAAGGAAGGTAAGTTCTTAAAGTTTGGACTCTTCTTCCATCCCGCCGCGTTTGGAAGACATCCTTCAGAGATGTGTCCAAATCCAGCAGACAGCGTCCTTGTTTTTTTAAATGATTATTTCTTAAGTCTTTTTTTTTTTTAAACCCCACGCCATTTTAATAACTTCAAAAATGTGGATGTTTTATGCGCCCGGCGCAGTCAGATGAGGCCGGTGACAGCGCTGTCTGTGCCCGGGCTGTTTGCGAGCGACCGCACGGTGTTTTTACGCACCGCAATTAAAAGCCATAGAACGCGGGTTAGACGCAGAAGCTGCTGTTTTTAAAAAAAAAAAATATTTTACTCAGTTGCCACTGAGCTACCCTTCTCGTTATAGATTAATTACCCACCACGACAAACTAATATCCAGCGGATCGATCGCTCCGGCAGGCTCGCCTCGCTTGAAGTGAGTGAGCCGTCTCTCTGGACGCAGCTTCGGGGGCTCACTTCCTCCAAAAGTGGCGTCGGCTCCAATAGTCCTGACTGGTCTCGTTTCTTGGAGGCAAAAAAAAAAATACAGCAGACTGATGCGGAGTCGTAATCAAGCCTCAGACTCTAAAACTGACCAGAATCAAGATAATAAAACACCAAGAAAAGATGTGATGTAATGACTCCAAATTATCACTTTTAATTGATCGGATTAGTGGTTAAATTAATGAAATAATCTGATGCGTAAAAACAGAAGACCACTCTCCAGGTATTGATTTCCTCACCGTGAGAACTACAGCGTAATAACCGAGCGCGGTGTGGATGTAAACGCAGATATGAACTGAAAATCCTCGCTGTTTATAGAAAGGATTTCGCAGACCTCCATCCATATCAGTCACCTGTAAGACGTAACGGAGAATTATTTTTTACGGCAATGCGTCCTGGCTGCTGTCCCCCCTCTCCCTCTCTCCCCCCGCTCTCTGATACTGGATCTATATGCTGTTATTACACAAAATTAAAACAACTTCATTTTTCTTACAGTCGCCGCGGTGCTGCTTTGCGCGTCCTGGACTTAAACCAGGCTGTTTGTTTTTTTTTTTTTTCGTGCTTCGCTTGGTTAAAAAAACCTGCGAACAAGCCGCCACTTCCACGGCTCCACTAGTTTTATGGCCCGTTTTTGAGCTGAAAATACAGCAGCGCATGTTCTGTGAGTGCAGGATGGATACAGAAGCAGTCGCGTTTGACGTTAACGCAACAACTTCCACTTCCAAAAAAAAAGAGTTTTAATGAGCTGCTGCGTAAAATAAACCCACGAGAAGTAGATTAAATGCGCGCAAATGCGTATGCGTAACGACTCCCACCACATCTTAACCTGCTTGTCTGTTACTACACTCAGATTTCATTTTTTTTTTTTGCTTTAGCTGCTGCTGGTAGAAATTAGGTCATTGGTATATGCGCTATAGATATAGATGTGTGGCCTATCACTAACACCCAGCCACCGGTGCCCCGGTGAGATTTAACCACCTGCCTCTCGGTTTCCTGTCACTAGTGATTCTGCTGGACTCCAAGGCACAGCAGACAGAACTGGAGTGGATCTCCTATCCTCCCAATGGGGTAAGTCTGCAGAATCTCTGCATAGCAGGCAACACAGATGTACTCCCCATATCTATATACTGTATATATGTTTTATCCTGATGTCCCACATCTGTGATAGGAATTACAATATTTAAAGTAGGCTTGAAATATACTCAAGGATCCCTGCCCCATATTTCTTACTCAACAGCAAAAAAATCTCACAAGATAAAGAATACAGGACGTTTCTGCCACTGAACTCTCCTGGCTTTTGACATTCAGAGCACAAAAGCCTGAAGCAATCCACTTCCAACTTGCTAGCCAGATTAAAAGCAGGCTGCGAGAAACTTCGTAAATAAATAATGTGGACAGAAGCAGATAAACTGAGCACAGTTGTTCTTTAAAGATGTGTTTGTGCAATAAATACGCAGCCACTCATCTCCCTTCATTCACTGCAGCATTTCATATACCTTTGTCATATTCATTACAGTGTAATCGCCTCCCCATTTGGTTTGATTGCCAATCATTTAGACGTCTACCTAATGATAGATGGACGTCTTTTAGGTATAAATTCAACATGGCGTGATCCCTAATGGGTGCATTCATTTACAAAGTGTGTTATCTTGTTGCAGTGGGAAGAAATCAGCGGCTTGGATGAGAACTACACTCCCATTCGCACCTACCAGGTTTGCCAAGTCATGGAGCCCAATCAGAATAACTGGCTTCGGACTAACTGGATAGAGAAGGGCGATGCTCAGAGAATTTTTGTGGAACTGAAGTTCACCTTGAGGGATTGTAACAGCCTACCCGGTGTGGTGGGCACTTGCAAGGAGACGTTCAACTTGTACTACCAGGAGACGGATTCAGAGGTGGGCAGGAGCTTACGGGAGAACCAGTACGTGAAAATTGACACAATCGCCGCAGATGAAAGCTTCACCCAGGGTGACCTGGGCGAGAGGAAGATGAAGCTGAACACAGAAGTGCGCATAATTGGGCCCCTGTCCAGGCGGGGCTTCTACCTGGCCTTCCAGGATGTAGGGGCGTGCATCGCCCTGGTGTCTGTCAAAGTTTATTACAAGAAGTGTTGGTCTATCATCGAGAACCTGGCCACGTTCCCGGACACCGTGACGGGATCGGAGTTTTCCTCGCTGGTGGAGGTCGAGGGCGTGTGCGTGAGCGACGCCGAGGAGGAGGCCGACAACTCTCCCAAGATGCACTGCAGCGCCGAGGGGGAATGGCTGGTGCCCATTGGGAAATGTATATGCAAAGCTGGATTTCATCAGAAAGGAGACGCGTGTGAACGTGAGTACCTGCATCTTCTATTTTTGTATTAATGATCAGGAAAGAAAGTGACTCATTAGCATTCCTACAGTTGATTCTTGTTGAATTAACTTTTAGCAATCTGTCAGGGGCATCCTGGATTTCACACAACAAAAGGTGTGCCAAGGAAAAAAAAAACTGGAAATAAACTGGGGCAGTATTTATGATTTGATTATGCAAAGCAGGTAAATGACAATTTAGGCATAGCGGACTGAATAGTTGTGTTGGCAAATGGGATTAAAGCAGCTGATTTGACAGCAGTAAAGATGGATAAAGTATTGAGGCCAAACATCCTCGGCGTAATAATTGGAATCCTTGTTAATTGATTACGAGGCTCTTAATTTATAGCCACCATTCTGTTGACACTGGGATTAAATAATAACTTGAGTTTAGTAGCTCCTCAGTTCAAACACTCTCCTCTCCGTCTCGCTGGCAGGGAGCCAAGACAATCACCAGCAGAATACACAGGTCTAGAGGAAGTCCAGCCAGTCTTTTCAGTATCTCTCTTATTCTGCCCCGGCCAAATGACCTTGACAGAAAGGGAAACAAATAGCCGCCGTGCTGTGGCATTTAGGCCTCGGGATATTTATGAAGGAGCCTAACAAGAAGGTCAAAAGCAGGCAGCCTCATTTATGCTTTGTCGCCGCCACCGTCGTCGTTGTTGTTATTGGTGTTGTGGTGGATTCCTTCAGCTACAACTAACAATAAGATGCCTTCCGTCACTCAGAGGATTATTTTCAGTGGCCACCTGATTTTAAAGATAAAAATCACTATGGATTAAAAGCGGGGCGACTTAGGTCAAAGAACTTAAGTGGCCCGCCTTGTAGCCGTTTTTTTTTTTTTGCAAAGAGGGGCAGCCTCAATCTAAGCAGCTTATGAAGGAGCAGCAGCCAGTAATAATTGAAGGGAATGCGTCTAAGAACAAATTAGTGTCCCTGGCAGACAAGCTTTTATGCCACGCTGTCATCCATTAGGGACCCCTCTGAGGGAGGTGTGTTAATGAAATATATTAGGACGTGTAATTTAGAGCAACACAGCCCGCCTCAAGTTGTGCTACGTCTCTAATGTTCGCGGGCTATCAACCCCTGTAGAGCTCCTGGTTTTTATTGTTCCTGTTGTTTTAATATGCGTAGATGTGTGAGATCCAGTTGTGCCCTCGGGAGGAAAGAAAGTCCATGATTTATCTCCACAGGGGGAAGCGATGCAGCACAACAGCCAATAGCTCTGAAGCTAACAGAACAGAAGACCGCTGCATGTCTTTAATAATTAATCTGCTTGTGTGTCAGTTAAAACAAATACCTGTAGCAGCACAATGAACCCACCTTCAGGTTGTTTCTTAATGTGTGTGTGGAACAAGTTCCAGTCTCGATGCTGCACCTTTATGAGCTTTATCTCCACTGAGGCATGAGAAGCCTTTGTATTAAGGGCTAGTTAATCTAAATAAAATGAGAATCACGGTGCACCATCAGCACTTCTTCCAGCGGCTCCACTGGCATTAAATTGTCCATTCAGTAACCAACCCCCCCCCTCCCAAGAACAATCTAAAAGCTATTCAGACTATTTCTTTCAGCTGAACAGCGCAGCAATAAGTCCAAGTGGCTGTGACCGTTAGAGATGTGAGATCCTGGCTTTTGGACACTGGACTAGTTTGTCTCAGTGCTGTAAGAGCGCATCATCTTACAGCTGATGGGATATTTTTTTAACAGTTGCCCGTCAAAAAAACATTTGAGGTGTTATACACTACTCTGCTGTACTCTGTTGTACAAACAAACATGAGCAGAAGAAGATCCACCCACCTGGTCAATGGCTGTGTGCGGTAGATGATGATGGATTTTTTTGGTTTCAGGAAGTAGCAAATATTGTCCTTGATCACCTGATTCTGACACTTGAGAGAGGGTTTCAGATGCTGTTAGAGGATCTGACAGGCACTTTGTTTGAAGCATTCTGGGGTTGTGAGGGATTAGTTTTCATTTAACTTTTCAAACAAGTTTTCTGCTGTTTTGTCCTCATGGAAAAACTTAAAGGTCCCATATTGTACAAAGGGAGATTTCCATGTCTTTGTTGATTATGAAGCAGGTCTAGGTTCTGTATTCTTACTGTGAAAGTATCAAAGCGCTCAGTCCACAGAGAAATGCACACAGCCTGTATTCTGAAACTGAGCCTCAAAACGAGCCGTCAGGACTTCTGTAACTTTGTGATGTCACTACAAAGCAGTCACTGTCCTCAGCCATGCCCTAAGCCACACCCACCCGGACCCACCAACACACCATCCAACCTTGCAGGATTTGCTTTCTCTGGGTGTTTTTACCTGAAATCTGCTATATTTTTGTTGAATCACTCAGAAAACAGTCAGCCAATCAGAAGATGGGCTCAGAGCCTCCTCTCTTCTGATTGGCTCACTGTCCTGTTGTTATTATTAGAGCTCCAGAGAAAAGCCTGAGAGAGGAGATGTACAACTACATTGAGGTGGTTTTTGGTTCTTAAAACTACAAAAATATCTTCTTATGGATCATAAACCTTGTAGTTTTCCAAATTCCAGCATTCGAAAGGTGACTTCAGATGCAGTTCGGTGATCTGATAAGCACTTTATCTGAAGCAAACTGACTCCTCAAGAGAGTCCTTAACTGGCCTGTTTTAGTATCTGCAGTGTGCTATGATTGTAAAACGGTCACCAAGTAAAATATTCAGAGGGTGGGTGCAGGTGGAGCGAGCGAGTCGAGCTGTCAGTCATGTCATTTGAGGAGCTCCCCGCGAGGACGCTAAAGGCCTCCTCTGAAATGTGTTGTGATCCTCTCATTCATCACCGTCAGTGATGAGGGACCCCTTGTCTCTCACCCCTACGCCCCTCGCCCCCTCTGTCTCTCTTTAACTCTTTGTGTGGCGGCCTGTGGCAGTAAATGTCACTCTTCTTCTTCTCCGCCTGCTGTGTTCGGCGGGCCTCAGTCGCGATGGGTGTTGAGGGAAAAAAAAAAAAAAAAAGGGCCCAGTTGAAGTGTCCCCGGCAGCCTTGTGCGGCCTTCATTTTGCGAAGAAGTGCGTGTTGTGAAAATAGCGCCCATTCATTCTCTGGTCCTGTTTAGCGCTGGCTACTGGTGGCAATGGAGCCACAGAGTCGTTTAGGCAGAGAGAGGGCCCTTGTGGGAGGACACTGGTCTCTTTGTTCCGCTCAATCCCGGGAATGTATGTTGTCCGATTTTGACACATCGGATCACTGTGGTACTAAATAACCAGTGGCTGCGACGTGATTAACTGTTGACCCTCGCCCAAAAAAAAAAAAAAAAGGAAAAGGGGGAGCCCTCTATCTGGTGGAAAACAGATAAAACTGACGGTATCTTGCTGCTATCAGTGCATGCTAACAAGAGAATTAATGAGAGGATACAGCATCCTGTAGAAGCTGGCACCATCCATCTTGACTGTCAGAGAGTTGGACAGAAGTTAGTTGGAGACTGATTGATGGTTGAGCCCCCCACCGACCCCCCCACCACCTCCACCCCCTGAGGGAAGGGGCTGAGCAGTCAGGGTCTGACCACGACAGTTAACATCTATGGAAGCCACCAGGCAGCCCGGGCAACCAGACCCAGCTCCAGGGGCTGCAGAAGAAAAAAAACAAAAAAAAAACAAGACGCATTTAGCATTTCAAATGAAGCCAGGAAGCCAAGAGTAAGGAGGTCTTCATACATCTCGACGTCCCCCCCCCTCGCCCCTGATTGATAAGGTGTGAATTTAATACACAAAATGGCTGTCTTACAAATGCTCCTAAGCTTAATTATGCAAATGACAGGTGTGCGCATCCACAGGAGACCCAAATGGGTCTAAATCACTCAGGATTGAAATAAATTGTTGATGGATGGGAGCTGAACAGTAGCATTCTTCCACAGCCCGGGGCTTTTTCCCTCCTTGCAGCCACACACAGATGTGGTCACCTCTGCTCTGGATGTGTCTTCAAACTGATCACTAAGGGGAGCACTTGAGATAGGAGATTTCGGAGAAACTAAAAGTGATTAATGGCTTGACCATTTAAGTAATTTAATTTCAAATATCCACTTGTTCCTGTGTCTCAACCGTGTCTTATATAATTGTAACTGGAATATCTTTGGACTTTTGTTCAGCCAAAACAAAATATTTGAACACATCACCTCCGGCAGGGACCTTGTGATAGACATAATTGAAAATAATTACAAGTTGTAGCTCTATGCCGATTATTTTTTTTAGGGCTTTTAGAGTCCGAACCCTGCAGATATTAAATCTATTATCATGGAAGACAGAGAAAAACAGAACATTTTCACATTTGAGAAGCTGCTACCTTTTGATTTTTTGTTTAAAAAAAAAAATTACATGATTGCTGCACAGTAATTTTGTAATTTTGTGACGTACTAATGAGTTAACTAAATAATTGGCCTCAAAACAAGTTTATGTTTGAATTTGTAAGTTGGATGTTTCACAGCTACAGGGGTCCAACCAACCACTTTCTCTGATTTTGATTTTCAATATTTTCCAAGAGTTACTGTATTTTACAATCAAGCATAATCCTTCACTTTCTTGCTGCAGCCACCGTCTTAAAAGTTACTTGGACTGTGAACAAAACTCCCCATGCACAGCCAATGTCAGCGATCAGGTGCTGGTTGGTCGCAGGAACAACTGACCAATTATCATTGTCTTCATTTCGGCAGCTTTTTTCAAAAGGTAAACATTTTCCAAAAAAACATTAGAACAATATTACATATTGTCAGAAATCACAAATGTTGCACTGTTTTTTATACAGTATTATCAAAAATAAGAAAACTCACTACTGTGTACACAACTGACTGCATGAAAAAATTCAAATGTCTTTGCAGAGGAAGACTTTAGTTCTTACAGCTGTCCCTTACTTGAACTGTCTTTACCCAAGCACTGATTTCCTTACATTAGAGGATTTTCAATACTGCCCTCCCCCTCTCAATTTTTTTTTTCTGTGCTGTATATTCTGTAACAGGGCCAGTCAAAAAGGGTGTTACATTTCAGTGGAAGTTACGCTGCTGAGAGGAGATGCCGACTAGAAGTTATTACTGTACAGTTCTTTTCGCTCTATCTAGTTCCCTCTCATTAGTGGAGACCAAACCACAGCTGCTTCCTCAGAGGATGAAGAGACGGCAGAATGTTTGAAATTGTGATTTGGCAAGTTGTAATGACGAAAATTTATTTTACTTCCACATCCAATGACCCTTTTTCTTATATAGATACACATTTTCAAATGAGAAGAAGTTGTTTCCCTGGATACACTTGCTTGAACCAGTGCCAGCAGCGCTTTCTGTGGCATCCAGCTGCCTTGTCAACACGTCAAATTAAATACAAATGCCTCATTTTACTTACGAAAAACATTCACTGGGGGGGGGGGGGCTCATTCACAGAGTCATCTGGCTAGGCAAATATTTGAGTCAGAGTTATATTCATTTGAACTGTACTTGTAGAAAAAGGCAAGGAAACAAAAGGCCTGTCATGACTAATTATTTGCTCCGACTGGTTCCTGCGTTGGTAGATATCACACTGAGGTAAAAGATGGGTCTAAAACACACAGTGTTAAGCGCAGAGAGAGCTGAGCTTAAAAGGAGGACAGGAGGCTGCCAGAGCCTGGTCACTGGTAATGGGTTTGTCTCTCCCCTCTGCTGATAAGCTCCAGCTACTGACTCATGCATACATGAATATCAAGCAGCTGATGGAAAAGGCTCAATCCACTCAACTGTTGTAGGCGCACAAACCTTGTTCAGAAAACATCACTGGGATCTAAAACAAATCGTACAGAGATTTCCTTTCCCCCAAATACTTCTAACACAGCGTTTCTTTACTCTTAACTCCTCGTCACTATCATGTTGTTGTTATTTTTTAGATTATTTATATGTTTATGGCATATTTACATATATATTCACTCTATACCTGCTCAATTTAGTCCTTATTCCAGGATGTAGCACCCTGTAGCAGACACTGACAATTTTAGATAAAAAATAATAATTTTGAGGTAACTGTCAGAGCATTGCCTGTTTTTCAAACTTATGTCATGTTTATATGTAGACATATTTCATGCTAGTTGTCAGTGCTAATGTGTTTGCATTTTCAACGCGTTGACTTAAAAGAGCTCCAAGATAGAGACAAAAATGTCAAAAATGTTAAAGCCATCCCCGGACTCCCCCGCTCAGAAGCAACAGTAGTTGGCACGTCAGCGGTATGTACTTGTTGTAGGACAGGTTTTATGAAAAATAAAAGTTTCCTGTAACAAACGAAAGGTTTGCAATGCAGTGCGAACATCTGTGTCTGCCTGGGCTGAGGAGAGGTTGATGATGGTGTGTGTGCTTTCTGGTTCTGACAATGAAAAGACAGGCCATGATTTTAAATGCAAATCGCACCAACCAGCTATTTAATGCCGCTTCAAGATGGCAAGGAAGCACAAAAAGCGGAGGAGTCACGACTTATCATTATCTCAGGTCTTGGAATCTGACCTGTCAGTCCAAATTTGAGACCCCATGTCGCATCATATGAAAAGACAGAAACCCAGTAAACATCCCTCATTCTCACGCAAACAAAGCCATATGGTCAGTTGTACCGATGAGGGACTTTGTTAAACCCCCTTTTAAAAGGGAGACCTTTGTGACTTCAGCGTCAGATAGTGTTATTTCCAAGGTGACATCAGGGTCCGCATTAGTCCATGCATGAGGTCAGTGGATATTAACTTCATTTACACATGGCTGCAGACCAGTGCCAGCGCCACAATGGAGGCCTGCCTGTTGTGTTTAGTAACACGAGCGCCCCGGCTGACAGGACACTGTCAAGACGGAAGATGGATGATCGCAGCAGTTGACCCCTGATCGCCAGCAGAGTCACCTCTCCGGCCCCCCTCCACTCCCCCTCTCCCTGCATGACAAAAGAACCCTCCCCACGGTTGAGCGGCCCTCATCTCCACTTGCACTAACAGGTTCAGACATCTCCATCGATCCCTGCCTCCATATCTCTTGCGATTCCACGCTTTTGCCCTTTTTAGGTATCCAAACTGTGGCACAGATGCCTTTTTTTTTTTTTTTTTTTTTGTAATTGCTTGCCTGCTGACTGCCTGAAAGGCATGTGCTCAGACAGGTGAACCCCCATGTCAGAAGACAACGTTTTGCGGTGTTTTGTGTCTTGTCCCCGTGACATGAGGGTGAAAGTGATATGTGACTGGGCTCAGGGTTCCGCCACCTTAAGAGGGAAACGGGTAGGGCCCTGTTTGTCAGTGGAGCTGCTCCTCTGGGAGGCTTCAGACCACTGGCTCTGTACTTCAGTCTTCCTTTAAGAGGAAAATCAATAACTTATTACATAACTTCACACTTTTTTGCCCCACTCACATCCAGAGCAGAGGAAGCAGAACTTAAAATGTGCCTAGGATGGCTCTGTTGTCAGAAACCCTCATGTCTCTTCCAGAAATGAATCAATTTCTGCAAAACAGGAAGTCTTAGTGTGTGAGAATAAATAAATTGAAGGTTAGTGAATTATCTGATGCTGATTCATATAATTCCCTATCTGTTTACCCCATTCCTCCCAAGTGGTGTCTGGCTGAAAAGGGGTGAATGAGAAAATATATTTTCTTTGTAATTTGGATGAACCAACCCTGAAAGAGCAGTCCAGGTCTGAGTCAGCTCTCCTGGGTCATCTGAATCTAAGTGTCTAAGTGTCTTTTGTCAGGGAGGAGGCCACGGGGGCCTGATGAGCGGCTGGTTTGACATTGTTTCATTCCTTTCTGTTGCAGCTCTGGGACCAGATGAGAGGTTGTGGTGGATTTGAATGGGCAGGGTGCTGGGTCAGGAGGGGAGGGTTGGGTTGGGCAGGCACTGGCACAATTCAGAGATAATGCTCAGTTGCTGACAGGGGACATTTTCAGTGCCGATTTCGCTTGGGCTGCAGGGGGGCTGCGGATCGGTCAGACCTTTGGACCCCTGTGCTTTTCATCCCCAGAATGCAGTGCTTTCCTGGCTTCATCTGCAGTGTCTTTTTAGCACAGCTGCCTTTCAGAGCTGACCACCTCATCCATTAAAGGTAGCTGCCTGGCTGGCCTTAAGGGCCATCTCTCCTGTTTCCATGTGAGTTAAATGAACTAAACAAAAGGCGATTAGGCAGGGACATTTTCCATGTCACTGAGAATCCATTTCAAAATGCTCACTCTGCATGATAACTCGAAGAAGCAGAGGCCTCTTAGGAGGACGGTGTGCACAGACTCAAGATCCAGCTCAGGCAAGAGTGAGAGGCCGTAAATTTACTGATGTAATGAGTCTAATCTTAAAACGCCCTTCATTTTCCACCTCCAAAATCCATGCAGTAAATCAGCAGGAGAGCTGAAAGAGAAAACAGGTGTTCGAGTGTGTTGTTTGGCAATTTGTGTTGCTGTCGGCGGCTGACGCAGTTGTCTTTTGAAAGCTCATATTACCTCCTCCTTTATATTTCACTCATAACATCGGTGGATGCATCTGTTTGATGGTTTCAGCTTCACAGTTTTAGATTTATCCCTTAGAATTATAGTTTACAGGATGAGATTGATGTTATTTTATATTTTTCTTGTCAACAAATTACATGAAAAAAACAACTTTTTAGTTTTCGGTCCAGTCAATATTTTCTGACTTCACCACCATGTCTTGGCACCCATCCCCAAAGCCATTAGTTCCTACTTAGATGTAGAAAAGTCATAAATATACACTTTAAAATGAAAACTTCTGGAAGTTTGTGATGTCACAACAAAGGAGTCATTGCTCACAACCATGCCCCAAGCCCCGCCCACCTGGACCCACCATCCAACCTTGCAGGATTTGGTTTCTCTGAGTGTTTTACCTGAAATCTGCTATATTTTTGTTGGATCACTCAGAAAACAGTAAAATATGGAAACTATTAAAAAAGATGTTTCGAAATCTCTAAAAACAGCTGTGAATTTTAGCAAATGTTGCTCAAACAGTAATGAATAGCACATTTGTTGCTCTAGTGATAAAAGCAGGATGGTGTATGAGGGACTGACTCAAAATAAACAATGGAGGTCAGTAGTTTTAATCTTTCATGGGATTCCCCAACAATAAAGATTATAACCAGCCTTATTCTTTCAAGTGTCGGTTGACCCGACTACAAAAAAAACACATTTTAAGTATCTAGCCAAATTCTGAACTAGGATCTGTTTCTGAGATTTCTGCCAACCAATAACCCAATAAAATGTGGAGTTGAATGAATATCATTCATGGGACCCAGAGCTTTGATAGAGGACATTTAAAAAAATGTAATAATCTCCTTCTATAAACACTACACTGATTATTCTGGGTAATCCACAGAAAATGCTGTCAGCAATTTTAAAGGAACTGTTTCTTAAGTAGAAAGCAGTTCCTTTGCTGTATCGAGCTGGAGGCAAAAATCATAGATTCAAATACCACTGGAGATAGGTGATGGACTGCATTCAAATATGGGTGAATTGACTCTTTGAAAGTCACCACGGTTAGCAAAGCTGAAGCTACTTATTTCTTAAATTCAAACCAATATAAATTGAGGATACTGCAAGTGACACTAATCTTGATTTAGATCTGATACAGTGTTCACTGATTTGCTGTTTAGTTCCACTTTTAGGGTTAACTTCCTGAACCGGCTGTGTAGCATTACTTTTAGCACCGCAGCAGGAGCATTAGCCTAAATTTTCAGTATAACTTAATCAGCGTCTGACTTTGATCTTAGCTGTGCACAGTCGAGCAGGCCTGCGTTTCCTTCGGGCTTTCCCTGCTTAGAGGGCAAAGCTGCGTGCCCTCCAACATAGTGTAAGGGAATGCTAATCTTGTCTTTGTTTCTCATGGAAAGCTACTTATCTCCTGCTAAGCACAGGTACCTCAGCTGAATGGGCCGATTGTCTGTATGTGTGGAGTGCAGCAGCAAGCCAGACAGAGTCATTCCAAATATGTGTGGGGTGGAGGGAGGATCCAGCGCAATATGACATCAGGTTCTTTAACTGTTTAAAAAACTCTCTTCTTAAGCTTCATTGTAACCATGTCCTAGTGCCCCCCCCCCCCCTTCTTCTACCCAAGACCACTGGAGGTGTTGGTGTTCGAAATGAGCTTGTTTGAAAGGGGGCTTGACATTGAGAAATTCTTATCTCCGTCCCGTGAAGAGATTTTCACCACCACCTCGGTTCTTTTCCTTTTCTTTTGTGGGGTTCTGCAACTGTGTCCCGGAGTTGGGTAGGCGCCGTGCCTCTCATAAATGGGAGATTAACATGTCTGCAGGCAAAAAAAAAAAAAAAAAAAAAACGCAGCTTCTGAGCATCTCTTTCTTTTATTGGTAAAAAAAAAAGAAAAGAAGAATTAAAGCGGTGCAATGTGCTATGAGGAAAAAAGAAAAGCACACCTGCTGCTACTGTTGTTGTTCCTGTGATCAGACTGAAAAACAAAATGTGTTTGGATGTGAATCATTAAAAGTATAAGACGCAGGAATTTACACTTTAGATCATGCAAAGCTATAGATAAAATGTAAGCAAGCGCCACAGTAGGCTTAAAGCTGGAGTATGGGACATTCAAGCCCTTTGCCAAATGATTTCATACAAAGCCTATTGGCGCCCGGTAAATCTCTCTGTCTTTTGCTGTTTTAAATCTGGTGTCTATGGCGACATTCCTTCGCTAGCCCACTGGTAGCGATGTATTTCACGTCAACCAGTAATGATTGGTTGCCAGAGGAGAAGAGGGAGCAACCAAATCGACAAAGACAGAATAGAAATAAGAAAAATCTGAAAAAAGTTTCTGATGCTTTATCCATGTTGAGGCGGCATCAGGCCATTGCAGCAACAGTTCCCCACAGAATCACTTCCTCTTTGGCAATTTCAGCTATTGTAAGCTTTTATTCTGAAAAGTTCTGACAGGAAGTTCCAAAGGTTCTGTTGCCCTCTTTAAAAACCTAAAATAGCGGACATACGATGTGTGATACTGACCAGTTCAGTAAATCAGACAAACATCTAATATGTGACTGTGAGCCACAGTGCCACATGTGAACAGTAATGATGTTAATTCCAGCTGCATTTTTATCAATCAATATCTTAAATTAACCTTTAATTATGTTCTGGCCGCCATCTAATGGATTGTTAAATAGAAATTGAGACCAACCTTACTTACCGAACCCTGATCGAGAAAAGAAAGCGATCGATGGTGAGGACAAAGAATGTTTGAGAACACTATTTGTGTAATTGCTCTCATTGCCAGAAGGGGGAGACAAACATTCCGCACTGCAGCTTTAAGAAATAACTCGATTTCTCCAAAAAACCTTTGCTACAAAAAGTCCACACATCACCTGCAGGATGAGATCAGCTGAGCTGTTCTTTGGCCTTTCAAGTAAAAGAAATATACTCAGCTAGAATTTTTTTTTTTTTCCCCAGGTCTGCCCGCCTGTGTTGCTCTGAAATTACTCACAAGATGTACTGCCTCTTGCATTGCAGGGGAAAACACCAGCAGGCTTTAGTCCATAAAAGCGATGCAGCCATAGTTCAGCATGCATAAAATGCCAGTAAACACAGCCTGATGAATGTCCACACCAGGGCCAATTTATTGAGGCAAAGAACATAAGTCACATCTAATAAAAGCAACACACATACGCCCGAGGCTACATTAATGCATAAGAAATAAGCTCTGTGTGAGCTATTGACATCCTTCTCTATAATCGTGAGGCACGGTCATGGTCCTAATCGTATGCCCTGAAAGTAAAACTGAAAAACATAACGCAGGAGTTGGGTTTTTTAAATAGCATTTCATGGTTGTCTGAACAGCCAACTAAACACAGGGCATTTTGAAATAGCTGACAGAGGATGTTTATGGCAGTATTAACATTGGATTGCAGTGCAATAGAAGTGATCAGACAAGACTGAGGGAGAATATGCCTTGGTGGTTCTTTTTGTTTACTTTACAGGTAGCTCTGGATAATGGGGATATTTTGCTTGGTACCAACTGAAATGCGACCATGGCACTTTTGACATTAGGCAAATTTCTTTCCAAGCTGCAACAACATTTAACATATGAGCACGGACAAAAACAGAGAATAGAAACTAGATTTTGACACGGGACCTTTTAAAGCCAGGGCTCAGTGAGGAAGACCCACTTTCATGCTCCTGTCACTGTCGTGCTTTATGGTCCATATTCCCAAATTAGCACATCTAGCTGACACACATTAAAGCTGCTGAGGGCCTGGGGCAGTTGTGCCCTCTGCATGGTTGGTAATCCAGTCCTGCATCTGAAAGTTTGCTTCTTTAAAAATAAAAAATAAAAATAGTGTGCTAAAATATTCTTAAGTCAAGGTTCACCAGTTCCAGAGCCAGAAACACAAGTAATGTATTGCAAAAAAGTAGCATTTTAGCATTGGTGCCAAAACTCTGTAATCTCTCTGTAACTGACACCTGAATACAGAAAATAATATAGATATAAGAACGTTTCAAATAATACCAAACCTCAGGAGGGCAGCTCAGCCCTGGGTGTCAGAATCAGACGGAGACGGAGGAAAAAGACACTAGGAGGTAGCATACTTATAAAAACACAGCTGACAGCCTCCTCATTGTACCATGCCTGTGTTTAGAGATGATATTTAAAATCCGATCGGACCGGCAGCGGTAAGCGTTTTATGGAAAGAAAGCAATGGTGTTTTTTTTTTTTTTTTTTTTTTAAAAAAGAAATAAGAAAATAAACTGTTTCCTTTATCACGCTTGACCCGCTCCACCTGGCATTCATCAGCGACGGGGGCCTGCATGTTGGTCCTGTCTGCTGCTCTCCTCCCTCTGCCTCTTTTATCACTCTAATGGGGTGCTATCTCCAGGCTGCTCTCTCCGGGTCTCTGCAGCCCTGCTCGGCTCCCTTCAGCGTGCATTCTTTCCACATCCATCCCGACACATGGGCGGATTTAACACATAATCAGGCCGGACGGGAGGGCAGCCCGAGAAGGGGAGGAGGCGGCCCGGCACTGACAGGACTCATCATGCTAGGACCGTGGAGACAGAAAGGCCCACACTAGTCAATCTCATTCTGGCTCTGGCAGAGGGAATCTCCCACATTCCCACACAGCAGCTCACTCTGACCCCCGTCTGCAGCAATATTGAGACAGATGGGGAGAAACTCAATATCCCAGCTGCCCCGCTTGGACCAGCCAGTCCCCTCCGTGCTGAGTAGTAATAAGGATTGTAACCTTGATTGGATTTGTGGGTTGTAAGCAAGCAAAGACACTCAGTGTCCAGTTTTTTCAAGACAGGTAATCGTCAGAGGTTTTTTGTTACTTGCACCACACAATACTCAAGTCTCACTACCAATACCAAAACAATACTTTACTGCCTGAATACTAAAGCCATGTGTTTCCCATACATTGTTTATTTGTAGCTGCCAAATGGGCACAATCTTATTTCAACAGAGAAGACAGTTAACATAGCTGCTTGTCAATATCGTACAAGTGCATAACATTAAAGGTGCTACATGTACGTTTTTGCTACATAGCTAACGCTAGCATTAACAGCTTTTTGTTTACCAGTTTCATTCCTTTACTCACCAAGCGCACAGTCTCCGGTGGTTGAAGTTAATGCCAATTTTAACTCTTGTTTTCCTTCCTATTTCTACCACTTCTTTTGTTCTGCTGAAGTTAGCATGCTAACCACTTAGCCCCAGCCTGTCCCATCTTGTAATGCTGCTTTGTAGTGAGTCATTGTAGCAGTCAGAGGGCGTATTCTAACTTCTTGTCTTGACGACGGCTTAAGCTCTTGCAAAGCGAACATCAAAACCACCACCACCACCCGCTTCCTGCAAGAAAACATGTACGGAAACAGAGAAAACTTACGTAAACAATATATAAAAACATACATATATACATATATAGACAGTCTGGACCAGAGATATTGGTGTGTGAGGAAACACTCCGATCAGTGTGATTAGCTATCCAGTTAATTAGTTTTGAATATTTCCAGGCTTCAACCAGAGCTGCTGTGGCAGCTGAAGTGGCAAGAGAGAGAGAGTCAGGGAGGGAGAGCTGCAGCTAATGATGAGAGAGATGTAGGAGAGGAGGAGGAGAGGAGGACAGCGGCCAACACGATGCTGTGGGAGAGCCAGCCAGGGCAAAAGCAACAGGCGAGATTGAGCTGTATAAATAGTTCAGTTATTTATTTGTCACAAAGTACTTTGACATACTCGGTCAGGCTCGGAAGTTGACAGGTCTTGATACTTGATCCATTTCAGTCGGAAACTTAAAAAAGTATTGAGTTTCACAAACCAGAACAAAAAAAAAAAAGGGGGGCAAATCTGGAATTTGATCTGTCATCAAAGCTGCAAGATTTAAGATGGTGTCAAGTTGTGGGAACTCGGATAGAAACCTTGATTAATAACTCAGTATTGTAGGGCTGAATGATACGCAAAATATTTTTGGAAGATATTGCGATTGCGAGATGAGTCACGATTTTAGTTGTAATGGTCATTTTTCATTTCATTTTCATCATTTTCATTTATTTTTCATTTTTGGTCTGTTGTGTCACATTTGACCTTTATCAAAAGAATTGCAGCTCTTGTGATTTGGCCATATTGCCATTTCGATAATATTTAGATGAATTGTTCAGGCCTACTGCACAGCGTCATCTTCAACATGGGTCTCCAGGATTCAACCATTTCCTGGTCGTATTCAGTACTTTTACAGTTTTATATTCTGTATGCTGTGGATGTATTTTGGTTGGTGCTTTACATTATTAACCAGCCCCAGCGAACACACACAGAACTAGAAAACTCCTGTGTGCCCCTGTATCTCACCTGGTAGAGAATGTACCACAAACATGGCAGAGTCCCGACGCTGGAGGCCTTGGGTTCGAATCCAGCCTGCGCCCTTTGCTGCATCTCATCCCCTCTCTCTCTCTCTCTCTCCCTCTCTCTCTCTCCCCTGCATTGCTCATATCTCTCTCTACTTTATTTTTTAAGTAATAATCATAATGAAAAAAAAAACAGAAATGCTGAAAAAATAATAATAATGAAAAAGGAAAAAAAAATGAAAGGGCAAATTTGGAATCCTATCTGTCAGCAAATGCAAAGCTTAAAGAGAGAGGGGGAAAAAAGAGCCGTGGTGTCACTCTCAGACAAGGAAAATAATTATTTTCTATTTTGGCCAGGGAGGGATATGTCAGGCTGTCGCATAAGGAGCCCCCACCCCCACCCTCGCCGTCCCCCCTCCCTCCCTCTCCGTCCCTCACCCGGAGTGTCATGACACTGCCAAAGCGTGAGAGAAACTGGATGTAATTCAAGAATGTCAAGAAGCTCAGCTCGGAGGAAAGAGAAATAAACCGAGATCTTACAAACATACCGAAAATCCGTTTTCCTCCCTTCCTTTTGTGTCTGTGTATGTATGTCTGCATAAGATAAGGAGACTTTGTTTTATTCTCCGGGCCAGTGTGCGCTGTGATTGAGACACTACAGTCACAGGAGCGTTTGATTATCTCTATCCCACTGCTCCGAGGACCCCTCTCTCTCTCTCTCTCTCTCTCTCTCTCTCTCTCTCTCTCTCTTTCTTTCTCCTTTCTCATGCTCCTCTTCCTCTCTCTGTATAAAATTGCTGACTCCAGCTTACCCCCCCCCCCCCCACGCATCACTGAATGAAAGTGCTTGACCACTGGAAAGGAAATTACAGATGCTGGTTCTGTAGCTTGCCGAGGAGCTGGCTGGACTGTAAGACATGTATTTTTTTTCTAAGTTTTTGTTGTTTTGTTTCTGCTTAACCTCAGCCCACTTCTCCAAGGGCCGACTAATTTCTCAACCGTCGTAAATAAGCCGGCTGTTGTGTCTGCTGCTGAGCTTTTTTTTTTTTTAGCCGCCCGTATCAACAAGCGCAAGCCATTAGTCGCTCTTTATCTGTGCCTGAAGAAGACTAGGCTTAGATATAAATGGGTCCCTTTTTTCACACTTACACACTTCGTCCTTTCTAATGCGATAACACATTGGACTGTACGCAAGCCTCCTTGTCAAAGTCAGCGCAGGTTGTAAAGATTCTGAGGGTTTTCGCACAATGTCTTAACATGTTTGTGCGTCACTGTTTGCCAGTAAGGTGTCAGTCATTTTGTCAGTGAAGAGGCAACTGGATAAACAGACTTGTGTGTAATTGCTTTTGTAGATATTTCCATCCAGAAGGAAAGTGTTGCTGCGGGGACAGCTGACAAAGAGCCTCTCACTCACTATCGGCCACATCTCGGTGTCTCAGACTAAAGAGTGTCTCTTCGGCATCTGGTGCCAGGGAACATGGAACTCGCCGGCAGCGAGTCAGTGTGCAGTCGCTGGGACAGGAATGCTAGGCCGTGAATGCTGTGTTTGTACTTGTCACTCAATGCACTGCCAGTGGTTTGGAGAGCTGCAGAAACACTTACGTGCCCGTGTCATACAGGCGTTCGATTTTTGAGGCCTCATTTGACGCCTTGTTGCCTCTGTAAACATTTCTGGGTGCCAAAGCCGGTCGGACGCGCTGATAAACACATGAGCTGCCACTAAAGAAATGATGGAAAATGAACTGGGCTTTGCTTCTGAGCATGAATTGAAGGATAAGTGCAAGTAATTACCAAAAAAGTCCAGTGGTGCAAGAAACGCAGGCAGTCAAATAGGTTATAAATAAGCTAGCAGTTACATTAGCATCAGTGCCAACACAGACCATTAACATTATCTCTGTTCTTTCCTGTCCAATTGCTGTTGTAAGCCAACATTGATGTATAAATTACTATAGATAGCATGCCACTTCCTCCATGTACTTCTCAAGAAATGTATTTTGAAATAAAGTTAGTAAAAGGCCTTTACTTTGAAACCAAGTGTTTAGATTTAGCAAAACTCTGCCCAGTAACTCAAAATTAAGCTAGCTTAGCTTGTTGCTAAATATGGTGTAAAACACTAACCAGCTGGCCGTGGTCCAGAGGGCCACGTTCTCTCAGCCACTGGACGTGGTAGAGAAAAAGTGGCCCTCTGGGATAGAAATACCCCCTTTAAATTAAATTACAAGATATAGACATTATGTTCACATTTTGCTCTGCGATCACCGAAACACATTTCCAGGAGTGGTTCAGAAATGGTTCAGAAAATGAGAAGTGATATTACATCTTTTTTAAGATGAAATTCTCGCAATTTGGCCAAAAAAAAAAATGCTAGAATGGCTTTTGCAGTTTATTTTCTGTTTGTAAGGAAAAAGTTGGAGCCACACACAAGTGGTATGGAGAAAAATGCAGCTTGAAGCTTGAACAAAACATCTTCTCTTAAATATATATTTAACTTGCACAAACATTATCTTAATGAGTTTTATACAGAGAAGTTTACAGCTTTTATATTTGGGAAAAAATATAACTGGTGTTGGATCAGTACATGGTATCAGCGTATCCTGAGTTTGTGTATTGGAATCAGTATTAAAGTAGAAAAGTGAAGTGGTAATAAACTGGACATATTCCTTAAAGTGTTTATTTTTGAAAGCGCTCCCCTCCCAGCCTCTGCACTCATCTTAATCTGCACTGTGGACCCTCTCGTTTGCTGGAGTGGTGGCTGCGGTGAAGATAGCCCAGGTCCCTGCCAGGTCTTTCCCCCTCCGCACATCGGCCACCCAGCAGATGCGCTCTCAGAAGCCCAAAGGCAAACAGACTCGATGGCTTATCAGAATGTTTAAACAGCATGACATGGTGGGAGAAAGCAGCGTCTCAGCCAATCTTTAACCTGCTGGAGAAAGCCCTTCAGTGTCATTATCAACATCCATGGGGGAATGTTTACACACTTATCAGATACCGCGGACAGACACGGTTTACTTTACTGTTTGTCGAACATTATCACTCATCAGAACTGCACATACAGTAAAAAAAAAAAAAAAGAACCAGCTAAATACGATGAGTAAGCACGTGTAGGCTTGTATATGTTTTGCCTGGTCAGCATTCAAGTCCACTGCTCGCAGCTTCCTTGTGGCTCTGTTTTCAATTACTACTTCAAAAAATAGGTAAAGAAAGATTAGAGATAAAA
Organism: Seriola aureovittata; assembly: GCF_021018895.1. NCBI lineage: Eukaryota > Metazoa > Chordata > Actinopteri > Carangiformes > Carangidae > Seriola > Seriola aureovittata. Next base: position 20,742,894 of record NC_079382.1, on the reverse strand, counting down.
TCATGTGTCTTTTCCTCTTGGGGGGAAAAAAAGTTCTTGTTTCATGAAGCTGTGGCAGTGCGATAAATGGAGACTGGCAGGGCTTTGTTGTAGCTGAAATGGGATACCCTGATCCTCGGCTTCCTCTTCATGCTGCTCTGGAAGTGTTAAAATGAGAAAACTCAGATTCCTCTACGCTTCTTATCCCTGACCTGTCACAAGAGGTGGTGGTCAAATTACGTAAAATAAAAAACAGCAGAACAGAACTTAGAGCTGTAATGGCGAGAAATGAAAACGAAAATCATTGCTCATTTCCCTCCAGTGGCTCATGAAAAATGCATTTTTTGTATAATTTGATGGTTTGTATGAAGAGCTACTTAGTGTTTTAGAAAATCATGTGGCCTAGATTGCAGTTTTGCACCAGGCTTACGTAGCTCTGCTTTGCACACACAGCCGGTCACTGTGGATTAGCTGACTTCAAGGCTAAAATAGCCAGACCCAGAATAGACATTTTACTCCTTGCAAGTATTTAAAGGTCCCATATTGTATAAAGGTAGATTTTCATGTCTTTTATGATTATAGATCAGGTCTAGGTTCTATATTAATACTGTGAAATTATCAAAGCCTCAGTCCACAGAGAAATGCACACAGCCTGTATTCAGAAACTGAGCCTTAAAACCAGCCGTCAGGACTTCTGGAACTTTGTGATGTCACAACAAAGCAGTCACCAAGCCCCGCCCACCTGGACCCATCATCCAACCCTTGCAGGATGTGGTTTGTCTGAGTGTTTACCTGAAATCTACTATAATTTTATTGGATCATTCAGAAAACAGTCAATGAATCAGAATGTCTTTGTCATTACTTCCTGTCTCTCAGACAGTCATGAGTCTTTCTTGATTAGTCATATCAGTCTTGGGTCTGTATACATTCTTGGTCAAAGGTAAAATGTAGAAATGATCCACATGCTTGTGGTGGATATGTGGTCTTATCTCTGTGCTCTACAGAGGAATGTTTCCTCTCAGAGATAAGGCATGTTATAAACAAAGCCGGCCCCCTTTACTGACTGGAGGATTCGTCAGAATTAAAAATAGCGTTATTTTCCCCTCAAAAATAAGAGCTTGTAGTTTATCCCTGGGCGTATGCTTCGACATGACACTGTTTCATGGCTCAGCCTGCTTGATGAAGCCCGAGGGGGGCAGGTTCATTCAAATCACTGGCTGCTTCGTGATGAGAACACAATGGTTTGTTCTGTCATGCCCTCCTTATAATGGGAATTCAGGTGTGAAGTGAAGACTCTTTCAGGCTGTGTTTGCGCAGGACTAATATCACCCCGAGACATTCAGTGATTTGTTGTAACTGCTGAGATCATCAGTGGATATAATCCTGTGTGAACCCGGCTCAGCTGGGGTTTACTAAATAAAAATTGCTGTGAGATTTCCCAGGTACCTGTTGAATTTAATGGTGGTTATCTTTTGTTTTTTTTTTGTTTTTTTTTTAATATCAGCACGGCTGTATTAACACATTAGATAACCCATTGGTACAAATGAGCTGGAGGCCCCACTGACTCCCGACTCCTTGACTAGAACTGATGGAACACTGTCTGGCCACAGATTTGCAGTCGGCTTGATATTCAATAATATTAGATATTGTATATGATGAATATATATAATATCACAATATTCAACATCTATATTCTGTATAACAGTATAATATGGGGATTCCATGCAATTTATCATATATCACAATATTGGATATTATTGAATATTATGATATTCAGTATTATCTGATATTATCAATATTTCTTAGTCATTTTCATTACATTTAGATTTTACACAATCTGTTGAGTCAGACCTTGATTTCACTGTTTGTTTACATTGTGCTTTACCATGTGAAAAATAAAACTTTGAACTGTTTATTGGCAGCATCACTTATAGCTGGATCATAAAATACAGTAGTATAATTATATATTATAAAATATATATATATCGCAATATTCAATATTTTTTATAATATCGAAAACTTATTTATTTTTTGCAGTTTTGCAGTCCCTCAAGTCTGACCCTCATTTCACTGCTTTGCTTTCACAATACCTGTGTCATATAAATCTTTGTGGCAGCATCGCTACACCTGAAACATAGAATACAATAATATAATTTATATTATTTTTAAAAATTCCCAAAAGCATTAAAAAAAAATCAAAACAAAGTGAACTGAAATTTCATTTGGGGGCGACTGATCAACTGTATCAGATCCCATATTGTACCGTTTGTGCAAACAGGGTTTATAACTTCATGTTTTTGTCTTTGCCGTCCTCTCTTTCCTGTGACCTTACTCTTTTTTTTTTTTTTTTTTTTTATCTTTCCTCCACAGCATGCGGTCGTGGTTTCTACAAGTCTTCTTCCCAGGACCTTCAGTGCTCTCGCTGCCCAGCGCACAGCTTCAACGACCGTGAGGGCTCCTGGCGCTGCGACTGCGAGGACGGTTACTACCGAGCGCTCTCTGACCCTCCATCTGTGGCCTGCACAAGTAAGTCTGCCATGCCGTTGCTAGGTAAACACAGCGCAGACCACTTGCCAGGATCTGTATTTAAACAGTCGCACATGTGAGAGAGGGGGGGGGAAAAAAAACACACACATACACACATTCTGGTTCCCCTGGCCCGACCTGTTCAGTCAGTCTGCCGTGGTCTCATGAAAGCCCCAGATGTGTTCCACAGCAGTTCGTCTGCCTCCCAGTATGTCATTATAATTATGTTTGCAGGCTTGCATGTCTGTTTTCTGTCTTAGCCGGTTGCTAATGATGAGAGGAGCAATTTGCCATTTCCCGTCTGAAAGATTGCAATTACAGTCAGCGGCAGCAGCCCAGGCAGCACCCTGCGTCTTCATTTGCCCTGGCTAGTGTAACAGTTATGTGACAGCCATCGATGGCTTATTTACACAGGCCCTGGGGGTGTTCAGTCTGACGGGTGCGGCCCATTTGCTTCCAAATCCATTAGAAAACATATATTTTATTTCAAGCTGCTTCTGGATGTTTTTTTTTTTTGTCGTTTTTTTTTGTTAGAGGCACCCAATGTTATAGCACCCTGCTTTATCTGGAGGTCAACAGCCCCCCCTAAACACAATCTCTGCACCTTATCTGTGTGACTTCATTCTGCTGATAATGTATCACAAGACTCCCGGATCGGCCCCGCTGGCCAGATATACACTTATGTCATTCTCTTTATTTTTGATGTCTCTGTTAAGAGGAGCAGATAAATTCATATTCACAGATTGTGGTCATTTATTTTGTACCATTTTCTGTTGATTTGAAAAAAAAAAAACGAACAAAACAGATAATGTATATGCTGGAAAATAAGCATGCCTGGTTCACATCCTGAGCGGTGCCGCTTTTTCCCCTGAAGACCCAAAGTAGGCCAAGTCACAATCTCTAATGTGTGTGTGTGTGTGTGTGTGTGTGTGTGTGTGTGTGTGAGAGACAGAGAGAGGGTGAAATGTTATGCAAGTAGCATAATTTTGTACGGCTGCATTGGGTTGTCTATGCATTAAATCTAGAGAATGAAAGACAGGATTACACAGATTGCAGTTTGGATTTGCTGTTGTAAAGTATTGAGTGTCTGTAAAGCGAGTGTGTTGAGCAACATCTCTTGTCTATTTCTTGCCCTGAAGCCATTTCACCATGTCCTCAGTGCACAGGTGTGTTCATGCCGCCAGATGTGTGCATGAATTATTTGGCAGAAGCCTTAAATGTTTGCACCTTTTTATATAGATTTCTTTTTTCTTTTTTTTTTAAATTCCACTCTCGAGGAAGAATAATTATATTTCTGGTGGCTGTAGGTTTGTGATATAAGGGATTATATATTAACAGCAGAAAAAAAATTTAATTAAAACACAGGGTGAGATAAAAGGACGCAAGAAAAAAGTGTTAAGATTATATCTTGTGTAAGAAAGTTATCTATCTCCTATTATTAATGTGCTATGATTTCCCAACACCATTATCTATCTTCAAAACACCAGCCCCCTGTTTTGCATTTTTAGCTGCCTGTGTGCTTGATAAATTCGGAAGCAATGTTCTTCGTATTAGTCTTAGTCTGTGTACATCACCTGAACTGTCCACAGATTCAGCCATTTTGTTTTTGTTCCAGCGCTAACATGGTCACAGCGGCCACATACTACACACTTATTCTAATTATGGTTTGAGCCTAGAGTGTGTCCACTGTGGGAAACTGACAAAACAAGTCAACCTGAAGTGCTGGTATAAAGACTATAATCACATTTTATTCTGCAAGTTGATGGACACAACTGCCTCAATTTAAGGAGCTATACTTACAAAAAGAAAAGAATAGTGGACTGTGGTGGGAACACTGTGGCTACAGCGCCAATAACAAATATATGAAGTCATGAATCATCAACACAACCCGCTGCTGGGGTCGTCCATTTAAAAGGCTGGTGTACTTAAGCTGCCGCAGAAAGCTCCTGGTTTATTGGGTGACAACTGGTTCGTGTTAATTGATTGAATGGCAGGTATTGACAGGTACATATACAGAGCAGGGAACAGGGTGGGGTGGGGAGGGAGATCAATAGGGGCCCAAAGCTTATTTTCACCTTCAGCCCCCCCCCCCCCCCCCCCCCCTCTATTGTGTTAATTCCGCCATGGTCATTTCCTGCTAGTAGAAAACAGGAAGTATTGAGCCTTTTCTTTGGTTTCCTGCGAACAACTTGAAGATATCACGAGCACATTTAAACTGAGACCAGGTAAAAGACTCATTTTCAAGGTTCAAATTAAAAGTTGGTTTTGCTGCTATAGTCGTTCCCAGTCTGGTCTGAGCAGGAGCATGTGGTGGCTATTGTTGTGTTTACCTGTGGTGTGGCTGACATTACTAAATCAGCTGACTTTATGAATCTCCTCCACTTGTGTTACTTTTACGCTACATTTAGCATTAACATTTAAATGGAAGTAAACATACTGAATAAAGGCTTCCTTAGTCTGAGTCTGCATGGACCGTCCTCAGTGTTAGCACACCCACTGTGCATACGCCAGACAAGTAAACTGGACGCTTCATGCTCCATATATATCTACTGTTCATATCGTTGGTCTCAAGTATTCCTATCAAGTGTGGCTGTGTAGAATGTGTCTGTTTTACGCATACCCCTGATTGCAGTATGAGTAGAAGCGTGTCCGCAGCGTCGTATCCATCCAAGGGCATGGGGGTTGAACTGACCTTTAGTCAGGCTTCCAAAGAATGAAGCAATCGACACTAGGAAAATAAAGGAGATTATCCCATACAAGTTACGTAGTCTTGCTTTAGGGGAGCAGGCACTCAAGAATCACAGATGGAAGCATTATGAAATTCAAAAATGACTAGTGTCTCCAGAAGGAAATCAGTGAGCTCAATTTGTTCACATTCCTTACCAAACCGAAATCTCGTCTGTTTGACTCCATTCCCGTCACCCGTCCGACACAAACAAGGACATAACTCAGGCTAAGCATAACTGAGGCCCGCCGCTGACCACAAACCACCAATCTCTCTGCGTAGCACATAAGCAACCATACAGATCTTATTCTAAAAGACAGCTCCATTACTCACTTCTCCAACCATCCTAATCGGATGTTAATGCTGCTCTCGAACGTCTACCACTGATCAAGGGAAGGACACACATGCAGCGGTTAGAAGAGGAGAAAAGTTCCCTCTTCTTTGCAGTGTCCTCTGGCTGTTCCCTTCTGGGTAATCACCTTGGCCAAGTAGCGCAGTAATTACTGAAGCTGGCTAATGCACACTTTCCATTATTCATTTTCATTAACTCCGGGTCTACACTTGACGACCCCATACCATTATATGTAAATATGTATTTTTAACTTGTATGAATAGCTTCCTCCGTCCTCCTCATTCACCCACTGCAATTTCTGTACGTGCATTTCCTCATTCATTGCCGGATTAAGTCGGTGTGACCAATAGTCACTGTGATTTCCTTTTTTCAAGCCTTACCCAGACCAGGAAAGAATAGTAATTGAAAATGAATTTGCACTGCCTGAACAAATAGCTTGATTGACAGGTTTTTTTTTAAATAGGGGTTTGTAAAGCTACCATATTGTAGGCCTTAGCAAAACAGTGAGATGGATCTCTGGCACACACAGATTAAGAATGTGTCTATGAGGATTTGAGAGGAAATGAGATGAAGATGTAATGTGGGGACATGAAAAGCCAAAATCCGTGCTGAATAAAGATGAGGGAAGAAGTTCCAAAAACACAGTTACAAATACGTTGTTTCCCAAGTGCTATGTGTTGAGAGGGGGCGGACAGAAGAAATGCTTTTGTCTGACGAATGTTTGTCCATGCCATTCATATGCAAAGTTGTGAGAAAATGAGATACATACAGGGGGAACGGCTATGAGGAGGCATTTTTACCAGAGCCGGGGCACAGAGTGGAGTTGTTGACAGGTTGGGGAGTGGCCATCAATCATGCAACAGCTGTGAGCGGTGCTGGTGCAAGCGAGGGGCTGAGAGGAGCAGTTGCGAGTGGTCGTCTCCTCCTCCCAAACCCCCACCGCCCTAAAAATGTGCCACCTCAACAAGTTGATATCCGTCACAGGGTCCATCCTGCCTGGAGTGGCTGGGGGAGTGGAGGAGGGCTGCAGAATGTTGCCACCAGATATCAGAAGTAGGGAACGCAGATGGCTGAGAGTAGGCACGGTGTTCAGACCCCCCCTCCCTCCTTCAATTCACCATTGTCCATCTCAAGTTTCATGGTAGATATTGTCACATGGTAAACATCACCCAACCCTAATCAGAACTCATGTTAAGATTATTATTATAATTATTAAATACAGGTGTAATCGACCTGTGTCTTATATTTATTTCAGTCTATAAACTATACTCTCCACAGTTTTTGTATTAAAAATTGTATTTTTATCAACAATTTTGGGTGCATTCAGTTTCAATCTTTTTCAATAATCTGTTTTTTTTTTTGTTTTTTTTTTTTACAATTTTTCTGATTTTTCTGCCCAGGTTTATGCCCTAAAAGACCTTGTTGAAGTAAAGTCAGCGTGACCCCAGATTTCACAAGTTACTTTGGTCAGGGCTGGATCTACCAACAGGGACGCCTGGCACGAAAATTAGCCATGGGCACCTTTTAAAAATCTAAAAGTCTGTTATTGTATAAAGGTAGATGTCCATGTGTAGTGTGATTATAAAGCAGGTCTAGCTTCTATATTAATACTGTGAAAGCCTCAGTCCACAGAGAAATGCACACAGCCTGTATTCAGAAACTGAGTCTTAAAACCAGCCGTCAGGAATTCTGTAACTTTGTGATGTCACAACAAAGCAGTCACCGTTCTCAGCCATGGCCCAAGCCCCGCCCACCCTAACCCCAGTGTTTACCTGAAATCTGCTTTATTTTTATTGGATCATTCAGAAAACAGTCAGCCAATCAGAGGAGAGTCTCAGAGCCTCCGTTCTTCTTATTGGCTCACCGACCTGTTGCTACCAGAGCTCCAGAGAGAAGCCTGAGAGAGGAGATGTAAAACTACATTGAGATGGTTCTTAAAACCACAAATTTATCTTCTTATGGATGTCAAAACGCCAAATAAAATATGGGACCTTTAAGAAAATAAACTATAAAGACATTTGTCAGTCTTTAGTTTGGATGCAATAATTGGAAATGTTGCTGATCAAAACATCAAGCCTCTTTGCCCCAGTCATGCTCATGCACTTCTCTTGCCCATATTGTAATTAGCTGAGGCCATGCAAACAGGAGCCGCATACAAGGATAACCAAGAGTTTATATTAAGACATCACACTCACAAGGCTTTGATCATCGTTCTAAGACTGATTGTTTCACTGACATGACAAAAGAGGCCGAGCTCCATGTAGCACAATGCTTTCATCAGCAATGCTCGAAGCTAATGCAGCTGAAGCACACAAAAATGTTTGTATTGTTCTAACAAAGTCTTTCTTAGTGATGGCTCACTTTATTTTATTTATTTATTTTTATACCATCATACACTCTCTAGAGAAATTGAATTTCCGATTGCAGCACACATCTTGTGCGAGTGGCAAATCCAATATTGAATTCAGCGCGTTGTTGAAGTAGTATTGAAATTTTAGTCATAATGGCAACAGCAGTCAGAAACCCTTCAGCTAAAATGAAAAAAAAAAAAACCAAAAAGAACTCATCTTCTTCAAGCTTTCCTTCTCCTCTTCAGCATGGCTTCCGCTCATACAGGTTCTGCTGCAGCCACATCATTAGAGGCGAGGTCACGGGGTCACAACACACATTTGTAGAGCGAGGATTACCTCATGGGCGATTTGAATACCACTCACCCCTGCCGCCCCTCTCCCCACAGTTCCCCAATTAGAGCACAGCCTGCTAATAGGCTGCGGAGAGTTAAGGCAGCCCTTAGCACATCTCGAGGCCGATAAGCGCCGGATTCTTCTCTCCTAAGCTTGGATTTAGTCAGGTCTCGCAACTCAACAAAGAGTGGAGATGGGCTTTGAGAAATGACCTAAAAACGATCTGCTGCTCTACCATGTTTTCTATATGGTAGATTATTAGATGTAGCGGTTACCTCGGTGCAGTTGAAGGCCTTTTTTTTTTTTTTACGCCACGAAATTACAGATTCTGCTTTAAATCTGTGCAATGTTAGCATGCAAATGATTCAGCAGGCAACTTGAACTGTGCATGCACATATTCCATATTTATGCCCAACAAAAATACTCTCTCACACACACATACACTCACGCTCGCTCATGCTTGGTCACAGTGGCAGCGTTGGAGGGAAGCTAGCAAGTGATTGAGACATTTCAGGCTGTGGGGGCTGGCGGGCTAATCCGTGAAATGAAACTTGACTGGGAGGAGGGGTGAGAGGAGCGAACACGAAAGATAAGACAGAGAGGGGGAGTGAGAGGGGGAAAAAAGAGTAAAAAGGAAGAGGGAGAACGACAAGCCCTTGAGCTATGAGGATGAGCAGACAGACAGACAGTGGAGGGCTCAGGATGCGGTGCAAATCTGCGCTGCAGGTGAATTGGGGGCAGAGAAGTTTCGTATTCCTGAGTTCAGACGGAGACTATTCGGAGAAACAAAGAGACGCCAAGGTAGAAGAAGAAGAAAAGGGAGCTGAGGGGTTCAGCGTGCTTCAAACAAACTGGGTAGCGTGATGTGTGTCATCTTACCATATCTGAAGGGAAAAGTGTGTATGCCATTTACAAGTGGCCACACTTGTGGCTGGGTAAAAGGTTTGCCTCCGTAGCTTTCTCCCACTGCCTTCATCTCTCTCCAAGAACTTCTTTGTAGTCTTCGCTTTCAGACAGTCGTCGAGACGCAATGTTTTCAGTCTCTAAGACAAACCGACGTCGAAACATATACTGATGTCTCTGAAGGAAGAAACACAAAACTCGCAGGGTTGTGTGCATCTGAAAAAAAAACCAAAGACAAAAGACAAAGGTCAGTCAGGTCCACGAACAGTCTAATCTCATTTCCTTTCGTCTCTTGCTGCTGTGAAATCACCACTTTGATCTGTGGCACCTGAGACTCAAATGAGAGTGGCACAAGCGAAATGAGGTGTTATCAGCGTTATAAGCGTGGCCATAGAAATGGAAAAATAAAAGATCTGTGAGGTTTGGACTTAGTAATGGGAGGTGTGTTCCCGTGTGCGTATGTGTCGAGGCGCACCTTGCCTTTGTCCGCGAGGAAGATTGAGAGCAACGGGTCGAGTGTCAGTGCCAAGGCTGAAGTCGAGTGGCGCTATCAGCAGTCACTCCTCTCCACTTCACCTGCCACAGGTGGCTCTTTCATCTTCCCAGTCCACAGTCTGTCTCTTATCTCGCCCGATAATCATGAATATGGATGTCTCCGCCGAGCCCTCGGTTCTAATGGGTGGAACACGGAAAAACAACTAAGTGCCGTATTAATGAATATTGTGATAGAAGTTTTGGCTCTATGCATATGCATGACCTATTTTGTTAGTTAATGTGACAAATTTAATGAGTTGAGAGGTCCCTCCCCGAGATTCCCTCAAAGAATATTTCCTGAGAGCAGTTTAAATCTCCCAGAAATGAAGAAGTTCTCCACAACGTTCATAAACAAAGAATACAAGTCATATAATCTTTACTGTGTTTGGGGGGAAGGGGGTTTATTTATATCAGCATATGGGTCATAAAAGCCAACAGGCTGGAATTTGAAAGATGAAAGCAGCCATTTGTTATTCATTGTTTTATGAGATGAGCTAATCTCCTCGCCATTACGTGAACGTTTACAGGCGATCGGTCTGTGGTCGTGTTCACGTTTGATGCCATAGATCGTAGTTGTTATTATATGTCAAGTGAAACTGTATATGGCAGTTACAGGAAGGTGATAATCCAGATTTAAATCTCGTGCATAAATTCTGCGGGTCAGCCAGGCTTTGAGTCTTTTTTTTTTTTTTTTGGTAGGCATTAACTTTTAGTGTCCTGCTGTCCACATGATATACCTTTTCCAAGAAAAACCAGTAAAGACGCTGCCTCCAGCTGGGGGATGGTTGTATATTTTTGGAGAACAGGAAGACTTAGAGATAGGCCGTTTGTGGCTTTTGACTCCCTGCTAAGCATTTGTCCCACCATGTAATCATGTCTCAGTCATTTCCATAGCAGCTGCAGATTTTATGCTGTTAACAGTCGCTATGTAAACAAAGCCTTCAGACCATCTGGATGAATCAGTGGCTATATTTGCATGCACGACTACACTGTTAAAAAGCATTATGTTGTTTCAAAATTAAAATATGAAAAATGGGGCTGCCTTAAGGCGACACTAATCACCGTTTATATGTTAAAGTTCCTATGTTTTTATATGTTTGTTATCTGAGTGACGCATGGCCAGGCCAACCGCAGGTAACAGATTGGATGCCTACTACCGTTGCTTGGAAAAACTCACCAGTAAATGCAACTGGCGATTGTCAGTCAGAGCTGAAATGAGCCAAACAGATGGTCAAATTGAGTGAAATGCTGCCGGTATTCCAGACAAAACATAAACGTTAGCCACTGGTTCACTGATATTACTCTCCTTAGAAAGGCTGTGCAGTGATATATTGGCGTCCATCTTGTAGCTTGCTAGCTGAAGGACAGAGTGGCCGCTTGGTGTTGTGTTGTTACTAAAGTTACAGCAGCAAAAAAAGTTAGTTGTGGGTACAGTTGTGACATCACAAAATTAAGGAAGTCCTGATGGCTCGTTTTAACATAATGATACGTAAGGTATGAATCATAATTCCCATATACACAATTAAACAGTGACAAATATACAGTATATATGTGTGTATATATAACAATGACATAAAAACTGTGGTGCACTGTGGTGCTGTCGTACTCTGACTTTGAAATTATTCTTCCTTTGAAACTCTGGGCTCCACTGCTTGATTTCACAGCCTCGTTACACTGACCTTGGTGCCTGCCAAAGCTGACTTCCTTTCTGTGTACCTGTACCATTTTTTTCCCTGGATCTGAGTCTTATTATAATTGAGTGTCAGTGTTTGGCTCTAGGGCTAGACCTGGCATGTCCCGTAGTGTTTTTTTTTCTTTCTCAGAGAACAGAGAAAGCACAGATCCAGTCAATGCACAGTCTTGGCTGTCACTTTCCTTGGCACTCAGTTATTTAATTCTGTTTCCTCCGTGTCCACCTCTGACAGGACCTCCCTCGGCACCACAGAACCTAGTCTACAACATCAACCAGACCACCGTTAGCCTGGAGTGGAGCCCACCGGCCGACACGGGCGGGCGCAACGACGTCAGCTACAGGGTCGTATGCCGCCGCTGCAGCTGGGAACCCGAGGAGTGCGTACCGTGCGGGCCGAATGTGGGATACTCTCCCTCACAGTCAGGATTAGTGGACACTTATGTGACCGTCATGGACCTGCTTGCCCACGCCAACTACACTTTCGAGGTGGAGGCTGTCAATGGGGTGTCGGACCTGAGCCGCACGCAGAGGCTGTTTGCGGCAGTTAGCATCGCTACTGGTCAAGCAGGTAAGGACTATTACATCAGTGTTTTGTTTTTTTTAATAATGTTGATAATGCAATTTTCTCCCAATGTTCTGTGGGATGCACTTTTTGATTGAACTACTGTGTGATCTTCTGAACTTTTCTGGATATTCGCAAAGTTTGTTTCAGTTTGTTTGCTATACTTTTTTTAGTTTTCCCATCCCCTGCGAACCCAGATCCCTACAGCGTTTTGTTGTAGAGCGTTGACTTGTGGCATGTGGTTTGTATCTATTTGTGTTTTTGTTTCTTCCGGTTTCTTTCAGTTTCAGTTCTTTCAGACATAGTTCAACATCTTTTTGAAAATACAATTATTTACAATCTTTCCGCGAGTTAGATGAGAAGAGTGATACCAATCTGATGTCAGTGCGTTAAGTCCGGAGCTGGAGCCAAGAATCGATTAGCCTAGCATTAACTGGAAATAGAAAGAAACAGCTAGCCTTGCTCTTCTCAGTGTTCAAAAATACACTTACCAACTCATCTAAAGCCTACTTTTTAGACTTACATTATTTTTGGTGTGTTCCAAACACAAACCAAACAGTGGGAAAAATGCCAATTTGTGCCTAGCAACCAGTAGTATAACCTAAGATGCTAAACTGTTTAACAAGAAATGCAATGCTTTACTCTGGTTACATTACAAGGTAAAACAGGTTCAACCTTGTTAATTACATTTACATTTACTCATTTGACAGATGCTTTTATCCAAAGTAACTTTTTAGAGGTGCTAGCTACTAAGTTAGGATCACCTGGCTGCAGTTTTGGACTTAACACACAAGACAATAGGTTGATTGGAGATTGAGAAAAGTGACTTTTCTTAAAGATGAAGTCAGTATTTGGCTCACACCAGTAAATGCACAGCTTACAGGTTGTAGGTTATCCTATATGATAGTATGGGACTCAACTTTTGCTCCAGCTGAGTGAGCCTTAGACATTAGCAACATGGTGATTGACAGTTTAATTTTAAAAACCTCTCATATGCAAACTATGGTAATGATTCCCCATTAGCATTAATGATCATAGTCTGATATGATCCATAATATTTCCAATATGCATATTACCCAGATTAATTTAATGTGTATATCAGCACTACAGTAGCAAACATTATTAGCTCAGCAATGATGCAGACTCCCAGCGGAACCTAAAGAGCTACTACTGTATTTGCAGCTCAGTCTCAAGGGGATCCACTATAATTAAAATGCTGTATTTTACGGTGACAAACTCTAAAGCCTTTTTTTTGATTAATTATTTCTATGGATCCACCCAACAAGATTCCTTTTTCATGCTCGAGCATCCATGTAACAAAGTTGGCCCAAAAGACTATGTTCTGACGACGGGGATTAAAAGAAAGATGGAGAGAGAGCACTGAAGCTTTAGCTGGATATATAACCTCTGTTTCCGGCTATCTACGCCTGTCCTTTGCCACGTGATGATGGCCAATTATGTCCTGCTGCTTTTACATCATCATGATCCTAATTTCTCTTTGAAAACATACATGAGAATAGGTTATAGGATTGTTACCACAGCTAGTACACAGACATAAATATGTCAGTGTACTGGATGTGTTAGATCTAGATCTAGTACACTGACATAAATGTGTCAGTGTACTAGATGTGTGTATCTGTGGGAGGGAAAGATAGAAAGAAAGCGGCTCTCTGTTGAGTACGTGTGTGGGTTACAGTGTTAGGGATGATGTATTTCGCAAAGCTCGGTTCATGACAGTGACACAAGCTGGACTGTGCCGAGGGGTTGCTCGGCCAAGGACACGAGGACGTCAGCGGGGGGATGACCCGCAGGAAACAAGCCAGGAAAAAAAAAAAGAAAAAAAAGAAGAAGATAAAATGAACACTCGCTCTTGTAGAGTCACTCATAATTATACCTGGCATGTCGACAACAGACAATTACTCAGTTAACCCGGCGGAATATTTAGCCATTAGCTTTTGTGAAAGAGAGCGGCGTGCTTGGCCAAGATGGTGTCATGTTTATAATTTCGTGTAAGTGGCACCGTTTTAATTGCTATAACACTGTAATGAGTGTAATTGGCTGGGGTGGGACAGGTCACTGATAATTTAGTTGATCGATTCCATTAAGTTTTGGTATCAATCATCAGTATCTCTAAATGTATTCATTTTCATTCAAACAATTACAAAGATGCCTGAATTTTCCTGAATTGTTTTAAGGCATCGGGGTGAAACAGCCTCTGAAACACTATTTAAACCATGACGCAAAACTAAAAAAATTCCCTTTCGAAACCGAGACTAATCAAATTCCTTTAGGGTTAGCAGCTCTTCAAGCCAGGGCACCCCAATCCATCTGTTCAATGGTAGAACAGCTCTGGGACAGAATAATACCTTTTAGATAAAGGCTGAGTACAGACATTAGCATTGAAAAGAATAAATTAAATATGCAGAAAGATAATCAGCATAGGCTTATTATGTTATTTAATGTGAGTTATTCTTGATAGAAGGTCAGTATTTCCCCAATGGCATTCTAACCCTGGAGGATTTTTTCCAACTAGTTTGCCAAATTCCTGTCAGAAAGTTTTGCTTGCTTATGAAACATGAACTAAAATTAATCTGTTTTCTAACTAAACAACAACGGAAAAAACTTGGCCTTTGAAAACCACCCATATGACCATATTCTGGCCGTTTTGGGAAGGTTTGGCACAAAAACTACTCAGTTCGGTCTCCACTCAAGGACCACTTACTAGCTTTCTTCATGGTTGACTTTGAATAACGTGACCTATGTATTTATCTTCGCTCAAGGTCAAGAACGACCTGTTTTGCCTTTCGTTAGGGTCGGTCTTCACGGTTAACTGCAGAACTACTGGGTTAAAGTTAGGGAACACTTCATGTCCTGGTTAAAAATAATGAGTGTTGACTCTCAGTACGAATCGAGCAGTGGAACATTGGATGCTTTGTTGGTCCATCCATCAACCTCAACTTCCTGTCTATGCGGTTCCGTGGCAGGTCAATAATCAGCATTGGGTTGTTATTGATGGTCTTGTGATGCGATTCCCTCCACTTTCCCATCTTGAGCAGACATTAGCTCCACGCTGCAGGGCTCATTGTCCTGCTCACTGGACCATCATTGTGTCCAGCGCTCTCCGGGCTGTTAGGGAATGCTTGAGCGCTTTGTAATTGGAAGGTCGGGCGCTTCCTAAAACAAATGCTCCTTCCTGAGTAAGCATGCAGGACCGCTCATTAAAGAATGACTGCATTATTAAAGCTTTTATGGCTCATCATTCAGAATTGATTAACCTTTGCGTGGTGAGGCACTGGAGCCCCATAGCACTGAAAGAACCTTAAAAAAAAAAAAAGGAGAAGCCCTCTCCTCCATCCCGCCCATCTCCACCTCCTGCATGATAATCAGCGTGAACATGGGCTCCTAGCTGGGGACTGAGGGAATGAGCGCGCATTGTGTGAATGCAGATGGTGATCCATCTGATGAGGAATTCACACCTCCCCTAATTACACTAAAGGAAATGTCTGGAGCGAGAGGCTGGAGCTACACAAGGTGCTGAGTGCTTATTGTTCCCAGAAACCTAATTACACCTCAGCTCTGTCTTAAATGAGTTTAAGTAGAGGCTGCGAGTGCGTAAGCTTGATTTCTCCGTCCTCGCGGTGGTTGAATAGAGATTCGTCATGTTGAGGATTTTTCGCTGCTTTTTGCCGCCGCCATACGCTGGAAGTTAAGAGTGTGTTTCAATCAGCACTCCATTGTGAGTCAACAGTGCCACAGAGCCACCCTCCGAGGGGCCCTCCGCGCTTTAGCTTTCCTCGAGCGCACTTGTAAACAAGGCCTTTTGTTCTTCCAGCACACTTGTGAGTGGGCACTGCTCATAGAATAACCATTAATATTTATTCAAGCGGGTGTTCACATCTCTGAGCCAGGAAAAATCACTGTGGAGAAGGGCACTGAAATAGGATTTGAAATTGGTTATGGGAAAGGCTACAGGACCTGAGTGTATGTGTGTAGTGTGAGTAGTGTGAGTAGTGTGTGTAGTGTGTGTAGTGTGTGTGTGTGTGTGTGTTTACATACATACACACACATGTGTACATGCTGCACATACACACTCAACTCGAGACCAGTGAAATGGGGTTTAGGTGCGATCAGCAAGAGGTATAAACAGTATAATGAGCGAAAGGAAGAGCCTGTGGAAATTGATTTTAATGTTGACTGCTTGTATTAGCCAACAGCACAAAGCCTGTTACACTCAGATAGCAACTTTTCACAATAGTTGTGCTGTGCTCTCAAGTATTCAAAGGCTCCATGAGTCAGAGCTGAAAACAGGGGCTGTAGCCAGATGTTGCCGGATGCATTATTTAGACTGTGGCGAGTGCGAGTAGAAATGTCTCAGAATGCCATGGCTGTCATTTAAAAAAATAAACATAATATTATAACATAATATGTTTATATATTGGCCTTTTGTCTTTCATATTGTACATCTTCATCATTTACAGGCATCATGGAAAGAGCCACATTATAGTACTTGTCGATGGGTGTTTTAAACTTTTCCTGTGTTTTATTTTGAAGTTTTAATCCATAAGAAGATATATTTTTGGTATTAATATAGAACCTAGACATGATCTATAATCAAACACATGGACAATTACCTTTTATATTATATGGGACCTCTAACACGCTGTTTAAGCCTGAACACGCCCCTTTCACAAATTCAAAAAATGCCTTAAAACCCCGGCACGCACCATCACCGCACTGAACCACGCCCTCCCCTGTGATAACCCCACAACCACTGACACTCCCACTGCTCTCCCAGCTCTGTCGCATTGTTGCTCTAGTGTTCCCCAGGCGTTTGAATAACAATAACAACAACAGCGCAATAACATTTGATGGTCGTGCAGCAATGATGGAACCGTAATGTCGTATGCAACATCTATCATGTTTCACTTATTTGCCCAAAGCTTCTTTGTTCACTGGGCAAGGATTGAAAGCAGCAGCACTAACTTAGTCACATTTACATGACAAGATGAGTGTGTGAAGGGAGTGGTGACTTTGACGGGATTGTGTCAAACGCCAAGAATGCTGTGGTCACCATTCCAAACATCTGAGAAGACAGAGTCATAATATAAAATTTTATATCATCCTTTGTTTTACATGCAAGTTTCCCACATCTTACATGGGAGGAATTTAGAAATCAGCTTAACTCAGTTTTCCTGCTGTGTGTATTTTTAGCCGTTCCTTGCTTCGTTTCTCGTGCAGCTGCTGTGAATGCGGGATGATGTTATAGTTCCCCTCAAGTACAAACCTACTTACACATTCAAAGAGAACAACAGGCTATTCCCTTTAGTACAATCTCTCAGTGCAAAAGAGAAGAAAAGAAAAAAATACTGAACCACATAAGAATGTAATCTAAGCATTTCAGTTTGATCCGCTCTGCCCCTTGCAATTGCGTAAGAAACAAATATTCCCTTTTAGTTTGACTGCGTCAGTCAAGTGTCCTCCAACAGTTTGGTGTCTGGCAGTGCAGAAAGGAAAATAGCAGAGTTAGTTGCATGGTTTGATAATTATTAAGCTCTACAAGAGAGCAATGATCATTAAAGATCATTATTTGACACTCTTTCTGTTTTATTTCAAGTGTTGATCCATAAGAAGATATATTTGTGGTTTTAAGAACCAAAAACCATCTCAGTGTAGTTTAACATCTCCTCTCTCAGGCTTCTCTCTGGAGCTCTAGTAACAACAGGTCGGTGAGCCAATCAGAAGGGAGGAGGCCCTGAGACTCTCTTCTGATTGGCTGACTGTTTTCAGAGTGATCCGATAAAAATAAAGCAGATTTCAAGTAAACACTCACAGAAACCAATTCCTGCAAGGTTGGATTGTGGGTCCAAGTGGGTGGGGCTTGGGGCGTGGCTGAGAGCTGTGACTGCTTTGTTGTGACATCACAAAGTTCCAGAAGTCCTGACGGCTGGTTTTAAGGCTCAGTTTCTTAATACAGGCTGTGTGCATTTCTCTGTGGACTGAGGCTTTGATACTTTCACAGTATTAATATAGAACCTAGACCTGATCTATAATCACACTACACATGGACATCAACCTTTATACAATAAGAAACCTTTAAGATATTATTTAATCATGGGTGCAAATTAGTGGTAATCTATACGGCCACTTTATTGACACTTTATCATCGCTAAATTGATATAATTCAGTGCATTCGTGAAAGTAACACTTGGGGAACAATAGGACCATTGATTTATCCCTCTTTGTGTTTTAATCTGCCATGGTGGCCTTAAACAGAAGGATTGATTGATTGTGAGGAGTCCCCACTGACCAGTGCCAGCCAGTGTAATTTTCTAGTTAAGCGGATCCTCCTTTGTAGCATTTGTCCCCGGTTTTACGTTACCTGGGAGCCCATTCTTTTCACCACCCTCCTGCTCCACATGCTTTGCGGTAATTTGATGAGAGCCGGGCAAAGCAGCGAGATTCAACAGCTGCAATAAAACTGTGGTGGTCTCAGAGCAGCAGCTCGGAGCACTTAACCTGTAGCTTTTTCTGTAAATGCCTCCTGATTTGTCTGTCACCCAATCCGTCAGCAATGAATAATTTTCATGGAAGGTGCACTTTAATTACTTTCCCATTTAAATGGCATTATCATGGCCTATCTTGGTAATTAATCTCACCAAGTATCCTGTTTCAGCCTTTTATTGCTGGCAGACGAGCTCCCCTAAATCCCCCTGAATCTGCCGTGCTTGAATGAGTCCTCCCTCATAGAAGCTGGCGTTGCCTCTTTCCCCTTCACTTGGTCCCTATCGCAGCCGTTGGACAGTCCTTTCTCTCGGCGCAGGCAGCCTGTCAGAGCAGCGGGCTGTTTCACTGCCTTGGAAAAGGACACAGGCAGACACATCCATGCAGGGCTGTAGTCAAGAATAGGCCTTGACTAATGTGGGTTTAGAGAGCTGATAGCTGCAGATAGGCTGGCGATATTCTGTGTTTTTCTTCCTGTCAACAAATCCCATAAAAGAACTAAACCAACAATAAATAGTCTCCTACTAAGAAGTACTTGTGTGTTTATCCAAATACATGATTTTTTCCTGATTGAGAAACATTTGCTAAAAACAAGCGACCAGTTGTTTTAAGAAATTACCAAACCTTTTTTGGAAATGAAACAAAAACTTCAGATAATAACCCAATTGGCTTGGGTAGGGAAGTCAGAAAGTATGAAGAGACAGACAAACTTGTTGTTGGTTTGGGTCTCATGGGATTTGTTGACAGTGTAGAAAGGACAGAATAAAACCAGCCTCATACTTAAAATTAGCTCTTTTAACTCAGCCTTCCATGAATCCACTGTTTACACACTTGATTTTATTCTGGTCATTGATGAAAAGTTTAGTAAATACCATTTACGAGAGCTCTTGGTTAAAGTTGATGCTTTAGTTTGACAGCGTCATTAGAGGAAAGGTCATAGATTCACCCTTCCAGGGAAGCGTGATTGTGATCAGTGAATTTTAGAGGAATCTGCAGTTGGATTGTAGTAGCTTGTCGTATAGTTAGAGATTCATTTGCACTTTTTATAAAGGTCACATTTTATATAAGGTAGATGTCCATGTGTTCTTTATAGATTAGGTCTAGGTTCTATATTAATACTGTGAAAGTATCAAAGCCTCAGTCCACAGAGAAATGCACACAGCCTGTGTTCAGAAACTGAGCCTTAAAACCAGCCGTCAGGACTTCTGGAACTTTGTGATGTCACAACAAAGCAGTCACCAAGCCCCGCCCACCTGGACCCACCATCCAAACCTTACAGGATTTGGTTTCTTTGTGTGTTTACCACAAATATGCTATATTTTTATTCAATCATTCAGAAAACAGTAAGCCAATCAGAAGAGTCTCAGAGCCTCCTGTGTTCTGATTGGCCCACTGACCAGTTCTCCAGAGAGAAGCCTGAGAGAGGAGATGTAAAACTACATTGAGATGGTTTTTGGTTCTTAAAACCCACAAATATATCTTCTTATGGATCAACACTTCAAATAAAACACAGGAAACTATAAAAGATATGACCTTAAAATGTTGCTGCGCTCAGTCAAATGCTCTCCAAAACTCTAGGCAAGTCCGAGAGACCAGATCTGGTTATTTTCAAGTCAAGACACAACCAGCGCCAGAGCAAATCAAGTCCAATTATTTACTTATTTTAGCAAATGATAGAAAATAGCAAATGCAGATGTGTCAGTACTGGAGGAAATTTTACAGAGAATCAAGAAAAAAAAAAAAGGGAGAGTCAGCATCCAGTTATGGACCAGAGGAAAACCAAAACATCAGCAAAAACTGTTTTAAGATTGAAGATGTGCAGCTCAGACGCTCACATGAAATATCCTCATCCCTTTGTACTTTTGTTCAAGCAGCTTCATAACAGGTGGTTTTACTGGTTGGGCAACTGAACTATTCTCTCAAATACAATGTTTAATAGAGGGAGAGAGAGTTAACACTGAAGCAGAAACCATGCATGTAAAGCATTTATATAATTACCTGCTGTAGATGGATATTATTACTTTTAGTCTTAATGTCATTACTATAATTCTATTAGCCCTAAATTTTGTGTTTGTCTTTGACTTTTCCGTGGATTATTTTTGTTTGTTTATGCAGAGAAGTCTGTCTTCAGCTCTGTTTATTTGTGCTTGGATGCAGCGTTATTAATTTGGCACATTTGTAGAGAGTGATATTATTTCCTTCTGAAAACTGTCGGGAAAAGTTGCAACATTCTGATGTTTCTGGCTCAGCTGGGAATATGTTGGAAGTTGAAAAGGCAGCAGCCGATTTGCATTCAGATTCATCCTATAGGCTGTATTCCGCCAGAACAGACACAGACACAGCTTTAATTATTCAGACCTCGGCGAGGCAGCAGAAAGAGACTGAGGCAATGTTTTTTTTGGCAGTCAATGTGCTGTTTACCTTCCACAGAGCAGCTCAACGTTTCAGTCAGACCTTCACCTTTCTGAAATCACTCCTCTTTCCCTCAGTCATCAGCCATTCGCGCTTTTTCAGCCGAGCAATTGACAACTCATTTTCTTGCAGGAGTTGGCCACCGAACAAGTTTCCCTGAGCGTTGTGGCACTTATCAACATTTTTGGGGATATTAAATTGGCGTGTGTGTATTTTACGATAGCTTAAACCCGTGTGTAAACAAATAAAAATTTCTCTGTTTGAATAAAGCAGGAAGCTCAGACAGTGAAGAATGTTGACTAGACTCCACTGCGTGTTTACATGTCGGTGACAGGCGGGCTGAGCGGTAAGAGTGACAATCCACTGAGTTAAATGTAGTGAGTCGCTCTCGCAGAGCGGTGTGTTGAAAGTGTCTTTTAAAAAGAAATAAATGGAGCCGTTAGTCTGTGCCGCGTTGCAGGTGAATCTGAATGAAGTGATGAGCCAAATACCTTAAATGTGCAAAGTTATCGAAGTGTCAGCAAGGCTCAGATTTTTATGATCCCTCTATTAGCAAGTCTGTCTTTACAGAGAAGCTAAATAAACATCTCTGGGGGAAAATACTGCAGTTGAGCATGTGTCATTTTCCTGCCTCATTATGATCGGGACTCTGTTACTAAATGATTTAGTGATGAAAATGCTACTAAATGGTTTTAGTTATGGTACGTCCCCTAATGTGATAGTACTTAGAACAGATACTTCCAATGTCCAGAAGAAGAAGAATTTATTTCCAAGTATGTTTAAAGGTTCAGTTCACCCGAATCACTCTCTCCAATACAATGGAGGTGAAGGATTTTCAGTTTTAGTGCTAAAAGCGTTGGAGAAAAAAAAAAAATGAAATGAAGCAATGATGCCTGTGAAAATTCATTTAAATAAATTAATCATTTGTAATTAGATACTCTAATCCCTTTTTTGCCACATCGCGCATGAATTAATTAATCATATCATTAGGAATTATTTGTTATATACTGCTGGGAAGTAGTGAAAGATCTGATGTACACGTCAATAAATTCATGTAGTTTTACTTTATTATCAAAAAGATTTAAAATTGCATTGTCCATGGTACTAAAGTGGTCTTAAATAGCCTTGAATTTACAGATACCAGAGTCTACTATTTAAAAAAAAAAAAAAGCCCATAGGTCGTCAGTGCAAACAGCGTATCACGACCTATAGTTATGTTTTCTTGTTAGACGACCTTTAGTGGATGTATTAATTATGACAGGAGCAAAGCAGAGTCAGCTGACATTGATACCAGAGAATCCTCTGTTTCCTGTTTCCTGAAACCAATAGTCACAGTGTAAATAAAATTTTAGAATTTAGCATTTAACTACAGTTTTTGAGGAGCTGACTTTGGCCAAACCTCCTGGGATCTTCACTCCCGTTGTTCAACCCTAGTTTACAGTGGAACTACTTTATGCTGATGAAAGATGTTGACAGTAAATCTGTGCACACTTTTTTTTTAAAGCTTTGAACACTACAAAACAAATTCCATTCACTTTTATTGTAGGGGGGTAGAGGTACAAATGTTCATACCTGAAAGAATATGTTGCTTGTTGTTTTTAAATGTGGGTGAACAGACTCTTTAATGTATTCAAATGAGCTTGCTGTGTGAAGAAGCATCAGCTAACCTTGCTTCTTGCCTGTATTTGAATTGTATTTTCCACCTATATTGTAATAGCACATGAGCAGATTAAGGCATGAGTGCCTGATCCCTCTCCATGCCACCACCACAAGCTGACAGATCATGAGCAGAGAGTATTCGCACGGTGAAATTACAGACCTGAGGGGTAGTTGATGAGAAATGTCACTGTCGACAAAAATGGAACTCTAATATATTCCATCTCAGGTTTGTTGGACACTTATTAATGTCTCCCAGTGAGTGCCACTAATTGAGGTAGTCGGTCTGGTGCAGCACATGAAGTGTGCGACAAATAACAGTGCGACCTGGAGAACAAAAGAGCTGCGATGAGAATATACATATTTAGTAGCACTATGAATAATGATAATAATCATAATAATGTTAATCATAAAAAAAAAACCCCATGAGAACAATAGAACCATTGTTAAAAACAAATGAATAGCAGTAACACATATTCACATAACAAAGGAAGGTGAGAGAAACACAGACAGAGGATCACAGGAAGGCTAGACTATAAATGTGTATTTTAAGAAGATATTTAAATGAGGAGATAGATTTAGCCATCGGAGGACCTCAGGGTCCCTGACAGCACATGGGGAGTTAAAAGGTCAGGAATATAGCGTGGGGCCAAACCATTCAGAACTTTTAAAATGATAAGTAGAATTTTAAAATCAACTCTTTAACTTGCAGCCAGTGCAAAGAAGAAAGGACAGGTGTAATGGGCTCTCGTTCTCTGGCACCTGTTAAAATCCTGGCGGCTGCATTTAGGATTAATTGACGAGATGAGAGAGACTTTTCTGCCGCTGCAGACGGAAAAGAGGGAGTTGTAATAATCTAGCCGTAAAAGCATGAATGACTAGTTGAGTTCTGATTGATAGAGATGGCTTAATTCTTGAAATGTCCCTAAGTTGAAAAAAAAAGCTTGACTGTATGACAGATCTGAAATCACTGTTCAAGGTGAGGTCGTTGTCAATTAAAACGCAGAGGTTTCTACAATACAATGGTTGTAGGTCTTTGATTTGAGTGTATCTCAGACTATTTTTGGAAATATTGAGCCATCTGTTTATGAATGTCCTTGAGACATTTTACAAGTGAAAACATTTCATTGAGGTTATTGGGGGTCAAAGCTGAACTAAAACTGTGTATCGTCTGCATAGAAACGGAAACTGATGTTGTGCGATCTTATTTGACGTCCCAATAGCAGCATGTAAACGGTAAACGGTATGTCACCAAGTATCAAACCCAGAGGAACCCCATAATGTAGCCTAGAGGTGGAAGACCTCAACTCTACCTTACCAGTTATAAAGTCCTTTGTGTAAGGTATAATTTAGACCACTGATGCCCATTGCTTTAAGCGGAACAAGAACACAGTGTGATCAACTGCGTCCTTGATGTTAAGAAGGCCAGTGTATTTACAGTGGTGGTCTCTAAAAGGCTATTGGCCTGCAGTAATCTTCTCCAGGACTCTGGCTAAAAAGGGAAGTTTGGATATCTAAATTTGGAGGTCTACATTTTTTATTTTTTTTTAGATAATTTGAGTTGAGTCTGGGTTTCTTTAACAGCAGTTTGAACAAGAGCATTTTTGAGATAGTTAGCCATGATACCAGAGGAGAGGGAACTATTTAAAATATTCAGTATAAAAGGAGAAATGGATTAAACTTCTTTAAAAAAAATAAATAAATAAAAAAAATGGAGCGTGTCTAGAGGGCAGGCGGAGAGGTTTCATTCTGTTGATAATTGAAGAACTCAGAGCACACTGCGTTCTCAAGTTGAGCATCAAAGACCACATTATAACATAATGATGCTCCTGATTATTCATCATCATTCTTTCAGTGTTGATGATTTTTTTCTCACTGCTTGTGAAAGAGTTTCATTTCTAACAATGAGCATTTCTAGCAATGAAATCTGATAATAATAATAAAGTTTGGAAGCCAGTTAATGAAGCTGTTTTATTCTCTGCTAGGCCTTATAGATCAGAAAAATGCTTTGGCTGCAAAAAACGAAACACAAAAAGCAAAGCTATTACTAATATTTATTGATGTTAAAGCAAAAAAATAAACATTCTTCCTATTGCAAAGGAAAGTTTGAATTCATAAGCAATAAAACACATCCTAGATCAATTCAACACACCCAGGTGTTTTGTTGCTAGAGCCTCACTTGGTCTGGTATGACCAGCTCATGGTGGCAAGTGTTAGTTACGTTAGGTAGCATTGTTAGGAAACTTTAGATAGATAATTGCTGTGTAACTGAAAACAGTAAGACTCATCCACGACTTTGTCAACTTGTCTCCACTTGTACTACGCTTTCTTTTTTTCGTATCTTTAAAGTGACTGACTCAAGAGAATCGTGGCAAATGAAAAAGACTTGCGGCCCCAGTAGTGAAAAGTTTAGCAGACTCACATTGTGATGATACGATTGTGTCTTGTAATGTAATTGTTATGCAAATGTGTGTCATCCAAATGAATTAATCAGGGTTCAGAAGCTGTAATCGAAATTTATGAAAAGTTTTACCCACGTTTTGTCTGATCAATAGATAACAGCATGTAAATAAACACATAGAACTATATGAGTATTTAGATGCTAGTTCATAGCCTACATACATTGCCGTATTGTGATAAATACTATATCACTCATATAAATATTCTCATTGATTTGAGCTTGAAAGTTCACTCTTGTCTTCGGAAACAGTGTTAAAAAAAAGAACAAGATCAAAAAAACTTAAGGTCCACTTATTAGCCTTTTTTTGTGCTTTCAGCTACATGTAATGGTCATCAGTAGATGATCTCAGTCTCTGGTTATAGAACACGTTTAATGAACATAAATGTGCTCTTGGGTAGGAATGACTATACAACTATAACTAATTATACAATATACCATATTGTACTAACTTTACAATACAAAGTCCTAGTGAGCCTGCTGAAACATTTCAGTTACGATTACGTCATTGTTTTGTCAAGCAAAATGCCAGCCAATCGGCTGTGTTGATTTTCTGCTTTTCTCTTTTGTATCCTATTGTAAATTGAATATCTTGGACTGTTTTCCACACAAAGCAAGCAATTTGAAGATGTCACTCCGGGCTGACTGAAGTTGATAATTACATTTTTGACTCATTGCTAACATTTTACAGAATAAATGATACACGGAGTAATCAGGAAAGTAATCAACAGTTGGTTGGTAATAAGAGCGGTTGTTACTTGCGAGAAAATGTATAAAAGTCATTGGCCTTTTTTTTTCCTCCCCGGCGAGTTCTAACTGAAAAGTGAACTTCGGCTTCCATATTTAAAGTTGCCATGTGTGTTTTCAAGCGTTGACCGGTCAGTGGAGGCAGCTGGCTTTAACTCTGGAATGCAGCAGCTCTCCGTTTACAGCCCACGGGTAACTGTAAGGCCTCAGTAAACACCAAAATACTTTCTTTCCTTCTCCCTCTTTATCTACTCACTCGCTTGCACTCCCGATGTACATTCATGCAGACGCACACACACACACACACACACACACACACATACATACCACAGTCACCCTGTCAGCATGCACCTGTGACTCCCAGAGCCTCTCTTTATATGGAACACATGCTCGGGAATCTCACGGCCCTGGCTGCAAATGGCTCCGGCACTTTGCAATAGAGCCATTCAAGTGTTTCATTTCCTGCCGAAGGAGTTAAAAGAACTTCCAAGGGTAATAGAAAGCCAAGCAGGGTTGCATTCCGTAGGTGCCCAAGAGCGTGCACACACTAACACACAAACACACAAACACACACATACACACACACACACACACACACACGCACACGCAGACAGCAGCAATCCCACGTCAATAGCTAAACTTTGATCGCTGTTTCCTGTAGTCACTGGTATTTTGTCTGGTGGTTCAGAGAGGTTGTTCGGTGGCTAACGAGTGTTAGCATGTTAGCTGGAGAGGGCACATTTTTCTTATCGCACACAGGCAAACAGCAGCATCACACGCATGATAAACTCAGTTCACCTCAGCTCTACTGAGCTTTTTGGTCAGCTTATTATCTTATTGTTTTGGTTTCCAAAATTACTCTATCAGATGTGGTGGGTTTTTTGGCCAGAATAATTTAATGCATCTCATCTTCAGAGTTGCCTCAAGTTGTAGCATGTTAGCGTCGTAGACAGCTGTGGCGTGAAGACAGAGGTGCTGTCACCTTTTAGGTCGGGTCCCTCTACAAAAGATTGTCAAGATTAGGTAATAATGAAGCTGGGGTAGTTGTCCACTTTGTGCTGCTGGCCATTTAGCTTTCCTCCTGAGACATGATATGCAATGCTTGTGTGTAATATAGCATTGGTAATGATGACCAATATATTTTCTGTGTGATTCCAAGTAGGATATGTGTGAACTGCTACTGGAGATTTAAAAGATTTCACACTATTGAAATAACCTTTAAAAATGGGAAAAAAAACAAAAAAAACATGAGAAAATGTTAGAATTAAAAAAAAAAAAAAGAAAAGAAAAAAGAGCAATAACAAGATGTTGATTAAATCTGTGTCTGATTTGCTGCTCCTGCGGTGAGAAAAGTACATGTAATTAATCAATTGATCACTTAAAAGCGGCTGCGCTTGATAAATGTTTGTTATTTTTCACCTATAGTGAGCAGTTTAGAGTCAAGGTAATAAGAACCTTGATTATAATGGACCGTCTAATTAGATATATTTAAATGTACATTTTGATTCGTTTCCAGCACTTTGACTGAACATGATCTGGGTTGTGTTTGCTCGAGATCATCCTCTTTCAAAGCTTTTCCTCCTTCATTCCAGAGGTCCATGAAATGTTTTACGGTCGTAGAATTGGCAGAGGTTTGTGTTGGATAACACAGTTGTGTGTTGCAGTTGCAGGATGTGTGGGGATTTTTTTTTGTTGGGAGGGATGGTGGGGGTGGGTCGGGGCGGGGGGGCCTCTGTGAGCATTACTCACTGGAGCTTTGTGAGATGAAAGAATCGGGGGAGATTGACAGCTCGGCTCTTTTTCCGTCTTTCATTGTCTCATCAACATACTGTCTCCTGCAGTGAGGAAAACTAATTATGTCTTCGACCCCCTGCTTCACCCCCTCCCCTTTTATTCAGATCATCATCACACTTGGAAATCATAATGAGTTTGTGGCCGACCACTTTGGCTTTGGAGAAAGGAAGGGAAAAAAAAAAATTCAGAAGGTCCATTTGCCTCCACTCAAACAGGCCGCTGGCAATTACGGACAACCTTTTGACCCTCGAGAGCTGTCGCCTCAAATTCTTTCAGGGCCTGACTGAGACTTAGTTTAGTCCTGCACACCTGCTAGCTTCCTCAGCTGTACTTTAAACCAGCGCTGTAAAACCAGGATTTTACCAATTCCTTTTGTTATCAAAGCAGAGAGGGTATGTGACAGCCATCTGCTGGGCTGCTTTTAATTATTTGGTATAAAACAACGGTAAAAACATTATGGCAGGCGAGGATCTGAAAGGACGTTGGTATTAGCTGCGCAGCAGATGGGCTTCACATCTGGGCTGGAGAAAGTTAGTGAGGGCGAGAGGGACGCTGTGACAAGGTAACGTGGCTGGGAGCTTTTTTTTTTCCCCCGCGTCCCTTTGTATCGGATGATCTCCTTCACCCGTCCGTCCTCTCTGCTCGCTCTGCGCCGCATCCTTGGACAGCTGGGACAAAGAGTTACTTGGAAGTGTTTGGATGTGACTGAGGCACCGCGAGTCCTGCTGAGAGAAAATAATTGCCCATTTAACCTTGTGATGTCAGACATTGTTGACAAAATGCAAGAGTAGAACACATTTTAGCTGGAATCAGATCAGGTACCTTCAGAGAAACAGCTGCTCGGCTGGAAACTGAATATTTCCTCAAATTGCTCAGAAGAAAAAAGTACATCGTTAGATGCTTTTCCAGTGTTACATATCTGCAGTTAATGATGTTATGAGTTAATTTGTTAGTATTTTTTGGTGATTATCTTTTCCTTCCTGATGCCTCTGCCTCTTCTTCTTCTTTTCTGGTTTGTTTAGGGTTTACATCTCTTGTGTTATTGTAGCACCTGCTACAACACCAGGTAGCTTTAAGATAAAAAGGACCCTGAACTAAACCATGTTCAAGCTTAACAACATATATTTTCCCTTTGATGTTCATTCGTCCGTAGGTAGGGGTTCTTGTAAAGGCGCTAACATTTGCTCCTGGACATTCAGTTTGGCAGACTTCCCTTGATTCAGTGTGATCCTGTGAAGGAAATAATCAGCTTCACATTATCCCAATACCCTCTAAGTAGCTTGATGTCTTAGGTCTTTGTCGAACAAACCGGAGTGGCAACAATTAGTGGATTGATTAGTTACTTTTTAAAGGAAAAATGATAAATATTTGCTGGTTTCAGCCTCTCAGATGGAAGGATCTGCTATTTTTCTTTGTCTTACTTGATATTAAACTGAATATATTTAGGTTTTGGACTGTTGGTTGGACAATATAAGCAATATAAAGATGTCACCATGGATTTGAGGAAACTGTCTGGTTGTTAATCTGTTATTTGGATTGCATTTTGGTTTGCCTGCAACACTGAAGAAATCTGGTAACTAACATTAACATACTTATACTTTTTGGAGCCCTGTAAGCATGTCCCTTCGCCTTTGCATCATATAAACGAGCTCAAACTGCGCTCGGCCAGGACGTATTCGCTACCTGGCAGATGCTTTCATCACCAGTAGATGGAGAAGAAAAAGAACGACAAAAATCTTACTCTCTGGTGCACCAAAAAACCTACCAAACCGCGACCCCAAAACCGATGCGTGCCCCAAATGCGAGCTGTGTGTTCACACTCTGTAGATCTAAGCAGCCGCTGTGTACTGCGTGTAGTGGAGTATTGAGACCGAGCAGAGCTATTCTTCTGTGAAAACCGTGTGATGAAATGTATTCTCCGAAGAAAGATTACATTAAATGAAAGTTGGAAGAGCTTGTATCCTTAGAGACTGAGTTAATTAAATTTGTAAATTCCTCCCAAATCATCTCCCTATCATACTGGTGACTCGCCATACAATGCTGCCAAAGAAGTATGTCACAATGTGTTAAGACCAGTATACTTTGGCTGTAGACGTCTAGATGAGAGATGAAATTAAAGGCCTGCAGAGACCCCCCCCCCCCCTCCCCCACCACCCCCCACCTCGTGTTTTCAGCAGGTTCATCTTTTGTGAAAACACTCCTCCAGTGACGAGAGATAATCACTTATTAATGTCAAGACGGTATTTGATTTTGTCTGCCATGCAAAATTAAATTACATCTAGCTTGAAAGATTCAGTGACTTAATGCACTGATTGGATATATTTCAACTGTTACGGGCTTGTTAATCTGACACGCTGCAGATAACATCCTGTGCTTTCTGGCCTCAAATCGCAGATGATAACACAAGGTGAATTTAGTCTGGAAGTCCAAAGTGTGACAGCCGCTGGAGACGAGTGCATACTGTAAAGTCACCCCCCCCCCCTACTGAAAGCGTAGCATGGTGTACTGCAGGAGGGGAAGACTTCTCCCCCAGACTGTCAATAAGGTTTTTTTTGTTATTTTGTCACCTCAAGCTAACTGAAGGTAGCTGGTTTTAAATTGTGCGAACATGCCTGGCATTTGCATCAGAATAACTTGTCGCTCTCCAATTAACTGGTGACAAAGTGGATTGGAGATACGCTAAGTAAACATGCCGGACGCCTGACACAATGAGGCAAAAGCCGCCTGTCTGTCATTGTTCCAGGGGTAATTGGGAAGGGGGTCTGAGAGAAGCTCAGCACCCTGAAAAGCAAACTCTCGCACGGGCCCTCCCACTAAGTCCTAAGCCTCGCTTCCCTCGCTGCCTATCAGACAGAAATCACCAATTACAGTAATGGCAAAATCCTGCAGCCAATACACAAAGGCTGACAATGATGTGACACCTTGCCGGCTTTAATCAGGATGTCGGGCTTCATCTCTCAATTGGGAAGCCCTCTGTCACTCGCTTTGGTACACAACTTTCAGCTGCTTTGGTCCGGTTTCATACGGTGCTGTTATGCTATTTGGACTTCGTCAGGAGAGAAACTTTTTTATATAATCATAGCCAGTAACTTCAGCGAGTTCATACAGTCTGAGCTCTGAGATCTAACCCCAAGATAGCTTGCTTGCAAGTTTAGCAAGATAGCTAGTAGGTATTCTCAATAACATCGCAATTTCCTGGCCAAAGAAAAAACAGACAACAGTAGTAGAAGGTTAAAGAGAGTTTTATTCATACACAGAGCTGGGCATTATTTGAAATTTGGCTTATTCTGATTATCTACAAAGCAGTTTCTTCATTTATGAAAAAAAAACCCAACTTCTTAGACGCTAAAATATCAGAACCCAAATTAAACAGCCCAGAATTGCTATTAGTTGTTATTTGAATCTGGAATCACCTGAAATGAAAGAATAAATGAGGCTACATGAAAGAATAAATGAGATCATGACAGCAGTACTGTGTGCTACAGACACATTTCAGTCTTCGCAAAAAAAGTATTAAGTTTTGAACTAGACCTAATTAACACCCGTATGAGTTAAAGTCTTTCATCAGCTTGTTCGTGCAGGCTGAGGCACACTGACATCTCTGCAGTCTGCTGGGTGAAATCCTGAACCTCGCTCCATCACATCACCGGGGGGGGGGGGGGGGGTTGACACCCCCGACGACCGGCTGATCATACGTGTGACTTCCACAAGGCCAGAATCTGCCTGATATACTGACAAACCGACATACTGTATGAGTGTGTGTGTGTGTGTGTGTGTGTGTGTGTGTGTGTGTGTGTGTGTGTGTGTGTGTGTGTGTGTGTGTGTGTGTTTGTGCTCCACACTGCTGGTGGTCCTCTTCTAGTGGAGAATCTGCATCACAAACACCCCTACCAACACACACCCCATCCCTCACCCCTCTCCCTCCCGGGTCCCTCACCCACCCACCCCCTGCTGCTTCTTTCTGAGCCTGAATCCACACAGCTCTGCGCAGAGCAGCCGTCTATATAGATATGAATGGTTCCACCAACTATTCTTGAGTTTAATAGTGAAGGATTAAGGCAATTCAGACAGATTTACAAAGGAAGGGCTGGGGCAGCTTTTTTTTTTTTTTTTAATTGTCCCAGTGTGACTAATGGCAGTTGTGGGCATTTTAAGAGACAACACAATGTGTTCAAGGCATTGGCTGCTGATTATTTCCATGTGGAGGCTGAGAATTTATTTGACCAGAGCGTGGTATTTGCAGCAGGGATAGATTAAGAAATTGCTTTTCATTCCTTTTTTTTTTCTTTTCTGTAAAGACCCACTTTGACAGCGTCTCTTTGTGCCGTACCTGCTTCTTTCTCCATCTCAAACAAAATAGAAATATGATTCTGAGCAAAGAAAAAAAAAACAGTTAAATACAGATTGAGCTTCTTTTTTTTTTTTTCTTGTCTGGCCGGTCTCCAAACTTTAATCAGTTTGCTGACTTCAAGAAGGTACAAGACTTTCCAAAGGCTTCTTCTTTACCCAGTAGGGAAAGTGATTCATCTGCTCAGCCCGCAGTTTTATGTAACCATTCCTCGCCTCTGTCGTTTTAAGCAGCTCTCTCCATAAGCTGGCCACAAAGCCATGAAACAGCCAAAATGAGAAAACATTATACAGCTAATAGAGCTGTTACAAAAAAAAAATGCCTTTCTAGATTGCTTAATGCCACCAGGTGCCACCTTGAGCATGCTGGGTGTATTATGTTGCTCAGCTCACAGCAGTGTTTTGAAGTCCTTCTCAATATCACCGCTATTTTCTCCCCGAGCTTCGCTGATGATCTCTGACATCTCATTAGAGTGTCTGTTATTCGTATTACCTGCGCTAAGGCGAAGCCATCGCGCTGGATATTGTGAAGTAAATTTCTGTAACCAGCCAAAAGAAGAAAAGAGTCATTATCAAGTCCAATATATAGTTGGCAGCAAAACAGAGACACTTTGCTCGAAGGAGAAAGTACAAGCTATGAGATTGTTTCCCAAGATACATTTTCAAGGCTAATTATCTTGCAATAATGACATCATTATAATGATAGTGAGCCGGGGCTCAGACTGTTGAAGAATGAAGCTTTGTTCACACAGCACTCACACACAGTCTGCCATGAACAAACACAACTCAAATCATTCTTTTCTTTCACCTAAAACAAATAATATCATAGAGAATCTTAGATATTCAAAGGAGCTGCAGGTATGTGTATTTAAATACAGATTTCTGCTGAGATTACAGTGTTATATTATCTCGCTCGGATGTCCAGTTCTACAGTTAGCTTAATGAAATGAAATATTGCAATTTATCTCCGGATATTCACTGTTGTTCACCCGCCTTTTTTTTTTTCTTTTTTAAAATAAGTGATTTCATGCATTTTCCCTGACTTTTGACAGCCCTCTGAGAGGTGCTGTGAACTTCTGCTGTCAGCTGTGGGCTTTATGCACAGGTGGAGAGAGCAGCAGGCAGAGGAAAAAGTCAAGTCGAGAGAAGGCAGAAGTCACAGCCCTGAGCTCAAATAGTCTTGCGGCTGTGAGGAATTCTAGTCTGCTCTCGTAGTCTGTGGCTGGAGGAGCTGGCACCTCCTCAGTCTCCGTCTGTGGTGGGGTTTCTCCAGTCACTCATTCACTGAATGTTTTTGTAGGATGACAGCTCCAGAGGAAAACATGTTTTGGAAGATGCTCCGATGCTCATATGGACCATCTTTTCTGTTCGTCTGTGAAAAATAAGACCCCAACAACAAAATAACAGGCTTGGACCTATATTTGATATTGATAATATTGAATATCGCAATATTCTATACTGTTGGAAATATTGTAATTTCCCACCATATGTGATAGTTTTCTATTTTTTTTTGTTTGGCAGTAATATCATATATCGCTGAAGCCTGAAAAATATAGGTGGAAAACCATGGCTAGGTAAAAATGTTAAAGGGACCCGAGCAAAATATTGTGTTGGACAATTTCTCGCATTTTTGTTGAATGAAAGAATTGATTATTCTAGAATATCAATACATTAATCAGTCAGTTACAGTTAGTTGCAGACGTAGTCAAGATGTATTTTTGCCATAAAAGAAGATTTTATTTGAAACGGCGACCCAAAGTACCATGTGAGCACAATTTTGGGGCCCGTGGAGCAGCTGTTCACTTAACCTAGTTATAATCAACTGTAGTGTAGAAGCGAGGCACTTTGAAAAGCTTTTCTAATCATAGCAAATGTTTTCAGGGGGATTATCAGTTTAACAAGCGCAGTGGCAAACAGCAACATCTCCCACCTCAGCAAGCCCTCCTGCAATCCTCTGTCCAAGGTCAAAGGTCATATTTGCTTCATTCATTGCCCTCTTCCCCCAGAAAAAGACTCGGAGAGAGGATTTAGGTTGTGCTCTCTCTCTCTCTCTCTCTCTCTGGGAGCCCTCTGGTTTATCTAGCAGGTGTAGCAGCGTCTCTCCATGCAGCGAATCTGACTCTGTGCCCAGCCATTACGGCCTGGAAGCCAGCGGTGACTGCGGGGAGACGTGCTGTAGGTGTCGGACAAAGGACAGAGGATATGCCTTTGTAGGGCAGAGAGGGGAGCTGGGAGCCAATCTGTGCCGAGTTCGGCCGAGCAACCTGAGAGCTGGCTTTTGTCTCCGCGAGCAGCCGATCACTCAGCGCAGCTCCGGCTGAAAACCGGCGGAGGGCGGGCTGCGCTGGTTACGAGTCTGGGAATACTCTTGTTAGACTCGACAGCTTTTTAGCACTGAGAACAGCTTTTACATGACGCTCGCTAATAAATCATCGTTATGAATTTGATCTAAACAGATTGTTACACTCAATGAGTTGTGGCAAACCATCTCTGAAATTGTTCCAGAAGCCTGATATGTATTTCTTTTAATTTTTTTTTTTTTTAAATCCCACAATATCCATAAGCGCCACAGAGATCGAGTCACTGCTTGTCTCTCTCTGTGTTTAGCAGTCATTAATCATAATCAGTTAGCTGCTTCCATAAGTTAACAGAATATGAACATGAAAAGATTTGGCTCAGGAGGCCGATCGTTTAAAGGATCAACACTTTCCACGCGGCGGTACACACGAGTTTACCACTACAAAGTGTCTCTCCAGGACAAATACGCCTGGTGTGTGTGTTTTTGTTTTTTTCCGTGGAGTGTGAAGCGACACACCCAGTCGCGAGCGTTTGTGCGCTGCTGTCTGGTTCCCTTCACGTCCTGTCATTTGCTTTTTGTCTGTGCATAAAGAAGACATCAAGTGAGCTCATAGCAGACAGATGAGCGATAGAAGAGTTCACTGCTGATGACAGACACACACACACACACA
The DNA here is from genome assembly GCF_021018895.1 of Seriola aureovittata. NCBI lineage: Eukaryota > Metazoa > Chordata > Actinopteri > Carangiformes > Carangidae > Seriola > Seriola aureovittata. Next base: position 20,708,052 of record NC_079382.1, on the reverse strand, counting down.
CACACACACACAAAAAAAAAGCCAATCCCTGCAACTACAGTCAAGCCACTAAGTAGGCTTTTGTGCAATTTTTCTTTTTTTTTGTTCCCCCTTCCACATGCCGTCTGGCTGGAGGCCTGTCTGGAGTGTCTGGCCTTGGGGTTACTCATCACGAAAGCGGCTGCCGGCATCAGGCCGTCCCCTTGATTACAGGGCTGCTGCTGAGTCGACTGGGCGTTCCGGTCTTATCCCTTATCACCAGGTGCTCTTTCACTCCGGCTCTGCACCGCTCTTAACGTCCTGCAGATGCAGGCGATTGATTCAAACCCAAGTGCCCATTAAAATGAGTCCCGTACTTTCCCTGTAAGGTCATTATCACTGTCATTTATTGGATCAGTGTGGTTATTTGAAAAACAAAAACAGAGGCATCAGAGCGTTTACCTTACAACTGCCAGCGTGAAGGTGACTAAGCATGAACACCTTTCAGCATGAGGTATTTTTTAAAATAGAGACGTCAGAATCACAAGGCCATGAGGAGACGTCGCTCTCCCCTTTCCCCTGAAGTATCTTTAAGGCTGTTAAAATAATCTTATTCCATACTGTCTGACACCGTCATATATATTCTGTGTTAGATTGTGCATGGCAACCATAAGGCCGTGCACCCAGGGCCTGATTATCCCAGTCCTCCTTCCTCCCAGTCAAGACTAATGCAGTACAATACAAACAGTATTGGTAACCTGATGGTCATTTTCTTGATTACTCGTGAAAACAGTAAAAATGACACAACACAACATCCCAGAGCACAAATTTAACATATATCTGTGTTTTATTTGAAGTGTTGATCCATTAGAAGATATATTTGTGGAACCAAGAACCATCTCAGTGTAGTTTCACATCTCTTCTCTCAGGCTGCTCTCTGGAGCTCTGGTGACAACAGGTTGGTGAGCCAATCAGAAGAGAGGACGCTCAGAGCCTCTCAGAGGTCTACGGTCTATAACCATAGATGACTAAGAAGTATACATATTTATAAAGCAATGGGTTTTCTTTATTAAATGATCAGTTAAATGACTCATTGTTTCAGTTCTCCATTTACACTGTGCCATCTTTAGCCTGGAGCTCCACACATCGATCAATACTCTTATCTTGGAGTTTGGTCCATCCGCTGTTATGAAAAGTTCTCATTGTTGGGTTTCTCTCTATAATTCTCTGTAAAGTAAATCTGTAATGCGTGTTAGGATTTGGTGCTGTACAAATGAAATTGAATTGAATTGAATTAAATATAAAGGTCTTAAGAAAAGTATCTCGACCCTTCTAGAAGAATGGGACCCCAGATTACATATGGTGCATATGGCCCTTTATTATTTGCACCATCAGATGATCACAGTGGTCCTGGGGCTTTTGGGGCAGTTGTCCAGGTTGCCTGGTTGGTTCTGGTTTGACCTGAAGGTTCAGGGGAGGTCGGTTGTTTTTGCTTGTTGTCATGTCGAAATGAGATTTCACTTTGATGAGGGTGAGACCCTCTGGAATGAGGTGTGTTTGCACTCTTTGCTGCTTCCTCCCACTTGATGTGCGGCAGATTGCTTTCTGTCCTCTTGGAAAATGAAATCTGAAAAACAGCAGCCACGGCTGCTGAAATAACCAAAGTTGGCGTGCTGTCACTTCATCTGAACTTGTCGACAGATTCAAGGTGCTCAGCAACCCCAGACTACAGCGCCGAGGGAGCACATTCAGCACCTTACGCAGCTGTCTGCCGGCAGTTTTTGAGCAGGGGTCATTTTCGGTGCTTGCTGGACTCGTCTTAGACTCTGATTTAACGGTGTGGTGTCTTGGAGAGCTGCAGGCCTGGCCTAGATCTGTTGGCAATCAGCGTCGTGTTGGACTAGACTGCTCTGAGCAAAATTACAGAGGCGGCTGGAGGGGCCCTGGATATGATTTCCCTGGGATGGAGCCCGTCCAAGACTGTGATTAAAGAGCATATGAGCACTGATTAATATGATCATCTTCCTGATGACAGAGGTATTTCTATAATAAATGGATGTTTATGATGCCAGCCCTCAGCGATCATATGTCCCCCACATCCTGCAAAACGGCAGCGGTGGCTTTTAATTTGAAAATTTTAATATTTTTCACGTTGAATGCCAAAACATTTAGATTTATTCGCTGGTGATAAGGGAGTGAAAGCAGCGTCAGGAGCAGCTGCCTCTGTGTGAAGCAGCAGATAAATGCGACTATAGCGGGTGAAACCTCCAAATAATAGCAGTGCCTCCGGATTGTGACCAGGTGTGCACCATCGGTCTGCGGCACAGTGCATTTTTGTGAATTGTATCACTTATCAATCCCCCCGTGGTGCTCATACGTCCAATCACGCTTTCAGATTGGAGCGCAGGGCCCTCAGGCTGCGCTTTGACATTTAAAGGAAGCAAAGAGGTTGGAAGGCCATTTGGCTGCTTAGCGGCCCCTGTAAATATCCAGCGTCGACCGCGCCTGCTCCTCGCCGTAATCGGCTCTGTGTCTTTTCACTCCGTGGTCTTTGTTTTATTAAGATAAACGATAAAGCCGCTGTGTATGCACACGCATATCTCTATGCTTAGCCCGGTCGTGTATTTGAAAAGACGTGCCTCGCAGCTGCTTGTAGTGGGGGGAGAAAAAAGGTCAGTGAGGCGGCGGATAAGCAAAGCCAAGCATGTACATTATAACAAGTACCAGTGCTTTCATTTCTCATCTGGCTTGTGCCTGTTTGTTTCACAATGTATTCTCACTGACAGTGCCGGAGTTAGATAGCATCATTATAACACAGCTCACCAGCAGAAAAAAAGGGGGGATTTGGACAAGCATGGCGTATTTTTATGACTTCATCAAGCTGCCTGGGCAATGAATTCAGGAAATTCAGCAATTAAGCACGAGGATATCAGGTTGTACATCATGCAGCCAGGCACTTCTTGTGGGGATTTACTCTGATTAAGTGGGTTCAGATGAAAATGGACTGTGAACAAAAACCGAGGTTTATTTACAAACTCGCGGAGCTTTTTCCTCTGTTTTTGACCCTGTCATTTATTTCCAGCGACCTCCCTGAAAACTAGTCTGCATCTCAAAGCGTTTCGCTCCGTCCCACCACGCCACCTCACATCACATTGCATTACATCCCCCCGTGCACACACACACACACACACACACACACACACACACACACATGCTGGCCTGCTGTGTATTGTCACAATAATTATGATTGCCAGAGTAAGTCAACAAATGTTCTTATTTGGCAGCCTGGGACGTTCATTACAAACAACTGGGCCCCATGTTTCTTAATGTGGACGGTTAAGGATTTTAAATCAAGAGGCTCTGTTTTACGTCTGTGGTGAATACATGGGGGGGGGGGGGGGCACAATCAAGCTGCAGTACACATGTAGTTTATGTTCCATGTGATTGTTCTGTGAATCATACTGCTGTTTCCCATCTGTCCCGCTAATCATTTTGACCTTTTTTTTTTTAACAAACACGACCTGGTTCTTCTGCGAGACACCGGAGGAAATTACACTTCACACCTAGCGTTAAAATACGGCTCAACAGACTTGATTTGCTTCACTGCTCATATTTTATTTTATCTGTGGTGGCAAAACTGTGAAAAGAGGAAACATACATGATTTGAACTGGCAGTAAAGCTGGAGGAGAGGATTGCCGCGGCGTCACATGAACGCCTCAGAAGTTGGTTTGAGCTGCAGAATCAGAATGAGTCCAGTGAGATTATCCCTATGAGGTAAAACGGGGGGAGTATGGCCGCCCTGTGTCGGATAACAATCAGCCTTTATGCATTTTTGAAAATTTTCTCTTCACTTTATCACTGGAAGTATATTTTACACCATCCTCGCCACTAGAGGGCCCCATTCTTCGTTGGCTGAGCAACAGAAACCATTTCCATTTGGCGATAGAAATGTGCCAACAAACAGCATTTTAGCTATCCTTTCAGTGTCTCATTACAGCAACAGTGGTTGTACAGAATTAGGGCTGAACGATATGCAAAACAAAAAAATCATATTGTGATTAATTTGTTTGATTCATGCGGTTAATTTCTCAGCCCTGTACAGAGTGTTTGGATCAATGTGAAGAAAGCCTTTCCTAGACTGGCCAAAAACTGCTGCACCCACATGGGTATTATTTTATTCATTAACTGTTTATGAATTGAACTGTCAAAAATGTCACTATATTGTAATATAAATTAACTGGTAATAATAAATCATTAAGATAATCAGATAGATAAATAAGATAATTAACTGATTAAAGAAGAATCTTTAAAAACAAATGTTATATCAAACATATTTGTGTTTATATAAAAGAGGAATATAGCTGACATTTTGCTGTCAGATCTATCAGTAATCAATATCAGTCTCACACTCAGGACTCTGACATACACAGCATTACAACTGAGAGACTGAATATTGTTTGTCTGTTTTCTGTAAAGGTGAATCAGCCTGGTGTCGCCTCCCCCCGGTGTGTAGACCTGTCCATTTGTGACAGGATCACCCCAAGATGTGTTTTAGTGCCCAGTGTGAACAGAGCCATCATTTCACCATTACCGGCGTATGATTATGTAAATTCAGGCCACGGTACAATGGAGTCGAAATGACTCTATTCATGCCCTACATGAGGGAAAATAAATATGGCTATTGCAGACCCAATTCTAGCTGACTTGAAGAAATCAGGGATTGTGCTGAGAGCCACTGATGATAGGCTGCCAGCCCTGCTCCCTAATTTGGATACTGACACAGGAAAGCTAAGTGCTTCTTCAATAAGCGGGGTCCCTGCTGGCTTAACAATTATGTAACAAAGCTGACCACTGATTTCTGCATCTGTTACAACCAGCAAATGGCATTTTTGATATGAACATGCGAGCGTGCGGGCCACGGGAAACTCCGCTGCAGGTTAAAATGAGCTCACCGTCGGGAAGAATTGGAGGCGCAATCATGCACAGTGTGCCTCACGTGTGCGTGTCAGTGTAGCATGAATGCAATTTTCCCTTTGCTGACCTTCCGCTGTGATTCTGATTCTGGGCTTCGCAGTGGAGCACAGGGGCTGTACTTAAGCTGTTAAGTGTGGGTGATGCACTCTAGGAGGAACAAAAAAAACAAAACATTTACCTGCTTGAGCACTGGGAGAATTCAAGAGGGGGGTTCTTTTAACTGTAGAAACTCTTATTGACATCTAATGCGCTTCCTCTTTGGCCGAACATCCACCGTCATCTGATAAGCACATTTCATCAGACCTCACTGTTGCACTTAAGAAAAAAAAAAAAAAAAAGCTCTGAGGAAAAGAGAATTGGATTTGATACCTCTCTGTTGATCCGCAGAGTCGATGTGAATATATGATAGTGGGGTCCTTGAACTGCAAAAATAATGAGGGGGGAAATTTGATGGCTGTGTTGAGCTGTCAGCGGTGAAAACATCTGATATGTATTAATAATCATCCCATCACCTCTGAAGCTGTCAGCCCTATAGAACATGAAAGATCCCAGCCTAGGTCTCCTTCAAATCAGGCCCCGGCTAATTGCTTTCAAGCAGAGGCGCCTTTGACCTCCCTGCATGGTCACTAAAGGTGTCCCCGCCTAGACCGGCATTGTTATGCAGCGAGCACCCTGTCCTCTGCCAGGCTCTTTAAAACTCTATTTTCAAACACAGTTGGTTCAAGGGTATTTCATGCACCTCCACCTGAAGCGTTAGCGGTGAATTGGCATCGTCGGACTATCAAACTGTTCCAGAGATGATGCCGCCACCGCTTTGATGGGAAGATACGCTGCAGCTTTTTTGCTGCGTCCTGACACCAAAAAATCCACATGGTCTTTGTAACGGAGATCTTGTAAGCGAATTATATTGATCAGATGGGATGATATAAAGTCCTTCAAGGATCTGAGTTTGGTTTTAAAAGGGAGGGGAGCAGAATGAAGTTGTGGGTTTATCACAACTGTTCTTACGGTGGCCCTGAGAGCTCAACTTAAGAAAACACATACAAATAGACAAAACACAAACACATTCAGAAAACACAATCCATTTGACAACATGTGCTGCAAATACTTGCTATACACTCAAATACACAAACACGCTGCAACAGACAACACGGGCCACCGGACTTCCTTCCAGAAAGTGGTTTGTAGGCGAGAAAACCAAAACAGGCTAAAACGGGCTAAAAGGTTATTTAAAATTTAAAAATAAAAAGATGCTATCCGTGGTGGCATGGCACCGAGTGGAAGTTGTTCAATGCTTGATCTTGATCCCACCAGCGAAATCCAATGAACCACTGTAAAATCCTCAGCTCATGCAACGCATTTTTTTTGAGAATGAGTGAAGTCTTTTAATGTCATCCAAAGTGGTTTTTCATTTAACTTTACTAAGCTGCCTAGCCTTGACCTTAAAGGGGAATTCCACCAACTATACACATGAAAGTCAGTTTACTAGTCCTCCGTGGCTCTAGAGGAGCTTTGTCAAGTCTTTTCAAGTCTGAGAAAATAACTCCTGACGATGTCTTCAGGCTTGGATAATAATCCAATAATAATAGCTGGAGTGCACCTTCAAATGCACAGTATGTAACTTGTGCCAATAGGGGTCTCTCAATCAAAACAATAACAAAAGACGGCATTGGGTGATGTTGGTTGTTGTCTTCACCGCCATTGCCGTAAGCTTCTCCTGGTTTGGATTCCTTCAGTGTTAGTGGTCCTCTCCGCAACAAACAGACCAGGTGATCATGGCCGTTTATATCACTGAATAAAGCAGTTTCACATTTAAAGTCAGTATTTTTCACCGATTGCTGTATGGCGGACATTTTTAGGGTACTGTGCGTAGGCCGCTCCTTAAACGTACGTTTCTCCTGAGCTGCCAACATTTAACATAAGCCACTCTCTGCTCTGTTATGAGAGTCACAACATCAAGTAGAAGTAATCCTGATTATGTCATACCTTGTTAGCGTCAACCACGCCCGGGACCAAACTGTCGGCAGTCCTTTTTTTCTTCACAGGCTGCTGTAGATAATGTGTTAAAAAGACTTCAGTCTAATAACCTGAGTCTCCCCCTGAACTGTAAATATTCAGCTCAGCTGCAGCGATGAAAGAGGAAACTGAATAGACCTACACAGCATGTCAAAAGCATCAACAGAAGTCAGAGTGTAAAATATTTGATGTAATGAGGAGCAGAGCCGGCTGGTAAAGCAGCATTTTAAGTATGTTTAAGGTAGATTTCCATCGTTAGCCTCCTCTCTTCTGATTGGCTCACCGACCTGTTGTTACTAGAGCTCCAGAGAGAAGCCTGAGAGAGGAGATGTAGAACTACAAAAAAAGTTTATATATCTTCTCATGGATCAACACTTCTAATACCGGAAAAGTTTAAAATATGAGACCTTTATTATTGATTTTTGCAAAAAAGAGCAGCACAGCTTTAAGCTGATGAAAGAACTCTTCATAATGTGTCAAATGTGCTTTTACTCAGCACATAGTGTCAGTTGCTGCTCTAAAATGTCCAAATGTCTGCACTGTTTCCTTTGTCAAACATTTTTCATTTCCACCTTTTGACACTGTAAGTCAGACGTGCTTTGCGTTTGTTTTCTGTGCCCACATTGAGCCCAAAGGAATTTTTTTTTTTTTTTCCTAAAGGAGACATTTGACATTTCCTGTTCAAATTAAAAAAGATTAAAAACCTTTAAAACACTGTTAAACACCAACAATCCCGTGCACGTCGACACAGATAGTGCTGTTGGCGTTAAGACACACAAGCACATCTTGAAAACAGCAGTAATTAATATATGAGTTTATAGCATCGGTACGGTCCATGAGGCGAGCACAGAGGCAGAGAAAAAGACGCTTATGTAATGAACTACCTCCGCTCTGCTGTTTTTTTTTTTTTCTGCCTCAGAGTTGAATCAGCCGGCTGAGTGAAAGAAGAGGATATTAAAAAACGCACCGTCTAATGTATTCATAAGATATTCAAATGCAGAGCACGCCGGTGACTGGCTTCTGGATCAGTTAGCTTTAAAGGAGGAGCTTTTCAGGGTCACTAACACATTTTCTAATATTGAAAAATGAATGCACAAATGCCTTTCCAGTCTCTTTAAGAGCGGCATGACAATTATACAGTTTTCCGCCGTGTTAAGCCCCACAGGTACGCTGTCTGAGAGCGGCTGACTGGGTCTGCTCCGCGTGATGTCAAGTCAGTCATTAATGGCTTGTCACCACAGTGCCTCCGCGGGGGGGGGGGGGCAGAGGAGCAGGGTTTTTCTAGAATAATGCACAACTCCGGTCTACATTCACAGCCCAGAGAAATGGAGAGTGACTGAGTTTTCTTTCTGAAAATCACCTTCGTGGAATGAGCACCTTTTAGCCGAACTGGAACACCGCGTCCGCTAATACCGTTCACTGATCTCATGATCTCAGTGGAAACACAAGGGCCACGGCTCTCGCTGTCACCCGTGGCGGTGGTAAGGGAGTGAAGGAGGGGCAGGGATGGGCTGGGCTAGGCCGGGGTTGGGCTGAGTCATTGCTACTGCAGCTGTGGGCCAAAGGGGGGTAAATGGGGCAGATCTGGTGCCTGAGCCTGCGTCACACTCTGGAAAGAGGAGAAGCTGTGTGGGAAAGTAGCTCATCATGCTGCCTGCCGGCTCTCTGTCTCAGGCAATATCACTGCTGCCACTTCAATCATGAGTGAAGAGCGCTGCCGTCCTCAGCCAGAGCCATATATTCTTTTTTTAAATTAGCACAGGGTTGATCAAACTCAGCCTGCTCAGGCTGGCGGGTTAAGACCCTGGTTTGACCGACAGCTTGCATCAAGGTAGGTGTAAGATCCAGCATGTTTGGGGCTTGAACTGTACTAGGGACCAAAAGTCAGGATATCTAAAAGGCTAGATCTGGTCTGAGATTGGTAGTTTCAGACATGTTGCATTTTGGGAATTGTATGATCCAGCGTTTTTGGAGCTTGCCCCAAAATAGGGACTGAAAGTGAGGATATCTGAAGGATCTCAGGATATTCAAAAGGCTTCGACTGGTCATTAGGTCAGCAGTTTGAGACACCTGGTCCCACTCATCTAACCAAACATACCGCTGAGTTGCATCATGGGAAAGGCAGAATCCAGTGTCTTTGAAGCGTTTGCCATACAAGGGACTAAAAGTCAGGATTTCTCTGCCTCTGCTGCATCCAGTTTAACGGCTCTCTTGTTAGTCCCTCAACTTTATGGATGTTCAGTTCCAAATAACTGGAGCCTTCCCCTTTCACGTCATAGTGATGTATTGTAATAGAATAAGATCACAACATGTAATCCTCCTTCTTAGATTAAGACATTTTGAATATTTGTTGAATAGTTAAAGGCAGAAAAAAAGCAGATCTTCAGTATGTTTTGTCTGTGGTTGCAAGCGATACAGAAAAAGGCAAAGAGATGGATTTGGATTGCATCACCATGAATCATTATGTTTTCGTTTTCTTACCGCTTTCTTAAAAACAGCATGTGGGTCCTTTTCTTTCTTATTGATGATCTGAAAAAGTGCTGTAGGAGATTTATGTTCAAGGCAGCGTGTTGTGTCACAGCTAGTTACATTTCCAGTGAATTTTCAAAACATTACGTGCAAGCCCCGCCCACCTCGACCCACCATCCAAAAGTGTAAAATAAGTTGCAATGTTTCGCTATTAGTCACTGAAACTTTACTTTATATGTCTATTCTGTAAATATCAGTGTCACTATATGCACATGCAGGGTAGAAAAATGCATCTGCAGGGCATGAAAGCAAATGTCAGATTAAAGCAGTAAACACAGACAAGAAGCATCACTTAGTGCCCATAAAACCCAGACCAGAATTAGAAGCGGGAATGAGAAAGGTCCATATTTCAAGGACACCGTCTGGACGGGGGCAGAGAAAGCAGCCAAATTGGACGGAGTTAAGCTGCACTAACTGCTTGTTGTGACTCGGGAGAGAAAACACAATCGTCCCTTTGACCGGCCGACTCCGCTGAGAAAGGATACATTGTTCCTGTGTTTTGGGTGGATTATGAAGGGACATGTCACAACAGCAGGTTTTTGACAAGGTCTTGGGTGTCCGCTGTTGTGTGCTTTACTTGTGAGGAATGCTGATGAGGCCTAATGAGGTTTTAATCCAGCCGGAGTTATTAGTGGCAGGTCATCTTACAACAACCTCGGGTCAGGCTGCATTAAGGCTGCAGAGGTCCGCTCCTATTGGATCACTGAGCATGACACAGACACGTCAGCGCTTCAGCAGCTTTTAACCATCCAGAGAAAAGGGTTTTATCCTTTGTCGTCTCTTGACAGTACAATTTGCAGACTTTGGAACATACCACACCATCAAACGATTATTATATGAATTGCTCATGATGACATGATCGACCGGAGTCATGAGATTACGGTGCCATTTAAGAATCCACATGTTCTCTGGAGTTAATTCTTCATTCACAAGCTCGGCTTTCATTTGAAAGCACTTTGCTGATCCGTGGAAGAAAAAAAAAAAGACCCAGGAAACAAATCAAAGCACGACGTCTGACAAGTGGCTTTTACCTCAGAGTTCAAGTCGTCCCCAGGACAGCTTTTCAAACTTGCTAAGACTTGTTAATTAATATGTTTTGCCCCAAGAGCAGCATGAGTCATCAACATTTCACAGTATGTTTACAGAAAGGATTTTTGGGGCTGTTTAGTGTTGCAGATTTGCAGTAAGCATTTTTTCTTTTTGAAAGCATCATCTCCTTGGGGTGAGGTTTAGTAATCCAAAAAGCTTACTCTTTTTTTTTTTTCCTCACCGGGGTCCTTAAGAATGGTGCTGTAAAATGATGGTGATTATAATTAAGATAATGATGATAATGATGTAAAGGTAATGGAAGTTGCACTAGAAGCAGCAAGCACAGCTGCAGAAGTAGCAGCAGCAGTGATACACTCCAGCTTATCAAACTCATTTTCTTTAGGGTCTGTAAGCAAATGAAGAATATTTCTGCTTTTTAATAATACAAATCATCTTCAGGAACTTTATAAAAATTAGCATTTATATCCTAACACAAGAAAGAATAAAGCACAAGAATCAAGAAAAACAAACATCAATTTTGCAAAATACTTGAAGCAATTTTCTTTTGTATTGTTAACAGGTCGAAATTTTGCAGTAGCAGACTTAAAGCAACACTAATCAGAGTTTTTTGGTATAAATGGATCAAAATATTGTAATATGAACAGGGTAGGTGTCGTGACAAACAGTATTGCTCAACTCTGCAGTTGCTCTCTGTTATGCGTGGCATTTCAGCAACTCTCATCTCATTGTTTTTGTCTATTCTTAACTCTCATCAATTCATCTCCAGCAGCAGCTATTATCAGTGGAAAAAAGCTCTAATTAACCCACTGTGCACTCCCTGCCCAGCACCAAACAGCAGACAAAGTTAGCAACTAGTTTATGAACAACAACTTCACCATATCAACTTTATAAAGTGACAATATGTCAGTGTTTTTTTTTTTTTTTTTTTACGTCTTGTTCAGTCGCCAAGAAATGTGCTGCTTTATCGACCTTAAATCACGTTTGATTTCCATGTAATTATAATGATTGATTTAGCAGCAGCAGTAGCAGCAGGAGGAGTTTTAGCAGCATTAGCAAGTAGTTGTAGTAACATTCGTAGCATTAAGAGTAGCATAAGCAGCAGCTGTAGCCGTGGCATCATTAGTAATGACAGCAGTGGCTGGTGCTTCAGCAGTGAGAGCAGCAGCAACAGTAGTGGTGCAGTAGCAGGGGCTGTGCTGTCGCAGTAGTAGCATTAGGAGTAGTTACGGTAAATAAAAGGGCTGTAGGTCTCTGCTGAGACATTACATGGCACCAGTGTGGGTTTTAAGCTCCATCTACACAAGGTTGTTAAGTTCAGTGTCATCATTTACCATTGGTATTGACATCTAATAAATAAAACTGTGTATATGTGCTGTTTAGCAAATCTAAATGTGATAGCACTTAGTCGGGCAGCCAGACACTTGAAATGAGTCACTCAAAGAGCCAGAGATAATTGGTGTGCATAAGACTGGTGTCAGAGGGTTATAGGTACACCCCTCTCCCTCTGAGAGGCTTTTTCAACAGCTCTGTCATCAGGGAGAGTAAGTGCCTGCTTGTTCCACTGGAAATGTTGGAATTAATTGAACTGAATTGTTATTCATAATCTACATGTTGCAGTTTTCCACTGGCTAGGGGGTAACGCTATCTTCCGCTGTTTGCACTGTAATTGAAATTTCGATCATGAGGTGTAAACATTTAGGAGCACGCCATGAATATTCATGAGCTGGGTGAGTGTCTCTGAGTGAGTGTTGGCGGAGGAGTCAGTGCGGCTGATTTGTGACTGGTTCGTACATGTGTGTGTGTGTGTGTGTTTGGGGATGTGTGTGTGTGTGTGTGTTTGGGGATGTGTGTGTGGGTTTGCCCTTCGCTTATTGACATGTTCTTGTCTAAACAGCTCCATCCCAGGTCAGCGAGGTCATCAAGGAGAAAGTGCAACAGCGCAGCATCCAGCTCTCCTGGCAGGAGCCACAGCAGCCCAACGGCGTCATCACGGAATATGAAATCAAATACTACGAAAAAGTGAGTTTGTTTGTGTCTTCCTGAAACCTTTTCCCTTCCTCTCAGTTCGCATTCACTTTTTGCCGACTCCTCATTTTGTATTCTATCTGCATGCTGCTGTGAGTGGAATTCACAAGATTCTGCAAGTACCTTCTTTGTCTCATAATTGCAATAATGAATGAGATGCTCATAAGATTTTAATCAGGCTATAGTCCTTCACAGCCACCCCCACGCACATGTTAGCACGCACACACAATCCGTGACTGCTGCACTGCCAGAATTAGCAATCTGTTACTGTTATCTCCTCTCCCCTCCCACATAGATTATACTGCTGCCCCCCCCCCCCCCCCCCCCCCCCCCCACTCCGTGTTTCAAGTCTGAACACATCAGCTCTTTACAGCAAAGGTTTAATGGAGCGAATTTAACCCCGCAAATCAAAGGCAGGGTAGCAGAGCTCCGGTGCCAGTCCTGCTTGGCCACAGCCTCTCGCACACACACTGACAAATCAGTCTCCTATGTCACGTACTGTGGCTTTGGTCTGCCCAGCTGTAAAAGTGGAAAATTGGAAACAACGACTACACCCCTAACAGACCCTGGCATTCCATTTGGGCTTTTGCCGAGCAAAACATTTACAGTTCAACAACAGAGTACACAATGCGTGCACACTGTGCATCCAAATGGATTCTTTGATGGAGAAGATATATTTTTATACGTGTTTATGTTCTCTATGTGGCAGGACATCTCATAGTGAGGCAGTTATTGCAGTAAAAAATTTGAGGTTTTTCTGTAACCTACAATAAATATAAAGCATAATTACCAATTTTATGAATCTCAAATATCATCAAAGAAAAGCTGGTACTAAACTCTGCTGGGCTGCGCAATATGGCCTATAAATAATAATAATAATAAATAAATAATATCGCAATATTTTTAGGCTATATCTCGATACACGATGTATCTCGATATTTTGAAATATCTTCTTAAGCACTTCATAAATGAGCAATTTAACCCTTTGATGCATAAAATCCCACCAGTATGATGACTGTAGTCCCTGCATTAAAACATTCTTCTTTACTGTGAATTCACTAGTGTTTTCAATTGGAGCAATATTAAATTTGACAATAAAAAAATGGGCATTAGACAAAATTCCCTGAGAAAGACATTTAACGAATTTGTCCGCTTCCATTTTCAGTTACTGTTTCTGATCACGTATAAACTCGCTTTGGCGCTTCACTTCTTCTTCGTTCTATCCAGTTCCCTCCGCCCCAGATACAAAAACACACACACACACCTCACCTCCTCTATGTCACACACGTGGCACGATATAGTCATTTGCTACATCCCACGACCAACAAGCAGTGATATATCCGGTATAGTCATTACATCGCCCACCCATAGGTGGACTTTGCTATGGCTCAATAGTTTGTATGGTATTTTTCAGCATAATGCACATTTCCACAGCAGTTATCAGTTCATCAGTGAACTTTATGTTTTTAACAGAAATACTGGTTTTCTTTAGCTTATCATTCTCAACTGATTCAACTTTGCTGTTTTTTTATCACTATATCAATAAACCCTGCTTCCTCATGACATTTCACACAAGTCTACCCAGAAAATGTGACCTTATGCCCTTTAAAAGCCACCGGATGGTTTTTAATATTAAACATCTGTGCAGGAACCCTTGTGTTTCATTGATGTTAAAAAAAAAAAAAACAGCAAAGTAGAAGCAAGTGTAATTAAATTGTGACTGAAAACAGCATTTCTTAGAAAGCAGAAACTGAGAGTGGCAGAGCAGTGAGTACGATATGCCTCTCCCTGTTGTACAGAGGGAGGTGGTACTGTAGAAATATACGTTATGCCTAATTTACTTAGACAACAAGTAAACACAGGGGACGTGTTGAGGGTGTATCAACAGCAAATTAAACCATGAGCCGATCAGAAAAATGCAGATGGATCTTACTAAAGTTTGAAAATTTATACTAAAAAGAGGGAACATGGAGGAAAGCCTTTCTCTTGTAAATGAAGGCCTGGTTGTCTCTGCAGCTCTGATAAATGAAATGTTAATAAGGTTTACACTATTTTAGAATTTATGATGTATTGACTGAATATAACAATGGCTACTAAATTTGAATATTTTCATCTTAAATCACCACTCTGTGTATCTAGTTGGATGAAACTCGGTTTAATCACACTCATTTCATTTTCAAAGTGCAGGTAATTACATCCTCTGAAGTATATCCGTAGTTTTGAAGCAAAGACGTTAAGATAACAACACTTCAATAAGACTCAATTATTAGCCGGGCTTTCACACAGCAGTTAGATGTTCTTTTTTTTTTTCTTTCCCCCCTATAACTGTTTTTTGGAATAAAAGATGATTTTTTTTTTCTCTGCACAGGATCAGAAGGACAAGATCTACTCCACAGTCAGGTCCAAGTCCACATCAGCTACTGTGAACAACCTGAAGCCCAGCACGGCCTACGTGTTCCAGATCAGGGCCTTCACAGAGGCAGGGTACGGGACCTATGGCCCCAGACTGGAGATAACTACCAAGGAGGAGGCCACAGGTAGGGTGGTTGTGGGGGGTGGGGGGTACACATCCTTTTCCACTGCTACTGCTGCAGTTGTGCATTATATGCTTCCTGTATAGCAGGGATGTAAACAAATGTGTATAAATTATTCAGATATGAACAGAAAATGGGCTCTGAGCATATAAACAGCATCCACATATCACCCAAAGCAATTCTGTTTTGTTTTTTTCCCACAGTTTAAACCTCCTGTTCTGTTTCCATTCACCTCATTTCCCCACGGACTGTGAAGACATTTAGATTCAGTTAATATTTTTTTATATATTTTATGGTTAACTAAACGTATGCATACACATATGAGTATAAATTGCAGTGGAAAACAACTGAACACAGAGAAGGATGCAGTATAGACAATTTCTAATGTACATTGTGTTTCATAGAACTTTGTTGTCCTCAGTGCTGACGAATTGGTCATTTAGAGGAGATATTTGTAAGTTTTGCTATTGCTACATAGCTATCGATAGCATTAACGTCTGTTTACTTACCAGTCTAAAAGAAACGTTGTAAGTTCAGCATCAAACTTCATTTCTTTATTCACCAAGAGCTGTCTCCAGAGGTGGAAAGCAACAACAATGTTAACTCTTGTCTCTATCACATCTTTTCTTCTACTGAAGTTAGCACGCTAACCAGCTAGCCCCAGTCCGTCTGGTCACTTTCCGATACCGAGTCACTGCAGCCTCCAGCCTGCCCTGAAGAAGAAGCGCTGCTCAGAGGACGTATTATAACCTCTTATTTTGTAAACACAATGATGGCTGAAGCTCTTGGCAGGCGACAGTCCCCACCGCCCGCTCACAGCTCGATAGAAACACAAATAGCCCCTTTAAGTAGGTCAGTTTTATGTGGAAAAAATGTTTTTCCTTTTCCATACTCATCAGTCAAAATTATTTTTAAGTCATTCACAGTCCAGCCATCTTTTTTCAACAATTCTGAGTCAGGTGCAATTAGTTCTGTTAACATGTGTGCAAAATAAAAAAGAAGTCATCTTTATGTGAAATCCACCCTAACTGGCCACGACAGAAATGTAAAAGTGTGAATGAACTTGCTACACTCACTCACTATATGAGTTAACAAAGGTAGTAAAAGTGAAGACTGATGTGTCATCGTGATGCAGTCTTACGTTTCCCACCTCTTCAATGGTCATCCCCTCTTTTCCTGCAAGTTTGCCCCTGTCTGATTTAATAGATTTTAGTATGTCCTCAAACGCACCGACGCCTACCCCCCACCCTCCCCAAACAGAAGCAGCATATGACCACAGCAGTATATCAGCACATCATTTTGTAGCACTGGCTTTCAGCTCCAGATTTATGTACAACCTGTTAATGTTTCCAGCTATTATAGTAATAGCCCTGGGAAATTATTTGCTTTCAAGCAAAGCAAACACAAATTGCTTTGACTTTATGCTGACAAGACATCATGGGAAAAAAAAAAAATCTCAAAGCATAAGGACAAGCTACTGTAGCGTCATGAGGATAAACTCATTTAAAGCTAATCAGTTACATTAGCTCTACCCTGAGTATCACAGTGTGTTACTGTGGGTTTTGGAGAGGGAGGCTGCTGTGAGCTGTTTGTGCTTTAGATATATATATATATAGATACTGTAAACATGGACACATCAGGTTGAGTTACTGCTGTTCCTTCCTTTATTAAAGGTTTTGGAAAAATCATGGGTATGTGCTATGTTCAAGGAACATCCACAATGTGAAAAATATGCCTAACACGGGTCTTGGTGTAAGTCTGTGTGTAGGCACAGTGTTACCAAATCTGGCAACATGTCTGTGTCACGATCACAGTGACATCTTCACTTCTGTTGTTAAAGATAATGAAGAATTATTATAATCCATCACATAGTCATCATTTCTCCTTAGTTTGTAGCTCCACCATCATCCAACCTGCCCAATAAAATACGCCCCCGCCCACCTCCCATCCAACATTTCTGCACAAAAGGACACGTTAATTACTCATACCACACGCAGAGTGTGTCCTGTAACAAGGTTAGAAGTTTGCAATCCAGTGAAAGTGTCCTTGTCCAGCACAGTGAACCACTAGTCTCCTCTGTGACGGCCTCTAGAGAGAAACCTGCCGGTGTGTAATACGACAGTTGAGTCCTTTTAATTCCTCCCGAATTAGACAATTGAGGGAAATATTGAACAGTAACAGCTGATCAAATGTCACCACGTTTTTCATCGCCCTACTCCTCAGACAGGCCAGGAAAACAAAACAAAACAAAACAAAAAATAATTCTCTTCTCTTTCCAAGTATTTATACATCTCAGATTCACTTGATTTAAAATGCATGAATTTTCCCCCGACAAACACCCCTCGCGTTGACTTTATACGGGGAGCCATTCTTCGGAGCAATCGGCAGTGTGTCAATGCAAACAGTCTGAGCACTGTGAGAGCTCTGAATGGGAAACAATCCAACCTGAATGTGTCTTTGTTTGAGATGAAGGGCATCGTCGTTGCCGTCTGGGACTATTAAGCCCACTTTCTGAAACAGTAGAGCCGTGTGTATAAGGACGGCTCAAAAATAGAAGCGTCCCTCCTCCACTCTCTGAGGGGAGCAGAGGAGGGGGGGTGGGTGGGTTTATCAATCTCCAGGCCGCTCATTGGCTCAATTATGTCCTGCAGATTGTTGCTCTTTGATGTGCTTGAAGTTCTCACTGTGCATTTCTCTCTCTTTCTCTTTGTATGTTTGTCCATGTGTGTGTGTGTGTGCGTCTCATCAGCTGCGATTGTCTCCAGCGAGCAGAACCCCGTCATCATCATAGCGGTGGTGGCCGTGGCGGGGACCATCATCCTGGTGTTCATGGTGTTCGGCTTCATCATCGGGAGAAGGTACGCTCTCGCGGGCCCCATTGACTCTCCGCTCCTGTGAGTCTGCGCTTGTCAATTAGCCTTTCTGTCACTCACAGGCCTCCACGTCTGTGGAGTCGTCACATGCGCACACACACGTGCACCCATCATCTTGTGGCATGCTGTGCTAATGGGTTGTAATGCATCATTTTTTATTTTTTTATTTTTTATCCCTGCAGCCCCAACAAAAAAATTTTTAAGCCATTTTTTGCAGAGCCATTATGAGACAAGTACTCGAGAGCGAGAAAGCTTTGGCTCTGCATTCCTGTGTGTGACTGTGAGATCCTGAGGGCGGGATGAAGTATGGCACTGCGCTTTTTTTTCCACCATCACAAAGCACCCTGCCCATTGTCATTATCACCATTTCCTCACATACTTCAGCTGTGTTTCCATCTGCACGAACAGCATTTCATCACAGCTTGCTGTTAATGTTGGGTTCATTAGAATTAGCTTCTCCTTGCCCGCCTTCTTCTCTGAGACATAACTTAGTCAGACCAGGATGTTACAGATGTCAGACACATCAGTGTGACTTTAACTCTCCAGTAATAGCAGAATCTGTGGTGGCAATCAAAGACAAGATCCATTAATCTGAGTAGAAATCATGTATAAAAAGACACTAATTCACTTTATCTTCAGTTTAAATAACAATCCACTTGATTATTGTTTGGACATCCAGGGTTAGAGGACAAACAGGAGCTAAAGCTAATGCTAACTTTTCCCAAAGACCAATCAATTACCTCTACATTTGGATTTTTAAACTTCTATAAACCATGGTGCAGTTCCACAAAAATGTAATATTTACATTATATAACGTAGAATTATCCAACGTTAAGCATAAGAAAAACAGAGGTCAACTTTATCTCACAGCTTACCCAGACAGAAATGTAATATATATTATATATGTCCTTATATCAAGAGTGATGTTGCTATGAATGTCACCTATAAGGTGATATATAGTTATTACAAATATACATCCTCTGGATTTCTGAAGATATAAGTTTTATATGGCACAACACAACCACATATATCAATGATATACAGTATATTTAATTTATATATATATAAGTTTAATAAAACAACACACTATATATAATACCATATATACACTATATATTTTTCTTATTAATTTCTCATTAATTTAAACAGTCAACATACATTGACAGGCTTTAGGATGGATATATAAGCATACAGTGCATAAACATATGTATTTGTATGAGCTAGACATACTGTATATGTCAAGGAATGAAATTGCCTATTGTCTAATAGGTATCATATATTATTTTACATATGTTTTTATTTTATATATATATATATATATATATACATAGCCTATATATATTAATATATGCACATATATTACCTTTGTGTATGGGAACTCACCAACTCCATGACGACATTACGCTCCCTGCTTGCATCACCCAGGTGAACCAAGTGATGCAAACAGACATACATCCCAAAGCTGCCTGTAAACTCCCATGTCAAGATTTGGTTTTACTGACACTTACACTGAAACGCAGCTCTCCCCTGGTAAATCTAACGCCACTGCAGGTTTGTAAGATAACCATCAGTTTTAATTATTTCAACTTCCTTTGCATGTAATGGAGTTCTACACTCTGTGATTGGATGCACCTTGGATGTCAGAGTCTTTAAGTTTGAATGTACACAGGCTTCTGTACTTGACTGTTTATCAGAGAAGCAGTTATGTTCATATGCAGTTGCTCGTCCTTTGTTGATTCTGTATCTTCAGCCTGGAACATAGTCTTTGCATAAAATAAGTGAGACTTACAGCTCCCATGTTGTGAATGTATACGATGAAGAAAAACAGGAAGTGACAATCTCCATAAAAATTAGTTTTTGGTTTGTTTGTCTTAGATTATATCTCAGGAACATGGACACTGCCGTCTGTGCCAGTGGTTCTCAAACTTTTCACACAGTTATTTCAAACATACTGTCATTGTGTTACTTGTGGATGGAAATGTAATGAAAATAAATGATTCCGCTTTTTGCTGGGTGGGGACCCCCAGGAACAACCTCAAGGACCCCTGGGGGTCCCCAGACCCCACTTTGAGAACCACTGCTCCATGCATCCATATTTCAATTTCAAAATAACTGCATAAAACTTTTTGTTACATAAACACAGTACAATCAATAACACATCGGTCGATGGCATTTCTATCTTAGTGTGAATAAAGCAACATATGGCATGAGCATGAAAAGTCTCTCTTCACATTGGAAACATTAGAGTTTAAAATAACTTAACTAAAGGTTCACTTCCTGGCTTTTACAACTCAGTTCAAAATAGCTAGAGATGCCTGAGTACGATGTGTTTTGATGATGTCATAGGCCTGTATATGAAGGCAGTGAAAAACAGGATGGAGTTGTAAGAGTTAAAAAAATGCAGAGTGAACAGTGGAGACTTGTTTTCATCTATAGTAAGTGCATATCCATCACTTGTGGCTTGAGCGAACCTTCAACACGTTGATATTTATGATAAGACATGTTGAACAGTCCTCCGCAGTGTGTGTATTATCTGATATGTTGCATGAGTGAGACGCTCGAGCTACTTTTCCCAGGCTGGGCTGTTGGGTTCAGTGCTCCCGGTTTTGTTGGGAGATTTGTCAGACGCAGCGTCAGTCACCACATTAAAATTCTTTAAACTGAGGGCGTTTATTTCTCCCGCACAATCAGCTGATTCTGCCACTCTCTTCTTCTCTCTCTCCTTCCCCTTCGTGCAGACACTGCGGGTACAGCAAAGCGGATCAGGAGGGAGATGAGGAACTCTACTTCCAGTGTGAGTGCCTTCGTTCATCAGCCCAAACACACACTTTTATATGTGTATACACAAAGACAGACATTTGAAGTGCTTGCAGTAATGAACAGGAAGGGTGCCCTAAAACCTATTAGCACCCACGAGCCATGATTGTTTTATCCCAGTTCATTTGAGTCGAAGCTGGGAACAATCAGGCTAACATCTGGTGCTGATCGGCTGCGCTCAGGCTGCCGAGATGAAGAAGTCAGGAAACTACAAAGGCATGAATGTGACAGCTGTCAGGGAGGGAGTAAAGGGCTGACCCACGAGGGAGGAGGGTCCTTTAAAAATGTAAAAGCCATAACATAGATGGTTTTAACAAGTGACAGAGTTCCTGGTGTACACACAGTATGCTCTGTCGTAGGTGCTGCTTCTACGTATCTTCTATCAGTGTGAGGGTTTTTTTATTTTTTTATTTTTGTAACACTGAGACACTATTCCTAATGATGCCCCCGGAGATACAGCTGCAGCCAGCTTCCCCAAGTGGAGCCGTAATGATCCACGCTGTAGGTAAACTGCTGATTTGGAAACAAAAGGGTCAGGGGTGTCACAAAGTGTGCAGCTAGAGCAGAGGCAGCGCTGGTGAGCCCAGGTTTGGCTACCGCTAAGTATCTGCCAGATCCACCTCAGCGGCTCGCAGGTCACACCTGCTAAAGAAAGAAAGAAAGAAAGAAAAAACACACAAACAAGGCTTGTGTCGAGCTTAATGGAGGGATCTGCCATGCAATATCAAATGACGAGAGGCTGCCAGGGCGACAGAAGCCAGATAGTGTCCAAATTCAACATATAGACCCAATTTGTCTGCCATGTAGTGGCGAGGAAGTCGCGATAAGACATCTCCTATCAGATCCGCTGACATCTCGAATGGACAAAGCAATTATGTGAGAAAGTGGAGGGAAATCTCAGCTGCCCCCCCCCCCCCCCCCCCCCCTCGCTGGAGCACAATGCATTTGTTGTATTTACACTGCTGGATTGGCCACAGTGCCGTCTCTCCAGCTGCTGAGCTCGCTGCTCAGTTGTGCTGTTTTGTCCAGTGTTTATCCAGAGTATTAAGGCTGTACTATCTCATTAAATTTTAAAGTTGACAGGTTATATTGTTATCAGTGGAATTTAAAATGCATAGTATAACAGGCCCCTTGAGTGGTCTGTTCACTTAATAGTGCATAATACTGTAATTTGCTGTTAATTTGGAGCACTCTATAAAAATGGTAACCCCCCCTACCCCGTCCGTGGCCTTTTTTCTAACCTTGTTGGTTTTTCATTATTTTCTACAAACGGCTTCCACTCTCACTTCATGGATATTCATGAAACGGTCACTTATCAGTGTTATTTGAAATTGCAAGGATTTCATTTTTAAGAAAACACTAAATGTCTCGCCCAAGGCTTCAGATTAACAAAAAAATTAAGAAACCTGGTTCCCCACCTTCCTACAAAATCTGCTTCGGTTTCATTTATAGAGACTTACTTTGTATTTCCAAGTTTTTTTTTGCAGCCCCAGTACAACAACTTCCACCAATCAGATACAAAGGCTGATGTACGGTGGCCCTGAGAGCTCAACACACCGCAGCGTAAAAAACAAAACAAAAAACACACACACGCAAATAGACAAAACACAAGCGAATTCAGAAAACATCTTCATCAATTTTACAACACATGTGCTGCAAACACACACAACACAACTAAATACAGAAAGGCACTGCAGGTAGCGCAGACGACAACAGAAGTGTTTCCAGGGGACACTAAAAAGTGATGAACCTGGCTGAGACCCACTCGTTCGACGCTTTTTAATTTCAAAAGACACAAAGCGTTGAACAAGTGCGTCCCAGTCAGTGTGTTTGTGTATTTGGTTATGATTTGTCTATTGGAATGGGTTTTTTTAAAGGTCCCATACAGTCTAAAGGTAGATGTCCGTGTGTTGTTTGATTATAAATCAGGTCTAGGTTCTATATTAATACTGTACTAGAGCTCCAGAGAGAAGCCTGAGAGAGGAGATGT
Source organism: Seriola aureovittata (assembly GCF_021018895.1). Lineage (NCBI taxonomy): Eukaryota > Metazoa > Chordata > Actinopteri > Carangiformes > Carangidae > Seriola > Seriola aureovittata. Next base: position 20,685,285 of record NC_079382.1, on the reverse strand, counting down.
GAAACTACATTGAGAGGGTTTTGGGTTCTTAAAATATTTTTGTGGATAAATGGATAAAAGTGTAAAATATAGGACCTGTAAGTTGCAGTGTGTTGAGCTCTCAGGGCCACCGTACTGATGGCAGCAGAAACAACTTAACACCTGATCGTCCAATCCAAAGATCATAATCGTTTTTAAGACATTATTTTGTCATTTTATTGAAAGTTTAAAAGACATTTTGCATCTTTACCGTTTGGGTTCAAAACTTGTTCAACAGGTTGTTTATTTCCTCCACAAAATAAGTAAATTTTTTACTTGACCGTTACCTGTATGTGAATTCAAGCGGTTTGAAATCCGCTCTGTAATCTCCAGAAGGTCTGAAATTGTCTTTAAAGAGAATTCAAACCACAAAAATATTGTTTTCAAACTAAAAACATTTTAAGGTTGTAAAGTGGAACTTGAACAAGTATTTAGAAGTGCTGCTTGCAAAATTCAAATTATTACAGAGCTTCTTTCAGTCCTTCCATAAAAAATGTTTAATCACTGTCGCTTGCGCAGCTTATTGCTGTGAGCAGACTAATGTTTTTTTATCAGCTTGAGACACTCTAGAGATTTAAGAGAGTAAATCAAATTGAAAGTGTAAAAAGGGAAAATTTCGGAGTGATATCATGCAGTGTGAGCTAACGTGAGCTGGTTGTGGCAGATTCCTTTTCTCCAGCGAGCCAGTCTCAGCTGCAGCGAGGTGAAAGGTAACTGGCAGCCTCATAAAAGCCACCGCGTATGGGTTACTCAAATCTTTGCTTCCCCTTTTTTGTCATGAATTTCCCCCCTCAGCGTGTGAAAACCCCTCCTGACACTTGCCCGCTTTTACTGTTCTAGCAATTCCCCCTGAATCACTGGTCTTGGTAATCTTTTGCCTGTCAAGCGCCCGCTGGCGCGCTGTGTGCATATTTAATCGTAACAGTAATCCTCTTACCTTTCTACAGTCAAATTTCCAGGCACCAAAACCTACATCGACCCTGAAACGTACGAGGACCCGAACAGGGCTGTCCATCAATTTGCCAAGGAGTTGGATGCCTCCTGCATTAAAATCGAGCGGGTTATTGGAGCAGGTGAGCCCATCCCCGTGTCTCTCAGCTCTTGCTGTTTAGTCTCTCCGCGCTCTCATATATCACGCTGACAGCCAAATATTTACACCTTGAGTAGGGACACAGCTTTATGCATTGTATATTGATAGCGCAATTGCAAAGAGGGGAAAAAGTTCATTGCAATTAATGTGTGTCTGGTGGAGGCAGTCGCAGCCATTCCCGCAGCTGAAAAAATTGCTGCCACATGGGTTTTACAGAGGCGGTCAATGACAGTATCTATGCATCTCTAGCATGTCTTATTATAGGTCTTGGTTACACTCCCCTGAGTATAACAAGATGTCGCACTCCCAATTTGTATTCCACCACAGCACAGCTGCTTTGTCTCAAAACGCACTAATAAATTTGTCATGGTGAAGTATCACACCGATCCCCTCACTCACAAATGTTTTCATCGCCGCACAGGAGAGTTCGGGGAGGTGTGCAGCGGCCGGCTGAAGCTGCCCGGGAAGCGGGACGTGTCGGTCGCCATCAAGACCTTAAAGGTGGGCTACACCGAGAAGCAGAGACGGGACTTCCTGTGCGAGGCGAGCATCATGGGACAGTTCGACCACCCCAATGTCGTTCACTTGGAAGGCGTCGTCACGAGAGGTAAACCGTGAAGACAGTTCAAGTCCTGATCACGGAGATATATGTAGCTTTGGGAGGCAAAAGCGCCACAGTTACGAGTGACATTATATCTGATTAAATTAGCCACACTCCCTGTTTAACATTTTCTCATTTCGACACTGTAATAAAAAGAGCAGATGGTAACTTTTAATTAAAAGCCAATGAAACCCGCAGCTAAAAATAACTTGGAAGCAGTTTCGGCTCGGTCGTTTATTGTGAAGCATTTTGTAAGCAAACAAAATTTAGGTATCAATTAATCATCTCCCTTTTTGTTTTTGTGTTTTTTTTTTTTTGTTCTCCAGGAAAACCAGTCATGATTGTCATCGAGTACATGGAGAACGGCTCATTAGACGCTTTCCTCAGGGTGAGTATCACCTTCGGAGCGCATGAGGTTTAAAGCAGCATTTTTTCTAACTTCTCTAGAAAGTTTTTTTTTTTTTTTTTTTTTCCCAAATTGGAGGCGGGCGAGCTGCAATATGATCTGTGCGTTGCATAAATATCATAAATCTTGTGCTAGAGCTGCTGCAGCGGCTGCTGTGACCTACATTTCCCTCATGGTCAGCGAGTATGACTGACCCGCCTGCTGCTTTCTCTGTGCAGAAACACGATGGTCAGTTCACAGTCATCCAGTTGGTGGGGATGCTGCGGGGCATAGCGGCGGGAATGAGATATCTGTCTGATATGGGATACGTCCATCGAGATCTGGCTGCGCGAAACATCCTTGTCAACAGCAATCTCGTATGTAAAGTGTCTGACTTCGGCCTGTCAAGGGTGATAGACGATGATCCGGAGGCTGTCTACACAACAACTGTGAGTCAATTAAAGCTCTCTCTCTGTCTCTCTCTCTCTGTCTCTCTCTCTCTCTGTCTCTCTCTCTCTGTCTCTCTCTCTCTCTTTCTCTCTCTCTGTCTCTCTCTCTGTACCCCGAGACCTGTCAAACTTCTCTAATCAAGTCACAGCGGCTGCATGAAAATAGAGCAGAGTGCACGCCCAGGTAGTCTGCACCACATTTCAACACAAGGCGCTGATAAATCTCTGTTTATAAAGCGTTTATACGTTACTAATTCTTTACTAATGGTCAGTAATCATTAACTAGTGCTCTATAGATCAGTTACAAGCCATTAGTTAGAACAACTTTTGGGTTGCCAGGTTGTGAAAAATCCCTTTGACTGTTCAACAACTTGAGATCAGACTCACAGAGTCAGTTTTATCTTATTGTGTGATGTCTTTTTAATTACATTTACACTTTGATTTGTTTTGATGTTTGACATTTGACTAGTTGGAAGCACTTGTATTGAAAATTGCTATACAGATAAAGTCTTACATTATTTTAATATTGTGTATTATTAAAAAATTTTATCATTTACCAAATATTAAGTCAGTTAATTACAAATGCGATGCTTCATTCATGGACATTCGTCTTGTATCAAATTCATAATATAAATCAAGCACATCTTACTAGAAGCAAAGGCTGCAACAACCAATCACAAGAGTTCGTCACAAACATCTGATGCAGCTACAATATAAATAACAAAAAAAAACTGAAAACAGAGAAGAAGAAACTACATGGCAATGCAAAATAAAAAAAATTAAATCATACAAAAAAAACAATTGTCTCAGTTACTGTTGAATATAAAATATGAGGAAAGAGTTGAATATTTAATGCAAAATGAAATTTGCTGGTTGTATATTCTTGCATGTGAGAAATATCTGTGTTTTTCACTATTGTTTGAGGTTTGATAGAGCAAATGATCAATCGATCAATCAAGAAAATAATAGTCAGGTTAATAGTAGCAGCTATACTGATGTCACACAAAATAACAAGCTTTTATTGCAACTAAAAACTCTCAATTGAAAAGTATCACAGGTACAAACTTGTCAGTGCAGCTCTAATGAGGCCATTCAGTCTGCAGATGTTTTGAAGCTGTGAGTTTGAGTGTTGACCCTGTGTGTAATTGTAAAACTCTCTCTAATTGCTGTTTTAGGGGAAGATGCAGGATGTAATGAATGTGATCTTTACTCCAGCCACTGACCTGCGTTTTACTGAACAGGGCGGCAAAATCCCCGTCCGGTGGACCGCGCCAGAAGCCATCCAGTACCGTAAATTCACCTCCGCGAGTGACGTGTGGAGTTACGGTATTGTCATGTGGGAGGTCATGTCCTATGGGGAGCGGCCTTACTGGGACATGTCCAATCAAGATGTGAGTTGCTACCTGATGAGAAGTCATACAATCACAAACACTGTAACTCTGGACTACCTTATAACCAAAGAACATAATCTCTCAACCCAGTCTCACTGCAGTTCATGACATGTTGTTTATTGATTGTATTGATAACAACAGGTTGGAGAGCCAATTAGAAGAGAGCAAGCTCTGAGCCTCTTTTCTGATTGGCTGACTGTTTTCTGAGTGATCTAATAAAAATATAGCAGATTTCAGGTAAACACCTTGAGAAACCAAATCCTGCAAGGTTTGGATGGTGGGTCCAGGTGGGCGGGGCTTGGTGACTGCTTTGTTGTGACATCACAAAGTTACAGAAGTCCTGACGGCTGGTTTTAAGGCTCAGTTTCTGAATACAGGCTGTGTGCATTTCTCTGTGGACTGAGGCTTTGATACTTTCACAGTATTAATATAAAACCTAGACCTGCTTTATAATCAAACAACACATGGACATCTACCTTTAGACTGCATAGGACCTTTAACCAGCTAATGATCCAAAGAGAGGGCATGAATTGTAAAGAAAACAAGATTTTTCCAGCATTAATCTCTAATTATCCCTAATGAAGTCATCCCACCAAAACACAGAAAATCACTGACAAAAATCCCAGTTTGTGATTTTTCTTTGAGCCTTTCTCTCAAGACCCTCATGAGAGCAGCTCTGCAGGGACGGTAACCTTGGGCTTAATTAGTTCAAGAAGTCTTGCTATATTCATGGAGTTTGAATCCATTTGAAGGAGAAACAGTCCTGAAATGGGACAGGCATGAAAATGAAGTCCTGACTGAGAACACGGATTTGATGATGCTATTAATACGAATAAGAGGAGTGGAAAACTCTTGTCATGCAGAGTGCTTTTGGTTCAGATTTCTTAAGTTCATAATGACTTATGGTAATGGGAACCAGTGTGAGAGGCAGCATGGAGCCAATAACACAGCTAACATATCGTGCATATTTTACAGTTTACAGTGAATTTACTTTGTTTTAGATGTAGAATTTTACCATTTTACACATCAGGTTCATTCACCGTGGATAGTACTCCTCAACCTGCCTTCTGTAGCTCTGCAGGAGCTTTGCAAAGTCTCAGAAAATATTCCCTCATGATGCCATTGTGACTGAAAGGATGACAGCCTTAAGCTGAAGAGATGCTATCAAATCAGTGCATTATGGGAAACATTTCAATGTTATTAGAGTTGGATCTATACCATATCGTTCTCTGCTGCACTAATTTTGACCATTATTTTTTAATCTTAATCTTTCCAGGGCCCTAACTTTAGTGAAGTGCGATACTAAATTACAGAGTAGCTCTTTAAGAAGCCCCTTTATAGTTGTTTGGACACCTTTTAAATGACATTTAGCTCACTCATTCCCTGCGAGGGAATTACTTTACACCTCTCTTATTGCACATAAAACACTGTAATAATTGCACAACATACAGTATATATTGAGTAAGTAACAAATCCTAAACATGAGTCAGCAACATCAGTTTGTACTGGTATCCCAAGGTAATATGACTCTTATTTTTTATCTAAGTGATACAGTCGAACTGCAGTCAACCATAAAACAGTCAAAACAAGACTTTCCAGCTCCTGTAGCAATGCAGCTAAAAAGAAAAGAATACACACATAATACAAACAGTGACACTGCTTCAAGCTCCCACCTCACTGCTGATGTTATGAAACTCAATGCACCAGAGCTGGAAGGGGAAATTTGAAAATTTCGTAATTAAATAAGATAATGTATCTTTAAAGGTGCCGAATGATAAAACTAATTTGAGTCGTGAATCTGAGATGGGTAATCATGATTCATAATCATCGTGATCATTTTTATACCCATCCCTGTCTCCCCATCAGCTAAATTGTTGAGTGCTGACTCCATGACATTGCCCACACTTTTCTTCCTCAAAGAACACTTCTGCGTTTTTAGTCCCACACATCTTTTTTTTTTTTTTTTTTTAACAAATGTCACAAATTGCTATAATGATTGACTCACCCGCAGTTCTCTGAGTGCTGTTGCCTGCTTTCCTGCCAACTCCCACAGAGAGCGTCCAACTGTGCCAGACCACTTGAAGCTTTTCCTTATTGTCGGACACTTGACACATTTTGATTGATGGCAGAAGGCGAGCTAGTCCTGGCTTTAAGATTCCTGCATGGCGCCCGGTGTTCAGTACTCACGGCATCAGGGCTAAACATGATTAAGATTCTCGGGTGCTCCGGAGCAGAGGCCTGCTGATTGAACAATCAGATGTTAGAAATGCTAAACAAGATGTCCGGCCATTAAATTGGTGCATGTGGCGTTTTGCTACTTGACAGACATCAATGTCAGAAATCTTTTTTGTGCTTTGTCAAGACGTCAGCAAACATCCTCCGGGGATGCTGGAAGAACATTATTTGCATTTTCCCCCCAACAGTTTCAGTGTTTTGACACCTTTTCCCTCCATGACTCATTCTTGTCTGAGAGGTCCTGACATGAATAGCTGATGAATATACGCAGAAACAAAGGAAGAGGAGCAAGACGCTTAAATCAAGGTGCCCACTGCACCTACTGTTGTCATGGCATTGACTTCTAATGAAGTCGTACTAAACTGC